>NC_064617.1:342357741-343607741 GCF_023898315.1 Schistocerca nitens
GATAGGAGGACAAAAAGAGCAACAAAGCGTCCTCCCGAGAATGCGATTCTTTCAATTTCAACATCTGTGACTTGAACGTCCGGACCAATCGTTCAGCGGCACCGTTGGACTGAGGCGAAAACGGCGCGGATGTCAGATGTTGAATACCATTGGCCTTGCAGAATGACTGAAATTCTGCGGACATGAATTGTGGGCCATTGTCGGAAACAATAGTCTGCGGAAGACCTTCAATGCAAAAGATAGCAGACAAGGCTTGGATTGTGGCAGAAGACGTCGTGGAAGACATCCGGACAACAAAAGGAAAATTACTGAAAGCATCGACCACAACCAACCATCGAGCATTCCAGAATGGACCAGCAAAATCGATGTGCAAGCGTTGCCAAGGGGAAGTAGCTTTCGGCCATGCAAAGAATTTCCGCGGCGGTGCGGATTGTTGTTCGGCACACGCCACGCAAGAGGAGCACATATTCGTAATCGCAGCATCAATTCCGAACCAAGTACAGTGCTGACGAGCAAGCTGTTTCGTACGCACTATACCCCAATGTCCTTGGTGAAGAAGCTGTAAGACAGAGGACTGTAACGAACGTGGGACCACGACTCGGGATTGATCATTATCGGAACGCAACAACAAAACACCACGTCGGACAAAAAGTCGCTCCTTGTGAGCAAAAAAACGGCGAACCAAAGGATCCTCGATCCGTGACTTTGACAAGGGCCATTGCGTAGCAACAAAACGCAAAACGGAAGCAAGGACAGGGTCAGCAGCTGTGGCAGTAGCTACACGACGAAAATCAATCGGAAACGATGCGACCACGTCATCGGCTTCCGAATCAATGAACATGCAAGCAAGTTCGGAAGAATCGAATGCTTTATCCTCAGCAACAGGCAAACGGGACAACGCATCAGCGTTGCCGTGCTTAGCAGTGGACCGATACAAGATATCGTAGCGGTACTGCGAGAGAAAAAGTGACCAGCGAATGAATTTCTGCGCTGTACGTGGAGGTACAGGCTTGTTCGGATGAAAAAGCGATGTCAAAGGCTTGTGGTCCGTGATGATGGTAAAGTGACGACCATACAAGAAATCGTGAAACTTTGTTACACCAAACACAAGAGCCAAAGCTTCCTTCTCTATTTGGGAATAATTTCTTTGCGCAGATGAGAGCAATTTTGACGCAAAGGCAATAGGGCGATCATGCGAGCCATCCTTGTGTGCAAGCACAGCACCGATCCCGAAATCCGATGCATCTACCATCAACAAAAGGGGTTTTCGGGGATCGAATGGCGTAAGGCAAGTATTTGAAAGTAACGCCGATTTCAACTGGCGAAAGGCGCGTTCGCATTCCGTCGTCCAGACGAACGGAACACCTTTACGGCGTAAGCGATGAAGCGGAGCTGAAATGGAAGAAGCATTGCGCACAAATCGATGAGAATAATTTACCTTACCCAGCACACTCTGTAGCTGTTTTAAGTTCTGCGGTGACGGCAAGTCCTGAATGGCACGAAGGTGCTCTGGACTCGGATGTATACCTTGGGCATTTATGACATGCCCCAGGTACGGTAAGTCACGAGCAAAAAACACACATTTGTCCTTCCTCAAGCGAAGACCATTCTGACGCAATACCTGAAATAATGTTCGGAGATTCTGCAAATGTTCGGCTTCTGTCTTTCCTGAGATCACAATATCGTCCAGATAGTTCGCAGCCGTAGGGACCGACGCACAAATAGTTTGTAAATATTGCGGAAATAAAGCAGGGGCGGATGCACACCCGAATGGCAGTCTTTTGAAGCGATACAAGCCAAGACGCGTGTTTACCACCAAGACGCGCTGGGATTCTTCGTCCACAGGTATTTGCAAGTACGCATCTGCTAGGTCCAATTTTGAAAAATATTTTCCCGGGCACAGTTTGTCAAAAAGATCTTCCGGGCGGGGCAAAGGAAAAGTAGCAGTCACAAGTTGTGGATTCACAGTTGCCTTGAAGTCCACACAAAGTCTCAATTTTCCGGAAGGTTGTGGCAAAATTACTAAGGGTGAGGCCCAGAGAGAAGCCTGCACACGTTCAATGACACCTTGAGATTCTAATTCGGCTAATGTTCTTGCGACCTCATCACGCAATGCGTGGGGAACAGTGCGCGCTCTGAAAAATTTTGGTTGCGCGTTGTCTTTCAGTTCCAAATGCGCTTCATAGTTCTTAGCGCAACCAAGGCCCGGTGCAAAAATGTCTGCAAATTCTTCACAAAGACTAGAAACACTGGCGGAAGGCACAGTCTGATTCACTGATAGGACCTGATTCACAATAGACATATTAAACAATTGAAACAAATCTAAACCAAACAAGTTCACTGCACTAGAGGAACGAAGAACATAAAATGACACAAGTTTTGTCTGTCCCTTGTATGTTGCAAGAAGGCTGCACTGTCCTAACACAGGTATATGCTGTCCTGAGTAACTAGTTAACGTAACATTTGCGGCACGCAATGGCGGGGCGCCCAGTTGTTTGTACGTGTCGTGATTGAGCAATGAAACAGCAGCTCCGGTATCGAGCTGGAATGGTATCACTTTTCCTGCAAAGTCTAAGTCCACAAAAAGTTTATTGTCTTGTTGACGACAAGAGCGACTGTCTCGTGCAATTTGAACTGATACAGGTCCAGAAGCACTTACAACTTTACGGGATTTCCGGCGACGTCGACGCACTCTTTGGGTGGGACGAACACAGTCACTGTTAGCTAAAGTGTCACTGGACGGGTGGGAATGAACTACATGAATGTCCATGGGCGAAGGTCCACGAGCCTGATTGTCCTGGGTTCGATTCCGGCGCGAAGCAAAAGGCCTGGAATTTGTGTGATTGTCTGGTCTAAGCTTTTTCTGGCAAACACTTTGTACATGTCCTTTCTTTTGACAGTAAAAGCAAATAGCTTGGCGTGACGGGCAATTTTCACGCGAATGTCTAGTGGCACACCGCGGGCAAGATTTCACTGCATTTGCTTGCTTACGCGGCGCACGTGGTTGCAAGCTAGGCGGCCGCAGCGAAGTCGGACGCGAGGGCCGCTTAGCGTCCCGTGCAGCGGGCCCGGCGGGCCGATTAACGTGACACACTGCTGGCGAAGTTTCAAATGATTCCTGAGCAAAGTCAAGTGTGTCTTGCCTGTCCAAAATGTCTATCACTTGTTGCAGGGAGGGATTAACTAGCTTCAAAATCTGTTCCCTTATGCGAACATCAGAAACGTTCTGTGCAATTGCATCACGCACCATAGTATCTGAATATGGGAGGCCACATTCACAGGCAAACGCGCAGTCTCTAGTAAGGCCTTGCAAAGTTGCTACCCACTCCCTATTAGTCTGACCGGCGGTACGTTTTGTACGAAAAAACGTATACCGTTTTGCAACAACATTAACTGTTTCTTTGAAATAGGCATCTAAAGCCGACAAAATTTCCTCGTAGGTCAGAGTTGCTACGTCGCGTCGGGGAAACAATTTCACTATCACACGGTAGGTAGACACACCGACACAAGAAAGCAAAAACGGCTGCCGCTCTTTACCTTGAATTCCATAAGCTGTGAGGTGGAACCGGAACTGATCGGCCCACTCAGTCCAGCTTTCGGTTGTGGCCTCGAAGGGCCTAAATGGCGGTGCGACAGCGTTGTGTGGCTGCGGTAGCGAAGAAGCGGCTGCCGCCGCATCGGTTTGCAGCGCACGTTGACCCTGGACGAGCTGTCCAAGGGCTTCCAATAACGCCTGCGTCTGCTGATTCTGCAAGCGAAAAAATTCGGACAGTACATCTGGAGAATGCGGCGAAGCCATGACACAAGCAATTTAGAGCAAGTATAACACAAAGACTGCAACGTGGGCGCGGCACCACACCTCGTCGCCAAAATATTGTTGTGTCGATTCCCTAAGGTCTCGACACAATGAGTGGCTAGGTGCACGCGAAACTAACGCAGACGGGCGTAAATTCTGAAACAGGAGACTGGATGAAAACTATAAAGAAAAGAAGAGAGATTTTAATATACTTAACTTTAATGTAGTCTTGTTCTTGTTGAAATACATCTCTTGCATAGTAGTAAGCAATTAGCAATGATATAACTGGCGCCTTGCTAGGTAGTAGCGATGGACTAGCTGAAGGCTATTTAATCTGTCTCTCGGCAAATGAGAGGAATACTTGGTAGGTCTAGTCGCAAGCTATGTCGTCCGTACAACTGGGGCGAGGTCAAGTCCGTGTCTTGTGACCTGCCCTGTGGTGGCGCTACGTTTGCGAATACACAGTGGCGACACGCGGGTCCGACATGTACTACAGGACCGCGGCCGATTTAAGTTACCACCTAGCAAGTGTGGTGTCTAGCGGTGACACCACACTACACGTTCCCAAGTGAAGATTTCTTTAACAAAATAAGGACTACTAGCCGGGAGAGACAGTGATTAAATAAAACGCTAATAGTAATTAATTTGTTTTGTTGTAGTCCTGCCCAAAATGGCAAAACACCTATACTACGACGCGCCACATGCCCTATCTTCGAGGTCTCGATTTCTTTATCTTCTCAGATTACGCAAGATCGCATGCGGTCCGTACTGTCCTGACCTACCTCGATACAGAGAGAGTTCAACTGCTGCCCTATCCAGCCCATTCTTTAGATCTCTCAGCCATTAAAAAAGCTGGTCACTGGTTGCCAAGATACTAGAACGCCTCCGCTACATAGCCATTGCGATCGATGAACTCTGGCAAAGAAATGAATCAGTATAGAATGACATGCGTGGTATCTGCCACCCAAACTGTGGCGCAGGATTTGGGTGGAGAGGAGTTGGCAGGGTATTCTGCAAGTAAAGGCTTATACCTTATATTTCTTTTATTAAACAATATATTACGACACCAGAGAACGTATGAACAGTAAGCGTTTGCACTCAATTTCCGTTTCAAGAATCTAATGATATAAGATACCGAAACACTATGCCGCCCTAACGGGAATACAACAAAGCTTATCTCGCAATGAGCAGCCTTAATACATAACAGGACTTACGGCAAAATACACCTATACATTTTATACATACGATAATCTTGCTTTATTCCAGAACGACTACACAAGAAGACTCCAAAATAAAATGACAACTTGTTTCTCCCTTGATTAACTTCACCAGTGAGTACCAAGCAAAGAAAAAACTAGCTTCTCCCGTTAATCACTTTACAAGGGCGCACTAACATAAACCAGGATAAACAAATGACTCATTATAACTACCAACAATCTACAACAACTAACGCCTGATCGGCACAGACAACACAACCGCGCAGCACTACATCTATTGTGTCGAGCACAAGAAAACGCAGGTAAGCAAAGACACAACGACAGAAAACGTAGATAAGCAAAAGACACAGTAAATTGTTGCTAGCACAGTGTCGTCGAATAACGGCCTCACCATATTTACAATTTCACAACCAAAATGTTACCCTCTATGCCACCACAGCCACGTTCTGCAAAACACTTGACAATAGTTTTGGCACAACCAAACTCTTCACGGCCTCATTGTCCTTTCGTACACAACAACAAATAGAATCAATCCCCTTTCACTATTCCAGCGCACACCGCCACACTGTAATCTAGTCTGCTTAGCTCTGACAACTACTACTGGTTGCCAGCAACAAATATGGCCGACAGAAGCACGCGTCACTTTGTGCTCTCCACTATCTTGCTGTAACCAGCTTCCCCACCATTCATTCTCACTGACTTTGATCTGCTGTCTTCTCATGTACGGCGACAAGAAGACACCTTCCGCTACCCAGCTCGATGATATCCGCATCACAGTTGGCCACTAACTACACTGACAATTGCAACACAATGCTTTTGTTTTCACACTGCTCGAAGTTCCACTTCGCTCTGTTTTACAGAGTATGCCTTGCTTAGTGCCCATCAACGAACTTGCCAGTCCGGTCAGATCTACATCTACATCTACATCATTGCTCTGCAATTCACAAGTAAGTGCCTGGCAGAGGGTTGATCAAAGCACCTCCAGGTTTTTCCTCTACTATTTCACTCTCAAAGAGCACATGGGGGAAACAAACACCTATATCTTTCCATGCGATCTCTGATATTTCTACATCTACATACACACTCCGCAATTCACCATACGGTGCGTGGCGGAGGGTACCTCGTACCACAACTAGCATCTTCTCTCCCTGTTCCACCCCCAAACAGAACGAGGGAAAAATGACTGCCTATATATGCCTCTGTAAGAGCCCTAATCTCCCTTATTTTATCTTTGTGGTCTTTCCGCGAAATGTAAGTTGGCGGCAGTAAAATTTTACTGCAGTCAGCCTCAAATGCTGGTTCTCTAAATTTCCTCAGTAGCGATTCACGAAAAGAACGCCTCCTTTCCTCTAGAGACTCCCACCCGAGTTACTGAAGCATTTCCGTAACACTCGCGTGATGATCAAACCTACTAGTAACAAATCTAGCAGCCCGCCTCTGAATTGCTTCTATGTCCTCCCTCAATCCGACCTGATAGGGATCCCAAACGCTCGAGCAGCACTCAAAAATAGGTCGTATTAGTGTTTTATAAGCGGTCTCCTTTACAGATGAACCACATCTTCCCAAAATTCTACCAATGAACCGAAGACGACTATCCGCCTTCCCCACAACTGCCATTACATGCTTGTCCCACTTCATATCGGTCTGCAATGTTACGCCCAAATATTTAATCGACGCGACTGTGTCAAACGCTACACTACTAATGGAATATTCAGACATTACAGGATTCTTTTTCCTATTCATCTGCATTAATTTGGCCGGCCAGTGTGGCCGTGCGCTTCTAGGCGCTTCAGTCTGGAACCGTGTGACCACTACAGTTGCAGGTTCGAATCCTGCCTCGGGCATGGATGTGTGTGATGTCCTTAGGTTAGTTAGGTTTCAGTAGTTGTAAGTCTAGGGGACTGATGACCTTAGATGTTAAGTCCCATACTGCTCAGAGCCATTTGAAACATTTGAGCCATTTTGCATTAATTTACATTTATCTATATTTAGAGTTAGGTGCCATACTTTACACCAATCACAAATCCTGTCCAAGTCATCTTGTATCCTCCTACAGTCACTCGACGACGACACCTTCCCGTACACCACAGCATCATCAGCAAACAGCCGCACATTGCTATCTACCCTATCCAAAATATCATTTATGTAGATATAAAACAACAGCGGACCCACCACACTTCCCTGGGGCACTCCAGATGATACCCTCACCTCCGATGAACACTCACCATCGAGGACAATGTACTGGGTTCTATTACTTTAGAAGTCTTCGAGCCACTCACATACTTGGGAACCAATCCCATATGCTCGTACCTTAGTTAGGAGTCTGCAGTGGGGCACCGAGTCAAACGCTCTCCGGAAGTCCGGTCTGCCACCACTGCGACACTGCCAGTGGGTGACAGCAGGCAGCACCTTATCAGCCACACCAATGCAAAGACAAGAGTAGCTGGCTCACAACAAGGAGCTGACGTAGCCCCGCGACTTGTCCGCCACTGCCCACAGCGGTCTCTGCCACTAGCACAAGACGATGTTGCCATTCCCGCTCCTTACCGCTGACTGCATCCCGCGGCGACTCCCTGGGCCAGTCAAGCCGAGGAAAACAAGTATGGCCAGCGCACCATGCAAGGCCTCCGGCGCCACTTCGCAACTCGTCACCTACAGCCTACTGCAGCCTTAAATATTGACATTAGTCGATGCCTCCTTTTCCTCCCAGTATAGCCGCAGTCTAACAACAATGTCTTGTTTTTGTTACCGACCACCCCCTGCCCCTCCCCCCAGCGATAGCTGCACCCCACGTAGCCAGCAAGCTACACTTCCGAATACGGTATCGGATGAGTGAGAATACTAACGTTTTACTGATTTGTAACATAGTTTTTTACAATAGGGAGTGTATGTACTGTCATAAAATCGAAAATAACTAAAAAATTACACCACATTTGTCACTAACTAGTTTCTTAAGCACCCTAGGAGATACGAAACGTTGCATTATAGGACAGTTTATTTACGATTCTCTTGTAACGTACAGAAATGGTTCAAATGGCTCTGAGCACTATGGGACTTAACAGCTATGGTCATCAGTCCCCTAGAACTTAGAACTGCTTAAACCTAACTAACCTAAGGACATCACACACATCCATGCCCGAGGCAGGATTCGAACCTGCGACCGTAGCAGCAGCGCGGTTCCGGACTGCAGCGCCTAGAACCGCGTGGCCACCGCGGTCGGCTACAGACATTTACTGAATAATGTCGTTTTCCTTTAATAACAAAAAATTACTAGTAAACGCCAGAAGACTTGACCTTTTATAGAAAAACGTCAGATATCTAGCCAAGGAAGCAGGGTTTTGTTCGCTACGTTTCCGGCCAAATCAGTGAATGTGGAACGTAGAAAATCTATATGGAATGTAACATCTACATTATTTAACGTACCAAATAAGCCACTATAGCTGTAGCTTAAGGGAAAACCACACGAATGTGATAATAAATCATCAAAAGCAACAAAACTGTTTCCCAATAGAGGAGAAACCAATTCCACAAGCAGCAAGAAACTTCAACATATTCGCTTTTGAAGAAAAAGTAATTACAATTCCGAAAATATTCGTGTTTTAGAAAGTCGAACGAAGTGTAAGAGCAAATCACTGGACTTCATAAAAAAAATTTAAGTGGCAAGGGAAATACCTATGATAATAACAACAGACAACAAGAGAAATATATGCTTCTCATGCATAAAATTTGTTCATAATCTCTTACTTTCAGCGGGATAAGTTGCAAATATACATATTCCCGAAATTATTCCTTCGTAAATGAGTTGTAGCTTATGTCACTGAATCAGTGTGATTCAGCTATTTTTACATATATTTCACGATAATTTATGTCGCTTGTTAACTTACTAACACATGGAACGCAAAAATACAACATTTATTCCGTTAATTAAGTAGAAAATAATTAAAAACAAACATTATCCATACGACGCATGTGACTGTCCGCTTCCTAACTGCTTGGGGCGCTAGTTTTGCTCCATCTGTCAAAGGTAACAACTTTCGCACCGGAGAGTGTCGTGACTGCATATAATAGATTGTGGTATAGCTATCTGACTTTTCCCTGCCACGCTGCCACAGCTCAGCTCGCCACTTCGCTGACAGACGCGTTCTCTGGTGTGGTTTCAGCGAAATTTTCTTTTCTTTATGCAGCTGCCGTATGATGATAGCACTGCACGGAACCACAAATTCAAATATGAATGACATTGGTGACCGTGCAGCTCTAGAATGAAATTACAATTAAATCAATACTATTAGCTGCTGACAGGCATTGAAATGCATCAACAGGGACAGTTGAAAACGTGTACCCCGGCCGGGACTCGATCCCAGGATCTCCTGCTTACATGGCAGACGCTCTGTCCATCTGAGTCACCGGGGGCACAGATGATAGTGCAACTGCAGGGACTTACCGCCGGCACGCTCCCCGTGAGACCCACATTCTCAACTTATAGTCCACACACTACGTTCGTAGTGCCCCTGCCATCATACCCATTACTCGCGGCAGACAATCCACTGAGTCCCGTAAGAGTTCACGCAAATCGTGTGCATCCACACTGAAGGAGGTCATCAGCCGGCTAGTCTTAACGATATGAAGATGGCATCTGTTCTTTCGGACATGCTCTCACGGGGAGCGTGCCGGCAATAAGTCCCTGCAGTCGTACTATCCTCTGTGCCTCCGGTGACTCAGATGGGTAGAGTGTCTGCCATGTAAGCAGGAGATACCAGGTTCGAGTCCCGGTCGGGGCACACATTTTCAACTGTCCCTGTTGATGTATTTCAACGCCTGTCAGCGGCTAATGGTTGTGATTTAATTTTAATTTCAAAAATTTAAATGGCCGTTATGCTTGCACTGGCTATGGTACAGACGTTTCCCTTACCTACGTTTACAATCGGTTCTTATAGCTTCCCTTCAACTGACTTTCTTGCCTTTTGTTTGTAATAAAGATTTTTGTTTTTCCGGCATTTACCTCCATTTCTGTCATGTTTAACTCTTTCACCCTGACAGCGTTGTCGTTGTGGAGGTTTTTGTACACTAAAAGCTACGATCACGTGATCATTTCCTTAACCGAAGATGGTCACTTGAACGGATTTCATCTAGTAATTTCCAAAGAGTAGCTTTTTAACATAGCTGGTGCATGCCTTCTTTATTCAATTTTAACTCGAGAACACGATAGTATAGTGGAATACAGAGGAACTGACATGGTTCTAAGAATCAGTATCAGCCACATATCTATTTTTTCTGAACCAATGCCGTCTTTTTATTAACACAACGAAAGCTTAGGTGCAGTAGCTATGACGCCCGTTCGGCTATCTACGTTTACGTGTTCTGTGATTCCGCTAAATAACTTCAGTCAAATACTGAGGTCAGTTATCTGATTAGGTCATCTCCTGATACCTTCTTTGATGAAATGACTGAATTGACGCCGGTGTAGAAGAGAAGCTAATCTCTGGGTTTCCTTCTTCTACGGAATCTGTCGTACCATAATGTGTTATGAACAGTTTCACCGGAAATGAGTTTTCCAACCTCGTAAGAGTGACGTGACTAGAGTTTGGAGCCAGAGGCGAGTGACCTGAGCGCTCCTTTTCGGTAGGGGTACAGGTTTGTGAAGAACGAAAAAATCAAGGCGTGCAAAAGAGGACGGAAAGAGGGAAGGTGAATTAGGATAGGGAACAAGCAGAAACAGAAGAACCAGAAATACACAATGTTGGATAGCAATAAAATTAGAGGAATACAGAGATGTATGAAAAAAATAATTAGAAGATTCACACTGGATTGTGTTCAGCAATCGTTCCAAAAGAACGTCCTTTCCCTAGTACAGAGAGCTTCTTTCTTCTTTTCGGCTACTGGATGAAGCCCTTCTCGTTGTTCCAAGTGTGCCAAAGGTAACGTATGTGTGAAGAGTATATTTTTCGTTAGCTGTTTTGTTTGATACGACTTTGATTGATGGGCGTTGAAACGATGAAAAACAAATCACGTTATAGTTTCAGTGACTTCCGAGTATGGGTTGTCTGTACCATACAAGAAATAATTGCTGAAATTTGTACCTTTTACTTCATTCTAAATTCTTGTTGATCTCAATAAAGGTTGTTGTTGTTGTAGTCTTCAGTCCTGAGACTGGTTTGATGCAGCTCTCCATGCTATTCTATTCTGTGCGAGCTTCTTCATCTCCCAGTACCTACTGCAACCTACATCCTTCTGAATCTGCTTAGTGTATTCATCTCTTGGTCTCCCCCTACGATTTTTACCCTCCACGCTGCCCTCCAATACTAAATTGGTGATCCCTTGATGCCTCAGAACATGTCCTACCAACCGATCCCTTCTTCTGGTCAAGTTGTACCACAAACTCCTCTTCTCCCCAATCCTATTCAGTACCTCCTCATTAGTTATGTGATCTACCCATCTAATCTTCAGCATTCTTCTGTAGCACCACATTTCGAAAGCTTCTATTCTCTTCTTGTCCAAACTATTTACCGTCTATGTTTCGCTTCCATACATGGCTACACTCCATACAAATACTTTCAGAAATGACTTCCTGACACTTAAATCTATACTCGATGTTAACAAATTTCTCTTCTTCAGAAACGCTTTCCTTGCCATTGCCAGTCTACATTTTTATCCTCTCTACTTCGACCATCATCAGTTATTTTCCTCCCCAAATAGCAAAACTCCTTTACTACTTTAAGTGTCTCATTTCCTAATCTAATACCCTCAACATCACCCGACTTAATTCGACTACATTCCATTATCCTCGTTTTTCTTTTGTTCATGTTCATCTTATATCCTCCCTTCAAGACACCATCCATTCCGTTCAACTGCTCTTCCAAGTCCTTTGCTGTCTCGGACAGAATTACAATGTCATCGGCGAACCTCAAAGTTTTTATTTCTTCTCCATGGATTTTAATACCTACTCCGAATTTTTCTTTTGTTTCCTTTACTGCTTGCTCAATATACAGATTGAATAACATCGGGGAGAGGCTACAACCCTGTCTTACTCCCTTCCCAACTGCTGCTTCCCTTTCATGTCCCTCAACTCTTATAACTGCCATCTGGTTTCTGTACAAATTGTAAATAGTCTTTCGCTCCCTGTATTTTACCCCTACCACCTTTAGAATTTGAAAGAGAGTATTCCAGTCAACATTGTCAAAAGCTTTCTCTAAGTCTACAAATGCTAGAAATGTAGGTTTGCCTTTTCTTAATCTTTCTTCTAAGATAAGTCGTAAGGTCAGTATTGCCTCACGTGTTCCAGTATTTCTACGGAATCCAAACTGATCTTCCCCGAGGTCGGCTTCTACTAGTTTTTCCATTCGTCTGTAAAGAATTCGTGTTAGTATTTTGCAGCTGTGGCTTATTAAACTGATAGTTCGGTAATTCTCACATCTGTCAACACCTGCTTTCTTTGGGATTGGAATTATCATATTCTTCTTGAAGTCTGAGGGTATTTCGCCTGTTTCATACATCTTGCTCACCAGATGGTAGAGTTTAGTCAGAACTGGCTCTCCCAAGGCCGTCATTAGTTCCAATGGAATGTTGTCTACTCCTGGGGCCTTGTTTCGACTCAGGTCTTTCAGTGCTCTGTCAAACTCTTCACGCAGTATCGTATCTCCCATTTCATCTTCATCTACATCCTCTTCCATTTCCATAATATTGTCCTCAAGTACATCGCCCTTGTATAGACCCTCTATATACTCCTTCCACCTTTCTGCCTTCCCTTCTTTGCTTAGAACTGGGTTGCCATCTGAGCTCTTGATATTCATACAAGTGGTTCTCTTCTCTCCAAAGGTCTCTTTAATTTTCCTGTAGGCAGTATCTATCTTACCCCTAGTGAGACAAGCCTCTACATCCTTACATTTGTCCTCTAGCCATCCCTGCTTAGCCATTTTGCACTTCCTATCGATCTCATTTTTGAGACGTTTGTATTCCTTTTTGCCTGCTTCATTTACTGCATTTTTATATTTTCTCCTTTCATCAATTAAATTCAATATTTCTTCTGTTACCCAAGGACTTATACTAGCCCTCGTCTTTTTACCTACTTGATCCTCTGCTGCCTTCACTACTTCATCCCTCAAAGCTACCCATTCTTCTTCTACTGTATTTCTTTCCCCCATTCCTGTCAATTGTTCCCTTATGCTCTCCCTGAAACTCTGTACAACCTCTGGTTCTTTCAGTTTATCCAGGTCCCATCTCCTTAAATTCCCACCTTTTTGCAGTTTCTTCAGTTTTAATCTACAGGTCATAACCAATAGATTGTGGTCAGAGTCCACATCTGCCCCTGGAAATGTCTTACAATTTAAAACCTGGTTCCTAAATCTCTGTCTTACCATTATATAATCTATCTGATACCTTTTAGTATCTCCAGGGTTCTTCCATGTATACAACCTTCTATCATGATTCTTAAACCAAGTGTTAGCTATGATTAAGTTGTGCTCTGTGCAAAATTCTACCAGGCGGCTTCCTCTTTCATTTCTTAGCCCCAATCCATATTCACCTACTACGTTTCCTTCTCTCCCTTTTCCTACACTCGAATTCCAGTCACCCATGACTATTAAATTTTCGTCTCCCTTCACTATCTGAATAATTTCTTTTATTTCATCATACATTTCTTCAATTTCTTCGTCATCTGCAGAGCTAGTTGGCATATAAACTTGTACTACTGTAGTAGGTGTGGGCTTCGTATCTATCTTGGCCACAATAATGCGTTCACTAAGCTGTTTGTAGTAGCTTACCCGCGTTCCTATTTTCCTATTCATTATTAAACCTACTCCTGCATTACCCCTATTTGATTTTGTATTTATAACCCTGTGGTCACCTGACCAGAAGTCTTGTTCCTCCTGCCACCGAACTTCACTAATTCCCACTATATCTAACTTTAACCTATCCATTTCCCTTTTCAAATTTTCTAACCTACCTGCCCGATTAAGGGATCTGACATTCCACGCTCCGATCCGTAGAACGCCAGTTTTCTTTCTCCTGATCACGACATCCTCTTGAGTAGTCCCCGCCCGGAGATCCGAATGGGGGACTATTTTACCTCCGGAATATTTTACCCAAGAGGACGCCATCATCATTTAATCATACAGTAAAGCTGCATGCCCTCGGGAAAAATTACGGCCGTAGTTTCCCCTTGCTTTCAGCCGTTTGCAGTACCAGCACAGCAAGGCCGTTTTGGTTATTGTTACAAGGCCAGATCAGTCAATCATCCAGACTGTTGCCCCTGCAACTACTGAAAAGGCTGCTGCCCCTCTTCAGGAACCACACGTTTGTCTGGCCTCTCAACAGATACCCCTCCGTTGTGGTTGTACCTACGGTACGGCTATCTGTATCGCTGAGGCACGCAAGCCTCCCCACCAACGGCAAGGTCCATGGTTCACGGTATCTGAATGAATGTGTGTGAAATCTTGTGGGACTTAACTGCTAAGGTCATCAGTCCCTAAGCTTACACACTACTTGACCTAAATTATCCTAAGGACAAACACACACACACCCATGCCCGAAGGAGGACTCGAATCTCCGCCGGGACCAGCTGCACAGTCCATGACTGCAGCGCCTGTGACCGTTCGGCTAATCCCGCGCGGCAATAAACGTATAAATGGGTTAAGGAGTGATGAGCATTAAGCTATGTGTGGACAATGTCAGTAAGAGGGGAGGAGAGCGGGGTGGGGGAGAGCAAAGCCAAAAGTTTTCCCTGGGAGCCAGTTACCTAACAACGTCACTGCCTTGTACACAACGGCAGCGGTCAGTTGAGGCACGCAATGACGTAGGACCAGCTCGTATGTTACACATTTCCCTGTTCTCTTTCGCTTCGGAAATCAACAAAGGTTTCTCGTTCTTGGATTCGTGAACAGTTTTTTATGCAATAGAGTGAGTACTTCGATAATACTGATTTCTCTTGAAGATTCATCTGAAATTCCATTCTCACACTTTAAGTGCTTTTGCAATAGCTGCCTCTTTTCTATCGCTCGTGTGCATTGTCGTTGACAAGTAACCTCTCCTCTGCTGAAAATCCTAAGCAAACCGTGAGATATTCACGTCGATTCTGGATGTCCAGCATACTTCGGCACGCCTTACAAGCCACTGAACATCATTATCATTGGTCATACAAAGTGATAAAGAATTTTCTAAAAATATTTCTTTGTCCAGTAAAACCAGCAAATTTTAATTAAAGCATGTGAGCGTGATCGATTGTCGAAATTTTTCATTCCAAATAGTCAGACGAAATCTCCCTCCTTTCCATCAAATAAAAGATTATTGCTCTGACTCTAGGTAGAGTGCAGCCTTTGTTCGAGAGCACTATGCCGGAGATGGTGACGGGTCCATCAGACTGAGTGGAGGAACTGGAACGAGGAAAAATCCTCGCCCCTCAACAAGATCGGACCTAGCACCTTCAGGGTTGGAGTCAACTGCTCTATCTGCTAGACCACCACGGCCACTGCATCAAAAGTAGAATTACTATTCCCTTTCTCCTCTCTGTACTCATTTCATTGCCCTTGTGGGTCTCAGCTGGCAACCCATAAATTGCTGCTCTTCAGTCGACCAGCGCGCATTCCAAAGACTTTAAATTGAGAGACTCCACGGGATAAACAGACAATAGACCTCGCTGCACGAGTGTACGGGATGCTTTAGAACAGATCTCAACTTTTACTTGCAAGAGCAAACCACCACCAATCTTCAGCGAGAGTAAAGGCGAGGAATCAGAGCCAACTGCTCGCGACGAATCGAGAGCAGATCAGCCTGGCAGATGAAGCGTACGTTTTGTGTAAAGGTCGGCTGTAGAAATTTATCACTCTGATTGCCTGCGTCGAAAACAAGGCGAGGTATTTGTCTCTAACCAAATGGTTCCAATGGCTCTGAGCACTATGGGACTTAACATCTGAGGTCATCAGTCCCCTAGAAATTAGAACTACTTTAACCTAACTAACCTAAGAACATCACACACATCCATGCCCGAGGCAGGATTCTAACCTGCGAACGTAGCGAACGCGCGGTTCCAGACTGAAGCGCCTAGAACCGCTCGGCCACAACGGCCGGCCTGTCTCTAATCCTAATGACCATACATGTATCCTGCGAATGTTCACTTACAAAGATTCAAGAACCAGCGTTAAGTGAGGAATCTAGGAAAGTTGTGCACAAGTGCCGATTCAAAGACAGTCACAACTAGTTACCCCCATCTCCACTCCCTTCCCATATCAAACCACCACTACTCCCCCACCCCCAATCCAAGCTGGCGGAAATAGCCTACTTGTGTAAAGGACTCCCCATACGCCGTCTACATCAGTACAGTGAGGGTACAGTAGCGTAACAGACCTACCAGGTTATGTGTTCGAGTCCCATCATCTTTAACTTCTTTAAAATTCATATGTCTTCTGTGAATTTGATGCACTTAATGTTTGAACAATTTCGATAGTACCGCTATGTCACTGTAAATCTGTCAGGCAACAAAGAATTTTTAAGAGCAGTTGACTGTAACAGACAGTGTCTTCAAAGAAGGATGTAAGATCAGCTTCAACAAAAGTAAAACAAAAGGCAGTGAAATTTGGTCGAATTAAATCACGCGATGCTGAGGGAATTAGATTAGGAAATGAGACAGTAAAAGAAGTAAATGAGTTTTGCTATTTGGGCAGCGAAATAACTGATGAGGACCGAAGTAGGGAGGACTGGCAATAGCAAGGACTGTATTTCTGAAAAAGAGGGCTTACTTAACAACTAATATTAATTTAAGTTTCAGGAAGTATTTTATGAAGGCATTTGTCACGAGTGTTGCCCTGTACGGACACGAAACATGGACGATGGAAAAGAGAATAGAAGCTTTTTAAATGCGATTCTATAAAATTGCTTAATATTAGGTGAGTAGATATCGCAACTAATGATGAGGTACTGAACAGAATCGGGGAGGAAAGAAATTTGTGGAATAACTTGACCAAAGGAAGGAATCAGCTGATAGGACACATTCCGAAATCAGTCTTCGGACTGAAGACAACAACAAAAATAACAAGAACACTGTCATACATACGAGAAGAAATCCACTACCGTACAATTACACTATTTCTGACCGATTCTTGAGTATTGCTCATAGTCTGGTATCCTTACCAGGTTGGATTAATATAAGAAATAAGCAAGATCCTACAAAGAACGCTATGTTTCCTCACGGGATCATTTAGTCTGCCCTATGGCGTTACGGAGATGATCAACAAACTTCAGTGGCAGACGCTGCAAGAGAGGCGTTGTCCATCGTGGAGAGGTTGACTACTAAAACTCCGAGAGAGTACGTTCCGATAAGAGTCAGACAACATATCGCTTCCACTCACACACGTCTCGCGAAATGACCACAACGAGAAAATTTGAGAAATTAGAGCTAACACGGATGTCTACCAACAATCATCTTCCCACGCACCATTCACGAATGGAACAGGGAGGGGATATCCAATATTGGTTCCAGCAGTACCCACCACCACAAACAGTCATGTGGCTTGCGGAGTATTGAGGTAGATGTAGCAATGTATAGAACATGGGTTACAGTCGGCATTATGCCTACGGATGAGGTGTATGTTTTATGTTCACCGGTTTTTCACGTTGTCTTGAATATTCCTGTCACTTTCAGTGAACCTCACATTTTCCAATTAGTTTGTCAGTATCGATCTTGGCACATCAGCGCAAGTAAGACCATGGTGACAAACAAATATCGGAGACGACTTGGCGACTGATCGAAATTTTATGCATGTAAATGGGATCGTCAAGCAGGTTATAGATCTGAAAATCTCAGAAATTTAATTTCTTTTCGTTGTAGAAGACAAATTATCGCAAAAACATGTTAACAAAAATGGTTCAAATGGCTCTGAGCACTATGGGACTTAACATCTATGGTCATCAGTCCCCTAGAACTTAGAACTACTTAAACCTAACTAACCTAAGGACATCACACAACACCCAGTCATCACGAGGCAGAGAAAATCCGTGACCCCGCCGGGAATCGAACCCGGGAACCCGGGCGCGGGAAGCGAGAACGCTACCGCACGACCACGAGCAAACATGTTAACAGAGGCATAAAAGATACCCCAACGTCGTTCGTCGAAGGACAACTTTTGGCAACAGTGAACATGAAATCTCGGATATTTCATGGCACACTTCTTATTCTCGTTAATTAAATGCACGATTCTCTCACACAGACAAATTCTCTCTCTCTCTCTCTCTCTCTCTCTCTCGCTCACTCTCTTCATTATTCCTTCGTATTTTTTAACAGCGAACGTCTTTTTATGTCTTCAAAAATGACTTAAACTCGTTCCGTCCTCTGGATCCTCTACGTTACACAGCAACCGATTATGAAAGCCTTAGATTTAAATAATGATGAAAAACAATCGCTGGCGAGACTTTTACTCAGTCTTAGCGTATATCTTCAAGATAGTAACCGCTTCGACCTTAAGTTGTTTTGCGGTATTTGCTGGTGCCGCAGTCGTGCTGAATGTATTACTATCTTCGATCAATAATAAATCATTTATACGCTGCGAATATTTCCGTACTTGGCTTGCACGAAATCGTGAACGGGATCTTCTCTCTTGGAATAATAATTAATGTACCGGTAGTTCACAGAATATATACGTAACAGAGATACGTCAAGGAAGCGATGATACTAATCTCTCTGACATTCAAACGTTTTCTCAGACGGAGACCTTTGGAAAGTTGATAAAATAAGTTTCTCTTTGGCATAGTATTCTCAATAAGGCGTCATCCAGATTTTTA
This sequence comes from Schistocerca nitens, assembly GCF_023898315.1. Lineage (NCBI taxonomy): Eukaryota > Metazoa > Arthropoda > Insecta > Orthoptera > Acrididae > Schistocerca > Schistocerca nitens. The sequence continues at coordinate 342,376,519 of NC_064617.1, forward strand.
GCTAATCTTTATCTGTACCAAAAGCCTTTGCATGTGATCAATAAGATGAAAAGACAGCGAGAGAAGGAGGCACAGGAAACTACTCGGGTGACACAGCGAAATGTACGTCCACGTGCAAATAAAGTTCGCAGCACATAAAACGATTATTAGTCTCATGAAGGAAAAGAGAAAATTCGTTATGACAACCTACTTGTAGGATGCACACAGTACCATTATGACAACGATTTGCGGCCCGTCACCGACGAAGTTCTAGCGACTAGAAAGTTTATGAATTCCGTAGGCTCTACTCTTGCTGCTGCGGACCACGTATGGCTTCGACAAGTTGCTATTCCACCGGCTAATACGCCTCTTCCGATTGGTACAATTCCGTCAGCGTTAAGCAAATGTTCAAATCTTATGGGACTTAACTGCTAAGGTCATCAGTCCCTAAGCTTACACACTACTTAACCTAAATCATCCTAAGGACAAACAAACACACACCCATGCCCGAGGGAGGACTCGAACCTCCGCCGAGAGCAGCCGCACAGTCCATGACTGCAGCGCCTGAGACCGCTCGGCTAATCCCGCGCGGCCAGCGTTAAGCAAGCTATGTCGCACTCAACGAAACTTGCAGACTCATCTCCATCTGAAACCTACGCTCGTAGTTAAGACCCACACCTGGCTGGAACTGCTCCACGGACTTCCTGCAAAGAGAGAACAAAGAAGTTCGTGTTCGAACAGCAGTCATTATACGGTACTCGACCGGGTACCTAAATACTAAGCTCTAGAAATATACTGCCTGACAAAAAATGAAGCACCCAAAAGGTACCCATACCATCAGCGGGTATGTAAATGATTAGAGTAGCAATTCACTGTGTCAGGTAGAATGGCTACAACAGTGTTTAGCTGAATGTGTTCGCAGCTGTGAATATGAATCGCCTCCAGTTGTATAATGGAATGACGGAAATGAAAATTTGTGCCGGACCGGCTTTCGAACCTGGATTCCCTGCTTTATACGAGCCCCTTTTTTTCATTTTGTTCGTCATTGTTCCCGTCATTTGACCTGGGCGGACGTCATATCACACCCCTTCAACTCCATCTTTGAATATTTCACTCAGTTTTTTTTTTATTATTATTATTACTACAGAGGGCAGCTGCCATGCCGGCACTGCTTTGGCTGTCTGAGCGTGGCTCACAGCCAGATCCAGACAGCCATACGTCGTTGTCCATGTGTCACATCTGTACTCGTGCATCCCATTACTGTTATTCACATACAGGAGAGACATGTTTTATTTGCAAGGCGCAAGACCGGTTTCGGCAGATAAATAAGAAATTACAGTGCCTGGGTTGCATGTCCATATCCGAAGGAACATTTCATCCTACTTCTTCACAACACAGGCACCACGATTTGGTATTCTCAAAGTTTTTAGTGTCGTCACCAAGTCTGGTGATGTATATTATAAGGGGCTGAATGGCTTCAGATTGAAGTGTTGAGACAACATGTAATTACACCTTTTACGCAACGACACAAACTCAGCACAATAGGCTGTAGGGTGGTAGGACTGGACCAAAGTAACACATCAGGCAATCACCATCAGCAGTTGCACCTAACACTTTATTTGGTACCTTTAAACAAGAGAACTTGACAAATAAAACCATCATATGTTTAAAACTACCACACATCTTTAAAAATTACCCTTCAGGTGAACATAAATTACTTCAGTTTTAAACATTCATAAAAACGCGGCACTTATGGCCTATTGCAGATTTACTGAAATGAGTTAAATTTTATGTACTCTAAATTATAATCAGGCTGAGCAACAATTTACAAAAATTTTGCTAATGTACTCTTCCATTACGACAGTGATTGTTATTACCAAAATAATTCAGAGTTCAGGCAACAATCAGATACCATGGCACACAATAGGTTAATTAAATGGTAGGCACCACATAATTTAGCATATAACATATAAAATTTCATGTGAGCAAACAAGGTCATGAGAGTCAACAACTACGCTCAGAAAATGGACGCCCGCCCGTTCAGCTGTTTCCAATACAGGCTCAATGGATCCCCCATACGGGAGCAGCAACCGTCACGAATGGGCACGAGAAAATTCCAGAACTATTGGGTATCTACAACAGACTGACATCTGCCTTAAATAACTAGAAACACAATAACTCATTACAACACATCAGTAAAATTAATACATGAAATTAATGACAGTATCGATCTACTATCGTTGAAGGAATTCTAGTATCACCATCCTTAGAATCCGTTTCAGCTATTAAACACACGATAACAACTGGCCTCTCAATAACTGGTCAGAATTTAGGAAAGTACTGATTTCGATATTATACACGTGTATGTCAGACACACTATTAGTTCAAACAGTAACGTAACAGTAATGTTATTACAATTCGGAAATAAATATATCCATAACGACTGGCCATCTTAATCCGGGGTGTGATATAAATACAATAACCAGGCGGTAATTAAACAACGACCAGCAAACTTCTTCCAATGACAGTTAAACCTTGACAGTAGGGATCTACAACGGAATGTCTCAGCACTCCAGGCCCTTGTAAATGTTAAAGATCACACCCCATACACCTTAAAACATTACATATTAAACCAATTAAAATTGACACATTGTAGGCCAGACTCAGTAGGAGCAGCAACAGCCGCCCAAGAAAATACAGTCAACCGCACAGAACCCAGTAGTGGATTCCGACCACAATTTACGGGACAAGCAAGGCCCTTGCCCTCTTGCTTGCTCGACGAAGCCAGCCGCCGCAGATCCCGATGCCAGGAGACATGAAGCAAGCGGAAAAACAACCCCAACGGCTTCCCAGTAACGTCTCTTTCCACGCAGGTGATAATTGTCACAGGGCCATCACCCACGTAAACAGCCGCGTCTGGACGTCCTTTGCTCGCTGGCTGACACCGGATCTTACCTGTCCGTCACAGTTCCCAAAACGCCGTTACTGCTCGGCGTCCCAAAGCAAACTCACTCCCTCTTCCTCAGCTTTTCCTCTCGCTCCCGATCGGCCCGGTAGGTGGCGCCAGCGCGCGCTCTGTGTACACCGCCGGAAAGATGACCCATACCGGCGGCGGGAATATCGCTGATCGAGCCACACGGCTCACAGATGTTGAGTGATCACTGAGGAAGACACTAAGGTGCCGCGTACTCGACTGAGACTGTGTTTCAGCACCTCACAGTACTTGAAAGGGTCATTGAGCGTCTCCATATGGCTCACTGGTCGAATCATGTAATATCCAGATCTGTGGGGCATTTGGATGTGGCAGATATGACAGTGACCCTTTGCTGCCCTGCATGGGAACGTGAAAGCAGGCACACGCGTGGTCAAGATTCTGGTCAACCACGTCTCACCACCAAAAGTGAGGATGGCACTATGGTGCACCAATAATGGGCTCCCTGCAACATTCTGCGCCATCCTGCAACACTGGTCGCAGACTAGCATAGCCCAACTAGGGATTTTTCGTCCCATACGCGGGCTGCCATAAACCAAACCACAAATGACTGCGTTTGGAGTGTTGTGACTGAGAAGTATGGAGTGCTAATGAATGGCGTCTCATCACCTCCGTATCCCTGTTGTTTTCATGCTTCCATCTTGTCCGTGGCCTCCCTCGGCCCCATCTGCCTTGCATAGGTCCCGAGAATGCGACTCGTGGTAGTCTTCTATCTTCCATCCCAATAACGTGTCCGGCCCACAACATTCTTTTCTTCCTCCTTCGGACAATATCAGCTTGTGAGGTTAGGTTTGTCAGTTCCTGGGTTTTTAATCATCTCCATTTCTGTGACTGAGCCTTTTGGGCCCAAATACTTTCCTTAGTGTCTTTCTTAAGAAGACTAGTATTTTTTGTTCACCTGTTTTCCTTAACATAAATGTTTGAGAGCCACATAGAGCTGCAGGGCGAATTGCGCTGTGGTATAGTCTGATTTTAAAACTTCTCGAAACTAATGTACAGCACGGCCCGTAATTCAAAATTCGCTCTATTTGCCACTGCGATTCTGGCCTTAATCTCAGTTTCCATTCTACTCCGCTAGCTAAAAACTGCTGCTCGAATACTGAAATGTGTCTGTTCTTTTAAAGGCCACTTCATCAACTATCAGTGGGGTACCATCATTGGTCGCTTTGCTCACGACAGTGTACCCAGTTTTCTCCTCTTTAATTTGTAAACCTGTTTTCCTTGCAATATTTCTGTAAGAACTTGTCATGGACTGCAAGTCACAACATCGTCCAAATATGCAAGTCGGTTTATTGTTTTGATTTTATCCATACTGGATGAGAGGTCATGGTTGTGAATGTCAATGTTAAAAAATATATCGGTTCAACCACTTGTTTATAGTGTAAAACACTAAGACTGACGCGTTTCGGAAGTCAAGCTTCCATCATCAGAATAATAAAAAGTAAAAGAACCTGTTAAAACTCGCTAAAATGGAACATGCACCAGGCACAATAAAATTGATAGTAAAATTAAAACATCGTGGCTACTTCCCTTGTTGCAGCCGTGTCTTTTAAGGTGCATCTCCACATAGTCGTCAAAATATAAAAAAACTCTAAAATGGTGTCGCCTATGGTGTCCAACACCTAACCATGTGATTAGATGTTGAACACCATAGGCGATTCTGCCTGGGTGCTGCGTGGCCTGCCACATGGTGCGGTTGGGCATGTGCTGTGCAGTTGATAATGTTCTACGCAGGTGAGAGCGTACCATGCTCAGTGGCCTTCTATACAGGTCTGGGCATGACACGGAGATGGTGATGTAGTGGGAGTAAAACCGACAAAGTAAAATATGGTTTTTCCAAACTTCCTCCTTTATCAACTGCTACCAAGTTTCATGCTCACATAGAGTTTTATGGAAGGTACATCATTTTGACGCCACTTACCAGTAACCTTCAAATGAAACTAGGTTCTCCATCTGTTTGCTGGGCCTGCTATACAGCACAATTGGCATCAGCAGTTATGTTGCATTCACTATATGCAAAGTTACTGTACTCTTACAATTTGTTTCCTCTAAGAAATAACTGTAAGATATCCATCACTAATTTATCCAACAAAACTACCATCCCATTACTATCACAAAATAAAAAATTAATAAAAATTATAAAACAGAACTAACATGAATAAAGTTTGAGAGAGAGAACATTACAAAAAGAACAGAAAGGAAACAAAAGAAAATATGCCTGTGTTACAAAAATTTGTGGAGAGGACAAATACTATGATAGTTTTTGAGTGGTCTTAGGCAATCTTATTGGCTAGGGTACTCTGTGTCCAGTTTCCTTTTCACACTACATTCTTGTAAATGTTAAAGTTGATGGTGAACCGTAGCACTGTATTTCCCATTTCATGACGTGTGTGGTAGGTTAGGTATTGATCAAACCTCATTTTCTAACCGAACTTCATTTCCAAAGACAACTCACGTTTGGAAACGAAGATAAGCTGATGGTTTGCTAGGTATATTTCCCTTCACTCCTACCCCTCTGTCAAACTGTTCCCTGTCTCCATGGCACCTCACATCATTCTGTCATGGGCATGCATTAGCTGGACAGCATGCTCTCTTTTAGCTGTCTGTGAGGAGATGAAAGCTAAATTTCTCATAACCTTACAATGTTTCCTTTCTGCTATCAAAGAGCCATAAACTGCAGAGTCCAATACCTATGACTCTAACAGATTGCTCTTTTCTCTCGCTTCTGTGTAGATAAGCCAAATATGGACTACTCCTATCAAATAGTACCCAAGACCATGGTCAGTTGATTGTAAAGCGTTTGGAATTCCCCCTGACAGTTATGAAGAAGTAATACATCCACCTACCAGTTTCTCTTGCCATAAATTCATAAAACCCATTTGACAGAGATGCGATTGCCTTCACAAGATCCAAGTACATTATGTTACCTGTTTTTCTTTATCTGCTAGATGACTGTTCCTCATCTGACAAGCAGATCAAGAGGAAGGACGCCAAATACTACCCGCAATATATTAATTAAAGTTGTTAACGAGCTGCAGGGTCTCCGATGGTATCTGTTCTTTCGGACATGTATATATAATTAAAGTTGTGTCAATTGCACCTCAACAACAAAGTATAACTATATGCTGCACCTGCACCATATCTAGTTTCTCTATCACTAGCTGCAGCCTATGAGCACATCTGCTCGCAACATAACCCACAACAGCCACTAGGATTGCCTATCAATAGACATGAAAAATGTTTTAGAGGGGACCAAATCTTCACTGTGTAATGTTAACAGTTTTGTTTACAAAAACTAACCCTTCTGGGAATACTGCAATTATGTGCTTATGAAAATTTAGTCTAATTCAGATGTGCATCATTAGCTCTGATTACATGATGGTGCGGAGGCTTGCGTGCCTCAACGATACAGATAGCCGTACCGTAGGTGCAACCACAACGGAGGGGTATCTGTTGAGAGACAAGACAAACGTGTGGTTCCTGAAGAGGGGCAGCAGCCTTTTCAGTAGTTGCAGGGGCAACAGTCTGGATGATTGACTGATCTGGCCTTGTAACACTAACCAAAATGGCCTTGCTGTTCTTGTACTGCGAACGGTTGAAAGCAAGGGGAAACTACAGCCGTAATTTTTCCCGAGGGCATGCAGCTCTACTGTATGATTAAATGATGATGGCATCCTCTTGGGTAAAATATTCCGGAGGTAAAATAGTCCCCCATTCGGATCTCCGGGCGGGGACTACTCAAGAGGATGTCGTGATCAGGAGAAAGAAAACTGGCGTTCTACGGATCGGAGCGTGGAATGTCAGATCCCTTAATCGAGCAGGTCGGTTAGAAAATTTAAAAAGGGAAATGGGTAGGTTAAAGTTAGATATAGTGGGAATTAGTGAAGTTCGGAGGAAGGAGGAACAAGACTTTTGGTCTGGTGAATACAGGGTTATAAATACAAAATCAAATAAGGGCAATGCAGGTGTAGGTTTAATAATGAATAAAACATAGGAGTACGGGTAAGCTACTGCAAACAGCATAGTGAACGCATTATTGTGGCCAAGATAGATATGAAGCCCACGCCTACTACAGTAGTACAAGTTTATATGCCAACTAGCTCTGCAGATGACGAAGAAATTGATGAAATGTATGATGGGATAACAGAAATTATTCAGGTAGTGAAGGGAGACGAAAATTTAATAGTCACGGGTGACTGGAATTCGTCAATAGGAAAAGGGAGAGAAGGAAACATAGTAGGTGAATATGGATTGGGGGTAATAAATGAAAGAGGAAGCCGCCTGGTAGAATTTTGCGCAGAGCATAACTTAATCGTAGCTAACACTTGGTTCAAGAATCATGAAAGAAGGTTGTATACATGGAAGAACCCTGGAGATACTAAAAGGCATCAGATAGATTATAATGGTAAGACAGAGATTTAGGAACCAGGTTTTAAATTGTAAGACATTTCCAGGGGCAGATGTGGACTCTGACCACAATCTATTGGTTATGAACTGTAGATTAAAACTGAAGAAACTGCAAAAAGGTGGGAATTTAAGGAGATGGGACCTGGATAAACTGAAAGAACCAGAGGTTGTACAGAGTTTCAGGGCGGGCATAAGGGAACAATTGACAGTGATGTTGGAAAGAATTACAGTAGAAGAAGAATGGGTAGCTTTGAGGGATGAAATAGTGAAGGCAGCAGAGGTTCAAATAGGTAAAAAGACAAGGGCTAGTAGAAACCCTTGGATAACAGAAGAAATATTGAATTTAATTGATGAAACGAGAAAATATAAAAATGCAGTAAATGAAGCAGGCAAAAAGGAATACAAACGTCTCAAAAATGAGATCAACAGGAAGTGCAAAATGGCTATGCAGGGATGGCTAGAGGACAAATGTAAGGATGTAGAGGCTTGTCTCACTAGGGGCAAGATAGATACTACTTACAGGAAAATTAAAGAGACCTTTAGAGAAAGGAGAACCACTTGCATGAATATCAAGAGCTTTGATGGAAACCCAGTTCTAAGCAAAGAAGGAAAGGCAGAAAGGTGGAAGGAGTATATAGAGGGTCTATACAAGGGCGACGTACTTGAGGACAATATTATGGAAATGGAAGAGGATGTAGATGAAGATGAAATGGGAGATATGATACTGCGTAAAGAGTTTGACAGAGCACTGAAAGACCTGAGTCGAAACAAGGCCCCAGGAGTAGACAACATTCCATTAGAACTACCGACAGCCTTGGGAGAGCCAGTCCTGACAAAACTCTACCATCTGGTGAGCAAGATGTATGAGACATGCGAAATACCCTCAGAATTGAAGAAGAATATAATAATTCCAATCCCAAATAAAGCAGGTGTTGACAGATGTGAAAATTACCGAACTATCAGTTTAATGAGTCACAGCTGCAAAATACTAACGCGAATTCTTTACAGACGAATGGAAAAACTGATAGAAGCCGACCTCGGGGAAGATCAGTTTGGATTCCGTAGAAATGTAGGAACACGTGAGGCAATACTGACCCTACGACTTATATTAGAAGAAAGATTAAGGAAAGGCAAACCTACGTTTCTAGCATTTGTAGACTTAGAGAAAGCTTTTGACAATGTTGATTGGAATACTCTCTTTCAAATTCTGAAGGTGGCAGGGGTAAAATGCGGGGAGCGAAAGGCTATTTACAATTTGTACAGAAACCAGAAGGCAGTTATAAGATTCGAGGGGTATGAAAGGGAAGCAGTGGTTGGGAAGGGAGTGAGACAGGGTTGTAGCCTACCCCAGATGTTATTCAATCTGTATATTGAGCAAGCAATAAAGGAAACAAAAGAAAAGTTGGGAGTAGGTATTAAAATCCATGGGGAAGAAATAAAAACTTTGAGGTTCGCCGATGACATTGTAATTCTCTCAGAGACAGCAAAGGACTTGGAAGAGCAGCTGAACGGAATGAACGGTGTCTTGAAAGGAGGGTACAAGATGAACATCAACAAAAGCAAAACGAGGATAATGGAATGTAGTCGAATTAAGTCGGGAGATGCTGAGGGTATTGGATTAGGAAATGAGACACTTAAAGTAGTAAAGGAGTTTTGCTATTTGTGGAGCAAAATAACTGACGATATTCGAAGCAGAGAGGATATAAAATGTAGACTGGCAATGGCAAGGAAAGCGTTTCTGAAGAAGAAAAATTTGTTAACATCGAGTATAGATTTAAATGTCAGGAAGTCGTTTCTGAAAGTATTTGTATGGAGTGTAGCCATGTATGGAAGTGAAACGTGGACGATAAATAGTTTAGACAAGAAGAGAACAGAAGCTTTCGAAATGTATTGCTACAGAAGAATGCTGAAGATTAGATAAGTAGATCATATAACTAATGAGGAGGTATTGAATAGAATTGGAGAGAAGAGGAGCTTGTGGCACAACTTGACTAAAAGAAGGGATCGGTTGGTAGGACATATTCTGAGACATCGAGGGATCACCAATTTAGTATTATAGGGCAGCATGGAGGGTAAAAATCGTAGAGGGAGACCAAGAGGTGAATAGACTAAGCAGATTCAGAAGGATGTAGGCCGCAGTAGGTACTGGGAGATGAAGAAGCTTGCACAGGATAGAGTAGCATGGAGAGCTGCATCAAACCAGTCACAGGACTGAAGACCACAACAACAACAACATGATGTAGGCTGTAGCCTTAGTTTGCTTTTTAACATTACATGGGCTAACTTCTGAGGTGTGTTGGGAGGTTTTACTCAGTGCCGTTATCTTAACTATGTCCAGCCAGCAAAACTTCTACATTTGTTTCTATTGTACGGTGCCGCTATCTTTGGCAAGTAGCAGGTGACCAGCATCCAGAGCTTCAGGGTTTTTTCGTTGGCTGTTCAAAAGGAATTCGAATTAATGTACCAAACTGTAGCTCCATAAATTAGTCTCTGGGGGCAGCTTTTGGCGATTTTTTTTAATACTTGCCTTGCAAGTCACTCATTAAACAGTCCACTTACAAAAGGAGCAAGGTTCTACCTACATAATTTATTATCTCAGCATGAATGCCACCTAGGGCCAATCCCTAATTATTTTACAGTGTGCTGAGCATCTCTTGATCATGAAGTGAATTAAGAGTCCAGTTGTTCTCATACCCTTCAGTCAACTGTTTCCTCAGTATTTCAAGATTACTTCCCTCTTCTTCTTGTCTGTCACAGTACCTGCAATAGTAGTTTAACTGATTCCTGCCAACCAGTAAGCAGACCATTATATACTAATGCTGAGAGAACTAATGGTGTCCTGATGATCTGGGATACCAGTTTGAATGGTGTACGACACGAATTAATCTGTACTTGTTCATGCACAAATGAATCACATCTACATCATTTTTAATTTTTATAATCTGGTTTTGAATGTTTTAGTTCTCAGTAATCATCAAGTAATACTACCTGAATGAGGATTCCTCTGATACACTCCACAAATCCTTCTATTCAGCTGAGTGAACACCACACACCAGAGCATACTTTCTGGAGGCATGACTCTCCTGTCATTAGGAATTGCAACATTAATTTCTTAATTGGACTCTCCATGATCTCTACAGCTTTCTCCTCAATATTTCCCCAGACTTTAATACCATTGGAGCACTGTACACTTGGCTCATTAATTCTTAGCTTGTCTTTTTGAATTTTTTCTGAGTGTTATTTCAAAACTGTATTTCAGCTGTAGTGGTGGTTTGGGTCAACAGAGAATGTAATTCTGGCTGATTGTGTAATGAACTACTGGGAAGAGGTTACAGTAGAGCAGGCACAAGATTCAGAATCTGGAGGAGACTCCGATGCACATTATGTAGCTACTATCTCTACCACAGTAACTGATGATAGTCTCAACTGTATAGTGTCAAGTGGGCCTGTGGATCTGGTAAAGATTCAGAAGGTAGCATACACTGTTTGCTTTTGCTTGAAGAAGCATTTTATGAAAGTCATGATACTGACTGTGATACTGAATAGGTTATAAATGTAGATGTGAACCTCTTTCCTTTAGGGTATGGCTTCCTCCTGAGGGCACATGTTTACTAACAGAAGTCGACATTGATAAATTCCTGCAGATTTTTTCAAACTTACCAGTGAAGCTACCATGGACTATTATTTTGTACACCTGTTTCATTGGGATGAATATCTACGACTTTGTAACTAATGGTGGACTTGGAAATACATAATAAATTCAACATTTTTGCTGATTACTATTCACAAAGAGTGCACACTAACATGTATTTCATTGTTCTGCTGGCTAGGCCACTTTGATATATAAAGGGCCAATTTACAACTTCTTTGAGTCTTGAGAGCTTAGAGTCCCCTCTAAACTCTCAATTATTTGTTCAGGGTAGATTTCATCAGTTTGTTTTCCTCAGAAGACATTGTGATGTAATTCTAGTTAATTCTCTGCTCTTTTCGTAAATCAAAGCTTGATTGAAAGCCCCTGAACTACACCTCTCGCTTGCTTCAGAAGAAAGGCCTTTTAATCACATACTGCTGATGTTCCTGAGATGTACAGAGTATCACCTTTATCTACAATAACGATGTAGGCTGAAATGATGAATCAAGATTTGTACCAGATCCGGGATTCAAACCCAGGTCACCAGCTGACTAGGCAGATGTGCTATCTGTTGTGATGCGCTGGCAGTTTGGCTCCCACAGCTGCTTGGGCTACCCTATTATGTCTCCCTCCTCTACATAAATTCCATTTCATGCCTCACTCCTCACATCAGTATTGGCGAGGCTATATGGTATTAGGATAGCACCTCAGCAATGAGTGAAACGAGGTTAATCCTAGCTGCATCTCAGGTGTATGTGATATTTTAATCATATACAGCTCCTGTTGTTGAGACATGCTGAGTCTGACCTTTATGTAAGATAATGATGGAGGTTGAAGCAATGAATTAAAATCTATACTAGCACTGGAATTCGTACCAAGGTCTCCTGCTTCCTAGCCATATGTGCTAACTGTTGCTCCACGCTGGCACTCCGGCTAGGACAGCTGCAGGGACAAACCTTATATATCTCCCTCACCAACACAAATTCAAGTTCACACCTCAGATGCTGTAGGTGGACTGCCAGTACTGCGCAACAGATAGTGCATCTGCCTAGTGAGCAGAACACCTGAGTTTGAATGACAGTGCTGGTACAATTTTTAACTCATTGCTTCGGCCTACATCGTTATCATAGGAAGGCCTTTTGTTCACCATAAACTAAATTTGCGCAAGATAAAAGTTGGTTCTGTTGTAACATAATACAATTTTTTGTCTAAAACAATGAAATTGCTTGAAATTACCTGTATCTTTACTCATCAATCTCTTAATTAATACTGACTTCATCAGCTTTCTTCATATGATTCAACTTTTCTCATTTGGTTTGCTTTCAGACATCACTCCAGTATTATTAACATTTATTGGAACTTGTAACCATCTCTTATTTGTAATGAAATAGCAGGTTTTTTGGGGGGATGGAGGAGGGGGGGGGGGGACAGCATCCATGACTTAATCCCGCAAAGCCTTGAATAAGACTACTGCTCAACTTAGTTTTCGACACATTATTTCAAAAGCATTCAGAAGCAATATCATAGTCAATGAACAAAGGTCTAAATATCCCAACACAAGTAATTTTTTTTTAAACCTAAAGATGATGTTTTGATTAATCAAAACGTTGACAGAAATGCACTGAGAACTTGCCAAAATCCAAATGCAGATTTCTGACATATGAATCAAATACAATCATTTATACAGGGTGATTCTCGTTAACGTTTGAAAACATTTTGCCCTCCTTTTTTTTACAGACATTATGTATTAAAGAAAATGTAGGTCATTTACTGGTATTGACGTAGTTCAGAATGGTTCAAATGGCTCTGAGCACTATGGGACTAAACATCTGAGGTCATCAGTCCCCTAGAACTTAGTACTAATTAAACCTAACTAACCTAAGGACATCACTCACATCAATGCCCGAGGCAGGATTCGGACCTGCGACCGTAGCGGTCATGCGGTTCCAGACTGTAGCGCCGAGAACCGCTCGGGCACTCCGGCCGGCGTAGTTCAGAAGCTTATACTCATTTACTTGTGTCACAATACTACCTGCCAGATGCAAGACTCGAACCTTGAGGCCCACATACTAAAGTTGCCCAAATAGGGTCGGCATGATGCATGTGTAGTGACGTACGACATATGATGACGTCACTTGTTCAACATTTATCATCCACTTTGGATCATTTCCCAATATTTGCGACACCATGGGTCTTATTTTAAATTAGTTGGGGTACCCGGCTTCACACACGGAGTTGATATGAGATTGTGTGTTGGTTCAAATAATAGAATAAACTTTAAAGTATAAGAGGTGTAAAAAATTATTGAAAACATATTCTAACTATTTACAGTACTCGTCAAAGTTTCATTTTTTGAAAACACATTCTGATTATTTACAATACTTGTTTACAAACAACCTTTTTCATTTTGTTATCCGAGGTATACATGTACAATTTTTCCGAATTTCCTATTCAAGAGTAAGTTACGTACGGTTGACCATGAGAGAAGCGGGGGTATTTGAAGTTGACGCCGCAATGTTTCGAAGTTTGCCTGTGCGCTTTGTTAATTGTAAAACTGTATGCTAATTTGATTGGAAATTGCAGTCTTTGAAACTGGAATGGCAGTTCAGTAGAGATCAATGGCATTCTGAGGATAAAAGGTGTATGTTATTTGTACTTTCTAGTCATTAGTTTGGCTTCAATGATGTTATTCTATAGCTGATTGACGATCATCCTTGTTAAGTAACATAGTTTTGGTGAGCTGAAATTCCTGAGTAATATGATCGGAGATTCAATTGTAAGTTGAAGGCCGTGTAATGGCATTCCTGGTACTTGCAAAGAATTCAGGAATTCTGTACAGATGTTCACACTTTCCGCAAGGTTTAGGATTATGTCAATCAATTTGATTTACTCTCTTCACTGTAAATTTTCTTTTGAATACTAAAGTTGATATCTTCGACAATTTTATTTTTAGTTGCCAAAACTGCTCTTTAAAGCAGCCATTGAACAATGTTTGGATAAATTTGGTCGCTGAGTTCGTTTTCAGCAGTGGCTAGTTGTGGAAATCACTGTTCACTTTAATGAGGCCGGTCGTACACTATGTGATCAAAAGCATCCGGACACCCCAAAAAACATACGTTTTTCATATTACATGCATTGTGCTGCCACCTGCTGCCAGGTACACCATATCAGCGACCTCAGTAGTCAGTAGACATCGTGAACTCACGGACTTCGAACGTGGTCAGGTGATTGCGTGTCACCTGTCTCATACGTCTGTATGCGAGATATGCACACTCCTAAACATCCCTAGGTACACTGGTTCTGATGTGATAGTGAAGTGGAAACGTGAAGAGACACGTACAACAGAAAAGAGTACAGGCCAACCTCGCCTGTTGACCGACAGACACTGCCGACAGTTAAAGAGGGTCGTAATGTGTAATAAGCAGACACCTAGCCACACCATCACACAGTAATTCCTAACTGCATCAGGATCCATTGCAAGTACTATGACAGTTAAGCGGGAGGTGAGAAAACTTGAATTTCATGGTCGAGCGGCTGCTCATAAGCCACACATCACGCCGGTAAATGCCAAACGACGCCTCGCTTGGTGTAAGGAGCGCAAACATTGGACGATTGAACAGTGTAAAAACGTTGTGTGGAGTGACGAATCACGATACACAATGTGGCGATCCGATGGCAGGGTGTGCATATGGCGAATGCCCGGTGAACGTCATCTGTCAGCGTGTGTAGTGCCAACAGTACAATTCAAAGAGGGTGGTGCTATGGTGTGGTCGCGTTTTTCGTGGAGGAGGCTTGCACCCCTTGTTGTTTAGCGTGGCAATATCACAGCACAGGCCTACGTTAATGTTTTAAGCACCTTCTTGCTTCCCACTGTTGAAGAGCAATTCGCGGATGCCAATTGCATCTTTCAACACGATCGAGCACCTGTTCATAATGCACGGTCTGTGGCGGAGTGGTTACACGACAATGACATCCCTGTAATGAACTGACCTGCACGGAGTCCTGACCAGAATTCTGCAGAACACCTTTGGGATGTTTTGGAACGCCCACTTCGTGCCAGCTCTCACCGACCGACATCGATACCTCTCCTCAGTGCAACACTCCGTTAAGAATGGGCTGCCATTACCAAGAAACCTTCCAGCACCTGATTGAACTTATGCCTGTGAGAGTGGAAGCTGTCGTCAAGGCTAAGGGTGGGCCAACACCATATTGAATTCCAGCATTACCGGTGGAGGGCGCCACGCACTTGTAAGTCATTTTCAGCCGGATACTTTTGATCACATAGTGTATGTGTCTTCGCCGATTTGTAAAAGCTGTTGAGCAAAATGTGCTGTTGTTTCGTCTTTCGGTAGTTCAATCCTCATATTTTTTGTTAGTTGCAGTATTCATATGCGTGGCCAGAGATGTGATTTTTTAAGCGTACATTGACCATGTCTGCTCGTGATGAGTTAGGGACAACTGGAAGTGTTTGTCGAAAATCTGCTGTAAGTATGAGCAGGGCTCTTCCCATCACATCAGTTTCCTCGCAAATCTTGTGATGTTCTGTCCATGGCTTCGGGTGGTTTTTTACATGCGATTGTAAATTTGTCGCAGAAGATAATTTTAGCTTGCTTTAGAAGTTCACCCCGTCCAAATGCTCTTGAAATTTTACAAAGCGGTAACTGTTCTTCGGCTATATTCAACGGTAGTTGTAGAGCGCAATAGGCAGTTCGTCCTCCTTCCGTAAGTGTGGTTGCAATACCGGATGATGCCAATGCAAGTGTGATGCCTTGTTTAGCACTTATTTCCACCATCAATAGATTTATTGAAAACGTACTGCCGGTGTCGCCTGGTGCGTCCAAGGACATAATTCCGCCAATGTTGTTATCGATCCCGTCTATGACAACGCTGTAAATTTTCTTTTGATTGTCACTGAGGAGTGGTTTGTTGTGAGCAATGTATTGAAGTAGTTCGTTGATGTTGTAGCTTCTTTGCTTTGTAAATTCGAAGTTTAGCACACTGATACCATCTTTTCGTGGTTCTTGCACTTTCGTTCAGCTGAGGCTGTGAGTGAGGCTTCCTTGTAGTGTTAATTCCTCGTGGTTGTCGTTTTCCAGCAGTCCTAAGCGCTTGCAGGTTCCTCAGTAGTCTGCCATAGATGACCGTCAAAAGTCTTGAGAGCTGTGAAAATTTTTGGTCCCCGTACTTCGTATAGCAACATCCGAAGCTAGAAACATCCGGAATTGTTCGGATGTACAGTATATACTCGGCCTAGTGCGCCAGTTTCCATGATTCCTAGAGGGCCTGCTACTGTAATTTCTTGTTTTCGTCTTTGAAGGGGTTTTCTTGCTGTGTTTCACGTACAGTAGTTAGGGACGTCGATGTATAGTAATGTTTTCGCGAATGGATCCGTTTTTGGCACAGTGGGTAAAAAGCTGTTAATGTTGTGTTACGATGTAGTTCGCTTGCAATTTTTCTGGCTGTGTCTTTCGTGAAGTAAACTCTCTATCCATTCTTCAAACGTACTGGTAGATGTTGCACAGCTAGTACGCGTTTGTGTATGGGAAAAGCGAAAATCCGCCGCGATGTTTCGTTACTGTTGATGTATCTTCCCATCTGGTGCATGAGGATCTCGTTGTTTCTGTTTTGTTGTTCGCTGTCTTTGCCTATTTGGAATACTGCCAATTCACTGCCTTTGTTCACATACTAAAGACATATTTGGCGGATTTCACTTAATTGCAGTATTCTACGTTTATGTGTGCTTGGAACGTTTTGGAAAGTTGTGTGTTACGGTATATGATACTACCCGCAAATTATCTATTTCCAGTTCGTCGCTGCCTCCTATTCGTATTTTTGTTATGAAGCCACCGTTTTTGGGTGATCATCTTCTGTATTTGGAATAGCCATCAGCTCCATTTTCCATTATTTATTGTTAAATGTTTAATGCTTATTAGTAATTTAAAGTAGTGTACGTGGTGTATTTACATGTATCTCGAATCGACGATGAAATTAAACTAAATTGTGCCAGATACGCGCGATCTTCAGTCCTTGCATCACATTATTTAGTCAGTTTCGTTTAGCATTTACTTATTAAGTACTATGGGGGACAAAGAGATGTATAACTTAAACAGTCCTTCGGATGTTGAAGCCGTAATAAATGCAATTCTGCGTGATACCGACGATGAGGATGATCAGGACTACAGTGTTATAGAGGACAGTGACACTGACGATGAAGAGCACGTATCGGAAAGAGACGAAGGTTCTTGTACGGAACTAAGTGCTCAGTCTAGCTCAGAAGACGATGAAGATGAGAGCACCAAATCGACATTTCAAGTTATTTAAAAGAAAAAGAAAAAAACAATAGAGATTTGGTCACGGCAAAAAAAAAAAGCCAAGGAACAGGCAAAGACGAGGTACACAAAACATTTTACTTCATCTGCCCGGAGTAATCGGACCTGCGAAAAACGTGACTAATATTATAGATTCATGGAAATGCCTCATCTCTGACACAATGATTGTAGAAAATACAAACAAATTTATTCTTAGGATACAAGATAACTACTCTCGTTCAAGGGACGCTCCACAGACTGACACAGTGGAAATGAAAGCCTTACTTCGGCAGCTTTATCTTGCTGGTGTGTACCACGCGAATCGTCTCAGTCTCGACGACTTACGGCGAATGGATGACTTCCTAACCGTCGTCAGTATAAAAAGATTTCAGTTTTTAATGCGATCTATTCGTTTTGATGATATGGAAACAAGAGAAGAACGAAGAAAAACTGATCGCCTAACTCATATAACAATTATTTTTGAAGAATTCGTTGCGAACTGCCAAAAATGCTATTCAGTTGGTGAAAATGTCACAATCGGTGAAAAATTCGAGGATTTGCGAGGTAGATGCGGTTTCATACAATATATGCCAAAAAACTAAGCAAATATTACATAAAATTTATGCCTTGGTCAACTCTCAGCTATATTATACATATAATATGGAAATTACGCTGGAACCCAGCCTGAAGATCCATTTAGTGTAAGCAATAGACCATCCAACGTTGTGAAATGGTTAGCAGCACCCATTTTCTACAGTGGGAGAAATATCACGGCCGACAGTTGGTTTACGGATAATGATTTGGTAAAGGAATTGGCATTAAAAAAATTTCATACGTTGGCACGTTACTTAAAAGTAAGCCTCGGATTCCTCCAGAATTCACAGCGACCAAAAAGCGAGAGCCCCACTCACGTCTGTTTGGTTTTCGCGAAGAGGCAACACTTGTTTCATATGTGCCAAAAAAGTACAAGAATGTTTTGTTGATATCCAGCCTTCAAAACGATGGAAAAATCTATGGAGGAACAGGTGATCTCAAGAAACCAAAAATTATAGCTTCTTACAATCAACGACAAACTTTGCGGGTCTTTCAACGTTGCGAGAAATGCAAACCGATGGCCTCTGGAGGTCTTTTTTCGATGAGGAACGTTGCTGCCATAAATTCATTTAAAATCTGGAAAGGAAACACCAGCAATAATCTCAAGAGAAGAAAATATCTCAACTATCTTTCGAACGAACTTGAGCAGGAACATGTAAAAAGGAGAAGTACTCAAGTAACTGGAAACATCCGTATAAACGTTTTAAATGTGTCGCACGCAGAAGACGAACACCAAAAGCAACAAGGAAGAGATCAACCTCAGGAGCCCCAGAAGAAAATATATAGGTCATGTTTAGTTAGTAAGAAAACGAGAATCGCCCGTTTCAAATGTGAAATATGTGGACAGTTTATTTGTTTACAGCATTCAAGAAATGTTTGCATTGATTGCATTTCAACTTCTAAATAACTTTGGTACATTGAGAAACCAAAATTTCAAACATAACCCTGTATAAATTTGACATTCATACACGGAAAGTATCAGTGCCTCGAGAAACTGTGGGAAGAAAATGTGTGTTTTGAAAAAAGCACTCTGTCTTCAGGCCACGAGTGGCCTACCAGGACCATCCGACCGCCGTGTCATCCTCAGAAGAAGACGCGGATAGGAGGGGCGTGGGGTCAGCACACTTATGATGGTATTCTTGACCGAAGCCGCTACTATTCGGTCGAGTAGCTCCTCAATTGGCATCACGAGGCTGAGTGCACCCCGAAAAATGGCAACAGCGCATGGCGGCTCGAGGGTCACCCATCCAAGTGCCGGCCACGCCCAACGGCGCTTAACTTCGGTGATCTCACGGGAACCGGTGTAGCCCCTGCGGCAAGGCCGTTACCGTTTGTTTTGAAACATAACTTCATTTTTACATAAAATTTTACTTGGCTTTTGTTTGTATAACCCATGAATAATAGCTAATATTACTTTTGTGACTAAAATTTAATGTTTTAAGAGACATGAAGTTTGTTAACAAGTGGTATCTGCGGTATATGCGCGACCGCCCTTGTCCGACTACAGGGTGCGCCTATCGGAAGGTTAAGCGGTAAGCATAGAACTCCTTGGAAGTGACTTTTTGGTTTGTTTCTACGCCTGTCCGGGCTGGATTTGTTTCACATTAAAATGATATCCATCCGCTCCGTGCAGAAATATTACGAGCTAGTGTAGGACATCATATAAACGGTGTGTCTCTGCAATGCGTTGTAGTCCCTTCTCTTCTTCGTTGTACAATAATGCCACGGCTTGTGTTATGATCGCAACTTCGTCTATACGAAGTGCATTAAATCGACGTTCTTATTCTCCAGGTGGTCTTTTGTCGGCTGGAATTGTAACTTATTGTCATCAGAAAACATTCGATCTAGTGCTGTTCTGAATATGTGAATCACTTGGTTGTTTTTTTTTAAAAAAAAAAAGATCCTCTGTACATCCTGAACTACTTCTCTTGTCAATACAGTTTTATTTGTGCATCGTTGAAACAGTTTCTGTTTCTTCATTTCCGATTAAATAAACTTGCAGAAATTTATGGTCTTTGTTGGGTACTGATAGCAATGTTGCAATGTGGTGATAGATTTGTCTTTGGATGGAAAAACATAACCGGTTTCTTCCTGTTAGTGTTGATTGAAGTGACACCGAAAGATGTCATTTGGAACCCAGGCATTGTGCGCTTTATATTTTGAAGAAAGTGTTTTGATTCTGGAGTTTCCCCTGTCATGTAACGTGAAAATTCCTGCAGAAGTGCTTCCTAGCGGTACTAATCGAATTTTTCCATTCGTGCAACAGAATCATGGTGTTTCACCACTGATTTTTTTCGCATTGCAAAATTGGCAGGTGATTTCCATTTTCCCGATTACGACGCGCTTGTGTTATATTCTTTAGTTGGATCGTAATGAAATGCTTCATTTGTTACGTTGTACTGTTTACCTGTCCTCGTCCGCGCTTCTCGTAGGGTGATGTTTTTGTGGCTGGCTTCAGATTGCTGTCTTTTACTATAAGATTGTGTCACAATCCTTGATTCTTCAATCCATTCATTTCGTTGTAATTCCGTTTCTCCGCTTCTCACGGTGACCATTCTCGTTCGTTGGGAACTTAAACTTGCTTCGCACTCTTCCTCTGTTTAATTTTTCGCTGTCCTTTTTTGCTTTCGCCGTTTTGCTTCAGAACACGCAAGATCTCCCACTCTTTTACGTTTGGGCATTGTCTAAAATATAAATCAAATCAACTTTTTACTAACAAATACTCTAAGTTCACGTTTCACACTTAATTCTGATTTATATTCAGTCACTGTATCACTGACTACTCACACTTCACTGTTTGTTTTTATTCACTCATTACACTACTTTTTCGATTCCTCCCTTCGTCACTGACAAGAAACCGGCGTTCGAACCCACTATGTATCTTTACCATTGTGTAGCCCCACAAGTGGCGAATTCCAGAACATAACAAAACGGCTTCGAATGGTCCACAATGTTCCACAACATTCGAGACTGTTCTGGAATGTTCCACAATTGATCTGGGATGTTCCTGAACACTCTGGGATCTTCCCGAATGTTCCAGATATTCCTGTATCATTGATGAGCATTCCGGAACATTGTGGAATGTCGAGGAACGTTCTTGAATGTTCTAGAAATTTCTAAAGGGCGAAATTTCCCAGACCTTCAGGTACAAACGGGAACCTTCTTCGTGGGTGGACGATAGAGGGCTACCACCAAATAACCTTGATCGTACCGGCACTCGTTTCTGAGTTTTAGCGGTACGCACAATTGTACACTGATTACTTGTCTTGACGTCACCTACATCGTTTAGAAGGTTTATAAACGTTAACAAGAATCATCCAGTACGTGTCAGCCACTATCAGTCTAATTTTTACTTCGACACTTTTGCAGAGACTTTTGTTCTGGTTTGTTTTTGGCCAAATGTTTGAGCGGAATTTGTCCGAATTTTCATAGCCGAACAAAGGAAACGAACAAATGGAGTACCACACTGAACACCATGAGTTCTATTTTTACATAAAGGGTTTATTTGCTTGAAACTAATCAGGGTAATTAAGAAGAACTTAATTATGATTTCAAGGAAAATTTTAGTCTGAATTTTCATAGCCAATCAAAAAGTGGGAAATGGACAAACTGACCAGCTCGACGTCTAGTTTTGCAAAAAAATGTTCAGTTGCCTGAAAGTAATCAGGGTAATGGAGAAAAACTTAGTGATTTGAGGGAAAACTGAAATATTTCACTAGTTGCTGCTCCTAACTATGCAAAACTTCTGAGGCTCACTTGAGTGTTCATATCAAAGGGATTATCCACCACTGGCTTTCTGGCCCTATTGTAGCTTCACCAAGCATCTTTTGACATTACTTTTCACTGTGAAATAGGCACTTCGCCACAAGTACGCCACACACGTGTTTTTCTTTAAGCAAGAGGTTTTCACAGCTATTTTTCAGTGCAGTAGAAGCCTGGGCCTCTCACTTTCCATCCCTTGCATGTTTCCTGTAAATTTCATGGTTTTTTGTGATCATTTTAATTAGATTCACACAAATGGGTTAGCTTTAAACCTTGATAAAATATAGGTTATCCAGTTTCGCAGAGCAAGTTATTGAACGTGGATACTGAAACCATACAGTAGATGTGTTAAAATTATGATCAGTTGCTTTTGCAATGAGGATAATTGCCAACTTCGGAGAGATAAAACTCAGCAAGTTAACATATTTCCTTTAATTGATTCATATGCCATAATATTCTGAGATAACGCTACACTTATTTAACTAAAACAAACTAATTCATATTGTATGTGGAATTTGCACATGTGTACCTTGTTTGCATATGTTTAACCTGTTGGGAAAATTAACTACGGCCTCACAGCACTTTATTCACTGATGAAATTTGCGGTCGACAACTCACCTGAGAGTCAAGAGAAACATACGTTCAGATACCCAATTCTAGATTAAAAAAAAAAAAGTGATCAGCACTGCCCTCTAGTAACTAAGAAGTGCTGTACACAGCTAAGAAAATGCTTGACAGTCTGCCCACAAAAATAAAATGCCCGACTCACAGCAGCTGTATTTTCATAAGAAGATTAAAGTTGTTCCTCTGTCGCAACTCTTTTCTATTTCATGAGGGTAGTCCTGAATACAAAAATATAGTCAATTACAAATCTTGTAATAGTATGTAGCCATACAAACATACATTTCTAAGAAGTGTGAGCAACATTTGTTCCACTGACACATTAGACATCATGAAGTTCATCATGAATATGTTCTATGGGACATGTGATAAAGTAACACTAAATTCCTGTGACCCTCCAAATAAAATTCCATAATCCAGCAGCTGGTGTTTGTAATTATCAAATTTCAGGAAATCTTTCATAGTCATCATTCACACACTTTGTCACCCATTGTCAGTACAGAAAATGGCTAATGATCTTCACTGAGACATCCACAGAAATGTGCATCTGCATCTGACAGGTCTGCATCCCCCTTCCTCAAAGGTGATACGCAATAGGCTTCTTTGTGAGTGACCTCAAACATTATCAGTGAAAGCTTTTACAGCATAAGAGGTCACAGGCAAGTTATGTGTTGTGTACTGCACACTTTCATGGTTTGTGTGTAAAACCAATCTGGTCTCGATGGAAATGAATCAGTTCAATGTCCTCGCAGAAAAAATCATCACTGGTATACAGGTCATGGATCAAGTACCACAGAGCAGTATCGAAAAGTGTTGGTAAACAGAAACACAGTATTTTGTCTGAGTATTTCTAGATATACAAGTGGCATTTTGTGACAAGGAGACTTGTCTTACAAAATAGTTTAACATATCTAAAAACAAAGATGATGTGACTTACCAAACGAAAGCGCTGGCACGTCGATAGACACACAAACAAACACATACATACACACAAAATTCAAGCTTTTGCAACAAACTGTTGCCTCATCAGGAAAGAGGGAAGGAGAGGGAAGGACGAAAGGATGTGGGTTTTAAGGGAGAGGGTAAGGAGTCATTCCAACCCAGGGAGCGGAAAGACTTACCTTAGGGGGAAAAAAGGACGGGTATACACTCGCACACACACACACATATCCATCCACACATATACAGACACAAGCAGACATATTTAAAGACCAACAAAAAGATTGGGTTATTCATATCAGATTTTTCTTCTAAAATTCATTAGATTGAATTTTCCGTAAAATTAAGTGTTCCAGCCGACTAAGCCAAGCTGGGAGTACATCACCTTCACATCTCGTTCTCATGAAACCAGCATTTGTTTTTTACAAATTGAGGACGAAGGTGAAACACAGCAACAGATGCAAATCAACTGGCTGTATAATGTCAATTTTACCCAACTGAGCATACATTTGGGTAACAGGCTTTCTGATACTGTTCTCGCAGAAAGTCATCACTGGTATACAGGTCATGGATCACGTACCACAGAGCAATATCGAAAAGTGTTGGTACACAGAAAGACGAATTTAGTCACTGCAAATAACAATGCTTCTTTCATTACTGTATTATTTGTTTATTTTTAAGCACTCCAATTATCTAGTAAAGCAAAATTCCCAGTTACTCAATCAATGGTGTAGTGCTTCGTGGATTTCGGAGTAAATTCTAGAATCACTCGGCCTTCCACTGTTTCGAACACCCGATATTTTAGGGGTGAGTGGGAGAAACGAATGCGCCCTATTGCGCATTGCGTATTTGTATGTGCAAGTCAAAGAAAAACAGTTACGAGAAAAAGATGGACCCGGCGGCCGAATGGCGGTAGAGAAGTACCTGCTGTGCAGTCCAAAGAAGAACAAGAAAACTTTATGTAGTATTCTGTGCTCTTTAGTGTCTGTTCATTGTCAAAAGACTAAAGAACAATTGAATATAGATTCCTATGTTCATTCATGTATTGGACTCGTTTGAGACTAGAGACTTTTGAATTCCATCAAGTCTTGGCTATTAACAAAGCAAGACACACGTATGCTATTTGAATATGTGTAAATGACTCTAATGTTTAAGGAATAAGTTAGCTTGCAGAAGTTATTGTCTGTGAAAGTTGAAAATATATAGTGATTGAACTGATAAGTATTTTACGGGTACCAAAATTATTTGAAGGATAGAGAAGTATTTTAATAAATTCCTTTAACCAGTTATAGTCTTTGGAGAAGAAGCTTTTGGGAGATCGGCGGAGCTGATTACCCAGAGAAGAGGATCTGCCACGCACAACGTGCAAGTTAACTGAACTGAGAGACATGTGTGCCTTGCAACCCAATACCACATAGTCTCTTGTCGTGCAAAAAAACGTTAGGAGGCACAGGAGTAAAAGTCGCCCCAGAGCACTTCATGCAATAAAAAAGTGGGCGTGAGGAGTTACAGATTCGATTGTGTAAGTGCGTCTGTCAGGTGCTTCATGAAGTGGTAAATAAATTGAATATCAGCTTATGTATGGGAGAATATTACAGTAGCAAAAGCTTGCAGTGATGGAAACAGAAGTTGAGTTGCTAGCAAAGATGGCCATTCCAACATTAACCATCTCATCTCACCAGTAGTGTCATTGTCCTTTTAAGATATTGTAGCTTCTTATTATAGCTGATTTATGATTTCTTTCCTCTTAATCCTTAAGCAGGCATGCGGTGCATTTTGTACACGTGTACCTGTGCTACCAAGGTAAACACGTTTGACCAAAATCACAGTTTAATCATAGTTTAATTAAAAAACAAGAAAATAAACTTACTTAATATGAGTTGAAGCACTGTCTAATTGAACAATAATGAAATAACTTTCTTTGTCCCACTCCAAAGCCAAGGCAGGTGTTACCCCACAGTAATTACCCCCTTAAAGCATTAAACAGCGCTGTTGCATCAGGTCCCAGCCAAGCACTTATTTGATTGCAAATTATCTGCCTCATTGGGGGATTGTGCTGCTAGCTCGTAATTTGGGTCATTTCCTTGCACAGATCGTTAATTTTTTTCTCACCAACCTCGCTGTTTATTTTCTATTACTGCTGCTCACTTGGTCATATGACAACAAAATGTATCACAATGTTAGCTGAAGCAATAATGAAGGATTAGGTATGGGCTCACAGTTGGGAAACAACAACAATGCAACAGAGCAAAATAATTTTATTTGTGGTTGGCACACTTTATACACAAGTTCGCCCACTCAAGGGTTAATTTACACATCTGGGTACTCCCTGTATTGGAAGACATTTTCAGGGTGTATACGTGGACGAGGGAAAAAAAATTCCCAGTTTTTCCCCGGGATTCCCGGTTAAAAGTACAGATCCTCTCGGGTGAAAACACACTTTTTCCGTGTTAAGTGAGAGTATACTTTTCCTAGGAACTGTAAAACTTATGTCTTTTGAATGGCTATGGTTTTATACACCAGCGTAGAATTTCCCAGCACTTCTGAAAACGACTCTGAGGGAACAAAACAGATTTTGGGAAGATGTCTGATGTGCAGCAATGTGTACACTGCATACTTTCGTATTACGAAAGTATAAATTCAAATTCCACCGAACACCGCGTGTTACTTTCCGAAGCATTGAAATCGTGATTGCGATGCGCTTTTGTAAGCCAGGCATCGCTCACGTCACGTGATCTCGCCAGCCAATGACAACGGATATTCAGAACATAGGACACATGATGTAGTCAGCCAATAGCAACATCACTGTTAAGTAACGCGAACACACAAATAGGAAAAGTTATTGGTTTAAATTAATATACGTAGTGTTGCTACAAGAAAAGCTTTCACATATAATGTTGCCCCTTTTACACTTTACGATACATCACACAAATGTGCCAGTAAAATGTTTACGAACGACATAAATGTCAGATCTTCTGGGCTCAAAGAGTTGATTTTTAAATGAGAGTCAAAAGCTCTGTGATTTAAGAAATTCATCGTACATTCTCGTACATAGATCATCTAGTGTAAAAGGAAATTTACTTTGAAAGTAACGCTTTTCAAACCATCATTCGCAATATTTTCCCACGACCTATTAGAAATAGGTTCGTTTCAGCAGTTCCCAGAAAGCGACAGATAACAAGAGTCTTATTTAATGTCATAAAAGAAACAAGACATTAGAGGATACTCCAAGAGCACGGGAATTTCGTGAACCATACTCAAATGCATAATTCGGCTTAAAGTGCACATTCGTGTGTCCAGATTTGGATGCAAATTTTCTTGGAATGCCAGTACTGTATTACCTCAAGTTTGGTTCTTTATTATGGCATAACGCCGTATGTTCTACATGCACTTGAAATGCAGCGGACAGTTGAAACTAGCCAATAGTGTGGAATTAAACACTCCGTTTCAAATAAATTGGCAGTAAATTGGCTGGTTCAGCGGAAAAGATTAATAAATAGTAAATTTCTTTAGCAAATCGACAAAAGTAACTTCATTGTTCTGCAATGCTATTAATGCTTGACTGTCAGAAAGGGGAAATAAAATCTGAAACTAACAACATTTTTTAGCCTTCCGTAATTCATTTAATAGAAATCAGTTTTGTTTTCATTCGACATGAGAGCAATAAACGAGCAAGACAGTACACATTTCATCAATCCTTAAGTCCTTGCATTGTTTTTCTCACTAACCTTATTACTGCTTTACATGGCGTGCTTTCCTTTTAGGGAAAGAATCTATTACCTCATCAAAGTTCGTCAAACGTTTTGATACATGAAAGAACCAAATGTCGTTGTCTAATACTGAAAAAGCTATTAATACGAATAGTACCCAAATCTGGTGTGGTTTCTCGATCTGATTACGTGTATTTTGTCACTGTCTGCTCGATAACACGAAATAGGTCTGCCTAATATTGCATCAATTGTAACACACCGAATAAACGACACTGTTTTGGCACAAATGGTCATTTTTATAGCACAACAGAATATAATCACGAAGTAACAATATCAAATGCCTATTAGGCCTACTACAAGCAAAAAGTTTCATGTTAGGAAATAGTTTCACATTTCATTCATACGCTCCAGCTTCTGAAGCCTGACATCGAAAAGTAGTACGAAATTTTTATATAAATTTGGAACCGTCATATTCTTCCATAATTTGTGTGATGTCCCCGTTTCTTCTCCTTCCTCGTTCTAACAAACAATCTTGTCATCACTAATTCTGTTCTAATCAATGCCATTTCTGTTTCTCTGCAGTGACACATGCATAACATCTGATTTCAATGTTCATTTAAGTTACTAAGGCATAGAAACGAAGTTCAGCTGATTGTGCGATTAAAGGGACCAGACTGCGATGGTCATCGGTCAAAGTTCAGCTGATATTCAGAAACAAATGTAATGTGTGTCACTAAATAACATAGTTTAGTTCTTCCTCTGAATTATCCTGTGATCTAGTTTATTTTTATTCGATACCTTTAATTCTGGCTGTTTAAAAATGTAAAGTGGTCCTCAACCCAATGGTTGATTTGAACTCCCCAGTGCTTTACCAGACGTGGCCCCATCAAAGATGGTATGTCCTTGCTTCCCTCCAACCTTTGAATTGATTTATGGGAACCTACAGTTTACAATGGATTCTGAACCTCAGTGCATATCAGTATTTTTCACATTAACGAACACTGCCGGAAGTGAAAATTTATTAAAGACAAAAATCCTAGGACTGCCCAGGAATCAAATCCCAGACCTTTCAATCCACAGCCAGACCACTGAGCCTATTTTTTGTTTTGAGAGAGAGAGAGAGAGAGAGAGAGAGAGAGAGAGAGAGAGAGAGAGAGAGAGAGAGAGAGAGAGATATGCAAAACACTATATAGTTCACACTACAAATGCAGTTCTAAACATGTTTACCGACATGTGGCCACAGCAGAGCCTCACACCTAACATCCTGTGCCTGGGATGGCAGTGAAACCTACACCCTTATGTGTGCAGTAGTCAATGTGTTAAATCTGTAATACAAAGAATGATTGCTAAGTTCATTACAATATAACAATAGGAGTGCCATGAAATATGTGCGATCCCCTGATTTCCCCCACTGACGCCATCAATGACACCGCAGAATGAAGCTTGCATTTTTGATACAACAGTGGTTAAAACTTATTAATAACAACAAGACTCTGAACAGTTGATTTCCAAATGAGAAGCAGTCAGTAGTCCACTGACCCAGAAATGGTATGTATGGGGAGGGAGGGGTTTGGGGGGGGGGGGAGAATTTCATTTTCTGCTTCTTAATATCCTCAAATTCAACTTTTTTTTTGCTTTTTTCACAAGGTTAGAAACATATGTGAGCAGTATGTTTAGAACAACAACAACTTGCTGCAGCAGCAAGGGAGCTGGGACCGTGAAATGAAGCAGCAGTGAGCAGTGTCACTTGATTCCCCAAAGTTTGCAATTTCCCGAAATACTGCACTACTGAACTTGCGGGGTACATGTCACATGATAGTGGGGTACATGCCCTTTCAGTTGTGTAAGCTTTTTAGACACATGAGAGACAAATTCTGTAAGTAACATTCGGCACTGTTATGCAGTACCTGTTAAATCAAACAAACCCCTTTGTCAACAAAAATTAAGTAACATTAAGAAAACTGTATGTTGCACATTGTTCTTTATTAATGTTTGACTAACCTGCTTTTGTTTGGTTAACTGCATTTTGTGCCCGTCAGTCACAGATGTCTTCCGATACAATCCACATATATTATAAAGGTGTGTGTGTGGGCGGGGGGGGGGGGGGGGGGGGGCACGCGCATCAGTCGCATCTCCTCCTGTACTACTGGAATGATTTCAATCAAACTTTCTACACACAACATGCAACAATCACTGTGGGATAAGAACTATCCACCTATCACTGTTCAACAGATATGACGTCAAAGACTGAGGATATGTGAAAAATGCCACATCATGCGTGAAGTTTTAATATATTTGTTCTTTACTATTAAGATACTCCAAGAGGCGAGTCAACTTACAGACATCCCTGACACATGGCAACACTTGACAGCTTTGAACTGCTAAGAGCAAATGGCTATAGGCAGAAACTATACCCGTATATAGAGCTATTTGAAGAGGTATTCTACAAGACGTTTACAGAATCATGTTGTAGACACATGAAAGCAGCTGTGCCCATTATAAAGACTCTATCCGGGATTATGCTCCTTAACTTGGGTACTGTACCTGCATCATGCACATTTCTTTGTATGACTGTTTCATCAATTCAGAGGCATTCCCATGAATACAGCGAAATGAAATTTTATATATAAAAAAAATGGCACATTACAATCAGTGATTAGTGAGCCAACAAGTTATAAACACCGATCGGCTTCAAATTATAATGTTTCATTAATCTGACTGAAGCCTCATTAGTGAGAACATCCTCACAGATATTGAAAATGTTATCCGAAGTCAATTATTTAATACCAGCACTAGAAAAATGGAACTAAAAACTCTCACTGCAATAGTTCTGTGTTTGACAAACAATGAAACATTCCTGAACTCTTATAAACGGTACATGAAACTGATTGATTTGCGCCCATGTTATCAGCCACAGCTGTCTGACTAAAGTAAATTAACAGCTTCAACATTTCTTGTTTACATCATTTTCAATTAAAAATTTTGGAAGAGATACATGTCATAGGTCAATAATAATTAATAATGGTTAAAGTTGCTCCAAAAATTTATTGGTTTGCTATAATAATAATAATAATAATAATAATAATAAAGTCAGGCTGAATGCACATATTGATGCACATTTCCTCACAAATGCGATGACTGACAAAATTGCACTTTTGATGCTTTTTATAAGCAGTTTAAATTGTTTTAAAGTAAGTTATGAAATAATGAACATATTTAAAAGTAAGTAAGATTAAATGCACACAATATTGCCAAAAACATGTTCTTAATTAATGGTAACTTTTTTGGCTTCAAATGAGTGGATAATGTCTCCATAACTGCTTTGATCTGCTGGAACTACAATCCTAATTTTAGTTTTGCAAGAAATAATTCTTCACAACGAAATTAGAACAAAAAAAGGAAGAAACTTCCACTCAGTAAGCAGCAGAGAACTTAACGAGCCCTTCTTTGTGTATTGTGTATGAGTACACTGTTTTTGTTGTTGGTGCTGCTGCTGCTTGGTAAGTACAAGTTGTTCTGTTTTTTATTATGACTAATGCAAATATATAATAAATACTTAAATTCTTTCTTCCATAGGTAACTAATGGCAGTCTTTTGTACATGGTTATCTGTGCTTCTAAGCACAGTTTTTGTTCCGTAATTCTCCCTCAATTTGCTGAAGAGTTTATGTAGAAAAATAATCTTATACAGCTCCAAAGCCAGGACTATAATAATTTGTACTTATTTTAAACAATATCATTCATCACATAAAATGCGAAAAGCAGTCTTCTGCTTTGAAGACATATGATACTAAGCTCAGCTGTAAATTTTAAATTAAGTATTAAAATTAAATACAATTCCATTCTTCCATTTGTGACAAATGAATTTTTCCTCCCTAAAAAGCCACACTGTTTATTATGGTACTTTAACACCATACTTAAAACAGATCTGAGCTGCCATGTAAAGAGAAAGACACCTTACTCAAGAATAGCTACTCATATGCAGAATTCAAGGCACATCTCAAATGCATCATTTACAGCCTACAAAAATGCTTTTTAAGCAACTAAACATTCAAAATGAACATTTTAAGAGTGTAATTTTTAACAAAAAAACTGGTCCACCAAAGAATCATGCATCAGACTGATTAGCCTTCTCCATCCCTATTAATAGGGTCTTTCCTTTTTTTCACAAAAATCTTTTTTTTCCAATTTCTATAAGAAATAAACTTACATTTCATTGAACCACAGTTATATGGCTTCATAAACTAATACATGTGTATAATTATAAATAAAACAAAAAATATGAAATCCTCTCACTACATCTTAACTACTACCATGAAAACCAATGCACAAAAATCTGAATAGAAATATTAACTGGTCAGTCTGTTTGGTTCACCATCAAGTGTATCTGTCATATATGTAACCTTCAGCATTCTAGAGAAAAATTGCTTCTCCAGTGGATGATTGACAGTCCATGGAATAACACGGACTCCTCGCTCTTTCCATTTGCGGACAGTCTCACTGCAATAATTATTAAAAAATAATTAAATTTCTGAACAAGTAAGTCCATATAAACTTTCATGAAACAGTTAACTTTTCTCACACTGCCTAAGAAACAATTTTTTTTTCCGATTAATTTCATGCACTACTGTTCCCAAAATTACAAGAACAATTCTCAGATGTTTAAAAAAAGATAAATAAGAACAAAGCAGAAGTGTAGCCTTCATATACTGGTGACTGGCTGTTTCATTCTGCCTTACACACTACTCCACATTCCACACACAGCTAGCCAACTACCGATGCCATACTGTTCTCTAAGAACAATTGTAAAATAAGTTTGGAGCACATCATTCACTGTGCATTTACTCATAATCTATCACAATTAATAGACTTCATCACTGGTGAAGTACATTGTCTCAATGAGCATCTGCAAGTCTTTACAACTGCTTCCTTCTAAGTAATGAGATCAGGGGAAGCACAACTTTATACTTTTGTTATTTCTACTGCAAACACAGTTAATATTTTAAGAATGACTGCCAATGATGGAGCAAGTGGAGAAATACTTAATGCATGATGGCAACCATTTCATTTCTGAGGGTATCTAGGTTAAAATCATAACAACAGAGATTAATCCTTTTGATCTGTTCTGATGAAATAATATTTTAAAGACGCAATCAATGGAGTGGTACACTTTTCTGGAAGAAAAAAAAAGGGCACATCACATTTTTGCAACAAATTTTCTTATTAGCCTTAGGTTTGAGTTTTGCTCTGGACAATAAAAGTTTGGTCTGAATCCCACCTCATATTCACTAATTTTTTGTTCAAGTTGTTTACGTGCTCTATCGAGAAGAGACAGAATTTTGATACAACTGATACTAGTGAGATTCCCTTGCAGTTATTTACATCTGTTCCGTCGGTCTTCTTGTGTAACTGATGAATTACCGCATGTTCCAGTTGTCTGGAATTTGTTGTTTGTCAAACGTCTTGTGTGATTTTGGCAATTTCTTTTATGGCATTTGAGCTTGCCGATTTGAAGATTTCGGCTACAGTTCCTTCTTCCCCCAGTGCTTTACTGTTTTAGAGTCTTTTGATCTGTCTGGCTGTTTTATTTTCATCTGATGAAATGAATTTGGATTAGTGTCTTCAGGTACTTGTGGTGGGAATCTTTATTTGGTTATGGGCAGTTATGCAGTTCTTTGAAATAAGGTATGTATTAACACAACAACAATCAGGACACTACATACAATTACAGAGACCGTGAGACTACACAATATTTTAAAATAAAAACTACATAGCTAAAGTATCATTAAGAAAAATGTGGATTACCTTTTTAGAATATTTTTGATTTTCATTGACAGTACATAGTAATAAGGTATCTAATACATAAGTAGGACTTACGTCCAAGGTCGTACCAACAACAATGTACTTGTGCTACAACTGCTGGCCAGTAGTACACCACTAATCATTTAGATAGACTTATTTCATACAGATAACGAAAATTTAATTGATATTAGGAGCACACAATGATTAACACACATCCCTGTACCTTTTAGTAGGTAACATGCCTCTTACATATTACTCAGATGTTATGCACCCTACATCCTTCTGAATCTGTTTAGTGTATTCATCATATTTACCCTCCACACTGCCCTCCAGTACTAAATTGGCGATCCCTTGATGCCTCTGACTGTGTCCTACCAACCGATCCCTTCTTCCCTTCTTTCAGTCAGGTTGTGCCACAAATTCCTCTTCTCCCCAATTCTATTCAGCACTTCCTCATTAATTACGTTAACTACCCATCTAATCATCAGCATTCTTCTGTAACACCACATTTCGAAAGCTTCTATTCTCTTCTAGTCTGAACTATTTATCGTCAATGTTTCACATCCATACGTGGCTACACTCCACACAAATACCTTCAGAAAAGACTTCCCGACACTTAAATCTATACTCTATGTTAAATTTCTATTCTTCAGAAAAGCTTTCCTTGACATTGCCAGTCTACATTTTATATCCTCTCCACTTCAACCATCATCAGTTATTTTGCTCCCCAGATAACAAAACTCATTTACTACTTTAAGTGTAGCATTTCCTAACCGAAGTCCCTCAGCATCACCTGATTTAATTCGACCTCATTTCATTATCCTCATTTTGCTTTTTTAGATATTCATCTTATACCCTCCTTTCAAGACACTGCCCATTCCGTTCTCTCCAGGCCCTTTCCCGCCTGAGAGAATTAAAATGTCATCGGCATACCTCATACTTTTTATTTCTTCTCTATGGTTTTGAATTCCTACTCCAAATTTTTCTTTTATTTCCTTCACTGCTTGCTCAATATACAGATTGAATAACATAGGAGAGATTTGTACCCTGTCTCACTCCCTTCTCAACCACAGTTTCCTTTTCATGCCCCTCGACACTCATAACTGCCATTTGGTTTCTGTAGAAATTGTAAATAGCCTTTAACTCCCTGTATTTTGTATTTGCCACCTTCAGAAGTTGAAATAGTGTCAACACTGACAAAGGCTTTCTCTAAGTCTAAAATGCTAGAAATGCAGGTTTGTCTTTCCTTCATAGTAAGGCATAGGGTCAGTATTGCCTCACGTGTTCCAACATTTCTACGGAATCCCAACTGATCTTCCCAGAGGTCGGCTTCTACCAGTTTTTCCATTCATCTGTAAATAATTCGTGTCAGTGTTCTGTAACCATGACTCAAATTTCTAGTCTGGTAATTTTCACACCTGTTGACACCTGCTTTCTTTGGGATTGCAATTATTATATTCTTCTTGAAGTCTGAGGGTATTTCACCCGCCTCATTCATCTTGCTCACCAGATGGAAGAGTTTTGTCATGGTTAGCTCTCCGATGACCATCAGCAGTTTTAATGGAATGTTTTCTACTCCTGGGGTCTTTTTGACTTAGGTCTTTCAGGGCTCTGTCCAATTCTTCACACAATATGATATCTCCCATTTCATTTTCACCAACGTCCCCTTCCATTTCCATAATTTTGTCCTCAAGTACATCACTCCCTATACATTCCTTCCACCTTTCCGCTTGCCATTCTTTGCTTAGGACTGGTTTTCCATTGGCACTATGTTCATTCAGGTGGTTCTCTTTTCTACAAAGGTCTCTTTAATTTTCCTATCTTACCCCTAGTGATATAAGCCTCTACATGCTTACATCTGTCCTCTAACCATCCTTGCTAAGCCATTTTGCACTTCCTGTCAATATCATTTTTGAGACATTTGTTTTCCTTTTCACCGGCTTCATTTACTGCGTTTTTATATTTTCTCCTTTCAGCAATTAAATTCAATATCTCTTCCTTTACCCAAGGATTTCTACTAGCCCTCATCTTTTTACCCACTTTATCCTCTGCGGCCTTCACTATTTGATCTCTCAAAGCTACCCATTCTTCTACTGTATTTGTTTATCATTGCTGAATGCTGTCTCCGAAACACTCTACAACCTCTGATTGTTTCAGTTTATCCACATCCCATCTCCTTCAATTCCCATCTTTTTGCAGCTTCTTCAGTTTTAATCTACACTTGATAACCAATAGATTGTGGTCAGAGTCCACATTTGTCACTGGAAATGTCTTACAATTTACAACCTGGTCCCTAAATCTCTGTCTTACCATTATATAACCTATCTGAAATCTTGAAGTGTCATAGGCCCCTTCCACATATACAACCTTAATTCATAATTCTTAAGCCAAGTGTTAGCTATGACTAAGTTATGCTCTGCGTAAAATTCTACCAGGTGCCTTCCTCTTTCTTTTCTTACCCCCAGTCCATATTCAGAAACTACTTCTCCTCCTCTTCCTTTTCTTATTATTGAATTCCAGCCCCCGCGACTATCAAATTTTAGTCTCCCTTAACTATTTGAATAATTTCTTTTGTCACGTCGTACATTTCTTCAATCTCTTCATCATCTGCGGAGCTAGTTGGCATATGAACTTGTACTACTGTGGTAGGCGTGAGGTTCGTGTCAATGTTGGCTACAATAATGCGTTCACTATGCTGTTCAATCCCTAATGCAATACATATACATGTTATCATATAGAAAAGAATCAAGCCAAACTGCTAAAAGTCCCAGAAGACCAGGTTTAATTTTTTTTATTTTAATTGGCCTGAGTGTTTTTCTAAACATTTTTTCCCATTTCTCAATATTAACTCCAATCTCTGCAATGGTTCATACTTTAGCTCACGTCCAACACAGTGGCAATAGCTTTCATTTTGACATCGGTCATCATTTACAGGTGAAACATTTCATGTCTTATATTCATGGCAATATCATCTTTTCAAATGCCAATTCACTACCTGAATACATAAGCTGCATAGCTCGCCCTAACTGGCTTCACTTATTGTAATTGTCCCTGCAACCTTTTTATAAGTGGACTTTCTGTGAGGCTAGCCCTGAAACCATTTGCCCGCTCACTCACACTCCCACACTAAACAGACAGATACTAGTTTACAACACATGTCTCACATTTTAAAGTTACAGAGCAACACATCGTTAATATTTTAAACGTAATTGTCAACTTACAGTGTAACATTGTCCTTCTGCAGGAGGACAGCAGAAAGGCCAAGAATGTAATATGTAACATTATGAAGTGCCCAGTCACTGGCAGCATCAACTAATAAAGCCAAGATATGAGAAATTAGGCCATTGAAACGTGGATGGCTCTCACCAAAAGTGCCATCATACGATTGATACGCATAAAAATTTGGTCTCCAAGCCATGGAACAAACAATATTTGGGTCTGCTCGTCGTATCTGTAAAAAAGAAGTAAAGAGTCTCAAACCAGAATAATAGAGGCTACACATATATGCATATACACTGATCAAAAGTATCCATACACCCCCAAAAAACACACGTTTTTCGCATTATGTGCATTGTCCTCCCACCTACTGCCAAGTACTCCACATCAGCAACCTCAGTAGTCATTAGACATGGTGAGAGAGCAGAATGCGGCACTCCGCAGAACTCATGGACATCGAACGTGGTCAGGTGATTGAGCGTCACTTGTGTCGTACATCTGTAAGTGAGGTGTCAAAACTCACTAACATCACTAGGTCAACTGTTTCTGATGTGATAGTGAAGTGGAAATGTGAAGGGACACGTACAGCACAAAGTCATACAGACCGACCTCGTCTGTTGACTAACAGAGACCACCAAAAGTTGAAGAAGGTTGTAACGCGAAATAGGCAGACATCTATCCAGACCATTACACAGTAATTCCAGACTGTGTCAGTATCCACTGCAAGTACTATGACATTCAGCGGGAGGTGAGTAAACTTGAATTCCATGGTTAAGCGGCTGCTCATAAGCCACACATCGTGCCGGTAAATGCCAAACGACACTTCGTTTGGTGTAAGGAGTGCAAACATTGGACAACTGAACCATGGAAAAAACGTTGTGTGGAGTGACGAATCACGGTATACAATGTGGCAATCCGATGGCAGGGTGTGGGTATGCCGACTGCCCAGTAAACGTCACCTGTCAGGATGTGTAGTGCCAGCAGTAAAATTCAAAGGGGGTGTTGTTATGGAGTGGTCTTGTTTTTCGTGGAGGGGGCTTGCACCCGTTGTTGTTTTGTGAGGCACTATCACAGCACAGGCCAACACTGATGTTTTAAGCACCTTCTTGCTTCCCACTGTTTAAGAGTAATTCGGGGATGGCAATTGCATCTTTCAACACAACTGAGCACCTGTTCATAATGCGCGGCCTGTGGTGGACTGGTTACATGACAATAACATCCCTGCAATGGACTGGTCTGCACAGAGTCCTCACCTGACTCCTACAGTACACCTTTGGGATGTTTTGGAACGTCCATTTCGTGCCACGCCTCACCGACCGACATTCATACCACTCCTCAGTCCAACACTCCGTGACAAATGGGCTGCAATTACCAAGAAACCTTCCAGCACCTGACTGAATGTATGCCTGTGCGAGTAGAAGCTGTCATCAAGGCTAAGTGTGGGTCAACACCATATTGAATTCCTGCATTACCGATTGAGGGCGCCATGAACTTTTAAGTCGTTTTCAGCCCGGTGTATGGATACTCTTTATCAAATAGTGTAGTAGGTAATGACCACATGATGGTAAGTACATTAGTAAACACAACTAGTTCCACATTATTTGCAGGGAGGCCATACGGGTCTTCCTCCATAACTTGTTGGATACAGATTTACACAATATTTTTAGTAAGTAAAGTTACAGCAGAATGCAAATAATTTACGATCAATGGGGACAAATCACAGAACAGCAGAAGCATTGAGTCATTGAGGAGCACACACAAAAGAAAAAGAAAACTTGCTAGCTTTCAGAATATAAATCCTTTCTTGTGCAAGTACACATAATAGAACTGTTACCAATATCAGTTGTTCCACAGCAGAACGTCCGCCCCCAGTAGCTGAGTGGTCAGCGCGACAATATCAATCCTAAAGGCCCGGGTTCGATTCCCGGCTGGGTCGGAGATTTTCTCCGCTCAGGGACTCGGTGTTGTGTTGTCCTAATCATCATCATTTCATCCCCATCGACGTGCAAGCCACCGAAGTGGCATCAAATCGAAAGACTTGCACCCGGCGAACAGTCTACCGACGGGAGGCCCTAGTCACGTGATATTTATTCACAGCAGAACAGTTCAGTTTGGGAAGACAAGATATTTTTTAAGTTTACGAGCTGAGCACTGTCTCTGCAGTGGGGCCACTGCAGCTACAGCCACAGCCTGCGTCTTAAGCAAGTACACATGGTGAGCAGGCCAACAGGAAACACCAAGCTCAGCACTGCAGGGTATAAACGCAAACAATTCAGCTGTAAGCGTGTTACACAGAGTTAGCCATGCCTCCATAACATTACGCATGAAGCAAGATCTGCATCTTCATTCACCATGAGTTTGTCGTGAGTGCTAACATACCAGAAGGAAACTTCGTGGCAGATTAAGATTGTGTGCCGGAGCGAGACTCGAACTCGGGACCTGTGCCTATGGCGGCAAGTGCTCTACCAACTGAGCTACCCAAGCACGACTCACGTCCCGTCCTCGTAGCTTTACTTCTGCCAGTACCTCGTCTCCTACCTTCCAAACTTAACAGAAGCTCTCCTGCGAACCTTGCAGAACTAGCACTCCTGAAAGAAAGGATATTGGGAGACGAGGTACTGGCAGAAGTAAAGCTGTGAGGACGGGGCGTGAGTCGTGCTTGGGTAGCTCAGTTGGTAGAGCACTTGCCTGCGACAGGCAAAGGTCCCGAGTTTGAGTCTCACTCCAGCACACACTCCGCTGCAGAGTGATAATCTCATTCTGATACCAAAAGGAATTGTTATGCAAATGTAGTAGTGGGAGAGAATGCTGGCAGTTAGGAATAGAGGAGGAATGTTATGAATAACATCTAATAGCAAAAAACCGTAACAAATATGTCGGCTAACAGACAGGTAGTCACTTTATGTCAGCTAACAGACAGGTAGTCACTTGATCAGAAGGATCAATGGTGTTTTCCCTGTCACATGCAATTCTCTGCTTACTGTTAGATAAAAGTTGTGCAAGATTGTTCCAGTTCTCCTGTACACTAATGGGCAATGATGACAGCATCTTCACGAGCTGCGAGGAGCAGTCTTTAAAGACCAGAACGAGAACTGCTGCTAACGAGCCACTGAGTAGACTGTCAGCACAATACCGAGCTGGAGCATGAGCTGCTGTAACATCGCTGCCTCCAATTTACCAGCAACTTGCTGAATGGCAGGATCACCGAACAGCATGACATCATGACATCAAGATAACGCAGTCACTTGATAGGCAGTAGTGCCAGTCAACATAACCGACAAACTAACAACATGGCAACATGCAGTGCCCAATGGGGCAATAGGATTGGACATTATGGCAGCCAATAACTCTGCAAAGTTTGTGAGAAATCGATAGGAGCTGCGAAAGGGATTGAGGACTTCTACATCCTCTCAAAGGTACACACGAAGGACCACAGCAGCAGACAGACCTGAGGACCTGCCCCCCAGGATGTAGCACAGAACTAAATATGCCATCTACATTGTAAAATTACTGAACAAACATGTCTTACGATTGTTTCAGCTGTTACTGCATCTGCATCGTGGAACCTACCACAACCACCCTGAACACAGTAGGGGCACAAGCCAGTCATGTTGGTCCCTGTAAAATTCTATATGTTTTTGTATTTTAAGCTATAATATCCAGAGTCTGAGGAATAAATCTTTTGAACTAAGCCAATGTTGACTGTGTATTATGGAGCACTGGTTCAGGAGTTTTGAATTACATATTGTAAACATTAATCACTGTAATTTGGCTAGATAGTTCTACAGCAGGACACCAAAAGTAGAGCTGTTTATTTTTCTTAAATCTGGCACTGAATATGAAACGAGGTGAGGGAGAAGCTTTGAGTACTGAAAAGCGCTTTGAAGCTGTTGGTGTTCAATTGCACGAGGAGATGGGTAACTCAATTATTATAACAGTGGGAACAGGCACTTTCATTAATAAGTTGGAGTCTCAGCTGGACATTATGTTTACTGAACAACCCATCACAATTTCCTGTGGGGACTGTGTGAAACTTGTCAATGATTCTTCTTGAAAGAAGCTATTTCCTAATGTGTTGTATAGCTTCACCATGTTACCTCTTCCGAGTAGTCCCACTGGAATAAAGCATTAAAGGAAGTCATATAGACAATACATTTTCAAAGTTGGATACCATGGAGATACAAATAACCAATACTGGTTTAAGTCTATGTGATCATAATGCCCTCACATCTTTACAATTCCAGCTGCACCTGTGGGAGAAAGGGATGCACTTCTTGCTTAGTTTTGTAGGTCATATAAATAACAATTCCTGCTTAAAAGTGCTTTCACATTCAGGTACTCTCTCTTCAGTATCCATGTCCAATTTTGAAATGTGTTTTGCAAAGATACTGATCGGAGCCTATTCTCGTCTCATCACTAAATCCACTACCTGGATTATTTCAGGCATTAAGATTTGCTGTACAACACTAAAAAGGTTGTGATCGAGTAGTCCGGTCAACAAATGAAAATTATTGGGAAAAAAAAAATCACGTAGTCACGAATTTTTGCACAGTGCTAGGAGGGAGCATCCCCAACAACATACTAAAAATACTGACCATAGTGGTGTAGTATTGGGGCAGGGGGGTTTAAAGGTGAATTTATGTTTTTCACGCATCGCTTAAAACTGTGGACTTCAGCAAAGAACTTTCCCAGTAAAATATTAACTTACATTTAATTTGCTACAAAAAGGTCCAATTCATTTTTTCTCAAGGACTAACAGTTCCACGTTGCAAGGGATGGAAAATAATAAATGATTAGAAGTATTGTTTTAATGGAATAAAACTAATGTTTATGATCAAATGAAGTGGGTTAAAAGCGAATATTATATGTTCATATTACATCTAACTGCAGTAGAGCAATATTAAGTGATAAAATGTTCTGAATGTGAAACAGCGTCATAGGCGGGGTGGGGGTACATGTGGAGAAGCAGCACGATGTAACTTAGGTCGACATACTGTGCTCAGGCACTTGACTCCTTCATGGGCCCGCAAATTTAAAATCGAGGAGGTGATTCCTGACTATGTTACAAGAAGCAACCACAGGCTGTCTCAAAACATGCAGAGCCTCCACAGTGTACATAAGTTATGTGCACTAATTCATTGTTCGCTGTACAAGTGCCACCCACCAATCAAAAATTTTGAAAGTGATACCTTTATTCAAGAGGAGTAATTGATAAAGTTGAAAGTTAATGTCCCATGTCGCCCCTATCAGCATCCTGTGCAGTATCTCAGAATGATACAACAAATGAAGTACTTTAACTGTGATCAGCTATTGAACAGTAATCAACACAGCTTTCAATCTGGTAGTACAGGAATACTAATAACAGTTTACACAGACGTATTTAGAGATGTAGACTACAACACTGTTGTAGGAGTTAATTCAGATATTTCTAAAGCTTTTGATACTGTGACACAAACTGATAGACCATGTAATAAAACTCTTCCAGGAGTTCTATTCTGGATGTTGTCCTCTGAGAAACACTTCAAAGTATGCTCCTCAGAAGGTGCTACAATGGCTTACTTTAGTTACTTTCAGTCCCTCGTAGCTTATGCAGTAGTTTCTTGAGGTAGATCTAACAGTCATTTTATTTTTACATTACAGAGAAGGGCTATTCAAACCTTCTCACATAGCTCAAGGGCTTACTGCAAGCCTCTAACTACAAAGTTATGTGCACTTACAGCACCCTCCCCTCAACTGTGGATCCCTTCAAGTAAGGTGACCAAAAAACTACTATTTCTCAAAGATATGTGAGGTACTTTGGTGGTGTTTTATGTAAGGCATTGCCACCACACAAAGAGGCTGGAGTAGGATAGTGCTTCTACAGTGTGAATGAATATGTTAGCCTACAGAAATACTATGCTCCATTTATTGTTGCGTATTCTTTTAATATTCTCACAGATGTGCCATCACCTATGCTGTGTGTCTGTCTGCACAAGTATGCTTCTGCTGTTGGTTTCCTGTTTTCTTGTGAAGTGCAATACATCACCTCAGAGAAACTATCTTTTGCAACATTAGTTGTGATGAATACAGTATTGGCAGGTGAT
The DNA here is from genome assembly GCF_023898315.1 of Schistocerca nitens. Taxonomy (NCBI): domain Eukaryota; kingdom Metazoa; phylum Arthropoda; class Insecta; order Orthoptera; family Acrididae; genus Schistocerca; species Schistocerca nitens. Next base: position 342,418,562 of record NC_064617.1, read on the forward strand.
CATGTGTTGTACTTTTCAGCAATGTTGTATAAGACATTCATGTGTTTACATGTTCCAGAAGTGTATTACATCAAAGTTTCATGTTTTAGTTAAAACATTTATTTTACTACTTCTGCATCTTGTACTCTCCTTGTAGACCATGTATAAGTGGCTTCCTTTTCAATGATATACCAAGTGAGGTGGCTATGCCAGTTTTAATGCAATCTACTCTCACTCTAAAGGAGTGAAATTCGTACCCCATCCTGCCACCATGACTGAGGTTTGCATGGTTTTTTCAAGTTGCAAAGGTGAATGTTTTATATAAATAATTAATAAATACCATTTACATATAAAACAAATGAGGGATTGCTCAGTTACTGCACAGATATCACTAATACACTAAATTACCCACTTCCTTATACTGTGCCAGCTTACAATGAATGTACTTATGTCTTGATGTCTCTGGCCTTGGCAGCTATATATATATATATATATATATATATATATATATATATATATATATATATATATATATATATATATATATGTCTGCTTGTGTCTGTATGTGTGGATGGATATGTGTGTGTGTGTGCGCGAGTGTATACCTGTCCTTTTTTCCCCCTAAGGTAAGTCTTTCCGCTCCCGGGATTGGAATGACTCCTTACCCTCTCCCTTAAAACCCACATCCTTTCGTCTTTCCCTCTCCTTCCCTCTTTCCTGATGAGGCAACAGTTTGTTGCGAAAGCTTGAATTTTGTGTGTATATTTGTGTTTGTTTGTGTGTCTATCGACCTGCCAGCGCTTTTGTTTGGTAAGTCTCATCATCTTTCTTTTTAGAGATTAGTGTGTGTGTTTTCTGATGAAGGCCTGTTTGGCCAAAAGCTTTGTTTGACAGTGCCTACCTGTGCCTCAGTATCTACGCTATGCAATGAGTAGCAACTACCCATTTCATAATGTTGTCTTTATTCCATCCTTTATTTTTTTCACCATTTGATTTTGTACTTGTATATATTTATACAACAATGAAAATGGAATGTTCACTAATTTCTATAATAATGAAAAACTGTATTTACTGCATCAACATAGTATAAAACTGAGCACATGGCATTACAATGATCTGACTTAGCTTCTCTTCAACAGACAGAGAATGCTGACAACCACTAACAAATATGGTTTCCTCTTTGAATTGAATTGAATTGAATTTTATTTGATCCTGTAAGATTACATTGTGTACAGTAAATCTACGTGTAATATAGGACATGTCAAAGTATTAAAATTCTTTATCACTTATTTTTCTACACCTTTAGCTTACATTTTTACATCACCGATAACGAGTAACAATATATACAAATTTAATGGCATAAGTATTCTGCAACACTGTAAAACTCTTTTTCAATGAGATACTCTTTAAGTTTCTTTGTAAAGTCATTGTGAAGTACACTATCTTGCAGGGTTTTGGGCAGACTTCTTAGTAGTCTGATACCAGAGTACTGGGTTCCTTTTTCTAGCATTGCCAGTCGGTGGGGTATGCTCCGTACTTCATTCTTCTTTCTTGTATTGTGGGTGTGTACACTAGCATTTGTAATCCAGTCCTCACTACCTTTTGTGATGTACACTATTGTTTTGTATATATACAACGATGAAAAAGTTAAGATACCTAAATTCTTGAAACAGTTTCTGCATGTTTCAGAGGTCTTTCTTCTTAAAATGGTCCTAATTGCTTTTTTTTTGTAATGTGAACACTCGTTTTGTCTCTTGTTTGTTTGAGTTTCCCCACACCGTCACTCCATACTGTAAGTATGGTTCGAAAAGTCCATGATACACTGTACACAGAAGGTTCTTGTCTGAATACTGTGATAGCTGCATCATTAAGAATATGACAGAGCTCAGTTTCTTACAGACATTGTTAATATGTTTTTTTCCATTTCAGTTCATTATCCACAAGAATACCTAAGAATCTAGCAGATTCTACTTCTTCCAGCCTTGTTCCATCAACCTCTAAATCCATGTCTACAGCCTTTTCCTTGTTTTTAAACACTGCATACATAGTCTTTTTTAGATTTATAACCAGTTCATTTTCCAACAGCCATTGAACTGAGACATTTGCAGATATGTATGCTCTTCTCTCAAGCTGTTCCATATTTTGGTCACTATTTAGTATTGTCATGTCATCAGCATACAATATTTTCTTTTCTTCCTCCTCAACACCTGTATCATTAACAAATACATTAAATAACAATGGCCCCATTACCGAACCCTGCGGCACTCCATATTTGATGGATTTGGTTTCTGATTGGTACGAGTTTCCTAATGATACATACTGCTTGCGGTTGCACAAGTATGATTTGATCCATTCACCTGGTTGCCCCCGAATGCCACAGTTGCTTAATTTTTGTATCAGCATTTCATGGTCAATGGTGTCAAATGCCTTTGAAAGCTGCTCCAACAGCTAACCAGTTTGATTTTCGTTACATCAACAGTAAATAAATCATTACAAGCAGCACCAACAACTGCAGCATTGTAACAGAACTTGTAACATGCTACAATCTGGTAAAGTGCCATCAATTGTGCCTTTCCAAAACCCAGATCCTCTCTCAAAGTTCCTTTGCTTGGATGTGGCACTGCATTACTGTTAAGTCTCGAACTACTACTTAGTGTCTCAAGTATTTTCCAACTCTTGAAACATTATACCATAGATTGTAGAGGAATATTGCAAAGTCACATCTTTAAAACCAATCCCAACACAAAATGTGTAAAATACTAGCTAAAGTTTTAGCTTACAGAAGAAAATGCAGTGTTCTGTTTTCTTACAGTCATCATGTATGAAACATTAATGGTTAAGTATATTGGATTAGCTTATTTTATCAAGCTGGAATTAAATACTGAGAAACAATATCAACATAATTTTACTTACCATGTAGATTAAGTATGGATTAAATGATGATACAACTGCAGTCTTGTACAGTCTACTGTTCTTATCAAATGCATCCAGCACAACTGGAACAAGCTGAAACATCAAATGTTTCCAAGTCAAATCACCATTACAACTAACTGCACCATTTCTTGATCAGATAACTAGGATAGAGAATCTAAAAATAGGAATCAGATGCAATTCCCTCTGTCTGCTGGGAGAATGACAGTCTCAGAATATTCTCAGAGTTGTTCTCCAAAGAAGAGAAGGAACCACTTAAACAATTTTGGAAAGATTTTGAAACAGCCATCCTACCAGCAAACGAAGGGAACAGTGTGGTCATGTTAACACAGCAGTATCAAGCAAAAAAACTTATGGCCTATTGAAGTATGACACCTACAGGAGAAGTGGAGATGATCCTGCAAACTAAATGAAGAGGACTACCTACCTACTCCAACACATATTCCCAGATCGTAAGACGGTGACGAGACTTCGTCCACCAGCAGCTGCATCACCTAGACCTAAAGGACAACATAATGTCTACTAGGTCCGAATGGCACCCCACTTGACTGTTAGCAACACCGGTGCACCAACATATGAATTAGCAAAACACCGAACAGCAATGCTCAGCCCCCTTATGGGCAAATGCCGGCATCACACAAAGACGACCTCGTGGTTAGCTTCGATGTGGTGTCTTTCTTACAATGGTATCTCAAGGACACTTCCTAAGCACCATAGGACGAAAGTTTGGGCCAGCCCTAGTGGCACTGAATTCGTACTTAGTCCGCGTACTTTCTATTCAGCAGAAATTACTATGGACAGACAGTAGCAACAGACTGCCTACTGTCACCAGTGGTGACCATTATGTTTATGGAGGCATCTGAAGAAGCAGCCCTGGAGTTGGTATTCAACACGACCTCACGCTTTTCTCAATATATAGATGATATGTTCACAATGTGACTACACAAGGGGTACAGCCTACAAGACTTCCTGCAATACCAGAATTCAACGAACTATTACATCTAATTCACATTGGAGTTCTGGATGAGCTCACCAATCTAAGACCAGACCACACACCAGAACACTGTGCCTACCATAAACTGACAAACAGATTCATATTTGTATGCCTTCAGCTGTCCTGCCCCTTCACAACACAAAGATGTCCAAATGTCCAAAGCACCCTAGCGCACTGAGCATATGAAACCTCTGACGATGACCATCTAGCAGCCGAATCGCAGCTCCTACAGGCTGTGTGCAAAAACAACTACGACCATAAGCGCACGTCACAATTTTATATCATCAAGAAGTAAAAGAACAAGGACTTGCACGTAAAGAAAGGCCCACAAAATATGCTGTAAAGACACCACAGGTCTTGTACCAAAGATTAAATGTCCTCTGCCATATTGCTACGATAGATAAAAAGTAAAACATGGTCGACAGCCAGTGCGTCATTCGCTGAAACAACAGTTACTTCAGACAGCAGACATACATGAGAATATAAGTGGTTAAAAAAAGAGCCTTCGGTCAGCAAATGACAAACCATTAAAGGTTGACAATGAGCACAGTGTGGTGGGGGATCATCACTTAATAAATGGCACTGGCTAAAATGAATATGTCCAATATGCAACCTAGCTAAAATGACCTTGCGGCGAGAGGGCCGAGATGAAGTCAGCCAAGCCACTGGATGATGTTTAATTCGTCCGAGACTGTTCCTGCAAAGAGAATACCAGTGGTGATGCCACAGTGACACCACCTGCTGACAGACAGCAACACAGATATCATCCGAAGGGACAGAAGAATTACCGGACAAAGTTAGGAGGACTGCAGCCTTGGCAGTAGTGTCAGCAGCCTCATTTCCCCATCAGATTGTTGTGACCAGGAACCCACATGAACATCACACTGGCTCCCTCAAGAGCGAGACAATGGAAGCTTTCTTGGACCTGTTGCACTAAGGGATGGACTGTGTACAGCCCACAGGGGCTCTCAGGATCAGAGTACATGACGCAATGAAAAAGCCTGTGTCACCTGATGTACTGGGTGGCCTGATATGAGGGCGAAGAGCTCTGCTGTAAACATTGAGCAGTTTTTTGACAGCCAATACTGAAAATGGTCAGTGCCAAACACAAAGGCAAACAAATCACGGTCAGTCTTACAGCCATTAGTGCACACAAAGGTACTATCCCTATGTTCCGTGCGAAGATTGAGAAACTTACAATGGATCGAATCCAGAGTAGTTTCCTTAGGAAGCAGATGAATTACAAGATGTACATAAACCACCGCAGGAAGATGAGGTGATGAAGGATTCACAACCATCAAGAATGTGGCAGGTAGTGTGAAGTTAAACTACCAGAGCAATAGTCAAAAACAAACTCCAGGAGGTAACAGAAGAAGGACGTGCCCCATACTGGTGGTCACAGGAGTCGTCAAAGACTGAGGCATAGGATGCGTGGCCGGGCATGGCAGACGAACAGCACACACATCTGCTGAAGAGAACCGGTATGACAGAGGTAATTCGGCAGCTTCTGCATAGAGACTCAACCGCGCTAGTGTAAAAGACATCAGTAGCTGAACAGATTCAAAGACTTTACGATGGACGGACATGTAGATGCATGAACGAAACCGCCATAGTCTAGTTTTGAATGGACAATGGATCGGTACAAACAGTGGAGGGCGATACAATTCGCTCTCCAGGAAGTACCACTTAGAACACAGCGCATCAGGTTTGGAATGTATGAGCGGACTGTGATGACTTCATACACAGCTTTGATCTTTGGTGAAAGCACTTCATCATCAGATGGACTGCTGTAACACTCTGATCAGAGAGGTAAGTTTGGATTTCTCCGTCAATCAGACCATCGAGAAGCCTAGAGTAAGTAACACCACACAAATAATTCGGCGTTCGATGGGACTCGACACTAACAGGATATGGTTCAAATGGCTCTGAGTACTATGGGACTTAACTTCTGAGGTCATCAGTCCCCTACAACTTAGAACTACTTAAACCTAACTAACCTAAGGACATCACACACATCCATGCCCGAGGCAGGATTCGAACCTGCGACCGTGGCGGTCACGAGGTTCCAGACTGTAGCGCCTAGAACCGCTCAGCTACTCCGGCCGGCACTAACAGTACAGTCACGTACGAGCAAAGCTGCAAGCAGCTTCTGGGCTTTAAAGATCACACTTGGTCTCAAAAAGCAAAGTTCTATTACTTAAACGAGAGCAGGATTTCACAGGGACTGCAACTGCAACAACACCTTTCTGAATAATAAATGGATTAACCATAGCAAAGGACTGACCTTCAGTACATGATGCCACAAGGAACCAAGGTGCAGTTAGGAGAGTCTTGGAATCTTTAGCCTCAATCTGTTGATGTTTAGTAGACACAGACCGAGATGGTGATTGGCTCATTGCAAAAAAAATCCTCCATGACTGTCGGCATCTCCGATGGTGTGCTCTTTCCAACAGCACCCTGACCCGTGCCCCCCCGCCCCCCTCCACCCCAGAAGGGGCTTCACACACCTTAGATGAAGGTTCACACCTCAGATCACACCTGATCTCCTGACAGAGGGACTAACTGGCAATTTGGGAACGTAACAGCTCAGGCCATCACCACTCCCTTGGCGTGGCCTGTACCAGGGGTATGTGTGAACCCTACCTATCGACCTGAGGCTGGGAAGTACGCATTACCCCGTCACCTGCTACACATCAAATGTTTGGGGCGGCCTTCATGAGCACACAGGGAGGAAGCAGCAACAAAGAGGCACCTCAAATGCCAACGCAGAGGAAGGATAGGAGATGTAGAACAGAAAAAGAAAGAAAAAGCAGTGGAGGCACTGTTCTGATGTCCGGCTACTACAACTTCAGAACACATTCCAAAAAATATCCCAGACATGTTCTCCTGGGAGGGAAAAAGAAATAGCAGGAAGATAGACATGCAGCATGGAACGGGTAAAGGCTGGGGCCTCTTGGTAGCCAAGCACAAAGTCATCAAAGAGTGGTGAGCCCGTTGACGGGGTGAGGTGGGGTGGGTGGCGGGGGAATCACAGTCTGATGAAGATAAAGAGAAACCTGTTGCAATGGATGGTGATTATCCAATTTGTTGTGAGCACTATCAGGAGGGGGGGGGGGGGGGGGTTGCTACTCTGGAAACATAACATGGCAAGTGAGTATTCCACCCACCAGCCAAGGCAAAAACCTTGTTGCAATCAGTAAACAATGACCTACAACATCATAAACAGAGTCTATCACATCTTTTTCCAGTGTGAGAAAAGGTGTGTAGACCATACTACCTGTAAAGTACAAGCCTAAACACCACACAGACAACGGACCACTAACAAATGATGCTCTACCACAGAACACTGCATCTCCCAAGGACATGACATGAGGTATGATGACACGAAGTTGTTTTAACGGTCTAACACCTATTGGGATTTAATTCTGAAAGATCCTTTAGACATCTGACTATTTGACAAAAGACCACAGCTTTCAATAAAGCACGGCATGGAAACCAGCTTTGAGCACAGTCAAAGCACAGTGTCAATCTACATGAAATCTGCTCGTCATGGCAATTTAGGAGGAAGAGAATGCACTGTCGCTATACCGGCAGAGACCCGCACCTGAGGACATTAGATCAAGCCCCAATTTCACTCTTCCACCACCGCACCAGGTCCACATTCTTCAACTAGATGGATGGAGGCAGTAGGCGATGTGGGATATAAATGTGGTGCCAAGAGGAGACAAGTCATCAAGTACGTCTGAAGATGAAAAAATATCAGCTTGCTGAAATATCACGCATTTTGGAAGTTACCACCCAGCTGAATATATGAGAAATATTCCAAATACTCCAATGACAGGAAAACCTAAATATCATAGGTTTGTGTGAATCTGTAGTTGATGTTTATATTTTCATGCCATGGAAACACGTAAGGTTATTGATTAACTTTAAATAGTGTGTGTTGTATCTTGGGGCTTGGTATGGAGGTACCAACAGATATACTGAATCACCTAGTTTACCCAAAAAACTGATGGCACAACTTGACTGGAAAAAGGAATTATAAAACGTATTAATGAAGGAAGTGTAGGATGTAGCACTGAAGAGGGAAAGCGAGACTCAACTGCAGTAGGCAGGCTCAAATATGTGTAGGTTGCAGTGGTTGAACAGAAAGAAAAATGCTTACATAAGACAGTAGCAAGGAAACTTGCAGGAAAACAGTCTTCAGACCAGCAACAACAACATTCTTATACTCTAACAACTCTGCAGCTCGGAGAAGCATAAAATGTGACTTATCACAAAACATTACGAGTAATTTGAGTACAGAGTGGTGCAAGCTGACTGCTCCAGGGAGGGGGCTGTAAAAATTCAATTTCCTGTAAGTCCAGAAAGATTTCAGATTCAAAAACATTTGTAACATGGAGTTTTACAGGTAATTTTCTTAATGTTTTATTATAGTAATTGCTGATTGCCTTCCAAACACTCTGCCGATTAAAGATGAGGCCATACTGAAAGGAGTGAACACTATCGAATGGGTTAATGAGCAATGACGGTCTGAAAACTTAGCCAACTAAAGCTTTCTGCATAGTTCTTTTTAAAAACTTATCAAATAAAAGTAAATTAACAGAGTTAAATTGGGATCAAAGTACCAGCAAAGAATTACACTAAATGATTGAAAAAGAGTGTCTACATCCCATGTCTTAGTCATTTCAGGGGCTTACCTGAACACAGAATCAGATGTACAGAATACAGGAACTATTTCTCTGTAATGATTTAACAACCTTTGGAATAAGCCTTTCCTAGATACATGTGAGAAAGTTGACAGAAGTTGACAGAAGTTGATAGATACAAATGCTGCCAATTCAAAGTTTGTTTCAATGCTACTGTTCCTAGCTATGTAGTCATATTATTCAGCATGCCCTTGCCTTCATTCAAGCTACAAGGAACCAACTGTTTCATGGGGAACATAGACCAGGGACCAGCATCACACTTTCCTTGTATATAAAACTCACTGACTAAAGACAAGCAATTACGAGAAAATGGGGGGGGGGAGATAGGGAGGGGAGGGGGGACTGACAGTAGGGATATGTTCTACACAGAGTTAACATCTTGTTATTTCACAGTAAACAAAACTCTGGTTACATATTTACTAAAAAAAACTATGTTTCTTTTCTTTTTCACAGCTTTGCATACCATTAAATGTGAAAGAATAGCAATTCAGTGTGTCCTCACAGGCAAACTGAAATGAACAGAAAGCCCTAGAGTAGTACACCATGTACCAATATGGTTTCTGCTGGTGTGGTGGACCAGCTATTCACTATCACTTTGTAATTAACATTCATATGACTTTTACATACAACAAAGAACATAAAACTAACCTGCTAAAATTCAGAGTGCACAAAGTACACAAATGTTTTTAAAAATTGCATAGGGAACCGAAATTGTCACTTATTTGAGGGTTGTTTACTGAGAGAGCCTTAAACCGATCTTACCTTTAAATCGTCTCCTTTCAAGTCAAGAAATACTCTTAGTCCCAGTTTAATGCATTCCTGAATGGCTTCATCTAGCAAGGCAATTCTCTCTCCCTTGTATCTGTCACTGTAAAAGTAATCAACTAATAACTATCTATGAATCCACGAAAAATTCATACTTGTAAAATATCTATTACAGGTTGAGGATTTTATCAAGATTGTCCAATAGGGGCTCACCTGAATGGATGTTTTGAAGAAATATCCAGATTTTTCAGTTGGGCCCAAGTCATATCTTTCACTTCACCAGTGGCTGTCGTTATTCTATCCACAGTATCATCATGAAAAACAATAGGAACACCGTCAGATGTAAGAGCAACATCTATTTCTACAGCACTGCATCCTTTTTCTTTAGCCTGCAAAACATACAACGCACATTACTAGTCCAGAGTAAACATAATCCACAAACTGAGTGGACCATAATTGTCATTACGTCAATCTACGTATTTAATCCGAACTTTTATTAATAACGGGTAATCTGCATACATACAAAATTAAGAATTACACATATTTACCCTCCTCAAAGCAGACAAACTGTTTTCTGGAGCATCCAAACCCGCTCCGCGGTGAGCAACTGTTCTCATAACATAACGCTCATTATTCGATTCATTTGTTCCGTTGCCGTTGCATTCAGCTAACGCCCACGGATCGCATCCTAATACATCTTCGACTAGTTTTGCATCAGGTGGGGGAATTCGTAAATACTTAATCCACAATGCCAACAGTATAGGGGCGAGAAATGAAATTGGTACTGTACAACACAATGCTTCTGATAAACACAAATAGAGACCATACAAGTAAGTCCAACATTTAAAGCAACTCAATAACATTCCCGGCAAGCTCATGGCAGCAACACAAATTGCACCGGCGTACTCTAGGCACTAGGCAGTGTGACAATGACAGTAATTGCCTCTTACACGTGGATTCCTACGCTTTTATAGTTCTCGCCATCGACCACACGCACTTTGAGCGCAAATAATTAGTTACTATAAGATCACACTGCACTGTCTTCAACAAAGATTATGCACATAAAAGTTATTTATGGCAACCATGTGCGCATTTGTATGTATACACATTCCTCAACAGGCGCGAAATACGAAATATCCACGTAGAATAATGAGACGGAAACAACTTATGTAGTCCATAGAATCGTCAATTACACGTGTTATTAAACAGCAGGCTGTCTATCTTACTACAGAAAGTACATTTCCCGAGAGGTGGAAAGTAGTTGTGGGTTAACAATAGCACTAATTCTTTAGTTTTGTCATAAGTATCTGTATTTCATAAGTGAATTTTTCAGGGAAGATTTAAAGTTTGTACAACTATTGGCTTCCACGTCATAATATCGATACTAGCACACCATTAATTTCTAGCACCTCTAAAATGTAGTCTAAGTTTGACGGCACACAACATTATCAATGGGTTCGAATTAAGAAAATGTTTCACAAATATGCATTAGGGTAAATGTGCGCAAATTTAGTAATTCGCATAATTAGTATGTTTAAACATTTAGTTCGAAATTTAACAATCAGCAACACGTATTACCGTCTTATATGCGTAGTAAGGTTAAAAAACCTTGGCACCACACTTCTTTCATCAAATTACTAGGTACTTTGCTAAGTCTTGACTGCCTTTCACGTTTAACAGCGACTATCGAATTTTAATTTTACAAAAATTTGGCTCCCAATGTATTGTCAAAAACCTGCTGGTATCTGCCATACACGATCACTCACATGTAAGCTAGTTATAAATTTAGTAAGAAAAGTTGGCGTCACTTAGAATTTATTATTGATCAGCAGCAGCTGGGAAGGGCAATGAACAGGCTACTACTCTTGTTACTGTAGCAACACATGTTATTGATGCAACATAGCATCTGCACAGATAATGAACCACTGCTGTGATTGGAGAACGGTGTTTTACTTGGTATGGTGCCGTCAGGACATATGTTTAAGTATTGTCATAAATGTGTAAGCAAATCAGTAAAAGTGGTGTTTAATTTTTATCTCTGTTGCAGTAGTTTGAAATTATCACCTGTCCAGTACTCAATTTACAATATTTCACTGGATATTTTCAACATTTTCATGTACCACATATGGAAATAGAAAGAAAAAGAAACACTTTTATGAATTAACTGTGTAATGTTACATCTGTATGACTTTTTAAAATATGTAATATTGTGTAGTTCTCTGGCAGATCTTCAGAATTAGCAGCGTTTTACAGTTTGCAGAACTCATAATCCAGTGTACATTTAGTTTCTGGTGTGCAGCTTGTTAAGAGTAATATTACTGCACACATATCTGCCATGTTGTAACTATGATCAATGCTACCACAATTCAGGAGGAATTTCTTTGATTCATAGTTATTTCATTGTGAAAACCTACAAAATTATCAATTTATACATAATATGTATTTCATTGCAATCTGAAAGAATGTCACATATAACTTACAATTATCTGTGGTCTGAAACTCAGAGGACAGTAGATGAAACTACCCAGACAGATATTGTATTGAGTGCTGAGAAGCCACAGAAAGACAAGAAATTAGCACAAGTTTCTGTTTCTGAATTATACTTCAGGTATGTAACTGTGGTAAATAGATTAGACCAGTGTTATGATCAGATAGTACAGCCACAGAAGAGACTTGTCATTCGTAAATTGCTAGATGCTTCAATTGGGCGTTTGTTGGAATTGAAACATGAGCTTGTCAACCTGGACTTATCAGAATTCAGTTATAATGATGATGTTTTACTGAAATTAAAATTGTCTCCCACAGAAGCAGAAGTAAACATACCAGTACATTATAGACGACAGAGAGAAAATGAGATTAAAAAGAGAAGAAAAGATATGGATGAGATTCTTAAAAAATTAGGTTTTTATGAAGAAGAAGTAATTGAAGAACCAATGACAGAAATTGAAGCTGTTCGCCTGTTACAGAGACATGAAAGGGCACGGCAAGGACGACTCCGCTTTCAGTTCATGAAAGAAATTCGGCTAATGAAGGAGAAAGGGAAAGTGGAACCACAAGAAGGGAAAGCCACTGATGGTGGTTCAGCCGCTCTGAAAATTCAGAAAGTATGGCGGGGTTACATCACACGGAGAAAAATGAAACAAAGAAAACTGGAAGAGATGCTCTTAATAGGGATGTTGCAGCCTAGTTTTACTGAGACCAGCGAACGACAGAGAGCCGAAGAAATTAAAGAAATTAGGCATCAGCTGCAATCTGAGTATCAAAAGGACTATGAAAGGTCACTTGTGGAAGAGAAAGAAAAGATAATGAGTAAAAGAGGTGCCACTATGAAGGAGGAAATTGCAGATGAAATCCGGAATTGGTATATAGAGTATGAGAAAGAGACTGGGAAGTTTCCTGAAATTCCTTCAGAAGAATCAGGAGGCTCTGCACTGATATTCCAGCGCCAAGGAGCAGAAAGTGAAATTAGTAAATCTACTACAGCCTCTTCAGTAAAGAGCAAGAAAGGTAAGAAGGAAAAAGAAAAAGAAGGAAAGAAACCAAAAAAGGACGACGATGAAGAAGATCCAGGGTTTAAAATGACGCCATCCAATTTTCTGTCCGATATAATGTCTGCTAGTGAGGAGTACCAAGAAACGTGGAAAGACAGAGATGAGTCAAACAATCCTCGCCAAACTGCTGACATAGATATGATAAGAATGGAGAAAACAGCTGAAGTGGAGAGTGAATTGCGCAAAATAGTTGACCAGTTGATGAGAAAAGAACTGGAAATTCTTCAAGCTGCTCTAGACAGGGATCGTGCAAAGAAAGGTAAAAAGGCAAGAAAGAGTGCCAAAAAGAAAGGAAGAAGTGGTAAAAAGAGCAAAAAGAAAAAAGAAAAGGATTTAACACCTGATAGAACTTTGGAATCACTTTTTGAAGAATTGATAACAAATGGTATTATAAAAAAATATCCAGAAATTCCTCTTTCTTCATTTCATGGTGAACATTCTTTAGCTGCACACGATTTAAGGAAACAAGGAAAGGATCCACCGCCTTCCCTTGGTGATGTTCGACAGATTATAAAGGAGTATTGCATTTTACCTCTAGGCTCAAATATTATTCATCAAATGGCACCACTGGTAAAATCATTAATGATAGTTGGGCCCCATGGAAGTGGAAAAGACATGTTAGTTCATGCAATATGTACAGAAGTTGGTGCAGTCTTTTTTGATTTGTCTCCAGCAAACATTGTTGGAAAGTACCCTGGAAAATCAGGTCTCATCATGTTAGTACATTTAGTTAATAAAGTCTCTCGCCTGTTGCAGCCTTCTGTTATATATATGGATGGTGCTGAGAAACCATTTTTGAAGAAAGTTCCCAAAACAGATAAGACAGACCCAAAACGTTTGAAAAAAGATCTGCCAAAATTAGTAAAAGGCATTGCACCAGAGGATCAAATAATGTTGTTGGGTGTATCACATTGCCCATGGGAATGTGATCAAAAAGCCTTGGCACAAACTTACAATAAATTTGTTATGATTCCCCCACGCCCTGATTATGGTAGTATCTCATCATTGTGGAAAGAACTGTTATTTCAGTTCAGTGGAGTAAATCGTCAGTTTGATACTGCAGCAATGACTAAACTGTCTGATGGCTACACAGTAGGGTCAATATTAAAAGTAGTGCAAGATGTTATGACATGCAAAAGAGTCCTGCAACTTCGAATACGACCTCTTACACATGCTGAACTTATTAATGAACTTTGCAAACAGGAGCCAGTGTACAAAGAAGAGGAAGAATCATTTATGCAGTGGTATGCCAAAACCCCTATTGGGAAGAGAAAAGCCCGAGCCCTAGAGATAGAAGCTGAGCTAAAGGCTGAGAATCAGACGCAACAAACAAAAAAATGAAACGTAATAACCAGTTTCCTTCAAAAAATTGATAAAACTGTGAGCCTAAAAGTTTATAATAATGTATGTGGGAAGAAAATAAGTCATCATTCATGGCCTAGAACAAGGCAGTAGGTAGTGAATTATTAAACTGAAAAAAGTAGAAGTGTCAAGCTCATTTCTGTTTGGGACCAATTAGAAACCACCCAGTTGGAATCCTACAGTTGATGTTCTGCATACCATTAACTATTGTAGCTAATTTATGTGTTTCAACTTCTGATTTATGTTGCACAGTTCACGAATGTATCATTGCACCAACTTTTCATTTGAAATATAACCTCTGTTAACTCAGTGTCTAATTGCAAATTATCCCTCCTCTTTTCGACATGTCATAGTGTATGCCATACGCAAAATTTCTTAGTGATTGTTGGATACTATTTTGAAAATCACTTTCACTGGATTCAATATGTCACCACCAAAAAAGACAGTATCATAAAAATACCTCCAAGAAATGCATTTTCTGTATGTAAAAACAAATGTCTAATGATAATAGATGAGTTTGCCAAACTGCAAACAGTTATTAAAATGTTAGAATAACTAGCATCAGTTATTTGTAAACCATTTGTCAATGTACTCTGTTTGTAACTCTTAATAATATGCTGTTTTAATCTGTAGACATTCTTGATTCTTAAATATGAATGCCAAAATCGAAAATAATATTTCTGTATCATTGTTGCTTGTTACTAATTACTTTTTTAACATTACTTTCATGTGTGGCAGAGATGCATTGTTTGATCTTATCTTCATTTGTATCGCCAAATAACTGTGTCCACTTGTACTAACTTCATAATGGAATCTCATCTTTAAACTGTTGGATAATCTGTCTTAGGGGGCAGTTGAAGTAATACATACAGTGTGTCACAATATTACGTAATTTAAGTTCATTGCAATTTGTGTTACCATTTTAGTGCATTGTATTTCTCATTATGTAAATTTGTTCATTAGTTCATTATGTAAATTTGAAGTCAATCCACTTATAACTCACAACTGCTCCTCAGAAGCAGTCCCAAGGAAAGGCTACCCACTAATGTGTATTTGATACAGTAATAGACTCTCTTAAGCTGTCTGAGTGGAACTACTGAAGTCTTGTATTTAGAAAATAAGTGGCAAATGGTATCTTAAAATGATTTAATTTGTTGGTCCTGTATGTCAAACTTTTACTTGTATGTGATCTCACAGTACATGCTTATTACTATATTTCAGTAAAAGATGATACAGGAATGAATTATTCAATATATTCATATGGTTTGAACAGTAAGTTGTGCATATTAATATTAAACAAGGTATATTCAAAAAGTAAGAACTATTTCATATTTAATTGCTGACAGCTCAGAACAGCATTTTATAAATCCAGTGCCATCTATTAATCGATTATGAAGCCACAGAAGTGACTCTTTTGATTGAGTATTGGCTTGACTGTGAGTGAAAGTAAACAACAGTGGCTTCAAAACTCGTTGCTTATGCCCGCTGCAGTTTGCATGCTGTAATTAAATTTTTGTGTGCTTTAATTCATCAGGAGTTGACCTACAGTAATGAGCAAAGGTATGATAATGATGTCAATATTTTAAAAAGTGGCTGTACAGTTGTGCATGATGCAGAGCATAGCACCAGGCCAGTTTCCAGACTAATGAAATCATGTTACAATGAGACCAAAAGCTGCAATCTAATCAATGATTTGTGCTTTTGACTCATGAAATTCCTCATATTGGACACATCATTATTTACAGAACGTCAAGGGAATGCTTCTGTGGACCAAAAATGCTTACTAGCCAGCATAAAGAGCAAAGAATGTCAAGCAAACGAGCATTTCTACACCACTACTGGCCGTAAGGAGATAAGTCATTTTCCTACATTCTCACAGGTGAGGAGAGACAGATATCTTACACCAATGCTAGATCAAAACAGTAGTTAACACAGCAGCAATATTCAACTTCACAAAGCTCATAAATGTTCAAGAAATCTCCTTACTCTGGCTGAAAAAGATGGCTACTGCTTTCTGGTATGAAAAGGGCATTCTTTTAGCTGATTTCTTGGACCATGAATCAACAATTGCATCTGATGTGTGTTGCAAAATACTTATTAAACTGAGGAATGTCATCCAAAATTGACAACATAAGTAACTGTCATATGGGATGGCCCTCCCCTATGACAATGTGTGTCCCAACACCACTGGCCATACCGAGAGTAAAATTCAGTAATTCTTTTAGGAACTTGTTCAGCACCCGCCCTATGGTCTCAAACTCACACTTTGTGACTATTACCAGTTCTTGCACTTGAAACAATAGTTTGGTGGATAACAGTTTGAAGATAACAGTGAACTAAAGACTGCTGTTATCAATTGGTTCCATTCCAGATTGAGAATTGCTATACAGAAGGACTGAGGAACCTAGTGCTACATTACAGGCAGTGCCAAAGTGCTTAGAAGTGAACAGCAATTACACAGAAAAGGGTAACAGGTTTGTTGGAAGCTAAAACCATCAACAAAAGCTTTTTCTAATGAATATTTTTTTAATGGTGTAATAGCCAGACTGATGTGTCTGCAAGATATTGAACTGCTTCATAAAGTAAATATGCAACAGTTTTGAGTGAATCACACTTATTTTCTTTGATTAGTCTGACTGTGGTGGTAGAAAATCATATTTAACCAAATTTCTAATATATTTGCATTTTGCTTATTTTAATGGATATAGTTCACAAGGATCCATAACATAGTAATTGACCTGCGCCACCATGTTACAATTCTTTTCTGGAATGATAGTTCACGAGCATAGTAACTATTATTTGCACAGATGATGTATGTATTCAAATATATGTAAATGTAAAATGATTCATTCCACATTGCTGTGATTTTTTGTGCAAATAATCCTGAATCCTTGCAATTTCACTCAGTTCCTCTTAAATAACTATTGTCCTAAAACTTTTCCTAGCCACAAATGGTTTGTTTCTCTAACAATGGAAAACAGATTTAAACTGAATATGATGGACTGAGTGATGTTCTGCAGTCTGCCAACAATTTTGTTAGAAAATTGAAAATTTAAGGCTCTCATACTGCAATGCACATAGCATAATTAATCATAGTTTTATATAAACAACAATAAAAGTGTATATGCTTTGTGGCCAAATTCAAAGGGCATTTTAGTAAATATACTCTGTTTGGCAATAGGCTATGCATTGAAAGTTTTACGTGTGCAGCCTCAAAGAATCACCACATAATGATGCTCCAATAGATTGGGTTGAGTTTTAAGAGGACATACATAGTTGTAGGGTCCAGGAGTTCTCGCATTCCATTAGAGAGATATTTCAAAGGAGTTGGGTAAATCTGCCTGGTTAGTTAGCATTGTTCTGTGAAGTGGAGAGGTAGTGACAGGAAATAATTACTTGTAACCATTTCTATGATGTGCCTAAAATAGTAATTTATAGGTAGTGCTAAATTATAAAACATGCTATATGAACTAATCATCAGACATCTCTGTCAACTATTGCCTTCTGTGTCTCTTGTAGCACAGGCACAGAGGTCAGCAACACTACAGTCCATCAGAGTCAATAATACCTGGTTACCATAGTTGTGTTTAAGCACAGAACTCATTCATCAAGAGAACAACATTGCTTTCTGGTGTATGCAATGCTTTCATCATAGCAGGAAACAGTGGAAGAGTTAAGAGTCTGCATACCATGGATGTTTAGGTTGACAGTTTACTTCTTTTTCAACGTGCTCCTCATTTAGGCTGATGTACTCGCCCAATTCTTTCTTTTTTTCTCCCATGTAGACTCAACATTCGTATTCAGCTAACCATTTATTAACTGTTAAAAATGAAAGTAAACCCTGTTTACAGACATTCACCAATTTCTGATGAATTTAGCACAGTATTGCACTGTATTGCAGTTTACCTGTTGACTTAAAACACACACAACTGAACTAGCTTAAAAAAACTATATAAAGTGAACTATTCTTCATGTGAAGTTGTCACTCGAATTACATTACATTATTAAGTAACATGTTCCAAAATTTTAAAAGAATGACATTGATATCAATGTTATGTCTGTGATAGTTGCAAGTAATTTTCATCTTGGCCATGGACAAATTAATTGAGTGGGTGATATACTGTTAGGACCCTGGACTAACTTTTGAGAGGAGTTAAGTTCAGATTCCCACATGGTTGTCCAATTTAGGTTTCCTTGGTTTCCCTAAAGGAATGCCAAGATTGTTACCTTGAAATGATCTGGGTAAAGTTCTTTCCCTATCCATGTCCTAGCTGGCCTTGTGATCATTTCTAAAGACCATCTTAAACACAATCTTCCAGTGTATGTGCAATATCACAACCACACAATCAATTGGACCAAATAAAACAAACAATCAAATTCAATTGGTATTCAGGTATGCTTCACTACCTAGTGTACACCTGTGTACTTAAAAATTTGTAACAAAACTGGTAACTGCACACACTGAAAATCATATTAAAAGGGATTAAGGTGCTGGCTAGTTACTGGTGCTGTAGAATATAGTGCAGAGTTACAGAGCTACAAAAATATTGTTCTAAAAGTGAAATTGGGAGAGTACATTGAATTATGAGAGAGGCAAAACAGATACAAAGAAAAGTTATGTACTTTAACCTATGCTCTGCAAGATATGATGATGCTGTTAGTTTTGTAAGTACTGAAGTAATTAAAATTACTGTAGCTTCTTATTAATATACACTACCATCCTTTTGTTACATTAATATTAATATAAAAATATAATAATAATAATAATAATAATAATAATAATAACCCCCGTGGAGGCCCGGGAAAAGAATAGGCCTCCGGTATGTTCTGCCAGTCGTAAAAGGCGACGAAAAGAACAAACCACTAATAGGGCTAACCCCCCTTTTAGTGTGATTAGTTGGTTCAGGACAGAACTAATGAAGCCTCGGACAAGCACTGACATGGTCGGGGACGACGCTTGAACCCTATGCCCGTCCACAATGCTAACGACACTGCTAGCCACATGGAAAATGATTTAAATCCAAATAGAGGTGTTTTGCAGGATATGCTTCCTGCAACCACTCTAGAAGGAAAACAAAGACAGAGGATGATATGGTCAGATGAAGTTAACCGACACCTCATGTTCTGTTATTACCAAGTAACAAACTGAGGAACAAACACAACTGGATACAGATCACAAGTATACACAACATTCATTACCAGATACCCGTGTAATAATCAAAAATAACAGGATACCCCAGTCAGAATTAGAAAACATCAAACAACAAGTACAACAAATACTGGAACAAAATAATGTGCAATCAGAAGAAGAAGAAAATACAGTAATGGACTCAAACATCCCAGAGCAAACAAACCAAGAACAACACGCATCAATTAAACAATCAGAGGAAAACGAAATCTTAAGATAGCCACCAGAACAAGCACAAATAGACCACGAAGTGACACACATGTTAGATATAGAAGAAAAATTTCAGTTGACATATATAGAATACAAAGACACAAATACATACATTAGACCATTCTTGTATAGGCCACCAAATAACCCACAAGTCGAAACAACACAATCATACACAACAAAATAAATGAAAATACAACTACGGAAGAGTTACAACTACTGGTTTATGTAGGAGCACTCACTACACTAAATATACACACTAGGCAGAGATCAGAACCAACCAACACACAGAAGAAACCCACAAAACCAGCATGGCAACACAGGCTACAGATCAGAATAGAAAAACTGAGAAAAGACATCGGACAGGTAACACAATTTATAAGAAATGAAGTATCGGACAAAAAACGAAAAAGGTTAGGTAAAATCTCACAAGAAGAAGCGATAGAATAGTTAGATGAAAAGAAGCAGAAGTTACAAGCATTGGCCAAATGACTTAGAAGATACAAAGAAAGTGAAAATAGAAGGAAACAAAACCAAACATTCAACACAAACCAAAAGAAATTTTACCAGACAATAGATAACACACACATTAAAATGAACAATCCACCAAGCATAACAGACATGGAACACTTCTGGAGCAACATATGGTCAGACCCGGTACAACGTAACAGGCATGCATGATGGATACAAGCAGAAACAGACACATACAAGATGATTCCACAAATGCATGAAGTGATAATTTTGCAACATGAAGTCACCCAAGCAATTAATTCTACTCACAATTGGAAAGCCCCTGGAAAAGATAAAATTTCTGGCTAAAGAAGTTCACCTCAACACATTCACATCTAACTAAATTATTTAACAGTTACATTGCAGACCCATACACATTCCCTGATACACTTACACATGGAATAACTTATCTGAAACCTAAAGATCAGACAAACACAGAAAACCCAGCTAAATATCGCCCCATAACATGCCTACCAACAATATCCAAAATATTAACTTCAGTCATTACACAGAAATTAATGACACATACAACACAGAACAAAATTATAAATGAAGAACAAAAAGGCTGCTGCAAAGGAGCACGAGGATGTAAAGAGCAACTGATAATAGATGCAGAGGTGACGTACCAACCTAAAACTAAACAAAGGTCACTACACTACGCATACATTGATTACCAAAAAGCTTTTGATAGTGTACCCTACTCATGGTTACTACAGATATTGGAAATATACAAAGTAGATCCTAAATTGATACAGTTCCTAAACATAGTAGTGAAAAATTGGAAAACCACACTTAAACGTCTACAGACGTTAAAGTAACCTCTGGCGTGCCACAGGGGAGTGTTATGGGACCATTGCTTTTCACAATATATATAAATGACCTGGTAGATAGTGTCGGAAGTTCCATGCGGCTTTTCGCGGATGATGCTGTAGTATACAGAGAAGTTGCAGCATTAGAAAATTGTAGCGAAATGCAGGAAGATCTGCAGCGGATAGGCACTTGGTGCAGGGAGTGGCAACTGTCCCTTAACATAGACAAATGTAATGTATTGCGATTACATAGAAAGAAGGATCCGTTATTGTATGATTATATGATAGCGGAACAAACACTGGTAGCAGTTACTTCTGTAAAATATCTGGGAGTATGCATGCGGAACGATTTGAAGTGGAATGATCATATAAAATTAATTGTTGGTAAGGCGGGTACCAGGTTGAGATTCATTGGGAGAGTGCTTAGAAAATGTAGTCCATCAACAAAGGAGGTGGCTTACAAAACACTCGTTCAACCTATACTATAGTATTGCTCATCAGTGTGGGATCCGTACCAGATCGGGTTGACGGAGGAGATAGAGAAGATCCAAAGAAGAGCGGCGCGTTTCATCACAGGGTTATTTGTTAACCGTGATAGCGTTACGGAGATGTTTAATAAACTCAAGTGGCAGACTCTGCAAGAGAGGCGCTCTGCATCGCGGTGTAGCTTGCTCGCCAGGTTTCGAGAGGGTGCGTTTCTGGATGAGGTATCGAATATATTGCTTCCCCCTACTTATACCTCCCGAGGAGATCACGAATGTAAAATTAGAGAGATTAGAGCATGCATGGAGGCTTTCAGACAGTCATTCTTCCCGCGAACCATACGCGACTGGAACAGGAAAGGGAGGTAATGACAGTGGCACGTAAAGTGCCCTCCGCCACACACCGTTGGGTGGCTTGCGGAGTATAAATGTAGATGTAGATGTAATATCCAAACAAATTCAAATAATATCACATCACAGCCAATACAGATTAAGCGTGGAATATACCAAGGAGACTCATTAAGTCCTTTCTGGTTCTGCCTTGCCCTGAACCCACTATCCAACATGCTAAATAATACAAATTATGGATACAATATTACTGGAACATACCAACACAAAATCACACATTTGCTATACATGGATGATCTAAAACTACTGGCAGCAACAACTCAACCAATTACTAAAGATAACAGAAGTATTCAGCAATGATATAAATATGGCTTTTGGAACAGACAAATGTAAGAAAAATAGCATAGTCAAGGGAAAACACACTAAACAAGAAGATTACATACTTGATAACCACAGCGACTGCATAGAAGCGATGGAAAAAACAGATGCCTATAAATATCTAGGATACAGACAAAAAATAGGAATAGATAATACAAATATTAAAGAAAAACTAAAAGAAAAATACAGACAAAGACTAACAAAAATACTAAAAACAGAATTGACAGCAAGAAACAAGACAAAAGCTATAAATACCTATGCTATACCAATATTGACCTACTCATTTGGGTAGTGAAATGGAGTAACACAGACCTAGAAGCACTCAATACACTTACACGATCACAATGCCACAAATATAGAATACATCACATACATTCAGCAACAGAAAGATTCACATTAAGCAGAAAGAAAGGAGGAAGGGGATTTATCGACATAAAAAACCTACATTATGGACAGGTAGACAATTTAAGAAAATTCTTTCTAGAACAAGCAGAAACTAGCAAAACACACAAAGCAGTCACCCATATAAATACATCGGCTACACCATTGCAATTTCATAACCACTTCTACAACCCTTTAGATCACATAACGTCAACAGATACAAAGAAAGTAAATTGGAAAAAGAAAACACTACATGGCAAGCACCCGTATCATCTAACACAGCCACACATCGATCAAGACGCATCCAACACATGGCTAAGAAAAGGCAATAAATACAGTGAGATGGAAGGATTCATGATTGCAATACAGGATCATGTGGTGTCACCGCCAGACACCACACTTGCTAGGTGGTAGCCTTTAAATCGGCCGCGGTCCGTTAGTATACGTCGGACCCGCGTGTCGCCACTATCAGTGATTGCAGACCGAGTGCCGCCACACGGCAGGTCTAGAGAGACTTCCTAGCACTCGCCCCAGTTGTACAACCAACTTTGCTAGCGATGGTTCACTGACAAAATACGCTCTCATTTGCTGAGACGATAGTTAGCATAGCCTTCAGCTACGTCATTTGCTACGACCTAGCAAGGCGCCATTATCAGTTGCTATTGATCTTATGATGCATGTACCGTCAGACCGACGTTCACCATTAATGGATGAAAGTTAAGTATTCCACCAGCTACATCTGTTTTTTCTAAAGTCTAAATTCCTTGTCCTGTTCCAGACCTCATGCCAGCCTGCGTGAGCTAAAACGCGTGCCTTTCGGCTTCCTCTATTTATACGGGTTGGCTCTCCTGCCAGCCCACGACAGATCAAACAATAAACACCAGATATTACAGCGAGCATATTATTAAAGATCCCAATACCACAACAGATAAATGCAGACTTTGCAAACAACAAATAGAAACAGTAGATCACATCACAAGCGGATGTACAATACTAGCAAATCCAGAAGACATGACAATGTAGCAAAAATAATACATCAACAACTTGCCATACAACATAAACTAATATAACAACATGTTCCCACATACAAGTATGCACCACAAAATGTACTGGAGAATGATGAATACAAATTATACTGGAACAGAACCATTATAACAGATAAAGCAACACCACATAACAAACCTGACATCATATTCACCAGTAAAAAGAAGAAATTAACACAACTAATAGAAATATCCATACCCAATACAACAAATATACAGAAGAAAACAGGAGAAAAAATTGAAAAATACATCCAACTGGCTGAAGAAGTCAAGGATATGTGGCATCAGGATAAAGTTGACATCATACCAATTATACTATCAACTACAGGAGTCATACCACACAATGTCCACCAGTACATCAACGCAATACAGCTACATCCAAATGTATATATACAACTACAGAAATCTGTAATTATTGATACATGTTCAATTACCCGAAAGTTCCTAAATGCAATGTAACATACACCGTACAGTTAAAAGAAAGTCACGCTTGATCAAGGTCTGCGTCACTTTCCATTTTTAACCAGACATAACATCTGAGACAGGAAAGAGAAATAATAATAATAATAATAATTATTATTATTATTATTAATACTCTTAGCATTGCCATCATCATTATCGTGCCTCACCCAGAATAAACCAATAAATACATATGGCTGTATGTAATTTTGGTTGTAACTTAGTAATTTGGTATTTTAATCAATGTCTGTCTGTAGCATTTGTGAGTACTTAAAAAGAAATTCTGTTATCCATGTCTTCTGTGATGTTATTGATTGGAGGCATTGCAGAAGCTAATTATTTGCAAAGATAATCAGTGGTATATATGTTTGCTTTTGCATCTTCCTCAAGTAATCTGCCGCATTAATCTGCAGTAGGGCTGGGATTTTTTCTTTCCTCTTTGAATAGTTGAAGAAATTCATTTTCTTCCAAGTTCAACCTTCCTTAAATGCTGTTTCCTTGAGCTACAAGGAAAGCTGCATCTCCTGAAGATAACTACTTTTTTTATTATTTGTTTAGTCATCCAGAGATGATCTTACAATGATATAGGATTTGTTATCATAATAAAATGAAAATAGATCACTCAAAATATACATAAACATAGAATTTATAAGTATGTTTTTACAAGAATGTCCAACCCGATGTGTGGATGGATATGTGTGTGTGTGCGAGTTTATACCCCCCTTTTTTCCCCCTAAGGTAAGTCTTTCCACTCCCGGGATTGGAATGACTCCTTACCCTCTCCCTTAAAACCCACATCCTTTCGTCTTTCCCTCTCCTTCCCTCTTTCCTGATGAGGCAACAGTTTGTTGCGAAAGCTTGAATTTTGTGTGTATGTTTGTGTTTGTTTGTGTGTCTGTCGACCGGCCAGCAATTTCATTTGGTAAGTCACATCATCTTTGTTTTTAGATATATTTTTCCTACGTGTGTGTGTGTGTGTGTGTGTGTGTGTGTGTGTGTGAAAATTCAAGCTTTCGCAACAAACTGTTGCCTCATCAGGAAAGAGGGGAAGGAGAGGGAAAGACGAAAGGATGTGGGTTTTAAGGGAGAGGGTAAGGAGTCATTCCAATCCTGGGAGCGGAAAGACTTACCTTAGGGGGAAAAAAGGACAGGTATACACTCGCACACACACACATATCCATCCACACATATACAGACAAGCAGACATATTTAAAGACAAAGGGTTTGGGCAGAGATGTCAGTCCATACTTACATATATGTTTTTATCTTTGTTTTTACATATATTTTTCCCACATGGAATGTTTCCCTCTATATATATAAAGTTGGTTCTACTAAGAAGTTCATCAATGGAGTAGGAGGAGTTGGCTACCAATAACTGCTTTAGGCTTTAGGTTCCTCTTAAATAGAAATTTATTGGTAGTTAAATTTTTTATGACTGCTAGCAAGTTATTACAAATGTGTGTTCTTGAACAATACCAAAATGAGTGAAAATCACTGTGAAGATTATTCATATTTTTAGTACGATATTTATTCTGTGAGCTGAAATATTGGTCTGAAAAAGAAATATATTATTAATGAGAAATTGTGTTTTTTTAACAAATAACTGTATCAGGAAGCAGTTATTTGCATCCCCAGTTCCTTAAACAGATTTCCGCAGGACACTTTTGCGTTCACACCATTCACATTTCTGGACTCAGAAAACTTCAGCATAGCTAGATAAGTCACCGCAAAAACTGATCCCATATGACATTATGGAATGAAGGTAATCAAAGTATGCAAGTTTTTATTTATTTTTATATCACCTGTGTCTGACAACATCTGTATTGCAAATAAGGGTTTGTTTAAGCACTTCAGCAGTTCTGTGATATGCTCCTCCCAGATGAATTATCATCAAGCTGCAATACCAAGAATTTAACATAGACAACATTTATCTGCCTGTAGTTATATTTTAGGCACCTACTGGGGTAAAATATCCTACAATTTCTAAACTGCATATAGCATGTTTTTTCAAAGCTTAGTGACACAGAATGGGCTAAGAACCATATATTAATGTCCCTGAAAATTGCATTAACCAATCTTCCGAAAACTATACTTTCTCTGCAATTTTTTGCAATGTTTCTGTTAAATGCAAACAAAACAAACTTGGGATCTGGTAATGTTACTGATGAAGGGTAATTGATATACGTAAGAAAAAAGATTTTTGTTAGAGACCACATACATATAAGTAGTTCCCAACTGTATGATGCTTGATGACTTAATATAAGTCTGTTTCGATTGACACTTTGTTTTTTTGTTAGAGATATACGGTATGAACAATCTTGCAGCATTTCTCATTAAATTGTCATATTCTAATTTTCTTTAAAGAATTGACATAGTTGAATTCCTTTGACAGATCAAAAAATATACCAGTAACCTGTAATTTCTTGTCTAACAAATTAAGTACATTTTTATTGTATATGTAGGTAGACTTCTCAGTATCAGAAGCCTTTAGAAATCTGAACTGTCACTTTGACAGTATATTCTAAAAAAAAGGGGCTCCATGAATGAGTTATGCAAATTGGTCACAAACTGATATTTGTGCAGGTATCAATGGAAAATGCAAAAATTTAAACTTCAGTGGCTGATGGATGAATGTGTGACATTACAGTGCAATTTCACTGCTCAGCTGACAAGGATAGTAAACTGGAGACTTATTGGTACCAGTACATAAAGTCTTTGCAAATTTCATTCCGTGCACTCTGCTGGACAGTAACTATGCCTCACAGACAGATGTGTGAACAGTATACGCAAATGTCAGCATTTGAGAATGGCTGTCTCGTTGTGCTAGAAGAAGCCAGTTGGAGTAATTGGCAGTCACTCAACATTACAATAGGAGCAATGCAACTGTTCAATAATGTTGGTAGGAATGAGTGAACCATGGCCAAACAGAGCATTAAGAAGGAAGCAGTCAACCTAGAGAGATGACAGAACTTTAAGCCCACACAGTCGTCAGAGAGGCACTCAGTCCCAGATTCAGATTCATCATTATCACCAATACAAAGTGCAATTGGTGCTTCAGTGACTACAAGAACCATTAACAGGTGGCTCACAAAAGGGGGGCTGAGTTCATGGTGCTACTGTGACTTCCACCAATGAGCACATTTGCAGTGGTGTTGGTCACATTTGTCCTGGAATCTGATTGACTGCAGTAGAATAGTCTTCGGTGATGAGCCCTAACTGAGCTACTGTGATCAGTAACGACATGTCTGGAGATGCCGAAGCAGATGTGGCATACCAACCTGACTGTCACCCACCACATGGCTTGACAACCAGGAGTGATGTTCTGGGGTGCCATTTCATTTTATAGCAAGACCCCCTTTTAATTGTAATCATTGGCAACCTTACAGTACAGTGGTATATTGACGATATTCTACACCCTGTTTTGTTGCCCTTCATGGCAAACCATCGTGGGTTTAAATTTCACACTGTGAGAAATTCTACTGCTAGTCTATATGCTTGATAAACCCTACCTTGGCCAGCAAGGTCGCCGGATCTCTCCACATTTAAGAGTCAAACATTATGGGCAGCAGGGCGCACCAGCTATCCCGGGAGTTTGACAATCAAATGTGCCAATGAGACAGAATTTGGCACAATATCCCTCAGAAGGAGATCCAACAACTCTATCAATGAATGCCAAGTTGAATAGATGCTTGCATAAGAGCCAGAGGTGAACAAACACATTATGAAGCTTTTTGTCTTGTAGAAATCACCCAGATTTTCTGAAATTGCAATCATCTGTTTGTACATGTACATCATATCTACAGATTTCAATCCCATCCCATTCAATTCCTTCATGGTGCATCATTTTTTTCTGCCTTTGAGTGTACTATGTGTAGTCATATGGTTAAAAAGCTGACTGTGTGTTACCTTCACTAAAATTTTTGAGAATCCTGGCAAAAAGTGAAAATGAATGGAAAATTGATGATGTAATTTAACTCATTTCTTATAAAAATGCTTAACTCAGCATATTTCAACCATTTAGAAAATGTTCCTCTGATAAATGACTTGTTACATAAATAACTTAATATGGTGCCCTGAAGCACATTCTTTAATTAACTTTGTTGACAATCTATCATAACTATTAGAATTTTTTTGATTTTAAAGATTTTATGGTGAACAGTACTTCTACTGGTGTAATTACAATCATGTTCATATTAATGTGTATAAAGAAGATAGAAAATATGTCTTTTTTAAAAAAGAAAATTAAAAAAACCACCCATTCATTGTTTTCCCTTATGCTGTTAAGGAATGTCTCGAAGTAAAAATTTAAATAGTATGTCAGTATGCATTGCAAAGGGACACTGTAACAAATTTAAAACTGTATATAGAATCACTTCCAATATGTGGGGATGTATGAAACAATATTTCATGTCAAAATGTTGATGCTGCTATCCTTTACTTTTTCTTTGTTTTCCTGGCAGTGCTGAGAGAAGATCAAGGAACAATGAACTATATTATCATTGGCTGCTTTTATAATATACTTTTAATGACATTTTTGTGTGAATTCTATTAAATGGAATTTTTTGTATCTTTTTGTAACTGGCAGATTATAAATGTAGTCATACATTTTATGAAAAGGGAAGTTGCCACTCACCAGCGGAAGTGCTGAGTCGCAGAGAGGCACAACAGAAAGACTGTCACAAATAAAGCTTTCAGCTCTTAAGGGGGGTGTGTGTGTGTGTGTGTGTGTGTGTGTGTGTGTGTGTGTGTGTGTGTGTGTGTGTGTGTGTGTGTGTGTGTGTGTGTGTGTGTGTGTGTGTGTGTGTCCAGCGGAAGTGCTGAATAATATTGTTACATACCAACTTGGATTTTCCTTTGTTTAATTAGTTTCCTACATATGTTTCTACAGAAATTCAAGAGTACCAGTATGCCAAACCAATGAAGAGAAACTAAAACTTTCGTGGTTATCACATATATACCGAAGTATCACTGCTGTGTGGAAGTTATTACATACAATGTGGTTTGTTCCAGAACTTCTAGATTTTGGACCTTTTGACGTGATATACAGAAAACAGTTCCAAATTTGTAATGAACAACAGGTTTAAAAGCAAAAGTGCATTGTTTTACAGGTAGAACATTTACAATTTATACATTCTACAATTGTTGAATATATAAATTTCTATTTAAATTTTGAAACTGTTTTCAGTTAATCCTTTTACAAAGTATCACAAATCTCCAATGAAAGGTTACGCCTGTTGGATGACGTCGTTAATAGACCAAGTTCTACAAATTTTTAGTCTCATATTCTTTGAAATCAAATTGATGGGTGCTCTAAAATGAAAAATGTCAATTAACAAAAAATGATACTCTGAATACTAGTAAAAGGTTAATGTGTTCTGTGGATGGCATGGGTTTGTGTCTTGTATTATTGTGGTATAGTTCACCTTTGTGGATTTGTTTTTATTTATTTATCCATCCATCCTAGGTACATTCAGTACAACAGTTTGGACATATTGCTGGTTCTAGGATGATAAACAAATCAATAAAAATAATGGAGACCAACTGTACCACAATAATACAAGATACAAATGGCAGTGCAGAAAATTGTCTGTGTGGGTCGCAACTTCATGCCACAAGCATATAACTTAACCAATGTTTATCTTTTTGGTCTCTTGTCTGTTTGTGAGAGAAATTTCCATGGACAAATGGCTCCTTCATTTTGTTGAGAAAGCTTTTGTTACAAATATTCTGAATGTTACCAACATATCTTCACCTCTACATCTATAGTTTGCAAAACACTGTAAGGTGTATGGCAGGCATACTGTTCTTTAAAGCATGTGTTACAGGTTTGGTATTGTTCCATTATTCTTCTTAAGATATTATTTATTTTGCTACCCTCCCAGTTACTAGGGAAGTGAAAGCTACAGCAGGCTACGGCAGAACATTCTTAAGAGTCATCCCTTGAAACGAGTTTCTGAAATTTTATATGAAGGTTTTTGAAGAATAATAAGCACTTTCCAGTGCAATTTACCCATTATTCTCTCAATGAACCAAAGCCTGCTCCCCTAGCCTTACCCACCTTGAATCCATCGATAGGATTTACAGAACACAATGCGTAAATGGGAGAAACTCCTGTACCTTTGTAAATGCTGACAGCTTACGAAAAAAGGAGTAAGATGGAAAAGCCAACATATACAGTAAACATTTTCACCAAAATTGTACCTGGCGACACCATGCCACAATCCATCTGTAGCTAATATACTGAGGCTTCGCCATGGAGATCCTTTGACAGTGTTCGTAGCACTCTACAGTTGCACTGACGTAACAGACGACAATGAAAATGATTTACATGGATTGTTCCCATGTACAGCTTGTCCTACCAAAAGTTCAGTTTTGTTCACATTTTACAGTTTTTGTTTTGTTTATTATGCAACTTGGCACTTTATGACATTTACTCTGTAAGACTGAACACTATTCTAATAGTAGTTGAGTAGTTGTTGGTATAATTATGATATTAATGTACTCATGGCTGTTCCTTCAGCTACTCATCTCTTCTTCTCTGTCCAATAATGGCAAAGATGGTGATGACAATCTGCAAGTACGTGTCGTTGCCCCTGCCCATCACTGTCAAATTTGAGAACTTTTATACCAAACTCTCTTGTCTTCTGTTGCAACTAATGGGAACAGTTCAGTTTCTGGTGGCAATGTGAGATGATGCACCAACTGCTCTGGCTTATGGCAGAGGTTCCAAACAAAGCTCAATGCCAGGAGTGCTTTGGAGCCATCTTCCTTGATGTGCCAAGAGTGTCCGACTCTTACTGGCACCAGGAGCTTCTGAATAAGCTGCCTGGCATGGGAATCCCCTTGTCACATGTATGCCTCCTTCATTCCTACTTGCATGGACACAGTTTCCATATGTGGGCAGAAGTGAAGTCTCCAGAATACTTATTCGTACTACCATACACCAGGGTCGTCCTTGGACTATTGCTGTATGCTTTGTACACAATGTACACTCTAATGACAGTATGAGCCCTCTTGGATCTCTGTGCCAATGATATGGTGCTCTACAGCCACACCAAGAATGCCACCCATCTTCAATACTGGCTGCAACAAGTCATCAATGATTGATGCTATGTGCCACCAAATGGCCTCTGGAATTCAATGGTGAGAAAACTCAAGTCACTGTGGTTGCTGGATGACCAATGACAGCAGCACTGCCATTGACAACTGTCTGGGAACACACAGACCACCGGTTTCACTTTATCTAGCTGTCTACTTGACACTCATATATCCAATTTTCCAGTACACATCAGTTGTCTGGGGTAATGTGATGGACACACCATTGATCATCTACAGGAGCTTCACGATCATACACTCCACCTGGCCCTCTACCTATGCCTTAGCTTCCCAACAGATGAACTGATGTGAATTAGCAAAGTACCATCCCTTTGTGAGAGATGTCAGTAGACTGTGAACCTCTTCTACAGGAAAATAGTGAAGTCCACCAACCTGCAAGTGCATGCACTTGGCACATGTGTGCTGTGTAATGCGTGTTGGTCACACCTATGACCAATTTGTTGTCAGTACAAGAAGATGTCACAAAACCATTGCATGTTTTCACCAAGGACAACCAAAACCATTGGACAGCACGACACCACCACTGCTTGGAGACTTAACTACTCGAGTTTCAGCTCTGCTGATGCTCATGATGTGATGAAATTCCGTCGTGCTGTGTAATGATGAAAGATGTTGAGTGATCAGTATACCCACCAGCATACATACATATGGATGCAGATGAGCTGGTGTGGTTCTCGCATTAGAGTAGAATGGACAGCTAACACAAATTTTATGCATGCAGCTTTGTGTGAGCAGAACTGCTGACCCACGTGTTTATTTACCAGCGACGACAAGCTATGAAATTCATTTCATATGACTGACACAGACCTGGCTTCCACATTGAACAGTGCTCTTGGTTCTGCATACTTGCTGATTGTCATTTGAGCTGGTTGTGTGTGTGATTTTCTCCGTGTCAGTCACTACACGGACACTCTGCTCCACTGTACATTGACCAGCACATTGACTTTTTTCTCTTTTGAGGTCCATTTCCCCAGCTTTCAGATCGAGCACCCACCATCAGCTAGATTAGTGATATCTGTGCTGACAGGACAGTTTCATGATGTTGTCAGGTCTGTACTGGTACAAATGTGCCAACAAAAGAGGTTCTTATGCATGTACCACTTTTTTTCTTGGTATTAATTTGTGGCCATTTCTGCAATGCTGGCAGGAGGAGTTGTACCTCCAGAAGCAACACCAACATCAACTGGAAAAGGAACAGCTGCAGGAGCTGCTCAAACAGAATTCAGAATTGATCCGCTCTCATGCCACGTTGGCGATGGGTCAGGCACCTGCAAAGAAGCCTTGTTCTAGCTGCCCCGGATGCCATTTGCCAGTTTTGATGAGTCTACGGAAACATGGGAGAATTATCTGCCCTTATTCTTTTCACTGTCAGATAATGGGTATAATCAGTTACGCTGATAAGAATGCCTTTTTATTGTCCAATAGTGCTGAGAAAACTAACTTTGAGGAACTCTGTTAGTGGGTCACGTATTATTTTAACCAGCAAACCCATGTGGTGGCAGCATGCGAAGAGTTACAACACATAATTACGGTGCCAGATGGAATATTATGATCTCTGTAAAAAACAGTAGATATGTTAAGGTTGATCTTATTTTGTCACATTCTGGTATCTTTACATTTTTAGTGTAGAATAGAGCTTGGGCAGATGGGAGTATATCCATTCATTATTTAATAACAACCATTCAAGTGAAGAAATTGATGTACACAATTGTTATTGTCCTGTGGCACCTTTTGCTAAAGAGATGGCGAAGGAGTTTAAATGTTCTTTGAGGTTGTAAAAGTTGTAAGTGAAAACAGAATAACTCATGACTGGCTTGCACTGTGCCAAAATGCCCAATTGCATGGTATGTAAAAATTAAGCGAGTAGAATTCTCACCCTTTTCAGTAGCTTGCAGTCTTTAACTTTCTGATTTCATGGTCAGAACATAAAAGGAAATAATAGTTTTCTGCAGGTCAGCTCATCAGAGAAACCCTCTGCCTCCTGCATACCAGTCTGAAGCAAGACAGGTATTTTCTCTAGATTGTAAAATTAACCATAATCATGAAAAATGGCACTAGGAAATAACCTGTTCATACCTCTCTCGCTAATGTTAATCCCTTGTGTACTGCAACTAACAATTCTTTCGAGAATAATCTTCAAATTGTGGGCATATCTGATTTTCAAAATTATTAAATTATTTTTCTCTAACAAAGCAGTCAACAATTTTTCAATCCTTGTCAGTAAGTCAAATTAGACAGAAGGAGATTTTACACTGGGTACCATTTACACAATGTAAATGTATACAGACTTATGACCACAGCAGTTGAGTCCCATAGTGCTCAGAGCCATAAATGTATACATAATTATCATATACATATGTACAAAGCAATAATACTACTGTTACATAAATGTTTGTTTGTTTCGTGCTATATGCAACTGATTGCATGATGCCAAGCAAGTTGCAGTAATAAGGAAATTTTTTCCAAGATTCTGGAGCAGTAAAACCAGAACAGAAAAATCTGGAAATAATCCGACTATGAAATATTTTTCCGATGGCAGCAAAACAGCACGTTAGGTAAACAACATCAGTACTCATTCGTAGCACTTGTTATAGTTAAATGTGGGAGTACAATTTATTTTTTATGAGACCCACTGTGTGACATGCACAGAATTTGGTTTATTTTCTAGTACTTCCACAATTTTTTATTTTTGTAGTAATCTGTCATTACATAAATGGTTGACAAGCAAGCAGAAATATTCTTGCAAGCACACAAACATTCTTAGCATGATGCAATTGGTTTGCGAGGAAATATTTTTCAGTAGCAGCAGTAAGTTACACTAACCATCATCTGTGAACTGTTTACATAGTGAACATAATTTCGGAAATCCATACACATTGTTATGCTTAAAATTAAGTTTGAAACAAGAACCATGGAAAGTTCAGAGGAAGAGAACAATTAAGATACATACAAAAGTAATGCTGAAAATGTTCAGGGTAGCAGTGACAGTGTGGTCATGCTGCCAAGTGACACAAAGTCACAGCCAGAGAGCAATATTAGTTCCAAAGTAACAAACAACTGAGTGGGGTGGCACAGTGATTAGCACACTGGACACACATTCAGGGGGAAGATGGTTCAAACCTGCATCTGGTCATTCTGATTTCAGTTTACCATGATTTCCGTAAATCACTTCAGGGAAATGCCAGGACGGTTCCTTTTAAATGGCATGGCTGACTTCCTTCCCCAATCTGATGGGACCGATGACCTCACTGTTTGGTCCCCTTCCCTAAATCAACCAAACCAATCAAGTAGCAAACCCTACACCTGATCCTTGTGTACAGTTATATCAATGGATAGAAGATTTACTCAATCAGAAACTTGATGAGAACATCAAAAACTTGATAAAAGATGTCAGTAAAATTAGACGCTTTTACTAATGATGTTGGTAATCTTACTGATATGCATTACACTTTGAAAACAGACATTGCATATCACATCACTGAAGTGATACATGGCAACTTAGAAGGAAAAACTAATGACATTTCAACACTGAAAGCTATAGTAAAAGACATATCGGAACAGATTAAAAACTGAGAAATAATTTTGATGCAATGCGTTTATAACACACAATTCTACAGTCCACAGTTCAACAAGTAGTCAAACAAATAGATGACATAACAACAAAACACAAAAAAGAAGTTGATTATTTTTTATGAGCGAAAGAGACTTGAATTGATAACAGGTTAGAGAAATAGCTACAGAAGGCTGTTGAGCAAATGATTACTGATGTGTACACAGAGCAGAGTACATCAGTATTTAAAATACAAACTAAGCTAGGTGAGATAAAAAGAACATTTGCACAGTATCTAGCTACTGTAAGTGGAAGGATCATGTGTAAACAAAAATATGAACAAAATTGGAGAAATTAGAAGAAAAATGGAATAACATTAAGGAGCAAGTAAGGAATTATAGTAGCTATACAGTTAAGAGTAATGAAGAACGTCGTAGTCCAGTTTTTCACGAAAATGTATGTTGCACGAGGAACAGTAGCCAGCACAAAAGTAGTACCGCAAAACGCTTTTACATGAAATGTGAGGAAGGGGGGGGGGGGGGGGGGGAGGCAGCCCCCACACTTTCATCAGTTACACCAGAAGAAAGTCTTCAAAAAACAAAAATTCCGAGTGTTCATCCCATAAAAGAAATCTGCTCATCCATTTATTTTCATAACAGCTTTTAGAAGCATGTTGCCTAAAGCTTGGTCTGTACAACGATGTGATACATAGGTATTAGGTTTTGTACAAGGTGAGGCTGTGCTTTGGGCATCCGAGACAGCAGAGAGCTGTCACACATTATCACAACCTGAAAACACATTTCTTGCACAATATTGGCCATGCTGCAAGCACAAAAGATTAAGAAAAGAAGTATTTAGGCCAGAGCCATACAACATCAGGCATGGAATGTTAAGCTAATATTTCAAGAAGTACATAAATAAGACTCATTTCTGGAATGAACCTGTAGCTCTTTGTGGTGTTCTACACATTCTGAAAGGAAAAATACAATTTCACATTAAAGAAAAATCTGGTACAGATCCCAGAAACTAACCCAGAACACTTTTTGTCAATCCTTGATTCTAAAATGAAGATATCAAGGTTAGTAACAACAATAATAACCAAAATGGGTATCGTAATGGTGGAGGCAGGGGATTGGTTACGCCCACTCGGTGCAGTATAATGGCAACAATCACAGGCGAGCACCTGAATAGCATCCCACAATCGTTGACACACAGCAGGCTATCTTGATGTCAGTGCTTGGCCCAGCTGGCGGCAGCTCTCTGAGTCATAAAAGGAGACATAGGGATGATGATAAGTATGACCCTGGCCATTAGATACTCATTAACGGCAACTGGAGTGATCAGAACAATAGATGTCAGTGGGGACCATCGCCAAATAGTCACTCGCAGTACAGTATGAATAGGAATTTTCAGAATCCACCTTGGCAATACCACCAGGGAAATCAGCCACAATTTCTTCAGGGATGAAACACCAGCAATTGAATACAGCCCAGAATCTGAACGGGGAGCCATAATGCGGAAATCCAAATCGAGGTCACCAATAATACACATTTGATGGCTACGGATACATTTTAGTGGAACTGATCACCTTACACCCTCCGATGCTGACCATGAATGGAAGTGGGGGCCCTCCACATGTGATGAGTAGCCTGTTAAGATATAACAGTGCTATCAGTATTAGAGAAGATTTGATAAATGAACATCATGAACATTCAGTGAAGTTACAGGGGACTGTACAAGTTAGCATTAAAGTAGTAGTAGTAGGGATTATACCCATAACCATTTTGCTCAACACAGGATCAGTGATGATTCTGATCTCACACTACTTGTTCACGGAAATTAATGAAATTAAAAAGTTGTCAATATACCCGGTACAGAATTGTGACATGGTAGGAACAGAAGGAGGGAAATCAAAGGTC
This sequence comes from Schistocerca nitens, assembly GCF_023898315.1. Lineage (NCBI taxonomy): Eukaryota > Metazoa > Arthropoda > Insecta > Orthoptera > Acrididae > Schistocerca > Schistocerca nitens. Next base: position 342,455,243 of record NC_064617.1, read on the forward strand.
AGTAAAATTCTGTCTCTAATTGAACTTCAGTTGCAAAGAATGGTGATCAAATGTATTTTTCTTGATAGCCAAAGGATTAATCGAAAACTCCATATTGCGTGAAAAGAACATGAAGATTGACCTACAGATGGGGAAATGCCATTTAGTTGTTAACAGGCATAAAAGTACTGTGGATCTGATCGAAGTAAAGGGAATATATGGGAAATTCAGTCGTAGTATACAGATTAAGCGCATAAAGGCAAAGCAATCCAACCTTTATGAGGCATCTGAACACTTCTGTCAAGGAATGAGCAGCAGTGATATTGATGATAAGGTATTCTAATGTATGGAAATTTCACAACAGAAGTGCAAGTTAAGGTAACTCCTTTTGAAGTACAAATGGGTGTTCAATAAGAAACTAGGAATGATCAGGACATATTGATGTAACATGATGGTTAAATCCCCACTAAACATATTTTAAGACTATGTACCATGGGGAAAGTGGGAAATGGTAGGCAAAGAGATTATGGTAAACATATGTCTATGTTGAATATTATTGAGGCACCAGAACCTCCATACATTATTCTGCTGCTAGCTGAACCCAAAGCAGACAGAATGGTACGCCTTGTGCTCAATACATGCCAGATTAACAGAATCATAATACTGGCACAGACACAGCCAGACAATCTACAGGTAAAATTGCACAAATTCCATGGAGTACCGTACATGTCTACTATAGACCTCTGACTGGTCCTATTGGCAAATACCTCTAACAAAAGAATGTAGTAAGTATACCACCTTTATTTTTGCTACTAGGTCCTATCAATACTGTTTTCTAACATTTGGCTTTAACATCAACACTGGTGTCTTTATAACAGCTCTCAATATGGTGCATGGCACAGATCTACTCTACCATATCACAATGTAGGTAGATGATATTTTGGAAGCTGCATCTACTTGGCCAGAACATGTAGAACTGCTGGAAAGGGATCTGGGAAAATTTTCATCAGCAGGTGTAACAGTTAATTTAGCAAAATCAGAATTTGTAAAGGGTGAAATAAAATTTCTTGGACATGCTATCTTTCCAGTGAGAATAATGCCTGATCTGGACAAGCTAACTGCAATTTGCAACTTAACAGTCCTACATATGAGAAAACACTTAAAGGGTTTCCTGGGATTATGCTCATTTTTTTGAAAGTGCATTCCACACACACTGTTAAACAGTGATGCCCTATTGGGGTTATTGGAAAAGGTAAACAACAGGTTTGGTCACATCAATGCCAGAAGGATTTGAGGATATAAAATATGCACTGGTGTACACAGGAATATTGGGCCACTCTAATATGACACAAGATTTTTGTGTGGTCTCTGACATGTTGTTTTATCGACTGGGGGCGTGCCTGTTCCAACTCTCTGAACGAGTGAGCATCAGACTTAAGCCATTCCCTACAGTGTTCTATAGGAGAGTGGGTTGATGCCGCATATATCACCTTTAAGAGTGAGAGGGAGGTTTACTCAAGAGATGTGGTGTTAGGATGAAATTACTATATTATCCTATTTGAGCAAGACTACCTGAGCTGTGCATGGCTCGTGTTCCCTCCATCATGTATTTTACACCCTGTTTTTAACGTACTTTCATCTCAATATGTAAATTTAAATTACTACTGTCATTGCCCCCCATGAACCATAGACCTTGACGTTGGTGGGGAGGCTTACGTGCCTCAGCAATAGAGATGGCCGTACCGTAGCTGCAACCACAACGGAGGGGTATCTGTTGAGAGGCCAGGCAAAGTGTGGTTCCTGAAGAGGGGCAGCAGCCTTTTCAGTAGTTTCAGGGGCAACAGTCTGGATAATTGACTGATCTGGCCTTGTAACACTAACCAAAACGGCCTTGCTGTGCTGGTACTGCGAACGGCTGAAAGCAAGAGGAAACTACAGCTGTAATTTTTCCCGAGGGCATGCAGCTTTACTGTATGGATAAATGATGATGGCATCCTCATGGGTAAAATATTCTGGAGGTAAACAGTCCCCCATTCGGATCTCCGGGCGGGGACTACTCAGGAGGACTTTGTTATCAGGAGAAAGAAAACTGGCATTCTACGGATCAGAGCGTGGAATGTCAGATCCCTTAATCGGGCAGGTAGGTTAGAAAATTTAAAGAGGGAAATGGATAGGTTAAAGATAGATATAGTGGGAATTAGTGAAGTTCACTGGCAGGAGGAACAAGACTTTTGGTCAGGTGAATACAGGGTTATAAATACAAAATCAAATAGGGGTAATGCAGGAGTAGGTTTAATAATGAATAAAAAATAGGAGTGCAGGTAAGCTACTACAAACAGCATAGTGAAAGCATTATTGTGGCATAGATAGACACGAAACCCACGCCTACTACAGTAGTACAAGTTTATATGCCAATTAGCTCTGCAGATGATGAAGAAATTGATGAAATGTATGATGAGATAAAAGAAATTATTCAGGTAGTGAAGGGAGACGAAAATTTAATAGTCATGGGTGACTGGAATTCCAGAGTAGGAAAAAGGAGAGAAGGAATCATAGTAGGTAAATATGGATTGGGGGTAAGAAATGAAAGAGGAAACCGTCTGGTAGAATTTTGCACAGAGCATAACTTAATCATAGCTAACACTTGGTTCAAGAATCATAAAAGAAGGTTGTATACATGGAAGAATCCTGGAGATACTAAAAGGTATCAGATAGATTATATAATGGTAAGACAGACATTTAGGAACCAGGTTTTAAATTGTAAGACATTTCCAGGGGCAGATGTGGACTCTGAGCACAATCTGTTGGTTATGAACTGTAGATTAAACTGAAGAAACTGCAAAAAGGTGGGAATTTAAGGACGTGAGACCTAGATAAACTGACTAAACCAGAGGTTGTACAGAGTTTCAGGGAGAGCATAAGGGAACAATTGACAGGAATGGGGGAAAGAAATACAGTAGAAGAAGAATGGGTAGCTCTGAGGGATGAAGTAGTGAAGGCACCAGAGGATCAAGTAGGTAAAAAGACGAGGGCTAGTAGAAATCCTTAGGTAACAGAAGAAATATTGAACTTAATTGATGAAAGGAAAAAATGCAAAAACGCAGTAAATGAAGCAGGCAAAAAGGAATACAAACGTCTCAAAAATGAGATCGACAGGAAGTGCAAAATGGCTAAGCAGGGATGGCTAGAGGACAATGTAAGGATGTAGAGGCTTATCTCACTAGGGGTAAGATAGATACTGCCTACAGGAAACTTAAAGAGACCTTTGGAGAAAAAAGAACCACTTGTATGAACATCAAAAGCTCAGATGGAAACCCGTTCTAAGCAAAGAAGGGAAAGCAGAAAGGTGGAAGGAGTATATACAGGGTCTATACAAAGGCGATGTACTTGAGGACAATATTATGGAAATGGAAGAGGATGTAGATGAAGATGAAATGGTAGATACGATACTGCATAAAGAGTTTGACAGAGCACTGAAAGACCTGAGTCGAAACAAGGCCCCGGGAGTAGACAACATTCCATTAGAGCTACTGACGGCCTTGGGAGAGCCAGTCCTGACAAAACTCTACCATCTGGTGAGCTAGATGTATGAGACAGGCGAAATACCCCCAGACTTCAAGAAGAATATAATAATTGCAATCCCAAAGAAAGCAGGTGTTGACAGATGTGAAAATTACTGAACCATCAGTTTAATAAGTCACAGCTGCAAAATACTATTGCGAATTCTTTACAGAATAATGGAAAAACTGCCAGAAGCCGACCTCGGGGAAGATCAGTCAGTAGAAATGTTGGATCACGTGAGGCAATACTGACCTTACGACTTATCTTAGAAGAAACATTAAGGAAAGGCAAAAAGCTTTCTAGCATTTGTAGACTTAGAGAAAGCTTTTGACAATGTTAACTGGAATACTCTCAATAAAATTCTAAAGGTGGCAGGGGTAAAATACAGGGAATGAAAGGCTATTTACAATTTGTACAGAAACCAGATGGCAGTTATAAGAGTCGAGGGACATGAAAGGGAAGCAGTGGTTGGGAAGCGAGTGAGACATGGTTGTAGCCTCTCCCCGATGTTATTCAATCTGTATATTGAGCAAGCAGTAAAGGAATCAAAAGAAAAATTTGGAGTAGGTATTGAAATCCATGGAGAAGAAATAAAAACTTTGCGGTTCACCAATGACGTAATTCTGTCAGAGACAGCAAAGGACTTGGAAGAGCAGTTGAACGGAATGGACAGTGTCTTGAAAGGAGGGTATAAGATGAACATCAACAAAAGCAAAACGATGATAATGGAATGTAGTCGATTTAAGTTGAGTGATACTGAGGGAATTAGATTAGGAAATGAGAAACTTAAAGTAGTAAAGGAGTTTTGCTACTTGGGGAGCAAAATAACTGATGATGGTCGAAGTAGAGAGGATATAAAATGTAGACTGGCAATGGCAAGGAAAGCTTTTCTGAAGAATAAAAATTTGTTAACATCGAGCATAGATTTAAGTTTCTGAAAGTATTTGTATGGAGTGTAGCCATGTATGGAAGTGAAACATGGACAATAAATAGTTTGGATAAGAGGAGAATAGAAGCTTTCGAAACGAGGTGCTACAGAAGAATGCTGAAGATTAGATGGGTGGATCACATAACTAATGAGGAGGTATTGAATAGAATTGAGGAGAAGAGGAGTTTGTGGCACAACTTGACAAGAAGAAGGGACCGGTTGGTAGGACATGTTTTGAGGCATCAAGGGATCACAAATTTAGCATTGGAGGGTAAAAATTGTAGAGGGAGACCAAGAGATGAATACACTAAGCAGATTCAGAAGGATGTAGGTTGGAGTAAGTACTGGGAGATGAAGAAGTTTGCACAGGATAGAGTAGCATGGAGAGCTGCATCAAACCAGCCTCAGGACTGAAGACCACAACAACAACAACAACAACTGTCACTGAGTTGCTGCTTTGCTTGACCATGAGCGGCATTAGCAGCGCGTATCGATATATCCCCTCTCGTAGTATCTTTGCTCAACTGCTATTACTTCCCGCTCATTGTCTGTTGTAAGGTTGGTCGCAGTTCGGGTTGCGAGTTCGGGTCTGTCAGTCAGTTGGAATGCGTCTGGAGCGCAGTCCGGACCTGCCAGGCAGGGAGTTGCAATGCGCACTAGTGCCGTCGGGTTGGAGCAGCAGTGAGGTCTGCATCAACATGGCTTGCCCAACCATTGCCGCCAAGCATCACTTGAGCTGGGCCGCAGTCTTGGTGGATCGTCTGTCAGTCGTCCTACTGGACGACGCACTTTGGCTCGCCGATTGCTATGAGTCAGCTGTGTGTGTGTGTGTGTGTGTGTGTGTGTGTGTGTGTGTGTGTGTGTGTGCGTGCGCGCATCGACTCCCAATTTGTCTTCATGTGTGCTGAATTACTGTTGTGTATCTTTCAGGTCTTCAAGCAAGTGTTATCAGGTTGTGTGTGTAGTTGGCATTATTTCCACTGACGATGATTTTAGATGTTGTCGGCATTCTGAGGAGTCGGTTGGTTGTTGCTGACAAGGGAAGTTCTCTGCGCGGTGCAGTTGGCTGGGGCCGCTGGCAGTCCCTGTGCAGTGTCAGAGTGTGTGTGGAGCTGTCCAATTGCCATGAGCTTTGTGGTTCGCCGACTCAAGACGGCAAAGTTGAGTAGTGGTTTCAACTAACCAAGCCTCGTCTATTCATGTTGTGGTGGTTCACTTTGATTGTTTGCTGTTGGGGAGTTTTTCCGGTGAGCAACACCGAGTGGTTCTACTGCTGAGATTTAGCCACCATGTGGTGCAATTAACTATTTTGGTCTGAGTGCACCATTGGAGTTTTCTGCCTTGTGGCCGTTAGTGTTCTGGTTACCTGCAGGGTGGTTTTTGAGCAGGCGTCTGTAGCGAACTCTGACGTCAAATAACTATAGATATTGTCCTCAGCTGCATGCCTACAGACAATACACTTATTAAACTCCTCTCAGTCCAACACCAGCATCTCGTCAGTTGAACATATTTCCTGCCGAAAAGAATAAAGACAGTACCTTAAACCCAAGCCTTGTTTTTCTCGCCACCTTGTAGGTGAAGGGTACAGTTTGAATGCGTCTGTCACTAGTTTCAAGTCGTATTGTGAAAATTTTCCCAGCAGGATAACTCGAGATGTATGGCATCTCCAATTTTAGAGCTGTACTGCGATTTTAGGTCGTCCTCGTGTAGTGCTATGCGTATAATTGTGTAATTAGGCCCAGTCTTTATGATTAATTGCGTAATTAGGACCGATCTTTACATCAGTTTCCCAAACAAAATAAATAAAGTACACTAACCTAACCTTCCTTTCCCGCATCTGGACAGTTTCCATGTTGGGGTGTGCACTTAGGCTTTCTATCTGGAAGGACCAGTGTTCGAGTCCTGGAAAAGGCATCACCATTTTTAATTCGCCATCAATTCCAAGCGCCTCTGATGGTATAATTGTGTTAAGGAGGTGCACTCGAGCTGTCCACCCAGGAGGATCAGGGTTCGAGTCCTGGAAAGAGTACCGCCATTTTCAATGTCCCGCCAATTCCCGGGTGGTGGGTGGGGTGGGACAAAGAAATTCCTACCAAAATTCGAAATTCCCGCCAAAATTCGAAACTCCCACCAAAATTCGAAATTCCTGCCAAAATTTGAAATTCATGCCAAAGGGTAGGTTGGGGGAGGGTGAAGGGTGGCGGTGAGGGGACTGGGGCCCATGTGCAGGCTGAGACGTCATCCAGGGACGTGGTTAGGGAGGATTAGTTGATCAATTTAATTAATTTGCATATCAATTTGATATCAAAATTGGGGTGGTGTCCCCATCTCCCTACTTCTAACGTTAATTATACATAATATTCTTCTTAAACATCCACGAATTCCAAAAGAAACTGTACAACGATTACTTTTATGAGTAGTTGTGGTTTTAGTTGTACAGTCCTTTTGGTTTTGTTGTTCAGATCATATTGCAACAATAAAAGTGCAATGATGAAATGCGGAGGTGTCGTGGATTTTAAGCTAAACTGCAAGTTAGAAAGTGTGCTTTTGCTGGTATTAAATGTATATAAGTGGCGACTCATCACCGACAGCCTTGGCAAACTATTTGATCAGCAGGGCAGAGCTCTGCTACAGCGCTATCTTTTGCTTACAGTTCACTCTGCACTATAGCTGTGTGTGCACATGCAGTCTCTAGTCCACAGCAGGATTGGTAATCACGTTATAAGCAATTGCTGCCTACATTATTCCATTACGATTATCACCATCCGGATTCTCACCACACATTGCTATATATGGCAATAGCTTGGAGTATTCAGACCTAAGGTGCTCGTAGTACACACTATCTACCTATTCAGATAATACCTTTCTTGTGAAACACAATATGCTCTTTATTCACACAAATTAATGAGTGTTAGTGACAGAAAATCTCACGTTCATTCATTCTGTCTGTATTTCGAGAAGGTTTTTGGCACCATACGTTGCAAGTGGCTTCTAATCAAACTGGTAATCTCCGATTATTTAAAAATTGAACTCCAGTATATAAAATTGTATCAAATTTCTGATAACTTTACAAATGAGTTCCTTTTTTCAGTAACTGGCGTTAAGCATGTAAGCGAGAAAAACTTTTAAAAAAGGTTTGAAAGTACCGTATGTTTAAAGTTTGTTGCAAGCTGCCAAGTGCTCTCATTATGAAACACTAGATCAATGTAGTCTGGGTATTTGTGTGTCGTGAGTTGGGCTGCTTCAACAGGTGTAGGCTATACACAGTTTCCAACGCTAAGGCTACGTGGAAATTTTAATACTATTTCTGTGTGACAAATAACACAATAGATATGGATACAGTGTTGTGGTCTATAATATAGCTATATGGTCTCTTTCAAATTCTGAAGGTGGCAGGGGTAAAATACAGGGAGCGAAAGGCTATTTACAATTTGTACAGAAACCAGATGGCAGTTATAAGAGTCGAGGGACATAAAAGGGAAGCAGTGATTGGGAAGGGAGTGAGATAGGATTGTAGCCTCTCCCCGATGTTATTCAATCTGTATATTTAGCAAGCCGTGAAGGAAACAAAAGAAAAATTTGGAGTAGGTATTAAAATCCATGGAGAAGAAATAAAAACTTTTCGGTTCGCCGATGACGTAATTCTGTCAGAGACAGCAAAGGACTTGGAAGAGCAGTTGAACGGAATGGACAGTGTCTTGAAAGGAGGGTATAGGATGAACATCAACAAAAGCAAAACGAGGATAATGGAATGTAGTCGATTTAAGTCGGGTGATGCTGAGGGAATTAGATTAGGAAATGAGACACTTAAAGTAGTAAAGGAGTTTTGCTACTTGGGGAGCAAAATAACTGATGATGGTCGAAGTAGAGAGGATATAAAATGTAGACTGGCAATGGCAAGGAAAGCATTTCTGAAGAAGAGAAATTTGTTAACATCGAGTATAGATTTAAGTGTCAGGAAGTCGTTTCTGAAAGTATTTGTTTGGAGCGTAGCCATGTATGGAAGTGAAACATGGACGATAACTAGTTTGGACAAGAAGAGAATAGAAGCTCTCGAAATGTGGTGCTACACAAGAATGCTGAAGATTAGATGGGTAGATCACATAACTAATGAGGAGGTATTGAATAGGATTGGGGAGAAGAGAAATTTGTGGCACAACTTGACAAGAAGAAGGGATCGGTTGGTAGGACATGTTCTGAGACATCGAGGGATCACCAATTTAGTATTGGAGCGCAGCGTGGAGGGTAAAAATCGTAGAGGGAGACCAAGAGATGAATACACTAAACAGATTCAGAAGGATGTAGGTTGCAGTAGGTACTGGGAGATGAAGAAGCTGGCACAGGATAGAGTGGCATGGAGAGCTGCAACGACAACAACATGATACTGAAATTAACACACATTGTTGAAGGACAGGCACGTCCTCAAGATCTTAGCGCTGACATATGAGCCTAGGCCCAATTTCTTGCCTTCCGTCAAAAGTGGTAGCTTCCAGAGCTGCATTAAAAAACGCAGTGCGGTGGCCAGCAGGTGAGCCATTCTGCATGCACCTTCGTACACATTGGTAGTCCAGCATTTACAATTAGTTTATTGACAGTAATGTTCTTATGATGGAAGGCGAAAAGCGGAAATGTTCGTATGTTCCTGACAGTGATTACAAAAAACGTTCTAAGAAACAAAATGCTTGGTCAACCATATGTTAAATAGCTATCCAAAGGTGGCCAGTGATCATATGCTACGGTGCTACAGCACACTGTACATATCGCGCTAAAATAATGCCATTTCTCTTTGAAAGCAAACTGAAAGGTGTACTAAAATTACGCCATCTCTCTAAGAATCCATGCTGGCATGCAAACAAAATGGACAAAAACTATCTTCGTGATAACTAAAAATTACAGTGTCAAATGCTGAAATCATTTCAGTCACGCTACGATCCACTTAGCGAAGAGATGCAGTTGTCTTTGTTTGACTGCGCATGCTTCGATGTGAGGTCATCCCTGCCTTCATTAACCCTAGGACTCACTCTGCTAAAATTTCCCTAGTACTCCATCTGGGGTCATACATAACACCAATCAATATATAATTGACTGTGTGTACTAATCATTCAGAGAACAACGTACTGTTGTTTTATACTGTTTGTTTACATTTTATTTATTATTTAGACATATTTCACAGCTTTTTTAACAGGTATGTACATAGTAGAATTAAATTACATATGGCAGAGTAATTACATATCAGAAGTTACAATATTACTCTAAGTCATAATTTGTTTCACTCATAAATGTTTCACAATGGCTTCAAATTTACAGTAAATGTGATGAACAACTCAACAGGAAACATAATTCTAACCGGAATCCGTACCATAGTCATCTGCACATATTTTGCAAGTAGTAACTATTTCAGAATGTTCCTTGCAAACAAATTTGTTACACTTTTTGCATGTTGAACTGTATTTTGTGTCCTTTGAATGGGGGCAAATGGAGCATCTGCCTCGCTTTCTCTTCTGATTGTCGGGTATTACGTCTGGATGTCCATTGTCTAAGAGATCCTCAAATCCACACCATTTGATACTGCTAATAATATCCTTGTTCCTTGCTTGTGGTAAACTCAAACGACGTTCCACTTGGAGCTTTGCCATTTCTTTGGCCAACTTCATTAGAAAAAGACATCTCTCTGTTTTTTCAACAGCAACACAGAAGAGTCTGAGGCATTGAGTGCAGCTAGATCGACAAGATCATAAAATACTGCTAATGGCCAACGTTTTGTACCCTTTTTCACAGAATAGTAAGAGCTCATTTGATCTAGCGTATCAACACCTGATTTTGTTGAGTTGTAATACAACACTACTTCTGGTTTTCGTTTCAAGTTGTTTTCTTTGGGCACTTCAAATGATTGATGTTGTGTTGACAGGAGTAGTACAGCCTTATTTCTTTTTGGAACATACGAAACTAATAGGGTTTTACCACTGTATGCAAATCTGGTAGTGCATTCTTCCCTAGTTTTTGAAGGCAAAAACTCTTTTGGGACTTCTTTTCTTGTAGAATGTAGAGTACCTACAAGTGTCAACTTCATTTTCAACAATTCTTGGCCAAGGTCATAGCTCGTGAAAAAATTGCCAGTGGTAATATTCTAACCACTGCCAGCCAGATGACGTACTAAATCTAAGACCACTCTCTTGCCTTGATTCACTTCTCTCACATCACCACTCCTTCCAGTGTACATTTGAAGATTTGTCAGATAACCATGTTCACAGTCTACTGCGCATCATATCTTGATGCCATACTTTCCTGGCTTTGAAGGAATGTAGACCTTGAAACTGCACCGACCTCTGTATATGCAAAGATGTTCATCAACAGTAATGTTGCTGGAAGGTATAAATGATGTTTGACATTGCACGGCAAACAAATCAAATATTTCCTGTACAGCTTCAGCCTTATTTCCAGTCCTCTCTTTCCTTTCAAGTCTTGTGATGCGGTTGTCAAAACGAAGTAAACGCAGAATGTCCTGATATCGCCTCCTCGACATAGTAGGACGGAATAGAGGAGTGCCATATTCAGAGTCCCAAAATTCGTCAGTAGGTTTCCCCCGGCTCTTCTGTATGCCATACAGAATCAGCAAGCCTAAAAATGAAAGAAGCTCGCATCTGTCTGTATCACGCCACTCAACTAATTTTCCAGACACTTTCAATTCATTTCCTCGTTGATTTGTGAACTGAACTATTATATCCAGCAATTCATTAGTAATAAACTGCCTGAAACAGTCAACAGCTGAGCTAACACTAACTGTACTAGGAATACCTGCTGAAAATCGTTGTATGTTGGGGATTGGAAATCTACGAATTGATGGTTCTTTTGTACTCCATGCAATATCCCGACCCCTGCTTACCAGTACTGCACTTTCATCTTCTCCACTGTCATCATTTTCAGCAAGAATATCATTTTCTTCTAATTCATGTAAACAAATTTCATCACTTTGGTCTACCTGTGTCTCTGTTCCATCATCTTCGGTGTCACTACCTTCTGAACCACTACTGCTACGAAATAAGTCTTCCATAGCTTGTTATACACTATAGCCAGGAGCAAAACGTATTCCATCCATGCTGAAATTACACTGCAACAACAAACGTACAACAAATGTACAAACGAACTTCCAGTTTGAGGATAGTTCTGAGTAGCACCTGAATAACACCTGAATTCAGTGTTACCAACTCAAAATACCTAAGAAAGAGATTGATAGTTGATAATCTATACATTCTATGAATGTTACATATAATCTATCTGGGGTCATAATTGACCCCAACAGTAGTTTTTGTTAATTATTGATTTAAATGTTGCGTCAAGCGCTCTAAAATTTTTTGTGAGAGAACTACAATACTGTGTGGTAAAAGTCATAAAATTCTGGATTTTTACAAGAAATAGAAATATTATTTTATCCATAGTAAAGATGATTGGGGTCACCTATGACCCCAGAGTGAGTCCTAGGGTTAATGGTGCTATACTCCTCGCAGCCACCACACCTGTAGAACGTTACTGTAAGAGCACCCGATCTTTGGAGGAGAAAAAGAGAGTTAAAGAGTTTGGCAGACCTACTTCAAATTTGAATCTGAGTTAAAAAAGTGAGCATATGAGGAAGTTTAGTCTGAATGTGTATGAAAGCTGTTGGATCTGCAGGTGCACGTTTATGCTTTCAATTGTTGTTATTTGGGAACAGTGATTTATTGGGTAGACGGTAAACGGGAGTGAAACATCTAGGACATACGAATACATTAATTAAAATCATATCGGAAATCATAAACGTGTAAAAAACACACTCGATATGCGAGCATTAGGTAAAGCTAATATTGCTGCAATATTAAGACACGCCCATTCCGACGACATAGTGAAATACAAGCAGTAGTTAGAAAAAAAAGAAAAAAAACAAGAATGTGTTTTCTACAATTATTGATTGTATAAAATTCAGTGGTGCTTTAGAACTGGCTTTGCGAGGGCACAACGAGACAAGAACATCAAAAACCCAGGTGTCTTTTGGGGCTTGGGAGACTTTATTTCTGAAATAGACAGTGCAGTGAAAGAAAATGTATAAGGTGATCAGGTTTCTAAGCGGATTTCAAAATCGATCCAAAATGAGTTGCTGGTCTATAGGTAGGAAACTTGCCACGAAGTTTTTTCGGAAAAATAAAGCAGACTGAGCTTATTGCTATAATGGCAGAATTAAACAACAGATGTTTCCGAAAGGACACAGTATTAGCGTTCCGCTATGGAAAGAAAAGTGAGCCATAGGAAATGTTCCGGGAGTTTTTCAATCTTGAAGGATATAATGCAGATGCTGTAACAACATGCAGTTTGAATATTATAGATCCATTGTTCAAAGATACATCACACAAAACTATCGTACAGATCTCCAATAGTGCAGCTGTACTAAGTGATGGCAGGTGGCAAAAATTAAAACAGAGTATCCTAATGCTCATTATGTGTTATTTAATTTACACCAATCAAATTTAAGAACGGAACACGCTGCTTCACAAAATCAAGCGTCTAGGGAGTTGTTCTTAAATTTTTCAGTCTTATTTTGAAGGTAGCCGGAACGATTTTCCGCGTTAGAGGCATTGGCGCCTCGAAGGATTCCTAATGGGCCAGCTACTAGATGGAATTTAAATCAGGGACTGAGAATGTGGTGTATGTAAATAAATGCTTGCTGCTGGAATGTTCATCGGCGCTGGAGAAATTACCTTCCCACCAGACTTCTTGTCAAGCAGTTGGAGTCCGCCGCATTCTATAAGCGGAAGAATTCCTCTTTTAGCTAATATTCTTCCAAAAAGTAACGCCTCATATGGATATAAGATACAGCCAGTTACAGGCAACATTGGTCGATGCTGTAAAAGTGAAAATTTCAGTATCCCGTTTCATACAGATTGTTAACACTTAGAGAGGAGCATTGTTTCACAGGACCTTCTGGGGAACATCCACCTGGGAGGCGGTTAGGGCGTTGGAACATCCGCCTGTTGGGTGAATATCGCTTTTTTTCTGACATCTATTAGGCCACTGTTGAATATTGGGGTTTATCTGAAAATTTAAAATAAACGAAGTGTTAAAATTCGAAGATTTTAATTTTTTATTCAGTTTCAGAAATAAAATATTTCAGTCGCAAACAAAGTTTTATCAGTCTTCTGCAATATTTTAGCTATACAGAAGTAACAGAGTCGCTTCGGTAGTCTTTAGACAAATTAAGACAGGAATTTGGAACATATGGTGAATCTGGTGAGTCAAATTTCGTGTTTATCATATTTGGCACATTATCATCAGACTTGAGGTTGCTCACTTTTTCAGTTGGCTGGTGCTGACTGACTTTGGTAGTTATAGCTGCGTTCTCTTCATACAAAATGTTCTGATCCAATTCACTATCGGATATTTCTCAGCCTGTGACGTGTTCTGCTGTTGCCAGATTATTTTCGTCATCAGGAAATACATCCTCCGTTATCTGCATAATTCGTCTGCTTCCGTTAAACACATTTGTAGGTACTTTTCCAGTCATTGCTCTTTTTTAACAGCCTTTTGCCATAATAAATGAAATCAAAATGGATACTGTGTAAAGTACATACCTATGTACAGAAAATATTTCGAAGGTTTAAAATTGTAGTTTATAAAGAAAAATAAACGCACTAAAATGAACAAAAACTGCGCTTAAAAATAAGTAATTTGGCAGTTGTGATTTTATGAACAAATCTACACTACAGATTCCTCTAAGAAAACTCACTGAAACATAAATTAAGCTGTATCATAGTCTGGTAACTGAAAATGTGTTGCAGGTGTGAGGCGGTGTGGATCCAAATGGAAGCACATTTGATGGGTAAAATGGCAAGACGCGGTACCAAACCTTCCCAACACTATGCGTAAATACCAAATGAAACTCGTAGCCTTCTAGAACCAACCTTACGGCGATTTTCATTACCTCTGTCGGAAAAAACGTAAACCATACGCTCCTGTTAGACAGACGTTCAGTTATAAGTGTTAATAATAGAAGAGCCTACAGCCACCTTTCGGAGCAAACTCCGGAAGATAAGTCTTTGCCGACGTTCCGAAGCAAAGGGAGTCTGCGATGGCATTAACAGAGAAGCCAGTAATTGAGTCCAAGATCTAGACGCAGCAGTACTGTTGGATTCTTAAAAATTTGGAGAATACCGGTACTTAACCCTTAACTGCTCTGGACGTGTTAACGCGCGCGCCTTTGTACCTGTCCCCTCTACGCGTAGACACGTTCAGAGTACATCTACATCTACACCCATACTCTGCAAGCCACCTGACGGTGTGTGGCGGAGGGTACCCTGAGTACCTCTATCGGTTCTCCCTTCTATTCCAGTCTCGTATTGTACGTGGAAAGAAGGACCGTCGGTATGCTTCTGCGTGGGCTCTAATCTCTCTGATTTTATCCTCATGGTCTCTTCGCGAGATATACGTAGGAGGGAGCAATATACTGCTTGACTCTTCGGTGAAGGTGTGTTCTCGAAACTTTAACAAAAGCCCGTACCGAGCTACTGAGCGTCTCTCCTGCAGAGTCTTCCACTGGAGTTTATCTATCATCTCCGTAACGCTTTCGCGATTACTGAATGATCCTGTAACGAAACGCGCTGCTCTCCGTTGGATCTTCTCTATCTCTTCTATCAACCCTATCAGGTACGGATCCCACACTGCTGAGCAGTATTCAAGCAGTGGGCGAACAAGCGTACTGTAACCTACTTCCTTTGTTTTCGGATTGCATTTCCTTAGAATTCTTCCAATGAATCTCAGTCTGGCATCTGCTTTACCGACGATCAACTTTATATGATCATTCCATTTTAAATCACTTCTAATGCGTACTCCCAGATAATTTACGGAATTAACTGCTTCCAGTTGCTGACCTGCTATTTTGTAGCTAAATGATAAGGGATCTATCTTTCTATGTATTCGCAGCACATTACACTTGTCTACATTGAGATTCAATTGCCATTCCCTGCACCATGCGTCAATTCGCTGCAGATCCTCCTGCATTTCAGTACAATTGTCCATTGTTACAACCTCTCGATACACCACAGCATCATCTGCAAAAAGCCTCAGTGAACTTCCGATGTCATCCACCAGGTCATTTATGTATATTGTGAATAGCAACGGTCCTATGACACTCCCCTGCGGCACACCTGAAATCACTCTTACTTCGGAAGACTTCTCTCCATTGAGAATGACATGCTGCGTTCTGTTATCTAGGAACTCCTCAATCCAATCACACAATTGGTCTGATAGTCCATATGCTCTTACTTTGTTCATTAAACGACTGTGGGGAACTGTATCGAACGCCTTGCGGAAGTCAAGAAACACGGCATCTACCTGTGAACCCGTGTCTATGGTCCTCTGAGTCTCGTCTCGTGGACGAATAGCGCGAGCTGGGTTTCACACGACCGTCTTTTTCGAAACCCATGCTGATTCCTACAGAGTAGATTTCTAGTCTCCAGAAAAGTCATTATACTCGAACATAATACGTGTTCCAAAATTCTACAACTGATCGACGTTAGAGCTATAGGTCTATAGTTCTGCACATCTGTTCGACGTCCCTTCTTGAAAACGGGGATGACCTGTGCCCTTTTCCAATCCTTTGGAACGCTACGCTCTTCTATAAGCCTACGGTACACTGCTGCAAGAAGGGGGGCAAGTTCCTTCGCGTACTCTGTGTAAAATCGAACTGGTATCCCATCAGGTCCAGCGGCCTTTCCTCTTTTGAGCGATTTTAATTGTTTCTCTATCCCTCTGTCGTCTATTTCGATATCTACCATTTTGTCATCTGTGCGACAATCTAGAGAAGAAACTACAGTGCAGTCTTCCTCTGTGAAATAGCTTTGGAAAAAGACATTTAGTATTTCGGCCTTTAGTCTGTCATCCTCTGTTTCAGTACCATTTTGGTCACAGAGTGTCTGGACATTTTGTTTTGATCCACCTACCGCTTTGACATAAGACCAAAATTTCTTAGGATTTTCTGCCAAGTCAGTACATAGAACTTTACTTTCGAATTCATTGAACGCCTCTCACATAGCCCTCCTCACACTACATTTCGCTTCGCGTAATTTTTGTTTGTCCGCAAGGCTTTGGCTATGTTTATGTTTGCTGTGAAGTTCCCTTTGCTTCCGCAGCAGTTTTCTAACTCGGTTGTTGTACCACGGTGGCTCTTTTCCATCTCTTACGATCTTGCTTGGCACATACTCAACTAACGCATATTGTACGATGGTTTTGAACTTTGTCCACTGATCCTCAACACTATCTGTACTTGAGACAAAACTTTTGTGTTGAGCCGTCAGGTACTCTGTAATCTGCTTTTTGTCACTTTTGCTAAACAGAAAAATCTTCCTACCTTTTTTAATATTTCTATTTACGGCTGAAATCATCGATGCCGTAACCGCTTTATGATCGCTGATTCCCTGTTCTGCGTTAACTGTTTCAAATAGTTCGGGTCTGTTTGTCACCAGAAGGTCTAATATGTTATCGCCACGAGTCGCTTCTCTGTTTAACTGCTCAAGGTAGTTTTCAGATAAAGCACTTAAAAAAATTTCACTGGATTCTTTGTCCCTGCCACCCGTTATGAACGTTTGAGTCTCCCAGTCTATATCCGGTAAATTAAAATCTCCACCTAGAACTATAACATGGTGGGGAAATCTACTCGAAATATTTTCCAAATTATCCTCCAGGTGCCCAGACACAACAGCTGCTGAGCCAGGGGGCCTATAGAGACATCCAATTACCATGTCTGAGCCTGCTTTAACCGTGACCTTCACCCAAATCATTTCACATTTCGGATCTCCGTCAATTTCCTTCGATACTATTGCACTTCTTATCGCTATAAACACGCCTCCCCCTTCACTGTCCTGCCTGTCTCTGCGGTATACATTCCAATCTGAGTTTAGGATTTCATTACTGTTTACGTCTGGTTTTAGCCAACTTTCTGTCCCTAGTACTATATGGGCGTTGTGACCGTTTATTAATTAGAGCAGTTCTGGGACCTTTCTATAGACGCTCCTGCAGTTTACTATTAGCACATTAATATTGTTATTCCCTGTTGCATTTTGCCTACTCCTACCTTGCCACGTCTCAGGAGGCGTCTTGTCGGGCCTAGGGAGGGAATTCTCTAACCTAAAAAACCCCCATGTGCACTCCACACGTACTCCGCTACCCTTGTAGCCGCTTCCGGCGTGTAGTGCACGCCTGACCTATTGAGGGGGACCCTACATTTCTCCACCCGATAGCGGAGGTCGAGAAATTTGCACCCCAGATCTCCGCAGAATCGTCTGAGCCTCTGGTTTAAGCCTTCCACTCGGCTCCAAACCAAAGGACCGCGATCGTTTCTGGGAACGATACTACAAATAGTTAGCTCTGATTCCACCCCGCGAGCGAGGCTTTCCGCCTTCACCAATTCCGCCAACCGCCTGTACGAACTGAGGATGACCTCTGAACCCAGACGGCAGGAGTCATTGGTGCCGACATGAGCAACAATTTGCAGTCGGGTGCACCCAGTGCTCTCTATCGCCGCCGGTAGGGCCTCCACATCTCGGATGAGACCCCCCGGCAAGCAGACAGAGTAAACACTGGCCGTCTTCCCCGACCTTCCCGCTGTTTCCCTAAGGGGCTCCATCACCCGCCTAACGTTGGAGCTCTCAATAACTAATAAACCCCTCCCCCCGTGTGCCTGCTCGGACCTTGCTGAAGGAGCAGCCACATGTCCACTCACAGGCAGAGCGGGCGATGCCACACGGCCAGCCTCCACATTTACCCTCCGCCTCGTGCGCCGCGAACGCCGCTGAACCCGCCACTCCCCTTGGGGAGAGGGTGGCCCAACCGCGCCCGGTACCCGCGAAGATGTCTCGACAGCAGGGACAGTGGGTGAAGCATGTAACACCTGGGGTGTACCTCGCGACGCACCAGACCCCCCACTGCCGCTACACTCCGAGGCAGCAGCCTGAAGACGGCTGACCGCGGCCATCAACACGTTCAGCTGTTCGCGAACGGTGGCCAGCTCCTCCTGCGTCCGTACGCAGCAGTCACACATCCTATCCATCCTAAGGAATCAATTTACTGAAAGAGTTAATCAACTTTTAACTAGACTGCTAATTCACTAAAGGCGGCTGATTATTGACTAAACTGCGATTGCTAGCCAAACAATGAAAACAGCACTACCTGTCTCTGGACTGTATTGAAAACAAACACTTGCACTACTGGCACTATGGTTGACTAAAGGGACTCTCTCTGACTGTATTCAAAACAAACACGAAATCTATGGAACACTATTAATAGCACTCGACAATTAAAGCTTCCTAAAAGCATCAGCATTTAATTTCTTATTCTTTCTCGTAGTCAAAACAAATGGCATGCTTGGAACAAGAGTACCGTAAGGCTGTTTAGCCAACAGTCCTGTAGTCTCAACAACACTCCATGTCTTCCAAGCCAAAATGTTAGCATCTGGAAATGCTTCAAGGCCACCATAATCTGCTTGATTGCCCCATACAACAGCAAGTGTCAGCCAGGTATTACCTCCAAACACTGCTTGTACATCACAGGTGAAGTTCAGATGCAGTCCACGAAAAACATTTGGACCTCCAATCATGGCGTCGTCGCTGGCGGCGCAGTGTACCTGTCTATCGTAGTTTGAAGGCGATTGATATTGACTTGGCTGGGCAGTTTAATAAACAGCAATTGACTGGAGGTCCAAATGTTTTTCGTGGACTGCATCTGAACTTCACCTGTGATGTACAAGCAGTGTTTGGAGGTAGTACCTGGCTGACACTTGCTGTTGTATGGGGCAATCAAGCAGATTATGGTGGCCTTGAAGCATTTCCAGATGCTAACATTTTGGCTTGGAAGACATGGAGTATTGCTGAGACTACAGGACTGTTGGCTAAACAGCCTTATGGTACTCTTGTTCCAAGCATGCCATTTGTTTTGACTACGAGAAGGAAGAAGAAATTAAATGCTGATGAGTACCTGTTTATATGGACGAAAGTCGGTACCAGGTGGAAGGACTAGTGACGCGCGTGAACACGTTCAGAGCACACAGGGACAGGTACAAAGGCGCGCGTTAACACGTCCAGATTAGTTACAGGGTTAAGAAGTATCCAAGCTTATACTACGTTGGAGACACGAGGGTTAAAGACAGAGCTCTCGATACTGTACTAACGACCAGCCTTCAGGATTATCACTACTCCAATTCATTTCGACCAACAATCTACAGGACACCTTCTCTCATACAACAAAACTTATGAAATAATTGTGACAACGCCGATGGCAACTGCTAAACCTGAAAGATTTTCTACATCTCTGATGAGGACCAAAACCTTTTTTCGGAATATCATGTCAGAGCAATGACATGCCCTTGCAGTGCTCTCCACTGAGAAGAACATGGTAGCCAATGTTGAGGGTTTCAACTCCGAAGTTACAGATAAATTCTGCGGCAGAAAACAGCGACTTATGGACTTCAGTTTCGTCACTGAGTGAGTAATACTTTATATTCTGATGTATTTTTTGTGATTTTGTTTCCAGTTTATTTTTGTAATATTTTAGCACATTGGTAAAAAATTGTACAAGCCGCCTCTGCAGTTGTCAGAGATTGGTGGGGAAATATGGAAGCAGAAGAAAGAAATGAAATAGTGGGACCTTTGTAGGGTTATTTATTTATAGTTCTTAAAATAGCAAACAATAAGAACTTCATCAGCATATTAATGCTACTCGATTTCAATAAATACTAAGTGGCTATTACGAAGAACGCTTGACAAATAATTAGGTGCATAATGAAAACAATATAAACAATTTTAAGGCTGTTAGTTACATCTCATTTTGTGTATAAAGTAATTCAGATCTGTTATCTATATGCTGTCATTCTGCCTCAGAAGTAATCCATGACTAAAACTGACATTTGTCACAAAATTTTCTCTTACATCGATTCTCCTTAGACTTTTCCTACTTCTACGAAGTGGTACACATTCTGAAGGACTCAGTAGTGTGACTCTAAACTCGAATCCATCCCGTGGCTTCACAAAGAAAGCACTGTGACAAACACCACATTTTGTTATGGAACTGGCAAACAGCATGAACGTCAACAGGGCGGTGGAAAGTGTGCCACTTATTGCTTAGTATTCCAAACCCACATTCGACAAATCTTTGGGCTCCGCTGAGCCGATAATTGAAGTTTTTTTCAGTTATTAGATTTTTTCTTGGATAAGCCCACATTACATTTTAACAACATTCGAAAGCCTCATCAGCCATAAAGAGATACGGAGTTGGTTGGGGTCCACTTTGAAGTGGATCGGCAGAGATAAATTGAAGTTGATGAATAGATTTTCTGCTCTATGTAATTACCCTTCAGTACAACTGCATCACCGACACTTCCAAACGCACCGACATCCGTGTACTTGAAACAATAATCAGCGTACACTACAACCATTAGTACTACAGAGAAGTACATTTATTAATTGAAAAGACACTGCCACTGTACAATGGCTGAATTATTTCAGTGTTTTTACCGTCTACTGCTTCCACGCAGTTTGGAAAATTAGCCATTAATTCAAACCGATCGCTGATATCTTTCAGTTTTCCCTTGCTGGACTTTTCATATACTCCAGCCATAATTCTTCGTGCACCACGCCCAATAACATATTCGAAACAAAAAGCTCGAAAGGAACATCTATTGGCTAAGTACGTACAAAGAAAAGAGTATCAGTTAATCAGTTATTACAAACAATTTTCACACCTCCGTAGAATATTAACGTTAGCAAAAGCAGGTTTATTATGCCGTCTTGCTATGTTGTGTTAGTGTAACTGGCTATCTTTTGCTTGCGTTAGTAAAATTTCGTAGTATTCATATTATTCTGTACTTTCACATCACCAACGTCTAAGCGTGTAATGAAATTCACAAAGAATATCCTACTTTAGTAGAAGACGTTCAGAAGAACTGGAGGTATCTGAAGGACGCACATGTACGTAAAATCTATGAAAAATGCACCCTTTGGTAGCTCTGCAATGTCTAAGAAATGCACAGTTCGTAAACTAATGAGATTCCTCTCAATGCTGGAACATCGAAGATAAGTTTTTGGACTTGGTGGTACATTTTTTGCACATGTATTCCTGCAAAAACAATTTTCCTTTCAGTACGTGCGCTAACATGAAGGAAACCCTCTGTGAGAAATCGACTTCTCGACTGGAAAATGGATCCCAACTACACGAAACTCCAGCTGCAAGTGACGTTACACACGCTACAGCAGAAGCTACAGCTTTCCATACATAGCCAGCACAGTATTACAAACTTATGATCATTCCCATCCTAACTCACAATGTAATACCCTAAATTTTTCTTCTCGATAAGAATCGAATTCTCTAACGTACGTGCAGTTCACAGCACCATTTTCTTTCCCAATTACAAATGAAACAGTGCAATCTGAAGATTCTACAGTGTCATATCTCGATCTGTCAAAGTTACTGGATTGAAATGTACTGGCGGTGTCTCCATTTTTTATTAATTACGTTAAATTTTCTTGGAATTTGTATAATGAATAGCAGTACAGCTGTATTAAACTATGCCCAATTGTTCATTATTATTATTACTGGATGTGAATAACACATACTGTAACATAACTCATAACTTTTCTTCAGCTCCTATACTATTTTTGATACTGGTATCTCTGCATGTAAGTTTTCCATATACTTTAGAATGGAGACACGAAAACGATAGTAAAGTTCCCTTTACGAGCGCAATCTACAATTATTAGTTGTATCCAACTCTTTCTCAGTTTTTTCCTGCTTCCATCGTCTAACGACCAATAACGAAATAGTCGCTTTTGATATTAAGCTCAGTTCCGTCTTATACTTCTCAGTTCTCGATACATGTACTTTATATGCGCCTTTCAAATTTTTAAATACTGCAATAATTATACAGGGTGTTCGAAACACATGTCGGAAACTTTGAGAGGTGGTAGTACTCATCGAAACAAGAAAAATAAGTCCAATGAACATGGGTCCGGAAACGCATACTTTCTGCGATAAACATATGCTTACAGGAGGTGTTCTATGTGGCATCTATTCATGACAATACATCCCTCCGCCCTTCGGCGCAAGGAATGATGCACTCATTGAAATATACCTAGTTGCTGTTGTAGCTGATGGCGCGCATTGAAAACGCGACCATGTAGTGTCCTCACATCGATAATTGGCCATGCGTAGACCAGTTCCTCCAAGTGTCCCCATATAACCAAAAGTGTATTTGTTACTCCAATGTCACAGCCTCCAGCAAGGTAGGAAATACATTAATGAGCAAGTCGAGATAATGCGCCCCAGTTCACCTTTGTGGTAGCAAGTATGGCCATATTAATCTATCGCTAGTTACGCCTGCCCATGTGCTGACTGAGATTCGGTGTTGATGCCCTCTTTCATGAACTGCTTGGGCATTTCCATCTGTCCGTGCATGATGGCTACAGAAATTCGCATTATCATATCTTGTGAACCCAGACTCATCGAAAAATAAAATCTTGGATGTGAACAGTGGATCTGCGGCATACTTCTGCAACAGCCATCGACAAAACCGCCGTCTGCCATGATGATCCTGTGGCCTCAGGGCCTGAGCACGCTGTAGATGATATGGTTACAGCAAGTGTTCATGAAGTACAGATAAGAGAGTGAGACACGCCTTCTGCTGATGTTAATCGTCGCACTCTGGTCCCAGCAGTTTCTTCCACCAGACCTAGAACACGCTCCTCCTTGCCCACGGTTAAGTCTTCCAAGGCGCAAGGCTACCTGTGTGCCTCAGACGCTGGAAAAGTCTGCCGAACAGCTTATCAGTGGTCACTCTGTGCTGAGGACATTTTGCAGTGTAGAGGGCACGGGCTCGTAGGCTACGTTCATTTGCTAAACCATAGCAGAATATCATATCCATCACTTCACTTGTCGAATAGTTAGCTTCTGTTGCTAACAAGTGGTGCGGGAAAGAAAATGTAAATGTGCTACACCATTTGTACGTACAAACAGCGCAATAACAGTAAACACATAAGTGAATCCGCGTTTCGAGAGAACGACGGTTCTAATCCACGTCCGGCGATCCTGATTTAGGTTTTCCGTGATTTCTCTAAATCGCTTCAGACAAATGTCGGGATGGTTCCTGTGGAAGGACATGGCCGATTTCCTTCCCCATCCTACCCTAATCCGAACTTGTGCTCCGTCTCTAACGACCTCGTTGTCGACGGGACGTTAAAAACACTAATCTCCACGTTTCGAAGAAGGTAAAACACCATAACACATAACCAGAGTTGGCTGGCAACAAACACGACGAAAACTAACTTAGCCTACAACACGACTCGAACCACACAACTGACTGCAGACCGTCTAACATGCTGCAAGTAAGACATCGTAATACTCTGCCGACACATTTTCTTTATTCATTTTGTTCCTAATTGGCCGTTGAATTTGATCGTAGCCGACGCCGGATGACATCCACTGAAGTTCGTCGTTGATCCCCTCACTCAGTTTTTTTTATTACAGAGGCCAGCCAGCTCTCTGACCGAACACGCTGAGCTACCGTGCTGGCTCCACATTTGACGGATCGCCAATGCAACGACTGTGTCCACAACAAAGCATCACGCAGCCCTTCCTATAAACACGTGTTTATCTCGGAAAATATGCGTTTGCGGACCCATGTTTATCGGACTTATTTTTCTTGTTTCGATGAGCAGTACCATCTCTCAAAATATTTGACACTTTTTTTTAACTCCCTGTATAAAATACTAACGATGAGCAGTACCATCTCTCAAAGTAATTGACACTTTTTTTAAACACCCTGTATAAATACTGAAAACAAAATATTTGTTGTTCCCAGAAGTAGTTTGATAGCTGGTATCGTGCACCATGAACCACGAGCCATGATTCGGGTTAGCTGTTGAGTAATATACACTACTGACCATTACAACTGCTACACCAAGAAGAAATGCAGATGATAAACGGGCATTCATTGGACAAATATATTATACTAGAACTGACATATGATTGCGTTTTCACGCAAACTGGGTGCATAGATCCTGAGAATTCAGTACTCAGAACAACCACCTCTGGCCGTAATAACGGCCTTGATACGCCAGGGCATTGAGTCAAACAGAGCTTGGACGGCGTGTACAGGTACAGCTGCCCATGCAGTATCAACACGATACCACAGTTCATCAAGTGACTGGCGTATTGTGACGAGCCAGTTGCTCGGCCACCATTGACCAGACGTTTTCAATTGGTGAGAGATCTGGAGAATGTGCTGGCCAGGGTAGCAGTCGAACATTTTCTGTGTACAGAAAGGCCCGTACAGGACCTGCAACAAGCGGTCGTGCATTATCCAGCTGAAATGTAGGGTTTCGCAGGGATCGAATGAAGGGTAGAGCCACGGGTCGTAACACATCTGAAATGTAACGTCCACTGTTGAAAGTGCGGTCAATGCGAACAAGAGGTGACCGAGACGTGTAACCAATGGCACCCCATACCATCACGCCGGGTGATACGCCAGTATGGCGACGACGATTACACGCTTCCAATGTGCGCTCACCGCGATGTCGCCAAACACGGAGGGGACCATCATGATGCTGTAAACAGAACCTGGATTCATCCGAAAAAATGACGTTTTGCCATTTGTGCACCCAGGTTCGTCGTTGAGAACACCATCGCAGGCGCTCCTGTCTGTGATGCAGCGTCAAGGGTAACAGCGGCCATGGCCTCCGAACTGATAGTGCATGCTGCTGCAAACGTCGTCGAACTGTTGGTGCAGATGGTTGTTGTCTTGCAAACGTCCCCATCTGTTGACTCAGGGATCGAGACGTGGCTGCACGATCCGTTACAGCCATGCGGATAAGATGCCTGTCATCTCGACTGCCAGTGATACGAGGCCGTTGGGATCCAGCACGGCGTTCCGTATTACCGTCCTGAACCCACCGATTCCATATTCTGCTAACAGTCATTCGATCTGGAGCAACGCGAGCAGCAATGTCGCGATACGATAAACCGCAATCGCGATAGGCTACAATCCGACCTTTATCAAAGTCGGAAACGTGATTGTACGCATTTCTCCTCCTTACACGAGGCATCACAACAACGTTTCACCAGGCAACGCCGGTCAAGTGCTGTTTGTGTATGAGAAATTGGTTGGAAACTTTCCTCATATCAGCACGTTGTAGGTGTCGCCACCGGCGCCAACCTTGTGTGAATGCTCTGAAAAGCTAATCATTTGCATATCACAGCATCTTCTTTCAGTCGGTTAAATTTCGCGTCTGTAGCACGTCATCGTGATGTAGCAATTTTAATAGCCAGTAGTGTAGATTCTCTGCCTGTGGAGTATCTGCTCAGATGTGCGCCTATTAGAAAGATAACATTAACACTGACTGGAGGGCAGGCATCTTGTGAAACCGAAAGTCATGTTTGGTGTCCCCCAAAGGACCACTATCTACATCTACAGCTACGTCTACATCTACATCTACATAGATACTCCGCAAGCCACAGTACGGTGCGTGGCAGAGCGTACCCTGTACCATACTTATCATTCCCTTTCCCGTTCCATTCACAAATACAGTGAGGGAAGAACGACTGCCTTTATGCCTCCGTATTAGCCCTAATCTCTCGTATCTTATCTTCGTGGTCCTTACGCGCAATGTGTGGTGGTGGCAGTAGAATCGTTCGGCAGTCAGCTTCAAATGCCGGGTCTCTAAATTTTCTCATTAGTGTTTCTCGAAAAGAAACGTCGTCTTCCCTCCACGGACTCCCATTTGAATTCCCGAAGCATCTCCATAAACACTTACGTGTTGATCGAATCTGCTGGTAACAAATCTAGCTGCCCGCCACTGGGTTGCTTCAATGTCTTCCTTCAATCCGACCTGGTACGGATCCCAAACACTGGAGCAGTACTCAAGAATTGATCGCAACAGCGTCCTATATGCGATCTCCTTCAGTGGTGAACCACTCTTTCCTAAAATTCTCCCAATAAACCGAAGTCGATCATTCGCGTTCCCTACACATTACTCACATGCTCGTTCCACCTCTTATCTCTTTGCGACGTTACGCCTAAATATTTAAACGACTTGACTGTGTCAAACAGGACACTAGTAATACTGTATTCGAATATTACTGGTTTGATTTTCCTACTCATCCGCATTCACTTACATTTTTTCATATTTACGGCTAGCTGCCATTCGTCACGCCAACTGGAAATTTTGTCTAAGTTGTCTTGCATCTTCCTGTAGTGACTCAACTTCGACACCTTACCGTACATCACGGCGATCATCAGCAAACAGCCGCAGATTGCTGTCCAAGTCAGCCAAATCATTTATGTACGAGGGCTATCCACAAAGTACATTACGTTTTGGAATTAAAAATAAATAAAGTATTGGAAATTTTTTTTATTATATACAGATGAAAGCCACACTTAAATACTACTTTTCTACATAGTTGCCATTTAAATTAAGGCACTTATCGTAGCGATGGACGAGCTTGGAAATTCCTTCGTCGTAAAATTCGGCCGCCTGCGCCTTCAACCACGTGGCGACTGTCTTTTGGGACAGAAAAGGTGTGATTTTTGTGGATTTCCTGGAAAGAGGTACTACAATAAACTCTCAAAGGTATTGCCAAACTCTGTACAACCTCAGAAGAGCAATACAAAACAGGCGCAGGGAAAAGTTGGGCTCAAAGATCTTGCTGATTCACGACAACGCCCGGGCCCACACGGCAAATGCCACTCGTGAAGATCTCGAATCTTTTAAGTGGGAGTTGTTTCCTCATCCGCCGCACAGTCCCGACCTGGCACCGAGCGACTTCCACTTATTCCCAGCAATGAAGAAGTGGTTGGCTATGCAGCGTTTTGATGACGACGCACAGCTTCAAGAAGAGGTAACCACGTGGTTGAAGGCGCAGGCGGCCGAATTTTACGACGAAGGAATTTCCAAGCTCGTCCATCGCTACGATAAGTGCCTTAATTTAAATGGCAACTATGTAGAAAAGTAGTATTTAAGTGTGACTTTCATCTGTATATAATAAAAAAGTTTCCAATACTTATTTATTTTTAATTCCAAAACGTAATGTACTTTGTGGATAGACCTCGTATATAGAGAACAACAGCGGTCCTACCACACTTCCTTAAGGCAATCGTGACGATACCCTTGTATCTGCTGCACACTCGCCGTCGAGGACAACAAACTGGCTTTATGTTGTTTTTTCCTGCTGATTTCAATCTGTATAAACGGTTTATTAGACAATATGAAAGCCTTCTTAGATCGATAGCGTCGTTTACCATCTAGTCAAGTTATCAAAAGATAAAAACGAATTACTAAATGAATTATACCACCTATCTGTATTATGTGATAAGACGCAACTAATTCAGGGCAATTAAATATGTGAGGTCCTCCACATGAATGTTACAAAAAATACGTTCAATTTCAGTTATACGATAAATCACACAAATGTAGATGCTGTAGATTCAACTAACTACAGTCCAAGACAAAAGAATACGACGGACCATAAAGGGACAGAAATAGGTAGATGTGACTGCATGTACAAACAAACAAATTATTACAATTTCAGAAAAAGTGGATGATTTATCCAAGAGAAAGAGCTTCACAAACTGAGCAAATCAATAACACGTTGGTCCACCTCTGGTCCTTATGCAAGCAGTTATTCGGCGTGACATTGACTGATAAAGATGTTGGATGTTCTCGTGAGGGATATCGTGACAAATTCCGTGCAACTGGCGCGTTAGACCAACGAAATATCGAGCTGGTTGGAGGACTCTGCCTACAATGTTCCAAACTTTCTCAACTGGGAAGAGATCCAGCAACCTTGCTGGCCAAGGTAGGGTTTTGCAAGCATAAAGACAAACAGTAGAAACTCTCGCCGTGTGCTGGTGGGAATTATCTTGTTGAAATGTAAGCCTAGGATGGCTTCCCACGAAGGGCAACAAAACGTGGAATAGAATATCGTTGACTTACCGTTGTGCTGCGAGTGTACCGTGGGGCCAATCACTAATCACTGAAGAAAATTTTACTCCAATCAATGAGCTTCCGTACCAGACATGTCTTATGTCTGGAGACGCCCCAGACTACTGTGGGAAACCAACCTGACTGTCGCTCGTCATATGGCTCGACAACCTTGAGTGATAGTCTGGGGTGCCGGTTGTCATCCGTAGCACCCTTCCACAATATTCTACGCCCTGTTTTGATACCCTTCGTGGAAAGCCATCCTGGGCTTACATTTCAGAAAGGTAATGCCCGTCCGCAAAAAGCGAGAGTTTGTTCTGCTTGTTTTCGTGCTTGCCAAGCCCTACCTTGGGCAGCAATTTCGCTACGTTTCTCCACAACTGAGAACTCTTGGAGGGTTATGGGCAGGGCCCTCCAACCAGCTAATGATTTTGACGATCAACGCGCCAATTGGGCAGAATTTGGCACAATATCCCTCAGGAGAGCATCCAACAACTTTATCAGCCAATACAATGCCGAATAACTGATTGCATAAGGACCAGAGTTGGACCAACGAGTTACTGACTTGCTAAGTTTGTAAAGCTCTTTGTCTTAAGTAAATCATCCAATTTTTTCCGAAATTATGCTTACTTCTTTGTTTGTACATGTACATCACACAAACCGACTTCTGTCTCGTTTCTTCGTAGTGCATCGTTTTCTTTATTTTTATTTATTTTTGTCTTGGGATTGCAGTTAAAAACAATTTTAATTGGTACCAACAGACATAAAATGTGAGAAAGGCGAACCTAGGACTGCGTTTTATTGGCAGAATACTTAGATGCTTAATTAGACTGATCACACTAAGCTTGTTCGTCCTCTGCTAGAGTACTGCTGTGCGGATTCTTGCCAGACAGGAATGACTAGGATAACGAATAAGTTCAAAGAAGCGCACCGTGTTTATAGGAACTAGGTATAGAAGGCCCTGGAGGGCAGAGGACTAGAAAAGCTCACTATATGGTGGATAAGAGGAATGTACAACGGGAAGCTGAGCTTTGTGATCGAAGAAAAGATCAGACTGGCTCGAACAAAATATTCAAATGGCTCTAAGCACTATGGGACTTAACATCTGAGGTCATCAGTCCCCTAGACTTAGAACTACTTAAACCTAACTAACGTAAGGACATCACACACATCCAGGCCCGAGGCAGGATTCGAACCTGCGACCGTAGCAGCCGAGTTACGGCTAATAAAAGATTTTGCCTTAATTTTAGCAACTTGGCTAATACGAAGCCATCGCAAAACTGTACGAGGTTACAGTAAAGTACGATTTCCATTTATTTTGTTGTTATTGGTCTGATAAATCTAATAAAACATGTACGTAATATCCTCATCATTGTCTTCACGTATCGAGCGCTCGTACTGACTCTGAACGCTGGGTAGAGAACCTGTCTCCCGCAACATTCGAATTACTCCGCTAATGGTTCGTGCATTCGCAATCCTCCGAGTTGGATAACGCACGCGATATTCGTTAACTGCAGCCGTAGCATTACCATCACATTTGCCATATATAAACACCATATCAGCGAATTCCTGTCATAAATTTGAAAGACATCCCTGTTTCATAGATAATCTATAAACTACAGTTACTATGTGGTTTCACTTAAACACACTGTTATTATGTTCTTTCACAGAACAATATATAAAACTAACTCGTTTCAAGGTTAGGAAACCACTGAAACAACTCACTAACGGTTGCCAACAATGACACAAACGTTTCTACATCCTTAATGGAATGTAAATAAATCTACTTGTATAATAATCTTTGCTTCTCTGGATGTTCTGGACACTTTCTGCAGATACAAGTCTGGGACATGTTTTATTAGATTCACCATACCAATAACAACTAAATAAATGGAAATCGTGCTTTACTTTAACCTCGTACAGTTTTGCGATGGCTTCGTATTAGTTAAGTTTTAAATTTCTGGCAGAATCTTTTATTAGCCGTAACTCCGTAGCTAAACATTTGCGGACCTATGTTTCTATGAACTTTTTTCTTTAGTCTTACTTGTAGAGTAACATATTAACCCGCGATCACTTGCTTTGTTAGAAAAAAATCTAACACTTATGATTTTAGTTAAATATTCCAGCACATTTCAAAGCTAATGAACTGACGGTCTAGAAATGCTTTTTTTCATATCCCGTGCTTCAATTAATCTGTGACTCGACAGTCAAATTTCAACCATAGCTTGCTAGTTGTGCATTTATTTGAAGTAGTATGCAGTGTTAGATTTTTTCTAACACGGGGGTCTTTACTTAACGATTACTTCCCCTTTCGTGGAATACCGCCTTGCTTCACTTTTAGTCTGTTTCTTGTAACATGCGGCTGTGTTCGTCTGTTTTCTCCTGAAAGTGTTCAGCGTATGTTACGTCTTTTATCAGAAAAATAATTATTCTTATTGTGTTTTAAGATTTGAATGAAGCAAACGTTTATACAGAGTAAATGACATTCTCTCTGTCGGATATGAAAATATATAAAACTTTTAAGGGAAGAAGTCATGTCAGAGGAGTAGATATTGATGTGGCTAAATGAACCACTAGATGAGTATATTTACATAGAGGGTCTGTCATCATATACTGATGCACCCTCTGTGCATGAAGAGATCGATACCGCAACAGATCAGTCAGACAGCGAATCTGATACTTCTGCTACAGCTGTTTCTCAATACACGGATCTTGAAATCTTTCTTGGTTAAGAGTGCAATAACAGAATGGTTGAAGCAACACGCTCCTCCAGCAAAAACTGCCTGTCATATTATTGTAACACAGCTTCCAGGTGTGAAGGGCGTTGAAAAAAATTCTAAAACAATTTTGGGATGCTGGAAATTATTTTTTCCAGATAGTGTAATTGGTCGCATTGTGGAATACACAAATCAAGAACTTGACAGAATGGCAGCATCTTATTCACGGAGTGCTCGAGACTGTCCACGGACAGACTTTGAAGAGTTATCTGCTTTATTTGGTGTATTATTCTCGCAGGAGTGAAAAAGTCACAGCATCTCAATACTGATGAGCTATGGACCACTGACGGGACTGCACCGGATTTCTTTATTGCAACGATGAGCAAACGACGGTTTCACACACTTCTCCAAGCTGTACGTTTGGACGACAAATCTACGAGAGCTCCGAGAAAGGAAATAGATAATCTGGCACCTATTGAGAAATATTTGACGAATTTGTGGATGTTTGCCAGAAGAGCTGTAGTGCCGGTGCATTGACAACGAAAGGTGAGATGTTAGAACCATTCCGTGGACGTTGACAATTCAGGCTTTATATAGCAAACAAGCCTGCAAAATATGGCACTAAGGTGTATGCACTCTGGGATGCCATAACGTTTTATACGCTAAATATGGAAGTATATGCAGGCAAAGAGCCTACTGGGCCGTATCAGGTACCCATTGATGCAGAGGATGTGGGGTTACGATTGATTCGACCGATTGACAAAACAGACAGAAACGTGATGATGGACAATTACTTTACATCTATACCATTGACTAGCAAAATATTCGCCAATCATCGACTCACAGTAGTAGGTACTCGGCGGAAGAATAAAAGAGAAATTCCACCGAACTTCTGGACGTAAAGTGTACGCAACTTAACAGCACAATATTCGCATTTGGAGAAAAACCAATCAACAACTGCTTGCTTTGCTCATACGTCCCAAAAAAGAAACAGAAAAACAATGTTCTACTGTTATCCACCATGCACAGCGACGATGCTATAGATGCTGACAGTGGCGAAGCGAACACACCTGAAGTCATTACATTTTACAATCTCACAAAAGGAGGAGGAGGAGGAAATTAGTGTTTAACGTCCCGTCGACAACGAGGTCATTAGAGACGGAGCGCAAGC
Source organism: Schistocerca nitens (assembly GCF_023898315.1). Classification (NCBI taxonomy): domain Eukaryota; kingdom Metazoa; phylum Arthropoda; class Insecta; order Orthoptera; family Acrididae; genus Schistocerca; species Schistocerca nitens. The sequence goes on from NC_064617.1 coordinate 342,487,580, forward strand.
TCGGGTGAGGGAAGGATGGGGAAGGAAATCGGCCGTGCCATTTCAAAGGAACCATCGCGGCATTTGCCTGAAGCGATTTAGGGAAATCACGGAAAACCTAAATCAGGATGGCCGGAGACGGGATTGAACCGTCGTCCTCCCGAATGCGAGTCCAGTGTGCTAACCACTGCGCCACCTCGCTCGGTTCACAAAAGGAGGTGTAGATGTTGTCGACCGTTTGAAATCAGAATATTCTGTATCAAGAAAAAGCAACCACTGGCCTCTTACGCTGTTTTTCAGTTTGTTGAACATCGGAGCAATAAATGCTCAAACAATATATAAGGAAAACACAAATGACTTAATTCCACGGAGAAGATTCATCACAGAATTGAGTATGTTGCTTACAAAAGCCCACATGATCAAATTTATGTCGATTCCTAGGATATCACTCCACTTGAAGGAGAAAATTTGCAACTACCGACGGCTAAAGGAGAAAATGAATCAAGAGAAAAAACAAGATGTCACTAATGCCCTAAAAGGAGAAACAGATTCACACAGCATCGCTGCCATCATTGTTCCAGCCCAGTCTGTAAAGAACATACATCATCGAGTGATCTTATTTGCCAGGAGTGTATGTCACAAGAAGCCATATCTGAATCTGACGAGTAAAAAGGAGTGTGGTTAACCTTAATTCATCACTTGCTATAAATATTACGAACTACTGTTCATACGGGTGCTGTAATTGTAATCAAAAGAGTTTGTGAAATCTTTGCATGTTGAAATATTTTTAGTTTAGCAAATTACATGTTCCATACCATGTTTATACTAATTTATAATGCTTTCGTAGTAATAATGAAATGATTTATTGTATAAACGTGTCTTTGTCTGGCATAAAGAGATAAAAAAGGTGCAAGATCTCATTGCTAGAAAAATCTAACACGTGAGTTATCGCGTGACAATAATACACGCGAGCGACCGCGGTTTAAAATACTTGCATATTTTCGTGAACCACTCTGTGTATCGGGCGCACTATCAGGTCCAGTGTGGGATGTAACTATCTTATGACAGCGGAACTTGGTAGATATGCTAATCCGTTAGTGTGGAACCGATTTAGGCTGGAAAACAAAATACGAGGGTTGGAACTTTAATAGTGGCAAATATTTATTTACAGCTCGTACAAAATAGGTACGTGTTTCAAAGTTTTACTGATCTTCAAAGTAGGCACCAGCATTCTGTATAACCCGTTGCCAGTGATGTGGAAATCGTAGGATGCTGTTCATTTTTGGAACACAACCTACGACCAGCTTAGAGACAGAAGTGATGACACTTTCTACAGGACCTGACCATCATTTTGCAGGACAATGCTCAAGCACGTACAGTGCAAGCTGTTACTAATTTGTTTGACTGATGGGGGCTGCTAAGTGCTATACCACCTAAAGCACTCCCCTGACTTAAGCCCTCGTGAGTTCAACTCGATTTCTAAACTAAAGGAAACACTTCACGGCATTCGCTTCAGAACTGCTACAAATTCGTTGCGCAATAGACCGCGCCGCTCGAAATGTCAAAACAACTGGCACTGCGAAGAGTATCCCACGACTTCCACATCACTGCCAACGGGTTATACACAATGCAGGTGATTAATTTGAAGGTCAGTAAAACTTTGAAAAACGTATCTATTTTGCACGAGCTGTAAAAGTTCCAACCGTCGTAATTTCAGTTGTTGCCACTAGGTGCAAATCTAGCGCTGTACACTGTGTGTATGACGGTATGACATCCGAGCTGTCATTTCACAAGCCATAACGTGAGTGAACAGTATGATTATCGAGAAGAGAAACCGTGCGATGTTATTGAAACAGTTTTACGTGAACGGCAGCAATTACAGTGCTGCACTGAGAGAGCATCACTGACCTAAAGGCCTGAGGAGAGGCTGGATGTCATTATACGGCTTAAAGAAAATGATGAAATTCGAAAACTCTGGTGAACCTGTGTGCACCTGGAAGAGGAAGTCTTCCTATTCCAGGGAAGGTTATTGACGAGGCTGCTGCTGTTATAACTGACCATGCAGCACGTGCCCAGGTAGTGCTAGTGGTCGTGCAGTGTCACAAGAATCGTTTATCCCATGGCAACTGTACGGAAAGTATGTGCCCCGATAGCTGAGTGGACGCCGGCACGGTAACTCAGGGTTAGCTGCCCTCTGTAATAAAAAAACTGAGTTAATGAATCAACGACGAACTGAAACGGGTGTCTTGCGACGTCCGCACCGAGCAGATAAAACGAACGAAAACGAACAAAATGAGATTAAAAAATAAAAAAAAGTGGTCAGCGCGACAGACTGTCATGCCAAGGAGCCCGGGTTCGTTTCCCGTCTGGGTCGGAGATTTTCTCCGCTCAGGAACTGGGTGTTGTGTTGTCTCTATCATCATCTCATCACCATCGACACGCAAGTCGCCGAAGTGACGAAAAATCAAAAGACTTGCACCAAGCGACCGGTCTACCCGACGAGACCCTAGCCAGACGACATTTCCAGTACGGAAAGTGTTGCGGTCTGTTATACACTGGTATCCATACAAGATACAGAAGGCGCAGTAACTGAAATGATCCGCAGCAACGTTCTGAGCCGGCCGCGGTGGTCTCGCGGTTCTAGGCGCGCAGTCCGGAACCGTGCGACTGCTACGGTCGCAGGTTCGAATCCTGCCTCGGGCATGGATGATTGTGATGTCCTTAGGTTAATTAGGTTTAAGTAGTTCTAAGTTCTAGGGGACTAATGACCACAGCAGTTGAGTCCCATAGTGCTCAGAGCCATTTGAGCCATTTAACGTTCTGAATTTGCTCTTCGCTTACCGGCACGAATCGAAGTTGATGACATGCGCCCGGGCAATATTCTATGGAACGGCGAGGCATATTTTACACTACAGGGTGCAGTGAATACAGAGAAGTGCCGACTTTGGGGTACTGTTTAACAGTATATTGTGCACAAAGAGCCATTGCACTCACCATATGTGACTGTGATGTGGATCCACAAACACCTTTATGCTTGGTCCGTTCTTCTCTGAAGAGAATACACCCAGAGGACCTGTCATGCAACCTGGGGCAACACTTCACGTCGCTCGCTCAGTGAAAGATCCACGAACGCGTTATCTCCAGAGATTTTCCAGATGCATGGCCCGCAAGGTCACCTGATCTGAATCCATGTGACTTTTCGCTCTGGGGCTATCTAAGAGAAAGTGTTTACCAGGCTCACGTTCGGTCTCTACCTGATTTGAAGGCTAGTATACAGGAACAAGTTGCTCAGATTCCACTGGAACCGCTGCGAGCAACTGTTGATCACGTTGTTTTACGGATGCAGCATCTGTCGATGTGTCCGGTAGTCATATTGAACAAGCTGTGTAAGTAGCAGTTAATAATAAAATCAACATTATGCCTTCCACGCTTCTCTGACTTTTTCGTCTATGTCCCGTTCCTAATCCATGACATATAGAAACATTTCGATACGTCTTTCTTGCATCCTTTCTTGCTTCCACAGCGCCAGATTTGCTGCGGGTAGCCAAAACTGGAACCATTATTTTCCAGAGTAAATCTGTTCCACTTTAACGCATTAGAATGTCTACCAGTTTTCGCTGCCGTAAGGTAATCACAGCCCACACTAGACCGCTGACAGTAGCTGCGCTTTAATTATTACTACCCAGCATGTTCCAATCCTGATATATGCTTCCGAGAACTGGATAACGAAGTGAAGTGATGGAAGCAAAATACAAGCAAATGGGGGGAAATTCTTGAGAAATAGCATTGGAATGAGAAAGATGGAGTATAGACGAACCATTACAGGAGAGGACAGAGGAATCGAGGCTTATATGGTAAGAACATGTTAAGTGATTGGAGAAGAAGAGGATATCCAGAAAGATACAAGAGATGAAAGGGAAGGGAAATAGATCAAGATACAGGTGGCTGAAATGATTGAAGGACTGCGCGCAAAATGAAGGAGAAGATTAGATCAAGGTGGAGACAGAGAGTGAGGAGAAGACAGAAGACGACAGAGAGGCTTCTGTTTCAAAATAGGCCCGGCTAGCGGTTGGAAATTGAACAAGATAATGATAATGATGATGATGCTGACGATGATAACGTATAAAATCATTTGCAAAAAATACGAGATCTAATCCTTTTAGTGTACAACGTGGTGCCCACTTTACAAGCGGCAATACGTTCGCTGTCTTACAGCACAGTCTTTAAATTATGGTCAAGTAAGGTGTTTACTTTCTACATAGATTATAGTGTTATCTTGTGAGAAGGTGGATTAAGTGACTTTGTTAGTATTGCGCTTGTCAATATGCGTATATAGTTCGAGGACTTAATACGAGATGACCAGAGTCGCACTATAATATCGTAACCGCCCTTGGTTATGGAGGCAGCAGTCCCTGAGCGATGTCTACGCGACGGCGTTTTTGGTGAAATTCAACAATTTCGGAGCAAACTTTTCAGCTACACGTTTCATCCCCAAAACATCCGAAAAATTGCTTGGTACAAGCTAAAGCATATGCCAGCGTCATCAGAAACCTCTCTGATGGCGATTCGGCGATTTTTCAAAATAATTTTCTTTACTTCTTCCACATATTCGTCAGTAATTGATGTGCTATGACGTCCAGGACGGTCGCCATCTTCAACGTCTTCTCGACCCTCTTCGAATCGTTTTACACCACTCGTAAACTATTGTCTTACTCATAGTAGATTCGCCAAAAGCCACAGTCAACATTTCTAATGCGGTGCTTCACTTTATTTCCCTTTTTAAAACAAAATTTAATGCAAATTCTTTGATCCCTCCTTTTCGAAAGAAAAAATTCGACTAGCTCTCGAAAACACGTATAACCTTTTCGACTATCAACAATAGACTAAATATTCTAACAACTGAAAATGCAAACATACACCTGGAACAGGAGCACGAACAAGACAAAAGAATGAAAAATAGGATGTATAAAGCATGCGAAATTAAAAAGTTTACGTTACTTTTTGATCACATGTCGTAAACGTGTACTCGTCCCCAGTTGCTCGCGCGCGCTCGTAACTGCCTGAGAGATGTTACCGCCAGTCACGCACTTCGAACACTGCCCTGTATCCGTTTATTCAATTGCGGAAATTCCAGTCACGCGTCGCGTCCTACGCTTATTCGATGAAAGCCTGGTTGAGCATTACCTCAAATGGCGGCACATTAAGCCTTTATCTGTTGCGCAGAACGACTTGGTTATTCCCACACGTACCAAACAGGCCGTACGTTATCCAATGACCGTCTTCCTGCTTCTATGAGATTGTTTCTCACAATTCTCCTGAGTACATTAGGAAAGACTGCCCTTTCGGAACAAACGCCATTCCTTACTTTCACATTCGCCACAGCTTTCAGTACATTAAAAAATCTCTTCAACGGGTCTTATTCAAGTGTCCCAAAACTTGAGCATAAAAATTAAATGATTGGAATCTTCGCGATGTTGGCGAGACAACCAATTTTGCAGTATGTCCAGATATGACATTCCTATCAAAAAAGAAAGGTTTATAAACTTTATGAACTGAAACGGCACCGAGCGAGGTGGCGCAGTGGTTAGACACTGGACTCGCATTCGGGAGGACGACGGTTCAATCCCGCGTCCGGCCATCCTGATTTAGGTTTTCCGTGATTTCCCTAAATCGCTCCAGGCAAATGCCGGGATGGTTCTTTTCAAAAGGGCACGGCCGACTTCCTTCCCTAATCCGATGAGACCGATGACCTCGCTGTCTGGTCTCCTTCCCCAAACCAACCAACCAACCAACTGAAACGGCACAAAACGCATTCACTTTTGATGAGTCTCTTTCATGTTCGACGATGATGTCAGGGTTTTGTTACTCCCAAATTCTTACATTATGTCAGTTTACTTCACCTGGTGGATAAAACGTCATTCGCCCGACAAGATGAGTCGTTCGGTAAAAAATATCCTCTGCCATATCCTGGAGAACTGAAATGTAAAATTCGTATCTTCTGTTATGATCACCTGGACGCAGTTACTGCAGTGACTCTTGCCTTAGCGTATGCTTCAAGAATTTTTTATGTCAGTCACAAATTTGTTTGTGCAGTGGCGGCTCCTTGCTGAATTGACGGCGGAATGCACTTTGTACTTGAGCAATGCCTGACTTCGCGCAAATTACAAGACACAAAGTAAGTTCCCTTGTAGAGTAATCGCCATCTTGGCGCAAATAAGCAACACCTCAGCTGTTTGAAAACTTTGCACCTTCCTCTACTGAGTAACATGGGCAATATGTTTCTTCTTTTATAGTTTGTCCGTAACAAACAGCTGAAATCTGTTCCATCTTTTTGAGTTTCGCGACAGTTGTCATCCGATCAGATCCGTAACGAAGTGACCCTGCGTCTTCGGCAGAACCGCTCAAGTTCCCTCCCCAGTACCCATCCTCCCGCTGAAACTACCTTTCTGCCGAAGTCCATATAAGCACGGCAGACAGGCACAGTGAAAACGAATGCTCTCCAGTGAAATATGATACAAGAACTACATGTGTTAAACGTTTAGCGTGATGACTGGCAAACAAGCGGAAGACTTTCGATGCTTTAGCGCGTATCAGAGTTTCATTGGCATTAGGATAACAAAAATATCTCACACATAAGTCATCATCATCAACATTTTCTTGGGCCTTTGTTCCACTTCAACGCGGGGTCGGTCCTGTTACTATGGATTTGGCAATGTCAGTGTAAGAGGGTAACAGGATGTCCTTCCTGTCGCCACCCCGTAGCTCCTGGGACAGAAGTAGTGTACCCCAGCTGTCTGCGTCTAGTGTAAGCCATGAAATAGCGCGAACGTTTACAAATGTCTACGTACCGAATTGAATTGGGAAGAAAAGAAATTTATGGCACTACTTTACCAAAAAAAAAATAATTAAAAAAGTGGATCGGTTGATAGGACATATTCTGAGACATCAAGGAATCATCAGTTTAGAATTGGAGAGGAGTGGGGGAGGGATAAAAGCTATAGAGGAAGTGTTACGGCTTTTAGTCAAGCGCCGGCACGCCAGTCAGGAATGACAGGGAAGAGAAGGCTGTGAGAAGAAGTCAGCCAATCGCACGCTGAACGGACCTCCCTCCAGGACGACAAAACGACAGCAGCGGTCCCTATGTGAAGAGGACGCGGCAACCGTGCAACAGTTTGTCAGTTCTACTCCAGTCACCACTACACAATTTATTACTGATAGTAATATGGCGAGACATTAACTTAGCCGGCAAGGGTGGCCGCACGGTTCTAGGCACTACAGTCTGGAACCGCGCGACCGCTACGGTCGCACGTTCGAATCCTGCCTCGGGCATGCATGTGTGTGATGTCATTAGGTTAGTTAGGTTTAAGTAGTTCTAAGTTCTAGGGGACTGATGACCTCAGCAGTTAAGTCCCATAGTACTCAGAGCCATTTGAACCAGTTTTTCTAGGGGACTGATGACCTTAGAAGTTAAGTCCCATAGTGCTCCGAGCCATTTTTTTAACATTAACTTACAGTCTGTGCTTGCCAGGTCCCGGCGTTCAGGAAAATCTGTTCAGTTCAGTTGCGCTAGCATCAAGACTTTATGGATTGCCGAAGATGCACGGAGAACACGTTCCTCTTAAGCCTACAGTGAGTGCTATTGGTTCGCCCACCTATTAGTTTGCCAAGTTCTTGACAATATTATTACGACCTATGTGGGCCGATCTTATTCGTACATCAAGAATTCGGCATAGTGGTACAGCCGGAGGACGTATTAGTTTGGATGTGGTGTCGCTATTCACTATGGTTCCACTCAATGAAGTCATGCAGCAGCTGAATCGGATTTTTCCTACTGATGTTGCAGAACTCCTTAAATACTGTCTCACAACCACGTGTTTCAAATGGAACGAAGAGTTCTATGAACAGACGGATGGTGTCGCTATGGGGAGCCCCTTGAGCCTGGTTATAGCTAATTTGTATATGGAAAAATTCGTGGAGTAGGCATTGAAAACATCGAACAAGAAACCGAATACCTGGTTCCGTTACGTGGACGATACGTTTGTCCTGCGGCGGCATGGAACGGAGGAACTGGATCGTTTTCACAAGCATCTGAACGGGGTCAATTGGAAGTTTCACTTTACCAAGGAGAACGAGGCACGCCGAAGATTAAATTTTCTTGATGTGCTAGTTTTCAAGAAATAAGATGGTAGCTTGGGCCACACGGTTTACCGAAAACCCACGCAACACACATCGTTACCTACAACGGGATTCGAACCACCAACCACAACAAAAACGAGTCATCATAAAAACGTTGGCAGTTAGAGGAAGAAAAATCCGCGAACCAGAGCTGCTTGACGCCGAACTAAAACATCTCACCAGTGCATTGCTCATGAGTAGTTATCCGTTCACAGAGGTGAAAAGAACGTGAAGACCACCGAGTAGAAATTACAGTGGTGCTCAAGCGCCGGTAAAATCGAAAGTTTTCCTGCCATCCATTAAGGACGTGCTGACCGCATAGGAAAAATCCTGAAAAAGCTTAACATCACTGTAATCTACACACCTACACGGAAGATACAAGACCACCTAAAATCGGCCAAGGATGCTCGCTAACCGCTTGAAAAAGCTGTAATTTATAGGATACCGTGTAGTTGTGGGGCGGTATACGTGGGTAACACAAAAAGAACTGTCAAAAAACGACTCGAAAAGCACAACGGCAATTGTAGAGGAGCGGTGATTGACAGATCAGCTGTTGAGGAACATGCCTTAAAGCCAGGAGCCCGCCACATTAATATTGATAGGACTCAAGTACTGGCAACCACAAGCGGATACCATGAAACGCTATGCAGAGAGGCCATAGAGATTGCAAAATACCCCAGGAATTTCAACAGGAAGGAGGAGGTTCAAAATGGTTCAAATGGCTCTGAGCACTATGGGACTTAACGTCATCAGTCCCCTAGATCTATTTACTCATTTTATTTTATTACAGAGGGCCGTTAAACCTCTGACCGAACACGCTAAGCTACCGAGCCAGCATCAACTATGCGGATTGGTAACGCGACCATCATCATTACTTTGATTATTTGCATTTCCAAGGTTAAGCTTTATAGCGTGTTTCGGAAACCCTCTCGCTTTCAAACTTCCGACATGAGCTTGCTAAACATGGTGCTTCCGAGCAAGAGGTTTCTCTGCACTATTCCTTCATGGATCAATCGGCTATTTTCAGATTACATCACTGCATTATCCAAATTATGTTTTTAATACACCTAAACTGGAACTCAAAGATCGAACAGAAAGTGAAATCGTAAGCGAAAATCAAAATGTAACAGTAACTCAAACATTATGGCGCTGCACTATTCATTTGCCGTATTAAATAAACACACAATACGGGGCAAATTAATAACTTAATCAGAAGACGTACTCTAGCTACACAATGATTTACATTTATCGGGCATTACAATCACTGATTACAACTAACAATAGAGAATTGTGGGCAGCGAAGAGAATGTCTGATACTTGTAAATCCTGCACAGGCAAACGTTATCAACAATTAACTTTATGGTACCATGCGACAACCAACACTAGACTATTCTTCATGCGTAGCACGTTAATTTTACGTTCTGCTTTCCTTACCTATAGTATGAGCAAAGTGGCAAAGAAGTTATGCTGCCGCTGGTATCTTATTTTTATAGTGAGAAAAAGAACTATGAAACTCCACAACGACTAAAGGGGAGTCTGCAAGCAAAAAAATCGTAATTTTTGACGTTTTACAAAACGAGTTCCACAATATTCTTCATTCTTTCTTACACAGAACAGTACATAACTTATCTTTTTGTGATGTTTACAATTATTTATATTTAATTTTATTATATTACTTGCGTGTCTCCGAAACTACTTTATTTCGGACAAGTGTCTCTTTGTAAGCGATTCTATCAAGTCAATATGAAAATGTACAGATAAAGAAACTGAAATACGAGGGACACATACAAAAGAGGATGGGCACACGCCTCAAAAAATTAAAACAAACTCTTCGCACTACCATACTGTCAGATGGAAAGCTACTGAAGGGTCGACTGACTGATAAAACAATAGATCAGCTTCAGCAGTATTATGGAATGGCCATGAGGTACAACGGAAATGCTTTAAGAAGTATGAAGAACGCAGTCTTGGCCTCATAATTCCACAAACTCTCAACTGACAGAAAACCGATGCATTCACTTTGCCACCTGGACCTGAATCATTCTGTAAATTTTGGAAGGCTGAAGCTTCAGGAACGTATTTTGAGCGCAAGAATTCTACTCCTGAAGCTGTTACGGAAGCTGTCATGCGAATTTATAGGAATATAGCTCACCCAGACCTCCCGGAAGCATCTACATCGGCCGACTCAGAATGCTAATGAGCTCTGAATAATATTATCTGCACAACAGTGCGCAACGCTGCGTTTGCAGGGATAAATGCAATGAAACGGGGTGTTATTAATGCCGTGCTAACATTTAATGACGGAAACATGGGGAGAATAATAGGTCTATCCCGTTTTAACATCACCGCAGGCTATCGAACTGCAAAGAGTTGAGACATGCCTCGGCCCATCGTGTAGCCGAGTTCACCACCAAACAAGCGAGGTCAGTCAGAAAGAAGCCTTCAGAGAAGGAGGGTGGCAAGGCTTTTGAGCCTTAGTTTAAAAATATGAATGAGTTTTTATCACTTTAAACCTCATAAGTGATTTTCACAAAATTATTTTTTAAAATATTTTCTGTACTTACATATCAAATACTACTTGACACCTACCTGAAACTTTGTAGTCTGTTTTATCTTAACATACTGTACCTACTGAAGTACAATCATAGTAGTGACACAGAATAGGGAGTATACAGAACGGAATGAGCCAAAATGTATTGTGCATGTACGAAGTCTGCCATTTTGAAACCGAGTAAACAGCTGTGTCTGAAACCAAAGGCGGATGGATACGTTTCGTTTGTTTCATTAATTGTGCATTTTAGCTGCTGGGCTTACCTACAAGCAAACAGCTGTTTGATCTACTGGTAAAGTTAGAAATATATTATGAGCAGTAGTAAGAGAAATGACTGCACACGGAAGTAACGAGCGGTTCGTACAAAGCAGCTGATAGCGTTACGAGAGAGATATGAGTTTTGCGGTTTTCTTCTGTAAGCGATAAAAGCTCAGTAAACTAAAAAAATACTGTATTTAAACGACGCAAGGCTACACCAACTCCCGGAGTTAGTTAGCCAGTTGACGTTCTCCTTTTTCTTTAAAAAAAATTGCGGAAAGAGGTGGCCCAGTCGTTAGCATACTGAACTCGCATTTGGGAGGACCACGGTTCAAACCCGAGTCCGGCGTCCTGATTCAGGTTTTCCATGATTTCCCTAAATCGCTTTAGGCAAATTCCAGGATGGTTCCTTTGAAAGGGCACGGCCGACTGCCTTCCCCATCCTTCCCTAATCCGATGGGACCGATGACCTCGCTGTTTGGTTCAAAATGGCTCTGAGCACTATGGGACTTAACTTCTTAGGTCATCAGTCCCCTAGAACTTAGAACTACTTAAACCTAACTAACCTAAGGACATTACAAACATCCATGCCCGAGGCAGGATTCGAACCTGCGACCGTAGCAGTCCCGCGGTTCCGGACTGTAGCGCCTAGACCCGCACGGCCACCACGGCCGGCCTCGCTGTTTGGTCCCTTCCCCCAAATCAATCAACCAATCTAAAAAAAATTAGAAACGACTTCTTTCGCATTTGCTTGATTTCTTCACTACTGTATATTAAAACCTCTCATTCGATTCTGAGGAAACTAATTGGGGTACAAAATTGATTTCTTTCTTATCTTGTAGTTTTATATCACAGCTCGATGATGAAGAGTCTGTTTTTCCGATTTTGGTCATAGTTACTGTGACACTTAATTCCCAAGTACCCTGCAACATCAAATCAGAAGGTTTTGCAGAGAAAATATAATCCTGGGCTACGTTGCTGCGTACTGAATGTAACTAACGTAACGGAATTGTTTATAAGATTGGAAACAAAGCCACTTCTCACTGCAGTATGGATAAAATGGAAGTTAAAGTATTTTATTTGGACGAACTGTCTGACGGCGCCATGTGCGAGTAGCCTGCCGCTCAGTAATGAACAGTTTGTGCAAATAGATGCACATTTCTCAAATTAGTGATCGCGATCAGTTACATGACGGAAAACCTGAAACACGTCTCATATTTGGTACAACACTTGACAAAAGTTTCTTTCCGAAACCTATCAGTCGTCATTTATTAAAAGAATGCGATCCATATTAAGGAATGCGTTAGAGTGAATTAATAGTTTTGGGCCTTATTCAAAATGTTTGTTTAAATTAAATTAATGCAGACTATTGTCTTCATAAAGTAGTATCTGTATGGTACTTTAAGGCTGAAAACATGAATAAATATTCCAGCACTGACATGAACACCGAAACTCCTGCAGAGTGTCCCATAACAGCTGTTTCTGTTGGAAATTAGGGTGACGTATCAGCTCAAATTCCCAGGAAAAAAAATTAAGAAGTAAAATTAAATTGCTACAAGCAAAAAATCGATAGGTGTTTACAAAACCAAATAGCTTCGCTGTCACCTAAAGCTAAAAGCAGCGGCAGTTAACATCTTGCACTTGTAAACAGTAATGAATTTAAAATAAGTTTTTAGCTACAGATTTATCACAACGTGTTTCAGCAGCGTTTCCTTCCTGAAAAGTTTTCATTTAGTCGGTTATGTTACTTTTGTTTCGTAGGAATGCCAGTTACAAATAAGTAGCTACGTTTCGCATTTACTCGATTTCAATACGGCGTCGAGTGCAGTGCTTGACTTTATACATATCAAAGAAGCCGCCCTCGGCTTTCCTTTCCATATATTCTCTGCTCTGTGACAGTGATTTTAATAGGTATGAATCTAGTGACTTACATGTACAAATGTTCGCAATAAAATGGCTTTTTTTTTTTCAAGTGACGTCTGCTGGCCGCTGTGGCCGAGCGGCTGTAGGCGCTTCAGTCCGGAACCACGCTGCTGCTACGGTCGCAGGTTCGAATGCTGACTTGGGCATGGATGTGTGTGATGTCCTTAGGTTAGTTAAGTTTAAGTAGTTCTGAGTCTATGGGAGTGATGATCTCAGATGTTAAGTCCCATAGTGCTTAGAGCCATTTAAATGACGTCTCTTGTTCTTTTCTGTCTTATCCCTCAATTACGCTTCAGTAGACATAGATAACATAGATAAGTTACCTGTAAAAAATTGAGATTATTACCTTCATTGTTTCCAAAGACAAACTTCCAAAAAATTAGCTTGCTTATTATTGACCGCATAGGCCCCGCAAACTCTTCTGAAGTGATAAATTTTTTATGGAGTCTGTAATGTAACCGGTAAGTGGCACACTTTTATTTTCTGCTGTACAACACCATACATAAAATAAATTCACTACCCATATAAAGTTATTTCCAATTAAATATCATAGAACTATAAATTTATTAAACATACTTTGTTTCTCGCAAAATTAGTTATTATTAATATATTACTATTTTTGTTATTAGTAACAGCAGACCGTATTAAAACTACTAAATGAAAATCGTAGATTGAGCGGTGAAGTTATTTTATGCATAATCGCTTCTGGCGCGATTGAGTTGTGGAGAGTGGAGTGAGAAGTTACCTGATGAGGGTAGTGGAAAGACATGTTGTATTGTGACGATTGAATCTAACACGTATTGATTGCTCTATTGAAAAAGGAAACTAAATATATGTGACTTTTTATTCAAATGCACACATAAAAAATCATTACGACGCCAAGACTCTTTCTTATAAAGCAGGAAGCATCGTACTCAAAGGCTAGCTACGCCAACTATACAAAGAACCTGTAACGGATACCGATCAAAAGGTAAATGCAAAACTCAGTCATAAATACTGACGGTTAATGCAGAGAACAAGTTCTAACGATAATCTCTTTTTTTGCTTTTAAGGCGATGAAAAGCATTCATGGGAACCAGTTTACTGCACAACAGAAGTTTATCAAGCATATCTTTCATTTAAACATCGTCATTATCGAAAGGGATTCGGCTAGAAGTCTCAACAATGACATTCTTCATACTGAGGTTAACCCTCCGTTGCTCGCACGAATGACACTCGTCATCCACATGACTTTCCCGCTCAATTTTGTCTGACAAAGCTGGAATGAGTTCGCGTCATTTTCAGTACATTTCTGTTAACTCTCCGGCTAATGTTAGCTGCAATCATTGTTGGCTTTCAGTTACGAAAGATACATTGTTTATGAAACATTATTATAGTGTTGAGGACACGTGTCATTCGCGAGAGCTCTGCTGCCACAATCTGAAACAAAGTAAGTCTGTATTACTTTATTGCTTTCCTAGATTAAATCGATGTTTCATGTGCGTAAATTTAGACGTATTGAAACTGATTGCAGTTACCTTCCATGTTACCTTGTATCCTCTTTATTTCTAAATTGTGGAAGAAATGTCGGAGGCAAAAAACCTCGGACAGAGTTTAGTAGAGATCCTAATGTATGGTTGGAATGGTTCAATGAGCTGAGTGAAGAAGATGCTCACAGTCATAGCGCTGACTGAGAGACTGAGGATTCTGTTCATGAAAGCGGTCTTGATTTAGGAACAGAACAAGAAGTGTCAGAAAATGAAGAATATGAATCACAGGAAGACGTCACTCAAGAGGATGCATTTTTTAGGGAAAGATGGAGCAACTAAATTGAGGAAAAATCAATATCCTACCAGTGTTAGAAGTAGATCTCGTAATTTTGTTACGCATTTGCCTGGACCAAAAAATCAAGCTCTTATAAAAAAGACAGAAACAGAAATTCTGAATTTGTTCTTGGATGAAAACACAATAAGCGTTATCGCAACATGCACTAATATATTACATCAGTTAAGTTCATGGTAACTTCTCTAGGGAAAGGGATGCTACTGAAACAGATGAGATAGAGATCAGAGCTTTCATTGATTTGTTAAATCTATGTGGATCTTTGAGATGTTCTAGGAAGAGTATATTGAAATTATGGGATAACTGAAAGGGAAACGGACTTGAATCATGTTATTTATGCATAAGCGAAAACCGACTCAGGTTTCTGTTGAGATATATGAGGTTTGATAATATCCATGATAAAGGTGTTCGCAGAGAGACTGACAAGTTGGCTGCTGTCAGAACTATCAGAGAGGTACTTGAACTATTCACGAACAATTGACAAAAATATTTTTCACCTACTGAATATCTTACTTTTGACGAACAGCTTTTGGCATTTAGAGGGAACTGCCCGTTCAGGCAATATATTCCTAGTAAACCAGCAAAGTATGGGTTGATGTAAAAACAGCTTACACTTTGAATTTAGAACCGTACGTCGGTAAGCAACAAGAGGGACCATGTAATGCCAGTAATCCAGCTGAAGATATTGTTCTTCGAATGGTCAAACTGTTTCAAAAGTTAGAATATATTATACTGTGTACAAATATTAAATGTATTTTACTTAGACTTAATAAAAAAATCATAAAACCAGTCGCCAAGACCTTTCAAAGTATACAAATAGACTGCTTGCTTTGTGGATGACACCAGTCGTCCACACGAGTGACGATGTCACGAATTTTCGAGCGAGTAACGGAGGTTTAACTAAATATACACTGAAACTTTGGAAGGTAGGAGGCGAGGTACTGGCAGAAGTAAAGCTGTGAGTACCGGGCGTGAGTCGTGCTTCGGTAGCTCAGTTGGTAGAGCACTTGCCCGCGAAAGGCAAAGGTCCCGAGTTCGAGTCTCGGTCGGGCGCACAGTTTTAATCTGCCAGGAAGTTTCATATCAGCGCACACTCCGCTGCAGAGTGAAAATCTCATTCTGGTAAATATAAACTTTTATTGTTGCAAAACAAAAATTGCCCTCGGAAATGCTCAGCGATTGTTCTCCACGAAACGCATTTTTTTTTTTTTTTTTTTTTTTTGTAAGACGAGGGAATAGTATCAAGAACCATATCTACAAAATATCGATTTTGAGGTACGGTAAGATCAATTTCAGTGTCATCTGAGTGAGTACTTTCATATGTCAACGGACAGTAAGACAAATTTCAAACCTGTTTACCTTGTACATATCAATAATTATTGCTTGAACTATTCTGAAGGTTGTTCATATCTATATGATAACGAACATTGGAGTAGCGATTGTGGGAGATTGGCTACAAATATTAGCAATACAACGAACTTCAACACCTTTTCAAAATAGTGAATCCGTAAATGCATTTTCTCCTAGTTCTGTGGAACGTAAAATAAGTATACAGTATGTGGATTAGGGTGAAGGCAACTCACATTATTTTCACTGTTAATAGCGAAATTGTTCTGTGATTTCTCGACTGATGGTTCTGGGTACAACTGTTACAGCGGCTGCCACGAAAATAGACACTTCAAAACAATTGCAAGAAGTTACATTTTAAGGCATAAGGGTGATGCATCGAACCACAAGGCTGAAAAGAGTTGTTCAAAACTTTACTGAAACTGTCGGAGTCCAACAGAAGGTGTTGAAATTTGATTCGCTGAATAACGAAACATTGGAAACGATTGTAAACTTTTGCCTGAACACTTTATGACAATTGCAAATTCCAGTAGATAAATAATCGGTTTTCGTGGAGACAATACTTACACCAACTTCGGAGGGCTTTATTGACGCGGGCAGCGGAATGTGTTTCACAAAATGTAAGAAGAAATAGGAAAAAATGTAAAAGGAATTGGATAACCTGCCACATTCTCCACAATATTATATCAAGCGCCGCTGCGGTCTTATAATCGTTATGAAAATATTTAATTACTTTTCAATATACACAGTAAGAGCAGAAAAGCTGAAAGAGTTCTCCTTATACGTTGGTGTCAATCATCAGACTCTTCCGTCTCACTCAAAAACAAGATGGCTGTCGTTATTTCGGCAGTTGAGAGAACTGTTAAGCTATGGGTTCCATTAAAACAATGTTTTGACGCCGAAGACAGACCACCTAAAATAATTTCAGGTTTTTTCAGTTCTCTATCCAGTGAGATTCACTTCATGTTTCTGCAGTCAAACTTGGCTGTATTGGAAAAAAAAATAAGAAGCGTAGACAAGAATAAATACTCGATAACTGAAGTAAGAAATACGTTAAGTGACACTTAAAGATGTCTGAATGCAAGGAAGGACGACAATTTTATTGGCGTGCAACCCAAGATGAATATTAACAAATTAAAGAATGAGGACCCTATCCAAGAAACAATAAAATTTAGAAATTTGAGGAAGAGACAATGGCTCTCTATACCATAGCATTTCATTACTTAGAGAAATGGGCTGTTGTTGTGGTCTTCAGTCCTGAGACTGGTTTGATGCAGCTCTCCATGCTATTCTATCCTGTGCAAGCTTCTTCATCTCCCAGTACCTACTGCAGCATACATCCTTCTGAATCTGCATAGTGTATTCATCTCTTGGTCTCCCTCTATGATTTTTACCCTCCACGCTGCGCTCCAATACTAAATTGGTGATCCCTCGATGTCTCAGAACATGTCCCACCAACCGATCCCTTCTTCTAGTCAAGTTGTGCCACAAGCTCCTCTTCTCTCCAATTCTATTCAGTACCTCCTCATTAGTTATGTGACCTACCCATCTAATCTTCAGCATTCTTCTGTAGCACCACATTTCGAAAGATTCTATTCTCTTCTTGTCTAAACTATTTATCGTCCACGTTTCACTTCCATACATGGCTACACTCCATACAAATACTTTCAGAAACGACTTCCTGACATTTAAATCTATACTCGATGTTAACAAATTTTTCTTCTTCAGAAACGCTTTCCTTGCCATTGCCAGTCTACATTTTATATCCTTTCTACTTCGGCCATCATCAGTTATTTTGCTCCCCAAATAGCAAACCTCCTTTACTACTTTAAGTGTCTCATTTCCTAATCTAATTCCCTCAGCATCACCCGACTTAATTCGACTACATTCCATTATACTCGTTTTGCTTTTGTTGATGTTCATCTTATACCCTCCTTTCAAGACACTGTCCATTCCGTTCAACTGCTCTTCCAAGTCCTTTGCTGTCTCTGAGAGAATTACAATGTCATCGGCGAACCTCAAAGTTTTTATTTCTTCTCCATGTATTTTAATACCTACTCCGAACTTTTCTTTTGTTTCCGTTATTGCTTGCTCAATATACAGATTGAATAACATCGGGGATAGGCTACAACCCTGTCCCACTCCCTTCCCAACCACTTCTTCCCTTTCATGCCCCTCGACTCTTATAACTGCCATCTGGTTTCTGTACAAATTGTAAATAGCCTTTCGCTCCCTGTATTTTACCCCTGCCACCTTCAGAATTTGAAAGAGAGTATTCCAATCAACATTGTCAAAAGCTTTCTCTAAGTCTACAAATGCTAGAAACGTAGGTTTGCCTTTTCTTAATCTTTCTTCTAAGATAAGTCGTAGGGTCAGTATTGCCTCACGTGTTCCAACATTTCTACGGAATCCAAACTGATCTTCCCCGAGGTCGGCTTCTATCAGTTTATCCATTCGTCTGTAAAGAATTCGCGTTAGTATTTTGGAGCTGTGACTTAGTGACTTATTAAACTGATAGTTCGGTAATTTTCACATCTGTCAACACCTGCTTTCTTTGGAATTGGAACTATTATATTCTTCTTGAAGTCTGAGGGTATTTCGCCTGTCTCGTACATCTTGCTCACCAGATGGTAGAGTTTTGTCAGGACTGGCTCTCCCAAGGATGTCAGTAGTTCTAAAGGAATGTTGTCTACTCCGGGGGCCTTGTTTCAACTCATGTCTTTCAGTGCTCTGTCAAACTCTTTACGCAGTATCATATCTCCCATTTCATCTTAATCTACATCCTCCTCCATTTCCATAATATTGTCCTCAAGTATGTCGCCCTTGTATAGACCCTCTATATGCTCCTTCCACCTTTCTGCTTTCCCTTCTTTGCTGAGAACTGGGTTTCCTTCAATGCTCTTGATATTCATGCAAGTGGTTCTCCTTTCTCCAAAGGTCTCTTTAATTTTCCTGTA
Organism: Schistocerca nitens; assembly: GCF_023898315.1. Classification (NCBI taxonomy): domain Eukaryota; kingdom Metazoa; phylum Arthropoda; class Insecta; order Orthoptera; family Acrididae; genus Schistocerca; species Schistocerca nitens. The sequence goes on from NC_064617.1 coordinate 342,506,591, forward strand.
AGCAGTATCTATTTTACCCCTAGTGAGATAAGCCTGTACATCCTTACATTTGTCCTCTAGCCATCCCTGCTTAGCCATTTTGCACTTCCTGTTGATCTCATTTTTGAGACGTTTGTATTCCTTTTTGCCTGCTTCATTTACGACATTTTTATATTTTCTCCTTTCATCAATTAAATTCAATATTTCTTCTGTTACTCAAGGGTTTCTATTAGCCCTCGTCATTTTCCTATTTGATCCTCTGCTGCCTTCACTATTTCATCCCTCAATGCTACCCATTCTTCTTCTACTGTATGTCTTTCCCCCATTCCTGTCAATTGTTCCCATATGCTCTCCCTGAAACTCTGTACAACCTCTGGTTTAGTCTGTTTATCCAGGTCCCATCTCCTTAAATTCCAACCTTTTTGCGGGCTATTTCTTTTAATAAATATCAAATATTTGATTGGATGACGCTACCTGAAACCCCAGACTGGGTGATGATCGAAAACGTTATTATATACCTGACTGAAAATGGTGTGAAGATTTCAGGCGACAGTTGTATTCAGGAAAATATGTATCTGAAGAACTTTTCAGGAACTGAGCGTGACTCGGAAGAATGGGAAGTCCAAACACCCCGTGGAAGAAAGGTGGATTTACTTTTTTAATGAAACCGAAAATCTTGAAAGCAATTGCCAGGTGCTAAAATTACGCGAGTATTTGTTTTCTCTCTACGCAAACAACGCCACTGTGAAAAAGAGTATTTTTGCTGATGGCCCAGTGGACTGATGAAAGAAATCGATTGTTGTAAGGGACTGTGGAATCAGTCTTACCGTTCCTGCTCAACTACAAGCTGACTTGCATGGAGTTTTGAAAATACGTAAAAGGGCAAAAAGATTTGCTGAAAAGGGTGAAATCTTATGAAATATATGGTGTACTAACTACTTCTGTCGTAACAAGTTCGACGCGACTGTGTTCTAAATAAAAAGTAGTTATCTTAAATAAATATTTTACTTCATTTCTACACCAGATCTCAGAGTGTCCTGACGAGATCCCCGCCATATATGGCAACCTAAACTTTACGTATACCGACTGGAGCAGTGTTACATGTAGGCTGTTGTTTCTTGAAACGTAACAGCCCATTAAGACCTATTTTAAAACGAACATTTCCCATTCCCTAATTCAGGATCGCACATGTAAACAAAATATGTAACACCCCCAGAAAAACTTATAACTGAAAAAATAACTGTTTAATTTATTTCAGTTCAAAGTGTAGAAGCTCTGTAAATGAAGCGAATAATTCCCACGAAGAGAGTCTCTAGTAATTAATAAAAAATATAAATGTATTGTTGTAATCTCTTATTTGAGATTTTTCTCGAATGAAATAACAGACATGTACTAATATCGTAGTGTACTTACTGTCCTGAGCAGACATACGTTTATATATGTATTTTCAGCTTTTATATGTAAATTTAAATTGTTAATTAATCAAAAAATGATTTTAAACAATGCCGAGGATTGTTCGGGATTGTTAAGAAATCATAAATAGTGACTGCCCTGTTGGCAGAGGGAGTCAGTCTGGTTTTCGGTTTTGAGCAGTGAGCATGTATCTGCTCCTTTTGTATTGTAAGTATTGTTTGCTTTTTAATATTACTTTTATTTTGTTTTGAAGGTATAACAAAAATGAATAAAATTAATACAAGATTAAACTAAATCAACTCTCCAGTAGTTGTGTTACAGTGACTGTCAATGTACTCAGGACGATGGGTGCGGAACATTATGAGTAACTATAAACAACCCCATTATTACGAGTAGTTAGAGAAAAGTTATAACTGGTGGAGGAGCTGGGATAAGGTGTAAATCTGTAAACTAATCTTGTATTTTGTTTCAGACTTAACTCGCTTGTAGAAATAATATTCCATTTTTACGAGAACAGGACAAAGAAGAACGTGAATAAAACTACAAAGTACGCTTATGTGAAAACGCAACTTGGGGAACCAACTGTAAGTACAAAAATTTATTTGAACCTTAATTTTGGGAATTGTTTTTCGTCTACATTGTCATTATGGAGTATAATAGGGAGGTTAACAACAATAGGGAAGTTGACCACAACGGGGAGGTTAATGGAAATTTGCGAAACAGCGTAGATACTACTGCTAATAATGTAGTTAATCGGGACAGTGAAATCGGAGAGGACAGTAATCACAGTAGTGAATGTTCACCCTTTCGTGCATTTAAACCTAATGTATCAGCCTTGGATAGGTTAGTTCAACTTATGGGAGAACAAAAAAGACCGATAGAAGAACAGAAAAAGAGAATTGAAAAACCGTCTGGGAATGAAATCACAATAAAGGAAAAAAAAAGAAAAATCGTTTGATGAACAAAAACGGTAAATTGACCAGCATAGAATCTCTCTTGATCAAAAGCTTGATTCAATCGATAAAAATTAGACAAGCATGGAACCCAGATTCGCGAGACAAAAGAGAGTTTAGAGGGGTGTTGGGAAAAAGGAGATGAGAATACCAAAAATGTGTCAGCTATAGAAGAGGATATTGTTACCTTAAAACAGGAAAACCAAAAATTCGAAGAGAGGCTAGATTCCGTGTAAAATTTCGAAAAAGTTGCTACTGTAGAAGTGTTACAACTGAAAAAACTCAACAAAGATTTCGAAAATAAATTAATAGAAACGGATCAAAATATACAAAATTTCACTAAAATTGCAAATGATAGTTTCGCGGAGTTGAAAGAAGACGTAGGCACTTGCTTATGTGAAATTTCGAACTTGAAATCTAAATTTCAAGAAATCCAAGATTCCGTTGCTGTGAAATCCTTCTGTAGTTACAGTCCATTGTGGATTAATGTAAAGATAAAAACATTTTCAGGGGAAGGCAATATACATCCACTTGATTTAATGTTCCAGAGTAAAGACAACTTGACTGATAAAATGAGCGATAATTTGAAAATTAAATTTTTTAAAAACTTCTTAGATTGGGAGGCTTTGTCATGGGCGAACCAAGCAATCAAACCAGAAATGTCGTTTAATGAGATACGAGCTTTCATGAACAGATTCTGGTCAGAAACTAAACAAGCTAGAATTAGGCCAAGGTCAGAATTTTTGAATGGGCCAAATTTCAAACCGAGTAGTGGACGCATGAAAACTTTTTGTGAACAAAAGTTAAGAACTTTAGTACATCTTTATAAACCACTCGATGAAATGATACAAATAGACGCCATAAAATGTAGGTTACCAAACAGGGTTCAGTGGAGTCCTGTCTACATGCCTGATGATACGATTGAACAATTCCTTACATATATAGATAAATTGGATTTAGCATGGGAGAGAAATGACAGATGTAATGACAGGCCTGATGACAGCAGGAATAACAATAACAGAGCTTTCTACGATCATTTCAATGCGGGTAAAATCAGGTAAACAATAGTAACAATTCTGAAAACAGAAGAAATGGTCCAGTAAACTAAGACCAGCCTCTTTTGGAGCCTAGCGAAATTGGGAAAATAGACATGGGAATTACAGTCAGGCACATTGGAGTAATTTCAGAAGGGTAAGGGGCAGAAGAAATAGAAAATACCAAAATTTTGTACCCAGAACACAACCTGAAGTGAGTAGAATGAAGTTTGGTAGGAAATTTTGGGAACATTTTTTATCTGTAAACAAAGATGAACAAAAAAGTAAAGAATCTGAATTTGAATAAGAAGAAAACACTTTGACAAATTTCCTTAACAGTAGTAATGCAGTAGTATTTGTTGATAGTGACGAGAACAGATCTGATGAGTATGGATTAGTGAGAATGTTGAGTGACTGTGAAATGAGTGAATATGCTGACACTGGTGCTGTATGTGTGGAAGCTGATGTTCATGTGCTAGGCAAAGGAAGTGAGAATGACAGAGTAATTCCAGATGATATTGCAGTAGATAATAAACAGGAAAATGAGGATGTGGTAGATCAGTGTAGTCACAATGTTGAGGTTGTTGAAGAAGTGTGTGAAGAGAGAAATGAGTTTGGTGTTGAAAATAATATTAAATGTGATGATAATATTTCTAATGAGAATTATTCAGATAATGATGTTGATGATGATATGTTATTTACTGAATTAGATGGGATAGTATATGTAGAAGTTAAAGTTGATGATTTGATGCTGAATGATTCTGGAATTTCTGATGAGTGTTTGAGTAATGAGTTAGAAACCAATAGAGCAGTGCCTGATAGATTAATGTTACCAGTTGATGTCAGTGATGTTGTGTCTGAACGTATTTGTGAAAATGGAAAGGAAGATCTAATTAGTGATAGAGTACTAAGTGTAGTCAATGAGTGTAGTAGCAAATGTCAGTATGGTGATTAAAAGTGAAAGGTCTTAAGTGAAATTTGTCAAAGCATGTACTCAGACGATAAAATTGTGGAAGTCTCCTGGTGGTAATATGATTAGTAAATGTGTAGAATCTGTAGTAAAAGGTAGTGATTGTAATAAAATGGTGAAAATAGTTAGTGTCTATGGTGACAGATGTAACCATAGTGGCCAAAAGTTTGAAACCATAAAGGAAATTTGTCAAAATGTGCATTTGGGAAAGGAAAGTTGTTTTAGAAATTTGGAACAGACATCTAATAGTAGCTCAATTAGTGAATTTGTACAAGTAGTGGAGCAAGGGAATGTGTGTGTTGAAATCAGTAGCTTGCAGACAGATTTGAGGAAGCTTTGCAAAAACAATTACCTAGTCAATGATAGTTTCACAAAATCGAATAAACAACCAGATAATAGTAAGCTTGTGTTGAAGAGTGTATACTCTATGCTACACAGACAACCCTATGCTGTACACCTTGTTAAGATGCGTGATGAATATTCTGACCCAATAGTAAAAAAATACTAATTGAAAGAAAATTACAACTCATACAAAGCTCAATTAATGTCCACTGCCTTTTGCAAATGTAAACACTGACAAATGAGAAATCGGATAACGTAACACATTTGAAGCTAGTACTGTAAAATATTTTGTGTAATTTTTGTTCATATTTCTTTTGTGTGTGAATATTTGCATATTTTTACCTAGACTTTGTCTATTCATAGAGTGGGGGTTAAAAAAGGGTGTATTTGAACATTTTTGAATGCTTTACCTGGCATAGAATGGGGTTGTTTGATTTTTATGTAGGATCTTTTGAATTTGGTGTTATTTGGACTTAGGAACGTGATACAGTTGAAATTGTGCAGACAACTTTGATCATCCATTTAGCATCATGATATTTGTTCTTTGATATTTGACACACCATTATAAAATTATTTGTTACGCATCTTACTTTACACAGTCAAGGTCATACTGTATACTTTAGCAAACTCTTCGGTGAGTACTTTAACCCAGTGAAAGTGAAATAACCAATAAGAGGAAATTTATTTTCATTTTTTGTTATCACTGAAGATTTGAACATTTTTTTTTTGAATTCTTATCTCCATCATTCATTATGAATTAAATAGTGATTTGAGGAGTTAAAATAGTTGAGAACCCATTCTGTGCACTGTATAGTCAAGGCAAAATCTGGGGGTGAAGATCCTCTCAGAAACATTTTTCAGTAGTTTTGTGGTGAAATTTGACAGATAGGGGATCTGTGGTACTTTCATAGATACACCATGTGGCATATGGTGCCTTGCCCCAGCCAGTGACTCCATATTTATTTTCTGGAATCACTCACCTTTTACTATCCTATCAAGTTAGTAAGAGCAGTTAGGATCTTTCTACTATCCTAGAGTATACAGTGTGCAATTTGTAAGACACAAGTCTATATCTAGACCAGGCACATAACTTAGTGTGGAAGAACGAAACAACACTAATTTCAATTATTTCTGGTAACCAGTATTTTCAAAATGATACCAATTTTTTTTATTAAGATTCATCGTTTAATGATTTTCTACTGTGTACCAGTAAAATATGAACATAGTAATTTAGTATATGGTTCTTCAATGTGAAGGAACAGGATTCATTACATGAAATTTTCAAGGTAAAAGCAGATAACGTTCAAAAATATTGTGTGATTCTATCAAAGCTATTAATTCTGATGAAACATGTAGTGACAACCATAACAATTGTGTGAGGACAGTAAGAACATATGCTATTTCAAATGATGACAGTATAATCATTCTAATGAAATATTCCATATGAGGTTCCAAGTTCCTTTGCAATTGGGGAATGGCAAACCCAAGGCTCCGAGCTGGTGTGACTCTTTCCTTTTCAAGTCACATCGCCTCTTACTTATTTGTAAAAACTCACCCTCTTCCACTTTCTGATTCTGACGAGTAGATAGAGACTGGATGCCAAACGGATCTGGTGCACGTATTTTATACTAGGCAAGCTGCTTTTTTCTGGTTATCTGGATACATATACAAACTTTGGGCAGATTTAATAATGTATGGTTTAATAATACAACCAGCGTATGAATTTTGAGGAGAGTTTAGGTATAATATTTACTTATGTCTATACAGTTATTCTCACTAGGTTGATACAGTTAGAATCTCATTGTGCTGATGACTTTGTGAAAAGCTGAGAAAATGTTTAAAGTTGGTGTGAAGATTACTTAAGATATCTGTGCTGTTATAGCAATATACTATTACTTTACAACTGAGATGTGATTACAATTAGGTTAGACTGTTTGTAGCCTTATATATGTGTTCTCATTTGGTTTGACTTGTTACTATACCAATTATGAGAAAGTCACTGGATAGATGTTGATCTACTATCAAGAGTTATTGTGATCGCTTCTCAGTTTTGGTTATTGATAACTTGATACCAGTGTATGAGTTTAATTTGCACATATCAGCACAGAAGATGATCACTATGTGATCGAAAATCGATTCTGCCATCAATAAAACATCAATATTACGGTCAACACTGACCTTCCTTTTAATTTAGCATATATGGTCGTTGTGCACACAGCACTCCATGGAGTCGCCAATCAATATTAAGTTTGTATAACTTCTGTAATTCGTCTGTGGAGCATAAAGAAAATGGAATTTTATGTTGGAGATAGTTATTGGGACAGAAGTGTTCTAATTCCCAGGATTTAAGATTCACATAGTTTTATTTTCATGTAACTTCTACCACTTCAATGACCAAACCATTGGTAGTCATATTTAATTATTCTTTTGTCATCTTAATACTGTAAAATATGGATGATGTTTACAATATGTCTGGAGATAGTTATTGGGACAGAAGTGTTCTGATTCCCAGGATTTAAGATTCACATAGTTTTATTTTCATGTAATTTCTACCACTTCAATGAGCAAACCATTGGTAGTCATATTTAATTATTCTTTTGCCATCTTAATACTACAACATATGGATGATGTTAACAACATGTCTGGTATCTGTACAACTCATGCTTTCTCCTCAGTATAGATATGAGGTATTCTTTGTCACAATGTCTACACAAATCTGAACTGTTCAATACTGCTGTATGTTACAGCAAGTCCATGCTTTTCAATACATACAAATGTTAGCTTATTATCTGATTATTAAGGAAAACTGGTTAATTTTCTCCAATGTCTTATTGAAAATGCTCTGATGACCACTAATGATTCATCTCTAACGAGTTGCAGAGGAAAAAAAATGAAGATTTGTATTCATGGTATAGTTATGCTTCTTACAGTCATCTACTTTCAATTGAAGACTAGTTGATTCATTAATATGTAACTGATGAGGAAATATAAATATATTTATCATACCTTTACAGTGGCTGAACTAACTATTTTTCTCCTGATATTAACCCATTCATATTTAACCACTAGTACTTTACCCTATGCCTTAACCTATGTTGGAATTTACCTTATCTGTGCCCAATTTAATTACTGTGTGATCTGATGTTACTACATCATATGTAATGTGGTAATGACCAACAAGAAATCTGTCAAGTAGTTGTTGAGCAGTACGTATTCTGGAAGTAACCTGCTGATACATAATTTGCCAATGCAGATCTGATCTACAGTGGCATGTGGCCATTGTGCCTCTTAGTCTCTACGAAAAGATGCTGAAAAATTTGGGGTGACAACTTTCAAGCTATGAGAACCAGGTGCCTTTGACAGTTATTGTGGGCAAATCCCTTTATCCTTCCTTGTGGTTTCCTGACATGAAAGGTTCATGTCCATTCAGTTGTTCTAAAGTCGGAGTTTGATTTGTAAAGAAATGAGCACGTTTGGTCCTACAAGTGGTACAGTCATTATATCTATGCGCATTTGAGCAGTTGGAAACTGACATAATTTTTCCATGAAAATAGATGTCTGAAAAGGCTAACAATTACTGTTTTCTGTGATTTGCTTTCTTGTAAATTTCTTGACAACTACCTATATATGATACGATGCATACTATAATCATCTGTTTGATCTGGTGTGTCTAGACTCAATACAATGAAATACTGTTACATGCAATATATTCCTTTATAATCACCTATTGTCAATGTAATTTCAAACTTTGTTTATTCATATGCACTGCTGCTTGTAATATTTTCTGCCTATATTTAATACAATTATATACTGTTCTCAGCAATCACTTACTATCAGTGCTATTTTCTTTTCAAAAGAAATGCACTTACTATAATTAATCTACAACTTATAGGCACAAAATTAGAAATACTGATGGATTTACATATACTATGATGTGCTGTGACATTCAACCTAATTCTCTGTAACTATTTATTGTATTTGTGGTAAACTGCTTTCTTGTATCGTACAGCCTACACCAGCAATTTTAACAGCAATTTTCTGCCTATATTTAATACAATTATATACTGTTCTCAGCAATCACTTACTATCAGTGCTATTTTCTTTTCAAAAGAAATGCACTTACTATAATTAATCTACAACTTATAGGCACAAAATTAGAAATACTGATGGATTTACATATACTATGATGTGCTGTGACATTCAACCTAATTCTCTGTAACTATTTATTGTATTTGTGGTAAACTGCTTTCTTGTATCGTACAGCCTACACCAGCAATTTTAACAGCAATATCATATCTATAATTGATCCTATCACTCTGCTAATGACTGCTTATTTATAAATACACATATATATAAATATACACACACACATATATATATATATATATATATATATATATATATATATATATATATATATATATATATATATATATATATATATATATACATATATATAAATATACATATATATATAAATATACACACACACACACACACACACACATACACTCCTGGAAATGGAAAAAAGAACACATTGACACCGGTGTGTCAGACCCACCATACTTGCTCCGGACACTGCGAGAGGGCTGTACAAGCAATGATCACACGCACGGCACAGCGGACACACCAGGAACCGCGGTGTTGGCCGTCAAATGGCGCTAGCTGCGCAGCATTTGTGCACCGCCGCCGTCAGTGTCAGCCAGTTTGCCGTGGCATACGGAGCTCCATCGCAGTCTTTAACACTGGTAGCATGCCGCGACAGCGTGGACGTGAACTGTATGTGCAGTTGACGGACTTTGAGCGAGGGCGTATAGTGGGCATGCGGGAGGCCGGGTGGACGTACCGCCGAATTGCTCAACATGTGGGGCGTGAGGTCTCCACAGTACATCGATGTTGTCGCCAGTGGTCGGCGGAAGGTGCACGTGCCCGTCGACCTGGGACCGGACCGCAGCGACGCACGGATGCACGCCAAGACCGTAGGATCCTACGCAGTGCCGTAGGGGACCGCACCGCCACTTCCCAGCAAATTAGGGACACTGTTGCTCCTGGGGTATCGGCGAGGACCATTCGCAACCGTCTCCATGAAGCTGGGCTACGGTCCCGCACACCGTTAGGCCGTCTTCCGCTCACGCCCCAACATCGTGCAGTCCGCCTCCAGTGGTGTCGCGACAGGCGTGAATGGAGGGACGAATGGAGACGTGTCGTCTTCAGCGATGAGAGTCGCTTCTGCCTTGGTGCCAATGATGGTCGTATGTGTGTTTGGCGCCGTGCAGGTGAGCGCCACAATCAGGACTGCATACGACCGAGGCACACAGGGCCAACACCCGGCATCATGGTGTGGGGAGCGATCTCCTACACTGGCCGTACACCACTGGTGATCGTCGAGGGGACACTGAATAGTGCACGGTACATCCAAACCGTCATCGAACCCATCGTTCTACCATTCCTAGACCGGCAAGGGAACTTGCTGTTCCAACAGGACAATGCACGTCTGCATGTATCCCGTGCCACCCAACGTGCTCTAGAAGGTGTAAGTCAACTACCCTGGCCAGCAAGATCTCCGGATCTGTCCCCCATTGAGCATGTTTGGGACTGGATGAAGCGTCGTCTCACGCGGTCTGCACGTCCAGCACGAACGCTGGTCCAACTGAGGCGCCAGGTGGAAATGGCATGGCAAGCCGTTCCACAGGACTACATCCAGCATCTCTACGATCGTCTCCATGGGAGAATAGCAGCCTGCATTGCTGCGAAAGGTGGATATACACTGTACTAGTGCCGACATTGTGCATGCTCTGTTGCCTGTGTCTATGTGCCTGTGGTTCTGTCAGTGTGATCATGTGATGTATCTGACCCCAGGAATGTGTCAATAAAGTTTCCCCTTCCTGGGACAATGAATTCACGGTGTTCTTATTTCAATTTCCAGGAGTGTGTGTGTGTGTGTGTGTGTGTATATATATATATATATATATATATATATATATATATATATATATATATATATATATATATATATATATATATATATATATACACATATATTGCCTTTGCTTTATATAAAATTTCATAACATTATAAACACATGAAGTATGTCCTTGAACTTAATGTAAGACCTATATATGCCATGACATTTAGAAAAGGAAATTCTATATCACTTACCTGAGATTCCAGTAACTTTAATTTTACATCTCAGACCTGCCTCTTGTTGAAAATGTAACAAAAAAAATTTCTTTTGTCATTGTCACACTTGGCTGTGTGATGTTTAGCAAATACATTGATGTATATGAAAGTGCTTCACATAATGTGAACATTGTAACACTTGGATGATCTGCCCAGTGAGGCAGTTGAATTTGTTTATTTTATGATCTGCCCAGTGAGGCAGTTGAATTTGTTTATTTTTTTATATGAGATATGCTGTATCCAATGCATTTGGCTACCTTATTTTTATATTGTTATATTTATATAATAATTTATGTTTGAGCAGCAACAGATATCAGGGGAACACAGTAATTCTGTACCCCACTTTAGTAATTTTCGTGTATATGTCTTAGATATATCACAGGTTTCAATATTTTATGTTTATGTAATTGATTATTTTTGATCAAACCCAGATACTAGAGGAACTGCGTACAAGTCAGCTGTTGGATCTAGTATTATTACTTGCTTAACCAATACAGCATCGTATTCGTCATTTACTCTGTCCAGCAGAATGCTATTTGTTCACCCTTTGTTGAGCAGTCAGTAGGGAGTGTTGGGGTTAATTTTCGGGGAATGGGAAGGTGAAGCTGTGGCAAGTCCATTCTGCAGGGAATGCCAAACACTCTTCTCCCTCTGGCGCCACAGTGAAGTACTGGAACAGTTTGGACCCTGGGTAGGGGGGGTAGGGGGGTTTCCTGTCTTTGGGGTCTGCCGTCTTTTGTTCTTCAACTCCAACACTCCAAACCTTTTATTTCATTTCTTACTTCTCATTAGAGTACCAAGCTATCCTTCCCTCTGTCCACATGTATATGTCTCTATTGCTGAGACCCTTCTTATTTAATGTGTCAGCTTTATTAAGTGACTAAAACCTATTTTATAGGATGATCTGGGGAACAAGCTAGCATTTCTGCGTTATTAGATGTAACCATACTCTGTCATACTATATTATTTATTTATGTCTGATTTTGTTGTAAGATGTGACCCAAATAGTAAATAAATACTTATGTATTTACTTTGCTATATACTTGCATCTGAATCTTCTATTTCATTTATTACTTCTCATTTGAGTACCAAGTTATTCTTGTCTATGTCACATGCATATGTCTCTATTGCTGAAACCCTTCTAATTTACCTTGTCAGCCTATTAAATGACTAAAGCCAGTCTAATAGGAGGAACCAGGAATCAAGCTAGCATTTATGCGTTATTAGCTGTAACTATTCTCAGTCATACTATATTAATTATTTATATCCAATTTTGTTGTATGTTGTCACCAAATTGATAAACTGTTTACTTATGTGTTTATTTTGCTACATACCAACACTCAAAGTTGTGAACGCTTATTAATGTTTGTAATTATCGTGAGGAATGGCTCACTTACTAATATTTATAATTACCATGAGGAATGGCTCATTTATTAATATTTGTAATTATTGTGAGGAATTGTTTACTTATTAATATTTGTAATTATCATGAGGTATGGCTCACTTATTAATATTTGTAATTATCATGAGGCATGGCTCACCTACACTGCTCTCTATATTTATCAATCTCCAAGGTTGTTGTATGTAATTTTTTTTCTTGATATGTACCAGTACTCGAAATTGTGAACACTCACTTATATGCAAGTCTTATTCAACTCTAACACTCCGAATTTCTATTTCATTTCTTACTTCTCATCATAGTACAAAGCTATTCTTCCCCCTGTCCATATGTATATACCTCTATTGCTGAGATCATTCTAATTTATCATGTCAACACTTGTCATTGTTGACTAAAGCCTATTTTATAGGAGAATCTGGCAAACAAACTAGTATTTCTACACTGTTGAAGATACTGAATTGACTTAAATATGTTATACATATATATCGCTCAACCATATAACTGTCATGATGTATGTGTCACTTATGAACCAATTACCAATGTATAATGTTCAATCATATAATTTTTATGATGTACCAATTATTTATGATTCATTTATTGTGTATTTACAGCCAAGTGGTGAACATGTACCTGTATATAAGGCCCAACCACATAGTTGTTAGTGCTGTTTCAATTACTTATAAAACAAAATCAATATGATGTATGAGTCACTTATATCGTCACTCAGAGTTATATGTAACTGCACTCTTACATATCATGTTTGAATGATTGTAAAGGTGGGAAAGTGGTGTTGGAAGTGTCTTGACAAATGAAAAATAGTAAGATTGCTCATTGGTCAGAAATTTCATACCAAACAGCAGTCTGTGTACTGCAGACTTCAAGATTCTCAACAAAGCAGTCTGCGTACTGAAAACTCCAAGATTTTCAACAAAGCAGTCTGCATACTTCAAGATTCACTAAGGAGCAGTCTGTGAACTGCAAACATCAAGACTATTTACATATATGTAAAGTACAGAGATTAGTACTTTAGACTTAGGAATATTGTATTAGTTTGAAACTCTTAAGTTGCATGTTAGCTCATACAATTAAGAAATAACTTGTTCATCCCTTTGTACTATTGAGTAATAATTATTGAATAATGCTTCATAATTAATTTCCATTTTTAATCAAACATAGGATTTATCTCAATCCATAAGTAAAGTGCTTGTTCCTCTGTTTTTTTATAAAATGAGGACTGTCATGTACATCTGTCAGAAAAGGTTTTGTTCAACTTTCATTTTCACAAATCCTTTTGTGGGTGTTGAAACATAACAGCCCATTAAGACCTCGTATTTTAAACGAACGTTTCCCAGTCTAATTCAGGATCGCACATATGAACAAAATATGTAACTCACCTAGAAAAACTTATAACTCAAAAAATAAAATATCCATTTCAGTTCAAAGTGTAGAAGCTCTGTAAATGAAGGGAATAATTCCCATGAAGGGAGTCTCTAGTAATTAGTAAAAAATATAAATGTATTATTGTAATTTCTCATTTGAGAGTTTATTCATGAATGAAATAACAGACATGTACTAACATCATAGTGTACTTACTGTCCTGAGCAGACATACGTTTATATATGTATTTTCAGTTTTTATATGTAAATTTTAATTGTTAATTAATCAAAAATGATTTTAAACAATGCCGAGGATTGTTCGGGATTGTTAAGAAATTATAAATAGTGACTGCCCTGTTGGCAGAGGGAGTCAGTCTGGTTTTGGGTTTTGAGCAGTGAGCATGTATCTGCTCCTTTTGTATTGTAAGTATTGTTTGCCTTTGTAATAATTCTTTTATTTTGTTTTGAAGGTATAATAAAAATGAATAAAATTAATACAGGAATAAACTAAATCAACTCTCCAGTAGTTGTGTTATAGTGACTGTCAATGTACTCAGGACGATGGGTGCGGCAAATTATGAGTAACTATGAACAACCTCATTATTACGAGTAGTTAGAGAAAAGTTATATTCTGCATTTGGCTCAGCACATCAACTACACGATGAGGCGGGCGAATCATACGTCTCAAATGGTAGAGCACTTGCCCGCGAAAGGCAAAGGTCCCGTGTTTGAGTCTCGGTTCGGCACACAGTGTTAATCTGCCAGGAAGTTTCATATCAGCGCACACTCGGCTGCAGAGTGAAAGTCTCATTCTGGAAACATCCCCTAGGCTGTGGCTAAGCCACGTCTCCGCATTATTCTTTCTTTCAGGAGTGCTAGTTCTGCATGGTTCACAGGAGAGCTTCTGTAAAGTTTGGAAGGTAGGAGACGGGGTACTGGGAGAAGTACAGCTGTGAGGACGGGGCGTGGGTTGTGCTTGGGTAGCTCAGCTGGAGCCGGCACGGTAACTCAGCGTGTTCGGAGAGTGTGCGACCTTGAGGCGCCAAATTTCGTTACGGCCATTTCATTACTCAGTTATCCTTTATATTTTCTCCCTTACCTCAAACCGATACGAAATTTATAGGCTTTGTGTGTGTGTGTGTGTGAAAAGAAAATGTAAGTGGGGGGGGGGAGTAGGATGCAAACCCAGTTTACTAAGATCTTGAATACCCATCGCGGAGGGGCGCAGAAAAAACTGCCGATTCTCCCCCTATTGGCTATGTCCATGCCACGTCTGCCTACGGCTTATTTCTCTCGCCAGCACAACAGCCAGTCAGCATCAAACAATATTACACGATTGTTTCTTTCTAAAGGATCACCTTCTTCTGATAATGTTAGCTTCTCACGTTTGTTGTTAGTATCAAAAAATACCCACAACTCAATACTGAATTATTTTCATCTGCCTCCACCATTGAGTCTAGCGGTAGTTGTCGTTAAGTAGAGGAAAACATTTAACAGAAAGGACGTTGGCCAAAAAATAACAATAGTGAATAACAAAGATCTACGCGATCCTGACAATGATATTACACGAGTCTGAAACAAGTGAGAATTATACGTAATGTAAGAATTTTAAATTACTGTTTTAAAAATGGGCAAAGAGTACAGACACAAGTACTGTATGAGAACCAAGAGGGCGACTTGTAAGTAGCCATTACAACGTTTCACTTATGACCCAGCTGAAATTCTACGTAATACTGATTTTTAAATCATTTTCTTGAAAGAAAAGTACCTGACTGCAGCACTACACTGTATGTTCCCCTTTTCCTGAGAGCTGGAGAGGAAGGGGGGGGGGGGGTTCTCCTTGCCCCTTGCCCCCAGACACGGGCGCACTTGGTTAGAATACGTTGCAAACAACAAGCACATCTAAACTTCAGAATCTATTGATACGTTTACATCCGACAGTTAGTAAATGATGTTTATATCGGACGGAAATCGAGTCTAA
Organism: Schistocerca nitens; assembly: GCF_023898315.1. Classification (NCBI taxonomy): domain Eukaryota; kingdom Metazoa; phylum Arthropoda; class Insecta; order Orthoptera; family Acrididae; genus Schistocerca; species Schistocerca nitens. The sequence continues at coordinate 342,522,218 of NC_064617.1, forward strand.
TATAAACAGTGAAGAATTCATGACAGAGATCAATATTTCTACCATTAGCGATATGAGTCGACACATCTATACCAACAGCTGTTAAAAACGGTTTATTTTACGAGCTCGAACTCGTCCGACAAATATCGCAGAAGTTCTCTGCTCGTCTACTTTCCTGGCGCTGAGAGCTCGTGTCGACTGAACATGGGTGACAAAAAACTGAGGTCAAAAGTTGAAGAATTAATTAATATGTAACATAGAAAACCTGAACTACTGGAGGTTTCGTGCAAAAGTTATAAACACAGTTTAAAGAAACGTAATGCGTTAACGGAAATCGCGCAAGAATTTAGTACGACCACAGAAGGGATTCAAAGGAAAAGAAATGAATTTGAAAATGAATTAAAAAAAAAAAAACGCAAAGTCAAAGACCGGCCAGGCCCGTTAAGAACTGTATGTATCAAATTAAATGTATTAAATTACTGGTGTTTCTGCAAGCAGGCTCAGTGAGCAAACCGGTCGTAGGCAATTTAGCGATGGTAGTTAAAAGAATAAGTAGATAAAAGAATAAGTAATATTTTATTTATTAATTCCAGTTTAATAGCTTATATAAATCTGTTTTGCCAAGGAACTTCTCTTTGGCTGCTAACAAAATATTCCCTATACTCTTCGCGTACTTCTTCAGCATTCTTTGAGCAGTTATTACTGCTTTTTTGTGTCAGTGGTAGTAGGCTATCAACTGACAGATCATTTCACCAGCTTCCATGTATTAGTTCGCATGTTTCTAAATTTTCTCGGTCGAATGTGCCTTTTGGAGCAGAATATTTTTCAGACAATAACCAATTACGTAAACTGCAAACGCCAAGAGCTACAGACTCCACAAGTTCTGGAGCTAGGAGAAGCTGTTTCCTTAGTACTCTAAATACGCTAGACATAATACCAAAAGTGTTTTTCAGTATTCGCCTTGGCTAGAGTGTCTGTAGTTATAAATTCTCATGGAACCTTGACTGTTAAATGGTTTCTTAATATGAGGTTGTAAAGGACAAGGCCGTCAACTGCAAAAACATGTGACACACACTATCTTCTTCCTTAACGACCCACGATCTTATCATCCAGCCGCTCTGCTCCCCGTATTAGGTAAGGATTCGAAACAATAATAAGCAACAGACTCACTACTTTCCCAGAAAAAGACAGCATAATGCCAAATTGCTGATCTGGTTTTAGAAAGCACCATTCCACCATAGATCTCATTGTACAGTTACGCGGTGGTGTAACTGAAGACCTAAATCTCCTGGACTGTGCATCCACAATATTTCTCGACACTTAAAGGGCGTTCGATAAAGTGTGGCATGACGGATTACACTAAAAACTCCTTAAAATTGGGTTATACCAGCAAAACTCACCACTCATTTGTCGAACATGCTAGACAATCGCCATTACAAAGTAGTCATAAATTAAACCGTATCCAAACCCTTCACACCGAAAGCAGGAATACCACATGGAGCTATCTTCTCTCCCCAGATACTTACTTTATACAAAGCAGACATCCCACGCCCAAACGAATGGAACGCGGGTTTAACACTCTACACCGATAATATGGCGTACTTACACCCAGCGAGAACGGATGAAACGAACTATCACCACGCTACTTAATTCGTCTAGAAGAATGGCTCAGCAAGTGGAAAATTAAGCCCAATGCATCTAAAAAGCAACTAAACCTTTCCAAATACAAACAACCGCGCACTCTATGTTAAAAACCAGAAGAAATAAAAAGAAACTTTGGTGACAAACTATTACCGCAAAAGACCATGCAAAATATCTAGGTATCATCCTAGACAAATATATATCATAGACCCAACATGCAAAAGACAGCACAGTAAACGCAAAAACAAGGCTAAGCCTAATTCGTCTATTAAGAGGCCGAACAAAAACCGCAAAGACAGAAACGATGGTATACACCTAGAAAACTCCGTTCGCCCTGGTCTAGAGTATGCCGCACCGTTATGAATGTGAAGCAGGACAACAGTGGAAAAAATAATGGCAACAGAGAGGATAATATTAAGAATTACAGCAAAGATGAATCCCAGGACGAAAAACAACATAAGCTAACAAAACGCAAAGATAAAACCACTAAAGAAAAGATGGCTGGAATTAACAGCCAAAATTGACACTAACCGGTATCAGAATAAGACAGTGACAACTGAACTTCTAGAAAGACAAGGTACAGTCGTAAGATATCCAAAAACTAAATATCCCTATCCGCCCACAATCATTAAAAACAAGCATAAAGGCGACTGATACACCAATTACAACAAATTATACCGACGCAGACATATGACAAGATAAAACACCTACTAGACGATGACCTAGAAGAGGAAGAAGACACCTAAAAACACCGACAAGCACAAATCAAGAAGGGCACACTTTAAACTAAGACAAATAGGCATAAAACCACGAGAAGATTCAACAGATCCCTGTTAAGGGTTTATGGAGGTTTCCCTCAGCACTTGGGCAGGTGCCAGGATCATTATCACCCTCCCACGCGAAAGAAAGCGATTAGAAAAGGGTAGACACTCAAAAGCAATAGGAAAATCCTACCTCCGAAACATGATAAAAATAACCCAACAGCATCGCATAAGTTAATATAAGGCGCCAAAGAGCAGTAAGCTATGTGCCTGCCTCCCCCATCTGGGAGAGAAATGAAAGATGAAGAAAGCTCGGGGAGGAGGGGGGTCGTTTCTTTAAGATCTGATGCTGTAGTTTCAATGAAATCTGCAATTCCACTGGCTCTGAAAACTCACCTATCTGATACTCTTCCATTGCTACCTACTATTACGCTGGAGATTTCGTAGGCGGCATCATCAGTTACCATTAAGACAACACTTACACCACCCTTCATAGTAAAAATAAAAACTGCCTCTATTCTGTGGAGCTTGGATGAGAACATGTATGTCGTCAATAGCACACAAACATTTGGGAACGTTCAACTCGAATTCTTTGGCAACACTGCCAACCTTCTGTTGCAGCGGTGCCTGTAACAAAAGTAATTGCATCTGATACAATTTACACTTAAGTTATTTAATTTATTTCTTTTATTATATTTTAACTACGAGGCTGCAGTGGAGGATTCTGCAGATGAAAACAAGACACCATCTGGCAACCAAGATACATATCAAAACACACTGAGGAAGTGAATCGTTCGGACTTGATACCTATGTTGCAAACAAATAAAATTAATCCCAAGATGAAAAGGAAAATCGTTTCAGTAAATGATTTATTCATGGAAAAGGTTAGACGCACATTGAACGAAGAAGGAGATCAATGTGATGTTTTTGGCAGAGACGTTGTAGCCGGATTGAGAAGTCTCTCTTCCGAATATTGCGTAAAAAATGAAAAGAAAATTCCAGTAAGTCATACTCGAAATATATTAGGAGGGTCGACTACTATCCTGACCTGCTTCTTATAGCCGCAGTAATCCGAATTCGGCTACTTCCGGTAACGAATTTTTTGAATCGTCAAGCAAATCTGAATATATATAAATATATACAACCTCCAGTAATCTTAGCATCTTACACACTGACTGAAACAAAAGTATCTTTTCACCAATTCAGCAACAATTACGATAATGTAATTTTTTTTAATGCTGACGTAACTGGTCTGCCTATCTCAGGAACAATAAGGTTTATTGTACATTATGCTATTATGAATAAATTACTTAGGCTTGCGTAAGAATTACCATGAACATATAATGTTCAACTTCAAACAATACACTTTTAGTAAACATTTAATGAAATAAAACACTATTTCAACAATTATTGTCAGTGCCTACTTCCCTGATACTAAAAATCGGAAAGTTACAGCAAATCGTTTTGCTGCTCTAGTAGTTTTCCTGAATTTAGTGTCTTGCTTCGATATAAGCAGATCAATTTTACAACCAATCTTTTCGAAATCAATTGGTTTTATTCTTAAACAATTCGAAGACTACGCTGGATTCCCAATAATCAGCTCATTGTCAGACGTTAATTGACTGCATGCATCGAAATTTTCACGTCTCAAAATACGCTCTCCTATCCACATACAAGGTTTTTACCTTTTTTCTGGCGTCTTTAGAATAATTTACAAGGGCCGCGATTTTGCGTTTCGATGCTTTCATTGTGGCAAGCAGAATGAAACTCATGTACGACACAGGACACATTTCTCTGTATCACAGCGTAACTGTCAGTTGTAAACGTACCTAAGCGGGCCGTACATTTATTACGTGTCACAGCACTTCGGGAACTGTCAGACATGTACGTATGACATCAGTTTCTAGTGATTTCTGTCCGTATGCAAACAGTCAAAGCGATTTTCTATCCGGATCTCGAGATGTATGTCCGAAGAAAAGTGTCAGATAAAAACGCACGATAGGTTGGTGTTACGGTTCTCTAAGAATAAAACTCTGAATAGGTTTCTCACAAAGATAAGGGGAGAAAAACAAACTCGAAGCTCTAAGATAAAGGAAGGAGACTACCTCATTCTCCAAACTTTGCCACCAACAAGCTCTGCTAGGCTCCCACGGAGAATTATGGCTTACGCGATTTTTTGTGATTCTTCAGCTATCCTAAGTTCTTGATCCTTGATCAATAAAAGTGAGAGATACTAATCAAGAATAATTGTCTAGATTGTTCTCAGATACTACAGTAAGGATAAAAGATAATAATGAGCGGCAAACTGTAATTAACGCCCGCCGGAGAGGCCGTGTGGTTCCAGGCGCTACAGTCTGGAACCGAGCGACCGCTATGACCGCAGGTTCGAATCCTGCCTCGGGCATGGATGTGTGTGATGTCCTTAGGTTAGTTAGGTTTAATTAGTTCTAAGTTCTAGGCGACTGATGACCTGAGAAGTTAAGTCGCATAGTTCTCAGAGCCATTTTGTAATTAACGCTAGCGGTAGGGAAAATGATACACAAGAACTGAGTTTATGGAGACGAATCGTAGCAAGAAAGCTAATACAGACCAATTTTTGAAATACTCAAAAGAAACAAATTCGGTTAGCGAAAGAACATACAAGTAGTAGGGGACTGGTAATACACGTGTTTGTCAAAAACATTTCTTAACCACTTTTGACATCTGAGACACCATAATGAAGAACATGTTAAATAAACGAAATAAATTTAACGCAGTTGAAGAAAACAAAAGGGGTAAGCTTTCCGCTACTAATAAAAGATCGGAATTACAAAGAGAACTAATTACTGAACACACACATATTCATTTCCATGAATATCATCTCACTACTTGCAAAGATGCCGCGGAAGAATACCTGCTAGTAGATCAGAATATTTCCGAAATGTGTACATTCTACATACCAAAATGCGGAGGCCAGAATATTTCACCAGAAAAGGAAGGAGGAGGAAGTTAGTGTTTAACGTCCCGTCGACAACGAGCTCATTAGAGACGGAGCACAAGCTCGAATTAGGGAAGGATGGGGAAGGAAATCGGCCGTGCCCTTTCAAAGGAACCATCCCGGCATTTGCCTCAAGTGATCTAGGGAAATCACAAAAAACCTAAATCAGAATGGCCGGTCACCAGAAAAGAATTGGTTTCGTATGGACAAAAAATGCTCAACAAAAGTTTGGGATACTACCGTAAAATGTTGTCTTCGATACCAGGGGTCCCGCTGACATAGGCACTTCATGCATTATACAGTTAAGAGCCCATATACTGGACGGTGTTTACTAATGGCATGCTTTGTGGCCGTTTCCCAGTCATGCAAACATACCGCTGCCGCAGCGGCACACCACCAGAAGTACGGTATCAACAACAGCTTCATTCAGTTTGTGTTCAGCACTGAGGTACTTAGTTCAAAATGGTTCAAATGGCTCTGAGCACTATGGGACTCAACTGCTGAGGTCATTAGTCCCCTAGAACTTAGAACTAGTTAAACCTAACTAACCTAAGGACATCACACACATCCATGCCCGAGGCAGGATTCGAACCTGCGACCGTAGCGGTCTCGCGGCTCCAGACTGCAGCGCCAGAACCGCGCGGCCACTTCGGCCGGCTGGTACTTAGTACTTAGAGGTATACAACACTTTGATAGAATCAGGATAATGGGCTTTACTTTACTTTTAGCATGTCGTACACAGCAAGAAGTTGCCGATTGGTTACATGGACAGGCGCCGACTCCATGGGACCTGAGGGCACCCGAACCCCCTCAAAAATTCGTTTGGGGGGGGGGGGGGGCGAGCTCCCCCCAATAATTTAATAAAATTATTAGTTGTATTACGCTTTGTAAAATTACAAAATTATGTTGGATTTTTTTTATTTTCCTTGTTTGACGGTAGTTACCTTTTAAAATACATCATTAATCAGTTGAAACGAATAAATATTATGGTAGAAAGCAGGTTAACTGGGAACGAGTGGTGTGAATCATGATAGTGTTACGGTGCTGCGGGCACACTTCGAATTTGTCCCGCTGCGCGAACCTTCGGGTAAAGTCTGGCGCAGGCGGTCCAGCGCTGCGGCCACGGCGACATCAAAAGGACTGGAGCAGAAGCGCCTGGAACCCTCCACCTCGCGTCACCTTGACGCTTCGGTGTCTAGTGGGCTATTTCATATGACTACATTTTATTCGTTTATTAACGTCTCTCAGTGTATTGTGAATTAAGTTTGAAATGGATAAAATTGTTACGGAAAAGGCGCGCTTGGAAGTTGATGATACTGCAAGTCAACCTCCAACAATTATTGGGTCGTCAATTGCTTCGTCGTCTTCAAGCGAGAACCGTTCACAGCCGAAACCTGGACAATCCGGTGAGGGAAGATCATTTCAGAAGTCTTGGTTGATCAAATATACATGGCTAGAATACGAAGCATCTACCGGAAAAGTTCTCTGCAGAACCTGCAAAAAGGCAGATGCTAAAAATCTATTAAAATTTTCTTAAAAAGAAAGAAGACGCATTTACTTCCGTAGAGTTTTCTAACAGGAAAAAGGCTTTGGAGAAATTCCATCTTCATGAAAATGCGTTTACGCATAAAGAAGGTGTTCTGAAACTAAATTCTATCACTAACCGAAGCGTGACCTCCCAATTGAATGAACAGTTAGATAGTGATATGAAGAAAGGCCCATTAGCTCTTGAGACAATTTTTACTTCCGTGCACGTTCTCGCTTCCCACGCCCGGGTTCCCGGGTTCGATTCCCGGCGGGGTCAGGGATTTTCTCTGCCTCGTGATGCCTGGGTGTTGTGTGATGTCCTTAGGTTAGTTAGGTTTAAGTAGTTCTAAGTTCTAGGGGACTGATGACCATGGATGTTAAGTCCCATAGTGCTCAGAGCCATTACTTCCGTGCAATTTCTATGCCGACAGGGACTAGCAATTAGAGGGCACAAAGATGTAAACTCAATTTTTTTTTTCAATTTTTGGAACTCCGAAAGAATGACATACCTGACTTTAAAGATTGGTTAGAGCATTCGAGGTATAAGTGGAGGTCCCACGATATTCAAAACAAGATCATTGATCTACTAGGGAAGTCTGTGTTGAGAGAGTTAATGGCATCAATCAAGAAGACAGAACATTTTTCTAATTTGGTTGATGAAGCAAGTGATTCTTTGATTCACGAACACGTGTCATTTTGTATTCGTACTGTCGATGACTCCTTAATCATCAACGAAGACTTTATTGGCTTCTATGAGACCCCCAAAACTGAACCACAAACTCTGTTTAGTATTTTAAAAGACGTTTTTGCTCGTCTTGATATGTTAATGGATAACTTAAGAGGACAGTGCTATGATGATGCCTCGAATATGAGAGGTATGTTCAAAGGACTAAAAAAGTTAGTTTTGGATATACAACCAAAAGCACGTTATGTGCACCGCACCGCTCACAGTTTAAACTTAGCAGTTGTAGGCAGTCCCCACCATCTTACGTCTATGAGGGATATTATGGCTTTAGCCAAGGACTTAATAAACATCGTAAGGGAATCCAACAAAAGAATGGGAGAGGAGCAACGACCAAGCTGGTCTATGACCCCTTTGCCCGACTCGATGGACTGTGCGAGCTTCTAGTATCTTGAGAATATTGAAAAACTTTGAAGAGCTTCTAGAGTTTTTTTAAACATTTTCTGCAGAGGACAAAACAGAGGCAGGTTACAAATGTGCAGGCTACCTTGAGTCAATGTTACAATTCAAGACTTATCTCTTTTTACGTCTTTATTGCCATGCAATGAACCCAGTAGAGGATGTCAATGAAAAAATTCAATACCCTCATCTAAGTGTTGCTGATCTGGAAAAAAATATATGAGGGCTTGATTTGTACATTGAATGGAATGCGTGATAATTTTGAACACTTTTGGGAATTGTGTTTAAAAGAAAAACCTTCACAAGTTGATGATCCTTATCCTGCGCTTCCTCGGAATCGAAGTATACCAAAAGAAGTATGAAAACAACGAAGCCAGCTCACTGCACACTTTCGAAACCCCAAAGGAATACTACAAAGCTATTTACATTGAAGTTTGTGAAACGGTGCAATCTTGCATTTCTGAGCGGTCACAGTTAAATAAGAGTGCTTGCTTTTAGTAAACAGAGGTGAAACAAATTTGGTAAAATCAACTGAGTTTTTCAAAAATGACCTAGACATTGAGAGACTGCGCTTACACTTGAATATGTTAGCCGATATCTCTAATAAAAAAAAACTTGCCTTAAAAAACACGCATGATGTAAGAAATCACATCACAATAGAGCCTGCAGTTGGAGAAATGTTATGTGAAGTAGTGAAGTGCATTAAGCTTCTCCAAATAGTTCCAATCACGACAGCAACAGCAGAACGTTCATTTAGCGCTCTTAGACGTCTGAAGTCATATTTCCTATCAATAATGGGACAGAAGCGATTGAACAACTTAACTGTTCTTCATGCCCACCGAGATGTTTTGGATGAATTGGATATCTGACCAGTCATCAACGACTTCACATTCAGTAATCCAGGCAGACGGTCGACATTTGCACCTTTCTAAAGACACTCTAGCCCTAATAATGGCATTTAGAGCAATATTAAAAATCTTTATAAAATAGTGAATTAAATACATACATAATTTTAAATTTTGAGTTTCGAAATATTAGTACTAGTTTAGTACTATATTATTATAGTACTGTCTTACTATATTACTATAGTACTGTATTAGTTATTTTCATATACTTAAATATTTTTTAGGGTGTAAGACCCTATTAAAATCCGCTATTTACATACTTTTTGACTGAAAGTATTAGGCATACTGTATTAACTTCATTAACTGTATTGAAACATTAACTTTGAGATACTGTTTTTATTTAAGGAACCTTGAGCCTTATTCAAAGTAAGCTTAAATTAGCTATTTCACTTATTAATCAAAGTGCTATAACTGTGCGACAGCAGTATTTTATGTTTTGTTCTTTTAATGATAGTTTAGGATTTAATTAAATATAATTTCAGTCTTTTCAGAGCTATATATTCACTCCTCTGTAATAGTCTATAAGTAAGATTATTACTTTAAACTAAATTAGCTTTTTACGAAAATACTGTGTGTGTTTATTTTTGTTTCCTTTTTCAGAGCCAAAAAATATGTCAGGCTTGTCGAGTTTCTCGAAGTGTCGATTTTCGATAGTCCAGTTTTCGGGGTTCTAATGTTGGTCATATGACTCTAAAATGCTTATAAAACTTTAAAATTCACTATTTTTCATCTAAAATTTAGATAATTTCCCGGGGTTAGACCTCCAATATGCCCCCCCCCCCCCAATATTTTTTATAAGTCGGCGCCCCCTGGTTACATATCACTCAAAGTGGTGTGTTTTGATGTGGAGAAAGTACAGAGAAACGGGAAATGTGCATGATCGTCCTCGTATGACAACACCAATGCAGGATCGTTTCTTCCAACTGTCGGCACGCAGGCGCCCAACATCACCTGCCAGAAATATTGGAAAAAACTTCTCCCGGGCAACAGGGATTTGTATCTCAGACGTAACAGTGCGTATAAGGTTGCATCAGGGTGGTCTTCATCCAGAAGACCAATGAAAATTTTTCACTCAACCGACGGAACCGACGCAATCGAAGGACGCGGGCTCTTGCACTTCAACATTGGACCATTGCAAAATGGAGTAACGTCTTGTTTGCTGATCAGACCAGGATTGATTTGCGACTGGACACGACGTGTTAGGGTCTGGAGAAGCGCTAGATGACACCAGGAACGCCGATACGTTCAGGAAGTCCATCCGATTGCAGGTTGAAGTGCGCGGCAAGAATGAAGGGACAGCGGACCCCTCTAATTCCCATCTACGGCACGTTGACAGGCCTCCGATACCTCCAAGACATCCTAAAAATGATTGTAAGGCTCTAAAAACGTGATGTCGGTGACAACTTCACCCTAGTCGATGACAATGCAAGACCACACCGTACTCTAGTAGAGTCTCCGTATCTTCAAGGATGCAACATAAACAGCACATTGGCCAGCACAGTCCACAGACATGAATGCAATTGAGCTTGCATGGGACCTGTTGAAGGTGGCCGGCACTAAACAGCGACCTAATCTACCTGAAAATCTTCAGAATTTCACTGAAGCTGCCACTGAGGTGTGCGACCTCACACCCTACTTGATGCTCTCATCCAGAGCATGCCTCGTAGAGTGGAAGAACTCCTTCGTGCGCGGGGAGGACATACTCACTACTAAAGACTGATAATCATCATCATGAGATAAAGATTGTCACTGTTTTTTTTTCTAGATGTACAATTAAGTCTGCTTTGTTTTGTAATGAATTTTTGTTATTGACCAAAATCGTTCTTGTTTTCAGAAGGAATTATGTTTATTTTGTAAATAAGGTATTGTACAAACCTCAATGGGACTACTGTAAGAAGCCATTGCAGTAAACTCTATCATATTGAAAAATTTTGTTGAGGCGTGTATTTCAAAATACACTCCTGGAAATTGAAATAAGAACACCGTGAATTCATTGTCCCAGGAAGGGGAAACTTTTTTGACACATTCCTGGGGTCAGATACATCACATGATCACACTGACAGAACCACAGGCACATAGACACAGGCAACAGAGCATGCACAATGTCGGCACTAGTACAGTGTATATCCACCTTTCGCAGCAATGCAGGCTGCTATTCTCCCATGGAGACGATCGTAGAGATGCTGGATGTAGTCCTGTGGAACGGCTTGCCATGCCATTTCCACCTGGCGCCTCAGTTGGACCAGCGTTCGTGCTGGACGTGCAGACCGCGTGAGACGACGCTTCATCCAGTCCCAAACATGCTCAATGGGGGACAGATCCGGAGATCTTGCTGGCCAGGGTAGTTGACTTACACCTTCTAGAGCACGTTGGGTGGCACGGGATACATGCGGACGTGCATTGTCCTGTTGGAACAGCAAGTTCCCTTGCCGGTCTAGGAATGGTAGAACGATGGGTTCGATGACGGTTTGGATGTACCGTGCACTATTCAGTGTCCCCTCGACGATCACCAGTGGTGTACGGCCAGTGTAGGAGATCGCTCCCCACACCATGATGCCGGGTGTTGGCCCTGTGTGCCTCGGTCGTATGCAGTCCTGATTGTGGCGCTCACCTGCACGGCGCCAAACACGCATACGACCATCATTGGCACCAAGGCAGAAGCGACTCTCATCGCTGAAGACGACACGTCTCCATTCGTCCCTCCATTCACGCCTGTCGCGACACCACTGGAGGCGGGCTGCACGATGTTGGGGCGTGAGCGGAAGACGGCCTAACGGTGTGCGGGACCGTAGCCCAGCTTCATGGAGACGGTTGCGAATGGTCCTCGCCGATACCCCAGGAGCAACAGTGTCCCTAATTTGCTGGGAAGTGGCGGTGCGGTCCCCTACGGCACTGCGTAGGATCCTACGGTCTTGGCGTGCATCCGTGCGTCGCTGCGGTCCGGTCCCAGGTCGACGGGCACGTGCACCTTCCGCCGACCACTGGCGACAACATCGATGTACTGTGGAGACCTCACGCCCCACGTGTTGTGCAATTCGGCGGTACGTCCACCCGGCCTCCCGCATGCCCACTATACGCCCTCGCTCAAAGTCCGTCAACTGCACATACGGTTCACGTCCACGCTGTCGCGGCATGCTACCAGTGTTAAAGACTGCGATGGAGCTCCGTATGCCACGGCAAACTGGCTGACACTGACGGCGGCGGTGCACAAATGCTGCGCAGCTAGCGCCATTCGACGGCCTACACCGCGGTTCCTGGTGTGTCCGCTGTGCCGTGCGTGTGATCATTGCTTGTACAGCCCTCTCGCAGTGTCCGGAGCAAGTATGGTGGGTCTGACACACCGGTGTCAATGTGTTCCTTTTTCCATTTCCAGGAGTGTAATTTTAATCACCCTGTTCATGGTCCTTGAAAGGATCAGTTGCTACATGTGTGAGGAAATGAACGACAGTAAAAATTCTAAAATCAGGAGGATCACGCAACAGAATTATAAAAGAGGACCTTTCGTTTACAATTCCTCCTTCTACAATGTAACAATCGGATGTGCAGAAAGAACCGCTGGAAGAAAACACACTGAAGTAGCTTTTGGTGTTCTTGACCACATGAACAAAAATAATGCCGCTGACAATCCGTGAGTGTAAATGTAGAGTGTGTGTGGTGTACAGATCCGGAATACTTTATTTTGTTAATTGGGTGCATGCTGTAAATCGTTCTGGATATTGCTCAAGCTGATCATAGGGACAGTACATTCTCAAATGGACTAATATTCCGTGCGGCTGCGAGTAAGGACACTGAGACATATGATCCATCAGGGTGGCACACAACTGGTGAAGTGGCCTCTACAATCAGTAAGGCTGGTCTAAGAAATTCAGACCAAACAAATGTAAACTATTTTAAAACAGCCACATGAAAAATCTTAAAACAAAAAAATATGTACTGAAGGTTATCTGGAGCGATGGTTAGGCGTTTGCTGCTCTTTAGAAAAATAATCATCCAGGTTATATACAGTTGAAATATGATTATAATCAAAAGAAGTTCTGTACTTTAAAAAAAATTGTAGAAAAGAGTTCAGACAACGTCAGATTGTGGATTACGTCGTCAAAGATACCACATATGCAAGGAAGTGGCAGGTGAAAATACAGAACATGTCTGTGACAGTGTCTGTTGTACACTCATAACTGCAAAAATTAAGATGTTGTGAAACTGTCAGTTATACGTCAGCGAAGCGTGCAACATCTTTAGAGTCAAAGAACCTTATGTCACCAACATCCTTTTAAAAATCAAATTTGTTATTTATTCATTCATTTCGAAGAAAAAATAAAATAATTATGTGCAGTAGTATAAAGTTACATCCGAAGTCAATAAAACTTAATTTACTGCAGAATCAAATCGTCTATTAGTTTGCATACACAATTCACTACACTTTTTTGTTTCCCCCAAAAATGTATATTTTTTAGCTGTAGTCTTTTAACATTAAACACCAATTTTTAGAAGGACCAGAAGTAACTAACCACTTCACTCAGCCAAGGACGCCCATCATCTTGTTTGTAGGGAGGGGGAAGGGCAGACCTGAAAATATGGAGTATTTTTAATATTTTGAAAGACGAATGGTGTCTTGTAAGTAGCCACACAGGAGTTAAAAACCGGCATATTACCGACTTTTAAATCGTTTTCTTGAAAGAAAAAATACCTGACAACACTCTGTTTCTTCCTTTCCTTGAGAGCTTGGGAGAGGGGGGTACCTGACCCCCCCCCCTCCCCCATCCTTGCACTCAACAGATAGACAGCAACAATCGACCAGGGCCAACAGCGAATGCGTGATTCCCGGAAAACGGCCACAGTTTTCTGGGTGCATGCGAGGTGTCAGCTCGGGGAAGTCAGTGTTGCTACGGCTATGCCAGTCGCAGTGAAAGGCAAATTATGGAACGGTTTAATTGATCACGGCTTGAGCAATGAGGATCTCAATGTGTACCGATTTGCCTCGTACGTGGTTGAGCCACTCTCAAACAATGAAGAGCTGAATGGTTTGAAGAGCAGTGATCGCACGGCTGTGGAGGAAGCATTGTTGAAGTTTATTTAAGCCGGCCGCAGTGGCCGAGGGTTTCTTGGTGCTTCAGTCTGGAACTGCGCGACCGCTACGGTCGCAGGTTCGAATCCTGCCTCGGGCATGGATGTGTGTGATGTCCTTAGGTTGGTTAGGTTTAAGTAGTCCTAAGTTCTAGGGGACTGATGACCTCAGATATTAAATCCCATAGTGCTCAGAGCCATTTGAACCATTTTGAAGTTTATTTACTTGTTTTAAACAGGTGGGTGATTACCAGCAGCTCCAGTAACTCAGCACCGTATACCTAGAGGGGATAGTACACTGACTTACATTAAACTGTATCTCGCACAATAAGACTTTTACAGACATTAATGGAGGAGTTCATTGAACAGCAACTACAAGATGGAATCGCAGAACCCAGGGACAGCGCCTTGAGCACAAATATACACTCCTGGAAATGGAAAAAAGAACACATTGACACCGGTGTGTCAGACCCACCATACTTGCTCCGGACACTGCGAGAGGGCTGTACAAGCAATGATCACACGCACGGCACAGCGGACACATCAGGAACCGCGGTGTTGGCCGTCGAATGGCGCTAGCTGCGCAGCATTTGTGCACCGCCGCCGTCAGTGTCAGCCAGTTTGCCGTGGCATACGGAGCTCCATCGCAGTCTTTAACACTGGTAGCATGCCGCGACAGCGTGGACGTGAACCGTATGTGCAGTTGACGGACTTTGAGCGAGGGCGTATAGTGGGCATGCGGGAGGCCAGGTGGACGTACCGCCGAATTGCTCAACACGTGGGGCGTGAGGTCTCCACAGTACATCGATGTTGTCGCCAGTGGTCCGTGGAAGGTGCACGTGCCCGTCGACCTGGGACCGGACCGCAGCGACGCACGGATGCACGCCAAGACCGTAGGATCCTACACAGTGCCGTAGGGGACCGCACCGCCACTTCCCAGCAAATTAGGGACACTGTTGCTCCTGGGGTATCGGCGAGGACCATTCGCAACCGTCTCCATGAAGCTGGGCTACGGTCCCGCACACCGTTAGGCCGTCTTCCGCTCACGCCCCAACATCGTGCAGCCCGCCTCCAGTGGTGTCGCGACAGGCGTGAATGGAGGGACGAATGGAGACGTGTCGTCTTCAGTGATGAGAGTCGCTTCTGCCTTGGTGCCAATGATGGTCGTATGCGTGTTTGGGGCCGTGCAGGTGAGCGCCACAATCAGGACTGCATACGACCGAGGCACACAGGGCCAACACCCGGAATCATGGTGTGGGGAGCGATCTCCTACACTGGCCGTACACCACTGGTGATCGTCGAGGGGACACTGAATAGTGCACGGTACATCCAAACCGTCATCGAACCCATCGTTCTACCATTCCTAGACTGGCAAGGGAGCTTGCTGTTCCAACAGGACAATGCACGTCCGCATGTATCCCGTGCCACCCAACGTGCTCTAGAAGGTGTAAGTCAACTACCCTGGCCAGCAAGATCTCCGGATCTGTCCCCCATTGAGCATGTTTGGGACTGGATGAAGCGTCGTCTCACGCGGTCTGCACGTCCAGCACGAACGCTGGTCCAACTGAGGCGCCAGGTGGAAATGGCATGGCAAGCCGTTCCACAGGACTACATCCAGCATCTCTACGATCGTCTCCATGGGAGAATAGCAGCCTGCATTGCTGCGAAAGGTGGAGGTACACTGTACTAGTGCCGACATTGTGCATGCTCTGTTGCCTGTGTCTATGTGCCTGTGGTTCTGTCAGTGTGATCATGTGATGTATCTGACCCCAGGAATGTGTCAATAAAGTTTCCCCTTCCTAGGACAATGAATTCACGGTGTTCTTATTTCAATTTCCAGGAGTGTAGGTATCGTGCCTAAGATATCATCAGATGGAATGAAGTAATACAGGATTTGCTGTGATGACTGGTATCTGAATGCACAAACTGTTAGAGATGCTTATCCAAACCCTAACATTACCGAAACCTTGGATAATTTGGGTCAGTGTCGTTACTCTACTACAACGGATCATAAAAGTGGTTCTCATCAGTTCGAAGAAGCACTTGAGGATAGACCAAAGACACTGCTTAGAGTACCATGCGGACATTATTAGTATAAGAGGATGCTGTTTGGTTTAAAAATGCACCAGGTACTTTTCATTGGTTATTCGATAGAGTTTTAGGAAGGTTTAAGTCGAAGACTTGTATGGTTCAAATGGCTCTGAGCACTACGCGGCTTAACTTCTGAGGTCATCAGTCGCCTAGAACTTACAACTAATTAAACCTAACTAACCTAAGGACATCACACACATCCATGCCCGAGGCAGGATTCGAACCTGCGACCGTAGCGGTCGCTCGGCTCCAGACTGTAGCGCCTAGAACCGCACGGCCACTCCTGCCGGCCCAATCCGTTAACAGATTACTCAAAAAGGTTGTAGAGATTCAGTGGACAGAGGACTATCAAGTGGCGTTCGAAAAATTGAAGGACGCATTGATTTAGGATCCGATATTTGCTTTCCCGTTTTTGAAAAAGATTTCATCTTCTTGTGCATTGATTCTAACGAAGCAGTCGGCTGTATTTTGGATCAAATTGTCAACGGACAGGAGCATCCAGTAACATACGCTCTGAGCTAGTTAAATAAAGCAGAGCATAACTACTCAACAACTGAAAAGGAAATATAAGCAGATTTATATGGTACTTCGTTTTTCCTGTGTTACTTGTATGGTACAAAACTGAAATGGTTGGTAGTCGAAAGCCGAATATAATCGTGTAACACGTTGGGCTCTCAAGCTCAGTGAATCTGAGTACACGGTCATCCGTTAGCCACGTAGGAAATACTCGAAAGCTGACACAGTAGCCATGTTGAGTACATTGGGCAAGAGAGTGTTAGACAGCAAAATCAGGCAGGGGACAAAATTGTGAGGTTTCTAAGTCATAGCTGCACTTTATTGCACATGAGGATTCGTAGTGCAGAGTCACAAGATGTGGACCACATGTCGTGATCCCAGCAGCTTTTCAAAACAAAGTGTTATAACAGGCTCATGACCTTATGCTGTAAGGTCATAGCGGCCGGCGAGCAACAGGTGACCGTATTGTAGAATGGTTTTGGCGGAGAAATAGAAAGCACGGCGTGGAGTACTATGTCAAGGAATGTGTACCATGTGTGGAGATAACGCGTATTTTGCATCATAAAATTCCTTTGCAGACGCTTTGAATCCACTGCAAATGTTTGGTGTCGACATCTTCTACAATTCAACAAAACACCTGCGGAGAATAGGTATGTGCTTACGATCATCGACCGCTATTCACGGTTACTAGCAATGATAGCAATTCCAGATCAACAGATCAGTACTGAAACACAGGCATTAGTTAACTGTTGGATATGGAAGTCTGGAGTACCTGATACCTTAATCATGGATGACGGTACGAACTTCATTTCAGACCTTTTGAAACAGCTATGCCATATTTTACACAAATGGAAGTTACGAATGAGCCCATTACACACTCAACCAAACAGGAAAACGAAGCCTGTCCATAAGACCATTTCGAAAATGTCAAGCAACCACGTGAATGTTAGGCATGATGACTGGGACGCCTATCTCCCATACATGGTCTGTGCGTGCAACTCAAAGGCTCATACAGGAACAGACATGTCACCATTTGAGGTGGTGTACGGGAGGAAGTTGCCATACTCCTTTGACGTCTTAAGTCCTAAGCTAGGACCAGACCATGAATAAATAAAGAAATTTGAGAGAAGAATACAGTTAATACGGAAAAATATGGAAAAGCAAACACAATGGCTTTCGAACGCCAGGAGCAGGCGCATTGGCTAACTATCATAATACCGTATAGAGCAGTGGGTATTGGTCATTGATCCATAAGCGTCGAAGGGAAAGACGAAGAAGTTCTTTACCAAATATCGTGGAGAGGCCTTCTCAGTTAATGTAAATGTACAGCTTTCTACCACAACGTCTATCGGTCACGTCAGTCGGGTAAAAGGTCAGCACAGATTATGTCGATAAGCATTTCATCTGCCAGTTGTGGATTTTTCTACTATGTATTTGCACATTTTATTTCTGTAGTAAATGCAGGCATGCACAATCTACAGATCCACTAAACGCATCAGTTGCCAATCCAGTAGTTAGCTTTCGTAAGTCAGAGGAACAATTAATGGAAGCAAAACGACTGGATTTAAATAGTATAAGCGTTAGATTAAGGGATGAATTGTAACAAGAACTTTAAGAGAAGCTCGTCTTAATAGTAGATAACCGAGAATAGCTTTTTAAAACCGAGTGTTGCTATTATCACTGTATAGAATGTCATGGTGAAGAGTAATTGTAATAAAGCACTCGTCTCGGAAGAACTGGGTCGAATCTTACGAAAGAGAGGAGGCGTGCAGCACCCAGAAAAAGTTCGGTACGCGAATTGTAAAAAATTTTTCAACTTTATTCCGACTGCTGCCAGGCAATAAAGGCCAAATCGGGTAGTGTGCTAATCAAGTAGGGCACCGTGCGTTCTGCTGACATGTCAAACTCCCCAGCCCGAGGGATTTGTGACATCGCCTACGGGGGAAGCGCATTGAACAGCTAACGCTACAACACAGTGTGACCAAGAGTGAAGTATCATATTGTAACTTGATGCACTTGTGCGTTGCAGAGTACTCACACATTGCAAAAAATGACCGAATCTAGCAACTCGTGCTTGGTGCGGATCCCGGAAACAAGCCAAGAAAATCTAAAAGGATGATTAATGTGGAACAAACCGACTCATCCCGCCTAGCAAGACTTTGTCAGAAGCACAGCAATAATTGTATGAATAATCAACGCTAGGGGCTCTATTATTCAGTTGTGCCACCATTCTGTCTGCATCTTGAAATGGACTCTTGTGACCATACAAAGTTACTTTCATCTGCTTATAACTGTGGGTTCTTTGATTGCTCAAGGAAAATGTTCATCTAGTTAAGCACTCCGTCTGCAGGCCACAAGTGGCCCATCGGGACCATCCGACCGCCGTGTCATCCTCAGTGGAGGATGCGGATAGGAGGAGCATGTGGTCAGCACACCGCTCTCCCGGTCGTTATGATGGCTTTCTTTGATCGGTGTTCATCTAGTTAGAGCACATAAAATATTAGTCCACTTTATTACAAGAGTGAATAAAAAGATTCACTTAGCTTCAACACATTGACAAGCAAAGCGTCACTTGATGCAATAAGTAACAAATTGTGCTCTCGAAGTACAGTGTTCAACATGTACAACAGTAAAAGTACATCTTAAACTTTAACAATTCGTTGGTCGTGCACAGTGATGTTGACTACTGCAGCTGAGCTCACGAATTTGGCTGAGATCTTGCATGCTCGACACTGTATTGATCTCAGAACGACTGCGCCGCTATACTGAGAGGGAAGGCGTGTCTTCTGGAGTGCCTCTCATTGTTTATTACGGACTGCAGTGAGTCAACGTTAATGTTGCGGTATGCAGAATGCATACGGGGACCTGGCGCTGAACAAAATCACGCTGAGTCGTTGGGTGAGGCGTCTGTCATCATTGAAACAAGGTCGTGCAAACCTTCCTGATCTCTCGCACGCCGGCCGGCCGCACACAGCTGAGACTCTTGCGTTGTTGGAACGTGTGGACACTCCAGTTTAAGATGACTGTCGGATCACAATCAAATACCTTCTTTTACGACTCGTCGTTGAAGCGCTGACACACTCGTGCAGCAGTTGGAGTACTCAAGGGTGTGTGCCCGTTGGATTCCTATCGCGTAACCCAAGACTATAAAGAACAATGAAACACCATCTGTGCGGAATTGCTTGCGCATAGCGAGGCTGATTGTGACAATTTTTGTCGATGAAATAAGGGTGAATCACTTCGGACCGGAAACAAAACGGCAACCCATTGAGTGACGCCATACCAGCTCTCCTCCGAATAAAAGGTTCAAAGGCGCATTCTCAGCAAGCATAATCATGGCGACGGTCTTCGGGGGTCTCTGAAGAGGTTATTCTGTTTGACATCCTCCATCGTGGTGTAACAATCAGCTCTGAAGTGTATTGTGTTACCATCAGGAAATTGAAGAAATGACTTCAGCGTGTTCGTCGCCACAAAGATGCAAACTCCATAACAAAGCAAGGCCTCAGACAAGTCTGCATAGCCGAGTGGAGCTCACAAAGCTTCACTAGACTGTTCTTCCTCATCCACCTTACGTCCAGGATCTCGAACCTTCTGACTTCTCTCTGTTTAGTGGCCGAGTGGTTCTAGGCGCTACAGTCTGGTACTGCAAGACCGCTACGGTCGCAGGTTCGAATCCTGCCTCGGGCATGGATGTGTGTGATGTCCTTAGGTTAGTTAGGTTTGGTTCAAATGGCTCTGAGCACTATGGGACTTAACATCTGAGATCATCAGTCCCCTAGAACTTAGAACGACTTAAACCTAACTAACCTAAGGACATCACACACATCCATGCCCGAGGCAGGATTCGAACCTGCGACCGTCGTGGTCGCGCGGTTCCAGACTGAAGCGCCTAGAACCGCTCGGCCACACTGGCCGGCAATTAGGTTTAAGTAGTTCTAAGTTCTAGGGGACTGATGACCTCAGATGTTAAGTCCCATAGTGCTCCGAGCCATTTGAACGCTCTGTTTAGCCCAATGAACGATGCACTCCATGGGAAGCAGTATGTGGATGTTGGGGTGGGTACTGATGCAGGAAGACGTTGGCTCCGACGTCGACCAGTAGACTGGTACCAAGCGGACATACAGACCTTCCCAGTAAGGCGGTAAGGCCGTCGCACTGAACGGAGAGATAAAATAAGTTTTTGTAGCCAAAAGAGTAGAGACTAATATGGTGTGTTGGAATCCTGAATAAAACCAATGTGCTTTCAGAAAAAAAATGTGTTGCATTTCTTATTGAACGACCCTAGTAATTTCGATCCTATGAACTCATTAATCACAAACTTGAATATTTTTAAACATCGTGTACTGGATGATGAATGATGCTTTGTTAATGAAAGATGGAATGATCCCCTCCCCCTCATGCTAAACACAGAACCTATCGAATTTGTTATTTCTGTCCTACGAGGGTGAGTCAAATTAAAACCTTAAATATTTTTTTAATATTATTTATTGTGCAGAAGTGGCACAAAGCTGTATCACTTTTTAACACAATCTCCCCCATGCTTAATGCAAATCCTCCAGCGCTTGCAAAGTGCATAAATTCCTTTAAAAAAATTCTTTTGGTAGTCCGCGCAACCACTCATGCACCGCGTTGCGTACCTCTTCATCAGAACGGAACTTCTTTCCTCCCAATGCGTCTTTGAGTGATCCAAACATATGGAAATCACTTGGTGATAAGGAATGGCGCCATTCCTCGCTCGCTCTCTTCATTTCCGGTTGGTGGAAGTGAACCCAGGTTTCGTCACCAGTAATGATTCTTGCAAGGAAGCCATCACCTTCTCGTTCAAAGCGCTGAAGAAGTTCTTCACAAACATCAATACATCGTTCTCTCATTTCAGGAGTCAGCTAACGTGGAACCCATCTTGCAGACACTGTGAAATTGAAGCACATCATGCACAATGTGGTGTGCTGACCTGTGACTAATCTGTAAACGTGCTGCAATGTCATTCAGTGTCACTCGGCGGCTTTCCTTCACTATGGCTTCAACTGCTGCAATGTTCTGTGGAGTCACAACTCGTTGTGCCTGTCCTGGACTGGAACATCTTCCACTGAAGTCACACCATTTGCGAACTTCCTACTCCATTCGTAGACTTGCTGCTGTGACAAACATGCATCACCGTACTGAACCTTCATTTGTCGATGAATTTCAATAGGTTTCACACCTTCATTACGCAAAAACCGAATAACAGAACGCTGTTCTTCCCTTGTGCAAGTCGCAAGTGGGGCGGCCATCTTTATACTGATACTGCGACGGTCAAGGTTACTAAATAATAAGGTTGGGCAGTAAGCGCTCTGCTCTGCCATTGGCTGGCCTAGTGACGTCAGTGTGGAAGCAAGCGCTCACAAGCAGACGACACGGCATGCGCGTTTACGTCAAGTTTTTGGCGGAAGACTTTGTTTATACCAGAAATGAGATGTCTAAATTGCTTTTCTGCTGCTAAAATATTACAGTTAAAACTGATGAGTTATATTCTTTCGCAGCTTATGCCTCACACATCGGTAAAATATCAGATCACAACCACACTGACACACACTTGAAATTCGAAACCTCGGCTCAAATAAATCAGAAACTATTCATTTAATCGGATTGAAATGAATTTACTTAAGAGCTCGAAGTTGCACGAAGTTGCACACACTTGTTTGTAAGAACAGCATTCCTTCTTTCTAAAGCCGCTATAGTATTCATCAAAGTAACTTTATCTGTGTCTGAAAAAAGAACCTGTCATCTGTACATGTGCTTTTATTATGATGTTTCTTATTTGGTGACAGCTTTTCCAGAGTTTCCAGAGATTTCTTATGTAGTTCTCGTTTCTTATACCGTTTGGTTCTGTCCTCTGTTGCGGGTGACACATTGACAGTCGCACTACTGCACGGCAAATTGCGCGAAGGAACTGCATCTGGTTTGAGCATTCTTTTTCGGGACAAATTAAGCAATTCAGACTGTAAATCCCTTAAGTAATCTGTTTCTGCGAAATGGCGAGAACATATTCTTGCATGCGCAACATTTACACTGTCTTTCCTACAACATTTCGACAACCATAGTTTTTGTAATGTTTCATTAAGGGGGAAACTGTGATACATTACGTCAGTTCCCTTTGTGCTCCAGTTGTAGGAAAAACAGCCCGTTACAGCACAGCCTGGCATTGTAAAAATTAATTTTCTCACTCACTTGTAGATTCTCCAATAAGAATTTCACAGGACGAACCATAAACTATAGAGCTGGCGAACACAATGTTGATTCCGCTGTCCACTATCGCTAACTATTTCAGTTCCGAATCAAATATCAATTACAGCAAAAACCGTTAACACTCCCGACTTCCGAATGTTTCCGTTGTTGACTGAGTACCTCAGAAGAAAGAACTCAATCAAAATACTCCTTCAAACACAAAACAACACAAGAAAAACTATCACACACAATTCGAACTGTGTACTGTTTGGCACAGCTGCTTCCACCGTGACGTCATGCGCACAACTGAGAAAACACGTTGCTTTCTGCGCATAGCTTTCTGCTCCCCCCTGCGCGACGGTATGTGTGCATCTGTACTATGGTGCCACCTACAGGCCATTCTGCACGCTGTTTGTAGCACGCTTACCAACTTACAGGATGTTGTTGTTGTTGTGGTCTTCAGTCCTGAGACTGGTTTGATGCAGCTCTCCATGCTACTCTATCCTGTGCAAGCTTCTTCATCTCCCAGTACCTACTGCAACCTACATCCTTCTGAATCTGCTTAGTGTATTGATCTCTTGGTCTCCCTCTACGATTTTTACCCTCCACGCTGCCCTCCAATGCTAAAGTTGTGATCCCTTGATGCCTCAAAACATGTCCTACCAACCGATCCCTTCTTTTAGTCAAGTTGTGCCACAAACTTCTCTTCTCCCCAATCCTATTCAATACCTCCTCATTAGTTACGTGATCTACCCACCTTATCTTCAGCATTCTTCTGTAGCACCACATTTCGAAAGCTTCTATTCTCTTCTTGTCCAAACTAGTTATCGTCCATGTCTCACTTCCATACATGGCTACACTCCATACAAATACTTTCAGAAACGACTTCCTGACACCTAAATCTATACTTGATGTTAACAAATTTCTCTTCTTGAGAAACGCTTTCCTTGCCATTGCCAGTCTACATTTTATATCCTCTCTACTTCGACTATCATCGGTTATTTTACTCCCTAAATAGCAAAACTCCTTTACTACTTTAAGTGTCTCATTTCCTAATCTAATTCCCTCAGCATCACCCGACTTAATTTGACTACATTCCATTATCCTCGTTTTGCTTTTGTTGATGTTCATCTTATATCCTCCTTTCAAGACATTGTCCATTCCGTTCAACTGCTCTTCCAAGTCCTTTGCTGTCTCTGACAGAATTACAATGTCATCGGCGAACCTCAAAGTTTTTACTTCTTCTCCATGAATGTTAATACCTACTCCGAACTTTTCTTTTGTTTCCTTTATTGCTTGCTCAATATACAGATTGAATAACATCGGGGAGAGGCTACAACCCTGTCTCACTCCTTTCCCAACCACTGCTTACCTTTCATGCCCCTCGACTCTTATAACTGCCATCTGGTTTCTGTACAAATTGTAAATAGCCTTTCGCTCCCTGTATTTTACCCCTGCCACCTTCAGAATTTGAAAGAGAGTATTCCATTCAACATTGTCAAAAGCTTTCTCTAAGTCTACAAATGCTAGAAACGTAGGTTTGCCTTTTCTTAATCTTTCTTCCAAGATAAGTCGTAAGGTCAGTATTGCCTCACGTGTTCCAACATTTCTACGGAATCCAAACTGATCTTCCCTGAGGTCGGCTCCTACCAGTTTTTCCATTCGTCTGTAAAGAATTCGCGTTAGTATTTTGCAGCTGTGACTTATTAAACTGATAGTTCGGTAATTTTCACATCTGTCAACACCTGCTTTCTTTGGGATTGGAATTATTATATTCTTCTTGAAGTCTGAGGGTATTTCACCTGTCTCATACATCGTGCTCACTAGATGGTAGAGTTTTGTCATGACTGGCTCTCCCGAGGCCATCAGTAGTTCTAGTGGAATGTTGTCTACTCCCGGGGCCTTGTTTCGACTCAGGTCTTTCAGTGCTCTGTCAAACTCTTCACGCAGTATCTTATCTCCCATTTCGTCTTCATCTACATCCTCTTCCATTTCCATAATATTGTCCTCGAGTACATCTCCCTTGTATAAACCCTCTATATACTCCTTCCACCTTTCTGCCTTCCCTTCTTTGCTTAGAACTGGGTTTCCATCTGAGCTCTTGATATTCATACAAGTCGTTCTCTTCTCTCCAAAGGTCTCTTTAATTTTCCTGTAGGCAGTATCTATCTGACCCCTAGTGAGACAAGCCTCTACATCCTTACATTTGTCCTCTAGCCATCCCTGCTTAGCCATTTTGCACTTCCTGTCGATTTCATTTTTGAGACGTTTGTATTCCTTTTTGCCTGCTTCACTTACTGCATTTTTATATTTTCTCCTTTCATCAATTAAATTCAATATTTCTTCTGTTACCCAAGGATTTCTATTAGCCCTCGTCTTTTTACCTACTTGATCGTCTGCTGCCTTCACCACTTCATCCCTCAGAGCTACCCATTCTTCTTCTACTGTATTTCTTTCCCCCATTCCTGTCAATTGTTCCCTTATGCTCTCCCTGAAACTCTCTACAACCTCTGGTTCTTTCAGTTTATCCGGGTCCCATCTCCTTAAATTCCCACCTTTTTGCAGTTTCTTCAGTTTCAATCTGCAGTTCATAACCAATAGATTGTGGTCAGAATCCACATCTGCCCCAGGAAATGTCTTACAATTTAAAACCTGGTTCCTAAATCTCTGTCTTACCATTATATAATCTATCTGAAACCTGTCAGTATCTCCTGGCTTCTTCCATGTATACAGCCTCCTTTCATGATTCTTGAACCAAGTGTTAGCTATGATTAAGTTATGCTCTGTGCAAAATTCTACAAGGCGGCTTCCTCTTTCATTCCTTCCCCCCAATCCATATTCACCTACTATGTTTCCTTCTCTCCCTTTTCCTACTGACGAATTCCAGTCACCCATGACTATTAAATTTTCGTCTCCCTTCACTACCTGAATAATTTATTTTATCTCGTCATACATTTCATCTATTTCTTCATCATCTGCAGAGCTAGTTGGCATATAAACTTGTACTACTGTAGTAGGCATGGGCTTTATGTCTATCTTGGCCACAATAATGCGTTCACTATGCTGTTTGTAGTAGCTAACTCGCACTCCTATTTTTTTATTCATTATTAAACCTACTCCTGCATTACCCCTATTTGATTTTGTATTTATAACCCTGTAATCACCTGACCAAAAGTCTTGTTCCTCCTGCCACCGAACTTCACTAATTCCCACTATATCTAACTTTAACCTATCCATTTCCCTTTTCAAATTTTCTAACCTACCTGCCCGATTAAGTGATCTGACATTCCACGCTCCGATCCGTAGAACGCCAGTTTTCTTTCTCCTGATAACGACGTCCTCTTGAGTAGTCCCCGCCCGGAGATCCGAATGGGGGACTATTTTACCTCCGGAATATTTTACCCAAGAGGACGCCATCATCATTTAATCATACAGTAGAGCTGCATGTCCTCGGGAAAAATTACGGCTGTAGTTTCCCCTTGCTTTCAGCCGTTCGCAGTACCAGCACAGCAAGGCCGTTTTGGTTAATGTTACAAGGCCAGATCAGTCAATCATCCAGACTGTTACCCCTGCAACTACTGAAAAGGCTGCTGCCCCTCTTCAGGAACCACATGTTTGTCTGGCCTCTCAACAGATACCCCTCCGTTGTGGTTGCACCTACGGTACGGCCATCTGTATCGCTGAGGCACGCAAGCCTCCCCACCAACGGCAAGGTCCATGGTTCATGGGGGGACTTACAGGATAACGGCGCGAAATTTCGATTTGTTATTACAAATTTATGGTTTTCATTTGTCTCATCCTCGTACTAAAACATGTTACTTGTATCCTAAGACAGAAGTAGCTCTCAGTACAGCCTACTGATGCCGCGCATTACGAAGCAGTAATTCTGTTGTACAAATGTCTCTTATAAACTGGTAATGCTGAACTCAGTGAGGCAACCGTGAGATGCAAGGAAGATTAAGCTGACACTTCCCATCTAACGTTCGGGTCGATGACATTATTGCCACGAACCTGGCCGTCGCTTCCACCTTATCCTTGGATCCCTCGCACATCGTCATCACCTACAGAAATAACCAACCATTCCTACAATTCACCATCCACGAACTTTGACGCTTATTGTTACAAACAAGAAAAGACTATAAATGCCGAACTGCTGTTACTACCTAGAGTACTATCTCATAGTAACACAATATTGTTTACAGAAGTTATTGAACTATCAATACTCACCTTGATTAAAATCTATAAAACATTTAGCGTAGACAGCGAATTAATAGACAGTAACACAACGGTTCTGAGCTCAGTTAAAATCTGCAGTGCCACGGAACAACTTTTATGCTTCTATGTAATAAACCGCCGCTTATTATTGTTGATATGTAGAAGTGACCATTTTAACAGACAACGCCACGCTTTGTTCGCTACTTGTACTGTTAGCCGCTAAACTTCTTGCACTAATTTGTGAGAAGTGGATTCTGACTGCCGACGATGCTTCTTGCTCTGTAATAGGGAGTAGATCTTACTATACTATTTTAAAATGAGGGGAAATCAGGCAGCGATTAATAGCACCGATCTGATACCAGTATAAGCTTCTTACAACGCATATCACCGATAATTTAAGTAGCAGACTATACGTCACTTCCTACAGTGTGACGTATTGTACTAATAGTTACTACACTCGACGAAATTTCCGTGATTATTCGTCTAAGGTTACTCCGTTCCAGCTCAAGATAATTTCACTTATTAATTTATGAAAACCTTAAAAAAAATTACGCTTACGCATCTGAGTCGGCAGTGAACAAAGAACCAGTACTTGCACACTTTGTTTGTACAGATTCAAATATTACCGTAAAAACCAGAACATCAATGTATATGATACTTTTTATATCTTTACAAACATAACATACGCCAATACGGTAATCACTAATTATGATAGAGTCTCTGTGCATTTACTGAACGTGGTCCACATGTCACAAATAACACAAAATAAACCTCACAGAAAGTATTTGTAACAATGTTGAAGTGAAGTGCATATTCAGGATGTACGCTATTCTTCAACGTGTTTGGCATCTTTAAATTGTGAATCGAAAATAATTCACTTCGTTTCATAACAATTCTTCAGCTGTTTACAAATACCGCTATAGGCTAAGTCCTCCGAAAACCTCGAACGCCATACATTCTCTCTCACCTTCCGCATCCGTTTACCTATCGCCACATGGATCCACTACCATCTTCTCAAATTGCCACCCCTCCTCACCCACATCGAAAATCTCCGCATCTCCTATCCGCAAAATAGACTCCAATAACGCCATTGTCTCGCCTCTGATGACCAACCCTGTCATGCTGCCACGCCTACACAAACACATCCCTCCAACCCTTCACCCAAACACACTCCATATCCTATCTCAAAGCAACTTCAACCAACTTGCTCTCCAGACAATGAGATCCACCCCGATATTTATCCCTCCTACCAATTTTAACCCTTCCCCACCTACCCCTCTTCACATTAGGGCTTCTCTCTCCTTTTCCTTCTCCATCCACCCCTACCCCTTTCCTCTTGGACCGCTACCTTCACCACAAACCCGTACTCTTCCACACCATCTGTCTTTTCCACCATCTGTATTCCCACTATCCGCTGCACCTCGTACCTATTATCTCCATAGTTTACTCACCTAACAGACCCCTATCTCTATACCCACACTCCTCAACTTCTATTCATCATATTCTCACCTTCCACAATACTTCTCACCCAGTGCAGGTCCTTCAGCTGTTAAGTGAAAGTACAGTGCTCCAGTGCTTTTTCATAGAAGAAAATCACCACATTGCATTTGTGTTTTAAACCGTATAGATTTTTCTTCCTTTTAGCTGTCTGTCATTAATCTTTTTAATTTAAAATGATAACAGTCCTCATATTCTCTTTTCTCTCATCTTTGTTAAATCACTCAGAACGCCCTCGGCTGAAGAGCGGTGTACTATATCACAGACAGCCCACCCTCCACTCATATAACAATAAAGAAAAAAATCGTGGGAGTTAGTTACCTCTGAGACTGGACGTGGTAAGTTGATGTTAGTCAAAAATGCCTTCAAGGAAACAAAGATATCGTTATCAACAACTCACTGAGTTTCAGCAAGTTCGTGTAATAGGGCTACCAGAAGCTGGAATTTTTTTCTGAGATACTGCAGAAAGACTTTGCAGGAATGTAGCCACTGTTCAAATGGTTCAAATGGCTCTGAGCACTATGGGACTTAACTTCTGAGGACATCAGTCCCCTAGAACTTAGAACTACTTAAACCTAACTAACCTAAGGACATCACACACATCCATGCCCGAGGCAGGATTCGAACCTGCGACCGTAGCGGTCGCGCGGTTCCAGACTGTAGCGCCTAGAATCCCTCGGCCACTCCGGCCGGCGTAGCCACTGTGCGTGATTGCTGGCAGCAGTGATGACTGGAAGGTATGGTCGTAAGAACAACGGGCTCTGGACGGCCACATGGCACTGCCGAGAGGAAAGACAATCGTGTTCAACATATGACTGTGGCACATTGTACTGCGTCTGCAGCAGCTATTCGAGCAGTAGTTGGCACCACAGTGACACAACGAACTGTTACAAAGCAGTTACTACAAGGACAGCTCCGAGAGAGATGCCCTGTAGCATACATTCCACAGACCCCCAAACCACGTGGAGTCATGGTCTAGGGTGCAATTTCGTATGACAACAGGGGCACTATCGTGGTTATCCCACACACCTAACTGTAAATTTGTACATCAGTCTGGTGATTCGACCTGTTGTAGTGCCATACATGAACAGCATTCCATGAGCGTTTTCCAGCAGGATACCGCTCGCCAACATTCAGCTGTTGTAATCCAACTTGCTCTACAAAGTGTCGACACATTGACTTGGTTTGCTCGACCACCAGATCTGTCTCCAATCGAGCACGTTGGGAAATCTTCGGAGAAGCCGCCTACAGAGGCACCCACAAACAGCATTAACCGTTCCTGTATTGATCGACCAAGTACAGTAGGTATAGAACACCATCCCACAAACTGACATCCGGCACCTGTACGACACAACGCTTGCCCGTCTGCATGCCTGCATTCAGCATGCTGGTGGTTAAACCGGTTATTGATGTACCAGCATTTCACATGTGCAATGGCTTTTCATGGGCTTGCATTAACCTGTTATCGTGTAACGTTTATCACTTAAATAAGTTACTTAGACAAAAGTTTTTCCAAAATTTCTTTACTCTGCAGGGTGTAAATTTTGAGTTGACAAACTAGAATAGCTCGAAAATTAAGCTACACACGAAAAAATGTATAGAATCCAAAGTTGATTATTTCCGAGGGAGACATCTGCTGGTGCTAAAATTAGCCCGCCATCCCAGCCCGCTGGGGGTGGGGCGGGAGGCAACTTTAAAATTTCAAATGGGAACCCCCATTTTTTTATCGCAGAATCAGATTCTACATAAAAACTACGTACATTTTGTCTTAAACATTTGTTTTGATTCTTGGTAGTTTGCGCTGTAATTCAATAAAACCATGTTCTCACTTTTGCGTGGAAAATGGTTACGGATAAATAAAAAGTACTTATTTACTTCGTAAATTTTGATTCGCTAGAACTAAAACTCTCCCTCTCTCCCCAAAGGGTAGGGTCTGAAAGAGAGGAATTAGAGTTATACAAATGATGGCCCAAATACTGTATTTTTTCCGCAGATTCGGATAAGTTTTTTTTGTTTCGTGGTCATGAGGCCACACAACTTTTAATTATCAAACATATCATCTGACTAGCTAACTAACTAACCAAACATCCTACTTACTAACGAATGAACTCATTTTTTATTTATCCGTTACCATTCTCCACGCAAAAATGAGAACATGGATTTTCTTGAATTACAGCGCCAACTACCAAGAATCAAAACAAATGTTTAAGACAAAATGTACGAAGTTTTTATGTAGAATCTGATTCTGCGATAAAAAAATGGGGGTTCCCATTTGAAATTTTAAAGTTGCCTCCCGCCCCACCCCCAGGGGGCTGGGGTGGTGGGCTAATTTTAGCACCAGTAGATGTCCCCCTCGAAAATAATCAACTTTGAATTCTACATATTTTTTCGTGTGAAGCTTGTTTTTCGAGTTATTCTGGTTTGTCAACTTAAAATTTACGCTCAGTATATCAATTACTTTTTGTTGTTAGCATTTTTTCCGCCCATGTATATACCCTTTCCGCAGTCAGACTGCAGGAATTTAATCTCCAACAAATATTGGTGGCGCTTTAAAATATGTGCCGAAGTTGTCCTTCATTTTTTGATATAATTACGAAGTAACAGTACATTAGCAGATGGAAAGATATATCCCTACACCTGTAACTACTTCAAAAAAATAGAGGTCAGCTCTTTCTCAAATTGTTCTTTCTAAATCACGACGTTTTTCGTGAACGTGGCTTATAACATGTGTCACTAGTAGATAACTATGATAAAGTGAGGTACGCTCTACGACTCAAAAAAATGGTTCAAATGGCTCTGAGCACTATGGGACTCAACATCTTAGGTCATAAGTCCCCTAGAACTTAGAACTACTTAAACCTAACTAACCTAAGGACATCACACACACACCCATGCCCGAGGCAGGATTCGAACCTGCGACCGCAGCAGTCCCGCGGTTCCGGACTGCAGCGCCAGAACCGCTAGACCACCGCGGCCGGCAATCTACGACTCGATTTACGGAGTACGGATGCAATAAAATGGCAGTCCCCTACCAAGTAGCTTCGCTAACATGACGTGTGTATTATACACGCACACTGAGATGACTCTCGGCTGTTGCGATTGGCTAGCTGAGTAAAACAGAACGATATAGACCATCATTGACTCTTTTCCGTTCATTGCCAACATTAACTGGCAGACAACCCTGTCTTTAGTGTCTCCACATCTACGAAAGCGGAACACATGGCGTTAATAATCACTGAAACTTCATGTATAACTGAGTTTGTTACAATCTTTTTTATTGAGATATTGGAGTCACTAAACACTGAATTGCCTGCTAGTTTGGTAGCAACTACAAAGCATTCAAAACCGGTCAACATATGTCGATTCCCATAGAGTCAGCTACTACTATCTCACTAATAGTCCTCTAGTGTGGGTGTACAGTATTTACATTTCCTGTAAGAACCGAAGGCGAAGAAATACGCCCCTTTATCCATTCACGAAAAAAAGAAGTTGAAGAATGAAGCCAAATACACTCTATTGTATATCTCCAGCAGGGGTTGGACAGAGCGACAGTAACCTGTGGAGGCCAGGTGACCTGTTATCACAGTTACTGATTTCATGACCGATTTTCCACTTGTATGACTGTTGCAATGCATTTATGGGTGATTTGATAATGGATAAATAGTCTGAAAATGGTCATCAATAAATAAATGTTCCTCCTGTGCAAATTAAGACTGTTTTCACAACAGTTATTGGATACACTATTGTGTTATGAACAATGCCTCGTGAAATGCAAAATGTAAATGCAGAGGTAGCCATCCGATTTGGAATGCAACAGGGCAGAGGTTTCTCACATTGCTGTTACCGAAAGCTTTCAGTGCCGACCGATTATCATTGACTCACTTCCATTGTGTTCTAATTATCACTGTAAGTCATTTTTGGCACGAACGATCCTGGAAGGACATGGTACAAACGATCCTGCAAGGATGAGACACACTGTTGATAAGAAATACAGCTGAAACATAAATTGTACAACATAGAACAAACCACATTGGTCTGGATATAACCAAAGGCAGAAACGAACACTTCTTTTAATACCGACATTATAATTTAGCTATATAACGCTACAGGTATGGTCGACTTAAATTTAAATAGTGTAAATGGCTTTGCAGTTAAATATATCTCATTATGTTTTAGTGGATGAACTTAAGTGTGTTAGTTAGCAGTTATTAATTCCAAGCCTGGGATTCAGAGCCAAAAGAATGAAATTAAATTTACTGTTTTACCAGCCAATAAAGCTGTACCGCCGGCCGGTTCTAGGCGCTACAGTCTGGAACCGCGCGACCGCTACGGTCGCAGGTTCGAAACCTGCCTCGAGCATGGATGTGTGTGATGTTCTTAGATTACTTAGGTTTAAGTAGCTCTAAGTTCTAGGGGACTGATGACCCTAGAAGTTAAGTAACATAGTGCTCAGAGCCGTTTGAACCATTTTTGAAAAGCTGTACCCTTACCCAAACATTCAAAAAACATAATCAAGAAAACTGAATAAACATCATTGTCCTTCATCAAACGTGGTTCCTACAAGTCCGTAATATCAATGTAGTTGAATAATAAGCATACATGGACCCAGACAAACATTCACCTTCTCGAATACAGTGAGGTGCCCAATCCATGCAACTCATGTGATACTGCAGACAAAACAGTGCCATACACGTGTACACAAGCAGTCAAATTTGAATACTTCGCGGGCTGCCGTTCTGGGCCAATAAGAACAAAGCACAAAACTTCTCGCAGAGAGCGTATAATGGTGGTTGGTAAGTCTGATCATTCCAGAACAATATTTATTTACTACGCAAGAAATCAGAATCTGCGAAACGTGGTTAAAGCGCTGTGGTAACAAGCTATATGTACAAAACTTTGTCCGTTCTTCAAGTTTGTGAATACTGTCTTAAAAACTCAGATTTACGTACGTACAAGTACTAAAGAGCATTTTTCCTGATTAATAGAAAGAAATGAAAGCCCGTTGATAATTCTGAAACTTCAGCTTAACATGTCTGGGGAATAGAAGAAAAGAGAAAACTGTTTTTTGTCTCATATTGCCTGCAGCGGTGTAGTCACTTGATTGTTACTATAGGTTGGTGCATAAGTTCGCAGCGTTTTTGTTTTGCATGTTTCCGGTTACTATAGGTTTATGTATCGATTGTTTTTTTGGTTTATGGTTCACTGTTGTTATTTGATTTTACTTATTGTCATTTTGTTATTTGGAGACAGTGAGTGGACCTGTGGACGCTAGAAACTGGGAGTGCCAAGAGGAGAAATCGGACATTTCCGACATACTCTTCTGTTTGAGTTCGCTAGAGTGACAGCAGCTGAGGCAGCCAGAAATATTTGCGCTGCGTATGGGGATAATGCGGCTAGGCAGAGCACGGCAAGAAAATGGTTTTCTCGTCAAAGCAGGATCGTTCTGGCATTAGTGACTCTCCACGTTCAGGAAGACCTTGGGGGTTTCAAATGGCTCTGAGCACTATGCGACTTAACTTCTGCGGTCATGAGTCGCCTAGAACTTAGAACTAATTAAACCTAACTAACCTAAGGACATGACACACATCCATGCCCGAGGCAGGATTCGAACCTGCGACCGTAGCGGCCGCGCGGTTCCAGACTGTAGCGCCTTTAACCGCTTGGCCACCACGGCCGGCCTTTTGGGGTTTGAGGAAGATGGTTTAAACGTATTAATCCACAATGATCCACCTCAGTGTACTTGAGAACTGGAAAATGTGATAAACAGTGATCGTTCCACGAGCGTGCAACATTAGCATGCAATGGAGAAGGTCCAAAAATCGGGCATATGGGTCCGCATGTTAAAGTCAACGGGTGGCCAAATGTGCATCTCTGCTTCTTCATCATCAGCTGGCTCGTGAAATTCCTATCCTGTTTCGTTACTAGTGACGAGGAATGGTGTCGTTACGCTAATATAAAAAAGAAACAAATGGTTGAGCCCAAACAAAGCGCACACCCACAAAAAGCAATGTTATGCATCTGGTGGAGAAACGACGGAGTGGTATACTACGAATTGCTTCCCCGACCGTGGTAAGACCATCACTGCCGACGTTTATTGTCAACAACTGAGACGTCTTGCAGACTCATTGTATTCACCCGATCTTGCGCATTCAGATTTTTACCTCTACCACTCACTATCGAACAACACTGTAACAACTTCCTTTCCGGATGAAAGTGCGCTCCGAACATGGCTCGAGTTCTGCGCCTCAAAAGCAAATGGTTTCTACAGTCGTGGAATTGAAAATTATCCCAGTGTTGGCAGACTTGTAAATACTGAAGGTGAATACATATGTTATGTTTACCTGTTGTGTTTATTAGAGTTACGGGAAAACACTAAGAATAACGCACCAATCCAGTTGTGTATTGTGTATTAAACTGTGAACCTAGAAACGACGGAGAGGCTTCGTCCCGCCGTAGCTCTCTGTGGTTCACAACCCCACAACAGGCCACAGCAGTCCACCCGCACCACACAACCGAGGGTTAGTGTGCGGTTCGGCCCCCAGTGGACTCCCCCGCCCCCTCCGGGAAGATCTCATACCAGATGAGTGTAATCCCAAATGTTTACGTGGTAGAGTAATTATGGTGTACGCGTACGTTGAGACAGTGTTTGCGCAGCAATCGCCAACATGGTATACCTTAGGCGGAATAAGAGGAGCTAGCCCACATTCGCCGAAGCAGATGGAAAACCGCATTAAAAACTATCCACAGGCTGGCCAGCACACCGGACCTCGACACTAATCCGGCGGGCGGATTCGTGCCGGGGACCGGCACGCCTTCCCGCTGGGGAAGCAGCGCGTTAGACCGCGCACCAACCCAATAGTTTTGCGTAAAGTTATAAACTGTGGTAGCGTGGAAACGCGTTTAGCTAGGACACTGCTAATTGTGAACAACCTGCGGAGTACTACTAGGATCGCCGGCCGGAGTGGCCGAACGGTTCTAGGCGTTACAGTCCGGAACCGCTCTACCGCTACGGCCGCAGGTTCGAATCCTGCCTCGGGGGCATGGATGTGTGTGATGTCCTTAGGTTAGTTAGGTTTAAGTAATTCTAAGTCCTAGGGAACTGATGACCTCAGAATTTAAGTTCCATAGTGCTCAGAACCATTTGAACTACTAGGAGCTAAAGCGAAAAATATTTGCTGGAATTTAAGTGAAAACTGGTATTATATTGAAAATTACAAAATGATGAAAGATGTTATCTCATATGACTCGTAAGTATCCTCGGATTTGCAGGAAATGCAAGTTAGGGAAAGGTTGTGTCGAAAGGAATACGAAACGCCTACAATATCCGGTGCCGAACGAAGCGTCGAAAAGGAAGTGAAAAAACGGCGTGAAGCGATTACGTATCTGGCACGTCGGCCATATTGAGGCCAGCGTCAGTCTAAACTTGTGATTCATCCGAACTGTAACTGCTCTTTGTAAACATTGTATTGAAAATATTGATAATTAAGTTACATATTAATACGAAACACTTGTTATGACTTTCTGATAATTTCACGAAAATTTTTTTGCACAGATCCGACCTGCGGACATAGATATCCTTTTCTGTAATTCGAAATAAATTATTCTTACTGACTGCCTTGCAAAGGGAGAAACAACAACTGACGAGTACTAGGTCAAGCTCGCAGGATCGACTGAACGCAAAAAATACTTGAGAACTGGCCATTACTTTTATTTTACTTTTATAAGCCTTCGATCCTAAAGGTAAACAATATGCGTATTTACGAAAACGCGTCTTAGTTTGGGATGTTTCGGGTGGACGACTGCTGATTGTGGGAACCACGCCGACGACGGCGCAGTTCCCGTTATTGTTAAGGACAGCGTGGGTAATTTTCGACAGGTTATAAAGTCAGCGGCAGCGGCCGGGCGCTCCACCCAGAGGCGGAAGAGCGCTCTATGAGAGCAGCTGGGTACACTGCGAGAAGGGACTCCGTTTTGCCGCAGAGGTAAGTCAGCGACTACGCTACTCTTATTTTTATTTGTTTATTTCTTTACTTTGTCTTTTCAACACCGACCTTAAGGCCAGCAATAATTATAACTTTACAGAGACAGTGTAAATGTTTGACTTAAAGTGAGTTTGAACGCCCTATCCAGGCAATGTTAAATTTAGTGGCCAGGCTTCCCTGTATTTCAGGAACCACTGTAGCCATTGACAAGATACTTTTACCGGATGTTAAACTGTATGTTCTGAGTCTACTGAACTACAATAATTGCATTTCAGCCACTGCTTTCGGAAACACAATTTTTTAATTGCATGGTTAAAATTTTGTGTACGTTTTTCTACGTTATCCTAAATAATTTTGACTATAGATAATATTATGTTCTTCTTTTAGCTCAGTAGACTCAGGATATGTATGTTATTACTCTCTGAAAATTTGAATACTCTCAAGTTCTCTGATGCAGTTTGCTCCAGGATTAATTCCCATATGCTGTAGCACTATCACCCTACCAATGTTCCCATCATTAACAGCAATAACAGCATCACTGACCCCCCACTTTAATGTCTTCACCAACAAAAACAAGTTTTTTTAAGCGAGTCCATATAAGATTATTGAACGACTCACTGGGATTTTGAGTCTGACTTTTCAGACACTTCTTCAGTAATTCAGAATTTGCCAGGTCTCTCTAAATAGGTTTTATGATATTCGTGACTGCTGCTGGGATGTAATGTTTATGGCTGTATGAACAGTTTGAGTACTGGGCATTGCAGTAATTGCACCACGAATCAGGTCCACGAGGGCAAAGGTGTGTACTAGTTTTTCATCAGTTTACAGTCGCAATGTTTCTCTCTATTCGAAAATCTATTATCATTAAACCCACGTTTCTTAAAAACACTCCGTTTTGGCGTAATACTTTACTTTTTGAGAGATTTACCAACCTATTCGTCACTTTTTCTCGGAAAAACGTTAGCACTTCGACATACAACGCATGTTTATACTATGAAACGATACGATACTGTTTTTGACAGTGCTACCAATACAAACACGTAATTTAACCTTTATAACACAGCAATCCACAGTCTTCTACATAAAAAATTAACGATTTTATTAGATGCACGTAAAAATTTTAACGTTTTCAACCGGTGTAGATTATATTTAAAAAAATAAAATAAAATACTTCCCACGTGAGTTTTTAAGTGATATATACATCATTTTATTCGGAAAACTGCAAATTTTATAATGAGATAAAAATCCAGAAATGTGAAAAAAATGTCCTTTCCAACTACGGTTAGGGTAAACTGACTGAATAATATTAATAAACAGGGAAAACTTCTTACGATCACGAACAGGCTTTCGGCTTCTTAGGCCATCCTCAGACAAAGATAAAATGACGTGCTGCTTACACAGATATTATTTAAACAGAAGATACAAATGGCACAAAAACGAAGTTGCGTATAGTGTTTAATATGTAAGCATTACATTTTTTGTCGCAGAGAAATAGATACATTAACTAAAAAAGGAAATGAAAGTTTTTGATGTGGAGAGACATTTATCAACTTATGAAAAATAAAGTTGAATTTACGGTTTTAATCTATTACTTGCACCTAAAACTTAATTTAACAAAGCGAAAAAAAAAATCGAGTTCGGTCATTTATTACTAAGCTCGCATTCTGTGTCATACTCTTGCCGATTTCTAGTAGGATTAACTTTCTGCTTTTTTAGCAGAGTGTAAGACATCCTCTTTTCTTAACAGAACGTAAAACTACGCATGAAGATGACCCTGCTGGAAATCAACAAACATGACACAGAATGTATTAAATGTCCAAATTCAGTTTCTTTTTCCCCGCTGCAGAATTAAGTTTTAGTTCCCAATAACAGATTGAAATGGCAAATTCAACTTTATTTTTCATCATTGTGAAACGTATCTCCACATAAAATTCTTTATGTTTCATGTTTGGTAATGTACCTGTTTCTGTGTTACGAAGAACTGTAATTCTTTCCTATGCAAACACTACATGTCATCATTTTTGTATCTTCTGTGTAAGTGATATTCGTGTAAGTCGCACTTCATTGTGTTTGTGTTTTAGCGACATCCAGTTGCCACCTGGAGATGGCCTAAGAAGCCGCAATCCAGTTCGTGACCAAATAACTTTGCACAATATTAGGAAGTGTTTCTATTTAATTTTATTATCATCTTCTGCCAAGCACAGACGGGGAATTAAGTTAACCACAGAATAAGTGTTGCGTTATGGAAACGACAATATACTGAGGAAATTATATTACACACGATTCTATTCATACAAAAGTTTGATGTGTAGTACCTTAATCAACTTAGTTCGAGTGTACATGTACAAGTTTCCAGTTTAAAAAAAAAGTATGCAAAGTTACAATGGTTTCACTACAAAGCTTAAATCTATGTAATCAGGTACTTTTAAGTATTTCGCTATCAGATTGTACCTATTTACATTGAATCTGTAGAGTAAGGAGGTAATACTTGTAGCCCAGATCACGTAAGAAACAGATTGACCGTCCGTACGGCGGAACAGGCAACCGTAAAAATAGTTTTCCCGTCGGTCAACAGATGTCTCAGGCGACGCTACAATGCTAGCTGACCTGTCCATGTCGCGGAATTGGCAATGCTGTATCTTCGGTGACGTGAATGACGCTGGTTTGTGTTCGGCTAGAGCGTTGCGCGCGAAATGCATTCGTCACACAGCTGACTGTAGACCATGATCGGCTATGGTTTTTCCCGAGTTTTCAATCGAAGAATGTAGATTAGCTCCTGTAATTCTACAAACCAGGTTTATTTCTACTATAGGGATAATTCTCACAATCATATGCGAAATTAAATAAATGAAAAGTAACACACAAATATTTCTCGTGAGTTACTGTTTAAATGCAGACTGTATTGCAGTCGCATAGGTTTTACACTCGCCTTCCATGCCGTCTATTTCCTTTTTGTTATACAGCTCTTCTGATACGCATTATGTTGGTAAAAAAGATCTCCACGTGCAGGTTAACACTAGAAAGTTTTCAAAACCTCAACGTCTTTCAAATATAATCCGTTAATTTACTGACAAGCTCTGTAAGCGTTCTTGAGTATAACCACATTTTGCATTTGCTTACTGTTAGTTGTAAACGAATATAATTTCATGTACGCACTTAACAACGATATCTTCGAAAAAAATAAATATTGTGAAACTTTAAATATCGTGAGTAAAAAAAAATTCTGTGAGGGTAAATATCTTAACTTTGCAGTCAGCACATGTACTATTGTCACATGCAGTACTATTTTGCTCAGATTTAACACATTACTTCTTTCTAATTAAACGTGGTAGAGTGATCAAGGAAAGGCAACGAAAATTATTTGTGCAGCCTAACGGAGAATCTTTATTTGGTACTTAAATACAATATGAATAAACTACATATTTTTTATAATTTTCAGGCCGGCCGGAGTGGCCGAGCGGTTAAAGGCGCTACAGTCTGGAACCGCACGACCGCTACGGTCGCAGGTTCGAATCCTGCCTCGGGCATGGATGTGTGTGATGTCCTTAGGTTAGTTAGGTTTAAGTAGTTCTAAGTTCTAGGGGACTTATGACCACAGCAGTTGAGTCCCATAGTGCTCAGAGCCATTTGAACCATTTTTATAATTTTCAGTTTTGAGACAGTTCTACTACACTCGTCTTTGAACATTTAAAAAAGTCCAAATCGCAGCAAAGATTTCATTTAAAAATTATATGATATGATTCTTGTACAGGAAGGGCTGCCACGTTATATCAGAACATACAGGGTGTTTCAAAAATGACCGGTATATTTGAAACGGCAATAAAAACTAAACGAGCAGCGATAGATATACACCGTTTGTTGCAATATGCTTGGGACAACAGTACATTTTCAGGCAGACAAACTTTCGAAATTACAGTAGTTACAATTTTCAACAACAGATGACGCTGCGGTCTGGGAAGCTCTATAGTACGATATTTTCCACATATCCACCATGCGTAGCAATAATATGGCGTAGTCTCTGAATGAAATTACCCGAAACCTTTGACAACGTGTCTGGCGGTATGGCTTCACATGCAGATGAGATGTACTGCTTCAGCTGTTCAATTGTTTCTGGATTCTGGCGGTACACCTGGTCTTTCAAGTGCCCCCACAGAAAGAAGTCACAGGGGTTCATGTCTGGCGAATAGGGAGGCCAATCCACGCCGCCTCCTGTATGTTTCGGATAGCCCAAAGCAATCACACGATCATCGAAATATTCATTCAGGAAATTAAAGACGTCGGCCGTGCGATGTGGCCGGGCACCATCGTGCATAAACCACGAGGTGTTCGCAGTGTCGTCTAAGGCAGTTTGTACCGCCACAAATTCACGAAGAATGTCCAGATAGCGTGATGCAGTAATCGTTTCGGATCTGAAAAATGGGCCAATGATTCCTTTGGAAGACATGGCGGCCCAGACCAGTACTTTTTGAGGATGCAGGGACGATGGGACTGCAACATGGGGCTTTTCGGTTCCCCATATGCGCCAGTTCTGTTTATTGACAAAGCCGTCCAGGTAAAAATAAGCTTCGTCAGTAAACCAAATGCTGCCCACATGCATATCGCCGTCATCAATCCTGTGCACTATATCGTTAGCGAATGTCTCTCGTGCAGCAATGGTAGCAGCGCTGAGGGGTTGCCGCGTTTGAATTTTGTATGGATAGAGGTGTAAACTCTGGCGCATGAGACGATACGTGGACGTTGGCGTCATTTGGACCGCAGCTGCAACACGGCGAACGGAAACCCGAGGCCGCTGTTGGATCACCTGCTGCACTAGCTACGCGTTGCCCTCTGTGGTTGCCGTACGCGGTCGCCCTACCTTTCCAGCACGTTCATCCGTCACGTTCCCAGTCCATTGAAATTTTTCAAACAGATCCTTTATTGTATCGCTTTTCGGTCCTTTGGTTGCATTAAACCTCCGTTGAAACCTTCGTCTTGTTGCAACAACACTGTGTTCTAGGCGGTGGAATTCCAACAACAGAAAAATCCTCTGTTCTAAGGAATAAACCATGTTGTCTACAGCACACTTGCACGTTGTGAACAGCACACGCTTGCAGCAGAAAGATGACGTACAGAATGGCGCACCCACAGACTGCGTTGTCTTCTATATCTTTCACATCACTTGCAGCGCCATCTGTTGTTGAAAATTGTAACTACTGTAATTTCGAAAGTTTGTCCGCCTGAAAATGTACTGTTGTCCCAAGCATATTGCAACAAACGGTGTATTTCTATCGCTGCTCGTTTAGTTTTTATTGCCGTTTCAAATATACCGGTCATTTTTGAAACACCCTGTAAGATCGACAAAATGTATATAGGATCGAATGCTTAGGGCTCTTCATTAATTCTTACTCGTAACTAATTTATTGATTTACCTGAATTTAAAATCCACTCGCATAACCTTTCTTTATCTTTGATGGGAAATCTGAACATTTTTAATTCGGGATTTGTTCGTCTACTCCTTCCACAGTTGATATACTCGCAGGTCCTCGGCATGACGACTCGATCCACTACCACTGGTATGTCAGAAACAGCTGTACTTCACAGACGCCAAATAGTGGAAAGCTGCACGCGTTCGGCCGATGTTGCCACATATTTCACAAAACGGAGTGCCATCTAGTGGTTGATTCCACAAGTAAGGGCGCGACGCTGTTGCCGCCTGGTGGCCATTCCCTGACAAGGGTTGCCTGCTAGACCAAGCGATCGGGCAATCTGTTTCTTATGTGATCTGGGCTTGTAGCTAGTGGAAACCCCTTAGCAACTAGTTTCCTGTCCGCGTACCACTATTATATGATTCATATCGTCTATGTCAGTTTGACCCTGATCACGAATTCCAAAAATTAGAATTGTTATTCGCTGTTAATGTACAGGGTAACATGACGTTTACTTAGCTTCGCGTAGTCGCATCACGGTCGAGATGTCCAATTGT
This sequence comes from Schistocerca nitens, assembly GCF_023898315.1. Classification (NCBI taxonomy): domain Eukaryota; kingdom Metazoa; phylum Arthropoda; class Insecta; order Orthoptera; family Acrididae; genus Schistocerca; species Schistocerca nitens. Next base: position 342,564,680 of record NC_064617.1, read on the forward strand.
ATGGTCGCTTGGTTTCTACCCATGTGTCGATGAGATACATACCATTCACCATTCTAGTCATGCTAAGAAGCTTTCTGATCGTATGTGTAGAGGGGTTGTTGTTAGTCCGAACTGTCCGTTTCGTTAGGAGGTCGACTATTACGTAATGTAAAATTCCAGAAGATCCCTTTATTCACATAAAATAGATGTCTACGTCATTTTTCCTTACTTACATGATAGTCTCCAATACATCCGAAATACCCTGTCCTTCAATCTGCTTATCGAATTTTGGATTTTACAATTTCTACAGAAGTCTTTGGGAGCCTATGTGTATCTGTATCTGTATTCCATAATAGATGATCTCCCATATGGCCAGTAGTTCTGGTGTGTAGATGGAAGATTCAGGCGAAAATGCGATAATATAATAGATGCCATTAGAGCTGCAGAAGAAGGCGTGTCATATTCTATCTTCTGTTTTAAAGCTATTTGTGTATGTACAAGGGTACTGTGGACAGTATAGTTCAATAACCTGCTCTAAGTGGGAACCGATGTTCTTCCCGTTTCTTATGTCGTGCGACAAGTATGATGTTGTTGTTGTGGTCTTCAGTCCTGAGACTGGTTTGATGCAGCTCTCCATGCTACTCTATCCTGTGCAAGCTTCTTCATCTCCCAGTACCTACTGCAGCCTACATCCTTCTGAATCTGCTTAGTGTATTGATCTCTTGGTCTCCCTCTACGATTTTTACCCTCCACGCTGCCCTCCAATGCTAAATTTGTGATCCCTTGATGCCTCAAAACATGTCCTACCAACCGATCCCTTCTTCTAGTCAAGTTGTGCCACAAACTTCTCTTCTTCCCAATCCTATTCAATACCTCCTCATTAGTTACGTGATCTACCCACCTTATCTTCAGCATTCTTCTGTAGCACCACATTTCGAAAGCTTCTATTCTCTTCTTGTCCCAACTGGTTATCGTCCATGTTTCACTTCCATACATGGCTACACTCCATACAAATACTTTCAGATACGACTTCCTGACACTTAAATCTATACTCGATGTTAACAAATTTCTCTTCTTCAGAAACGATTTCCTTGCCATTGCCAGTCTACATTTTATATCCTCTCTACTTCGACCATCATCAGTTATTTTACTCCCTAAATAGCAAAACTCCTTTACTACTTTAAGTGTCTCATTTCCTAATCTAATCCCCTCAGCATCACCCGATTTAATTTGACTACATTCCATTATCCTCGTTTTGCTTTTGTTGATGTTCATCTTATATCCTCCTTTCAAGACACTGTCCATTCCATTCAACTGCTCTTCCAAGTCTTTTGCTGTCTCTGACAGAATTACAATGTCATCGGCGAACCTCAAAGTGTTTGCTTCTTCTCCATGAATTTTAATAACTACTCCGAATTTTTCTTTTGTTTCCTTTACTGCTTGCTCAATATACAGATTGAATAACATCGGGGAGAGGCTAGAACCCTGTCTCACTCCTTTCCCAACCACTGCTTACCTTTCATGCCCCTCGACTCTTATAACTGCCATCTGGTTTCTGTACAAATTGTAAATACCCTTTCGCTCCCTGTATTTTACCCCTGCCACCTTCAGAATTTGAAAGAGAGTATTCCAGTTAACGTTGTCAAAAGCTTTCTCTAAGTCTACAAATGCTAGAAACGTAGGTTTGCCTTTTCTTAATCTTTCTTCTAAGATAAGTCGTAAGGTTAGTATTGCCTCACGTGTTCCAACATTTCTACGGAATCCAAACTAATCTTCCCCGAGGGCCGCTTCTACCAGTTTTTCCATTCGTCTGTAAAGAATTCGCGTTAGTATTTTGCAGCTGTGACTTATTAAACTGATAGTTCGGTAATTTTCACATCTGTCAACACCTGCTTTCTTTGGTATTGGAATTATTATATTCTTCTTGAAGTCTGAGGGTATTTCGCCTGTCTCATACATCTTGCTCACCAGATGGTAGAGTTTTGTCATGACTGGCTCTCCCAAGGCCATCAGTAGTTCTAATGGAATGTTGTCTACTCCCGGGGCCTTGTTTCGACTTAGGTCTTTCAGTGCTCTGTCAAACTCTTCACGCAGTATCTTAACTCCCATTTCATCTTCATCTACATTCTCTTCCATTTCCATAATACTGTCCTCAAGTACATCGCCCTTGTATAAACCCTCTATATACTCCTTCCACCTTTCTGCCTTCCCTTCTTTGCTTAGAACTGGGTTGCCATCTGAGCTCTTGATATTCATACAAGTGGTTCTCTTCTCTCCAAAGGTCTCTTTAATTTTCCTGTAGGCAGTATCTATCTTACCCCTAGTGAGACAAGCCTCTACATCCTTACATTTGTCCTCTAGCCATCCCTGCTTAGCCATTTTGCACTTTCTGTCGATCTCATTTTTGAGACGTTTGTATTCCCTTTTGCCTGCTTCATTTACTGCATTTTTATATTTTCTCCTTTCATCAATTAAGTTCAATATTTCTTCTGTTACCCAAGGATTTCTATTAGCCCTCGTCTTTTTACCTACTTGATCCTCTGCTGCCTTCACTACTTCATCCCTCAGAGCTACCCATTCTTCTTCTACTGTATTTCTTTCCCCCATTTCTGTCAATTGTTCCCTTATGCTCTCCCTGAAACTCTCTACAACCGAAACTCTCTATAACCTCTGGTTCTTTCAGTTTATCCAGGTCCCATCTCCTTAAATTCCCACCTTTTTGCAGTTTCTTCAGTTTCAATCTGCAGTACATAACCAAGAGATTGTGGTCAGAATCCACATCTGCCCTGGAAATGTCTTACAATTTAGAACCTGGTTCCTAAATCTCTGTCTTACCATTATATAATCTATCTGCTACCCATTAGTATCTCCAGGATTCTTCCAGGTATACAACCTTCGTTTATGATTCTTGAACCAAGTGTTAGCTATGATTAAGTTATGCTCTGTGCAAAATTCTACAAGGCGGCTTCCTCTTTCATTTCTTCCCCCCAATCCATATTCACCTACTATGTTTCCTTCTCTCCCTTTTCCTACTGACGAATTCGAGTCACCCATGACTATTAAATTTTCGTCTCCCTTCACTACCTGAATAATTTATTTTATCTCGTCATACATTTCATTAACTTCTTCATCATCTGCAGAGCTAGTTGGCATATAAACTTGTACTACTGTAGTAGGCATGGGCTTTGTGTCTATCTTGGCCACAATAATGCGTTCACTATGCTGTTTGTAGTAGCTAACCCGCACTCCTATTTTTTTATTCATTATTAAACCTACTCCTGCATTACCCCTATTTGATCCGAATGGGGGACTATTTTACCTCCGGAATATTTTACCCAAGAGGACGCCATCATCATTTAATCATACAGTAAAGCTGCATGTCCTCAGGAAAAATTACGGCTGTAGTTTCCCCTTGCTTTCAGCCGTTCGCAGTACCAGCACAGCAAGGCCGTTTTGGTTAATGTTACAAGGCCAGATCAGTCAATCATTCAGACTGTTGCCCCTGCAACTACTGAAAAGGCTGCTGCCCCTCTTCAGGAACCACATGTTTGTCTGGCCTCTCAACAGAGACCCCTCCGTTGTGGTTGCACCTACGGTACGGCCATCTGTATCGCTGGGGCACGCAAGCCTCCCCACCAACGGCAAGGTCCATGGTGCGACAAGTATGATATTGAAGCTGTAATAAAGATGTCAACCTGATACAGAAAGCAAGGTACTTCGTGGCCTACAGAAATACTGGGAAGCGATTTCGCCATTTATCGTAGCTTCTTAGTAGCAAAGGAGTACGGTTTGTGCTTTTCTTGTGAGACGGTTGTGTTAGTCTCCAGTATTTAGTCATTGCCTTTATCGAGTTATGGTCGGATATCGATCGACTCAAAAGAAATGTAGCTAACAACATCTGTCTTTCTATTTTTAGTGGTATTTCGGAAGTATCCACAAACAGTCCGTCGATGGGAGTTGATTTCTTGCTTCCAAGGATTAAGCAGAACACCCTATGATGGAGAACATCTAATTTCTGTGAAGTAGATTTTGGAGCGCTGCCGAATACGATGCTTCCTTAGTCCAAGACAAAGCGGGTCAAGATCTTATATAGAATCAAAAGTATAGTCGGCTCCGCTCCCCACCAGATCTAAGCAGTTGTTATTAATATATTCATACTATTTTAACCTTGTTTGTTAGGTACTCAGTACAATAATTTCACGTTAGTTCTCAGCCAAAGTAGACTCCAAGTAGCATAGCATGCAACTGTATGAGAAATTTGTATCGATCATGATGTATTTATGTTGATAAGTGATTACGCATTTTTCAGCATATGGACATTGCTGGCGATAGAGTAAGTCCACTGCCCACTCCCATTTGGCAAGGATCTCATGTGCATCGTTTAGCCATGAACTTTGTCACTCAAAAACATTGTGAATGGGTGGGTGTATCTACAAACGTCGTCCACGTGCTGAAGAGCTTTGGTGCTGGGACTAAATACAGTCTCTAGATTGGCGACGTACAGGGCGTACAATGAGGGCTGTACCCTGTGGAAAGCTGTGTGTCGTTGTAGTATACTCTACAACAGCTAAGGAAACCATACGTATTCCGTAAAATTTCATCCGGAACATGGAGAATTCCTGTTTTTTAATTAGCTCTTGTATCATGACATTATCATACGCTCTCGAAAAATCTATAAATAAAGCCGTCAAATACTCGTTACGCTTCTTCAGCGTTTGGTCCTAGGGATGTGATATGAGGTTTCACTCTGTTCCGTTCCATACTGCATGCATATACAGGGAGTTTAAAAAATGTGTCGAATACTTTGAGAGGTGGTAGTACTCACCGAAACAAGAAAAATAAGTCCAATAAACATGGGTCCAGAAAAGACATTGAAGACGTGACCCTGTAGTGTTCCCACATCGTTGATTGGCGTGGCGTAGACCAATTCCTTCAAGTGTCACCATAATCAAAAGTCTATGGGACTGAGGTCTGGGGAACGACCAGGTCAAAGTGTGCCCCCCACCTCACCCCCTTCCCCAACTAACCCAGCGGTCCTGAAATGTCTGCGTGAAATGTTCGCTCGCATTGTGACGGAAGTGTGCTGGTGCGCCATCATGCATGGACCACATTTGTATTCGTTGCAGCAATGGCACAGCTCCCAGCAAGGTAGGCAATACATTATTGAGAAAGTCCAGATAATGCGCCCCAGTTAGCCTTTGCGGTAGCAAGTATGGCCCTATTAATCTTTCACCAAGAATGACTGCCTATACGTTGATTGAGAATCGGTGTTGATATCCTATTTCCTGAATTACTTGGGGATTTACATCTGCCCATGCATGATGGTTATGGAAATTCACGACACCATCTCTTGTGAATCCTGCCTCGTCAACAAGTAAAATTTTCGATGTGAGCAGTGGATTTGCGACACTCATTGAGAGAACCCCCGATAGTGAGACACGCCTTCTGCTGCTGTTAATCGTCGCATTCTGTTCCCAGCAGTTTCTTCCTCCAAACGTAGTACACGCTCCTCCATGTCAGGCGTGTGGACTGTGGGGGTCGTCCAATGCGTCTTCCGAGGAGCAAGGCTACCTGCGTCCCTCAGACGCCGTAAAAGTCTACCAAACAGCTTATCGGAACACTCTGCACTATGGATATTTTTCAGTGTAGAGGGCGCGCACTCGCAGGCTACGTCCATTTGCTATACCATAGCCAAGTATCATATCCACCTTTTCACTTGTCGATAAGTAGGCTTCGATTGCTAACAAGTGGTGGAGAGAGAAAATATACATGTACTACACCATTTGTACATATAAACAGCGCAATAACAGTAAATACATAAGTGAACCCGCGTTTAAAAGAAGGTAAAACTCCATGATACATAACGAGGGTTGACAGTACTGTACAATAAGGCACACAAACACAACGAAAACTAACGTAGCCTACAACACGACTCGAACCACACAACTGGTTACAGACTCCTAATCGTAGATAGAGGCGGGCCGTTGTGATCGAGCGGTTCTAGGCGCTTCAGTCCGGAACCGCACGACTGCTACGGTCGCAGGTTCGAATCCAGCCTCGGACATGGATGTGTATGATGTCCTTAGGTTAGTTAGGTTTAAGTAGCTCTTAAGTTCCAGGAGACTGATGACCTCAGATGTTAAGTCCCATAGTGCTCAGAGCCATTTGAACCATTTCGTAGAAAGAGTGAGTAAGAAATCATAATACCGTGGCGACACATATGACGGTGATCTAGTGCAACGACTATGCTAATATCCGCAACCAAGTGTCGCGCAGCCGCTTGTATAAACATGTGTTTATCTCGGAAAGTATGCATTTTCGGACCCATGTTTATTGGACTTATTTTTCTTGTTTCGGTGAGTACTACTACCTCTCAAAGTATTCAACTTTTTTTTCTTTTTTTTAACATGCTGTACAGGTAGCCTCATTCATACACGATCTCTCCCGCTCTGATTTTGTGAATTCCGTGTTAATGCGAAACGGAAAAGAAACGTACGCAGGTAGCTTTGTTCCAGTGTCAACTAAGACATCATATTAAAAAAAATTTAAAGATAGTAACAACCAGCGCTTTTTTTCTAAAAAAAAAAGTTTGAGGGTACTCCGACATGTTATATAATGCAGCGAAAATTAGTTATAACAGAAGCATGGGATACAACCCGTCTGCTTTTAGCCATGACGTCATCAACATGTCGAATTACAAGAATAAATAAATAAATAAATAAAATGGTATCGGACTCTTCAGTTGACTATACAGCTCATATGAAGCAGGCGATACCGAGAAACATACAAGAGAAAGTGGTATCCAACACTTCACTTTACATCACCTCAAATGAAACATGCGATTTGAGCGTACGCATACCCGTTTAGTACTACCATCGCCCAATATTAGCGGGAGAAGGCACTACATGCTTGTCAAACTGGCTGCCAGTGATACAGTCGTCGAAAACGGTTGCCGCAGCTTAGAAATGCTTGGAACAGTCCATGACATCGGCTTTCCCACCAAAAACTGCATGGTATCGTTCGTATTGCAATTACCAACACGAAAAAGTGAAATAAAAAATTAACGTCCGTGAAATAAATCTTTGGCGCTCTTCCAAGTTCTGAACATCTTAAAAAAATTACTTTGTCGACGAAAAAGTTTAGGGGTACGTATCCCCCAGCATTCCCCCAGAAAAATAGCACTGGTAACAACACTAAAGTCGATCAGTATAACATTGACTACTATCGTATGATATTTAATTACAAAATATACACTCCTGGAAATCGAAATAAGAACACCGTGAATTCATTGTCCCAGGAAGGGGAAACTTTATTGACACATTCCTGGGGTCAGATACATCACATGATCACACTGACAGAACCACAGGCACATAGACACAGGCAACAGAGCATGCACAATGTCGGCACTAGTACAGTGTATATCAACCTTTCGCAGCAATGCAGGCTGCTATTCTCCCATGGAGACGATCGTAGAGATGCTGGATGTAGTCCTGTGGAACGGCTTGCCATGCCATTTCCACCTGGCGTGAGCGGAAGACGGCCTAACGGTGTGCGGGACCGTAGCCCAGCTTCATGGAGACGGTTGCGAATGGTCCTCGCCGATACCCCAGGAGCAACAGTGTCCCTAATTTGCTGGGAAGTGGCGGTGCGGTCCCCTACGGCACTGCGTAGGATCCTACGGTCTTGGCGTGCATCCGTGCGTCGCTGCGGTCCGGTCCCAGGTCGACGGGCACGTGCACCTTCCGCCGACCACTGGCGACAACATCGATGTACTGTGGAGACCTCACGCCCCACGTGTTGAGCAATTCGGCGGTACGTCCACCCGGCCTCCCGCATGCCCACTATACGCCCTCGCTCAAAGTCCGTCAACTGCACATACGGTTCACGTCCACGCTGTCGCGGCATGCTACCAGTGTTAAAGACTGCGATCGAGCTCCGTATGCCACGGCAAACTGGCTGACACTGACGGCGGCGGTGCACAAATGCTGCGCAGCTAGCGCCATTCGACGGCCAACACCGCGGTTCCTGGTGTGTCCGCTGTGCCGTGCGTGTGATCATTGCTTGTACAGCCCTCTCGCAGTGTCCGGAGCAAGTATGGTGGGTCTGACACACCGGTGTCAATGTGTTCTTTTTTCCATTTCCAGGAGTGTATATGTTGTGTATGAAAAAAGAGAAGACCAAGTTCATTTGCACTAAATCCGACATTCAGTAACTGAACACAAAATACGGGCATATCAAACGAGTTCCACAAATATCTCGGTGAGATCTTAGAACCAACAGGGTTGGAAAAGGAACCAGAGAAAGTTCGGTTACAAAAGCTCAAACCAGTATACGGGAAACCGCGTGAAATCTACAACAAGAAATGCATGTCCATTCATACAAAGATCAAACATTATAATACAGTGATTAAACCTGAAGTGTTGTATGCGAGTGAAACATTGGTACTTAATAGAAAAGGCGATCTGGAGAACATCTTGAAGGAGGAAAGAAAGATCATGAGGAAAATGCTGGGACCAGATAAAACAGAAGAGGGATACAGAATCAAATCGCGCAAAGCAACAGAATACTGTCCAACCTTGCCGCAGATATCAGGAAACGAAGGTCGAAATTCTATGGACACATTCATAGACTCCCATCTTCAAGGCTAACTGGCAAGATTTTGACATACACTGCAAAACTGAAGAACATTCCATGGATAGAAGAAGTCAAATATGACATGGAAAAGTCACAGATAGGAACATCGGACATACTAGACAGGAAACTTCACCGCCACAAGATAAATAGATGGATAGTAAAGCCAGAGAATGAAGTCCCAAAAGATCAGGGACCAAGTGGTCAGAAGAAAGGAAAGAAGCACATAGCGAAAGAATGAAAGCTATATGGGCTATTAGAAAGGCGAATCAATAATGTAATGCGTCTTCCGACAGGGTCCATACGCACATAATAAATAAAAAACGATACTAGGTTGCCTGCTTGAATTTTGTGAATAGACGTGCTTACTTGTCTCATTCACAAAATTCAACCATAGCGACATTTCTCTACAGCTCCTTTACATGGGTAAAACTAATTTGTTCTTCAGATTCTCAAAGATTATTTCACCATTGTTAACTCCGAAATGTTCGACGCTCGCTATTACAGTTACTTTAATATTTCATTATAAGTTTATATGTAATAATTACGGGATTGTAATAATTACGGGATCTGAAACTTAACTTGTGCTCATATCATTTCGTTACCTTCGCATCCGAGAGCGGTCCCTCAGGAAACTGAACAAAAATTGCAGGAAAAGCTTCAGATCTTTAGCTTGATTCTATATGAATGCTATTTGCAATACAACTTTTTAATACATGGAAATATTTAAGTTTCAACAAAAATATCAGCTCTTTTGCTGGTCAGTTATTCGCTAGTATATACAAACACAGGTATTTCCAACAGTATTGATGATTTTCTTTATATTTCTACAAATATTTTGAAAAGTTTTTGGATTTCCTTATGTTATGATGCACGAGAGTCCTTGTTTACTCAGTTATAGGCTGGAATTAAGAGTCCAGTTAAAGGAAACATCACATACGTTATTTTAATATTGCTTTCCGTTTTTTTGCATTCAAATCAGTGAGTGCATACACTATGACATTGAGTGTTGGCGTTCTGGTAATTGATGTTGGTGAGACGAGCAGGCTCCCGGTCAAAGGTAGTGTGGGTTGAAGCCAGTACCTCCGAATGTGGACCAGTATCGTTGTGTGCAGGTCGGGGTGTTGTCAGGTGACATCAGGTCTCAGGATACATTATGTTCTCCTACAGCAGGCCAAGCAGCTCACAAAACACGGACTGACATGAAACATTTGTGTCATTACTACAGAATATTTGGTTTTTTGTCATGTTGGACCTAGAGAAAATTTCATTAGTACATTCACAATACATACACAGATATATAATATTATACATCACAACTGTTTATTGGCACTGCCTCTTAATTTGTCGTTGTTGCTCACAGCCGGCCGGAGTGGCCGTGCGGGTCTAGGCGCTACGGTCGCAGGTTCGAATCCTGCCTCGGGCATGGATGTGTGTGATATCCTTAGGTTAGTTAGGTTTAATTAGTTCTAAGTTCTAGGCGACTGATGACCTCAGAAGTTAAGTCGCATAGTGCTCAGAGCCATTTTTTTGTTGCTCACATAATATGTTTCCTCTGTATCGATTACTGCCTATTTGCGCAATGTGGAATTGTCTTTCTTGAGCCTAAATGATATAGATTTTCATGAGGCTCTGAATTTATAAATCGCCGCGCTTTTGGCATAGCGCGGCAACAATCACGAATAAGAGTTGAGTATTGCCACATACCGCTGGCACAGTCTGATTCAAAAGTAACTGCACGCGGCAGGCAATACAGTTATACACTCCTGGAAATTGAAATAAGAACACCGTGAATTCATTGTCCCAGGAAGGGGAAACTTTATTGACACATTCCTGGGGTCAGATACATCACATGATTACACTGACAGAACCACAGGCACATAGACACAGGCAACAGAGCATGCACAATGTCGGCACTAGTACAGTGTATATCCACCTTTCGCAGCAATGCAGGCTGCTATTTTCCCATGGAGACGATCGTAGAGATGCTGGATGTAGTCCTGTGGAACGGCTTGCCATGACATTTCCACCTGGCGCCTCAGTTGGACCAGCGTTCGTGCTGGACGTGCAGACCGCGTGAGACGACGCTTCATCCAGTCCCAAACATGCTCAATGGGGGACAGATCCGGAGATCTTGCTGGCCAGGGTAGTTGACTTACACCTTCTAGAGCACGTTGGGTGGCACGGGATACATGCGGACGTGCATTGTCCTGTTGGAACAGCAAGTTCCCTTGCCGGTCTAGGAATGGTAGAACGATGGGTTCGGGTTCGATGACGGTTTGGATGTACCGTGCACTATTCAGTGTCCCCTCGACGATCACCAGTGGTGTACGGCCAGTGTAGGAGATCGCTCCCCACACCATGATGCCGGGTGTTGGCCCTGTGTGCCTCGGTCGTATGCAGTCCTGATTGTGGCGCTCACCTGCAAGGCGCCAAACACGCATACGACCATCATTGGCACCAAGGCAGAAGCGACTCTCATCGCTGAAGACGACACGTCTCTATTCGTCCCTCCATTCACGCCTGTCGCGACACCACTGGAGGCGAGCTGCACGATGTTGGGGCGTGAGCGGAAGACGGCCTAACGGTGTGCGGGACCGTAGCCCAGCTTCATGGAGACGGTTGCGAATGGTCCTCGCCGATACCCCAGGAGCAACAGTGTCCCTAATTTGCTGGGAAGTGGCGGTGCGGTCCCCTACGGCACTGCGTAGGATCCTACGGTCTTGGCGTGCATCCGTGCGTCGCTGTGGTCCGGTCCCAGGTCGACGGGCACGTGCGCCTTCCGCCGACCACTGGCGACAACATCGATGTACTGTGGAGACCTCACGCCCCACGTGTTGAGCAATTCGGCGGTACGTCCACCCGGCCTCCCGCATGCCCACTATACGCCCTCGCTCAAAGTCCGTCAACTGCACATACGGTTCACGTCCACGCTGTCGCGGCATGCTACCAGTGTTAAAGACTGCGATGGAGCTCCGTATGCCACGGCAAACTGGCTGACACTGACGGCGGCGGTGCACAAATGCTGCGCAGCTAGCGCCATTCGACGGCCAACACCGCGGTTCCTGGTGTGTCCGCTGTGCCGTGCGTGTGATCATTGCTTGTACAGCCCTCTCGCAGTGTCCGGAGCAAGTATGGTGGGTCTGACACACCGGTGTCAATGTGTTCTTTTTTCCATTTCCAGGAGTGTATGTAGGAGACACAGTTCGTCTGCGCTTCATGTCCGTCTTACATCTTCGCAGTCGTACCATCAATGCAGATACGTAAGTGAACTGAACTGTGATTTCCACATTTCACACTAGATTTGCCACCCATTTCAGTGCATGGCTTCATGTTTTTTTGACACTTCACATCGCGAGATTTCGCATTATCACTCGCCAATTGTTATAGATAACACACATTCGCTTTGCTCTGTTCTGTAGAGTCACTGTTTTTTATTATTGTGGGTGTCTTCCGTAGACAATATTTTACCTTATACCACAGCTTATATTTTACATTGTTTAAAGTAATGTATTTTGCGTAATAGTTGCTCAGTTCTTTTATTTATGAGGTTTCTTCCTTTCTCGATTTACAAGGTTTCTTCCTTTCGCGATGCTAGCCTCTCCTGTGACCGTGTCGTATGATCATGAGGTCTCGCTTTGCATGCATGTACGTGAGTGTCTATATAATGTTTCGTAATCCATACGAAATCTAAGGAAATCACTGCTTTCTTCGTGACTAGTGAAAATCGTCAGGTGTATTCAGACTAATCACGGAAGAGGAAACATTACGCAGAAAGTGAAAACAGCACGAGGCACAAACCTGCCTTGTTTAAAACCGAACTAATTCTTTGTATCATGACCCACTTTAATACTTCTTAATCTAATAAGGTCTTATAAATTTACCAGTATGAAAACTGACTTATTGCTACTATTTACACAAATTTACAAAAGAGCGTAGTTCATGACATCAGTCATCTGTATGTTGCTCTAAACGAATATCATGACGTTAGTATTTATTCTTAGTAAAGTATTCCTTTACATGAGTTCGTCGAATAGCTTTAAATTACACTAAGGAAGTGCCGTACACAGAAAAAATTCTTTGAAGTTCTGACTTGGTAAACCACTTACGTTTTACTACGTACTAATGGAAATTGCTTTCTTTCAACATCAGTCTCTGTTTCATCTTAGTAATAGGACACATGTAAACATAAAGATACACATATACTAAACAAACAAATAAAATTGTTTTTGAGAATAACAGCCATATTTGTCAGTGTATATATATTTCTTTACATCCTTTAATGTGGTTAGACTCAAGTGGATAACTAAATTCAAAAGCGATTCCTATAATCTGGTGAGGTACTGGTATATCAGTCAGAAATAACCGGGAGAGTATCAGGAGCGTCAATTTTTCCACGCAACCACAAGTTTTGGGCATATAGATATTTGAAGAGGTAGAGTTCGTCCCTGTCTTCTGGCTGTCCCTCTCTCTTTATCGATGGACGCTGATGACCACGCTGTTTATCGCCCGTAAACCTCAAACACACATACACTCTTTTTATCGACGATTTGACAGATTTCCACAAGCTATTAATGTTCTGTATGTGGACAGATGGACCGACCGATAACACAAATCCAACAGAATGATTCACAAATTCATGCTGAAATCCTTCTTTCTTTGAGGTGTTGTGTGACTTAAAGCCGTCTGCTATCGGTTTCATGCCTGGCAATATAAAGTGCTTCAGGGCGACAAAGTTTTCTTCCCACTTGAATGAACTTAAACTATAAAGCAGTTGCGACATTCTCATTCAGTGCTGCCAAACACCAAAACACGCGTATGTTCAACTTAATTTTCAACGACCGTCCCGTTTGGTATTTCCTAGTAGCTGTATGTGATCCCTCGGTTTCGACAACCTTATTTTGTCCACCGATTGGGACACTTTCCTTCGTGACTATAACGTAACAAGACTTCTCGGTAGAAATCTTAGTAAACACACACAGTGTTCATGGACAACCCAGAAGCAGTCGGTTGTAGCGTTTAGTCCTTTATCCAACAAGAAACCAATATAGTGCTCTTCTCGATGGATAACTTGGAATTATCAAACAATTTGTTCTTTCTTGTAGATGTTCTCTTGTACTGCTACAATTGGAAAGGAAAATCAGCATCGGCACCTTTCTTGCGAAGTTTCATGGAATTGTGTTTATGACATCCTACATAATTCCTGCTGTCCTCATTTGGAAGCAATCCGAAGCCTCAACAATATTTCAAACAACTTTCCACACTACATAATCGAGTAATTAGATTTCACCATTCACTCGGAACTACAACCGTTTCACTCTTTGCTAATCACTATCGAAAAAACTGTTTCCCTGGCAACGCACTAAACATTCCCCATAATTCACGCTACCAGAGTTGCGTGGTCGACATAAATGGTTCAAATGGCTCTCAGCACTATGGGACTTAACTTCTGAGGTCATCAGTCCCCTAGAACTTAGAACTACTTAAGCCTAACTAACCTAAGGACATCACGCACATCCATGCCCGAGGCAGGATTCGAACCTGCGACCGTAGCGGTCGCGCGCTTCCAGACTGTAGCGCCTAGAACCGCTCGACCACTCCGGTCGACATAGAATCTAAACTTAACTGTGCAGTTACTTTAGTATGTAATTCAGATGCCATAAGTTCAACGTTTTCGTTAAGTTGCTTCGTTTGGTTTAGAGTGACCTCTTCAAAAAATTACGAAAATTAGTAAGCCGAACAGGGTACCGTCTCGGCGGTTTGCTGAGACTCTACCGGCATCTATTCTTCTATTACGACAGAATCCTAATTTGTGACTGATGCGGCAATTATTTCGTACTCATCAATGTCCCAGTCTACATCGGTATTGTGACTCTTCAAGCTTTCCCGGCGGATGTGTTGTAAATAGTCTTCACGGGTTTGCCACCGGATCACGTTGTGCAAATTCCACAATATTTCCTCGAAGCAACTGTCCGAAATCTTCAAGTGGTTCAACCTGGCTGGTGGCTAGGTACGACTGACAGTATCCGCACGTCGACGCCCCATTTCTAGAGCACGCTCGAGAAGAATGCGAAGGCGTGGAAATTGCGCATGCGCATGCGCATGTTTGCAGATAGATGGCGCCATATTCAAACTCCCTGTGCCGAAAATCGCAGAGCGGCTCCCGTGCGTGCGCTGTACGCTGCGTTTGCCAACAGTGCCGCCAAAAATATGGGAAGACATCGGGACTGTAAGGAAGATGTGTAAGTGTTTCCCAGCGAAACTTCTAAACTCCTGCAACGTAGTCGAAACAACCTGCCGACAAAATGCCCGAACACACTTTGCCAAGGTTGTTTCTAGTATTTTTTGCTCGGAAACCATTACACTTCTTTTCTACAGTCTCGATCTCTCCCCATGCGGTTCTCATATTTTGGAGCCTTGAAGGAAGATCTTCGCAGCGGTCGATTTGCTTAGTAGGAGCAGCTGCACCCCCTCGATACAATCATGGTTCCGAAGGCGATCGAAAAACATTTTTCCACGAAGGCATCGACCATCTTCTCTCACAGTGAGATAAATATGTTAACAGTTACGGCGATTACTTTTGAAATAATAAACAGTTTACTTTTTTTCCATCTTTCTCTTTCTCATTTGACTGCCCATTAAACCGGGTGTTTTGCCTAAGAGACGTCAGGCGCTTTGTTTCTGGTACACTGCAATTTCGCTTTTGCTATGTGTAGTTGGAGTCAGCCAAAACAAATATTACTCTCTTTCAAGCGACGCCCAGTGTCGCCGGCCGGTGTGGCCGTGCGGTTAAAGGCGCTTCAGTCTGGAACCGCGTGACCGCTACGGTCGCAGGTTCGAGTCCTGCCTCGGGCATGGGTGTGTGTGATGTCCTTAGGTTAGTTAGGTTTAATTAGTTCTAAGTTCTAGGCGACTGATGACCTCAGAAGTTAAGTCGCATAGTGCTCAGAGCCATTTGAGCCAGCCCAGTGTCAACGAAAGTCGCGGTTTGTGCCCATTACAAATATAATTATAAAATTTACGAGCCCATTCGATGGAGCGGTCTAAAATTAGTCCAGGGCTACATTTATTTCATCGATATGTATTAACAGGTCAGTAATGCACAAGGAATAATCAGTAATCCAGCCACGACAGCTCCGGCCTGGCCCGCGCTGACTGCTACCGCCATGCAAGAAGCGCTGCTCAGTCGCTGCTGGAGTAGGCCTGGTTATTCGTCGTGCTTTACTGCTCCTGGTAATACTTGCCGATAAAACAAATATAGTACTAGACTAATGTTGGGACCGCTTCATTGAATAAACACGTAAAATTCTCCTTTAAAATCATGTTGTATGTAACGAGAAACAAATCGACGCTTTACGTCGACAAAGGGAATCGCATGAATGGCACGATGTATGGTGTTTACTTCGGCCGAGTCCAGCTACACATTGCAAACACGAAATAGCAGATATCTGCCGAAACACCAGAGAAAATGTCTCTGACGACTCTTAGTATAAGTTGTTTGAGAATGACATAAAGGTGACGTGCCCGATTTTTAGAATATATGTATGATATACAAGATATACAAACACTTGCCAGGTTAGCCGAGCGTGCTAACGCGCTGCTTCCGGGACTCGGATAGGGGCCCCAGCCCCGGATCGAATCCGCCTGGCGGGGGTCGGTGTGCCGGCCAGCCTGGATGTGGTTTTTAGGCGGTTTTCCACATCCCTCTAGGCGAATACCGGGCTGGTCCCCACGTCCCGCCTCAGTGCTCCCTGCCGCCGTTGGATAAGCAGCTGCAGCAGCAAGTCGTATACTCTTAGCTCACTTATTTGTTACATAGTTTAATTCTTAATTTCTTTGCGTGTTTTTGGTATTTGCGTTGTTTAATTCATAAATATCGGGCGTATTGTAGTATTTGAGAGTTGTAGCATCGCGTTTTAGTACCTGAATAGTGTAAAATCGCGTAGTCAGTCTCCTTCCGCCGCCGAGCAGTGTGTCAGCAGTGCGCAAGTAGCAGCATTACTGCATTTACTAGGCAATCTTGTATTTTAATAACCGTTTAAATTTTGTGTCGAATTGTTTGTGCTCTCTGTAGATTAGTTCAGACGTTCTTTGCACAACAGTTTTTAGCATGGATGGGACTGCAACTGCTGTGTTCGGTTGCAGGCTGAGTTGGCATCCCTTCGCTCCCAGCTTCAGGCAGTGTTGGCTTCGGCCACACAGTTTGAGGCTGTTGCCAATCGGCATCACTGTGGGGGTCCGGATGGGGGTTTGTCGGGGACGGCCAGCTCGTCCCACGCAGCCCCCGATTGGACTACGACTGTGGCTGCCCGGGATACTGCCCACATTGAGGCTGATCCCTCACCTGTCGTAGAGTGGGAGGTCGTCTCGAGGTGTGGCAGGGGGCGAAAGACATTCCGGAGGGCTGAACGGAAGGCCTCTCCAGTTTGTCTGACGAACCGGTTTCAGGCTCTGTCTCAGGCTGATACTGATCTTCGGCCGGACATCGCTGCTTGTCCTTTTCCAGAGGTTGCCCCTCAGTCTGCAAGATCCGGGCGGTCGCAGAGGGTGGGCTTACTGGTAGTTGGGAGCTCCAACGTCAGGTGCGTAATGGGGCCCCTTAGGGATATGGCAGCAAGAGAGGGGGAGAAAACTAATGTGCACTCCGTGTGCATACCGGGGGGAGTCATTCCAGGTGTGGAAAGGGTCCTTCCGGATGCCATGAAGGGTATAGGGCGCACCCATCTGCAGGTGGTCGCTCATGTCAGCACCAATGATGTGTGTCGCTATGGATCGGAGGAAATCCTCTCTGGCTTCCGGCGGCTATCTGATTTGGTGAAGACTGCCAGTCTCACTAGCGGGATGAAAGCAGAGCTCACCATCTGCAGCATCGTCGACAGGACTGACTGCGGACCTTTGGAACAGAGCCGAGTGGAGGGTCTGAATCAGAGGCTGAGACGGTTCTGCGACCGTGTGGGCTGCAGATTCCTCGACTTGCGCCATAGGGTGGTGGGGTTTCGGGTTCCGCTGGATAGGTCAGGAGTCCACTACACGCAGGAAGCGGCTTCACGGGTAGCAGGGGTTGTGTGGCGTGGACTGGGCGGTTTTTTAGGTTAGATGGCCTCGGGCAAGTACAGAAAGGGCAGCAGCCTCAAAGGGTGCGGGGCAAAGACAGCACACGCGGGGGCCAAGCAGCAATCGGTATTGTAATTGTAAACTGTCGGAGCTGCATTGGTAAAGTACCGGAACTTCAAGCGCTGATAGAAAGCACCGAAGCTGAAATCGTTATCGGTACAGAAAGCTGGCTGAAGCCAGAGATAAATTCTGCCGAAATTTTTACAAAGGCACAGACGGAGTTTAGAAAGGATAGATTGCATGCAACTGGTGGTGGCGTGTTTGTCGCTGTTAGTAGTAGGTTATCCTGTAGTGAAGTAGAAGTGGATAGTTCCTGTGAATTATTATGAGTGGAGGTTACACTCAACAACCGAGCTAGGTTAATAGTTGGCTCCTTTTACCGACCTCCCGACTCAGCAGCATTAGTGGCAGAACAACTGAGAGAAAATTTGGAATACATTTCACATAAATTTTCTCAGCATGTTATAGTCTTAGGTGGAGATTTCAATTTACCAGATATAGACTGGGACACTCAAATGTTTAGGACGGGTGGTAGGGACAGAGCATCGAGTGACATTACACTGAGTGCACTATCCGAAAATTACCTCGAGCAATTAAACAGAGAACCGACTCGTGGAGATAACATCTTGGACCTACTGATAACAAACAGACCCGAACTTTTCGACTCTGTAAGTGCAGAACAGGGAATCAGTGATCATAAGGCCGTTGCAGCATCCCTGAGTATGGAAGTTAATAGGAATATAAAAAAAGGGAGGAAGTTTTATCTGTTTAGCAAGAGTAATAGAAGGCAGATTTCAGACTACCTAATAGATCAAAACGAAAATTTCTGTTCCGACACTGACAATGTTGAGTGTTTATGGAAAAAGTTCAAGGCAATCGTAAAATGCGTTTTAGACAGGTACGTGCCGAGTAAAACTGTGAGGGACGGGAAAAACCCACCGTGGTTCAACAACAAAGTTAGGAAACTACTGCGAAAGCAAAGAGAGCTTCACTCCAAGTGTAAACGCAGCCAAAACCTCTCAGACAAACAGAAGCTAAACGATGTCAAAGTTAGCGTAAGGAGGACTATGCGTGAAGCGTTCAGTGAATTCGAAAGTAAAATTCTATGTACCGACTTGACAGAAAATCCTAGGAAGTTCTGGTCTTACGTTAAATCAGTAAGTGGCTCGAAACAGCATATCCAGACACTCCGGGATGATGATGCCATTGAAACAGAGGATGACACGCGTGAAGCTGATATAATACTAAACACCTTTTTCCAAAGCTGTTTCACAGAGGAAGACCGCACTGCAGTTCCTTCTCTAAATCCTCGCACAAACGAAAAAATGGCTGACATCGAAATAAGTGTCCAAGGAATAGAAAAGCAACTGGAATTACTCAACAGAGGAAAGTCCACTGGACCTGACGGGATACCAATTCGATTCTACACAGAGTACGCGAAAGAACTTGCCCCCCTTCTAACAGCCGTGTAACGCAAGTCTCTAGGGGAACGGAAGGTTCCAAATGATTGGAAAAGAGCACAGGTAGTCCCAGTCTTCAAGAAGGGTCGTCGAGCAGATGCGCAAAACTATGGACCTATATCTCTGACGTCGGTCTGTTGTAGAATTTTAGAACATGTTTTTTGCTCGCGTATCATGTCGTTTTTGGAAACCCAGAATCTACTCTGTAGGAATCAACATGGATTGCGTAAACAGCGATCGTGTGAGGCCCAACTCGCTTTATTTGTTCATGAGACCCAGAAAATATCAGATACAGGCTCCCAGGTAGATGCTATTTTCCTTGACTTCCGGAAGGCGGTCGATACATTTCCGCACTGTCGCCTGATAAACAAAGTAAGAGCCTACGGAATATCAGACCAGTTGTGTGGCTGGATTGAAGAGTTTTTAGCAAAAAGAACACAGCATGTTGTTATCAATGGGGAGACATCTACAGACATTAAAGTAACCTCTGGCGTGCCACAGGGGAGTGTTATGGGACCATTGCTTTTCACAATATATATAAATGACCTAGTAGATAGTGTCGGAAGTTCCATGCAGCTTTTCGCAGATGATGCTGTAGTATACAGAGAAGTTGCAGCATTAGAAAATTGTAGCGAAATGCAGGAAGATCTGCAGCGGATAGGCACTTGGTGCAGGGAGTGGCAACTGACCCTTAACATAGACAAATGTAATGTATTGCGAATACATAGAAAGAAGGATCCTTTATTGTATGATTATATGATAGCGGAACAAACACTGGTAGCAGTTACTTCTGTAAAATATCTGGGAGTATGCGTGCGGAACGATTTGAAGTGGAATGATCATATAAGATTAATTGTTGGTAAGGCGGGTGCCAGGTTGAGATTCATTGGGAGAGTCCTTAGAAAAAGTAGCCCATCAACAAAGGAGGTGGCTTGCAAAACACTCGTTCGACCTATACTTGAGTATTGCTCATCAGTGTGGGATCCGTACCAGATCGGGTTGACGGAGGAGATAGAGAAGATCCAAAGAAGAGCGGCACGCTTCGTCACAGGGTTATTTGGTAACCGTGATAGCGTTACGGAGATGTTTAGGAAACTCAAGTGGCAGACTCTGCAAGAGAGGCGCTCTGCATTGCGGTGTAGCTTGCTCGCCAGGTTTCGAGAGGGTGCGTTTCTGGATGAGGTATCGAATATATTGCTTCCCCCTACTTATACCTCCCGAGGAGATCACGAATGTAAAATTAGAGAGATTCGAGCGCGTACGGAGGCTTTCAGACAGTCGTTCTTCCCGCGAACCATACGCGACTGGAACAGAAAAGGGAGGTAATGACCGTGGCACGTAAAGTGCCCTCCGCCACACACCGTTGGGTGGCTTGTGGAGTATAAATGTAAATGTAGATGTAGATGAGTTACACGGCTCGCAGACATCTGAACATTTTCGCACTATTCCATGGATTACACTAGTCGCAGACAGTTGGGGTACACTAATTCCTTCCCGAGGTGGTGGGGGGTGGGGTGGGGGGGGGGGGTGGTACGGGGTGGCGGCAGGAAGGGCATCCGGCCACCCCTTCAACTAACATCTAACATTGCCACATCCGATTAACAATGCCGACACTGCATATCCACGGGAAAAACGGCACAAGCAAAAGAAAGAAAGAAAGATGGATGAGAAACAAATGGCGTTCATAGGAAATTCAGCGCCCTTTGCTATCGAACATAGTTTTGGACGGATGTATCGTATTTGATATAAATGGTTGCTGTCTCGCATTATCACTGGTAACCGAATCTGATTTAGTTCTCCGTTATCTAATGTGAAACTCTCGCATACAGTACGCTTTAGCACTGCCTTTTGTATTACTCTTTGTGCGGCCTTTATTTCCATTTCTGGTTCTGTTGTCAGTCTTTTATCTGCCCCCACAATTGTTTCCACGTCATCTGGTCTTTTCCTGGGCGCGCTACTGTACTAAGTTCTATGGTTTGAGCCTCAAAGTCCATTAGATTACCACCTACTGCGTCGCTGTTGAGCGTACTGACGGCTTGTATTAAAGCGTCTACGATTGGCGGTAGCTGCGGTCGTGAAAAAAAAAATGTTCAAATGGCTCTGAGCACTATGGGAGTTAACAAATGGCTCTGAGCATTATGCGACTTAACTTCTGAGGTCATCAGTCGCCTAGAACTTAGAACTAATTAAACCTAACTAACCTAAGGACATCATACACATCCATGCCCGAGGCAGGATTCGAAACTGCGACCGTAGCGGTCGCTCGGCTCCAGACTGTAGCGCCTAGAACCGCACGGCCACTCCGGCCGGCGGGACTTAACATCTGAGATCATCAGTCCCCTAGAACTTAGAACTACTAAGCATAACTAACCTAAAAACATCACACACATCCATGCCCGAGGCAGGATTCGAACCTGCGACCGAAGCAGTCGCGCGGTTCCGGACTGAACCGCCAAGAACCGCTCGGTCACAGAGGCCGGCGCGGTCTTTCAGTTGTACCTTCTGATGTCACGGTGGTGCTCCCTTACACTAGCGTTTCCCAACCTGAGGGGGTAATTGAACATGTTGGTAAACATTACTACTTGATTTTAATCATTTCCACAAACGGCTGGTTGGGAGTTGGTTTTTACTGTGCATGATTCGGTTTTCGTGTATAGCGTAAACATGAACTATGTTGAATCTGTTTTAAATGCTAACAGAAAAATAAAGCTGTGAGGACGGGTCGTGAGTCGCGCTTGGGTAGCTCAATCGGTAAGCAGTTGCCCGCTAAGGGCAAAGGTCCCTGGTTCGAGTCTCGGTCCGGTACGCAGCTTTAATCCGCCAGGAAGTTTCATATCAGCGCACACTCCGCTGCAGGGTGAAAATATCATTCTGGGAACAGAAAACTAAGTTACCAGGAAAAGTTGACCGCAAAGTAATTAGGGCCTCTGAGAACAGATCCTTTGACTGAGAGAGTGACGAAATCAAATAAGCGCGACTACAAGCGAACATTTCACAAGGAAGTGTACAGTTAGCACAAGTTGTTGTGTGGGTGCAGCGTAAGAATATCTGATTTTCAGTCCGGAAGTAAATTCGTGAACTAATACATCTGTTAGAGATATTGTAAAATTCTCCGAAAGAATGGAAAAGCATGGAAACTCCCACTTACACAAAAAATCCGAAATGGAGAGTTGCGAAAGCTGACACCTTATTTCGTTGTTTCTCTAAACTGTACAAAGCAACAAAATTCCACAAAAACAATTCTTTTTTCGTCACATAAGTTATGCATGTTATTATTTTTATGATTATTATTATTACTGTTGTTATTTTTATTCGCAGTGGCCGTAGTTGTATAAACGTGTTGAATGTTATATAGCAGATGTTGTTAATTTTACACTGTCAAATTTATCTGAATCTAAAAATTTGTGAACACCGAGAATGTATACTCACGAGCCGCCACTGGGTCAGATACAAAGCATTGGCAGCCAATAAGTTCTCCAGTTTCTGCGGTTCCACAACTAAAGAGTCCATCAATCAAGTGATTTACGGACAGTGAGTACTTGGGTGATTTTAAATGGTGTTGGAGGGTGTGGGTAAAACAAGTGTCGCTAGCGAAAGGAATGTTGCAGAGGAAGCATATTTTGTAACATGTGTCCACCCTCAATGTGGATAGCAAGCAGATTGCACTTACAATGCGTTGTGAACGGCATTATCATTCCATAAGCAGTTCCAGTTTTCTTATTGACTCATTAGTTTGTAGTTTAATAAAACACTTACAAAAAATACATATCCCTTATCTTTTGTCATTTTAAGACCAAAAGCGTTTTTTTAGTCCTAAAGTTCAGTTAGCTGCTAATGTTGGCAATGGTGGGGGAACCGGAGGGTGGTGGTGGGGTAGGGTAGGGCTACTAGCGAATATCTGATTCTACTTAGGTGTAGTAATCTCAGAAAGGTTGGGAAGCATTGGCCTACACCCTCGCCACAGTGTCCACCGTACATATTGGTGAGTATTGGGTAAAAGGGAATACAGTTAAGGTCCGAATCTACCAGCCTGCTATGACCAACGATGCCTTATTACGCGTGAAGATAATCACAGATAACAGTGAATAGCAGGCCGAGCACATCCTTCAGGACGCCGACGACAAGATAGAATATTATGTTCATAAACAAACGTAAAAAAAGCACGCAAAGAAAGCACGCAAAGAAAATGAAATTAGCTAGCCAACCGTGGGTATGAGGAGCTTTGGGCCTGGTCAAACTAAAAAAAAAGTTAATATACTTAATATAGTTCCAGAGCAATCAAGATGTTGAAACATACGACATGCGAATTCATCTGAAATAAACGGAACGAAAATATACCGAAAATACAAAATTGGAATCGAATAGTTTCTCTTAACTATTGGTAGCCTAAACGAATACAACAAAAAAACAACAACAAAAAAAACAGAAAAAAGATAATCGAAAAAGGACATACACGAATTTTTGTATGATGAATTAAACACAAGAATACAAATACGGCATAAATGGAATCGACTTTTTACCTTCATCTATATAGTTCAAACGAAGACAGCGATACCGTAAACCAGAACTCGAATTACGAGGAACAATATTGTAATTTTCGTCATGTCCGTGTAGCTGAAATGCATGATGGATACCAAAAACGTAGTGCTGCAAAAGAAAATAAAAAGTCACAAAACTGAAAACGAACAGGGAATAAATGTCCCATCCAGAAACCAAATACAAAAGTAGATTATATAACAAACATCATAGAAACGCACTTACCAAGCGTTGTTGACTCAAAATTGTCTAGGTCGGCCAGCAAACAAACTACAAACGACGGGAATAAAGTAAGGTTTGATTCCAACCATCGTGTGCTACATGTTTCTCTAGATACTATTTAAGTCCGTCTCCATAGCTTAGTAGTCAGCGCAGTAAAATGCCATTCTAGAATCCCGGGTTCGATTTCCGGCTAGGCTGAAAATTTTTCCCGGCATGAGAACTAGGTGTTGTCTTCATCACCATTTCATCCCCATCGGCACGCAAATCGCCGAAGTGGCATCAACAAAAAAGACTTTCACCGGGCGACTGGTCTATCCAACGGAAGACGTAAGCTACGCGCTCATTTCATTATTTTGTGGGCAATTTAAGCTATGTGGCTTACATCCTTCGCAACGTAAACTAATGGCGTCGTACATGACGTCATGGATCAAAGCGGAGGGTGGAATCGGACCTTACTCTTGACCGGGAGAGCCGAGACGAAGTTCCGATGCCGTAAAACCCGTAATTTCTGCAGCTCGAAGCGAGCTAGCTAGCGGACTCTGCTCGGTAACGATATGCACCAGAACACTGCTCGAAATAACCGAAATAGTTAAAGACGTTTTGAGAAACGAACTTTGAAAGCGACTTTTACAGAAAGGCCGTTCCTAGGCAACTGCTCTACAGTGTATGCTAGAGTAATAGATATATAGTTGTTCAGGTCTCAGCGTGTTCATGGTCAATTATGTGGTTAAACAGTGCACCACTTTTCAAAGAAATGTTCGATTCTAAGTGATATCTCTACCTGTATTCAAATGTCACTTTCCATATATATACTGCCTAACAAAAAAAGTGAAGCGTCAAGAAGGACAGGAGGAAACGAAATGAAACTTCTCATGATGAGAGGGTATGTATGCTTATTTCAGAGGTCACAAAATCGAATCAAATTTACAAAGCACTTGGCAGTATGAGCCGACGTTTGAGTATGATGATGCAGTACTCTGATCTGGCTGCGTTCACTGATTCGGTTGAGAAGGGTGTCATAAAGCCCTTGTATCCTCTTGTGAGGCAAGATGGAGCACTGCTGTTGTAACTTGTTCTTGATCTCCAGAATGTTGGCTCTGGGATGTAGATGACGTGCGACCTGGTCATACACATTTTCTATTGGGACCACGGGAGTACCTCAGTATCACGCAGAGTCCTCTTTAAAACGTGGCACCACGATACTGTCGCATGAGAGGTAACACATTAATAGTAACCACAGACTTTTCGCAGATGATACAGTTACCTACAAATGAAGTACAGACTGAAAGAAGCTGTGTAAATGTTCAGTCTGACCTTGATAAGATTTCAAAGTGCTGTGGTGATTGGCAACTTGCTCTAAATGTTCAGAAAGGTAAAACTGTGAACTAAACAAAACGAATTAAACATGGTATCCTATGATTTTAGTACTGGTGAATCACAGATGTAGTCTGTAAACTCATACAATACTTTGGTGTAACACTTAGTAGGTACATGAAGTGGAACGATAACATAGAGTCAGTCGTGGGTACAGCAGATAGCAGACTTGATAGAATACTAGTGAAATGCAATTAGTCTACAAGGGAGATGGTTACAAATGACTCGTTCGACCAGTCCTAGAATACTGATCGAGTGTGTCGAATCCGTACCAGATAGGACTAGCAGGTGATATTGAACGTGTACAGAGAAGGGCAGAGCGGATGGTCACGGGTTTGTTTGACCCACACAAGAGTGTCACTGAGATACTGAAAGAGCTTAACTGGCAGACCCTTGAAGATATTATTTTATCCATTTTGGTTAGAGAACACCGCAGCTGCTTTCGTACATTACACTGTAGGAAATACTGCAACTAGCTACAAGTTTATTTTTTATTTTTTAGATGGTTTTATTGTATTATTAGTAGTTTCGGCCGGAGCCCATCGTCAGATGTAGCGTTGACTTCTTTGTAAGTTTTACATTTGTGTCTTCATGAAAAGCCCTCCTTCACATATTGTAAGATAAAGGTTTGATTTTCTTTTACAATCCGTACTGATCAGTGAATTAAACTAAGTATGGATTGTAAAAGAAAATCAAACCTCTGTTTTGTAATATACGAAGTGAGGCTTGTCATGAAAACACAAATGTGTAATGGTACAATAAAATCATTTCAAAGAAAACTTGTGGCTAGTTGTAGTATTTCCTACAGTGTAACTCTCGATGATAGACGGAAACTATCCTGAGAGAGTCTTCTGACAAAGTTTCAAGATCCGCTTTAAATGATGACTCAAGGAATGTACTACAGTTCCCTACATGTCGCTCCTATAGGGATCATGAGGATAAGATTAGATTAATTACAGCACATACAGAGACATTTAAACAATGATTTTTCCCGCGCTCATTGCGTGAATGGAACGGGAGAAAGCCCTAAAACCGGTACAGTGGAAAGTACACTATGCCAAGCACTTCACAGTGGTTTGAAGAGCATAGATATTGACATAGATGTAAATAAGGACGCAGGATGTCCGTGACGTATCATTTGTCACGTCAGATTGGTTGGTTGGTTGATTTGGGGGAGGAGACCAAACAGCGTGGTCATCGGTCCCATCGGATTAGGAAGGATGGGGAAGGAAGTCGGCTGTGCCTTTCAAAGGAACCATCCCGGCATTTTCGTGAAGCGATTTATGGAAATCACGGAAAACCTAAATCAGGATGGCCGGACGCAGGTTTGAACCGTGGTCCTTCCGAATGCGAGTCCAGTGTGCTACCCACTGTGCCACCTCGCTCGGTGCCTCGTCAGAGTTCTCTCAATCCCTACCACCTGTGGCCTGAAATCGAAACTGACGTTTCCCCACGCCATAATGCCAGGAGTAACACCGCTGTCCTTCTCCAAAACATCGGGAGAATGGGACCTCTCCCAAGGTTGCGGCCATACTGGCCAACGATGATCCTCCGGGGTAGTGCAGATCTGCGTTTCTTTGTTGAACATGGTGCGAAGCCATTCATTAGCGGTCTATGCTTCCTGGTCACGGCACCATTCCAAACACATCAGTTTGTGTTGTGCTCTTAACCCACCCTTCTCATGGGAAAGTAAATACCTAGTCCAGTTGCTGCTAGTCTCTGACCAATGGTGCAGGGAGTCAGTCCATTACTTGTTCTTGGATGGGAAACGCAGATGTGGTGGAGTTTGTTGTGGATTGGCAAGAGAGCCAACCCACTATGAGAAGAAGCCGAAAGGCACGCGTTTTAGCTCACGCAGGCTGGCGTGAGGTCTGGAACAGGTCAAGGAAATGAGACTAGCAAAAAAGGACGTAGCTGAGGAATACTTAACTTTAATCCATAAATAGTGAACATCGCTCTTGACGGTACATGTTTTACAGCATCAATAGTGACTGGTAATGGCGCCTTGCTAGATCGTAGCAAATGACGTAGCTGAAGGCTATGCTAACTATCGTCTCGGCAAATGAGAGCGTAATTTGTCAGTGAACCATCGCTAGCAAAGTCGGCTGTACAACTGGGGCGAGTGCTAGGAAGACTCTCCAGACCTGCCGTGTGGCGGCGCTCGGTCTGCAATCACTGATAGTGGCGACACGCGGGTCCGACGTATACTAACGGACCGCGGCCGATTTAAAGGCTACCACCTAGCAAGTGTGGTGTCTGGCGGTGATACCACAGAGTTACTGTGTTCTTGGTGCTCTATATGGCGATTCTACCTTGCAGTAGTCAGTCGTGCTTGACCTGAATGTTGCTGACGAGTATGCATGACCTCACGTTCCCATGCAGATCAGCATTGGGCATTGTCGTATTAGAATGCTCCACAAGTCTGAATATTACACGATTCGAACAGCTGCCAAATTGAGACCCACAATGAGGACCCTTTCAAATTTTGTCAGATGCTGAAACTCACACGAGTACGCAGCATCTTCGTGCCCTTCACAGTGATCACTAAATATCTGACACTGTTCACGCCGCCTGTATACTATACCAACCCTGGTAACAACATAAACATGAACAACACTTATACTCTCTGATGAGCATTCTACATGTCACAGAGAATTGCATCTCGCATTACTTACCTATCCACCAGTGGTGTGTATGAGTATTAAGTTACATTGGCATCTGACCATGTCTTCTGCGTACTTCACCTTTTTTTGTCAGGCAGTGTAGATCTTCAATTCCTCCTTCACATCCTCCCTTTTATGTCCTTATAAATAATAGTCTTTTTCGAACATACGGTACAACTTGTTCAACAATTTCTCCCTATCCTCTCATATTTTACAGGTATGCTTTAGTTCTTCTCTTGGTCTCCTTCACAGCTCGCTCAATGCAAACCGAGAAACATGGAGGATAGGCCACAACCACGGCTTATTCTCAGTTACCACCTATCTTTCATGTCCTTCGACTTACATACCGGCAGCCTGATTTCTGTACAGGTTGCAGATAGACTTTTGCTCCAGGATTTTATCACTATTAACTTCAGAATTTGAGTTGATGTAGTCCAATCAACGTTATGAAAAGCTTTTCTTCAACCTATTATGAGGTGCAGGCTGTGATTTTAGTGTTTGTTAGCATGGAATGATTCGGTGGTAAACTAGTGACCTTCATCTGTTTTTCTGGCTGAAAATAGGCAACCATGTGACAGCAGTCCATTAATCCCTGATTCCTGTTGTTCTTTTTAACACGTCCACTGATGATGATTTCCTACACCATAAGTGTAATGGCCACATTGGCCATTAACGTAGGAGGAAATTCTTCCCTGAAAACTTGTAAAACAATTACTGTTTCCTAAAGCAGCGGAAACAAGCAACACATTGTGGCCTTACGTGAAGAAACACAATGTCTAACGATAACTTTATTACCTGATGTGTCTGAAAATTACCTGGGGTGCACGAAGTAAAATATTGAATTCAAACCTTTGGATTTATTAACAGCCAGCTGAGACACATGCAACAACAGGGACATAAACGATTTTGTGACATATTACAAGTTCCTTATCAGGAGTGAACTATTTAGTCTCACCTGAGTGCTTTGGTAATTCAGTCTTTGAATCTCTGCATGTTAATCTCATTCATTTGACACAGTTCTTACGTTTTCATCAATTTCTCCCGTAGAGTCTCGTAGAGCGTGTCGGCAGTCCTTTGTTTGTCTGCGTAGTCTAGTTTTCCACGGTCTTTAGTATCGATAGGGACTGTGATTGCTGTGTGCAGATGCAAGCTGAGTTGGTGACACTTCACTCTCAGCTCCAGGCTGTGATGACTTCGGTTACACAGGTTCAAGCTGCAGTGGATGGGCATCACTATTGTGGGCTGGCCATGGAGATCCAAAGGACGTCCAGCACGCCTGATCCCGCCGATCGGTCCATACCGGTGGCCAGCCTAGTTACTGCTTGCACCGAGGTTGACCCCTCACCTGTGATCAAGAGGGAGGTCACCTCAGGGCGTGGCAGGCGGCGAAAGACTACCCAGCAGGCTGAATGTAAGGCCTCCCTAGTTAGTCTGACAAACAGTTTCCAGGTGCTGTCTGTGGCTGACACTGTCTCTCAGCTAGATGCAGTCGCTTGTCGTGTTTCAGAGGAAACCTGGAAGATACGGGTAACCACAGAGCATGGCATTATTGGTACTTGGGAGCTCCAATGTTAGGCGTGTTATGGGGCCCGTTCGGGACATGGCAGCCAAGCAGGGGAAGAAAGCCAATGTGCACTCTGTGTGCATACCTGTTGGAGTCATTCGAGATGTGGAATGGGTCCTCCCGGATGCCATGAAGAGCACTGGGTGCAGCCAACTGCAGGTGGTTGCTCACGTCGATCACAATGATGTGTGTCACTTTGGATCAGAAGAGATTCTCTCTGGTTTCGAGTGGCTACCAGAAGCGGTAAAGGCTTCCAGTCTTGCTTGTGAGATGGCAGCAGGTCTCACCATCTGCAGCATAGTCGACAGGACCGATTGCAGACCTCTGGTACAGAGCCGAGTGGACGGTCTGAATCGGAGACTAAGACGTTTCTGCGACCGTGTAGGCTGCAGATTCCTCGACATGCGCCATAGGATGGTAAGGTTTCGGGTTCAGGAGTCCACTACATGCAGGAGGTGGTTACACGAGTGTAGCAGGGGCTGTGTGGCGAGGACTGGGCGGTTTTTTGGGTTAGAGGGCCTCGGGCAAAGGGCTTCAGTCTCAAAGAGTGCAGGTCGAACACAGGAAGAACGTAGATCCAGGAACCATCGGGTGTAACAGTTGCAAATTGCCGTAGCTGTGTTGGGAAAGTACCAGAGCTCCAAGCGCTAATAGAAAGCGCTGACGCTCAAATAGTTATAGGCACTGAAAACTGGCTAAAACCGGAGATAAGTTCAGCTGAAATTTTTGCGAATGACTTAATGGTGTTCAGAAGGGATGGACTAAACACAGTTCGCGGTGGCGTGTTTTGCTGCTGTTAGAAGTAGTTTGCTTTGTAGCGAAATTGAAGTGGATAGTTGCTATGAGTTAGTATGGGTAGAGGTCATTCTTGACAACCGGAATAAAATAATAACAGAATCATTTTACCGACCTCCCAACACAGATGATACAATTGCTGAAAGGTTCAAGAAAAACTTTAGTTTCATTCACGTACCCGATTCATACTGTTATAGTTGGAGGTGACTTCAATTTCCGCTCTATATGTAGGCGAAAATACATGTTCAGAACAGGAGGTACGCATGAAACATTGTCCAAAATTGTGCTAACCACACTCTCCGAAAATTATTTCGAGCAGTTAGCTCATATGTCCATTCGAATAGTAAACGGTTGTGAAAACACACTTGACCTCTTAGCCAAAAATAATTTTGAGCTAATAACGAGCGTCGAAACGGATACAGGGATTAGTGAACACACGGTTGTCGTAGCGAGACTGAATATTGTAACACTCTAATCCTCCAAGAAAATTGTACCTATTCAAAAAAGCAGATAAAAATTCACTTGACGCCTTCCTGAGAGACAATCTCCACTCCTTCCAAATTAACAATGTAATTTTAGACCAGCTATGGCAATCTTTAACAAAAACTCGAAACTTAGCACGGACTTCATTTCGAGATGCTTTAAATATTTTCTAAAACGAAACCTTGTCCCGAAATCTGGCAGAAAATCCAAAGAGATTCTGGTCGTACGTAAAGTATGCTGACGACAAGACACAATCAATGCATTTTCTGCACGATAACAATGTAAATACTATCGACGACAGTGCTACCAAAGCAGACTTCCTAAACACAGCCTTCCGAAATTCCTTCACCAAAGAAGACGAAGTAAATGCTTCATAATTCGAATCAAGAACCGCTGCCAACATGAGTAACTTAGCAGTAGATATCTTCGGAGTAGTGAAGCATCTTAAATCGCTTAATAAGAGCCAGTCTTCTGGTCCAGACTGTATACCAATTAGGTTCCTTTCAGACTATGCTGATGGAATTGCTCCATACTTACATTCTTACAATTACATACAACCGTTCGCTCGACGAAAGATCCGCACCGAAAAACTGGAAAGTTGCCGAGGTCACACCAACGTTCAAGAAAGGCATAAGGTGTAATCCACTAAATTACAGGCCCATATCATTAACGTCGATATGCAGCAGGATTCTGGTGCACATATTGTGTTCGTACATTACGGAGTACCTCGAGGAGAATGGTCTATTGACGCAGTCAACACGAGTTTAGAAAACATCGTTCTTGTGAAACACGACTGCCTCTTTACTCACACGAAGTGCTGAGTGCTACTGACAAGGGATTTCAAATTTATTCCGTATTTCTAGATTTCCAGAAGGCTTTTGACACTGTACCTCACAGGCGGCTTATATTCAAATTTCGTGCTTATGGAATATCGTCTGATTTATGTGACTGTCAGAGAGATCACAGTTCGTAGTAACTGACGGAAAGTCATTGATAAGACAGAAGAGATTTCGTGGCGTTCCCCAGGTTGGTGTTACAGGCCCTCTGTTGGTCCTTATCTATATAAACGATGTAGGAGACAATCTGAGAAGCCGTCTTACGTTGTTTGCAGATGATGCTGTCATTTATCATCTAGTAAAGTCATCATAAGATCACATCAAATTGCAAAATCATTTAGAACAGATATCTGTATGGAGCGAAAATTGGCAATTGACCCCAAACAATGAGAAGTGTGAGGTCATGCCAATGAGTGCTAAAAGGAATCCATTAAACTTCGGTTACACGACGAATCAGTCAAATCAAAAGGCTGTAAATTCAACTAAATACCTAGCGATTACAGTTACGGAGAACTGAAATTGGAAAGAACACATAGAAAACGTTGTGGGGAAGACGAACCAAAGAATGCGTTTTTTTGGCTGAACACTATGCCTGTCCGTCCCCTTTTGGAGTGCTGCTGCGCGGTGTGGGATCCTTACCAGATAGGATTAACGGAGTACATCGAGAAAGTTCAAAGAAGAGTAGCACGTTTTGTATTATCGAGAAATAGGGAGGAGAGTGTCACTGACATGATAAAGCATTTGGAGTGGACATCATTAAAAAACGGCGTTTTTCGTTGGGGTTGCATCCTCTTACCAAATTTCAATCACCAACTTTCTCCTGTGAATGAGAAAATATTTTGTTGTCGCCAACCTACATAGGGAGAAACGATCATCGTAATAAAGTGAGAGAAATCAGAGCTCCCACGGAAAGATATTGGTGTTTGTTTTTTCCGCGCGCTGTTCCAGGTTGGAATAATATAGAAATATTGAGAAAATGGTGCAGTGAACCCTCAGTCAGACACTGAAGTGTGATTTGTAGAGTATCTATGTAGTCGTTGATGTAGATGTAGATACATGAAGGACATTTGAAGCGCGTGAGAAGCAATGTTCTTAAATGTGATTCTTGAGTTTCTCCCGGCGTATTTGATAATCAAAATATCCACGGGTGTACTGCCGGTCTACAGTGTCCAACGGGCACAATATTTCGGCGATCATACGTGTCGCCATCATCAGGTGAACTGACGGACTGAGCTCCTGTGAACGTGCCGGCACGGAGATCCGTACGCTATGGCTGCTCAGGTTCACCTGATAAATGCGATATGTATGATCGCCGAAATATTGTGCCCGTTGGACACTGTAGACCGGCAGTACACCCGTGGATATTTTGATTAATATTCTTAAATGCTTATGCCCCTTACGAAATGAAGACTAGACAATAACCAGCAGACAATATTATCAGCGTGGGGTGTGTCTCAATGGGAACAAGGGAAAGGGTTTTAAGAGCTTCGGTGTGATCCAGCAAGGTGCAAAGGAGATAAGCGCTGATGAGGGCAAAGAACAAAAGAGGAAGATACTATTACTCATTCACAGAAATTCGCGGGACTGATAAAATTACAGTTTCGTAAACTGGTTTGCCCGGAGCAAGAGCAGGCTAGAGGATATTGGCTATGGGCTACAATTACTGAAGCAAGAGACAAACATGCTGGTCAACCTAAAACAGGGCGATGTAAAGAATTTAACTAACGATACGTATGGAATAGATTTCAGCAATTCGGGAAGATTTTGGTATTAAGAATTGTGACTGCGAATAAGCTCTGATCGCGAACTAATGAGCAGTACGTCAGCAAGCGTTTGCTTTGCCTCTCACCGTCGTTGCCTTGTGATACAGTTGCACAGCGTGTCCCCACTGGCCCACAGCGTCTCCAACGCGTTCAGCCTGTAGCGTGTCCCGTCATTAACAGCTCACCGTTCGCTCCTCATTACCCGGAAGGGC
Organism: Schistocerca nitens; assembly: GCF_023898315.1. Lineage (NCBI taxonomy): Eukaryota > Metazoa > Arthropoda > Insecta > Orthoptera > Acrididae > Schistocerca > Schistocerca nitens. The sequence continues at coordinate 342,598,312 of NC_064617.1, forward strand.
CCTCTTTTTGGCGAACGTTCCGGCCAATGAAGGACCTAAATTAAGGGCGAGCGGATCAGAAAGCGCAAAACGCGAGCCCTGTTTATTCGTTTTAATGGACAGATTTTCTAGAAAGAGCTAGAAGATCTTATTGCGAACTAACAGCTATCAAGGGAAACACTCGCAAAAAAATTCGGCGCGAATGATCGTTCCACCTGCGCGCTTCAAGTCACGCACGTCAAGACAAAGAGGACTGGCGTCTTCTGCCACCATTTCTCTTCTTGTTCTCCGATTTACCCTCACCCCTTGCTATTGTCTTGTGCATTCCAACGGTTCAGCTCTCCGTTTCTAAGCTTGGACGGAGCAGAAAATTCGCCTTAGCCCACAGCCAAACTAATAGTATGGATTTCATACAAGACTGAGAGTGCTAATGAAATAGAGGCTGCAGATCAGAAAGGGAAATTTGAAGTTGTTGTTGTTGTTGTTGTTGTTATTGTTATGTATCGTACAGAGGAATTGATACCACAGACATTAGCCAGGGTTCACTGCAGGGACGAGAAGTTCTAGGCGCTACAGTCTGGAACCGCGCGATCGCTACGGTCGCAGGTTCGAATCCTGCCTCGGGCATGGATGTGTGTGATGTCCTTAGTTTGGTTAGGTTTAAGTAGTTCTAAGTTCTAGGGGACTGATGACCTCAGAAGTTAAGTCCCATAGTGCTCAGAGCCATTTGAACCATTTTTGTTCACTGCAGTCTGCAACGACATATGATGCTGTAGTCTACAGGGAAGTAGTATCACACGAAAGTTGTGAAAAAATCAATGAGGATTTGCAGAAAATACATGCGTGGTGTAATGACTGGCAGTTATCTCTCAATATCAGTAAGTGTAACCTACTGCGTATAACAAGGTGAAAATCCCCATTAATGTACGAGTACAAAATAAATGCCCACTCTTTGGAAGCGGTAACGTCCGTCAAGTATCTGGGTGTGACTTCGAAGTGATCTCAAATGGAATGATCAGATTACACAAGTAACGGGTAAGGCCAACTCTAGATTGCTGTTTGTTGGTAGAATCCTGAAGCGATGCAGTCCTTCAACAAAGGAAATAGCTTACAATACGTTAGTTCGTCCAGTCTTGGAGTATTGTACTTCTATGGTCCTTACCAGTTGGGTCTGATTCAAGAGATCGAGAAGGTCCAAAGAGGAGCGGCAAGATTCGTGACTGGTACATTTAGCCATCGCGAGAGCGTTACAAATCTCATAGAAAGTTTGAAGAGGGACACACTTGCAGATAGACGGCGCGCGAAAAAAAATAAATAAATAAATAAATAAATAATGGTTCGCGCTAAACAAAAAAAAAGTGGTTCAAATGGCTCTGAGCACTATGGGACCTAACTGCTGAGGTCATCTGTCTCCTAGAACTTAGAAATAATTAAACCTAACTAACCTAAGGACATCACACACATCCATGCCCGAGGCAGGATTCGAACCTGCGACCGTAGCGGTCGCGCGGTTCCAGACTGTAACGCCTAGAACCGCTCGGTCACACCGGCCGGCGCGCGCTAAACAGAAGAGGCTGCTCACTAAATTCCGAAATCCGATCCTCACCGAGGATGTAGAGCATATATTACTACCACCAACTTTCAAATCGTGCAATGATCACCATTCAAAGATAAGGGAAATAAGAGCACGTACTGAGGCGTTTAGGCAGTCATTTTTCCCTCGCGCGATCCGAGAGTGGAACGGGGGGAATATGACTTCGGCGCGAATTGTGCCCTTCGCCACACATCTCTTGGTGGCTAGCGGAGTATATATGTAGATGTATATGTATGTGAGGCGCTCCTGAAGACGACGCTTCCCCTCTCAGCACAGCAACGCCCTCACGCTGTGGTCAGTATGGTGCCGAACTAGCAAGAGCACTCCCCAGTTCGAGACCTCATTTGAAGGGATCAGGCTAACAGTATAGGACTTACGTGATAGTTAACGTATCTGATGGACTTTTTCACTTCAAAGTGGATCATTGTACTGCAACAGAACAGTTTGTTAACTTGTGCATCAGGTGATGCTTTAATAGTCAATGACAGTTGTAACTTATCAAACAATCCTTTTGTACAGGGTGTCAGCCAGTCAAGGAATATTTTAGGGAACTGGTTTAAAAATTTTATTTCAAAGGACCCAGTCAGATATTTACAAGTTTTGTCCCAGAGCTACTTCGGCTTGCCTACGTGACACAAGTTGTCTGTCTTTCAGAACCGAGGCAGTTCTACCCAGTTAAAGATGCTGAGAAGAGGCCTTGAGCCATCTGCTGAAATTGCTAGCGAATTCACACCATCGGTTTTAGCCAATAGCGCGCGTGGGATAGAGGTCACGTGTGCGGACTCTGGAGGATTCTGCAGTGCAGAACACAGTTGTTTCTCTCTCTTGTGATCCAGACCTCGAGCAGAATAGAAGTCTTTCTGGGAGGCAGAGCCGCTGGCTCTGCGCCCCGTGACCGGCCATCGGCATCAATTAACATGAACCGCCTCCCATTCCGTTGCCCACTTTAATTAGTTGTTCGAGCTCCTAGACTGGCATCAACCTGGTAAATTCCTCCCTAGACGCGCCCCTTGTATACCGTACACTGTAACATATTCTCTTTACTTTACCTAATTTCCTTTTCTGGATTCTCACTTAAAACTCCTGGCTGCTCGGCCTCCTGTACATTGGCGTCATAAGCAGAATCCAACAATCTCTACCTCGCTTCCCTGCACCTGTACTCTGTGGCAAAGATCTGTGTCAAAGTTAAGTAAATGTTTATTCATTTAGGTAATACACTGATGTGACAGAAGTCACAGGATACCTCCTGATATAGTGTCGGACCTCCTTTTGTTCACCGCAGTGAAGCAGTTCGATATGGCATGGACTCAAAATGTCGTTGGAAGTCCCCTGCAGAAATATAGAGCCGTGCTGCCTCTTTGGCCGCCTTTCATTCCGAGAAGGTTGCTGGTGGTGAATTTTATGCACAGAGTGACCTCTCGATTATGTCCCATAAATGTTCGTTGTGATTCATGTTGGAAGATGTGGTTAGCCGAATAATTCGCTCGAATTGTTCAGAATATCCTGCCACGGCGCACTGTCATCCATAAAAATTCCATCGTTATTTGGGAACATGAAGTCTATGAATTGCTGCAGTGGTCTCCAAGTAGCCGAACATATCCATTTCCAGTCAGTGATCGGACTCAGTCCACCCAATTATGGAGACTCAGTCCACACCATTATGGAGCTGCCACCAGCTTGTGCCTTGTTGACAACATAGGTCCATGGATGTGTGGGGTCTGCACCACAGCCGAACCCTACTGTCAGCTCTTACCACCTGAAATCAGGACTCACCTGACCAGGCCACGGTTTTCCAGTCGTCTGGGGTCCAACCGCTTTGGTCAAGAGTAGGCAATGCGCGCGATGTCGTGCTGTTAGCAAAGGCACTCGCGTCAGCCGCCTACTGCTATAGCCTATTAACGCCAATTTCGCCGCGATTATTTTACGCAGTGTTGTTTGTCTGTTAGCACTGACAGCTCTATGCAGGCGCCGCTGTTCTCGGTCGTTAAGTGAAGGCCGTCAGCTGGTGCGTTGTCTGTGGTGAGAGGTAATGCCTGAAACGGGAAATTTTCGGCACGCTCTTGACACGGTGGATCTCGAAATATTGGATTTCCTAAAGATTTCCGAAATGGAGGGCCCCGTGCGTCTAGCTCCAACTATTCCGCGTTCGAAGGCTGTTAATTCCAGTCGTGCCGTCATAATGACGTCGGAAATCTTTTCACATGAATCACTCGAGTACAAATGAGAGCTGCACCAATGCACAGCCCTGCCATACCCCATCTACGCGACATAGCACCATCTGTACACGTGCGTATCTCTACCCCATGATTTCGTCAATAAACTAGAAGGCATAAAATATTAGTTCGTGTAAAGTGAACTAATATTTCATGTGTTCTAGTTTAATGTGCCATCTCACCTAGCAACCGAAGAACCCACAGTTGTGGCCAGACGACTGTAGTTTCGTCTGGTCACAACAGTCAGTTTTGCTTCGCATGTTCCTATATTTATCCCTTCTACCAGTCGTTCCATTCTGTTGTAGATAATCCACGTTTGCGTTTTAAAACCTTGAATTATTAACTAATGGTTCGGTAATATTTGCACCTGTCAGCACCTGCCTTCATTGATACTGAGAATAATTCTCCTTCAAGTCTGAGGATAATTAAGTTGTCTGATGTATCCAGCTTAACATACGGAACAATTTTGTCATCGTTGGCTCTCCCAGACATCTTAACAATTCTGCCTGCAGCGACGGACAGAGTACGGTGCCCCTCTTCAGGGAGAATGCTTGTGTGAGCCGTCGCCGTCCACGGATACACTTCCTCCCCCGCCATGCCGTTGTGGTTGTACCTAGTGTACGGCCATCTGTAATCATCGAGGAACGCAAGTCGTCCCACCACAGCAAGGTCGAGAGGGTTCTGTAAACAGTAACTTCAAATGGTTCAAATGGCTCTGAGCACTATGGGACTTAACATCTTAGGTCATCAGTCCCCTGTAACTTAGAACTACTTAAACCTAACTAACCTTAGGACATCACACACATCCATGCCCGAGGCAGGATTCGAACCTGCGACCGTAGCAGTCCCGCGCTGCCGAACTGCAGCGCCTAGAACCGCACGGCCACCGCGGCCGGCCAAACAGTAACTTCAATTGATGGTACTGACATCTCACTCACCGTCAATTAAGACCATTGTGCGGCAAACGGATTAAAGAAAATAAACCATATTATAATGGAGTGAATTATTCGGTTTGCGGAATTTCAGAGAATAGTAGGGCGATTTTCGGAAAAAAATACTTTGCCTTTAATTTTTCTGTTATAATTAGGACAAAAATTTTCGTTTAGAACACACTATTACGGATGTGACATGTTTTACAGCCGCAAGAAGACGCAGCCAGGCGACGTGGATACAATGAACAAATTGCTCTCGGTAGACCAGAAGAACGTTCTGGATAGTAGGAACCCTTATTCACGCACACCTAGAATCTGAACTGTTTTCATTTGTTGTCAGGGTATAAAACACAAAATTCGTATGACCGTATCGGTGTTTAGACCCTCCAGAAAACGAGAAGAATAGGCAAGAAGAAAGTGACTGAAGAACAGAAACAGAAGAAATTAGCAGATTATTTTCCTAAATTGAACCGAAAACAAGTGATGCAAAACACCGTGTTTTTCAAGTGCAACAATATAAGTTGTCAGTTTCTGGCGAGTAACGCGTTAAATTATGCAGTGGGATTTCATATATAAATACAGTATATATCAGTTTCCGGTAGAAACATGTGATTTTCGATTATCCATGTTTTTCAGTTAGCGGTGCAGTCTCGGGTCGACATTAATTCAGATAATCAGCATCTCGTTGAACTAGTAATGCGGCAATATCTGTGACAGGATAACAGGAATTAGCGGACTTCAGCGGCTACCGCAGCGCAGTTGGCGCGTTCTGCCGCTGTTGTCGAACGTTGTGAACGGCCCGTGTCAGTTGACTGTAGTAACAAATAGCCTCGCAGGCAAACCCGCTTCCATAGTGCAACTGTAGCGGCATCCGTAGGTAAGAACACAGTCTTGTTACCACGGACGGCCCATAAAAATGTCTGACGCATAAATAAGAACACAGTCTTGTTATCATGGACAGCCCATAAAAATGTCTGACACAGATGTGTTATTTACGTTCATCGTGGATGGAAAGTTTCCTTGTCTTTCTTTGTGTTGGCAGTCTAGTTTTTGAAGGCCTAAACACGTTCTTGAAACGGTTCTGCATATGTGCAGCAATAGTGAACTTTGTTAGTTTACCATTAATGAAGGTAGTCTGTGCAGCTACCGGAAAAATTCGTATATATATCTCCCCGTTTTACAGATACAAAACTTCGTCAACGGCGACATTTTTAATTCGATTTTCGCTTGCGTCAGGAAGTGTCTTCTGGTTGTACATTTTTGAGGAATTCCTTTGTTTGCCCCCCCCCCCCCCCCCCCGATTCTCACGATCGTTTTCGGAACTACACATTTCTACACGAAACAATGTAGTACAACTAGTGTGCGGACACAGAAGCACTCTTAAAGGCCGTGTCCTACGTGAACGACAGAAGCGAGCGACAGCGAGCGACTTCTGGATACGCGACACTCCAGCGACAAGCAGCAGCATAGGGCGACAACTTTGGGTGTCCTGAGTGCAAGCGACCATGTCGCGCTACAAGATGGCTGCTTAGAGCCAACCAGCTGTTTCTATAAAACGGCGTCCTTAACCTGTAGAATACTGTAGCTGGAGAGTAAGCCCAAGGAATTAGGTCTTCTTAAGAAAATAAAGAGAAAAGGAATGCTGTGCATGAAATTTACAAAGGGAGGAATCTCCACGGAGAATTTGATAAGTATCGTAAACTAGAAGCTCACCACACAAATTCTTCGAATACACGTGAATAAGCAGAGGAGCATTTGACTACCTCATCAACAAATTTAAATGCGAATAATTTTTTACATGATCAAGAACTTTTAACGGCCAATAAATGCGGAGGAATGACTATTACATGAATAACTACGCTAAATACAGTATAAGCACACAGTTTGATAGCAGTGAAGAATAGCTAGCTGTGATGCAGGGGTAGCGTATACGGTTCGTATATTGTGTTTGGAGGAGGTCGTGGGTTCAATCAAGTCTGCCTTCGGCGCTGCTGCGGCACGGACGTCTGTTTACGTCCCTGCCGGGGAAGTTCGCGCTCGCGCTGTTGTTTACCTCTTCGGTGTACTCTCGCGTTTCGAAGACTCAATATAGAATGGCACATGCATACCGAAAGTCGACTCTCAAGATTAGTTATTCGAATGAATATGCGGGACCGAAAGCCTATGAAATCGAAAGGTTCTTACGAGATGAAGTTAAACTTGATTACAACGAACTTATTGGAATACACCTCTCCATAGCGAGCAGTGTGGTTTACATCAAACTGATGCAGTATGTGACAGAATCATCCGAGATACTAAACATGGACTCAAAATTCGTCACTCTGATGGACATGTTGGAGAAGTAACTATTGATCACGCAGGACTGGGCTGACGAAACATACGTATTTTCGAACTTCCCTTCGAGGTTCCGTCTGACTTGAGCATTGATGCCTTACCCATATGGAAGAGTGCTTAGCCACGAAGAGGAAAAATGGTCCACCTTCGCGACTTACCCCATTCTCAATGGGGTGCGTTAAATCAGAATAGAACTAACGTAACATGTACCCACATACTTGTTCATCAGCGGATGTAGAGCTATAGTCATCTATGATGGACAACCCAAAATATGCTCAGGCTGCGGGAAAGAGGGCCACGTCCGTTCCGAATGTATGCAGCGGAGGATTGTGCAAGTTCCAAATGGCAAACCGGTGCCTCTATCCACGTTGACGCCGCTGACACTAAGGTATGCGGACGCGTTTCGAACAGATCCCATCCCGAAGAATGACCATCTCCAACATCCTGACAGTTTACGCCACATGTGACGAAACGACGTACACTTCCGCCACTCTGGCACCGACGACGCCGTTAACCGACCGGAAAGGATCGGTAGGAGGTATGGAAATTGACCCTACGGTTGTGCCGGCAGCTGCTTTCGTCCCTGAGCACCGGGAGACACTTCCGCACTCGGACACGGAGGCGCACACGCGCAAACAACGATCGCCGAAGCGCCACAAGAAACGACGGCTAGCGCCGTCGGATACCTGCTGAATGCAGTCCACGTCAGACGGACTTGGGTGTAACGTCGATACAGTGCATCCGGATGCGCAACGGGAGGTTCTACCTCCCACGCAGCAGTACGACGCGAATCATACGAGACAGGGGTTGAATACAGACACACCGGACGGGAAGCCGACGAAAGGAGTCCCTCCACCCACCGCAGCAACGCCACCGCCTTCGGTCAGCCAGGCCGATGAAAAACAACGGGAGCTGAACGTCCAGCACAGGAACTGGGCCGACGAATCCGATACTGACGCGCAGACCGACGACGCAGCAGCAATGGCGAGTGCTGCGTCCACCGCATGTTAACCACGCAGAAGATGCAGACTGACGCACAGACAGCATGTCACCGGGCAGAAGCACACAAATTAACATAAGCGTTCATGTGCGCTTTACGCACTGAGGAACAGCGGCAGGCATATCGAACAGCCTCTATTAATATTAATACGATCAGAACGCCTGTCAAATTGCAATTATTACGAGACATGTTGCATGCGTCAGACGTCGACATCGTTCTGCTGCAGGAAGTATGTGTTGAGAGCTTCCCCGACCTCTATGAGTACGATACATACATTACACCTACTACCGACGGCGGCAGTGGAACAGAGATATTTCTACGTGTCGGCATAGTGGCCGAGGACGTGGTGTACCTGCCGTCAACGCGAGGACTGGCGCTCACAGTACTGGGAGTACGGATCGTTAACATCTACACACCGTCAGGGTCCGACAGACGGCGCGATCGATCCCGATTTTACGCAGAGGAGATTGCAACACTATTCTTAGGCCGGTATGAACATGTCTTATTTGGAGGCGACTTCAACTGCGTGCTCGCACTAAAAGACCAACACCCGCGTTATAATTCATGCCCGGAGCTGCGGCAACTGATAAAGGACATGTATCTCATTGATACATGGGGGACGATACATGACGACAGACGCGGATACATCTACGTCACAAGTCACTCTGCAAGTCGTCTCGATCGCATTTACGTAACACGTCGTCTCGAATCTGCGATCATCGATGCGGAATTGTGGCCCGTCGCCTTTTCAGATCACATAGCATACATATGCACGGTCTCCCTGAGTCGTCAACGAGTGTGAAAGAGTCGCAGTGTTTGGAAACTGAATATAGTACACCAGAGGGAACCTGAGTGCAGATGCTTAATCGAAGACACTTAGCGCATATGTGAACGACGCCTCCCGACATATCCGACGACGTTGCAGTAGTGGCTGCAATGCGTTAAGCCTGCATTTCGCCGAGCGTTAATTGCATACGGAAGAGAGCAGATGATGTGGAGGCGACACACGACGGAATTTTATTTCACGATGCTCCGCGAACTTTCTGTACAAGCGCCTTCACAGGATCGTAGTGCAGGTATATAACGAGCGCAGTCCCAAATAATTTCCATTACTCGCCGTCACGTTATCAGAGAAAAACAACGTAGCAGCAGAACCTTAATACAGACGGTCGTACTGCCAGATGGCCGCTGTATGACAACGCAAAAAGACATTGCCAACGCTTTTGTGGAACAATACGGCCATCTCTACGAAGAAGCGGAACACGATCACGCAGCCTTTCATGAGGACCGACGAACGCTCTCCGCGTGTCTTGACGAGACGGCCATCCGGGAGTTACCAGGGGAAGTCACAATCGACGAAGTAAAGGAAGCGCTTGGTAAAGGAGCGTCGCACAAATCGCCGGGGCCCGACTGGTTTCCATTAGAGTTTTATCGTACATTTAAAGATCTCATGACTTCATGATGGACTGCCATGTATTGCGAATTGATGTCTCCCAACGTGCCTCTTCCACACTCCTTCGTGGAAGGAATGATCATCCCCAACCACAAACCATCTGGCGGCACAGGGATACAGGTCTACTGGCCACTGACCCTTCAAAAAAATGGTTCAAATGGCTCTGAGCACTATGGGACTCAACTGCTGAGGTCATTAGTCCCCTAGAACTTAGAACTAGTTAAACCTAACTAACCTAAGGACATCACAAACATCCATGCCCGAGGCAGGATTCGAACCTGCGACCGTAGCGGTCTTGCGGTTCCAGACTGCAGCGCCTTTAACCGCACGGCCACTTCGGCCGGCCACTGACCCTTCTTAATTGCTACTACAAGATCTACACCAGGATACTTGCAGCACACTTTAAACACGTAATACGCCAAGTGATATCACTCGACCAAACTCAGCTAGGAGGGGATAGCAATATACAAACGGCACTCAGCGACTACCGCGATGTTATCGCATTGGCATCAACATGTCGTCTCTGGGGTGCATTGGTATCGATAGGCTTCGATCGCGCCTTTGACAAGCTGAGCCACGCTTATCTCAAGGAAGTGATGACGCAAATGAAGTTTCCAGAAAGTTTTGTCATCGTCGTTATGAGACTACTCCACGGAGCCGCATCCAGCGTGCTCATCAATGGACGCTTGGTGGGGCCCATCACCATCTCACGATCGGTCAGACAAGGGTGCCCGCTGTCGATGATATTGTATGCCATCGCTGTCGAGCCGCTGCTCTGCGGGCTCCGGAATCGACTCCAAGGAATGGCCATAAGGCACAACAAGTTTATATGAAGAACATTCGCAGATGACCTAGTGTTTTTAGCACGGTTAGGCGACGAGGCAAGAGCGGCCTTGCATTGGATTAATTTGTATTGTATGGCTACGGGATGTCGCCTGAACATGGCAAAGTCGGGAGCGATGAACATCGGGAGAGGACTCCCGACAGGAAGTGTAGCACCATTACAGCCGATCAACAAGATGAAATGCCTATGAATTAACTTCACTATAGGCGTTCGACGGACGGCGGCACTGAGCTACAGACATTTTCTGCAAACAATTCGTGCGAGTGTCCGAAATCACACGTTAATGGCTCTGGACATGATACAACGTGTCACCTTTGCCAACATTTATCTAGCTTCTCGCATCCCCCACCTGGCACAAGTTCTTCCTCTGCCGGTGGTGTTGGCGCTCCGAATTCTAGCGGCATTAGGATATTTTGTGAGCACCCTTCCTCATAGTCGTGGAGGTCTTGGACTAGTCTACGTACGCGACCGAGCAGTGGCTATTTATGTAAGCACGATGCACGTGATATCTATCGCATCTTGACTCGACGACGGCCGAATAATGCCGTAGAGCGCCGCCAAACAACATTACGTTGTCAGTGGTATGGCGTACAGTGCACCACCCACACCTTGACACGGGAACGCGCGCACTGTGGTATCAGGTGGTAAATGGGAAATACGTGACTCGTTCCAAGTTGCATACAATTCATATGGCGAGCGAGCCACTGTGTCCGCAGTGCAATGTTATAGACACAGAGGAACATCGCCTGATTTGCGGGCCTTCGGCGGACGTGTGGTGTTTGATCCAAAAAATGATCGCCTTCCTCCTTCGGGTGGTGCCGCAAGCAATAGAACCACGGATACTACCTCTGCCAGATATGACATATTATCCCCGAACAAAGGCAAACGCAGTGACTTGGATTCGAGGTTTGACTGTGCTTTATCTTTTCCGGGTCGGCAGTAAGAATGTACTGGAATTTTGGGCCTTACTGCAAGAACATCACTCACAGCTTATGAGACATCCGAGATATCGTACATATTACACTATTTTTTTAGGGAGTGCCTTGCTTGATCCCCCACCCAGTTGGGGTGTCCCGGGTAGGAGAACGTAATTATTGCCCATAAGTATCAGAACAAGGAAGTACCAGGACAGTGGAGAGGGTCCACCATCACACGTGATGACGTACCCGACACCAACGCGAGGTATAACGGGATTAGCGAGGTACGCACCCAAGAAGAGGAACGTGGTCCGTTATTGTTTTGTACTGACAGAAGCAGGATATTTTTTTTTCACTATTATGTAAAAAACGACCACTTATTTACGTTTCCCAGAAATATGTTATTTTATAAAGGTCATCGCCTTATATTAAAAAAAAACTGATTAAAAAAAGTCATGGGTCGTTCTTATATTTTTACTGACTCAGTTACGATTCTGTATACTAAGTTCTATGTACACTGTTTACATTGCATCGTTAAGTATATTTTTAAGGTCTTGCCAAAAAACTTGATGTTCACTCCTACACACACATTTAATTCCTAATAAATTGCAATGAACCATGAAATTTTACTGATATTTGATGTTGCAAACGTAACTCATCAGCAGTCAGTGTTAAATAGTCTGTAAAAGTAAAGCTTCCAAAATTTTTTAAAAGAAAGTCAAACGTTTTGTGTAATGATTTGTCTAAAACTATGAAATAAAAAATATTAGGGAAACATTTGGTGCACCTCATTTTCTATTCATGATTTCGATCATCATGCAAAGGCAAGCAGAACGTTTCTCTCATATACTTATTTCTTTTACACAAACCATTTCATAAAATATTTGCCTGATTTCTTCCATTTTTGATTTTCAAGTTTTATTCAGAAAGCATGATCTTTCTGACTTCTCATTTGCCTTCCTAACGTACTTGATTCTAATGAAGCCTTTTTGACATTTAAATACCACACCAGTGTATCTTTTTATATGCAAAATAGCTAGATTTTGAACAGATGAAATTTTTTACAATTCATTTACAGCAGTTTTTCGTTAAATATTTCAATTTTTCCTCAGCTTATTAACTAAGTTTTCGTTCATTACCCTGAATACTTTCAAGCAGTTAACTATTTTCATGCCAAACTATATCTCATGCTGAACACTTTGATACCTCGTATACCTGTTTCCTCTCTCTTTGTTTGGCTATGAAAATTTGGACAAAACCTCATGGTGTAATTTATAGGGAGTCTTGTTTTCGCTCTGCTCACGCTTTTACAAAAACGTATCGAGTGTTAATCATATGATAAAATAGTCCTTTCTGCGTGCTGTCATTTCAGAAATTCGTCGTTTCGATGTCTTGAACCTTTTATGAGATACGACGATTTTTACGATCACTTGATTCCCGAAGCGCTGGAAAGGTTAGGACGCGCCCCGAGCGACCCGTCCGCGGATATAACAACCAATATCTCAAGAATGAAAAGAAATACCATTCCGGTTTCATCTTTAAATACAGTTTAGATATATTGGTTACATTTCATACGCAATACTGTATGGCCTTAAATGAACTACACGAAAAGTCTACACAATGTGATTTTACCTCTTCAAATTCTTAAAAATTTCGTGCAGCCATATACTCAATTTCGTGCAGCACAGTAACTATGACGAATAATGAAAACAAATTCTGACCTTTATGATTTAAGGATATCAAGATATAGGTTGCGGAAGAACCAATTTTTTTCACCGAATAGTTTACTTAAAATCGGATGTTAAGTAATTCATAGCTGCCGTCGCGTCCGCTCCACTGCTTTGCCAAGAAGACACGTGGATGTCGCTCTGTGTCGCACGTGCTGCAGCGACAAGATTCAAACACGTTTGAATTCAAACGTCGCCAGTTGCAGCGGGAGACAGGCAGCGACACAGATGTCGCTCACGTAGGACACTTCCGTAACTACACCTGCGGTTGTGTTTTGTCGGTTGAAGCTGTCGCACGCTGTCGCTCGCTTCTGCCACTCACGTAGGACACGGCCTTAGCCAGGAGTATGCAAACAAACACTAGTAGTTGTGTTATATTTAACGGCAAGAAACGTGCAGTGATGCAAACGAACGTGAGAGTAAGCTAATAAGCATCCGTAGCAAACGAAGGAATACCCCAAAGATGTGCAAATAGATGACACTTGCTGATGTACCCGGCAACCACTGACAATCTTTTATGCCTGTTACTTGCACAGACTGAATTTAAATACATTTAGGAATAGTGAAGGACATTATTTGAGAGGAACTTGCGGTATTCATCCAGGGAGCAGGTAAAAATATTGTTATGTACAGTCCATTTATATCATTTAGTAGCAATGTTCAGTGCATTTACAACAGATCTCTTACGATCAGGAATATCTTAATAAGTTTATGTAACTGATTTTTCTGCCATTATACTGACCCTGAGTGGTTTTTAAAATAGTTCATGAGTGAATCTTACAAGAAGTCGGCAATATTGGCAAAAGTACCATACCTAATTAGTGGCGGTACAGTTGGAATAATTTCATAATAAGATTATTCGTCATGGAAGCAATAAAATGGAGTGGCGCGGTGGATAGGACGCTGGACTTGAAGGCGGGATAACAGAGGTTCAGATCTCCGTACGCCCATCCCGATTTCCTCTGCATTTCCTAAACTGCTTGAGGCAAACACTGAGATGATTCCTTTCAACGGGGTACTGCCGATTTGCTTCGCCACGTTCTCCAGTCCAAGCATATACTCCGTCTGTAACAACTACCTGCTCGACAGACGTTAAGCCGTTATCTTTCGTTTCCATTCTTCTTTCACAGCAGTCAAATAAAATAATGTGCAAAAAATAGGAAAAAATGGTCGAAGTCAGCTGAGTAGAGTTTAATTTATTATTGTCTTGGTCTATCTCTAACTGAAAAGCAGTTGTTCATTGGCCACTAGAGATTGTCGGAGAAGCTTGTGATACTCGTATATATGTAGAATAATTGCAAGAGGCGTAGTCAATTTCTATCGCCGAAAACCTATTAAAATTATTTTAAAATACGCAGATGTGTCTGTTGCACCATACATCAAGACCATTTTTCTGTAAAACTCTGCGTTTGTGTACGATGGATATTGGAAATTTAACGAATCTTCGAGCTTTAGGAACACTATGCTGAAGAAGCGAAACCCTGTAAGTCAGTTTCGCATTCTGTTGATTATTTCTACGATTAATCATAGTGACTAGGAATGAATCATTTTACATTCCCATTACACATTCATTTGTGAATACGGCTGACCAATACAAGCGTTTTTTAATTTTTCGTTATACTTCTTTAAAGTGCAGATGTTAATTAGTAATTCGTACCCACCCCAAATTTTTATAAGAGACTGCTGCTGTGAGCGACATCCGTCACTAACCACGTCAACATCAGTCTCCGTCGGTCCATTATGGCCCGGGGGGCATCGGCTGCTACGTATTTCTTGGTTCAAAAAACTTTACCAACAGCCGTATATTTTGGTTTATTTTATTTTATATCTCAATTGTTACCAGTTTCGGCACCTCAGTATTGCCATCTTCAGGCCCCTGCATCATAAAGGAGTATACATGTGGTGATATAAGGGTGTACAGTACAAGTTTACAATTGACAGGTATTCATAATGGCGCTTAAAGTTAAAAATAATGGAAATATTATCGTTAAATCAAATCTATGTGTACATGCAGCACAAATATGTTAAAACATATTTATATAGGCATTTGTTAATAGCATTAAACCAAACCTCTCTGTATATCTAGCTCAATAGATTAAAACTTTTGTTATTCATAAAACTATTTTACATGACAGATTTACTAGGGAGCATGTAAAATCATTAAAAAGATTAGCACTAGACAGCGTACAGTCAAGAGCTCCATACAAAACAAAGCGCCTTTTTTTTTAAATAATGAAATCCTCTAAAATTCTTTTAGGTGATGGATCGCCTAGTGTCATAATAAGGTATGAATTACAATAGTTTGCACATTTACAGCCTAGGAATATAACGGATGGTAAGACAAATAGTTGTCACAGTATAAAAAATAACATGATACAAAACCAATGGTAATCGACATATTAAGAGAAAATAGCATGCATAGCGAACTCTTCGAATATTGACAACTAACTGGTGGCCTAAGTTATACAGTAATTCGCAATAAAAGATATGATTGGTTTCATTTATATCCCTGAACAGGTTAGCTTTACCACAGTGAACTAAAAAACAAGAAAGTGAAATCCTACTTAAGCAAGGCAAGTCCATAAAGTTCACAGCCGACTACTTCATACAATGTCATTGGGAGTATAAAGCGTTCCTAACACGATCTATCTGTAGATGCCAAACCATCTAAATATAAGACAAGCAAATTGTGCAGTGATAAAGTAAGTGGATACGGAAAAGAATAAAAGGTAAATGAGTTTGCGCAGACCACTATATTGTCGAAGTTGAAGCCCAAAAAAAAAAGGAGTACCATCTTCTATCTGTGTGAATACCAAAACCCATCAATAGTAAAAACATCATTGCAACCTCTCTAAACTGTATGGAGATGTAAGAAGCATGCTAACACGCTGATAAACTAACTGGGTCCTAATCATACCCGTCAGGTGTGGTTGAGACATACCGAATTCCCACAAGTGAATTGGGGACTGTGTCAGTTTGGGTCTGAAAGGCCAAGGAAACACTAATTACTTCGTTGTTGTAAGTGTACAACTAGCGTAAAAGATACCAATAACCTAAAAACATGATCACTATTAAATGCTGTCTACCACTGGAGTAGACTGCTATAAGACGGATACGAGGAGCTGCAGAAAGCAAGATCTACAAATTCGTATGAAAGATAGTAAGCTTCAGGTAAACAATCAGTGCGTTATAGTAAGGTCGAAAAATTACATTCATGCTAAAAATCTTGGATAACAAAACAAATAGGAAAGTAACTGTATAATGTCGGAAACAATGGTGCAACATGCAAAGGCTTAAGCAATGTAGAGGTACATAAATATTGCCAAAGAAAAGTCCCCAAAATAAGAATATTAATTTACTACAATAGGCCCCAATAATTACGTTCGGCTAGACCCTGACGTGCCAACAACAGTAGCCGAAACGGTACTAAAGTTATGACAGAGATCGTCCCACTTGAATGCAGAGAGCCGATACCAAACTACATGTCTCACTCAGCGGTCCGACTATAGCACGGTGAATACCCTTAAAAAACCCGTATCGGTGTTCATGTTGCGTCAAAGAAATGATGGAAGCAATTACAGTGACCACTAACTGATATGGCTGCCCCACATTCGTCACCTAAAGAGTATATGCATGCGAAAACTTAATTCTCTCCGCCTCCTGGCCTACACATCTTGGGGTGCAGACTGTTCCACTCTTCTCCATCTTTACCGCGCTCTAGTCTTGTCCTGACCGTATTACGGTAGGTAGGTTTATGGTTCAGCATCTCCTTCCACTTTGAAACTCCTTGACCCTGTCCATCATTGTGGACTGCGTCTGGCTACCGGTGCCTTTCGCACTAGTCCTGTTGATAGTCTCCTCACAGAATCAGGGATTCCCCCTCTACACATCCGACAGAGCCAACTCCTTGTATCCTACGCAATCACCATACGCCAATTCCCTGACCATCTTGTGTACCCTGTGCTCTTCGCTAGTGAGGAATGTCTCCCTGCTGACACCCGCCCATGGGTGGGATTGCCAGTTGGCATGTGTCTCACTATCCTCTGTTGGGATCTCCATCTGCACTCACTAGATTGCACCCTGTGTCTTTCCTCCCTAAGACTACTGATAAGGTGGGATACGCTCTCACGTGTCCTACTGGCTTCGAGCACCATTTATTGCCAGGATCATGTAGCGTGTTCATAGCAGAGCTTCTAACCATTGACACGGCCCTCCTTTTTGTTTTTCAAGTCTCGCTCGACAGTGTTTTAATTCGTTCTGACTCCATGAGCAGCCTGCAGGCTTTCGACCGATGCTACTCTCGTCACTCCTTGGTCTCTGCTATCCATGACCTTCTTTCTGCTCTTGACTGTGCCGCTTGTTCAGTCGTCTTTCTCTGGATCCCAAGTCATGTGGGCATTCGAGGGAATGAATTGGCTGTTCGTTTGGCTAGAGAAGCAGATTCCTCCTCCCCCCCCCCATTTCCTTTCATGATTCCAGCTGCGGATATGCGAATCTACGTCGAATGTCTCTTTGCACAACAGTGGAATGCCATCTGGAGCGCTACTGCTCATAGTAATAAACTCCGCACAATCAAGGAGTCTACTGCAGTTTGGCGCTCTTCTTTCCGCTCCTCTCGGAAGGAGTCCACTGTTTTATGACGTTTACGCATTGGACACACCGGGATCACCCATTGTTTCCTCCTACGTAACGACCCATCCCCACAATGTGGTTCTGGCGCCAGACTGGTGATATCTCACATATTTGTGGCATGTCCCCTTCTTTTGGCTCTTCGTGTTAAGAATAGTCTTCCCGTTTCTTTAAATTTAATATTAGGGGACGATCCACGGATGGTTGACCTGGTCCTCGGGTGAAAGTGATGTTTATTTCCACATATAAGGTTCTCCTTTAGTTTTGGAACGGGGGCGGGTTGATTGTGGTAGGGACTTCTTTTTCAATCCTCACGGTCTGTGCCCCATGACTGACCCCTTTTTTTTCCAGTTTTTAGATTTGGTCTTAGCTTTTCTGCTTTTACTGTGTGTGTTCAGTGTTCATTATTGTATCATTTGACTACCCTGACTGAATCCGTCCACTTTTAGCAGACCCTCTTTCTTCTGTAACTCAATTTGGAATCGCGGGACTGATGATCTCGCCGTTTGATCCCATACCCCTCTCAATTAATCAATCAATCAACCCCAATTCACTTGTGGGAATTCGGTATGTCTCGACCGCACCTGACGAGTATGATTAGGACCCGGTTAGTTTTATGAGCGTGTTAGCATGCTTCTTGTTAGCATGCTTCTTACTTCTCCATACAGTTTAGAGAGGTTGCAATGATGTTTTTATTATTAATGGGATTTGGTATCCATAGAGATAGAAGATGGTACTCCTTTTTTTGGGCTTCAACTTCGACAATATAGTGGTCTGAACACACTCATTTACCTTTTATCCTTTTTCGTATCCACTTACCTTATCACAACACAATTAGTTAGTCTTAGTATTTAGATGATTTGGCCTCTCTAGATAGGTCGTGTTAGGAACGCTTTATACTCCCAATGACATTGTATGAAGTAGTCGGCTGTGAACTTTATGGACACGCCCTGCTCAAGTAGGATTTCACTTTCTTGTTTTTTAGTTCACTGTGGTAATGCTAACCTGTTCAGGAGTATAAATGAAACCAATCATATCTTTTATTGCGAGTTACTGTATAACTTAGGCTACCAGTTAGTTGTCAATATTCGTAGTGTTCGCTATGCATGCTATTTTCTCTTAATATGTCGATTGCCAATGGGTTTTGTGTAACGTTATTTTTGATACAGTGACAACTATATGTCTTACTATCCGTGATATTGCCTAGGCAAACTATTGTAATTCATACCTTATTATGTCATTTTACTTTAAATGGACGATTGGGAGTCATGTACACTAGGCGATCTCTTACGTAGAATAATTTTGTAGATCTTTTTAATGATTTTACATGCTCCCTAGTAAATGTGTCATGTAAAATAGTTTTATGAATAACAAATGTGTACACAAGTTTTAATCTATTGTGCTACATATACAGAGAGGTTTGGTTTAATGCTATGAACATATATATTCATATGTTCTAGCAAGTTTGTGCTGGATGTACACATAGATTTGATTTAACGATAATATTTCCATTATTTTTAAGTTCAAGCGCCATTAATGTATGCTCCTTTATGATGCAGGGGCCTGAGGATGGCAGCAATTGAGATATAAAATAAAATAAACCAAAATATACGGCTGTAGGTAAAGTTTTTTGAATCAAGAAATACGTAGCAGCCGATGTCCCCCGGGCCATAATGGACCGACAGAGACTGATGTTGAGGTGGTTAGTGATAGATGTCCTCACAGCAGCATTCTCTTACAAAAATTAGAGAGGATTTTTTATTTTATTTGCATTGTTGTTGTTGTTGTTGTTGTTGTTGTGGTACGTGCAGACGGAAGAGTAGTTTGATGCAGCCACTCGTATATCTTCTGCAGCGTCTCTTCATCACTGCATAGTTACCGAAAACCACATCCATTTCAACATGCTTACAGTTGTGCAGCCTTTCTCTTCCTCTAAAATTTTTACCGTCTTCCTCTCCCCCTCCTCCTATAAACACTTCTTCTGTACGCAAACTAATTTCTCCTTAATGTTTCCAGATATGTCCTATCAGCTAATTTTTTTTTTTTTAAACCCACGTTGTGCCATAATTTTTCTTTCATCTGTCTTCGTTTCAGTACTTCCTGATTAGTCATTTAATCTATCCATCTAAACTTCAACTTTGTTCTGCAACGCCGGCCGCGGTGGTCTCGCGGTTCTAGGCGCGCAGTCAGGAAGCGTGCGACTGCTACGGTCGCAGGTTCGCATCCTGCCTCGGGCATGGATGTGTGTGATGTTCTTAGGTTAGTTAGGTTTAAGTAGTTCTAAGTTCTAGGGGACTGATGACCACAGCAGTTGAGTCCCATAGTGCTCAGAGCCATTTTTTTTTTTGTTCTGCAACACCACATTTCAAAAGCTTATATTCTCTTTTTGTCTATACTGTACTGTTTATCGGCCATGTATCACTTCCTTAGAATTCCACACTCCACACAAATATGTTCAGAAAAGGCTACTGAATACTTAAATTTGTCTCTACTGAATACTTAAATTTGTCTGTAATAATGAATACAGGCCAAAGCAAGGAATTAAAATTTTTGCCAAAACTAGTATTCGAGTACAGGCCTCACCCTCACTAGGTAGAAGCACTAAGCACTCTGTCATCCTGGCATGGCAGCTAACACAACTGTTCGGGTTACTCCCTCCCTAATACAGATTCTAATTCATGACTAAATCATTGCTTCGGCCTGAATTCATTATCAAAGATAAAATTGAGATTTAATATTTCTCTGAAACATAATTTCATTAGACTGAAATTATTATACACTATGTGATCAAAAGTATCCGGACACCCCCAAAAACATTCGTTTTTCATATTAGATGCATTGTGCTGCCACCTACTGCCAGGTACTCCATATCAGCAACCTTAGTAGTCATTAGACATCGTGAGAGAGCAGAATGGGGCGCTGTGCGGAACTCACGGACTTCGAACGTGGTCAGGTGATTGGGTGTCGCTTGCGTCATATGTATGTACGCGAGATTTCCACATTCCTAAACATCCCTAGGTCCACTATTTCCGATGTGATGGTGAAGCGGAAATGTGAAGGGGCACGTACAGCACAAACGCGTACGGGCCGACCTCTTCTGTTGACTGACAAAGACCGCCGACAGTTGAAGAGGGTCGTAATGTGTAATAAGCAGACATCTTTCCAGACCATGACACAGGAATTCCAGACTGCATCTGAACCCAGTGCAAGTACTATTTGTAGTGTCGGCAGACTTGCCAACACTACGCACACTAATTGAAAGAGGCGGCCAAGATGCACGCGCTAACTCACGAAGGATGGCGTGAGGTCTGAAACGGGAGACGTAATGAATGCTATAAAGAAAAATACGTAGCTGCTAGAATACTTAACTTTAATCCATCATTTGTATACAGCATTCTTGATGATACAAGTGAGACTCTATCTTGAAATGGTTAATGGCGCCTTGCTAGGTCGTAGCCATGGACTTAGCTGAAGGCTATTCTAACTGTCTCTCGGCAAATGAGAGAAAGGCTTCGTCAGTGTAGTCGCTAGCAACGTCGTCGTACAACTGGGGCGAGTGCTAGTCAGTGTCTCGAGACCTGCCGTGTGGTGGCGCTCGGTCTGCGATCCTGACAGTGGCGACACGCGGGTCCGACATGTACTAATGGACCGCGGCCGATTTAAGCTACCACCTAGCAAGTGTGGTGTCTGGCGGTGACACCACACTATTACAGTTAGGCAGGAGGTGAGAGAAATTGGATTTCATGGTCGAGCGGCTGCTCATAAGCCACACGTCACGCCGGTAAATGCCAAACGACGCCCCGCTTGGTCTAAGAAGCGTAAACATTGGACGATTGAACAATGGAAAAACGTTGTGTGGAGTGACGAATCACGGTACACAATGTGGCGATCCGATGGCAGGGTGTGGGTATGGCGAATGCCCGGTGAACGTCATCTGCCAGCGTGTGCAGTGCCAACAGTAAAATTAAGAGTCGGTGGTGTTATGGTGTGGTCGTGCTTTTCATGGAGGTGGCTTGCTCCCCTTGTTGTTTTGCGTGGCACTTTCACAGCACAGGCCTACATTGATGTTTTCAGCACCTTCTTGCTTCCCACTGTTGAAGAGCAATTCGGGGATGGCAATTACATCTTTCAACACGATCGAGCACCTGTTCATAATACACAGCCTGTGGCGGAGTGGTTACATGACAATAACATTCCTGTAATGTACTGGTCTGTTCAGAGTCCTGACCTGAATCCTATAGAACACCTTTGGGATGTTTTGGAATGCCGACTTTGTGCCAGGCCTCACCGACCGACATCGATACCTCTCCCCAGTGCAGCACTCCGTGAAGAATGGGCTATCATTCCCCAAGAAACCTTCAGCACCTGATTGAACGTATGCCTGCAACAGTGGAAGCTGTCGTCAAGACTAAGGTTAGGTCAACACCATATTGAATTCCAGCGTCACCGATGGAGGACGCCACGAACTTGTAAGTAATATTCACCCAGGTGTCCGTATACTTTTGATCACATAGTGTATACTAATGAACCCGGCAGTGCTTCGCAATTGCTAAACATGCATGGGGTTTTGATACATGTTCTAGTCTGGGGTATCCATGCGAACTGCATACTGCCTGCAAACTGCTTTGCGAATAGGGTCGATAATAAATAAGTTATAAATTAAAACTTCATGTCTGAAGCTGAAGTTTTACTGCATAAACAGCAAAAATGTAGTAAGCGACGAACGTTTTTTCTTTCACCATTTTGTGGAGGGTACCAACGAGAAAAAGTTTGTAAGCATTTGAAATTATTTGGAAAGTTTGTTGCAAGCTGCTGTGTACTCTCATTCACAAATACTGGGTGCAGAAAGTCGGGGTGTTCGCGCGCCATCATATACGCTGCCTCAACACAGACTCATAGTTTCTAACTGTAATACCTGTCTAATTGTGTTAAACTTTTAATATAAGATTATAACTCTTGCTGAATAGAATATGAAAGCATTTTAAATTTTTAAATTCGGTCAATAATCACGCGAAATATTGAAGATTAACGTTTTGTTGCTCCTGATGTTATTAGACAGGCAACTTGCAACTGGGTACTGGGTTCCGGTTTCCAGGATAGTCGTTTAATTACATAGACAGCTATAATCATTTACCTGTTTCAGAGGAGTTTGTCTTACGATTCCCGGGGTCTTCTGTGGAGCTTCTCTGTTTCCTCTATCAATTGTGTCTAGTGCGGAACCCTGTCTGACGAGTAGTACTCAGTATTGATCGAATGAGGATTCTGTAAGTAGCCTCCTTTGTAGGTGGACTACACTTCCTGAGGATTATTCCAGTGAGTATAACATCTGCCTTGCCTGCGATTGGTTCTAAGTGGTTTTCTCACTTCAAATCGCTCCATACGCTTACTCCAGTGATTCTTCAACAACCGCGTTATCATATAATAATGGGGTCTTTCTGCCCATTTATCTACAATATGCAGCGTTTATGTATGTTGTGGGTCAACTGGCAATCTCTGCACCAAGCGTCCATCCTCTGCATGATGAAACTTCCAACGTTATCCGCTACTTAAATACTGTGTGGGTAAAATAAAATTGGACTGTGTGATATTCCTGGCTGTGGCCGCCAGTATTTTATCTTTCTAGAAGCTCGCCTTGAAGCAGGTTGGTACATGCGAAGTAGCATATGGTACAAAAGTGAAGTGAGGTACAAGCAGCAGATGGTACAGTATGTACTGTTTCCGCGGGAGAGTCCGCCAATTATACTGAACTTGCTTCTGATTGATCGGCACATTCGGGTGTTAGGCTCCAAAACGCCTAACTTCTCTTATTAATTATTTATATATTTTTCATTGTATTTAACCCAGTTTCCAGTATGGCAATCTCTCATGGTTGCCCTACGAGTCTGTTTATTAAATTTCACTAGTTTTGAGAAACATAAGAGTAACGATATTGCAACCGAAGTGCTTCAGACACCTTCGGGTCACTCTGGCGCGCCTGGGAGACGAAGTGCTTCGGCTGCGCAAGTCACTCTGTTTTGGTTGTTCTTCAGAGCCGGACCTGTATCTTTGTTTCAAACGGACATGTCATACTCTATATCGGAAGTTGTCAGAAAAATTACCCTACTAATAAGAAAGCTATATCGAGTGTTGTAGAAGACCGTGTAAAAAGTGGTACTTCAAATTATAAACAAACAGGATACATTAACGAGAGGTGTCGCGTAGGATCATTGTCAGTACTACAGATCTTGCCCTCTGTAGATACAGAGCCTAACCTGGACAAGTGACATCCCACAAAAAAAGCACAAACACAGGTTCAAGTTCGAGATGACAGCGTAGCAACCTCCGCCGAAGAAGATGAGCTGTCTTTTGAGGTGGCGACATAACGTTAGAAGACGACAGGCTGGTAGAAAGAACGGTTAGGGACTCTTATTCAATCTCAACAGATCTCTCCAGCTTCCAGACCTGACTTCCAAAGGCTGGCTGGGGTGGCCGAGCGGTTCTAGGCGCTTCAGTCTGGAATCGCGCGCCCGCTACGGTCGCAGGTTCGAATCCTGCCTCGGTCATGGATGTGTGTGATGTCCTTAGGTTATTTAGGTTTAAGTAGTTCTAAGTTCTAGGGGACCGATGACCTCAGAAGTTAAGTCCCATAGTGCTCAGAGCCATTTGAACCATTTGAACTTCCAAAGGATACACATAATTTATACCTGGAAAATACGAGTGATTTGGGTGGAGGGAGGGGGTGCTACATGCTTATATGGTCTCAAGGGCCCTGACCTATTCCGGAAGCGCCACGATGATAAGTCATTGAGAAATGCCACTGCCATTTTTAGCACCCCTGCCAGTAAATCGAACTCCCACCTTCAAGAAGGCCCCTGGGCAATGCGCTCCATTGGAGAACAGCAGATTGGGAGGGTGAATGACGAGTCCTGTCGCTAACCGGGGCCTTCCGGCTAAGGAAGACAACACCGACATAAGATCAGGCAGGTCGCGATGCCTAGAGATGGCAACCCCATCGCGCGACTCACCCCTGCGTAGCGCTCGTAAAGCGGCCGGGTGACAGGATACTATTGAGAACCCTTGGAGAAAAGCCTCAGACTAAAGGACTTCCTACGACCAGAAATGAAAAAAGGACAAGACTTTTGGAATAAAAAATCGTCTGAGATAAGTGTCATGAAATATAAAGGCGGCTACAGACGACCTGACCTGTCCAGCAGACAGCGAACCCAACGAAGTCAGGTGCGGCATCCACACGGGCTGAGGGAGCGCCTGATTTTGTCAGTCGGCTCTTGGCTTCTGTCGAGGATACATTCGTGCGCGCCGTGAGTCTTGTTCTTTCGAAACAAAGAAAGCTGGCATTACTAGAAACTCCTCACGTAAGAAAGAAAACAATGTGTGTCAAAAAACGGCTGCTCAAGGGAAAACAATGTAGTCATGTGCTGTTATTGAGAAAACTGGGTATTGACGAATTTCGCAATTACCTGAGAATGGACCACAACAGTTTCATTACACTCCTGTCCAGTTCCGGCAGCTGATTGGTCAGCTCGAGAGAATGTCGATCCTAGGGACCCGGGTTCGATTCCCGGCTGGGACTGAGATTTTCTCCCCTCAGAGGCTGTGTGTTGTGTTGTCCTAATCATCATCATTTCATCCCCATCGACGCACAAGTCGCTGAAGTGGCGTCAAATCGCAAGACTTGCACCCGGCAAACGGTCTACCCGACGGTAGGTCCTAGTCACACGACATTTATTTTTGTTACACTCCTGCACTTGATGACTCCATTGGTTTCGAAGCAGAACAGTGTCATGCTGAAGAAAGACTGGTTACTACTTCTACATTTTTGGTCACTGGAATGAACTCTGCAGATCTTAAATACAGTTACTGCAATCTCTCAACAGTTACTTTCAGAAATAATCCCTGAACAGTACGAATCAATATACAAAGTTCTGAGGATGATGTGTTTGGTTTGCCGGCCGAAGTGGCCGTGCGGTTAAAGGCGCTGCAGTCTGGAACCGCAAGACCGCTTCGGTCGCAGGTTCGAATCCTGCCTCGGGCATGGATGTTTGTGATGTCCTTAGGTTAGTTAGGTTTAACTAGTTCTAAGTTCTAGGGGACTAATGACCTCAGCAGTTGAGTCCCATAGTGCTCAGAGCCATTTGAACCATTTTGTGTTTGGTTTATGGGACGCTCAACTGCACGGTCATCAGCGCCCGTACACATTTCCAATCTGTGCACAGTCTAGTCTAGCCACATTCATGAATAACGATGAAATGATGAGGAGAACACAAACACCTAGTCCCCGGGCAGGAAGTTCTGAGGAGCTGTATGCAGGTAAATAGAACGCTTTCGGAGTGCGCAAATCACTTATTTAGACTTTATTTCTCGTGAAAAGGCGTTCTATTGTGTACTAGTTTTCTTAAATACAAAGAACTGATTCACAGTGTACGCATTGTTTTCCTATTCTTGTTCTTCTACTTCACGTAGTGCAGCAGAACTGCGTGTATAGGATATTCGGAAATTCCCGTTACAAATTTCTAGAACTTGTAGAGGTTAGTGTGTACATAATATATTCAGCACGAACCCATGTCGGGAAACACACCGTTTCCGTTCTACGGGGGTTACAGTTCAGATGTGTAACGCGTCCATGTGTGCTGAGGAAAAGAGAAAAATCTCAGAGTTGCCTGTTCTGGTACGTGATATGGTAGACAGGGTGACATGTATTAAGTCAGACGGTCACCTGATGCCGAGTAACGTCTGCTTTGCTGCGAGACCTGTTCAGTGCTTCTGCGTCTCCGAAACAGTAAATATGGTTCGGTACACTTCTTAGGAATACAGACATGCTCCTTGTGTATGGCGAAGCTCGAGGTAAGGGAAGAGCTGCTAGTCGACTGTATCACGAACGATTTCCACAACGTAGCATGCTATCGCACATACTTTTGTGTCCAAGTTACGTAGCGGCTCCGAGAATCAAGTACCATCACTGCGAGGAGGCAGGACTATGGTGCTCCACGGCAACGCCGCACGCCAAGTGCTCCATGGCAACGCCGCACGCCCGAATTTCAAGACGTACTGCATTGTGTGCATTGGGTGTTAGTCACAATGTTGTTTGCGTGAGCAACAGTTACGTCTGTGCCTCTTACAAAGGGTACACGCTATGAGTCTAGCCAATTTTTCACAACGCGTTCCCTACTGCACGTGCTTCCTGAACTGCTGCATCGACACACCCCTGTTTCCACGTGGAGTTCTGTTCCCAGATGAACGTTAAGTTCACTAGGGATTGTGTTCAGAATTCGCGAAACAGCCATGTCTTGGCAGACGAAAATCCTCGTGCTCCGTATGTTCAGGGATTTCAGCACCATTTTGGTATTAACGTGTAGGTAGGCATTTTGGATGGTCATGTAGTTGGACCATACCTCCTTCAACTCAAGCTAACTGGTACTGCATATTTGATTTACGGAACGTATTGGCCCCTTCTCGGAAACTATGCCACTGAATGTCCGTCAGGAAAAGTGGTTTCAGCGTGATGGTGCACCACCTCACTTCTCACGTGCCGGAGACATCTCAGCAGACGATATCGTGAAAGATGGATGGGACTAGGTGGGCCAACCGCGTGGCTGCCTCAATCGCCGGATTTAACTCCTGTGGACTACTACTTGTGCGGTTGTGTGCAAGCTTTAATTTACGGATCGCCGGCCGGAGTGGCCGAGCGGTTCTAGGCGCTACAGTCTGGAACCGCGATACCGCTACGGTCCCAGGTTCGAATCCTGCCTCGGGCATGGATGTGTGTGATGTCCTGAGGTTAGTTAGGTTTAAGTAGTTCTACACTCTAGGGGACTGATGACCTTAGAAGTTAAGTCCCATAGTGCTCAGAGCCTTTTTTTTTTTAATTTACGGGACTCCTGTAGAGACAGAAGAAGATCTGCTGGAACGAGTTCTGGCTGCCACACTGGAAACTGAAGAGACACCAGGGCCAGCCGCTGTGACCTAACGGTTCTAGGCGCTTCAGTTCGGAATCGCGCTTCTGCTACGGTCGCAGGTTCGAATCCTGCCTCGGGCATGGATGAGTGTGATGTCCTTAGGTTAGTTAGGTTTAAGTAGTTCTAAGCCTAGGGGACTGATGACCTCAAATGTTAAGTCCCATAGTGCTTAGAGCCATTTTTAGACATCAGGTGGGATGGAGAATGTGAACCAGAACATGCTTCATAGGTACGATATCTGTGACGACGTCGGTGGTCACCACATCGAGCCACTGTTGTAATACATCAGTACTGTTCTGTACGTACAGTATGCTACATTCTTTTTTGTTTTTGAATAATTTAAACACTTAATGTTTAAGTGTTAAAACAGAAAACTGTGCCTGAGTGATAAATAGATGTTTTCGTTCGAATTGTTACCTAATAACTGTACTGCATCACGCCTAATCCATTTCCTAAAGCATAAATGGATGAGTTAACCACATTGAAACCACCGTAGAACGGAAACGATAGGTTTAGGGTTTCTATTCGAAATATTGTGTACTCACTCCCCTCTACAAGTCCTAGAAGTTTGTAATGGGAATTTCGGAACATCCTGTATTTGAAATAGTTGTGGGGGCTGTTGAACTGAACGTAGAGCTGGAACAACTGAATCTGTACTTCCCTGATGACGACGAAGGCGTCGCTGAGGGCACGGGATTATACGACTTAAATTCGTTATCGATAGTTGTAGTGGGCTTTTCTAATTTTCCGTAAAAACTAACATTGGGTGTTAATTTTTCCGCAAAGGGTCAACGAACATCATCCGGTTCTCGTAAACTGTACGCCAACATCACGTCCATATATCTCAGTGCGAAGTCGATTAATCTTTCCTGTTTTCTTATGATGTCTAGTTTTTTTTTCATGTAACGCGGCGTGTTTCGTTCATCTGTGTTTTAGAAACCTGCAATTGTTTTTAGGTTGTCTGCAAAGAATTGTAGTGCCTGATTTGTAGCATCATTGTTGCAATCGCACAAACATATGAATGCTTAGAAAGTTCTAAGAATTTAATAATGACTTGCTCAGCAGGAACCGTGGCCATTTGTGACGCACGACATTCACGCTGTGAATTCCACAGTACAACTGACCCAGTGTTGGCATTTGACAGCGCTACAGACGGTCTGACGCGGCCATGTTGTCGGGCTATAGGATAGTGCGGCCACTTGAAAAGGACTCTGACACCTCGACACAGTTACACACTGTCTAACAACCCTCCTAACCTGACTAAATTCGCCCGACCGCCTAACCATATCATATCGTTTGTAGGCCGCTTAATAAGCACGACCAACAAAACAGAACCATTATTGAAGATACTTAAAGAAAAGAAAACAGATATAGCTTTAATAACAGTTTCAAAAAAGAAACTAAAGAGATCAGAATATGTAGGAGAATAGACAGTGATTTATAGTGGAGTCCCACAGGAAACATGAGCATCAGCAGGAGTAGCAACTTTTATAAACAGTAAATGGGAAAAGAAGAGACATTCCATTTTTTAGCCTAATTACAGCTGTAATTGCAAAGTCAACATTCCGTTCCCAATGGTGGATCTTTCTAGATTCGTGCCGTCCATATCTGCCGGTAGCTCCGCCGCACGGCGCTGCTGTCAGTTCTTAAGGATGGCGGTTGTGCTTCACATGTCCACAGCATTATAGCAACGAAGTGTGGTTCGTTTTCTATGGAGCAAGGGACGAACGCCCGTCGAGATCTAAAGAGACATGCAGCCCACGTGTGGGGAAAACTTTCTCGCTTTGAGAAGTCCGCAGCTCTGGATCACGGGGTCTCGGGCTCGATTCCCGGCCGCGATGGGGATTTTCTCTGCCGGACTGGGTGTTTGTGTTGTCCTCATCATTTCATCATCATCATCATTATCATCATCATCATTATCATTCGTGTTGTTGTTGTTGTGTCTTCAGTCCTGAGACTGGTTTGATGCAGCTCTCCAGGCTAATCTATCTTGTGCAAGCTTCTTCATCTTCCAGTACCTACTGCAACCTACATCCTTCTGAATCTGCTTAGTCTATTCATTTCTTGGTCTCCCTCTACGATTTTTACCCTCCACGCTGCCCTCCAATGCTAAATTTGTGATCCCTTGATGCCTCAACACATGTCCTACCAACCGATCCCTTCTTCTAGTCAAGTTGTGCCACAAACTTCTCTTCTCCCCAATCCTATTCAATACCTCCTCATTAGTTACGTGATCTACCCACCTAATCTTCAACATTCTTCTGTAGCACCACATTTCGAAAGCTTCTATTCTCTTCTTGTCCAAACTATTTATTGTCCATGTTTCACTTCCATACATGGCTACACTCCATACAAATACTTTCAGAAACGACTTCCTGACACTTAAATCTATACTCGATGTTAATAAATTCCTCTTCTTCAGAAACGCTTTCCTTGCCATTGCCAGTCTACATTTTATATCCTCTCTGCTTCGACCATCAGCAGTTATTTTGCTCCCCAAATAGCAAAACTCCTTTACTACTCATTTCCTAATCTAATTCCCTCGACTACATTCCATTATCCTTGTTTTGCTTGTGTTGATGTTCATATTATATCCTCCTTTCAAGACACTGTCCATTCCATTCAACTGCTCTCCCAAGTCCTTTGCTTGGACTGTGAAAAAGAATTGGACTGTGTAAAAGTTGGGACTTTTACGGATGCTGATGACTGCGCAGTTGTGCGCCTCACAAACGAAACATCATCATCGCTTCGAGAATTGTGAGGTGGTGGTGTGAGTTCGACAAAGGCAGTGAAGTCGTGCATGGCATTGAGCGGTTGGGGAGACCGCATTCGTCGCTGATTGACGACAACGTTTCCCGCGTGGCTGCAGTTTTAAAAGCAGATCGGCGTGTGCACATACCAGCCATTTCTCGGGAACTTGGCGTATCGTATGGGTGTGTTTACGACATCGTTATCGGGTCCTTAGGGTACCGAAAGATTTCATGTCAGTGGGTGCCTAAGCAATTGGTTGATATTCCTAAGCAGTTGGATGATATGATGAAAGGCAAGTGAATGATGTCTTAACTGAATCATCAGGAGCGGTACTCCAAGGAGGGTAGCGTTGTTACTGGCGGTGGTACGTGGATACTGCATTTCACGCCAGAATCCAAGCGTCAGAGCATCATGTGGAAACATCTGGGTTCGGCTGTGACAAAAAAAGCTCCAGACATTTCACTGGTAGATTCTGGACCCCCACCGCACAGTCCAGACCTCGTCCCTAGTTATTTCCACTTTTCGGAACGCTGAAGAAGTTCCTGGCAGGAAAGTGATTCACGAATAACAATGAAGCCATGACAGCAGTCCAACGGTGGTTCCGTAGTCAGCTGGACGGATTCTACTGCAGCGGTATCTCAAATTTAGTGCTGCGGGTGTCTGAACCGGTGTGGGGACTATGTGGAAAAAATGGTGTAGTGTACATAGAATATGACGTATATTTGTCGTCATCTGTATGTACCTTGTTTCAACTAAAAGAAATATGGCCAAAGACTTTCTGATCTGGCCTTGTAAAAATGACTTTGTCGTAATTGGAGGCGTTATAAATGCTAGAGCTGGAAAGAGCGTAGCTGTGAATATTATGGTAAACATTGGAGAGAACGTCTTAAACAGAAATGGCAAATTACTACGAGACTTCTCATGTTCCAATACTTCCGAATTAAGAATACATTTTTCAGACGTATGGAGATACACAGAATAACCAGGGTTGAAAGAAGACAGCAACCGATTATAGATTTGTTTTTGGCAAATCAGAAAATAGTGGTTACATGTACATGTGAGAATATACAGAGGACTTAACAGCGGTGTGCTGACCACATGGCCCTCCATACCACATCCAATAATGCCAATGGCAGAGGATGATACGGCGGTCGTTCTGGCCCGATTGGCCCGTCCAGGGCGAAACGCAGAACAGGGGGCTAAATTGAATACAGACCATTATTTGTTGATGGCAGTGATACCGATTAAAAGGTCTCTGACGAAAAATAAGATTTCTAAGAAACCAAGAGAATAAGAAATGAAAAACATATTTGCTAAAAAAGTTCCATACACTATCGGAGAAACTGAAAAAAATATAAGAAAGCCAAAATATAGAGATGGGATGGAATAATATTAAAACTGTAATAGAGCAGGCAGCTGCAGAGGCTCTATGAAATAGAAGTCACAGAAAGAACAAAAGAGATTGAACTACTGGAATGATGATGTATACAGGACTGTTCAAATGGCTCTGAGCACTATGGGACATAACATCTGAGGTTATCAGTCCCCTAGAACTTAGAACTACTTAAACCTAACTAACCTAAGGACATCACACACATCCATGCCCGAGGCAGGATTCGAACCTGCAACCGTAGCGGTCGCGTGGTTCCAGACTGAAGTGCCTAGAACCGCTCGGCCACAACGGCCGGCATAAAGGGCTGTCAAATGACAACGAGACAAATGAAAAAATAGTAAATAAACAGTTTATTATTTCAAAAGTAATCGCCATAGCTGTTAATACATTTATCCCTCTGTCAGACAGAAAGGTCAATGCTTTCATGGAAAAATGTGTTTTGTTACCTACGGAACCGTGCTTGTACCTAGGCATGTACTTCTTCGTCCGAAGCAAATCGGCGGCCACGAATCTCTTTCTTTCAGGGCTCAAAAAATATGGAAATCATGCGGGGAGAGGTCGGGATTGTACGGACGACGTGTAGGAGCTTCCCAGCGAGGCGTCTGTAGCGTTTGGCAACATGTGTGCGGGCATTTTGTTGGCAAGTTGCTTCGACTACGCTGCAGAAGTTTCGCTGGGAAGTCCTGACACATCCTCCATACTGTCCCGATCTCTCCCCACGCGATTTCCATATTTTTGGAGTCCTTATTTGCTTCGAACGAAGAAATGCCTGCCTGGGTACAATCTTCGTTCCGTAGGAAACCACAAACGTCCTTCCATGAAGGCATTGACCATCCTGTGTCATAGTGCAATAAATGTGTTAACAGTTCTCGCCATTACTTTTGAAATAATAATCAATTCACTTGCTTTTATTTCTACCTGTCTTGTTATCATTTAACTGCACCTTACAGATATATTAACGAAGAGGAAAAGTGACGCGTATCTGATACGGTTACAGAACAGGACAGCTGAAAATAAAGAAGAATATAAAATACTTTCTAAAGAATTATCTCCGAACATTAATCAAGAAAGCTGGGAAAGACTCATTTCGGAAGTGGAAGTTATGTCTATAGTAAACAGGAATTTGCTAATACAATGATCTAGAACTTGAATAAAAATTTAAAAGATTATGAACAATAGAAGTGGTAAGTAAGACGCAATGGCTAGACTATTGTAAGAAACTGTGGATAACTGGAGTCAATATAAATAATAATGTGGACGAAAAAAAGCACGAAAAAGAGGAAGGACGACAGCAGACAGAATAAGGAATTAGAAAAACAAATGTGTAAAATGAAAAAGAGAAGAACACCGTGCAGTAATTGAATCAACACAGAACTCATATATGTATCTCCTCAACTATATTAACATATGCTGGACAAATAATAAAACCCCAGAAGACTAGATATTAGTTTCAACACCTATTTACAACAAAGGAAACAGAAGTAATTGCAAATACTGTTGGCGCTTCTCTCAGCTAGTGAGGGTTATAAAATTTATTGCCCCGACTAGCAGCAACTGTCGAAAATATTCTGCTAGAAGTGGAAAGGTAGATCGTGCACAGACAGTACGTTCGCTATTAGACAAATCGTTTATGAACACAAAGTTCAAAAGAGAGACATATTTACCATTCATAGACTATGTGAAGACTTTCGATAATACACGATGTGATCAAAAGTATCCGGACACCAGGCTGAAAATGACTTACAATTTCGTGGCGCCGTCCTCCATCCGTAATGCTGGAATTCATTGTGGTGTTGGCCCACCCTTAGCCTTGATGACAGCTTCCATTCTCGCAGGCATACGTTCTCTCAGGTGCTGAAAGGTTTTTTGGGGAATGGCATCCCATTTTTCACAGAGTGCTGCACTGAGGAGAGGTACCGATGTCGGTCGGCGAGGCCTGGCACGAAGTCGGCGTCCCAAAACATCCCAAAGGTGTTCTATAGGATTCAGGTCAGGACTCTGTGCAGGACAGTACACTACAGGGATGTTATTGTCGTGTAACCACTCCCCAACTGGCGTGAATTATGAACAGGTGTTCGATCGTGTTGAAAGATGCAATCGCCATCCCCGAATTGCTCTTCAACAGTGGGAAACAAGAAGGTGCTTAAAGCACCAATGTAGGCCTGAGCTGTGATAGTGCCACGCAAAACAACAAGGGGTGCATGCCCCCTCCATGTAAAACACGACCACACCATAACACCACCGCCTCCGAATTTTACTGTTGGCACTGCACACGCTGACAGATGACGTTCGCCGGGCATTCGCCATACCCACACCCTGCCATCGGATCGCGACATTGTGTACCGTGATTCGTCATTCCACACAACGTTTTTCCACTGTTCAGTCGTCCAATGTTTACGCTCCTTACACCAAGCGAGGCGTCGTTTGGCATTTACCAGCGTGATGTGTGGCTTATGAGCAACCACTGGATCACGAAATCCAAGTTTTCTCACCTCCCTCCTAAGTGTCATAGAACTTGCAGTGGATCCTGATGCAGCTTGGAATTCCTGTGTGATGGTCTGGATAGATATCTGCCTATTACACATCACGACCCACTTCAACTGTCGGCGGTCTCTGTCAGTCAACAGATGAAGTCGGCCTGTACGCTTTTGTGCTGTACGTGTCTCTTCACGTTTCCATTTCACTATCACTTCGGACACAGTGGACCTAGGAATGTTTAGGAGTGCGGAAATGTCGCGTAGAGACGTATGACACAAGGGACACCCAATCATAATGACTACTGAGGTCGCTGATATGGAGTACCTGGCAGTAAGTGGCAGCACAATGCAGCTAATATGAAAAACGTATGTTTCTGTGGGTGTCCGGATACTTTTGATCACATAGTGTATAGACAGAGAAAAGCTGCGGGAGATAAAAAAAAAAGAAGACCGACATCTGCACATAATAAAGGTAGTAGAAAGCATGTACCAAGGACGAGAAATTGCCATTACAGGAAATGGAAAAACTTAGACCAAGTCAAATTTGCGGTTTGTCTCCGTGTGTACCAAAATGAATGATGAATTATTATCCAGTGGCCAGAAGATCTTTAGGAATCCCGAGGAAATGATGGAAAGATCAATAATTTGAACTAAGAGGGCGTAACAGGCAAGTGCCTAATACATGTAGAAAGAAGACGGACGTGGGCCGGCCGAAGTGGCCGTGCGGTTAAAGGCGCTGCAGTCTGGAACCGCAAGACCGCTACGGTCGCAGGTTCGAATCCTGCCTCGGGCATGGATGTTTGTGATGTCCTTAGGTTAGTTAAGTTTAACTAGTTCTAAGTTCTAGGGGACTAATGACCTCAGCAGTTGAGTCCCATAGTGCTCAGAGCCCTTTGAGCCAAGACGGACGTGGGATTGACCCAAGCTAATGAACATCACAGAAGATGCTGGAAATGACCACCGTTGACGTGGATGCAGCCCTACGCTTGATTTATTTTATTTCTTTGCCAAAACACTTTAAGTCTTAAATTCTTGTGTTGTATTCAACTGGTCACTAAACGAGTTTTCTCCTCTCAGTCGGTCAAACGTAGCAACGTACCGAAGTATTTGGGACAGAGCATACCAGAGATGCACATGCGTAGACATGTAACATCAAGTGACTGGTGCTTTGAAATCACGTTTTCCAAGATTTTCTGTGGTGAGCAGTTTTGCTGTTCATTAACAAGGGTCAGTACCCTGTCATTCTTATAAGTATACTCTAAGACTGAAAAAAAGGATACACTACGAAGGAATTATCCGAATGGGGTGGAAATCGGTAGATGTGATGTACATGACTGTGTATTCCATTATTTACTCAAGAGAAAGAGTTTCACAAATCGAGGAAACCAAAAACACATTGCTCAACCTCTAGCCATTATTTAAGCAGTTACTCGGCTTGGCATTGGTTGATAGAGCTGTTGAATGTTCTCGTGAGGGATATCGTACCAAATTCTGTCCGTTGGCTCTTCAGATCGTCAAAATCCCGAGCTGGTTGGAGGGCCCTGCCCGTACGCTCCAAGCGTTCTGAGGTGAGGAGCGATCTGGCGACGTTTCTGGCCAAGGCCGGGTTTGGCAAGCACGAAGAACAGCTTTCGCCTTGTGCGGGCGGGCATTAAGTTGCTGAAATATAAGCCCAGGATAGCTTGCGCTGACGAGCAACAAAACTGGGAGCAGAATACTGTGGACGTGCAGCTGTGGTGTAAGGTTGCCGCGGATTACAACCAAAGGAGTTCTGCTATGAAAAAAAAAGGCAGCCCAGATTATCACTCCAAGTTGACAGGCCGTTTGGCGGGCAACAGTCAGGTTGGTATCCCATCACTATACAGGGCATCTCAGCGCACGTCTTCGCTCGTCATCTGGGCTCATTTCGAAGCAAGAGTCATCAGTGAAGACTATTCTACTCCAATTGGCGTGGTTCCATGCCGAAGACGACGCCCCGGATCGCTGTGGGATACCAAACTGACTGTCGCCTGCCGTGGTCTGGGGTGCCATTATTTTCATAGCAGCACCACTTTGGTTGTCATCCGCGGCACTGTTTCAGCACAGTGTTACGTATACGGTTTCTATGCCCAGTTTTGTTGCTCTTCAAGGTAAGCCATCACGTCTCCCGGTCTCACCCCAGACAAAAATATTTGCAGCAGCGTCCTCCAACCTGCTCGAGATTTTGACGATCCAACGTGCATATTGTACAGAATTTGACACGATAACCCTCAGGAGGACATCCAACAACTCTATTAGCTAGTGCCAAGCCTAATAACTGTTTGCATAAGGGGCAGAGGTGGACCAACACGTTATTGATATGCTCAAGATTTCTTCGTGGTACGTTTATTTATTTGTTTCAGAGTGTATTGCGAAAATTATGAAAAGTAATGGTCTTATAACAGTCCTTTGCAGTATGCCTGAAGTTACTTCTACGAGGGCAGTTCAATAAGTAATGCAACACACTTTTTTTCTGAAACAGGGGTTGTTTTATTCAGCATTGAAATACACCAGGTTATTCCCCAATCTTTTAGCTACACAACACTATTTTTCAACGTAATCTCCATTCAATGCTACGGCATTACGCCACCTTGAAATGAGGGCCTGTATGCCTGCACGGTACCATTCCACTAATCGATGTCGGAGCCAACGTCGTACTGCATCAATAACTTCTTCATCATCCGCGTAGTGCCTCCCACGGATTGCGTCCTTCATTGGGCCAAACATATGGAAACCCGACGGTGCGAGATCGGGGCTGTAGGGTGCATGAGGAAGAATAGTCCACTGAAGTTTTGTGAGCTCCTCTCGGGTGCAAAAGACTTGTGTGAGGTCTTGCGTTGTCATGAAGAAGGAGAAGTTCGTTCAGATTTTTGTGCCTATGAACACGCTGAAGTCGTTTCTTCAATTTCTGAAGAGTAGCACAATACACTTCAGAGTTGATCGTTTGACCATGGGGAAGGACATCGAACAGAATAACCCCTTCAGCGTCCCAGAAGACTGTAACCATGACTTTACCGGCTGAGGGTATGGCTTTAAACTTTTTCTTGGTAGGGGAGTGGGTGTGGCGCCACTCCATTGATTGCCGTTTTGTTTCAGGTTCGAAGTGATGAACCCATGTTTCATCGCTTGTAACAATCTTTGACAAGAAATTGTCACCCTCAGCCACATGACGAGCAAGCAATTCCGCACAGATGGTTCTCCTTTGCTCTTTATGGTGTTCGGTTAGACAACGAGGGACCCAGCGGGAACAAACCTTTGAATATCCCAACTGGTGAACAATTGTGACAGCACTACCAACAGAGATGTCAAGTTGAGCACTGAGTTGTTTGATGGTGATCCGTCGATCATCTCGAACGAGTGTGTTCGGACGCTCCGCCATTGCAGGAGTCACAGCTGTGCACGGCCGGCCCGCACGCGGGAGATCAGACAGTCTTGCTTGACCTTGCGGCGATGATGACACACGCTTTGCCCAACGACTCACCGTGCTTTTGTCCACTGCCAGATCACCGTAGACATTCTGCAAGCGCCTACGAATATCTGAGATGCCCTGGTTTTCCGCCAAAAGAAACTCGATCACTGCCCGTTGTTTGCAACGCACATCCGTTACAGACGCCATTTTAACAGCTCCGTACAGCGCTGCCACCTGTCGGAAGTCAATGAAACTATACGAGACGAAGCGGGAATGTTTGAACATATTCCACAAGAAATTTCCGGTTTTTTCAACCAAAATTGGCCGAGAAAAAAATGTGTTGCATTACTTATTGAACTGCCCTCGTATATGTAAAGATGTCACACCATTGAGGAAGATAAGCTGGTTCTGTTTGCTTGAACCTCCTCAGTCCAGTCGTACAGCTGATCTAATGTTCCATAAGCTCTTATTTTATTCGTGTGGCAGTGCGAAGCAGTTTCGAACGCCATCCGGAAATAAAGGAACACGTTGCCAACCTGGGCGCCGATATCTGCTGCTTTCTGGGTCTCGTGGAAGGACGGAACGACCTATGTTTCACACGATCTTTGTCTTCGGAATCCATTTTGGTTCCTGCAAAGAAGATTTACGCTTTTAAAAAATTACGCGAGCATAAAAAATGTTCCAAAATTCTACAACAGACCAACGTTAGAGATATAAGCCTATAGTTTCGTGCATCTGTTTGACGACTCTTCTTGAAAACTAGAACGACCTGCATTTTTATTCCAATTAATAGGAATGATCTGCAGTACAAAGTAGCTAGAAGAGGAAAAAGTTCTTTCGCTTGCTCTGTGTAAGAGGACGTGCTGTTAAGTAATGGCTCCGAACTTTTTATTCAGTTCTCGATGTCGGCTGAGGTATTACATGTTATGCATATTACTCGGTCGTCTTTCCCGCTTCGGTGCCGGTAGAGGGCTCCAGATTGCAGCATGTAACACAGTGGTGTGTAACGTAATTATGTCGGCGCGTGAGGAACAGCGTGCTGTAATAAGGTTTCTAACCGCAGAAGAATACGTCCACACTTGGAGCACCGTCTCCTTCAGCATGACGATCCCACATCACACACGAGCGTTGCGTCATTTGCAACAATCCGAGGCCTTGGATTCACTGTCATCGATTATCCTCCATACAGTCCCGACCTAGCCCAGTCCGATTTCATGTTTCCAAAACTTGAAGGAAACCTTCGAGGACTTCACTTTGGTAGTGATGAAGCGGTACAAAGTCAAACGTTCTACAGCGATGGTATCAACGAAACTCTTCTCTCTTTGGGAGAAATGTGTTTGTCACCAGAGCTGACTAAGTTGAGAAATAAATATATAGACATGAAGGATAAAGATGTAGAATATTAATAAAGATAGTCTTATTTAAAAACTTTGAGTTTTCACATAGAAATTCGGAGGGATTACTTGTCAGCATGCCCTCGTATAATCGAGCTGGTATCTCACGTCCACTGGCCTTCCCCGTTGAGCGCCTTCAGTTGCTGTTCTATACCACGGCCACTTATTTCGATATCTGCTGTCTTGACGTTCATACAACAACTTGAAGGGGAAGCGTGAATATGATCTTCCTTAATGAAACGTTTTCGAAAGAAAGTGTTAGACATTTCGATCTTTTCTCTATCGTCCTCCGTTTAGATACCATTACTGTGACAGATTATATGGTTTCGATCCATCTACTGATTTAACATACTGCCGAAACTTCATAGTATTTTATGCCAAGTCAGTAGATAGAATTCTTTAGTTGTCTATTGCAGAACTTACTTAATGAGAAAGCCACATTCTGGGCCAGACTTGGTTGCACTAGCGTCGTATATGCCACCTCCTTTACAGATACAACGAGCCTTCCAAGAATCCATCCAACAAATCTAAGTCTCTCATTTCCCTTCCGTAAACTTATTTTACGTTATCGTCCTAATGGTGTGGATTCTTACTGTTACCCCTAAATATATGATGTGGCGTGCTCGGATGTTCACCTCTAACCTGATTGGATACTATCGGGATTCTTCGTCTTTATACGTATATCTTACATCTAGCCGCAATTCAAGAGTGCTGATTTTCGTTACAACAAGTGCAAATTTTATCCTAGTCTTTGTGATATTCATTTCGATTCTCGAACCGCGATGCTTCTTCAGACAGCCCGAGAATGCTGCTGATCCTATCTGAGAAATTGGTTACGTATTGTGTGAAAATTTATGCTTTTCTAGGGATCTCCCGACGTTACTTTACACGGATGACCGAGTGAGGTGGCGCAGCAGTTAGTGTACAAGATTCCCATTCGGGAGAGCGACTGTTCCAACCTGCGTCCAGCCGACCAGATTTAGGTTTTCCGTGACTTCCCTAAAACGCTCCAGGCATATCCGGGATGGTTCCTTTGAAAGGACACGGCAGATTTCCTTCTCCAGCCTTGACACAATCGGAGCTTGTGCTCCGTCTCTAATGACTTCGAACGTTACACCCAATATTCCTTCCTTTTGCACAGATGGTAAAAGTCATGAGATAACGATATGCATATTTGCAGGTGGCATGGTACAAAACGGCACTGTTTGGCTGGTGACAGTATTGTCACACGACGGGAATGAACGCGGAATGGTAGTTGGAGCTACACGCATGGGACATTCTGTTTCGGAAATTGTTAGGGAATTCAGTATTCCGAGATCCACGGTGTCAAGACTGTGCCATGAATACTACATTTCAGGTGTTGCCTCTCACCACGGACAACGCAATGGACGACAGCCTTCACTTAACGACCGAGAGCAGCGGCGTTTGCATATAGTCGTCATTGCTAACAGACAATCAAATGGTTCAAATGGCTCTGAGCACTATGGGACTTAACATCTGAGGTCGTCAGTCCCCTAGACTTAGAACTACTTAAACCTAACTAACCTAAGGACATCACACGCATCCATACCCGAAGCAGGATTCGAACCTGCGACCGCAGCAGCAGCGTGGTTCCGGACTGACGCGCCTAGAACCGCTCCGCCACAGCTGCCGGCAACAGACAAGCAACATTGTTTGAAATAACCACAGTAATCAATGTGGGACCTAGGAGGAACGTGTCCATTAGGACTGCGTGGCGAAATTTGGCGTCAGTGGGCTATGGCAGAAAATGATGGACGCGAGTGCTTTTGCTACCAGCTCGACATAGCTTACAGCGCCTCTCCTGCACTTTTGGCCAAATCGGTTGGATCCTAGAGGACTGGAAAACCGTTGCCTGGTCAGATGAGTTCGGTTCGGTTTCAGTTGGTAAGAGCTCTTGGCAGGGTTCGAGTGTGGCGCAGACCCCACCGAGCCATGGACTCAAGTTGCCAAGAAGGCGCTGTGCAAGCTGGGTGTGGCTCCATAATGGCGTGCACTGTGTTTACATGGAATGGATTGGGTTCTCTGGTCCGACTGAACTGATCATCAACAGGAAATTGTTATGTTCGACTACTCGGAGACCATTCTCAGCCATTCGTGGACATCATGTTCCCAAACAGCGATGAATTTTTATGGACGAGAATGCGCCATGTCACCGAGCCACAACTACGCGCGATTAGTTTGAAGAACAGTGCCGGCCGCAGTGGCCGTGCGGTTAAAGGCGCTGCAGTCTGGAACCGCAAGACCGCTACGGTCGCAGGTTCGAATCCTGCCTCGGGCATGGATGTTTGTGATGTCCTTAGGCTAGTTAGGTTTAACTAGTTCTAAGTTCTAGGGGACTAATGACCTCAGCAGTTGAGTCCCATAGTGCTCAGAGCCATTTGAACCATTTGAAGAACATTCCGGACAATTGAGCGAATGGTTTGGCCATCCAGTTTGCCTGACATGAATCCCATCGAACATGTATGGAACGTAAGCGAGAGGTCAGTTCGTGCACAAAAACCTGCACCTGCAACGCTTTCGGAATAATGGACGGTAATAGAGCCAGCATGGCTCAACACTTTTGGATATCTAGGTAGACTTAATCTACCATTCGTCTGCATCTACTGTTTACAAGATGTCGTGTGTGAATATAACGAGCTGTGTTTCCCACGAGTGGTTTTTTCTGCACCCGTGTTGATTCTTTGACACAAGCTTCACTTCCTACATCACAGTGTTTGAACTTAGAAAATACCTTATGACCTCACTATAGACAGCTTTAAGTGTTGTTGCTCTGTAATTCTGGGTATCTGATCTTTTACCCTATTTGCAGACAGGAGTTATTCGCTGCA
This sequence comes from Schistocerca nitens, assembly GCF_023898315.1. Classification (NCBI taxonomy): domain Eukaryota; kingdom Metazoa; phylum Arthropoda; class Insecta; order Orthoptera; family Acrididae; genus Schistocerca; species Schistocerca nitens. The sequence goes on from NC_064617.1 coordinate 342,640,178, forward strand.
AAAGACGTACTCTTATAACTACGAGGCAGGAAGTAGCTAATTACGGAACGCATTCAGTGGAGCTCTGACTGGAATTCCATTGTCTGGAAATGTGGTTCTGTTCTTTATGCTTCATGGCAGTGTCCCACTAAGCTATGTTGTCGGCTACACTACATTTTTTACCCTTTTTTATGAGACTTCCTTCTGCCAACATGTGGTCGATCTTGTTTTGCTATGGTTTATCCTTTTTTACGCAATGATTTTTTTCAGTAATGATAATCTAGTGAGAAACTATTGGTTTTTAAGTCTGTATTTGTCGGATTCTTGGTCTTGCAGACATAACCTCTTAACTCAGTCCTTTGTGGTCTCATTAGCTGTAACTGACAAGTTATGCTAGATATAAATGTGCACATAGCCTTTATATGCCAGACAGAGCGCGGTGGTCGTGCACAACTGAGATTTTGCGCAATGAACCATAAATCGGATTAGCAGTTTAGCAATATAGATCGTAATCTCTTACCAACAGGTGGTGGACGAAAATACGGAACTCAACACACTGCCATGCCTAATACTGTGTAGGAAAACCGTTAGCATTCAAAGCAACTACCATTCGTCTCGGAATGGATAAAGACAGGCCTTGCATGGGGATAGCGATCACGCAACCTTCTCTCCAAAGTGGACCACAAAACCTCAATAATATTGAGATATGGTGACTGTGCTGACGAAGGGAGATGCGTCGGCTACCAATCCTTTCATAAGTGTCTTTACGGATGAGGGAAACAGATCCACCTATATGTAGCTGAAATTTAATTATCTTTAGAGCAACTCTTAACTGGATAAAAAGTTTCTTCTCCGACAGTGTGGGGATACGAGCCACCACTTGTGTTGGCGCTAGTGGCGTTGCAGACACAACACACACTTCCAGAAAGGTTCGCCGAAGCCGTGCGCCAGCCCGCCACGAGCCCTACCTGTCTTGCAGACATTCTACACTGAAGAGCCAAAGAAACTGGTACACCTGCCTAATATCGTGTAGGCCCCTGCCTAATATCGTGTAGGCCCCCGCGAGCACGCAGAAGAGCCGCAACACCACGTGGCGTGGACTCGACTCCCGTCTGAAATAGGGAGGGAATGGACACCACGAATCCTACAGGGCTGTCCATAAATTCATAAGAACACTGGGGAGGGGGGGAGGGGGGACTTGTGCACTTTTAACAACGGAAATATGTGGAGCCTAATTCAACGTCAGCTGTGCAAACAAAACTTTGAGATTCCACAAAAGACAAAACCGTTTTCAGATCAGGATCTGGCAATTTGAGTACCGCGGTACGAATGCGTGCCTCTGACACATTTTGCATGTTTGCATGACGTAACGTGACATCACAGTAATTGAGTGCACATTAACGCACCCGAAATCTCTTTTTAGTCCTCTAAGTTTGGCAGTCTACTGTTTTACAGTCTGAGCAGGCTGTTTCTTGAGTTGAAAAAAATTTAAACCTCGGTGCTCTGACATGATCGTGAGCAGCCAAAAAAAGGTAGTCGTAACTAAAATCTTCTGGATGAGATTCTGGGCACAGATTTAAACATTAAACGGTATACGTCGGTTCCGACTGTTGAGAGAGAAAGAACTCTGCGCCGTGTCTGTGACGTTGTATGCGGTGAAATGGGCTTCTATGTGTGCGACATTCTAACCAATTCTATTCGTTGCTATTAAATGACAGAAACGTGGGTGCAACAACCAGCTGTGGTGCTGCTTGTTGTGATATTGGCGTAGTGATTAGCTGCACGTTGGGCAGCAGTCGTTTAATCTGCTGCGCCTGAAACTGAATAACTTCGCTTAGAGACATTTCGTTTGGCGGCTCAGACATAGTTAAACACTTTATACGAGGGTAAATCAATTATTATCGGCAAAGTATTATAAAATTTTATTGTAATCAAATAGGGAATTGACAAGAATATCATTTTTCGACACAGTCTCCTTGCGTTTCAACGCCCTTGGTCCATCGTTGTACAAGCTTCGTGATACCCTCATAAAAGAAGGTTCTTGGTTGAGCTGCGAGCCAGGAATGCACCGCTTCTTTCACTGCTTCGCCCGAGGCAAATCGACGGCCCCTTCATGACTGTGTGAGTGGACCAAACAAGTGATAGTCAGAAGGGGCAAGATCGGGACTATATGGAGGATGATCCAGTGCTTCAAATTTGAGTTTCTGGAGCGTTTCAGTAGTGTGGGCAGCAGTAAGCGGACGGGCATTGTGTAACAACACAACACCTTAAGCAATCCTCGGCGTTTGCTTCGAATTGCAGGCATCTCATTGTAACGTACACTGTTTATTCAAATGGTTCAAATGGCTCTGAGCACTATAGGACTTAACATCTGAGGCCAGCAGTCCTCTAGAACTTAGAACTACTTAAACCTAACTAACCTAAGGACATCACACACATCCATGCCCGAGGCAGGATTCGAACCTGCGACCGTAGCAGTCGCGCGGTTCCAGACTGAAGCGCCTAGAACCGCTCGGCCACCGCGGCCGGCACACTGTTTATTGTTGCGCCCCTTTCCCCATAATGTTGCAGTACTGGACCTTGTGCGGCCCGAAAAACCGTAAGCATCAGTTTTCCTGCGGACGGTTGGGGCCTGAATTTTTTCTTGCACAGCGAATTTGGATGTTTCCATTCCATACACTGCCGATTACTCTTCGGCTCGTAATGATGGATCCATGTTTCGTCACCAGTAACGATCCTGTCTAACTTGTTTCCTTCGTTACCATAGCGATCCAAATGTTTTTTGCAGATGTCCAAGCGCGTTTGTTTATGCAACTGTGTGAGTTGTTTTGGGACCCATCTTGCGCAAACTTTATGAAACCCAAGTCTGTTGTGAATGATTTCGTAGGCAGAACCGTGACTAATTTGCAGACGATGTACCACTTTGTCAATAGTTAAGCGTCTGTCTAAGAGAATCATTTCACGTGAACGCTCAATGTTTTCTTCATTTGTGGCGGTAAACGGTCCTCCGGCTCCTTCATCCTGCGTAACATATGTGCGACCATTTCGGAATTTTTCAATCCATTCGTAGACACTCCGTTGTGGCAAAACACTTCCTGTACTGTACCGAAAGTCTTAGATGAATTTGGGCCCCTGATACGCCTAACAACAACAAAAAACGGATCACTGAACGTTGCTCTTCTTTGGTGCAAATAGACAGCGGAGGAGCCATGATTAACAGCACGGCAGCGATGGCGAAACTAACCTAGCACCTTGAAAATTGCAAAGGTATAACAACAAATAAACAAAGCAAGCGTCAACAACGTAAAACAACAGTACTACCAAAATAAACAAAAATATAACTAAATTGCGGAGAATAATTGATTACCCACATAGGATACACAAAAATATAGAAATAATATTTTGTATGAAATAGAATGGGAGAAAAAAAGGGATGGGTTTCGTGACATCGAGCTGCACAGGGTGGAAGGCTAAAATTTGTGCTGGACTAGGACTGGAACTCGTATTTACCAGTTCTCATGAACGGTTGCGTAACTGGTTTGGCCATCCGGACACAGTCCCTGACACTCAAATTTCTGACAGAACGGACACCACTTGCGATGACACGACTGGTACACATATTTATATGAAATAGAGAATGGGGAATGAGAGGAAAGGGATGAATGGAACTTTGTGATTTCTAGCCACACAGGGCGTTGTGGAAATGCAATGGTGAAAGTTGAAAATTAGTGTCGGACCGGGACGTGAACCGAGATTTACCGCTTGTCATGAGCGGTTGCCTTACCCGCTTCAGTCATCCGGACACAGTCCCTGCCCAACTCAAATTCCAACTTACCACAAGCTGCAATGCAGCGTCCCTAGTCCATTAACACCCTCCTTGCAAATTACTGATTCCTGTATCGGACAATATTAGCAGCAGCATGTCGAGTGTCTCAAAGTGTCTGCGAGGTGGTCTGTAGGCGGCTCGAACTGCATTCTGCCCCTGGAGGTCTCCAGTACAACTCCAGTGGCTTCTGCTATGTTTAGTGGTGGTAGGTGGATTTGATAGTGCTGCAGTGAGGTGATGCATACACCACTGTGGCACCTCCTGTAGCTGGTCTGTCTGTTCGGTAGCATTGTAACAACTCAATACTCCTCACGTCCTTTTATATAGGCGGGTCCGCCTACTGTATCATCCAGTGATCAACTTCGAATTACATAGGATTATCTGGATACTTTTCATAAGACATCGCTCAAACTTAAAAAGTAGAAGACATGGAAAGAGTGTAACACATTCGTTAATATGATCAGATGTGAATAGATGGTGTGCCACAAGAGTTATCTGTAAACCGTTTTCGTTATTGTCTTTCGCAGATGGGTACTCCTGAGAAGCCAACGGTCGTCATCTCCGGCATGTCCGGACGCTTTCCGGGATGCGACTCAGTAGAGGAGCTAAAGGAAAAGCTGTACAGTGGAGAGAACATGGTAACTGCCGGCGGGTGCCGCTGGGGGAGTGGTAAGTCTTTTACCAGCAGCATTTTGTCAGCGGACTTGTCATGTGTCTCATGGAACAATGGTGTTTTCTTCAGTCACTGGAGGTTATGAACGTGTCAAGAATCAGAGTCCCTTCAATAGGCAGACTGAAATGCTTCGTTCATATCGTTTTATATATAACAGTTTCGAACGCCAAGTGAGTAAGCATTTTTTACCTTCCAGTCTGGCGCCAAACTTTCAGTTTGATGCCACTTTGGCGGGCTGTGTGTGAATTTTGCTGCTGATTTTACTGAAGTAGCTTAACATTTCGCCTCCCAAAGCTCAGTAGGTAGCTTCCGAGACGTTCTCCCAACTGACAATTCTGAAGCCGTCGCTTGGCATCGATCGAATCAGTAGGCGTGTAATACTATAATGAACCTGCAATTACCGCGATTTACGTCTTTAAGTCCACATATACCAGATGTCTCTCCTAAGAGTCGTCAATCTCATTTTCTCTGGTGTTTCGGCAAGTAACTAATGTTCGTTTTTGCAATATGTAAACGGTGTCAGCTCAAACAAACGCCGCTCATGTTGCATCTGTTTCTTTCGAGTTACAAGTGTAACTTTTTTTTTTAATAGTGCGGTTTCAAGTTTCTGTTTGATAGAGCGCCCCACAACGTGTCTGTTGCGATATTCGATTTAATAGTACGTTTTAATAGGGACGAAAAACCCGAAGAGGAACCAGTGTTGCAGCAGCGACTGACGATGAGAACACGTTAAGAACTCGTAACATAACCCGATTTCCCAGAAACTTCGCTCACTGGAAAAAGGGTCAATATAACCGAAATCGTGTCTTGATTTATCTGTAGATACTCGAAAGTTTCTGAGAAAACGCCAGTCAAAGGTTTTGAAGGACTTTATATGCATTTTAGCACGTAACTAGTCCAGCCGGAGTGGTAGCCTTGTATATAGCGTCGCAGTTTCCCACTATCGCTCTATAATTCGAAACCTGATTGTTATTTACACCTTAGTTTTTTAAATTTTTCATTTATCGACCCATGTCTGTAGAAGATTACTATGTGAATGTCTAAAATAATAAATGAATGAGAAATTTTTTAAAATGTCTTCAGTGAAATTTATGTTGTGTGTCTTGTCAGTAATATAGGTAGTGTTGCATGCTTGTTCCCGAGAAATGGATTTGGGTTGGCCACCAAGTAAACATATTTATTCCTGCAACTTGCAAGGAGGGTCTTGTATTCTGTCCTGTCCAGCTGGTTTAGTCAGTTGAGGGAATCAGTAAGGAAAACACATCATTCCAGACCTATTTTTCAAAGTGAACAGTCAGTAATGGACCATTCTCAAATATATTATATGACAAATGTATGAGACTTATTGTGAAACAGTTGTAATTTTACACTTAATATAACGCCCTTGTATCCACTAGCTTGATGAGAAACATTCGTCTAGTATTTTTTTTCTTTTTTTTCCTTTATTGTAATTTTAATCACCTCAGACAAGGTGGGCTGGCAGCAGCTTAATACGCTGCTCTTCAGCCTTATGGGGTACAATAATATGATAGAGGTGACACAGACAATACAAAAGATGGCGGGCAAAGAAAGTAGTTACAAAAAACAAAAAACAAGAAGCCGTTCACGGTGGACGATAAAAACACTAACACTTGTTGACACGGTGCACAAAACACGGAGAACGGCGACGGCACATGTGAACAGTTGAGTTGTAACTGCACGAAACACAAAACGAAGCACACACACTAGACACTGATGGCGATGATCTCCGGCGCGCGAATGTTCACTATGCGTGTGCGAGTCCGGGGACCTGCCAAGAGAGGAGGAGGAGGAAGGGGAGTGGGAGAGGGAGAGGGGAGAGCAGAGATGCCACGGGCAGGGGAGAAAGGGGGGAGGGAGGAAGGGGGAGGGGAAGCCCGGGGGAAGAGGGGTGGAGGGAGGGGACGGGGGAAAAGGAAAGAGAAGGGAAGGGAAGGGAAGAGAAGGGAGGGAGGGAGGGTGCCTAAAGGAAAGGACACCGGAAGTGGGGGGTGGGGCAGGATCAAAGTTGATAGGAGGGGTAGATGGAGGGGAGGAGGACATCATCAGGGAGGGGGAGCTGGCGGAAGCCACCTTGGGAGAGGGTAAGGAGGGTGGAGAGATGGAGACCAGGTGGGACGTGGGCATACAGGCGCGGCAGCAGGCGGGGGTGGGAGAGGATTGGGGAGACGAGCAGGTGAGGAGGATCGAGTTTGCGGGAGGTGTACAGGATCCGTATCCTTTCGTCTAGTAAGGTCATGGGGAGATATATGAAAAATAAAATGAAAACAATAATCGAGTTTTGAACATGCAGTGTAAATAGTATATAAAGCCGCGATACCGACAGTTCCAACACTTCATTTGAACTTATCAAGCCATCTAGATTGCTTCGAAAATTTTGACCTTCTTTTCTCAGAAATGTTCAGGATAAGCCAGTACACGTGTTCTCTTATTTTAACCCCTCTTCCTCTGAGTGAAGTTTCTAGGACATCGCATTACGGCACTTGTGTTCGTGAGTAGCGCTGCTAGATGGCGGTAGCAGACAGCGCCGCGAGGGTCGCCACAGAAGACGTGGGAAGTCGGGCAACACAGATGCGAACAAATGGTTATCGAGCTGTCACTTCTTGTTGTTGTTGTCTACTCGCCAACAGCAAGCCACGTAGGCACAGTACTAATATATCAATAGTATCACTGCCAATCGTTTTCGCAGAATGGCATACTGTTTCAGTTTCCACATTTCTAGCACGATAATATCTACTGCATTTTGCTGGGCACTGGGATTAGAAGAAAGCCTGCTCCAATACGTCCTTTGGCACTTGCCAGGTGGGTATTAAATTATTCGCAATTACAGAGGACTGCCATTCATTCCACAAAGAAGAAATTATGGTCAGGTCCTTCTGGATTTCCTTAAATAGAGCGACCATATTTCCTGTAAAAATTGCCAGTGAACAATATAATAATTCATCTTACAATTTGTGATAAATATTTTATATTTTCTGAGAAACATCCTACGTTATTTCCGTGTCTGTCGAACTTTGGCTTTCCACAATGACGTACTAAGATGTTTTAGTCAAAAATTGTTCCAGCCAATCAAGTACCTGTGTCGATACTCCATATAATAGTAGTTTTATAACTATTTGACGACATGGTTCAATGTGGAACTCGTTTTGGAAACCTACGTCGATGAATTCTACCTATTCATCTGCATCCACTAAACTGCCCAAAACACATTCTGCACCACTCTTTCTACTTGCGTAATTTGTGTGTGTGTTTTTTTTATCGGAAGTCTCAATACTCTTTTGATAGCAGATAATCATTACGGGCAGCCACCTGTTTTATTGAGATAAACCGGTAATTTCAGAGCAGTTCAGTAGAGCGCCTGGGATCTTCAGTCGTGTCCGAGAATGTTCAGTCTGTGAACATACTTTGAAGTACCCATTAAGGCTTACACATACACACACTGATCAGTCTACTGCAAAAATGTGGGTCAAGGTTACATTTCAGGTGCCCCTTTGCGACCTGCATTGCACTTCGTTGTGCTGGGAGCTTAAACACTTGTCAGCAAAGAATTTGCGTACGCAACAGCGACCTCGATTGCACATTTAACCGCTATCATGAGACACAAAACATTGAAGTTCTGCCTCTTAGTGCATCCGCAGACAACACTGCCAGCTGGTGACAGCTACATATAAATTGCTACTCTTAGTTATTCCCCCCCCCCCTCTACTGCCCCCCCCCCCCCCCCCCCCCACCCCGCCAAAGAAACATGGTCCTTGACAAAGTGGGACGGCTTAGGTGCCTCAACGTTAGAGATACCCATATAGAAGATGCAACCACATCGGAGGAGTTTGGATTCTGTGGAGAGGCTGGACTAACATATGGTCCCTGAAAAGAGGCAACGACTTTTCAATAATTACAGGGTCAGCAGTCTATGTCAATAGTTTTCACACATTTTGGGTCCACGGCTCCCTTGATACGAACATCAACATCCGCTTAGTTTTATTCAACCTTGTTCTTGCAAGAAATCAGTGGGAAGGATGAGCTTACTTCTTCATCGTCCGTTCTTCAAATCTCGGCCCAAGATTAGAAACAGCGACTCGCGTCTCTTTCTCCACATTTATTGGTGATCTATATTTCGTGTTGAGGGCTGCCAATGTTGATAAACCTACCGCAGATAAACAATTTGTTCCAAATGGTATCAAACCTCGCAGGGCCTTGTTACCTGCTTATGAATACTCTTGCTTCAACAAGCCCAAAACTCAAGCAGAGATGAGGAAACAATCACTGATGTCGATGTGGAGTGTGAAGAAATACTAATAAACTGCTTTTTTCCTTCAGTGTTAAGTGTTGACCGAAGTTTTGTACTGAAAGGCTGTCTGACCTAGTTATGTTAACCAGTTTCCTCTGGAAAGTTCTTCAGAAAGTAACCACTGAGTTCATATAAATGACTCACAAACACAGGCTTCAATTATCTACTCAAGTAAAAGTCTTTTGTCTTCTAAAAACATGTCAAGAGCAAGAAATATACATAATGTACATCTTTATTCCCCAACTCTTCGTCCACAATAGCAGTTTCTTTCTAAAGGCTGAAGTTCTGTCTGACAGTTGCAGAAAGTTGATCTCATTACCTTGAAGGAATAAATTCAACGAACTGGATTTTTCAAAGACGTCACATGCACTGCTGAGCCAAAACGTTATGACCACTTGCTTAATATCTTGTTTGTCCGCCTTGGGAACGAAATGAATCGCTGGTGCTGTGTATCAGGGATCCGACAGTTTGTTGGTATGTTTTATGGAGGTATGTGGCATCAGATGTCTACGCACAGCTCATGGAATTCGAATAAATAAGGGGCCACTGATTTGCGTACGCGGTGATGGCGCCCGAAAGTGATCCAAATGGGTTCCATTGGATTTACATTAGACGAATTTGGTCACCGAGATATCGTCCACCCGCGGTAACTGAGTGGTCAACCGGCACGGTAGCTCAGCCTGTTCGGTCAGAGAGCTGGTTCGCCTCTGTAATAAAAAAACTGAGTTAAAGGATCAACAACGAACTTAAACGGATGTCATGCGACGTCCGCAACGACCAAACACAACGATAAAAAAAAAAAAAAAATGGTCAGCGTGATGGACTGTCAATCCTAAGGGCCCGGGTTCGATTCCCGGCTGTGTCGGAGATTTTCTCTGCTCAGGGACTGGGTGTTGTGTTGTCATAATCATCATCATTTCATCCCCATCGACGCGCAAATCGCCGAAGTGGCGTCAAACCGAAAGACTTGCACCAGGCGAGCGGTCTACCCGACGGGAGGCCCTCGTCACACGCCATTTATTTATTTACCGAGACATCAACGTGAGTTCACTATAACACTCCTCAAACCACCGTAGCACGTTCTGGCTCCGAGACACGGGCAATTACACTGCTGACATCGACGTCGGGGAAGACATCAAGTGTGAAGGGATGCAGGTGGTTCGCAGCTGTCCGCGTGTCCTCTGTTACTACCGCAGGTTCCATGTAAGAGCAAGAGAATGTCTCAGGTCCCTTGTAAGAGCAGGAGAATGTCTCCCATTGCATGATACTGCTCCCATCAGCATGCGTCCGTGGCGCGCTACATGCTTCGAGCCGACGATCGCCTCGATGGCAGCGTTTGTGGAGACGACCATCGACCTAGTATAGCAAAAATGTGATTCATTCGAAGAGCCGACACGTTTCCATTGGTCGACGGTCGAATTCCACGGTCCCGTGCCCACTGCAGTCGTAATTGACGATGTTTGGTCAGCAAGTGAACACGAAGGGATGGTGTGCTATGGAGCTGCATGTCCAACAGTGTACGATGAATGGTGTGCTCGGAAACACTTGTGTGTGCAGCAGCATTGTGCTCTTTCGGCAGAGATGCTACAGATTACCATCTATCCTGGTTTACAGAGTAGACAAGCCTCCAGACCCCACGTTCTGTGAAGAGTGGTGCTCGTCCAACCATTTAGCGCCTAGTGGTAGCTGCGCTGTCCTTCTACCTCTTTCCGTAGCTGCTCACGACAGTAGCATGAGAACATTTGATCAGCTTCGCCGTTTTCGAGATACTCGTTCACAGGTGATGCTTAATAACGATCTGCCCTGTGTCAAAGTCGCTTATCTCAATGGATTTCCCCATTTGCAGCCTATATCTTCGCTAGGGTAACACCCGTCCGTGTCTGCTCCGCTTACATACTTTTGTTACCGCGTCACGTATGTACACGCAACGCCACCAGGCGGCATCCAACGTCGCGAGGGCAGTGGTCATAATGTTTTGGCCTTTCAATGTAGACATGCGAGCTTCAAAGCGGTTACTGTCTACGAACTTCTCGGAACTCAGAGGCTTGTCTTGAACAAGATAAGACTGAAGTTCATTCTTGAGTACACACGCTCTTTTCAAGATAATCCCACGTGAAAACCCATACCGCCGCACATTTATTGAAAACATCTCCTTTTAAGTGGATCACATCTAATGAAGTTTATTATTTCGTACACTTATTGAAATCCGTAGTGAAGCATACTAGTCATGCTTTTTTGATTCCAGTGCTCCTCGGTGACTAAAAGAGCGTGTCGAAACAACATAAGGAACCCCTTTACGAAGCAGAGCTCGCAATCCGCCATAGCAGCCAGCTATACTACAACCTCCTCGCCTACACAGTTTTCCCAATTAATGTTGATTTCTTCTACAAAAGAGTGTAGTATTTCAAAGACATTTATTGATTTTGTTTCAAGACCTATTTTCCTGAAGACCTTCATGAGTTTTGTTGTTATGTATAAAATGCATGCAACAAATCACTTGCGGATCATTGTGCATCCAACTGAATAGCGAAATTACCATTAACTTTGAGTTTATCAGAGATCTGGTTAATAATGTCGTCAGTCATATCGAGTATTCGACGACTAATAGTATTGTCTGACAAAGGTACACTTTTCTTTTTCTTGACAGCTGACTCGTCAGTCATAGTATGTATTAGACTGTCGTAGACATCATCTCCAGAGCAGCTGGTAAAACAAGATCTTCCGCTTCTGGAAAACTGAGAGCATTTTGTCTATGATAACGCATGTTCAGCGTTAACGAAATGCTTCCTTCAGTTTGAATACTACGGTATGTGCAGAAAGGGTTTATCTGACGTGGAGATGAAAGTAAGCACATGGCTTTGAAGATATTTAGAAAGTAATCGTTCTTACGTAGCGTCGAAACCGACATAATATTTTAAGAATTTTTGGGCCCACAGAATAAAAATTCATGGACTATACAATGCATTTTCGTCTCTGGCAAAGTGATGAATGCGTCATAGAGATAACTCGGTGAAACACGCCAGGTGCAGACATGATAGTAATGTAATAGGTGATTTTCCGGAAACAGAAATAATACGTAAAACACTATTGTTCGGAGAAAGTTAAACACATGGACCGAGAACTGTACTCACAGTGAAAATTATTCCACCGATTAGGGACATGACGCTACACAAATGATTGGATTTACAGATCTGTACATGCGCTGTGACTGTGGAAATTCGGTACAGAGTAGCGCCATCACGTACTGCAAATAGAGCCACTAGACGTCGTGGCATGGAACCAAAGAGCCCTTGAATATGCTGCTGGACAATAGTCTGCCACGCGGTTTGTAGGCGCGTCCACAAAGCATCATCACCTGTGGCTGCCGGAGGACCAGAGCGAACAGTTTGGCGACCGATCACATTCCAGAAATGTTCGATGGGCGACATGTCACGTGAACGGGCGGTACAGGGAAGCAGTGGTACAAGTCGTTCTTCGAAGAAGGCTGGCACACTACTAGCCACATGTGGCCGGTGTTGTCCAGCTGAAATATCGCATGTTGAATGGCCTTTAGGAGGGACAGTCCGTCGGATTGTAAAATCTCCATGATGTAGCGGCAGCTGTTCAGATCGGCCTCGGGACAAAAGAAGCGAGATCGTGCGTTATTTAAGCAATGGCACCACTTGACGTTTGTCGGCTATGCCACTCAACAATACAGTGTGTCCGACTGCGCTCGCAACGGCGGCGGCGTCGAACGCGTATGCGATCGGGTTGACGGAGGAGATAGAGAAGATCCAAAGAAGAGCGGCGCGTTTCGTCACAGGGTTATTTGGTAACCGTGATAGCGTTACCGAGATGTTTAGCAAACTCAAGTGGCAGACTCTGCAAGAGAGGCGCTCTGCATCGCGGTGTAGCTTGCTCGCCAGGTTTCGAGAGGGTGCGTTTCTGGATGAGGTATCGAATATATTGCTTCCCCCTACTTATACCTCCCGAGGAGATCACGAATGTAAAATTAGAGAGATTAGAGCGCGCACGGAGGCTTTCAGACAGTCGTTCTTCCCGCGAACCATACGCGACTGGAACAGGAAAGGGAGGTAATGACAGTGGCACGTAAAGTGCCCTCCGCCACACACCGTTTTGTGGCTTGCGGAGTATAAATGTAGATGTAGACCATCACTGTTGGGCCAGCAGGAGCGGGTCTGTAAACACTACATTTTGCCACTCGACACCCCAGTGTCGGCATTCACATGCCCATCGCAGTCTGCGTTGTTGGTCAATGGAAGCCAACACAATGGCACGCATGCCACCTGTTCAGGCCGCAGAAGACGGCGTCGAACCATCGACGCAGACATGACCACACCCGTTTCAGTGTTCAAACATCGCGCCAATACTGTGGACGAAGCTGTTCTGTCTGTTACGGCCAAGCGGACAAGATGGTGGTCACATTTTCTCGTCCATACCCTGTCGGCGTTGCGTACAGCACTCTTCTCTTCGCTGGTTTCGCATACGCCTCACTGTTGTAGCCGTAATGTCACACAGCGATAGACCCGATTCCCGGAGATCAATCATTCTACCCCGTTCGAACGCATTCGCATGTCGATATTCCAAATGGTTCAAATGGCTCTGAGCACCATGGGACTTAACTTGTGAGGTCATCAGTCCCCTAGAACTTAGAACTACTTAAACCTAACTAACCTAAGGACATCATACATATTCATGCCCTAGGCAGGATTCGAACCTGTGACCGTAGTGGTCGCGCGGTTCCAGACTGAAGCGCCTAGAACCGCTCGGCCACACCGGCCGGCCTCACTTATTATGGTTCCACTTTTCTACACGTCCTCTTATTGTGACGTGCTGCAGACTATTGCTTGTGAGTATTTCACTTTTTACAAACAGAAGTGTATGCCCTTTGATCCCCAGTATAGTTACGTCAGTATAACAGGTTCCTGCCTCTCGCCTTTTGTAAAGTTCGTGATGACGCTTGCGTTTAGGAGAATGTGCCAACTTATGTGCTGACGTAGATCTGTTTACACTCTTTGTCTAAGAAACTGCTGATGGTCTGCTGTCTGAGTCGCAGTCATTTTTTTTTAGTAAATATTAGATTTCATAAGAGTGACATACGTAGCTGCTTGTTCAGTGCATCGGTACGGTATCAAAAATTTTATCGTTAATTCCAGGAAGAGCTTTTGGCAGAGCGACTAAAGACTATTGTATTGGATGAGTCGATGCCAAATTTCGTAAGAGGATGCGATTAGCAAGATCAAAGTCCGGAAATTAAAAATTATGTAATAGGATAGAAAAGACAGTAAAACTGTATAAGTAAGCCAAAAAAGTAGGGATGTGAGAGTGTCCCGTACATCCGCACGATTCAGAAAGTCTGGAGCAGTGGCTGTGACAGGACGTCCCGAGCGTGTCTGATCATGGAGCTCTTTTTGCGTTTCCTGAGGCTGTAATTTTCTTTACCCACCGCCGAACTGTACTACCTATCAACTTCAGCATCGTCATACACTGCACACAAATGTTAATGGATGTTCACCACGGTTTCTTTTTCTGCACGTACGAATTCAATAACTGCACGCTGCTTGTAACGTGACTCGTATGTAGACGCCATTTTGACGCTGTACTACGGCTCTGCCATCTGCCAGAACGGTTCGAAACTTCACCGGTGCACAGAACAAACATCAAATGTGAAGCACGGTAAAGGAGGTTTGTCTACGTATATTAATGGCCTTTTTAAAAAAAATGTAGGGCATTACTTATTGAACGACCCTCGTATATCTTGCGGAATGAGCATGATGGTTAAGTTAGAGAGAGAATCTAGGCTTATAGCAGTCGTTCCTCTAGTGCAACATTTGCGAATGAAATATCAAAAAGGGGAAAACTGTAGTGGTGTATACCATCCACCTTCTTAACATAGAGTGCGAAAAACACACACACTAAACCAGAAGAAAGTTTATTTCCGATATAAAAGTAATGTTAAGAATATAGAAAAGTCATTGTCTCCACGACAGTAAATCTGGGAATCCTAAAGACCGTGTGGCAGTATTGCAATGTGCAGACAGATGCCTGCAATGTGTGTAAAGTTGACCATTAAATCGAAATCCCTTGGACGGGTCTGCTCACGCACACGTGACGGCGTTTGTATACTCTCCCTGTCGCAATCTTTGGTTATATACACACCTTCGAATAAAGAGAGTTTGGTTTAACACTTACCCATTCCGATGCTGAAAGATGGAATACGTCTGTTGCCGTTCTACCTCACCGTTGCGGTAGATTAGCATAGTCGCCTGTAGATGTGGTAAATGACGCGATGAATTAAAGAATTTCGATCGTTTAGTCAGCGCGAAAATATTGCAGGACGGTCTGCAACGAGTTGCCCATGTAGCTGCTATAAGAGAAGTATTGTACTTTCGAGAGTGTACGACCTAGGTAGTACATTACTTTATTCCACTTGTCTTGCACAACACCTGCAACGAGAACTTGGAGTACATATAGAGGAGTATGGCAACTATTTTTTCCACGTGACTAGAGAGAGACAGATACATGGCAAGGGCCATAATTTTAATACCTAGGACAATGGCTAGGGGGAGGGCAGTTGATGTTCTCTTGGCTGCGACACAGCATGGAACTCTGACTCGAGATAAACCTCTGTAAATCATTAGGGCCTACAGGTGTGGAACCCAACGACGTCGTTCAGAACACTTACACACAACCCCACTCACGTTTTGTAGATCGAATTGGGAAGCTGGAATGTTAATGCTAAGAGTATAGCGCAGTCAATTGGATTACACTCACAAAGGTGACGCTATGATCACGTAACTGGAAGTGTCATCATCGTGGATATTTAGGGTGTATAATAATGTAGTGGATGTCTGTGAACGCGTACCTCTGACCTGTATGATTGGAAGTACACACACATCCATCTCAATCGACGCCATTGTGTAGTTCAGTGTGTTTGTGCGCTAGAGATCTGTATCAGCAACACTAAAAGAGCATTTTTGTAGGGATTACCGTTAGTTTATTATACGTATTATGGAAAAAACACATCTATTGTTAGCGAAGCTTCATAACATATATAAAGGAACTAGAAACGGATTGCAACTAGTAGAGAAAATGGATTTATTATTGCTTCATCTCATATACTAATACACAACGCCCGTCAGCAATACACTTAGACCACTCCACACACAGTCATATTCGGACAATCCATTCCATAACTTTTAATGACAGCTTAAAAACCATGTTCTTTTTTAACAAAGAAAAATATATATGTATTGTAACTCTTAAAAAACATTAATAATTTATTAAATCGTTTTCATATGCGCAAATGTTTCTTAACACATGCTCATTTTTCCTCCATCAAAACCACCTAACATACACAAATATTTACCAAATAATTGTTTTCTATACACACTAAATTCACCACATATATAACCCCAGCTGTGGGCTACTATGAAATTAGACTACTCAAAGCCAACTCATGGGCTATGTTGTATAATACTTCGCACAATGTCATTTTAACACATTCGTCACGTTTTTACATAATGGATGTACCTGGTTGGCAGCGAAACATATCAGATCACATGACACCCAGGTGTTTGCAAAACTTTGTTTCTTTTTAATAATACAGTGTACGCTATCACATGATCGTAATTTAAATGCTATGTCATTAAAAACACTTACACTATACCATCTTCAGGCCCCCTGACCAATGTGTAGGAAGAATCCCACCTCTTGTACAATCGAAATAGGTGCCAGCATACAGTCACCGATATCTGTAAACTTTTTATTAACAAAGTGATCCCTTGGGTCGTCATTTGCAGTCTGTAAGATCTTGGAAATCGAAATATGGGCTAGCATACAGTTACTGGTATCTGTAGACTTCTTTTTAAGAAAGCAGTCCCTTCGATCATCACTTGCAGTTGTTAAAAAGAAGTCTGCGGATACCAGTGACTGTATGCTGGCCCCTGTTTCGATGGTACGAGAGGCGGGATTCTTCCTAAGCGTCGGTCAGGGGATCTGAAGATAACATAGTGTAGCGCTGAAACTGGTAGCAAAAATAAAATAAAATTGGAAATTTAGATGGCTGAAGGTGTTTTGATTTGATATATTAAATTGTCACGTAGAAGAAGGTGTAATTAGATGAGCGACGAACAGTAACTTCACTTAACGAAGGTTTATTCAGCACTTGCACATACAAGAGCGTGGAGCGAACTGCCTCCGGCCAGAACTCATACGGTATATATACAGCTACAGAAAATTCCAATACAATGATTCTTGACATTTGTGGATACTTCTAGAATGTACTCGAACCGAATATAGAAATTAAAATGTTACAGTTCAGGTGAGTTTTCAACTAACGGCCCTCCTTGCAACATTCTATTATCATAATCACTACACCACAGTGACTGTGCTACTCAGCTTCTTCTGCGAAATTGCTCCGTCCTTAAGAGAACGGCGTCTCGGTGTTATGTCCTCCTAGTTCGGGAACGAGTCATCGGTCCTGCATACTCCGACTCCCGATGACTGATGCTCGCCCTGGAGGGGATCTTCTTAGAACTTCCATTGCTTCTACGCTCTTCGTCACCTTTCCGCTTCTTGCCTGTCGCTGGAGCTTCGAATTTACAGTGGCTTTCCGGATCCTTATAGAGCTTCATTCGAAGGACGTGGACCGTATCTCTGATCTTTAGTCGTCTTGCGTCAGGGTCGAAATCTTCAACTTCATAAGCAGCATCAGTTTTACAACCTTATAAGGTCTAAAGTAGCGCCTGAGGAGCTTCTCACAGAGACCAACCTTCTGAACAGGAGTGAAGATCCAGACAAGGTCACCAGGCTGGTAGACAACGGGGCGGTGGCTTGCGTCATACCTTCGGCGATCGTTTTCTTGAGCCTGCAGCGTGCGGAGTCGAGCTAACTGCCGAGCTTCCTCAGCTCTGGTTAACACCTGGTCGATGAAGTCGTTGTCCACGTCACCAGGATGTAACGGAAACACAGTGTCCATCGTTGTAGTCGCCTCACCCCCGTTCACCAGGAAAAATGGCGTAAATTCTATGGTGTCTTGTTTGGCGGTGTTGAAGGCAAACGTCACGAAAGGTAGCACCTCATCTCAGTTGCTCTGCTGAACATTGACGAACATTGATAGCATGTCGGCCAAGGTCTTATTAAGGCGTTCAGTAAGCCCGTTAGTTTGTGGATTTTAGGCAGTCGTCATGTGATAAGTAATGTTGCTCCGACAGTTTATCACTGTCACAAGATTCGATTGAAAAACTTTCCCTCGATCCGTAATTAACGACCTTGGGGGATCCGTGTTTTAATACAATGTCTTCGACGATGAATTTGGCTACCTTGAATGCTTCGACTGTTTTCACGGCTTGCGTAATGGCATCAGTGCAAACTATAATCCATCTATTGCCGCTAGCAGACGTTGGAAATAGTGCGAGGAGGTCAATCCCAACACGCTGGAAAGGCGTTTCGGCTGGTGGAATTGGTATGAGTCGGCCAGGTGGTTTCTGAGTAACTGCCTTTTTCCTCTGGCACTCTCGACACTCCGATACATAGTGACGGACACTCCTCAATAAACCTGTCCGGAAAAACATCTTCCGGATCCTATCGTATGTCCGGCCTCAGGTGTGTCATGGAATTTCTGTAGAATATCTAATCACATAGAAATCACTGGTAGCCACCTCTTTCCAAACGGATCAAAGTTTTTCTTGCAAAGTAACCCATCAACTACCTTAAATTGTCCTTTCACATCCTCTAACCGATTTAAGGCAAGCATAATTTGAGATATCTTGGTTGGCGTCCTTCTTCTGCTCAGCAGAGAGATCCTGAAGTGCAACGAGACAGTCACTATCTTCATCAAAGTCTTGATGGTCTTGCACAGGGTTTCTTGAGAGACAGTCGGCATCTTGGTGCTTTCTTCCACTTTTGTACACTGTGGTAAAGTTGGAATTGCTTGGAACGAAATCCTAGAACTCTTGCAAGCGACTAGCTCTTTGCTGCAGTCGTCTGATCAAGACCTTTTTACACGGGATACGCCCTGAATTCAGCGCTTTAGCGACTACAGTCGTCGCATTGGAGCCGAACCTTTAGTCCATGGTCAGACGCCCATAAAACAAAAACCATTAAGTACACAAATACGAGTACATTTCATCAGTGCCGGATTCAGCTAGCACGGGGCCCGTAGCATGTTCTAAGAAAAGGTCCTTAATTTGCTTTACGCCTCATATTTTAGGATATGAAATGAAACAGCACTTTACAAAACGAGCTTTTCTCTATTTAAGTTGGGTAAATTTAGAGAGAACACTAGTCAAACCAATGCATCTAAGGAAATCACTTTCTGTGTTCATTAAGGTAAGATAGTTTAGACGTTCTTGTTCCATGGCGTTCCTCAACCCATTTTTAATGCGCTTCAGTGTTGAGAAAGAACGTTCTCTACTGCAGCTGGTGATCATCAGACAGGTAAACGCATAAGACTATTTCTACGTTTGGGAAACACGATTCTAATGAATTTTCCACGAAAAGTTCACAAAACCGCATTTGCAGGGACGTGTGGCTTTTGCTGTCAAAAGCAGCACCCAAATTTGTTTGAGCTGCTCATAAAACTGCACCAGCTCAGCACCTAGGCTTTCTTCCAAGCCGTCAGGGTAAGCACTGACGATAATTGGAGTTCTTTCCAAAATCTCTTCTACTGTTAAATACTTAAATTGCCGAAATATTCCAAATACACTAGCCCCTTGTTGGTATGCTTCCTTGCGCTGAGCTAATGCAGGCAACACATTATCAGTTAAGACAATAAACATCTGAATTTCGAAATATTGTCCAGGTGTTTGATTTTCTCCATCTTCATCGAGTGTGGTAAACCAGCTGGAATGCTCGTACTTTGTATTTCGCCTGCGTCGTCTTGAAATCTGTTGCTAATATTCTTCACAGACGTTCAGCACTTTGGCGTTTGCTTCAATATCTGAAAATGTGGACCGCATTGCTTCGACGCACCCGTGTAAGGATTTATAAAGGACATAACCTGTGTTACAGGTCTTGGTTAGACGGCCACAGCGGAGCACATGTCCCTTGCTAGCTTTCTAGAATTTCGTTCCAAGCGGCAGTCATTATTTTCGTTTCCAAATTATCCATCCTCGAAACTAGCCAGTAAGCCTGATAATGAAATTCTGCATTTTGATCCATGTTATTAGATATGTCATTCAAGACTTGCCTGATATTGTAAAAACCCCATAAAAGTACTTTCGTAGCATCTCCTCGGACCGATTACCTAGTATCCGACAACCTCTCCAAAGACGGAATTTTTTAACTAATTTCTTTCAGTGTTTTCAAAAGCAGACCTCATCGATAGGTAGATCTGGTGGTGGAGGAGGGGGGGGGGGTGACGTTTCTGTACAGCAGGGGTGCACAATCTTTTAGCTTGGCTGGGCCACATTGGAAGAAAAAAAGTATTTTTGGGCTGTACATAGTATACTTAATCTTTGCGCTACTAACAGTAATCGCTGAGAAAAAAAGGAGAGAGAGAGAATAGTATCGTATCGCAAGAGTTTCAGATCAAAAATATTCCGTTTATCACGACTTTACATAAAAGGATTTTTAATTTTTTTTATACCGATCGTGCGGTAGATGCTCACCTCTTGGACCGCTTTGATACTTTGAGCCGTATGCGGGCCGCGTTTTGGACATCCCTCCTGTACAGCGTTCTATAGCACACTTGACAACCAAATATGATGAATTTGCAACGCAGGGAATGTACTTTGCATATTTATTTTTCTTCTTAGTTCGTGCCCACTCGTGTTGCTGGCATTGTCATAGCTTTGCCCACGACAGTATTCGCCATCACGTCATTCTCATTTATAAAAAATCTAATTAGCTTTGTGCGAGATGCTCAGCAGGATGGCCTTCCATGTCCAGGAATTTTACAAATCTTTCCACTGGCCCAGATGACAGGACGCAGTGCACTGTCAGAGTCAGTTGGTCTACATGCGATATTTCTGTAGTGGAATCCAATGAAACGAAATAATATTTGCATTTCTTAATTTCGTAAATATTCTGATCCCGTATGACTGATGCAAGTAGATGGATAAATTCCCCGCATATTGTTTTTGACAAATACGTTTGTCCCTTTCCGTTGTTTGCGTGAATATGTGTATGTTGAGCAAGAAAAATGTCAAATTTGGCTGTTAAGCCTAATAACCTAAATAATTTCCGTTGTGTGGTTCCCAATAATTTCATCACTACCCCGAAAGGCAAGACCTCATTTTGCTAAAAAAGTTATAACGGCAATAATTCGTTCTAAGAGTGTCTGCCATACTTCTGGTTGGTCTCAGTTTGACTCTCAAGTTGAGTATCGGCAGGCGCATACTTGGTTTTGTGAACTAAGAACCAAAATTATCGATCGCCTACATTAAGTGCTTTCTTCTTCTTCTGTTGTTAAACAGTAGTATTGTATCCCATTAGTCCGCAGCGAACGGCAAAGGAACAACACATAAAGAACACAGACACCGGGAAACGACAATACATTACGCAACAACAGTCCATCAACAAGAAAGCAACTTTCAGTCTCGACCAGGGGTGTCCAACACGCGGCCCATCAGGGGTGTCCAACACGCGGCCCACGGGCCGCGTCCGGTCCAAAGCAAGTAAAAAATTAATTTATAGATATACAAGGATATTCTGTGCTATTTCTGTACAATTGTGATAAAGAATCTTTTTCATGTTAGTTCTGATCACTACAAGTTGGTAGAAGTTAGTAATATTCATGTGGACTGGAATTATTGCCTATATTTGCTATCTAAAAGTATCGTATTACTTTTATAACAGGTTTGACCTGATATTGCATCCATTGCTGCAAATAAGAGCCACATTTTAACATTAACATCTCTACAATGGGCTTTCACGAAATCTTTTTACTGTAGTGTGGCATTTCTAAAATAGCTGATAATTGTACAAAATTCGTCATTGGACAGCCCACGGACTAGCTTCCTACAGGACCGAATCATCATCAGTTCCAGAAATTCCTCAGAAGCTTGGATGCTGAATATTAATGATACGGTATATTTTACAGAAGCAAGGTGGCTCACTTGAGGCCAGATGAAAAATAAAAAAAAAAAATTTATTGCGTAATTCATGAAACTAAATTGTTCATGATATCAAAAGAAAAACCTGTGCTGGAACTTGACGATACCAACTGGGTGGGCAGATACAGAAATCTACTTATCAGTAAAATGTTTCAAACAATAAATACGTTTGGAATGAAACTGTAATTGTGGCAAGCACAAGTAAATGCAAACATTTTTTTTCTTCATTTCAGCATATTGGCCAAACATAATCCTAAGAAAGGAATGAAATATGCACCCATACTTTTCAATCGGATGCAAGAATTTGAAAATCGATTTCAGAACTTTTGAAAAATAACCAAAACTTTTGTATTTATGCTAGACCTTTTACAAACACTACAGGTACGTTGCCAAAGATTTTCAGATGGAATGCATAGAGCTGCAGTCTGGCATCCAGCCAAAAGAACAATCTGATCATGTATCTTCGTCGGACTTTTATAAATCGTATCCGCGCAGAGACAAATATCCATTGTTGCATAGTCATGAGCTACACAGGGTGGTCAGAAACAGTCTGAAAAGCTTGTAAGGGTGTTGCGGAGTAGGTTGTGCTGAGATACAACAGTTAAAAAAAATCGATAGGTTGTGCTGTTTTCGAGTTAATTAGCATTATGTTCGCCTATCAGGCAGTTGCACACACAAATTCAAGCAGCACGCCAGAGATGGTTTCCTAAAACCGAAGAAGAGAACATTACAACAATTGGACATGGGACGGTAGTAACAATGAAACCTGAACTAAAGGCTGAGCAGTGTCGTGAGCTATCATCTACGCTATGAGAACACCTGCACTAATTGTATCAGACAGGGCGCTTGAATTTGCACACGCAACTCCCTGATTAGCAAACACGGTAATTAGCACGGAAACGGCGCAGCATATCGAATATTTTTCTTAACAGTTATTTCTCAGCGCACCCTAACCTGCAACCTCCTTACGAGCTTTCCACACCGTTCCTGACCACCCTGTATACATCATCTTTGTTTGGAAGCACTTACGTTTAAGAACAGTTATTTTCAAGAGTAAAACTAGAACCAAAATCTCAGATGAAGACTTTGAGAACACCCTGAGAACAGCAACCATTTCCATCGAACTTCTTTACTGTTATTTTTAGTGTTAAGTAAGTACCTTATGTGCAGCCCAAAAATACTCGCCTTCTTCCAGTGTGACCCAGGTAAGCTAAAAGGTTGGGCACCCCTGCTCTAGACGACTCGTATCAAAAGTATTCTACGAAAAGTAGCTTCATACACTGTAGAATGTGTAATATCAGACTCACAAAAATAAACCATTGGTTACTTTCTTTCTAATTACAATCAGTATAACGATATTATACGAGGGTTGTCCAGAAAGGCAGTTCCGATCGGTCGTGAAATGGAAACCACAGTGAAAACCAGAAACGTTTTATTTCCAACAGTTAGGTACACCTTCCACCTACTTCTCTACGTAGTCACCGCTCCAACTTCGAGTGTTGTCGTAGTGTTGTATCAACTTCCCAATATCCTCGTCATAGAAAGCAGCCGGCTATGCTTTCGGCCAGTTATCTGCACTGGTCTGCAGCTCGTTGTCTGTGGAAAAATTTTGTCTTCATAGACAGCGGTTCTTATGAGCAGAGATGAGACTCAGGGGGAGCCAATTACGGTCTGTATTGTGGGTGATCAAACAGTTCTAATCGGAAACGCTGCAGAAGCGTCTTCATTGCCCCTGCAGTGTGCGGCCGAGAATTGGAACGAAGAAGGAACTGCTCGACAGTTGTGTTATGTGGGCTGCATGACACAGGCGAAATCTCTAACTAGGCCCTCATACTTGGTGCGAGACGCTATTCCCTATGCATCTTTACGTGCTCACTGTTCACTCAAAACTGAAAAGAGCGACGCAGCACGATCGACGGGCATACTAGAGACACTGCCCAACACATCTGTGCAAAGCTTTACTGGATTTCACCAGTGGTTTCGATTTCGCAACCAATTGGAACTTACTTTCTGGACAACCATCGTACTTGATTGGGTTATTACGACTAGCTCAAACAACTTTAGGAAATTCCCCCGTAAGTTTTGCGGTGTTGTCAACTTTCGACACATAATGTGGCCAGCGCTCAGTTTCAGAAATGAGCTAAAGTCGTTACTACTCATTTTAGGTTTGGACACCACCGTCTCTCCATTTGATACTACGTACAATACCATTCATATCTGTCCTACGCCAAGGCTCGGGATCCCATAATGTGGGGGGCCCATAGCATTTGCTTTGATTAGTAGGACTAGTTTATATTTTACGCAGATATTCAGGCTTATGTACTTCTTTTTAATTGTCTATTCGTTTTTGTTTTATAGTGCAGTTGTATAATCATTCCCTAAACTACAAGCCTACAAACACCATCTGTCAGAAAATCAAAATAAAAGATTTTTCAAAAGAACTAGCAAAACAAAGTTGGGATGAAGAGCACAAGGAAAAATTTTCTAAATTCTCCACATTATTTAAATTGAACTTTTAAAAGGCATTTCCAAAAGTATGCATGTCTGTATCAACATCTTACAAAAACAGATGGATAGCAGCAGGTATTAAGAAGACCTCCCAAACACTTTTTTAAATACCTCAATTTCATGATAAAGGGTCGTAGCACAAATTTTAATTCATTTCATCTGCTTCGATCATTATCATAGAGTCACAATGATTCAGAATTCTTAAATTTCTATCATAGACACAAAAAGATCTATAGGAAGGTGCTGATTGCTGCAAAAAAGTCATTTAATGACAAAATAATATATAATGCAGAGAATAAAAGCAAAGCAGTCTGGGGTATTATAAAAAAGGAAACAAGGAGAGGCAAACAAATGAAGAATAACATCCTACTAAGGGATGGGGATAAGGTAATAAATAATCCACTTCTCTTAGTAAACTATGTAAACGAGTATTTTTCGAGTATTGCATAGAAGTTACAGTCAAAGTATTTACAAGTTTAGACCAATTTAAAATAACCTAATTCATTTACCCATACATTTACAGACTTCTAGTTAGAGACAATCATTAGATTTACTCCTGGTATACAATACTTCTTTTACAAATAACTTATTAAATAATGTTATGCCACACTGTTCACTCATATCTCACTATCAATCACTGCACACACTATACACACATTGTTTCATAACACTTCACTCACTACACAAACAAACACACATACTGGCGATATCTGGGCCATTAGTATCGTAGACAATAAAAAGAGACTTAAATGTCTCAGGGAAACATTTAATTATAAGATCTAGAGATATAGAAATTGCAAAAATACACTTATTTAAAAAGGCAATTAAAAAGTATGTGTTGTGCAATACATTTTATACATTGAAGGATTACTTAGATAAAACAGAGTATGAGTTTGGTAAAAAAAGTCATACAAATAAATAATAATAATGATTATAAAACATCCAACAGTCCACATAACACCTTCACACTATGTTTTTTCTTCTTTTTCCCTTTCCTAGAAAAACTTACCTCAAGCTATGCTTAGCACAGCACTAACACCTCTTTCTCTTTCTAAGCACAGCATCTCACTCATTATAGAGGGATGCTGTCTCAGTTTTTCAGGATAGTAAATTGGAAGTTGCAGTACAGAAAACGGTCCAGAGATCACCAGTGTATGTGTTTGTGTGTGTAGTGAGTGAAGTGTTATGAAACAATGTGTGTATAGTATGTGCAGTGATTGATAGTGAGATATGACTGAACAGTGTGGCATAACATTATTTAATAAGTTATTTGTAAAAGAAGTATTGTATACCAGGAGTAAATCTAATGATTGTCTCTAACTAGAAGTCTGTAAATGTATGTGTATTTGAATTAGCTTATTTTAAATTTGTCAAAACTTGTAAATACTTTGACATCCTTGTAAAAAAAGTTCTAGGGATGAATGAAGCTACTACTACTACAACTACAAGATGTTATTTCACTTTTTGTGACATTAGTCAGTGTTGTGATAAATAAATTTTAATATTTTTGATTCTGATCATAAAAACATTGCCGTACGAATTAAATACAGATTCTCAAATGAAAGAATTTAGTTTTATATTTAATTAACGTGTACCTCGGGTCGCAAGCAATATTTGTTATGTACAGTAATGCAGGGAGAAATAGCTGCTTCATATGTGAATAGTTCAGGGGAAAACTGTTAAGCTTATGTTTCAATTCACCAAAGCAATTAAAATAAAATAGACTTTTTTTAAGTTCACCCTACTTATTTCACTTCTTGGATTTAGTGGGAAGCGAGCAGCAGGGAAATGGTGGAACGTAGTGTGTATGTCAGGGTGGATGAGGCCAGTGACTGTCTGTGAGAGATGATGTGTGAGCGACATTTTGTTGAGATGGATGGGTTGGAGGGGAGTCAGCATGAAGGAGGTGGAGGGAGACCCCGTTATGTACTTCCCCTGGTGTCCTCAGACTACTTACACCCTGTGAATACTATGACAGTTAACAGCAAATACTTTGCAGTTCTCATGTGCTGAATTTGCTATCTGGCCTTCTGAAATAATTGGTTTATCTGGTGGCCATTTTCTATGGGAGGCTTGGATTTTGTCCAATCTAAAGAAAAAAAAAAGTGTGTTTCACATGTTCCCTGCAACACTTGTGCCCATTTTTTGGTGGTAGTGCGCAGATTTACAAGTTTCTGCTGTGTAATGGATGTCAAGTAAATTACAGCGATTTGTCACAGAAATCAAGAATCCTCTGGTTTAGACTCTACACTCAGCTCCAGACCAGAGGGCTCTGATCATTCCTCAGAATGACACTGTAAATGCACAGCTGTGCAGAGTCCTCACAAGTATGGCTAGCTGCCTTCACCACTTCCAGCAGTCTCCAAAAAGACATCATCGGTCCCTATGTGAAAAATGTTCTGCAGCTGACTGCATCCTGTGCTCTCAAATGCTCTTAGTATGACCTCGGCCACTTGGCAGACAGTTCCTCCTGGGATATACACTTCATGCATATTTGTTTTGTTTCACTTCTGTAATACAGTTACCTCAAGAGAGGCCACAATGCACTAACAGTGGAACTGCCTAGAACTGTAAGCTCTGTCTTTCCACTCTGTCGGTGCCATGACCATGACAGAGGAGCAACTGCTGCATGAGCAGGAAAAATAAGGTCTCTGATTACTGGCAGGAAGCAAAACTTACAGCCAGTTTGTTAGAAGTGTGTGGGTTGTCTTTTGGCCATTGACCACGTACGGTGTTCTTGTGGAACAGGTTCATATCTGGACACATCACATGCATCATCGTCAGATGGCCATCTGGTGCCAGACTGGGGATGGGGGTTCTCTGCAGGCCACATTGCCAAAAAGAGTAGCTCTCAGGCTTCACAACATCTTTACAACATGGGATTGCCCTGCCACTCCATCACCAGTGCAGTTAGCAGTGGTCGTATGGAACTGGTTAGCAGTGTCTAGTGCAGCTTTCAACCATTCATGAACACTGGTCAACCCCTTCATTGTGATATTGTAATGGTCATAATATTTAGCAATCTCTATATATGAATGTGTCTCTTTCGATGATAAAATAACTGTAGGAATTAAGTGTGAATCTAGATTACGCTTACATAAAGACTAAACTAGGAGCAGTGAACAAACGTGAGCTGCTGCTGCTGCTGCTGTTGTGGGAAATTTAGAATTCAGGATGTTGTTGCTTTTAGTGTGTTATGTTTAGCATGCGTCCATATCTACACCCATGCTCTGTAAGCTATTGTGAAGAGCATGGCAGAGGCTACTTCACATTGTGGGTGGATGTTGGTGATATTAGGTGCTTAACTTCTTATAAATGGATTGCAATAGATGTGCTTTGCTGTGTTCCATAGTTTTCTCTGTTTTTAGTGTGACAAACTGACACTTGGGCAAATAAATTTGCCCTGTAGCAAATAGCTGTATTGGATTGAGCTGCCAAGAGTCACAAACCTGAGTTACAGTACCAAATGTAGCTCAGGTACTATCCTTACCCTTGGATACTGACGCCTCTCTAGGAAGTACACGACATATCACCACTGCTTGACTTTACTGTGCATGGCTTGCCAGAGGGGCCCTGTGGTGTCACCGCCAGACACCACACTTGCTAGGTGGTAGCCTTTAAATCGGCCGCAGTCCATTAGTATACGTCGGACCCGCGTGTCGCCACTGTCAGTGATTGCAGACCGAGCGCCACCACACAGCAGGTCTAGAGAGACTTCCTAGCACTCGCCCCAGTTGTACAACCGACTTTGCTAGTGATGGTTCACTGAAAAAATACGCTCTCATTTGCCGAGACGATAGTTAGCTTAGCCTTCAGCTACGTCATTTGCTACGACCTAGCAAGGTGCCATTACCAGTTTATATTCAGTGTAATAATGTCTAAACAAGAGCGATGTTCTCCAATTGTGGATTAAAGTTAAGTATTCCAAGAACTACGTTCTTTTCTTTATAGGATAATTACTTTACCTTGTTCCAGACCTCACGCCAATCTGTGTGAGCTTAACGCGTGCCCTTCGGCTACCTCCGAGTGGCTTGGCTGTCTTGCTACCCCACTACAGGCCCTGTATGGGGGAGACAGGGCCCAACAAGTACTGAATACAATAACCCCATCCCCCCAAAAAAACAATTCTGAACTTTTCTCTTGCACTGAAACTGAAACCCACATGAAGTGGTGCACTTCATCAGTTGGGAAGTCAGCTGTGTCACGTGTCAGGGGAAGCAAGTGCAAAAGGGATGGGGCTGTTAATTGTCCACACTTTGGAACAGATCTATATACTACACACTATATCTCATGTAGAAATAATATTAGAAAAGATTTGCAGTTTGTGTTATCTTACAGAGAGAATGTGAAAACAATTACTATTGTATAACCATGTTTTCAATTAATTCACAGGATTGTGGGGTGAAGAACCCCATATAGGCAAGCTAAACAGCCTTTCACATTTTGATGCAGAATTCTTTAATCTTCCCCCTGCAATAGCTGATAAAATGGATCCACAAGCTCGCATAATGACTGAAGTTGTGTGTGAAGCTATAATTGATGCTGGTATGTAACTAACTGAACTATAAATAACATAATAATCAATAAATTAATCTTGTTCAAATATAGTCCGTCTTTCTATCCAAATATTTTAACTCTATGTGTCATATAGACAAGCAAATGTCCTTTTTACGGCCTTCTTTAGTAACACTTATTTTTATATCTGCTGTCCTTGTATTACAGGTGTGAATCCTTTAACACTCCGAGGCTCTCGTACTGGTGTTTTTGTGGGACTGTGCTTTTGTGATTCTGAGTTTTACTGGTTTTCTGGTCTGCACTTGTTCAACAAAACAGGGGCATTACATTCTTTCAGAAGTCTTCTTGCAAATAGAATATCATACATCTTTGACTTCAAAGGTACGTATTTGTACATACTATAAATTAAGATTGAAAATAGCTTAACTTTTGCCATGGACTGGGGGTAGTGAACATTTTTTTACCTACTGCCCACTTCTGTATTCTGTTACTAGTAAAATTTTCTATTCACACTATGGTTCCACAGCAGTGGTGCTTTATGAAGGAGGAAAGTAACAAACTTTACGTCAAAATTTTATGAAAACCTAATGAAAATATATTTAAAATTTTTACTGCCTGCTGTCCACCAAGAAAGCTGGAATGCCCAGTAGTGGACATTGGGAACCACGTTTACTACCACAGGCATAGATAGTTACACACACACACACACACACACTTCTGTACAGGCTGAATACACAATTCTGTAACTGCAGTTCTACAGTTTGACTACAATGAGGGGTTGTGTCGGGTCGAATGGGGGAGGGGAGAAAGGCAGCAGAAGTGGAAAGGAGGGTTGAAGAAGAGTGGCTGATGGCTCATGGGATGCAGCAGATGCAAAGGATAGGAATGCGATATGGGCTCCAGCTCTGGTGAGCTAGTGCAGTGCACAATGATGATGATTTGGAACAGTGGACAGGGAGTGGGTGACAGAATAGAGGAAGCAGAGACTGCAGAAAACAGGGTGTAGGCACAGGATGAGTAAAGCTAGTGCCTTGGAGCAGGGTGGAGAGGTTATGGGGCTTGTGGAGATTGAAGCCTGGAGGATTAGGCAAATGAAAAATATGTCACAGGACAGTTCCCATCTTTGTAGCTAATACGGAGGGGACAGATCAAGATGGCAGGGGTTGTGATGCAGCCAGTGAAACTGAACAGTCGTCCACAGCAAAGTGACATGCCAAAGTTGTTACCTTTGCTCCTAAATCATGCACATTCTGCCAGGACTTACACTACTGTAACTTCCCTGTAGCATAGACTTTAACCAGTAAGCAAGCAAGGAGCTTTTGTTACATATTTCAAATAACCTAGGTTGTCCAGAATGATCTTTTCACTCTGCAGATGACTGTATGCTGATTTGAGGAGAGAGGTACTGGTGGATCTAAAGCTGAGTTCCACATCAGCACAAACTCTGCTGCAGAGTGAAAATCCAGTCTGGAAGCAATACCCTACCTTATGTCTAAACTATATCCTTTCTTTCAGGCTTACTAGACCTACAAGGCAGGTAGGAAAACTTCTATAAAGTTTGAGAAGTAGGAGAGAGCTCCTGGTGGAACTAAGGTTTTGAGAGTGGCTTGTGAGTCAGGCATAGATAACTCAGTCTGTAGAGCATGTTTCCACAAAAATCAGAAGTTACAAGTTAGTGCCTTGAGCTGGTAACAGTTTTAATCTGCCAGGAAGTTTCAAAACTATGTTGTAATTATGAAGCAAGACTCCATTTATACACAATATGTGATTCTTGATTACATATATTTTAAAAATAATATTAACATAGTTGTGGATAAAATGAAATATGGTAGTTATGAAGGCAGCCTGATGTGGTCTAGAAGAAATACGACTCATTTGTGCAATGTCTGTAGGTGGAAAGCCTGTAAGGGAGATTTGTTTCATGCTGAAGGGGAAGTAAGTTGTTGATGTGCTAGTATTGTTGAAGAGCTTAACACTGATAAAATGTTTTGGCGAGGATAGGAGAAGTGGACACTGTTATTCAAGAAAATGATCCAAAGAGCTGAAGAGGACCAAGTGAAATATACTGGAAAGCAGATGCCTCTGTTGTTGATGGATAAGGACAGATCGCCTAGATCCTGCGTACAGATATTAAGATATCAAATGAAGAGGTGCCAGAAAGAATATTATAAGAGTACAAAAACTGTGTATACTGAACTGCGTCCATGAGGTGAACAAAGTACTATATGTAGTAAGTATTTGAAAATTGTTTACCAAGATCCCAGCCCAAAAACCAGTATCTGATTTGTGAGGTGATTCTACATCTGGAAATAAACCAAATAAGTCCCACGAACATGTATCCAGTTTAAGACTACATATATACATGAATGATTATGAAGACAAATGTGAATTTTATTTACCAAAATGCTGTGTAAGTGCTGTGATAGTCGGAATAGAGGAGGGACTGATGACTGATCCACCCTATAAGAGGTGTTCAAAAAGTCCCTCACCCAACTCAGTGCACTTGTCAGTGCATTGGAGGGTGTGTTGTGTTTTGCATATTTGTTTTGTCGATCTTTAATGCAGGCAAAAACATGCAGGTAGATCTTCAGTCAGGAAACATGCTTATGTTGCGTCTGTCATGCGATTTTGTAGGAGTACATGCCCTATCACCAGATCATCAATCATACCACACCAAATATTTACTGAGAATCTAACTTGGAATCTTGTTTCCATTGTGTCATGTGGGTTCTCCATCACCCATGTATGAGAGTTGTGGGTGTTCGTGATCCCATTGAGTAAATGTTGCCTCATCGTTAAATAAACTTAATTGCATGATGTCTCTGTGTATGGCCAACCATTCAGAAGATTGTTGTCTGCTTACTGAGTCATCTGATGCAGATGTTTCAAAGGCTGCACATGGAAAGGATATAAGCCCTCAGAATGTAACGTGTGCCATACTCAAGTTTGTGGAGTATCGAGCTGACTGCTAATGCGCCATGTACTAGTGGTGAGACTCCAATGCATCATTGCAGTAGTGTCATCCCATTTTCAGCTGACTAGACAGCCTCATGTTCTGATATTACATGTACACGAAGTAGTGTTCTGAATTCATGTAATGTTTGAAAAACCCCAGTATACTATGGCGTACAGGTTCATCAATCAGGTAAACGTCTCTGTTATCCTATCGCAGCCGCAAGGGCACTGCCATTACAGTACTGATACACAGATATGCGTCTGTGTATTCTTCTGGCTGAACATATGCGAGATGGTGTTATTCGTGGACACAGTGGTTCAAATGGTTCTGAGCACTATGGGACTTAACATCTGAGGTCATCAGTCCCTTAGAACTTAGAACTACTTAAACCTAAATAACCTAAGGACATCACACACATCCATGCCTGTGGCAGGATTCGAACCAGTGACCGTAGCAGTCGCGCGGTTCCAGACTGAAGCGCCTAGAACCGCTCGACCACACCGGCCGACTGGACATAGTGGACTTGTTCAATTAAACAGCACCGTAGCATGACATTCATTTGATCTCCTGTCTGCTCACTGATCCAATCCACACTTACGCACTGGGTATGCTTGCAGCTGTTGCCTCAATGTGATGACACAGTGTTGCCGTAAGTTGGAGAACCTTCGCACCTGTTTTGGAATGGATCATTCATCTGCCCCACCATTATTCTGTCCGTCATAGTGCCTACACAGAATTGTGGTAGGTAATATTCACATTTGCCTTCAGATCCATTCATGGATGTGTGTAGTCCTCTTACACTCCAACTATGTAAGGATCGAAAATCGGATACATGTTCATAGGACTTTTTCAGTTTTTTCAGATGTAAAATCACTTCACAAATCATGTGACATTACCTGCTGAATCCCTCATCCTTTGATAAACTGCAACTGCCATGATATAAGTCACACTCATGTCAGCTAGTCTTGTGAAATGGATGATTTTTTTATGTAATTTGAGAAAAAGACACAAGGCTATGTAAATTAAAGTCGAGAATAAGACAGGGTTATGTAAATTAAAGTCATACTGATATTAAGTGCAGTGTGGTCTGATTTGAAATTGGTGCTTTCCTCTATCGTAGCGATAGCAAACCCCAGAAATGTTATTCACTAAAAGCTGTAACTGGAATCTTTTGAAAAAAAGAAGTAGAGTGCAGTCCGAATAATGAAATAGAACAGAAATGTATCTGATTACTTACACTATATTCTAATACACATTTATTTACAAATGTTTCACAATTGCAAACAGTCTTTCTGAATCTTATCTTTACAACTTAAAACAATCCCTCTTGTATTCCATCTGTTTTTAATATCTCACTTTATCCCATAATCATTTCCATGTCCATAGGCCAGTGTCTGTCTGTTAACAATGCAGAATAAACCTAAACATTTTTCGATTTTGTAAAATGAGAGAAAAATTAATTAATTGTATTCTTACATTGCAAAAACGAGAAACATCATTTATTAAGCACAATAACACTACTGCTGCCCATTTTAAAAAATTCAATGTTCCTGTTTAGGTTTTTTTCACTCACTCACTGGGGTCACTTGTGTTAACTGTTGTGTTCTTTCCTTCAAGTTACCATTATGCACAACAAATGGTCATGCCCTCATCTGTCACAGAGTGTCTCTTCATCTCTCCAATGCTTGTAGCATGAAAAGAAATAAACCCACATTAACTACGACTCCCTCTTTACCTACATAGTTTAAAACTTTTTATTTACGTTACATTGCATTTGGGTGTGAAAAAAAAACCCTCAGGAGACACCACCTTAACATAGCACTATCCCTGTGGACAAGGAGGTTTGCTTGCTCTGGATCCAGAGGGCTATGCCGGTGGTAGCGTAACTAACAGCAGGGTCACCCAGGCCAGACGGGCCAAAGGGGAGGAGCCAGACGTAGTGTGTCCCACAATGACCTATCATTAGCATGCCTCCTACCCTATCCTATCCTAAACCTCTCCTTTTTCCTTACCATTATCAGCCCTTGTCAGGGATATGGTGAAGTCCTTAACTGCAGCTACGGCGGAGAAGAACAGCTTTGGTACGACGCAGCTGGCAGAGGAGGCACCCTTTCCCTCCTAAGGGCAAATGAGGAGTGGAACCACTGCCTTGTGGTGAAGAGGGATCTTCAAAGGCTGTGGGAGTAGCCCCTGAAAGAAAATCCCCATATATGTTAGGCTTAGCAGACCAGCAGATGAGAAAAAGTTGTTATTGCTTTCAATAAAAGAATGAGCCTTGGTTTAAAAATACCTAAGTAAACAGCACTTCTTGTACCCCTGGAACAAATGATGGCTCTTCACAGCCTGAAGAAAAGCCAAGGAACACAAGAAGATACACTAAACAAGAACAGAAGACTAGAACCCAACAAAAACCCAAAACAAGTGGAGAGTGGGAACATCAAATGTAATAATGTTGACAGGAAATACTGAAGAGATTGTAGACATGATGGAGAGGAGAAAGATTCATATTCTTGGCTTGAGTGAGACCAAGTGGAAGGGAAAAAACTATAAACTGCTGAGAGGTGGGTACAAATTATACTGGCAGGTCACAATAAAGAGGCAAAAAATAAAGTGGGGTTTGTGTTTCACAAAGACATTGACCCAGTTACAGATGTGAGCTTTGTAAGTAAAACAATAATTAGAGCAAGAGTGAACTTGGAAAAGAATAGTTTCACTGTACTCCAAGTGTGCGCACCTCAGCAAGGGTGCAGTGAGGAAGAAAAAAACGAAATTCCTTGAAGAACTGGAAGACCAAGTAAGAGAAGATACTTTATGATAATTGGGGATCTGAATGCTGAGATCGGCATGGATAGAATTGGATATGAGGAAGTGATGGGCCTTTTTGGATATGGAAGATGAAGTTCTAAGGGTGAACAAATTCTAAATGTGTGCATAAGGAATCATCTTTTAGTGAAGAATACATTCTTCAAGAAACAAGGTAGCCATAAGATTACTAGATATGGCTGGGATGGCAAATCTAAGACAGTTATAGACTGCATATTAACAGACAAATTAATTGGAGGAAAAGTAAGGGACACTAAAGTCATACAAAGTGAGTTCTCGGATAAGGACCACAGGCTACTAGTAGCTGATCTAAATTATAAGAAGAAAAGTTTGAATGCTGTACACAGAATGCCAAAAATTAAAGCATGGAAGTTGAAAGAAGAAGAAAATAAGAAAAGTTTCCAAAATCTAGTAGCACAAAAATTGCCAAAAACAGAAAGGGATAGTGTAGAGGAAGAGTGGAACCTATTTAAAGCATCAATCATTAACAGTGCTGTGCAGATATGCCGCAAGACAAAGGGTAAAGTGAAAGACAAAGAAAGTAGTTGGTGGAACAACAGAGTGAAAGACGCAATTAAAAAACAAAATATGCCAAAGAAAAACATGGAGTTTGAATAAAGAAATCAGAACCAGGGGCTGGTGCCAAAAGATGATCACAAGGTAACAACATTGGAGAAGGAATACCGACAAAAGAAACTCCAAGCAAAGAGAATTGTGAAAGAAGAAAAGGAGGAAAGTTGGGAAATATTCACCCAGAAACAGAAACAGAAAACAGGATGACAAAGGGAACCAAAAACTCCTATATGGGGATATCATCAGGGACATAGAAGGTATCAGAGAAGAGATGAAGAATTATTTTGAAATCTTACTGAATGGAGAAGGTGTACAAGAAAAATACACCAAAGTCATTGAATTAGAGTAGGAGCAGGATCCAATCTCTTGATTAGAAACCGAGAATTCCCTGAAACAGATGAAAACTGTGAGGGCAGCTGGAGTAGATGAGCTGACAGCAGTTATGATTAAAGCTGCAGGAATCCATGGAATACAGTGGTTACACTTTGTGCTGGGGGTGATATGAAAAGGAAACAAAGTGCCTGATGAATGGAAAAAAGGAATTATAATACCATTGCTCGAGAAAGGTAGTAGAAAGAAATGCACCAACTACCGAGGAATCACACTGTTATCACACTGCCTTAAGATAATGGAAAAGGTCATAGAAAAAAGATTGCAGAAAATTCTAGAACACCAATTAGAGGAACAACAGCATGGATTAAGAAGTAATAGGGGAACAATAGATCTCATTTTCTCCCTCCATCAGTTAATGGAGAAGTATTGGGAAAAAGGAAAGGACCTGATAGTAGTATTCGTGGATTTCTAAAAAACATATGACAGTGTACCAAGGGATAAAATATGGGAATGCTTGAGAAAAAATAATGTTTTTCCCAGGTGCGTTTCAAGTGTGGAACCACAAAGAAGTAGCTTAAAGATGGTTTGATGAATCCTGTGCCAGGCACTTAATTGTGAATTGCTGAGTAATCATGTAGATGTAGATGTATATGAATCACAGTCTAGCTTTGGCAAGAGCACAAGCTCATGAGGAGGGTGTTGGATCTGGCATGTCTGCAATCACTTCTGTCCAACCTGGCTTTCCAATCATTTAATGAGGTTTAAGAAGACTGGGAAGTATACTAAAAGTGTTTAGCATAGCATTTCACACAGAAAGTGACACCAAGTGCCCCAAGAGTCATGGATCTTTTTTTATTATCAGCAACTCAGATATCTATTGTGCAAAAATTGGCCAATGAGCAAAATGACCCCAATTAGCAGAATGACCAGTGTTGCTCCTAACCACTATAACTCACTTTTAAGTGAACACTTTGTTACAACAATGCTGAAGGTGGCCACTCATTTAGAGCTACTCCAACACTACAGAGCAATATCATTGATCTGCAGGGTCTGAGAGAAAATGCAATTTTATGTGTTCTCGTGGAGGATAATATGCAGAATCATTAATACATGACATGATGAGAACATTAACAACAGACAGTTGAGTGAGTGCTCAAGCTTTAAGGCAGTAGGATCATTCTTTTGCTGAAGTTTTGCATGTTGCTAGGGCTTTCGACATTTCACAAGCAGCTCAGGCTACCTTTTCCACAGAATGTTATATATCAGAACAGTCATACTGACCAGCTAATGTGGTTTGACCTAGACTGTTTATCTGTGAAACTGCAAAATTGCTGCACAGTTCAGGTAGAAGTGGAGCAGCTTGCACTCAACGAGACAGGCATTAGACCCTGTACCGTCACAGTTTCTCAGCTCAGCTACTGAAATTTTTGTGGAATGACCAACTGTTTTGATTCTTTGCCTTTACATGCTGGACGTTTTAGCCCACATTATAATGATTTGTGTCAACAGCATTTTGGCCACAGTCGAATAGCAGATGTTTAATTGAGCCACCAGAGGATGAGTGTGCCTATGCAAATAAATGACATCACAAATTCAAGGGTAGTACCACACCATCTTATGCTGTCAGCAATGACTCATGATACTCCAATTTTATTTCTTTTTGATTCAGGAGTTCCAATCTCTATTAATCAACCTATGTATCTCCGTCTTGGATCTCCACTATGCTGTGGCCTAAAACATACCATGAAATCCTGGTACTAGGACAGATAGCTCTGGAATTAATGTGTAAGGAAGTTACCTGAAACCTTCCTTTCTTTGTAGTGGCAGAACCCTCTGTGGAAAATCCTTTTCACCTTGATGCCTATACAATATTTGGGTTTTATAACCAACATCCAGTGCAAGTAATACATAATGCCCTCCCGTGTGCAGAAATGGATTCTTTGTCTTTCCAGTACACTCCCATGTTTACTCCAGGCCTGGGTAATGCTACTATTTTTTTCCCCTCCTGGCATTAATAGAGTTGTCAGTGAGAAAATTTTTCAAAGCCCGCCAATACCTTTAGTGTTGCAAGATAAAATTAAGGAAGAACTGGGTCATTTATAGGGGCTACAAGTGCTGTTCCAGTTTTCTTATAGCAAATGGGCATCACCTCTAGTCATCATTCACAATCCAAGTAGAGCATTATGTCTTTGTAGGGATTTTAAAAACATGCTAAACGCTCAGTTGACTGTATTCCAGTCTGGTCACAAACATCACATATCCTGATGTGTTGGCAGAAGAGCCAACACCGTGTTGCTAGAGGAGGCCAAAATGCACGCGTTTAAACTCACGCAGACTGGCGTGAGGTCTGGAACAAGGTAAAGTAATTACCCTATGAATAAAAGAATGTAGTTGATTGAATACTTAACTTTAATCCATAATTGGAGAACATCGCTCTTGTGGATACATTAATTATAATCTCAATATAAACTGGTAATGGCGCCTTGCTAGGTCGTAGCAAATAACGTAGCTGAAGGCTATGCTAACTATCGTCTCGGCAAATGAGAGCGTATTTGTCATTGATCCATCGCTAGCAAAGTCTGCTGTACAACTGGGGCGAGTGCTAGGAAGTGTCTCTAGACCTGCCGTGTGGCAGCGCTCGGTCTGCAATCACTGACAGTGGCGACACGCGGGTCCAACGTATACTAACGGACCGCGGCCAATTTAAAGGCTACCACCTAGCAAGTGTGGTATCTGGCGGTGACACCACATATCCTATCAAAGGCAGCGCTACGTGTGAAGCCAGTCATGTGAACTGCAAGCTAAGCTGCAACCACTGTGCTGCCTTCTACACTACTGGCCATTAAAATTGCTACACCAAGAAGAAATGCAGATGATAAACAGGTATTCATTGGACAGATATATTATACTAGAACTGGCATGTGATTACATTTTCACGCAATTTGGGTGCATAGATCCTGAGAATTCAGTACCTAGAACAACCACCTCTGGACTTAATAACGGCCTTGATACGCCTGGGCATTGAGTCAAACAGAGTTTTCAATCGGTGAGAGATCTGGAGAATGTGCTGGCCAGGGCAGCAGTCGAACATTTTCTGTATCCAGAAAGGCCCGTACAGGACCTGCAACATGCGCTTGTGCATTACATTTTCACGCAATTTGGGTGCATAGATCCTGAGAATTCAGTACCCAGAACAACCACCTCTGGCCGTAATAACAGCCTTGATACGCCTGGGCATTGAGTCAAACAGAGCTTGGATGGCATGTACAGGTACAGCTGCCCATTCAGCTTCAAAACGATACCACAGTTCATCAAGAGTAGTGACTGGCATATTGTGACGAGCCAGTTGCTCGGCCTCCATTGACCAGATGTTTTCAATCGGTGAGAAATCTGGAGAATGTGCTGGCCAGGGCAGCAGTCGAACATTTTCTGTATCCAGAAAGGCCTGTACAGGACCTGCAATGTGCGCTTGTGCATTATCCTGCTGAAATGCAGTGTTTCGCAGGGATCGAATGAAGGGTAGAGCCACGGGTCGTAACACATCTGAAATGTAACATCCACTGTTCAAAGTGCCATCAATGTGAACAAGAGGTGACCGAGACCTGTAACCAATGGCACCCCATACCATCACGCCAGATGATACGCCAGTATGGCAATGACGAATACATGCTTCCAATGTGCGATCACTGCGATGTCGCCAAACATGGATGGGACCATCATGATGCTGTAAACAGAACCTGGATTCATCCAAAAAAATGATATTTTGCCATTCATGCACCCAGGTTCATTGCTGCATACACCATCGCAGGTGCTCCTGTCTGTGATGCAGCATCAAGGGTAACAGCAGCCATGGTCTCCGAGCTGATAGTCCATGCTGCTGCAAACGTCATTGAACTGTTCATGCAGATGGTTGTTGTCTTGCAAACGTCCGCATCTGTTGACTCAGGGATCAAGACGTGGCTGCATGATCCGTTACAGCCATGCGGATAAGATGCCTGTCATCTCGATTGCTAGTGATACGAGGCTGTTGGGATCCAGCACGGCATTCCATATTACCCTCCTGAAGCCACCGATTCCATATTCTGCTAACAGTCATTGGATCTCGACCAAAGCGAGCAGTAATGTCGTGATACGATAAACCACAGTCTCGATAGACTACAATCGGACCTTTATCAAAGTTGGAAATGTGATGGTATGCATTTCTCCTCCTTACATGAGACATCACAACAACGTTTCACCAGGCAACATCGGTCAACTGCTGTTTGTGTATGAGAAATCGGTTGGAAACTTTCCTGATGTCAGCACATTGTAGGTGTCGCCACCAGCACCAACCTTGTGTGAATGTTCTGAAAAGCTAATCATTTGCGTATCACAACATCTTCTTCCTGTCGGTTAGATTTCACATCTGTAGCATGTTATCTTCATGATGTAGCAATTTTAATGGCCAGTAGTGTATAACCAACAAGCTGGCATATGCATGCTGAGCTGACATACTTTGATTTATCAAAATATTAGTATTTCGATTAGAAAACGGACTGGTGTTGTAGTCTCTGAGTGGCCACCAAAACAGTGGACAAGAAACAACTGGACCACCCTGTTGCTGAGCATGCCACCCAACATGCCATTCTTAATGTCAATGACTGCTTCACAGCCTGTGCAATATGGATCCTTCCCACTAACACTAGATTTTCTGAATTGTGCTGGTGGGAATTCTCCCTGCAAAATATCCTATGTTCCTATAACCCTCCTGGTCTCAACCTTTGTTAGTCATTGTCCTCAACCATCTAGCCCTTTCCCTGTTCTCATTCCAGTACTACACAAACTTCTGTTCTACCAACGAACTTACTCTTTATACTTCTCTCCTTTTCCACTCAGTCCTGCTCTTTCCCCCACCCACCGTCTAACCTCCCGACTGCACCAGCTGCCCTACCCTCTCTCCACCTCATCCCTGCATGCTCCTCAACAGCACTTGAGTGTCCCCCACTCCTACCCTGCTATCTCTCCCCCTCCCCACTCCAGCCTCCTCCTTACCCCCACCCAGTTGCCTCTCCCATCATGCACTGCTGCTGCTGCTCATAATCTGGCTTCAGCTGCCAGAGACTGTGGCCATGTGTGTGTGAGTTGCATTTGTGTGTGTGTGTGTGTGTGTGTGTGTGTGTGTAAGTCTGTTGTCTATTTTTGACAAAGGTCTTGTTGACCAAAAGCTTATTTTGTGACAATCTTTTTGTTGTGTCTATCTGTGACTTAGCATATCTGCTATATGGTGAGTAGCAACTATCCTTTTCATAACATTGTTACAAATAGCATTGGGGGTCACTCTATGGCATAGTTACTTGGATGGTTTGGAACAGTGTATTGTGTTCACCTTTAACATGCTTAGCATAGAACAAGAAAATTATTCATAGATAGAGAATGAGACATTTACAATTATATTTGGAATTCAGAAGTTCTGCATTTTCCTGAATGACAATGAATTACATCTGGTCACAGACCATAAAACATTTTTGTCCATATTTGGCCCTAGGTCAAAGTTGTCTGAATGAACATCTCAGAGATTACAACACCAGGCTGTTTACTTATCGAATTACAAATATTTTGATAAATCAAAGTATGTCAGCTCAGCATGCCTATACCAGTGCACTATCAAGATTCCCTATAAATACAGATGAGGAATTGATAGAAAAGAAACTGTTTGCTTGTTTACTGATTCAAATCAATACAGTCAGTGGAAGAGTTTTCTTTCACTTCCAGCAGCCACACTCCAAGATCCACTATTGAGACAGGTTTGCCATATTATGCACACCAGCTGGCCAGATGAGCTTCCTTCAGTAACCTCAGCAGATTTTTTTTTCTTTTTCATGATGCCTTGCCCTTCATCTTTTCAAAGTTACCTGTTATTGAATGAGGATGACAATCAGTACTGAGCAGCGATTCTGGACAGTCTGAGAATCTGCGCTACTATACATCGCCACTCCTGCTTCAGTCCCACTGGGGCATTTCCAGAATGATGAATCGTGCCCAAGAGTATGTGTATTGGTCATTTGTAGATGAGGATGTTGCACTAGTGGTCAAAAATATCAGGGTTGTCAATCTCAGAAACTGGTACCATCCCAAACTTACCAGTTATGACCTATGCCTACCCAGTCATTACACTGGGTGCATGTAGATTTTGTTGGGCCATTCTATGGGGCCATGTGGTTGATTTTGTGCCACATCTTAGTTTCACCCTGCATCTAATGGCATTGCATAACATTCTGTAAAAATATTTATGAAGCAGATGGAAAAAAAAATAACATCCACTCCTACTGATTCTGCACCAATCTCCTTTTTATCCTCTTATAGGCAATACGATACAAGATCAAAATCTGCCACAGGTTCTGCAAGGATGCCACCATCATTCTTTTCTAGATTTGTTGTGGTGTCTATCATTTGAAAAAAGAAGAGAAAGTTATACCTCTTGAGGTGGGTGCCCTGTCTGAGACACATTCTGGCATATGCCCATCTGTGTATGTGGCTCCACATCTTCACAGTAAGGCCACCAGCTGGTCCTGGTGGTGACACTTAGGTGCATTCTTTGCAAGCACTGGAACCAGCTTTATTAGTGCCATCTGGGGTAAGCTTTGCCACCAGGACTGTCAAGTTAGTGGAGGCACTCTACATCACTTATTCCAAGGACAAACAAAAGGAGATGTAGTGTACAGTTCCAATACAACATCCCAGATGGTGGACACCTGACATTCCAGCTTCTCCAGTTGTTGAACACCTGTTGGGATCTGGACTCAGATGACACACAGGACGACCTCAGATCTGAGTCAGGTCTGATGTCAGACTCAGAGCTCACACAGGAATCAATAGCAAACCAAAAGTCTGAAGTACCATCATTTCTCACATCTCTTGAACCAGACCCGGAACCAGCTCCTCTACCACTACCATCAGCATCTGGAGCAACACCCCAGCCTTCACAGCAGGCAGTGCCACACCCACCTTGTTCTCTACACTGACCATGGAGTGAGGAATCTCCTAATACCACTGGATGTATAAGTATGCATATGACCAGTGAGATCACTAGTGCCAGTGCATGGTGATACACACCCTGGCACCATGTCATGTGGGTAAACAACAGCAGTAGATTTAAGAGCTGCTGTACCATCTCAGCCTCACTTGTCCCAGCTCACTGATATGTACTACCTATTTATCATGACCTTGCAATTTTTGGCTATTTTCTTGACAGTAAATTGGGCTCTGTTATTCCTGGCAATCAATGTTTGACTTGCACATAGAGAGGTCTATTTTCATAGTGTGAGGCTGTCTCTGTTCCAGCCATATGATGTTCTTACCATGAGTGCACCAACAGCATGTGCATACACTGAGACAGTGAACTGCTTGTTCATCTTGGTTGTAGCACTCAGCAAAGTGCCCTGATAAGTCCAGTTCCAGCATGGCACAGTGTTTTGTTACCAAAAACCAACTATTTTATGTCTGCTACTCCAACAATGCAGGTTTCAGTGAACTTCAATGATGTACAAAAAATCATAGGAAATTATAGATCTTGACTTTTCTTGAACAGAAACAAAGATTTATAGAGATGGGCACCTCTTGGCAGCTAAAGTGCACTGCAGATTTACTGAATAACTTAAAACATAAGTTGCAGAGGACGATAACTTTGCCAGGTTGGGAAGCACTCTAATACAAACCATTCTCTTAGTGCATGCACATGCTGTTGGTGCACCCATTGTAGGCACAATATGTGCTTGAAAGGAAAGTGGAGCTAGCACCAAACTAGGAAAATAGACCTGTCCATGTACAAGCCAAACATTAGTGGCTGGAAATAACAGAGTACAATTCAGTGTCCAGAAAATAGCCGAGTATCGCACGGTCATTGTAAAAAGGCTGGCCAGAGACCAGGTAATACACATAAGCAAGTTGTGACAAGTGAGCCAAAATGGCCTGTGACAGTCCTTAAATCTTTTGCTGTTGTTTACCCATGTGACCTGGTACCATCAGATTTATTACTTTGCATCATGGCTAGTGACCTCATCAGAAGCAAGCGTAATTATTTCAGTTGATTCATCAGTACATGTGGCTGTGCTGCAAGAAAAATGGTCTGTTGCTAAATCCTAATAAAATAATTATTATTTACTTCTGTACAAAACAGAAAAAGAGAGAGAACCAATCAATAGAAAGGATATAGGTGACTCAATTACATGGAGTGCAAATAGATGAGAAAACAAACTGGCATTTTCATTTTTTAGATATCTGCAAGAGACTGAGTCTGTTATTCTTGCTTTACATCTTGACACTATGTGTGAAGAATGTAATATTGTAAAAGCAGTGTGGTTATTTTCTTACACTGGTTGAGTATGGCATTGTTTTATGTGGTAACCAGCTATATAAATACAGAGATGTTTCAAATGAACAGTAGATTTCATGAACATAACACATGGAGAAGAAATAATCTGCACAATGAGTATAAAAATCTGAGCTTAGTGCATGACATTGGAACAAAGTTTTTTAGATGTCTTCCTGCACACATAACCACACAGACTAGCAACAAAAATAAGTTTAAGAACTCACAAAAATATTCTTGCTGAAAAAGGCAATTCATAATTTACATCATTTCTTAAAAAATAGCTGAACAATGTGAGTGTAATATTATATGACTTTAAAATTATTTATGGTGGTCTGATCACTAA
Source organism: Schistocerca nitens (assembly GCF_023898315.1). NCBI lineage: Eukaryota > Metazoa > Arthropoda > Insecta > Orthoptera > Acrididae > Schistocerca > Schistocerca nitens. The sequence goes on from NC_064617.1 coordinate 342,684,421, forward strand.
TAATATAATTTTCCTTGTGCCCTATATAGTTTCTTAGTGTCTGTGAGAATATAAATTGTAATATAATTATGAATTTGAATTCCTGTAATGTTGTTTGACTCTGACAGTAATTATGCTGCAAAAATTCTACTGTAGATATAAGAACTGACTCATTTCGTGTTCTTGCAAGCCCAACACAGTGGGACCTACAGAACATGAAATAAAATTAAAACACATTGAAAATGTGTGTTCATGAATAATGAAAACGTTTCTGGACCACACCCGACATGAAATATTTTTGTAGATTCTTTGTACATATAGTACTGATTTCATGAACTGAGCTGTTGCTTTGAAAAAGCACTATATTATTTGTGGTAATTTCATCACAGAATAATGTATTGGGAAGTGACAGTTAATATCCATATTTCCTTTAACAGGTAAGATCTTCTTGAGTGCACACTCAAAATAATTTGCATTACATGCTATTGGACTCCGACTTAAATATGTTCCAATCCCTATAGTTTATATGTAGACGTTCAAAACTGGTACTTAGATAACGTTAGAAGACAAACACAGTAATACCTTGGCTGTGTATTCCTGCCACACCAAACTCGTATAACACTTCAGCCATAAATCGCTCTAACAATTCCACTGGACTATTTACATCACAGTCTTTAATTTACATTTGTGCACTTCAAATAAAGAATTTCACAAATACAGTGGCTAGTTCTTTAGGTATATATTTGAGCTATAATCTCTACTTTTCAGAGAATTCTTGCTACCTTATAGTTAGGTCAGGATGGTTCTCCTGTCAGTCCATCAACAGCTTTGACAATGTGAATTTTAGCAGGAGGCAATAATAAGTGTAAAAACATTGAATATCACATATTTATGTATAAATTGATAAACATGGTGCAGAAGTATAATGCATAGAGCATATTTTGAGTGTGTGACTTTAGTACTTATTTGAAAGTGTTTTCCAAAATTGATAACTGCAGTATGGGCTATTTGTTACAGTGGAAACAGAGGTAATTACTCTCATTAAGGAGATGCATACAGGAATCTCTGTCTTAACTTTGCTGTATTTAGAATAATCAAAATTTAGAATTTTAGTTATTTCATTAAATCACCACTTCAGGCCAAATAAAACACATTACTGATTTCAGATAAATTAGGCTCACGAACTATCAATCTATGTTTGGCTATTGTTGAGTTTTAGGAGCATCAGAATTTAAATGTTATTATGTATATGAACAAAAAACTTGAATGCGTTAATACAAACAAGAAGAAGAAAGGAACATTACAAGTACACTGATGGAATAGGCTAGCTATGCTTCAAGTTCAGTGTTTGAGATAGAGCCTACAGTTTTCTTTTCTTTTCGAGTTGAGCTTCTATGGACTGTGTGTTTATTTTAGCATCTAGGTCTTGTTCTTGTTCCAGCTTTGACTTCCTGCCAGTATCTTCTGAACCCACCAAGAAATTCCTGTTTATACTCTTAGGACAAAGGTCCTCTGTGTCTTTTGGAGGTTGATGCCATTTTAAAACCAATCTTCTAAATTTGTTCCTGTCAGGAATTTCTCTCTCTGAGTTACCAATCTGCCTAAGATCATTTTCACATTCTTTGACAGGTGTTGTTGATGACAACACCTGTTGGCAGCTGAGGATTTCATTTAATTATAATTTATTCTAGAGAAGCTGCACAGTCATCAGTGGTATCTGTTCTTTTGAGAACAGTTACTATCTTCATATATATATACCCGAACTCTTACGGGAATCATCACCTTAGTGTTTGCGAGTAATGAGTGGGTGGGCAAATATCTGTTAGGTACATTACGTATGTAGATTGTGGATAGTTGGAAATGTGGGTCTTACAGAAAGCGTGCAAGGGATAAGCCCCTGCAGTCACGCTATTCATCTGTGTCCTCAGTGGCTCAGATGGATAGAGCATGTGCCATGTAAGCAGGAGATCCCGGGTTTGAGTCCCGGTCGGGGCACACATTTTCAGCTGTCCCCATCGAGGTATATCATCAACACCTGTCGGCAGCTGAGGATTTCAATTAATTATCATTTACTTCAGAGTTTTGCTGGACTGCCCTGTTTTATAGAAACTTTTATGACATTATATCAACTCTGTAAAGCTGTAATCAATACAAGATAAATATTTATTTTATCTGTGTACTTTAAGTGTAAGTTGCTGTTTGAAACTATCAATGATTAGTGCACTGTACCTTTATTTGTCTAGGAGCATTATGTCAGAATGGCTTGTTGATATTCTGTGATCTGTTTGTATTGCTTGGTTCAAATATGTTGACCACTGGTCATTTTCTAGTGTGCTTTATGTTTAATATTTATAATATTTTGAGAACTGGAGTGATACTTTAGAACTATATTAAGGTGTAATATTTTTATAATTCATTGTTATTATTGCTGTTGTTAATATAATTTTGTTTAATGAGTTTATTAAGATAAAGACAGTATAAGTAATCAGCTGTCCCAGTCAACGGATGCAGTTTAAGGGAATTGTGGACAATTTATACAAGAATGGCTGGACGGATATTAGTATTTGCATCTTTCAAATACTGGTCTTGGAGCCTTCTAATTCTGTCTCCTGATTCCATAACTTTCTTTTGAAATCTAACTGGTGGCAAACTGAAAAAGTAAGAAATATTCAAACTTCAGTGCAAGTTAACAAAGTGATACTTCTTTTCTCAGAGCAGTGGTTTTTGTAAGAGTGGAGGTGCTATTTTAAGCATATTAGAATACTTCAGCGGTTATCAAAACAATTCTGTATCAGTTCTCATCTTTCCTCCTTGACATAAATTTAAAATGTCCAAAACTTTGTATTATGGTGCAAAACACTCTCAACTCTTTTTATGTTCTGTCATTCAGGGCCAAGCATAATGCTTGACACTGCTTGCTCATCCAGTATCTATGCACTAGAAAAAGCTACCTCCAGCTTTTGTGATGGAACATGTGATGCTGCAGTGATTGTGGGCTGTAACCTGCTACTCAACCCCCTTACATCATCAATGCTACAACTCATCAATGCAACAAATAAAAGAGGCTGTTGCTGCAGTTTTGATGAAGCAGGTATGTATTGTTGCTATTATGAGAAATTAGACTTGATAACTAATATAAAGGGAGAAAATGTCCATCCCCAAGTTACTAATCCTTGTTAGATGTGTTACAGAAAAGTTGATTTTTTTTAAAGAAATTGCTTTTGAAATGAGCTGTTTAATTTTCATTTCGTATTTATTCCATATTACATGTTGAAACAAGTTACACTTTTATCAGAAGCACCGTACCTCAGCTTTCAGTCTATCAGATTATGCTTGAGGTCATCCTTTTCTGATGCAGTTCATGAATTTCAGACTGTGATGAAGTGCATTTTTCAAAGGATCATTGGTTATTAACTGACAGTTTCCTTGTGTAAGCAAATGATTCATTAGTATCATCATATTAAGTGATTTTCATGCTGAGTGGTTACATCATCAATTTCTTCCCATTTGCATATTTTTAAAATGCAGAATTTATTGCCTCTACATCAGTCAGTGCAGTTTTCATCACTCACTTACTGTGCGCACTCATATACTGTGTGCAGATATCGTGTCAGTCCAATTCCTTATTGTTCTTTTTATATTAAAGTGACCATCCTCTCCTATGACTCTTGACACCATACCTCTATTGTATCATCTGATCCCATCACTGTTAAATTAATTGGCAACATAGGTCTCCTTTCCTCTGTTATCATAGTGGCTACTACTTTGTTGGTGGGATGGACTGTGCCCACTGATAGTTTATTGCTGGGCAAGAAGAAAATGTCTCTGCCCACTATTTATATCAGTGAAATTCTGTTTGTGTTGCAAGGGTAAAAGTTTTGCTATAATGTACATCAGTTTTCAATTTTATCTGCAGAATAGTTTTGTTTGTTAAGCTTTCTAAAGTAATGGTGTTATGTTGTGTGTGTTTTATTAACATAGATGAATTGTAATATCATGACATCATAAATTTCTTTGTTTTGGATTATGAAAATTCATCCAAAGTTAGTGGATATTCATAATGAGGCTCAGGCAGATTACACACATACTTTAAGAAGAATGTAATAACCTCAGTTTCAGAGAACGCAGGCACTGTCAAATATGAATACTATTGAACCGTCAACTTCATAAGTTATGTTTGCAAAATACTGACACAAATTATTTATAGAAGAATGGAAAAAAACTGGTAGAAGCCAATCTCGTAGGAAGATCAGTTTGGGTTTTGAAGAAATGAAGGAACAGGCAAGGTCATACTGACCTGTGACTTATTGTAGAAGATAGTTTAGAGAAAGCTTTTGACAGCAATGGCTTGAATGCACCCTTTGAAAATCTGAAGTTAGCGGGAATAAAATCTTGGGGGTTAAAGGTTATTTACAAACTTGTACAGATGGTAGACTGCTGTAATGAGGCACAAATGACTTCAAAGGTAAGCATTGTATAAGAAGAAAGTGAGACCAGTATGTAGCTTATACTCACCCCCCCCCCCCAACCCCCCACCCCCCCACCCCCCCAGCCTATCCCATTATTCAATACATACTTTGATCCAGCAGTAAAGGAAACCAAGGAGAAATTTTAAGAGGGAATTAAAGTTCAGGGAGAAGAAATAAAACTTTGATGGATGCTAATGACAGTCTAATTCTACATTGTTTGTCCAGCCAGCACAGTGTAGGTGCACAGGTGTACGTGTGTGTGTAACAAAAGCAAAATAAAAGTAATAGAATGTAGTCAAATTAAATAAAGCAATGCTGAGTGATTTAGATTAGGAAATGAGTTACTAATATTAATACATGAGTTCTGCTATTTTGGCAGCAAAATAACTAATGACGGTTGGAATATAGAAGATATAAAACGTAAATTTCAATTTAAGCATTGGGAAGTATTTCCTGAGGGTATTTGTCTGGAGTGTATCCTTGTGTAGAACTGGAACATCGAAACAGGGATAATAAACTTGAACCAAGAAGAGAATAGCTGCTTTAGAAATGTGGTGGTGCAGACGAAGGCCAAAGATTACATGGTTAGATTGATTAGATATTGTAGAGGTACTGAATCTAATAGGAGAAAAAGATACTTCTGGCAGAACTGGACTAAAGAGGGATTGCTTGATAGGACACATAGTCACCAATTTCATAATAGAGGAAAGTGTGAGGGATAAGAATTGTAGTGGGAGACCAAGGAAAGAATACCATAACCAGGTTCGGATGTATATCAGGTGCAGTCATTATTCAGAGATGAAGAAGCCTGCACAGGTTAGAGAGGCCTGGAGAGCAGCATCAGACCAGTCTTTGAACTGAAGACCACAACAATTTTGTGGCTTCTAAGGGTGTTGGGGCACAAACTAATAACTACATTGCTGAGAGATCATATTATGTGATCCAATTCTGTGCTGTGAAGCAACCTGTGCCACCAGGATCCTTCCCACCAACACCATATTTTGTAAATTGTGCAGGTAGGGACTCTGCAATATAACCTATGTTCTCGTAATCCTACTGGCATCAACCTTTGTTAGTCATTGTCCTTACCTATTTAGCTCCTCCTCTGTTCACATTCCAGTACTATACAGCCCTCTATTCCACTAACGCACCCACAGTCTTTTTACTTCTCTCCTTTTCCGCTACCCCCCCCCCCTATCTAATCTACTGTCCCTCACCCCTACTCTGCTATCTCTCCTCCTTCCCACCCCAGCCTCCTCCTTTCCTGCTCCGCCTGGTTGCTTCTCCCATCATGTGCTACTGCTCACAGTCTGGCCTCAGCAGTGTGTGTGTGTGTGTGTGTGTGTGTGTGTGTGTGTGTGTCTGTCTGTTGTCTATTTCTGGTGAAGGTCTTGTTGGCCAAAAGTACACTTTCCTACAGACTTTTTGTTGTGCCCATCTGCGACTCAGCAACTCTGTTATATGGTGAGTAGCAACTATCCTTTTCATACTATAGGGTGCTTCAAAAAGAATCATCTGATTTAAGAAAATCATAGCAGTTATATTATATAAGATATGTGCATAAACAATGTACTTTTGGAAAGAACAGACTCTCAAGTTTTACTTGGTTCCCGCTAGGTAGCTAGGTAGCAGCAGTGTGCACCTAGTAAAAGTGGTGTCAGGCAACAGAAAGCATTTTATGTTCTACATTTTGTGCAGTGTGAGTCGGTAGAAACCGTTCAGCATGACTTTTGTACTAGATATGGTGTGGATCCTCCTGCACCACAGAGCATTAGACAATGGCATGAACAATTCTGAGAAACAGTTGTTTATGTAAAGGCAAATCACTGGGCCGTCCCTGAATGTCTGACACAGATGTCAAATGCATCTGCCATAGTTCCACGAGCAGTCTGCAGAAATCTGTTTGCCATGCAGCTCGACAGCTCGACATGCCCTGATGTCCATCCAGCGTGTGATGTGTCGATGTTTACACGTGAAACCATACAAAATTCAGCCACTGCAAGCTCTTTGTGAAGGTGACAGACAACAGTGTATGGAGTTCTGTAATTTTGTTCTTGACAAGATGGAGGATGACAGTTTTCTTCCATGCTTAGTGCGTAGTGATGAGGCAACATTCCATTTAAATGGAAAGGAGAACCGTCATAATGTGAAAATATGGGGTATGGAACAATCACACGAAGTCGTACTGAGACATTACATAACAGCAGCTGTGGAATCTGTGTAGTGTGGAAACAACTTGAATATTGCATTGGCATATACCATGCATCTCAAGTGGGGCATATTGAACCACTATGAAAAGGTATGAAAAAAAAAAAAAACTTTTTGAGTTTACCATTCATCGAAGAACAAAATACATTCTATATGTTTATCAGTTTCAGAAATATAGACGTGCCAGATCAAATGATTCTTTTTGATGCACCCTGTATTGTTAATTTTTTTTAAAGTGGTATTGCACTGACAAACCAGTGCAATGAATGTTGATATTTCACTACATAGTCAAGATTCACTAAGATTATGTGTCTCACTGTGGTCAGTATTTTGCAGATCTTACACTTAAAAGATGGAATCTACTCACTGGAAATAAATGATGAATTATATTTATTAAAAAGGAATTACATTATAAAATAAATGATTTATTTACTTAAAATACAAAATCGTACACTGGCTGGAGGAGAATTACTCTCCTTTGCCTCATACTGACAACACACAAACCATGCTGTACAATGCACTCCCCATAAGATAGCAGGAATGGAGGAAATGCATCCCACACCCATTTCAAATGCTCCCTGGCTGATATTGAATGTGAGTGCCCCAGACAGCTTAGTCAGAAACAATTGCATTTGAATTCTGTGTCCCAAAGCTGCAGGCATGTCACTGCCACCAAAGCTTTGTCATTACACTATAAGGTAATTGTCACAGTAAGGTCAGTGAAACTAATACTGTGTGTAGCAGTGGACTATTGTGTGATGGAGAATGGGACTATTGGCTTAACAGCTTGGATCACTTCTTCCAGTTTAAACAACCCACTGATAAACTGCCACACACACACACACACACACAACAGATGCTTCCTTCTCATCTTGGAGTCTGAGTGGCCCTTGCAAATATTCTGATGAATTGTAGAAGGAGTGGCTAACAAGGTGTTCTTTACTTTACTTTTTAATATTTGAAGATTTTCAGTATCCTACCTCATGTCTTGGGCAATCTGTTGTAGACTTTGTGATGGAACAGATCTAAATTTTGTAGTCTGTCCTCAGTAGCATCAATTTTGATCACCATAGAGTGAAAAATCTAATTGAGTGTAGGATAGTGTTGTTATTGATGTTCATGACACCATATTTTTGTTGACATTAACACACACATTTTATTTCATGCGCAGTTCACTTATTAACTATGGTGACCAGTTTTTACATCATGAAAGAAGTCCTCAGGCTAGCATCCACAATTGTAGTGGTCAAGTTTTTAATTGTGACCCAAAATAAACATTTCATATTTATATGAAATTGTTACGGTTCTGAGTTATCACAGCTGCTGTTAAAGACAAGTACACTCAGGTAGTTCATTTAAATCAGTCCAAAACATAAATCACTGAGTCTAAAAATAGCTCAATCTGATGACAATGATAGTACACAGTACTTGTTGATCACATCACAGTTCAGGCGAGTATTCATTAATCTTACGTACTGAATTCACTCAAAAGTAATTAAATATTAAAGTTCCTGAGATTTGCAATTTTAGGTGCTCATATTTTCCTGAACAGGATGTACATAATTATGGTGTGGGACAAGCAACAACAGTGCACACGTCACAGGTGTTACTTGTTTGCATTCAAACTGTGGACTGACTACTTTGATTGATGTCTAATAGACAGATATAAGAATAAATTCTTATTTAGAAAACTACATAATAGTTTGAAAAATGGCTAGGTTGGAATTTACTGTTCCTACATCTGCATCTGTATCTATACTCATTCAAGCAACCCTGAGCTGTATGTCAGAGGGTACATCCCATTATACCAGTTATTTGGGCTTCTTCCCATTCCATTCATGTATGGAGTGCAGGAAGAATGATTGTTTGAATGCCTCTGTGAATGTGGTAATTATTCTGATATTAGCCTCATGGTCCCTATATGAGCGATATGTCAGGGATTGTAATATGTACCTTGCATCGTCATTTAGAGCCATTTCTTGAAACTTTGTTAACAAACTTTCCTGAAGTAGTTTACGTCTGTCTTCCTGAGTCTTCCAGTTCAGTTCCTTCAGTATCTATGTGACACACTCCCATGTGTCAAACAAAACTGTGACCATTCATGCTGCCCTTCTCTGTATATGTTCAGTATCCCCCGTTAGTGTTATTTGGTACAGGTCCCACACACTTGAGCAGTATTCTAGAACCAGTTGCACGAATGATTTGTAACCAATCTCCTTTGTAGACTGATAGCACTTACCCAGTATTTTACCAATAAACTAAAGTCTGCTACCTGCTTCACCCAATACTGAGACTAAGTGGTCATTCATTTCTTATCTCTACAAAGCATTTCATCCAGGTACTTGTATGAGTTGGCTGGAATTGTCCAGCAGCGACTCATTGATATTATAGTCATAGCATACTATGCTTTTTTGTTTAGTGAACTGCATTATTTTACATTTCTGAACATTTGAAGCAAGTTGCCAATCTTTGCATCACTTTGAAATCTTATTAAGATCTGTCTGAATATTTATGCAGCTTCTTTCAGTATCATAGCTAACTACATCATCTGCAAAAATTCTGAGGCTACTATCAATATTGTCTGCAAGGTCATAGGTATACAACATGAACAGCAAGGGTCCCAACACACTTCCTTGGGGTGCACCTGATCCTACTTCTATAGCTGACTATGACTCTCCATCCAAGATAACGTGCTATGTCCTTGCTACCAAAAAGTCCTCAATCCTGTCACAAATTTCACTTGATACCCCATATGATTATACTTTTGACAATATGGATAGGTGTGGGACTGAGTGAAATGCTTTTGAGAAATCAAGAAATACTGTGTCTACTTGACTGCTTTAATCCAAAGCTTTCAGTATGTCATGTGAGAAAAAAGTGCGATTTGGGTTTCACGTGATTGATGTTTTCAGAATGCATGTGGGTAGGCATTGAGGAGGTCATTCATTTCAAGGTACCTCAATATGTTTGAGCTCAGAATATGTTCTTGGATTCTATAACAAAACAATGTCAAGGATATTGGTCAGTAGTTTGGTAGATCACTTTTGCTACCCATCTTGTAGATGGGTGTGACCTGTGTTTTTTTTTCAAGAATGAAGCACAGGTCTTTGTTTGAGTGATCTATGATAGATTCTAGTTAGAAGAGGAGCTAACTCAGCTACAAATTCAGTATAGAATCTGATGGGGATTCCATCAGGCCCTGGAGCTTTGTTCAGTTTAACAATTTCATCTGCTTCTGAATAATGCTGACACTAATACTAATTTCATTCAGTTTTGCATTGGTAAGAGGATTAAATTGAGCCAATTCTCCTGGGTTTTCCTTTGTAAAGAAACATTTGAAAATGGAGTTAAATATTTCAGCTTTCGCTTTGCTACCCATAATTTCAATTCCTGTCTCGTTTGCTAGGGACTGGATCTTAACATTGGTGCCACTAACAGCCTTTATATACCACAGGAATTTCTTTGGGTTTTGTGAAATATCATTTGACAATACTCTGTCATGGTAGACATTGAAGATGTCATGTTTTGCTCTCTTGACAGCCAAATGCATTTCATTCAGCATCTGTCTATCTATAGCCCTAACTTTGTTTTACCTCATTATGCAGTAACTTCAGTTTCCTTAGAAATTTCTTTACAGTGACTGTATAGCATGGAGCTTCCCTCCCATAATGCACTGTTCTACTGGGTACATATCTATCTGGTGCATGGTCAACTATTCCTTTAAACTTGAGCCATAGTTCCTCTATATGCTCCTGCCCTTTCTGCAAGTTTAAAGTTCCTCATTGAGATGTGACACTACCAATTTTTTATCTAGTTTACTGAACGTATGTATCTTTCTACTTGTTTTAGTTGTCCTTTGTACTTTGGTAATCATTGTTGACACAACCACCAGTTTTGATACCACTTTTGATGTGAACATCCTCAAAGAGGTCTGGTATATTTGTTGCCATTAGATCCAATATATTTTCTTCATAAGGGGGGTTCCTAAGTATCAGTTCTAAGTAGTTTTCAGAGAAGGCATTTTGTAATGTTTCACAGAACGTCTTATCATGCCCATGGCTAACAAAACTGTAATTTTCCCAATTAATTATTGGATGATAAAAGTCTCCATTGATGATTACAGTATTAGTATCACAGTATACAGTATTACAGAGTTTTCGATAAACTATGAGAATCACTGGAATTACAAAAAATGTTTCTGGTTACAAATTTAGAAAAATAAGAGCAGACTACTTTTCTTCTGTAATGTGAACCACCTCCTTTACAGGAATGATAATAGATTACATGAATTTATTAATTAGTGATCTAATTAATTAATGCAGAATGTCAGTTTTTATGGAAAAATGAAGGTAACAAAACTAAGTCATCAAAGTCCAAAATTTAATAGTGGTTTTAATGAAACCTGCAATGGAAAAAGGGGTTATTCATAACTCCCAGTTTAATTATTGCAGAAGATAATTATTTCTCTGTAATTTAAATTACTTTACAGGAAAGTTGGAAAGCTATACTTTCAAATGATGTAGATCACTTCATGTAATTATCCTCATTGACTCATAGGCTTTTGGCTGTAGTGAACTGCTGTGCTAACATTAATTAACTGTACATTTTAATTAACAGTGTCCTAATGATAACTAATAACATAAATGGAATCATAGCACTTGAAACAATAATGTGAATAATAAATTCCAGAGAAATGCAAGCTAAACAAGAACTTGAGGTTTACAGGTAGGTACTACATTTTACTAGATATGATGGTAAGTCAAAAATTATCTAGACTTTCTTAGAAACACTTTTGTGGTAGTTGCACTGTGTTCCATGAGTGAGTGTTTACAGTTGGTACTACGGTGATGCTATGTGCCTCACTTGACCTTCACTGCACCAGAAATGAGCTGGCAGTGGCAGCATAAACATATCCACTCCAATGGCAGTTTGGAGGAAGGAAGAACGAAGCGCAGTGATATGATTTCTTCGGTCAGAAGGAGTGAAAGGGCTTGAAATTCATCATAGACTGTTACCACAGTAGGGAGGCAGAATATTGCAGTGGTCAAATGTTTTTGAGTGAACGAGAATTTCAAAAGTGTCCAGAGAAATGTGATGCACAAAGAGAAAGCATAGCACCCGTCAACATCCACAGCGGCTGACAAAATGGAACAAACTCAATTGATGACTTTGATGAATGGGTGAGATACTATTGATGGTGTAGCATCTGCATTGAACATCAGTCATGGTTCTGCCTATTATATCATCCATAATGAACCTGGCTTCTCTAAAGTTTGTTCTTGATTGGTTCCATGACAATTCACTGAAGAACACAAACTCGAACATCTCGAGATCTGCCAATGCTTAGTCGACCATTACAACAGAGAAGGCAAGTTGTTTTTGGAATGAATAGTGGCCTGTGATGAAATGTGGACTTATCACTATAAGCCAGAATCAAAATGCCAGAGAATTGAGTGGAAGCATCCCAGATCACCAGAGAAGGAAAAATTCAAGTCTGCGGCATCAACAGGAAATGATATGCTAACTGTGTTTAGAGATGCAAAAGGGCCTATACTGAAAGAAAAGATTACATGGAGAAGGGGAAAACCGTGAACAAAGACTATTACTGTGCATTGTTGACCAACAAACTTAAAACAGGAATTCACAGCAAACAGTGAGGTCTTTTGTCATAAAAGGTATTGCTGTTTCACGGTAACGCCCATCCTCACACTTCTCAACTCACCCTTGAAACCATCCAGAAATTGGATTTTGAGTTGCTGGAACATCCATTGTACAGTTATGATCTTGCTCCATCAGACTTTCAATTGTTTGACCCCTGAAAGATACTTTATGAGGTCACTGATTTACCTCAGACACAGAGGTACATGAAGCGTTGCACCAGGGGCTTTGCAACCAACTGGAAACCTTTTTGGCAGGAATACACAAGCTTATGGACTGCTGAACCAAGTGCATTTCAAAGAAGGGAGACTATATTGAAAAATAATGTGTAAATCAAACTGTATTTTTTAAGCAAATAAAGTATTTTATGAAAAGTCCAGATAACTAATTTTTGACTTACTCTCATAAAGATGTTGAGCCGTGTGCAGCTCACATTCATGCCATTTGTTCTTTGGCATTTTGTCACATCGAATGGTGTCTTGTTTCTTCCTTACTTATTGGCATAACAAAGTTGCTGGCTTGCCTCCTTGAGTTGCAGCAGCAGTGCTTATCGATACTGGTACTGTCGTACTATCTTTGGCGTGACTGCTAGTATTTCTTGGTGGTGGTAGTGGTGTGTGGTGGTCAGTCAGTTGGGATGGAGCATCGAGGAAGTCTCCACGGCGCGGAGCCAGGCCAGGACCGCTGGCAGCATGCATGCACTGTTGGATCGTGAGGCACTAGCTGCGAGAGCGACCAAGTTCATTTCCCACCGAACCTGTATGCTAACGCCCCATTTACCTGCCCTGGTCGTTAGCGTAGTTTTCCGGCAGTGTGCCTTTCCTCATCGTGTTGATGCTGTCTGGCATGGCATGTAGTTTGGCAGCCTTTTAAGTTGTTTGGTTCATGTTTTGCTTAGAGTGATTATTGTTCAGTTGGCTGTTTTTAGATGCCAATTTCTGAAGATGTAGTGCTGTTTGTATCCTTGTCCTCGTCCAATATTTTCCATCGTTGTGCCATTGGTCGGACGGAAGGAAATTGGTGAAATTGTTGGTCGGTCCTTGGGCCATCTCTAGTTTGGGTTGCCATCAGATTATTTAACTTCAACTTTTGGCTGCCTGTCTCACCTCACGTTACATTTGAGCTTCCTTCTCAGGCCGACCCTTGGAACGCTTCTGGGCACCACTTGTTCTGTTTGTTTTAGATTGTGCGAGGCCTTCGGCTGTGTATTAATTCAGTTCTTTTTAAATGTTATATAAAGACCTTCAATCATGTTAAATTAAAATTTTGAGGATTGATTTTATGTTTAAAAAATGTTTGTCCTTGAAATTTGTTCTATCTGAAATTGTTTGTAATCCAGGCCTTAAGTTGTTAGTTGTTCGATGTGTTATATGTGGCCTTCAGCTGAGGATTTACTTGAACCCCTTTTAATAAGGTCTTCAGCCATGTGTGTTCTTTAAAGGAAAATTTTTTACAAGAAGGAAGGGGTTTATTTTAAATTGTTGGTCTGACTTGTTGTTCAGGCCTTCATCCGTTGTTTTAGATTTGTTTGTGGCCTTCAGCCACGCAATAAGTTAATTTTTCTGTAATTAGGCTTTTAGCCATTCTGCTGTAAGTTTAAAAAGAAATTTCTTGGTTAGAAAATTTGTTTATTCATGTGTTTTAATTATATTTGTCCTTCAGACGTGTAGTGTAGCCCTTCAGCCGCTAATTGTTTTCAATCACATGTTTTTTAACTTTTATTTTTTAAATTTATTATTATTATTATTATTATTATTATTTTAATTTCGAAGTCAGGCCTTCAGCTGTTCTTGTTTTTGGTGTGGTTTTGGGCCTTCAGCCCAGAAAGTATCTCAAGTTTTCTTTAACTAGGCCTTCAGCCATATTGTCTAGTTGTGATCTTTTAAAGCAATGTGCAAATAAGTGGTTCTTAGAAAAATAAAGTTGTGTGTTTGATTGCGCAACTCAGTCACTGTTTATGGCCCCATCCACAATCATAACTTTATCGTGTACGCTCTCTGAGTACCTACCAACCAGGTTTCAGATGTCAAAAATAAGGTAAGATTTAGAGAAAATTTTTGGTTAGTCATGGGAGTAGAAAAACATAAAAGGCGGACAGGATCCACTTGCTTTGTCACAATGTAACATAACAGGTAAAACTGTGCACATAAAATGGAGTCATCTACAAATACATGAAGCTATTAGTCTTTGTGTGGGTAATTTGTACCAATATTTCATTTTCTGTATTCATTTAATAATAATTTTATGTATTAATACTTACAGAAGGACTGAATAACATACTGCAAAAAGGGCAAGAAAGAATTAAATAGTTGTTTTGACAAGTGATTGCTGTTGCAGTCCGTGCAATATATTAAAATAAAAACAATTGTAATGAGAAAATATAATAGTAGGTGATAGAATAAGTTTACAGAACTGTATAATGTATTTGGTCTAAGTATTTGTATATTGTTGAAGGTGTTTGTAACTGAATTATAGTCAGGTATATGGATGTTAATTTGACTAGAGCGATGTGTCACATGACAAAATGCAGGACAGAGATGCAAGGCACAGACTGTGGTCTTTGGTGCGCTGGGACCCATGAAGACAAGGTGGGCTAGAACGGCCTGGGGCCACAAGTGTTTTGATTCTGAGGCAGGATCAGACCTATAGTATTGTTCAGAAGCTAGGCTTGGTTTATAAGTTTGTGAGCTGTGAACATAGTTGAATTAAAGTGACTGTGATGTAGTTAACTGTTTATTATTTCCTGCCACTGCTGTGCTAAAATTATTCACAGATTCAACTGGACGATTATATGTTGGACCATCACTCACAACTAAGCATGTATCTATGAATAAAGCAATGATATACATCTGATGTGTGCTAAACATACATTAATATCCTTAGTTCTCTATGTCATTGCTCCATTTACTCTTATATATCTGTAGTTCGCTGACTGATCTCATAGGCCAGCTTAATAATCATTTATGTAAGGGCATAAGGTAATGGTGTGCAATGAGATCCCTGTGCAGATGAGCCATTTAAGAGATTGTGCACTTGCCCTCTGCTGGTTTGGAAGCAGCAGTAGGTACCTCTCATTGTTAGTATCGTTGCAACAAAAAAATGACTCTGAGCACTATGGGATTTAACTTCTGAGGTCATCAGTCCCCTAGAACTTAGAACTACTTAAACTTAACTAACCTAAGGACATCACACACATCCATGCCCGAGGCAGGATTCGAACCTGCGACCATAGCGGTCGCGCGGTTCCAGATTGTAGCGCCTAGAACCGCCCGGCCACACCAGCTCATTGCAACAACTTTTACGTTGGATTATAAGACATGCTTCTAAAACCCTGAAGGATGAATAGTCTATAATAAAATTGTTTTTGCTTCTAGTATTGTCACTGAAAATTATAGAGTTCATCATAATTCACTCTTGTTATTAAGAAGAAATTCAATTAGGAAGTATATCTGTTAGAAGATAAGTGTAAAGATCTCTAGCTCCCCGAAGAAGCTCCTGGAAAATGTTCAGTTTTTGACTTCTTATTTCATGCTTTATTATTATTATTATATATTTTTGTATCATGCTTCTGTAGGATAAATACTTTTTACACCTTAGCTGCATTGCCCCAGAATACTATGTATGCGGATAGTACTGAATGAAAGTATGCTTGCAGTCCTGTCTGCACGCTAACACAGTGAGAAAGACTCGTAACTGCAATGCAGACAGAACTGAGCATTTTAATTCTGTTGCCTCTACATTTATTATCCATCTGGATACCCAATAACTTCAAATATGGAGCCTCATCCAGCGTCTGCCTACTAATCTCTACTTCTGATTCCTATAAGCCATTATTATTTGTTTGGAATTGTATAATATAAGTTTTTTGTAAGATTATGGGTTAGGCTGTTAGCCATGAACCTGTTGTAAGCCTGTTCTTCCAGTATTCACCTGTCTGAGTCTGGTATTGACGTGTTCAAACTCTTTATCAAGACACTAGTCTTTAGTAAACATTACAGTTTCAGAATAATCCTCCAGTTGTCTGAGTAAATCATTATTTAGATCAAGAACCTTGCGACACACCATATTTAATTTTTCCCCTTGTCTGAATTTGATCTTTTTTCCATCATATCACTTGCTGATGTGATCCTCTGCTTTCTGTTGTTAAGACAAGACTACAGTGTCAGTTTCCCTGATAGAATTTTATGATCTACACAATCAAAGATTTTGATAAGCTCACAGAAAATTCCAACAGGGCAGTTTTTCTTGTTTAGTCCTGTCCTGCTAGAATTGAGTTCATAAGATAATGTTTTGTTTTCTCAGAAGAGAAGTCTTTACAGAAGTCAAACATAGTTGTTGTTAAAAAGCTATGCTCAGAGAGACTGTTCAATATTCTGTTGTAAGCTACCTTCACAAATTTTTTAGAACATAGGAAGGAGGGATATGAGTCAAATATTATATACACTTTTATAAATGGATGTTACTACTAAAAATTTCAGTCTTTCAGGAAATACACCTTGATTCGTCAACTAGTTACAAAGGTAGCTCAAGGGTGGTGCTACTAAGTCAGCACAACATATTAGAACTTTGAATGAGATACCATCATACCAAGAAAAAGTTACTCCATCAGGGACCTAATGAGCTATTAGAATTTGTATCATTCATTTCACTGCTGCTGCCATCTAGGAGTTCACCTTACTGAGTTTGTTTCCTGCTAGTAATCTTTCAAATCATCTTTGTCTTGTTCTTGGAATTTTGAATTTTTTGTACATAATATACATTTTTGCCTTTTTGTTAACACACTGAAGAATATTGCAGTACTGAGTATAGTGCACTTTTAAGTTTTGATTAGAGCTAGCCCTGTGCTTTAAATGAAACTCTCTCTTCATAGCAAATGAAATTTGATGGCAGATGTTAGATACCCATTTTATTGACTTCCACCTTAAGTTTTTCTCACCTGCTGTGAAGAAAAACTGGCTTCCTAATGTTGTAAGAATGCTTTTCAAGAAAACTTCAAATTTTTCATTTGCTGTCTGCCCTTGATAAACCTCTTTCCATTTTTGTTTCTGTAAATTTTCTCTTCGTAGTGTAACTGAATTAGCATTTGAATCACTCTTGTTCAAAAGGGCCATAGTCCAATAAACATAGTTTTGAGCAAACTTGAAAAAAACTGTTTAATACTACCAAATCTCATTACAGCATCTTTTTAATGATGTAGTCTTATTACATACATAAATTATATAAACATGAATGAAAAATATTTTATAAAAAGTGTGATAGATGCCTAAATTCAAGGATTTACATCCTTTTGAAAAAGTCTCACTTCTTCTCATATTATTATTGTAAAAGAAACGTAAATTTATTTGAAACAAGAAAAATGTTCATTTAATTATTATTTCATTCCTTTTACGTCATCAGAACACTTTTTATTATCTCTGTTTCACTCATCATGGACTGACCTCAGAAGGTA
Source organism: Schistocerca nitens (assembly GCF_023898315.1). NCBI lineage: Eukaryota > Metazoa > Arthropoda > Insecta > Orthoptera > Acrididae > Schistocerca > Schistocerca nitens. The sequence continues at coordinate 342,702,184 of NC_064617.1, forward strand.
AGTAGGCACTGTTGGCAATACTGAATCATGCCGACAATGAGCCAGTTAGAAAATATGCTGAAACAAACCATTAACGTATGACAGAGCTACCACATGCCTCGAAGATCTGGCCTGTAATTGAAATGTGAAATGATTAGATGAGGGACTTAACTTTATTCTCTTGAGGCACTGGTTTTTTGTTAGTTTCTTCAGAAATGAAATTTTTCTTATAATATTCCAACCACCAAGGTCTATAATCTGTGATTGCTGTTGAATAATGTATTTCCTTATGGTGAATTTGTTTTTTGTACTATTAATAAGTTCTGTTATTTTATGAACACTTTAGAGCCATTTTTTCAAGACTCCCTTAATTGTACTGAAGTCCCTCAGGACATATAACAAACAGCAATGGTTTTCTTGATATCATGAATACAGAATAGATTCACTATTACTTGCCTCAAATAAAACAATTTTTGAAATGGAGAAACAAGCAGCTGAGTATTTGCATATCGTCTGTTGCTGTTGTTTAAGTACTGGGATGTTTACTTCCTTCTTCACTTTCCATTTTCATACCAGAATAGAACTAATTACTTCATAAGTGAACAATGTATTCTACAGCTGGACGTCTTTTGTTCACATTACTGAGATCAAAGCTTTTCTGCTTCATTATGTTGGCATGTGTGGTCACCCAAATGATAGCTTGAAATTTTCATTAAAAAGTTGGTAATGAAACTGATAACTAACTTTCACTTTTGGATGCTTCTACTCAAACAACTCATACGTAACCTGTACATTTAATTTGGCATTGAGATTCTTAACAGGGCAACTGCTATAGCAAGTGGATTTTGTTGTAAATGAGCGTGTTTCATCACTGAGCCTTATTGGAGAATGTGCTTACGCCTCATGTTTTATGTGCTTTTACCTGTGAAGCTCAACTGTCTGATTCTTTTCACACTTTTTCAGATACAAAAAGTATTGACAAAAACACTTTTAAGTACACACCCTGCTGCTGGTTATCATGTTTCAAAACATGATATTTTAATGGTGGACTCTTCGATCTTGTAGGCTCTTCTTTCCTTGGTTGACAGCATTGAATTTCACATGTATCAGGGAACCTCTTTTTGAAGATATCTTGACCACCCTTTGTATGCATATTGACAAAAACACTTTTAAGTACACCCCTTGCTGCTGATTATCATGTTTCAAAACATGATATTTTAATGGTGGACTCTTTGATCTTGTAGGCTCTTCTTTCCTTGGTTGACAGCATTGAATTTCACATGTATCAGTGAACCTCTTTTTGAAGATATCTTGACCAGCCTTTGTATGCATTTCATGTAAGGGAGTGACAATTTTGCCCTGCTGAACCTTTGGTACCATGTAAAAATTTTTTTTCTCACCTGCAGTCACAAAAATGAGGCAAGAACTGTAAAGTATTATCTACAGTATATGGTATGAATAAAATTATTATGGAAGTATTAGCTCATTTTAACCTGTTATATTTTGACATAGTGTACATATAGTTTATGTCAACAAAAATAATCAGTTTTGAAAAAATAATACAGTTGGATGGATAAAAAATCTATTTACCAAATGGCAACAGGAAAAACTTAAGGAAATGTGCAAGCTTTCAAGGCCAGTGTCTTCTTCTTCTGCGAGAAGGGTTGAAGGGGAAGGAAGAAGGATGAAGGAAAAAGACTGTCAGGTTTAGGAAAACAGGAAAATTATGGATAAATCACCCAGAACCCCAGAGATTTACTGGACTTGATGAGAAGGAAAGATTGATTGTTAAGGACTGCAGTGGATGAGATTTGAAAACCTGAGAGCTTAAAGGTGGAAGATATGGTAATAAGCTAGACAGAAATTACTGACAAAATGTTCAAGAGTTAATAAGAGTGGAAAACTAAGTGCATTATGCATGGTAGGCATGTGAAGTGGGGTGGGGGGTGGGGGGTGGGGAGGGGAATAAAAGGTTTAGAAAATTAAAAGGAAGTGAAGAACGGAATAGTTACTGAGAAGAAATGCTGAGACAAATGAAATTAACATAAAACAAGGCTAAGTGGTTGGGGAGAACTAAGGACATGTAGTAATGCCAATTCCCACCTGTGCAGCTCTGGGAGACTGCTGTCAAATTGGAGAATCCAGAATTGTATGGTGAAAATGGCACTCAGGTCATGACTGTCATATTGTAGAGAATTCTCTGCAACAGGATATTCTGTTTTGCTAATATAGAAGGCTGAACAGTGTTTATGTACCAGCTGGTACACAACATGTCATTTTACGGGTGACAATACCTTCAATAGTATTTCTTTTGCTAGTTACAGGCCTGGTATAGGTGGTGGTAGGAGGGTGCATAATGGGAATCTTATAGTGGTGACACTCACAGTGGTAGGGGCCATAGGGTAGGGAAATTGGTGCAGAAGGAGCATAGTGACTAACCAGGATATTGTGGACATTAGAGGGGAGGTGGTGACAAAGAGCTATAGTAGATGTGGTCGGCAAAATGTCAGACAGAATGGACATCATTTCAGTGCAGGATTTCAGGAAGTCATAGCCTTGTTGAAGAGCTGATTAATACCTTCAAGTCCAGGATTGTACTGAATGACAAGAGCTGTATTTCTAAGTTGTTTTCTGGAGGTATTATTTTTATTGGGATTGGCTGTGATGTCCAGGAAATCGGACATGAATTGAGTCAGATGCCAATCCTATTTGGGAGGGAATATTTGTGATGGAAAGGATGGTAACTGTCAAAATGTAAGTACTGTTACTTGTTAGTCACTGGACTCTTTCCTTCATCCCTCTTCCAGCCCCTTCATCCCTTCTGCTAGAAAAAGGTGCCATAGCTGCAAAAACTTGCATATTTACTTAATTTTTATATGTGTTTTCTTCTGCTGTCACATGGTGAGTGGGTCTTTTATCTATGCAATTATATTATACTTTCAAAAATTGATTACTGGTTTTTTTATTGATACATTTGCTCCTGTAGCCATCATTCCTAATTATGTAACCCCCTTGTCAGTCTTTGTTGTTGCTATGTTGCTCAAACTGTCAACTATTTGTGATAGTTTGCTCCTTTATTTATCTGTACCACCTGTGTTAACCACATCTTTCTCCAACATCTTTCCTAGTACTGATGTCCATGTGTATGGATGGGTCCATTGTTATTTATGGATTTGCTTGTAACTCTTTGTTTATGGTTCACTATATCACTGCAGGGCTCTCTTCCGATCATCTTTTGCTGATTTATTTGAAAACTTTACAGCACTTTTAATTTCTTTTGTTCTCACCACTTACCTTGCTTCTACATGATTCTTCCACATATTTGGTCATTTGGTTTTCACCAAACTGCACTGATCAACTGTTACTGCCATTTCCTGTATTATGTTATATCCTAAACACAGAGGTTCTGTTTTCTCCCATGATTTTCTCTTTCTGTTTGCCCTATTTTTAAGCAGACCATTGCTTGTGTCTGTATATGTGTGGATGGATATGTGTGTGCGAGTGTATACCCGTCCTTTTTTCCCCCTAAGGTAAGTCTTTCCGCTCCCGGGACTGGAATGACTCCTTACCTTCTCCCTTAAAACCCACATCCTTTCGTCTTTCCGTCTCCTTCCCTCTTTCCTGATGAGGCAACAGTTTGTTGCGAAAGCTTGAATTTTGTGTGTGTGTTTGTGTTTGTTTGTGTGTCTATTGACCTGCCAGCACTTTCGTTCGGTAAGTCACATCATCTTTGTTTTTAGAAATATAAATACTTGGATTTACAGTTTTTGGGTATATGAAAATCAGTTATCATTTAGCCGCTGTTGTAAATAAAGTGGATGACAAACTTTGGTTCTTTAGCCGGTTACTGGGAAAGTGCCTAGCCCATGAAGAAGACTGCTCACAAAACACCTCTGCATCCCATCTTTGGGATCCCATCCCATATTTGAGAATTTGAGGAAGTTACTAATGTCCTGTGCATAATCAAATTTGTAGTGAATTGGCATTTGTGATTTAGTTACTGTAGCAGATACTGTGATTACATATTGTGTCACTTAATTTTTCCTTCAAGAGGAGTGTATATTATCTACATTTATCATAAATTAGCTCATTTTTGAGTTTGTTAATGACTATAACTAACCTGAGAAAGTTTTTGGGTAATGAGTAGTTTTTGCCACAGGTTTTCCTGTTGCCTTTATAGAAATCTCATATTGTGTCTTTATTTCAATTCTTATAGGGAATTATTTAATTGGATAGATAAAAAAATCTGCTCACCAAGTGATGGCAGAACATACACATAACAGACTCTTGTGATTGGCAAGATTTCTGAGCCAATGGCTCCTTCTTCAGGCAGAAGGGTTGAAGGGGAAGGAAGAAGGGTGAAGGAAAAGGTCTAGGAAAAGTGGTAGATTTTGGGAAAGTCACCCAGAACCATGGGTCAGGGCAGGCTTACCATACGGGATGAGAAGGATCCTTCTATCTCGTACGTGACTGCAAGTGGCATGTCAGTGGTAAATCTAGGCACTCTGTTCAGTGTAGATGGGGCCCAGGGAGAACTCAGGTTGTTATACTCATCCCTCTGACCAAGTTCAAGGTGGTCTTTCACTGAAACTGAAACTGGGTCAGTGGGATTCACTTCACCAAATTTAGGGCTACGTGTTTTGTTCTGTGTTGAGAAAAAACAAACACAAAATATTGGGGTATATTAATTGTTGGCAGTTAAATTTATAGTGAATAATGATACCTGTTAGGGAAATGGCAGCAAGAGACAGGAAAGGACAACAGGTGAACTCAGTGTGTATGCCAGGGGGTGTAATTCAACATGTTGAAGTGGCTATTCTAGCAGCCACTGAGGCAACAGGGTGCAACCAGCTGCAGATTGTGGCACATGTTGGAACCAATGATGGTTGTCATCTGGGCTCTGAGGTAATACTTGGGTCATTCCGGTGACTGACAGAGAAAGTTGTGAAGACCAGTCTTTCACATGTAATGTCAATGAAGTTCACAGTTTAAAGCATTGTCCTCAGAACTGATCACAGCCCCCTGGTTCCGAGGCAATAGGAAGGTCTGAACCAGCAATTTTGAATGCTCAGCGACAAGCTAGGCTGCAACTTTCTGGACTTGTGCCATAGGGTTGAGAGCTGTAGAGTGACTCTAAATGGGTCAAGTATGAACTACACTTCAGAGACTGTTACCAAGGTAGTTGGCAGTATGTGGGGTGCACACAAGGGTATTTTTAGATTAGGCAACTCTCCAGACAGTCCAGAGAATGACAGCTGTAGGAGGCCCAGAAGTATAAGTGTAAATTCAACAGAATTCATCTCACAGGTAAAAGTATTAAAATTTTAGAAAGCATTTTGTAATTGGCACAAAGCAGCGATCAGTATAAAATGCTAAAAAATAAAAACAGTTTTGATCGCATTTTCAGATTTTTATTCATTGGCAACCGGCTTCAAGCCTTTCCTCAGATTATCTTCATGCTTTTCCCCACCATTATGCCTGCTGGTGGTAGCAGACAGAGCAAGATCTGTAGAAGTAAAGATGTCTTGCTCCATCTGCCACCACCAGCAGGCATAATGGTGAGAAAAAGCCTGAAGATGGTCTGAGGAAGGGGCCAAAACTGGCTGCTAATAAACAAAACTCTGAAAACGTGATTGAGACTGTTTTTATTTGATAAAACTATTTTGATAAAACTATTAAAATCCTAATAATTAACTGCTGAAGCATTCACAACAAAAGGACAGAGTTTGAAGAGCTCCTGAAAAGCAGCGAATTTCACATAACGCTAGGTACAAAAAGCAGGTTGAAGCCTAAAAGTGATATTAGTGAGATTTTTGGGGAAAATTTAAGTATATATCAAAAGGATTGGCTAATGGGAAATGGAAGTGGTGTGTTTGTCATAGTAGCCAAGAAACTCCTATACATTGTGATAGAAGTTGAAGCTGAATGCAAGAGCGTTTGGGCACATCTCAGTTTTAGAGGTGGACATGAATTGGTAATTGGTTCTTTCTGTTGCCCACAATACTCATCTCCTGTTGCAACTGCAATATTTAGAGAAAACCTCAGTTTACTTGCATATATAATTCCCAATCATACTGTAATCAGTGGAGATTTTAGTCATCCAACAATCAACTGGGAAAATCACAGTTTTGTTATAGTGGGCATGACAAGACATCCTATCAAACATTGCTATATGCCACGCAGTCTAAGGCGCCTTGTCACGTTCCTTGTAGCTCCCCCTGTTGGAGGTTCGAGTCCCCCCTCGGGCATGAGTGGGTGTGTTATTTATTGCTTCAGTTGATTTAAGTTACATTAAGTAGTGTGTAGCCTTAGGGACTGATGACCTCAGCAGTTTGGTTCCATAAGACCTTACCACAATTTTTTTCAAAAAACCTATGTCCAGTATTTCAAGAGCCAGTATTAAGAGAAGACCCTAGTAATACACTTCAGATCCCTATGTATCACTCCCATAGGGACTGTGAAGACAAGATTAGACAAATTACAGAGGCACTAATGCATAGTATAGTGCTAAGTAGTTTCTGCCATCCCTTCACAGTGGTTTGCAGCATATGTAATTAACTGGTAATATCACATTCTCTTTGTTTTGAAAAGACTTTGCCCAGTAACCTTTGAATGTAATATCCAATATCAGAGATAACAGTAAATTAAAATCTGCTTGTTGTGATTATTTTCATACATTTAAGTGCTATGGAATCACCCTCTGGATCAGTTCACTGGTACCAAAAACATGGTTTCCACTGAAAAAAAGTTGTCAGATTTATGTATCGAGTGCTTCCAAGAACCCACTGTTTTGGTCTTTTTAAGCAAGTAAGGATATAGATCACTACTCAGAATATAATTATTTGTTCATGGCTTCACAAGCAACAATTTGTTATACCATAAAACAAATTAAACATATCACAATCATAACACAAGAAGGAAGTATGTCATACACTGTGACCCATAGAATTTAACCTAAATCTTTTACTCACTTCCATGTGATATTAAATTTCTTCAAGATAAGGAATTATTTGAAAGGTTAATAATGGAGTTTGTGCTTGAAAATGGTTTTTATTCATCAGATTAATTTAACTGAGAAATACGGGCAGTTTCCAACATTTTTCTATGTTTGCTGTTTAAAGACAGACTGTTTCCCACATTTTTCTATGTTTTCTGTTTTATGTTTCTATTGACCTTCCTATGTGCTTCTGCATATTTGTATGTTCTCCTCAGTTTGATGACGATTTTCCACTGTTGTCACTTCCATGTGCAGTTTTGTCTACCTAGAATATAGAGAGGAAATTTTTGAAATGAAAGGAGTGGTAACTGTCAGACTGGAGATGGTGGTTAGCAGATTTAAGCTGACAAAGATTTTTAAAGATCCAGAAAGCAATGCCCATCAATATGGCTTCAGAGGCAGAGAGGACTGGATGAATATAAATTGGAAAGCATTTGAAGTGTCAGAGAAATTGATGCAGAGCTTTTTGGCTCTGGATCCATATCATAAGGTTGTTATCACACTTCTGAGCCACAAAAAAGTTTTAAATTCCTACAAAGTGTGAATGGCTCATTAACAGCTCAGCATGAGAAGTTTCTATATGATCAGCTATTTGTGTTACATCACTTTGTTTGAAGATCTAGCTTTTAAAGGAGACATATACGAGCATGAAAAGTCCAATGAAGGGCATAGTAAATTACAATGTGAGGGACATGATAGAATGTATTGTTAAATGACATCAAAGCTTTGGATTTGAACAGATGCTGAAGTTTTATGGTGGGAGGGGGGATGAGATGAGTGTTATTGTTATCCTTATGAAGGTAGGCTAAGGGCAATGGGCTTAAGATGCTACTCCAAATAGTGGCAATCCTCTCAAGGTATAATAAGGAGCCAAAATGGAGTGAGTGTGGGTAGTTGGGATTTTCGAACTTGGAAAACTTGTAGATATTGTTCTTGTGGTGATGAGGTAGAGAATGTATTTTATGTCAGCCTTGGAGATCTTACTGACCAAGTGGAATGATGTAACTGAAGCTAAATTTGCAAGTGGAGTGTCTGGCCAAGAGCTTCCATCAGTTTTGCACCTCAGTGGTCGAAACATTGTTTTTAGATGGGACTGCCAATTTAGTTATGCTTGACTCAGAGGTAGCAGTTCAATTGCTGATAGTGTAAGAAATTTTCACCACCGTATTTGACCAACAGAAGGAGATGTGATAGTGTGAAGTTCCTGATCACCATCATGCCAGTGTTTTCAATTGAATTCCAAACCTTTCTGCTGTGTCTTGTGGAATGAGGGCATGTGACATGGTTGATGGTGATCCATGCAACAGATAGGAACATAAAGCTTGACCACACTTTATACATGTCCAATAGTAATGAACAAATACACTGTAGACTCAACTCTCATACGCTGTGAAGATACAGCCTGTTGTTCATTGAGGAAGAAAAGCTTTTCTGATCCGTTAGTTGAACCTAATCTTCAATGGCTACCAGCCAACAATGCCACATGACTCTTCCTTTCTGGAGAGAATGGTTATTTCAGGATATATTTTGATACATTGAATGGTATTGTTTCAATCATTACTAAACTGGTAACTTCGGAGAGGTTCATGAAAAGGCTACTGATGAAAGTCAGAAGACACTGGAAAGTTGAAAGGAGGTAGAGCGGTATATACAAACTAGATGAGATAAAGTTTGGCAAATGTCTTTGTAACAAAGGACCCAAGCTTATATATTTGGAGAAGTGTTACCATATACATGGTCTGTGTATTTCCTAAATTAAAAGAAATGAATAATAATATGTCTTAACCACCTGGAATGCCTACTCTTAAATAAAGAATTTTATTTTTCATGCACAGAAAAATATTTGTACCCATATTCTTCCACATTTTATAGGTTTAGCAGTTTTGATCATGGGAAAATTGTTTGGGAAGGATATGCAGTGTCATGTAATTATACTCAAGAGTAATATTTAACCTCTGTTCTGATAACAGCTGATGGATATGTAAGAAGTGAAGCAGTAGCTGCAATATTTCTTCAAAAATCTGATATTGCTCGCCGTCACTATGCAGAAATTGTGCATATTGGTATAAACACTGATGGCCATAAAACCACAAGCATGTCTTACCCATCAAGAGAAATGCAGTCACGTTTGCTGGAAGAGACCTACAGATCAGCTTCTATTGACCCAGCAAGTGTGGATTATATTGAAGCCCATGGAACAGGCACAAAGGTAACAACCCTGCGTAGTATGTGTAATTATGTTTAATTAGCATACTACGATGGCAAACTTCGAACTTAAGATGATAAATTATTATTCTTCAAATAATAATTTACAGACTAGTAAAAGTCAGATCAAATATATATTCAGTGACATCAATGCTTAAATACCTCCACAAGTAGAAAGATTAATTGAACTCACAGTTCTGAGGCCAGACATTCCTTCTGGCAGAGTCGAGAGAAGATGGGAGAAGAATAAAAAAAGTAGAAATATCTTAAAGACTAGGTCTTATACTGACTGACGTTCGTTCTTCTATTATTTCCATCCTATCTTCTTCTGTATATATCTGTGTGTTCCCTTCTTTTATACATCAGTTGGTTTTTATCTTATATTTTCTCTGCTCTCATATCTTAAGTCTTCGTGCCTTATTGATAGTGCATTTCGTTTTCTGGCTTCTTCTGATCTATATTTTAATGTTGCATTATCTTTGTCTCCTTTTGTGTATTCCCTTCTTGATTCCCTAAATTCTAATGGATGTTTACTTGATTTGATGCTATTTTCACTTAACTACTCACATCCAAGTTATGTGTTAGTGCTGGTAGTGATTAATCATTCCACCAATGTAGGTAAAGTTAGCATGCTACATACTTTAATCTGAAATTTTAATTAATAAAAGGAATGTTTACTTACGTGGGAGGTAAAACTGTGTGCCTCACCAAGGATGAAACAAAATCTTTTACTTTTCATGGAAAGTGTGGTACCAAATGTTGTCAGTTGGTAGAAGATTATCAATGAAATCCAAAGCTCAGCTATGTTTTTGTCAAAGTGTAGGACTCTTAAAATATGAAATGTCACTTACCATCTGAAGTATTGCAGTTCTCTGAGAAGTTCGTGGTGTAACACTGAAAACAGCAGAGTATGATTTAAAATAAATTTTTCAACTTCATCTTTTTTAATTTTTTATTTACATTTCTTTTTGGATGTAGTCATCACATCTTGACTTTTGTAAACATCATTTTGTTAACAAAGGTATATTATGTATCATATTTGTGTACAAAGATTTACTACATAACATATTTATCTACAAAGGTTAATACATAAAACATACAGCTTGGAATTCCTCCAATGAACACAGGCATTTATTTTTAAGAAATATTTTGTATGTAATAACATTTGGGTGTGTGACCCTAATGACTTACAAACATTATACAAAGCGATATTTAGTTTTGATAAGATCGCAATGACAGGTCTCCCTGTACCCAGACCATGTATCAGCCTAACCTCTCTCATTTGTAGTACCAGTATTCTTTTCAGGTGCTCATAAGTGGCACACCACCTCAACTCTATCCTATAATTTACAAATGGGAAAATTAATTGGCAGTATATCATTTCCATTGTTGTTACACACCATTTTGGACAGTTGACTTAATAAGTGCTATGCACTGCTTATTTTCCTACACATGAAACTGACATAGTTTTCCTATTGTGGCTGCCAAGTACAGACCAAGGAATTTAAAGCCTTCATCGTCTGTGTACAAAATTCCACAGACATTGTCTACACATCTGTTGCATGAGTTGCTTGCTTTGAACTCAACTTACTATGATTTTCTGATATTGACAGTTAGGCCCCAATTACTAAATTATTTAATCACTTCTGATGTCTTATGTGTTGAAAAATATGTTATATCCTCCATATTATCATCATAAAACAACAGAGATATGTCATCAGTGTAATTAATTACATGGGAATTAGAAGGTTCTACAATGTCATGTACAAATATGAGAAAAAGAAATGCTTGCACTAACGACGCCTGCAGCATTCCCTGCACTAGTGTTTCCTTCATAGACTGGATGTTGATTTTTCTCATCCCATTCTGATAATTTATACTTGCACATTGTTTATAACTTTTAGTCACATAGATAGGAGTTCAAGGGTTGTGTGTGTGATATCACATGTCTTCATGGAAGAGAAATAGCTATAAATATTTGGGAGACAACATATTTCTATTCTGAATCATATTTACACCAGCTTTTAAAAATATACATTTACTAGGCATGTAAGTTGCTATAAAGATAAGATATTGTTTTAAGCTCCACTGTATTTGTCAAAATATTACACTTCCCGGACTATAAGTTTTAATTTTAATTCTGATATACTGTTTTCTCAGGTCATGTTTTAACTTCAAAATTTAAAAAGATTTTTCCTCATACAATATCGAGAATGAAATTAAATTACTGACAAAGATCAAAATATGACTCATAATGTAAAAAATAAGCCTGAACAGGTGTAACAATTTTGTTTCAGAGATTATCAAAGGAGAATTACTATTGGTTTCAGACACACCTTTTAGTTGTTTTATCAGGCTCAGAGGCACTTCTAACTTTTTGTTGCTTTCATTCTACAGCAGTTTCATGGGCACCAGCTTGTTTAAATAAATTGGACATATTACCAAAAAACAGTTTTAAAACATTGTTTTACTTTTTCATGGTGTCATTAATTTAAGTAAAATATGTCCATCCTTTAGATCTCAGTGGCGTCAGGACACAATAAAAGCCAACAAACCTTTGACAAGAAGCAGTCACTGCATGACTGCAAACCATGACAAACAATATGGCAATGAATAGAGGAGCAGGCCCAGTGGTCAAAACTCAGTGTGGGGGATGGAAGGCAGTACCATAGACACAAGCAGTCACTCATGCACTTCAGGGATAAGCCCGTAAAATTGATTTGATACAAGTACTTTTCTTTTGATATTGATTCTAAAAGTACTTGGTATCAAAACAAAAATATCAAGTACTTACTTGAAAATTTTATCAGAACATCCCTGCATGTGTCGGCCCATAAAAGTAAACAAAGCTCACGATGTTACGCCTCCCCCCCCCCTCCCCCAACCCCTCCCAGCTGCCATAATACATGTTTATGCAGCATGCGCAGCATTGCTGCCAAATGATGCATGAGGAGGGTTGTGGCACTGTACTAATGAAGTAGCTACACATTATACAATGTGTTCATCAGGCAACAAATTAAATAATTTTTCATCACAGCTTACATTCACTGATTTAAAAAAAAGGTGGTCCATTCCTTACATCACCCACTTAGGGGCTGACTCTCTCTCTCTCTCCCTTTCTACATCTACATCTATATTTATACTCCGCAAGCCACCCAGTGGTGTGTGGCGGAGGGCACGTTACGTGCCACTGTCATTATCTCCCTTTCCTGTTCCACTCGCACATGGTTCGCGGGAAGAACGACTGCCGGAAAGCCTCTGTGTGTGCTCGAATCTATCTAATTTTACATTCGTGATCTCCTCGGGGGGTATAAGTAGGGGGAAGCAATATATTCGATACCTCATCCAGAATCTCGAAACCTGGACAGCAAGCTACACCGCGATGCAGAGCGCCTCTCTTGAAGAGTCTGCCACTTGAGTTTGCTAAACATCTCCGTAACGCTATCACACTTACCAAATAACCCTGTGATGGAACGCACCACTCTTCTTTGGATTTTCTTTATCTCCTCGGTCAACCTGACCTAGTACGGATCCCACACGGATGAGCAATACTCAAATATAGGTCGAACAAGTGTTTTGTAAGCCACCTCCTTTGTTGATGGACTACATTTTCTAAGGACTCTCCCAATGAATCTCAACCTGGCACCCGCCTTACCAATAATTAATTTTATATGATCATTCCACTTCAAATTGTACCACATGCATACTACCAGATATTTTACAGAAGTAACTGCTACCAGTGTTTGTTCCGCTATCATATAATCATACAATAAAGGATCCTTCTTTCTATGTATTCGCAATACATTACATTTGTCTATGTTAAGGGTCAGTTGCCACTCCCTGCACCAAGTGCCTATCCACTGCAGATCTTCCTGCATTTTGCTGCAATTTTCTAATGCTACAACTTCTCTGTATACTACAGCATCATCCGCGAAAAGCCGCATGGAACTTCCGACACTATATACTAGGTCATTTATATATTTCTTTCTCTCTCTTTACGTCTCTCTCTCTCTTTCTTTCTTTCTCTTTCTCTCTCCTTTTCTCCTTTTTTTTTTTTTTACATATTCTTCCTCAGCATTCAGTAGGTTGAATGGTATAGTCATAAAAAAGTAACAGGCAAACCCACTTTTGCATTTATAATATTAGTGTGGATTGTGGATTTATTTAAGTTCTTATTTAAGTTACAGAATACAGAAACTTATCCTAGGCTGTTCCAATACTCCAGAGAAGGAAGTCACATCATCTCCATGGGGATCAATTACAATCGGAGTCCTAGAGGGTCAATCATTGGTTCACTACTGTTCTTGCTTTATGTGACTGATCTGCTATTTTATTTGAAACAGGAGTGAGAATTAGTCCTGTTTGCCAATGATACAAGCATTATTGTGAAGCTGAGCAAAGAAACAGCAATGTAGAAGGTAGTGAATGATGTTTTCGGAAAGTAGGTGAGAGTCTTGCACAAATGAGCTAGCTTTAAACGTTGGAAGAACACTGCTCATCCTGTTTTCTACTGTCAAAATAAACTACTTCCAGTTAACTTATTATATCAACAATAAATAATAAACAGAATAGAAAATTCTTAGGTCTTAGGTGTACATGTTGATAAAAACTGAAAGCTGCATTAGGACTTTATGTAGAATTAGTGGTGATGAGTGAAAACAGGTGCCCTGGTGGGGCTTGAACCCAGGATCTCCGGCTTACTAAGCAATTGTGTTAACCACTGTGCCACCTGGTCATAGTGTTTACTGAAAATGCACAGACTATCCTGGTACACTCCCTAGGTCGATTCACATTCCCATGTAGTACCACCTATCTACTGTCCCTGTCCATGTTCTCCAAGTCCACCGAATTTTACATATCTTCTTGAGATCAAAGGAAATGTGCATTTGCAACTGAAGATAGTGGAGTCATTGTCTGCTGAGGTGAATCAGTTATATGAATGCGAGGTGCTTGTTCTGTAGGACATGACTGAAAGAATGGACAGCACGCTAAATCCACAGCTATGATAGATATTATGTAAATTGATGGTGGAGGGGGGAGAGAAAAGAAGGGAAGTAAAAGGAACTAACGATATCAGTTTAAATAACTTTCCAGCTATGCTATTTGTTGTATGCTTTATATGCATATCTGCTGTTTGCAATCACACACAAACATGCTTGGGTATTGTCATTCCTTTCATTTTCTTGACTGCTTCAAACTGGAAATTTCCATTGGTTGCAGCATCACAGATTATTTCAGTTAGCAAGCAGAAACACCTCTTATCTTAACCTTGCATTAGTCCTCTAGATATCTATGGGCATAAATTTGTTATTGTTCCAGTTAGTCCTTCTTTTGTTCCAATTTGATATTGAGGCAGTGGAGCTTTGTGAAGTTAATGTGATGGGGAAGTGGCCTGAACCTGTAGGATATGGGTGCACTACCCATTTAAAGTCTTGCATGGTATTTGAAGTGAAAAGTGTAAGGTCTGTTGCCAACGATCTTTGATCTGGAAGTAATTATTGCATTGGTGACTCATCATTTAGAATGATTAAATTAAAATCATTGACCACATCCATTGTGGCCTCTCCATACATGTCACTTATTTTGCAACCCAACATGACAGTGTGCGTTGAAATCCCTGCAAAACATAAATGTTGGTTCTAGTCAGTTAATTAATACATTGTTATCATTTGGTGTATTGAAATGAGGTTGAATGGTCCTGATGGAGCAGATTGATGTTGAGTTATAATTTCCATAATTAAATTAAAAAGTTTTTAGTATGGAGATATTTCTACTTAATTTGGCTGTCTTCCAGAAATTTGGGGTTGCATTTAATATTCTCTGTGGGGATTTTTGTTATATTCAGTGGCATGATATTGAGAAGGATATGAGCTATTGATGGTAGGAGTGCAGAGTGCAGAGGTGAAGGGTCCCACTGTGGTGAGCAAAGAACAGGTCACCATTGTTGACAATAAGGAGTCTTACGGTGTTTTTTAGCTTGACAATGCACATTTGCCATCATGTGCTGGTGCTATTAGTGCTACTTCCACATTTGAGTAGCTACTTGCTAAGCTTTTAGCTTGCATGAATATTATTCTTTATTTCGTTGCAGTTTCCTTGATCTGGTACTGAGCTATGTATTCAGGGAAAATCCATTTCATTTCATTATGTGTATTGCTGCAACAAAGTCTCTGAAGTGTGTAGTTGAGCATTCAGTCCAAAAGTGATCTCCTCCAAAATTTGTGCTTCATGGGGCAGACAGACACTGAGTACTAACATGATTAAATCAGAGACAAAACACTGATGCACTGGCAGTATATGCATCTCTGCAGAGCACAACATCCCATACACCATGATAAATAAGGCAGTGTTTGTGAGTTAAAAGTAACTGCACGTGTTTTATATATGATGACCCTGATCTTCCCACTTTTGTTTACCTTCTTTGTCATATATGGATGGCACTGCAAGTGCCAGAATAGCAGACACTATAGCATTAGAAATATCTTCTTCAGTGAGATGAGTGTCCATATTCCATATTAGAACCTGACACTGAGTTATATAGTAAGGAATGTATGCTTCAAGATTTTGTATTGAAAACATTGAGCATTCTACCAATGAGTTGGCTGGCTTTGGTCAGTACTGGTTTGAGAACATTTTTTTGCACAAGTGACACATCATCTGGTGCACTTCCTGCCCCCCTTTTCCCTCATACACTTCCTGTCTTTGTCCCTACGTGTGCTACGCACTGTATATGCCCATGTCAGCTTGGCACCACATGTGTCTGCTACTAATTATGATGCATTACATATAGAAATCTTGTAGTTGTGGTGCCTCTGCTGCCCCTCTCAACTTTGTGCTCCAAGTGCCAACTTATGCTGCTTGGGCCTTAAACTGGCCATGACTTTGGTATGGCTAATTTGATCTTAATCCTGTTTCTTCCAATGGATATTATGTTGTGAACATTCTTCCTACATGGTGGATTTACAGAGATGTCATCAGATGATGCTTTCTTATATGTCCATCTCTATAACTGTATACTATCCTGTGATAGAAAGAACAGTTAATATGATCAGTTCCATTGGTGCCCACAGTCCATTTGTGAGTTAAAATGTGAGGAATTTACATTCAGTAAAGTGATAGTACAATCCCAATCCCAATTTGAAGTGAAATTTCAGTATCTATCCCAAAAGCTACAGATGTTTGGAACTGAAAATCGCGGTATGGAAAAGAACAGAGATAATTAAGTGGGGAGACAATGAAAGGAATAATGAAGGCTTACAAGTGTAAAGAAGACAATGACTCTCCTGCAGAAGTAAGTAAACTGTATTGGACACATTCTAAGGAAAAATTATTTGCAAACATTATCGTCAAGGAAAAAATAGAAGTGAAAAGAAGCAGAGATGGAAGAAGAAGCAAAGGAAACCGTAAAGTATGGAAGAGCCTGAGGACAAAGTATATACATGGTGATTCGAGGTCTTTGCGGCAAATGTATAGAGATGGTAGATAATGTCAAGAGGAACAAATTTTGTTAAGATAAAATATTCGCTGATGCATCCTAATGATGGTAGGTATCCTCAAGTATTTGTCGACCCTGGGACGATGAGATTTCGCTGAACTGGCAGGATCTACTAACGAGGTGTGCAGTATGCTGCATACCCAAGTAAACTGACTGGTTTTCAACAAATAAAACATAAGAATGAGTGTCACTGAGGAGAGAAAGACATTTTAGAAGTGAACCAAGAACATCAATTTTGCTCAGCCTACTGCCGTTGACGCGACACAGATGACTGGATGATAAGCATCATACACTGCATATCAATGCTGCAGAGTGTTTATGCCCTGTCACCTCTCAGGAGCATAGCCAGTCTTAAATGATGCCTACCATTGGTGGGAAGTGTTATATGTGGTGATGAAAACAGTCTGAGAACCTTGTAAGGGTGTTTCAGGGTACGCTGTGCTGAGAAATAACTGTTAAGGAAAAAAATGTGATATGTTGCACTGTTTATGAGTCAGTTAGGATTGAAGATGGCCAATTAGGTCATTATGCGAGCAAATTCCAATGGCCTGCCAGACGTAATTAGTGTCAGTTGTCCTTGCAGCATAGTAGGCAATTATTTCTACAATACTGGTATTATAAACAATGCAGTGCACCATTACTCTGCCAGTACTGGCTTCCAAACTATAAAAAAATGTTGATTAAAATTTATTGTACCTGTGCAATTTGGTTTTAAAAAAATGATGACCCCAAAAATGAACAAATAAAGTGACAACAGTAACTGTTTCATCGGAGATTAAATAACTAAATTGTTAGGCAATAATTCTTGGATTTTAGTTGGTCTAAATAGTGAACAAAGATTAATCGGTAAAAACTGACCCCCAAAGAAGGTTTATAGCAAAATGTGGCTTTATATCAGTGAGTGGAGAAGGGGAGAGGTGACCGTAGGAACCACATGGAATTCAGTGTCATGGCATAGGGGAATGGGAGAGGAGCATGTTAACCAGATGCGTGCTGGCAGGCAAGAGAGCTGCCCATTTTGTCAAATGCTGGTGCCTAAGGCAATGTATGATTCCCATCACACCACCCTACTGATCGAGGAGGTTGACCAAACTGCACTGAAGGCATCCCTGGTTCAACAGCCCTCACTGTGGGAACTTTAAACACCTCAGCATCCCATGCCACAGATGTGTGACAGTGTCAGCTGCCCAATGCCGAAGCCAGCTACCACATTTCAGTATGGGGAAATGAAAGATAAAATTTTTGTTTTTGTACTAAAAAGTTGTGTCAGTCTTCTTCCATGCAGAGGGAGCCCAAACCATTATAAACAAGGTAATGGCCATCAGCTCTCTGAATACTGGACTTCAAAAATAGAAGAAAAACCTCCATTAAAAATTATTGTATCTGTAAGATTTGATTTTTTTAAAATTATTACTTCCAGAATAAACAAATAAAGTGATGATAGTACTACTTCAATGGCGTTATAGATAACTCGGTTTTCAGACAGTAATTTCTACAGTATGATTATCAATGTAATAGACCATTTACTCTGTGGAAACTTGACTACAAACTAGAAATAAACCTCCAGTAATAATTATAGTATCTATGAGATTTTATTATAAAAGATGACAACTCCTAGAATAAACAAATAAAATGATGACAGTACCAGTTTCATTGGAGATATGAATAACTAAGTTGTTAGGCAACAATTCCTACAGTATTATAAAGGATGTACTGGTTCATCAACTGTGTGAGTGCTGGACTTCAAAACTAGAAAAAGACCTCCAGAGACATTGTTGTACCTATGACATTTGGGTTTTAAAACACCAGGACAAAAAAGTGATTATTAACAAAGGAAAACATGGTGTTGTGAAAAGTGATTTATGGCATTAGAATATCCATAACCAGTAATTTATATACATGTGAGATTTACTCACATACATTACAGTGCAACAAAAAGTGCACAGAGTGATAATATGGGAGGCATGTTGCAAAACTGAGAATGATAATCCATGTATAGTTGTTGCTGGATCATAAATGTTTAACACCACTTGACTCGTATCAATATTAGAATGCATATTGTTGATTTCTTTGTTGCAAATGTAACAGTGTTGCTGTCATGGCTGAGAGTATTTACACTGTATATTCCATTCATGTTATTATTTACATTTATTGTGTTGAACTTGTAACCTCACCTATTATTGTTGTTGTGGTCTTTGGTCTGAAAACTGGTTTGATGCAGATCTCCACGTTATTCTACCCTGTGCAAGCCTCTTCATCTCTACATAACTTCCTCAACCTATATCTGTTGGAATCTGTTCATTGTCTTCAAGCCAGGGTCTTCCTCTTCAACTTTTACTGTCCACACTTCCTTCCTTTATGGAAATGATGATACATTGATGCCTCTGGATGAGACCTATCAACTGATACCTCCTTTTAGTCAGTTTGTGGCAGAAACTTTTTTCCCCAATTCAGTTTCATATCTCCTCATTAGCTATTCAATCTTCCCATGTAATTTTCTACTTTCTTCTGCAGCACCTCATTTCAAAAGCTTTATAATCAGTTTTAACACATTTCAGTTTTTCAGCAAAGGTTTTCTTGCTTTTGGCACTCTGCATTTTATATCCTCTCCTCTTTGACGATTATGTTATTTTGCTGCTGAAACAGCAAAACTAATCTGCTACTTTTAGTGACTCATTTACTAACCCAGTTATGTCAGCATCACCTGATTCATTTTGATTACATTCCGTTATTCTAGTTTTACTTTTGTTGACATTCATGTTATAAACTCTTTTCAAGATGCTGTCCATTCTGTTCTACTGCTCTTTCCAATCTTTTGTTATATCTGACAGAATTACCCAAAACTTGTATTTATGCTCCATGACCTTTAATTTCTTTTCCAAATATCTTCATGATTTCCATTACTGCTTGCTCACTGCATAGCTTGAACAACATTAGGGACAGGCTGTAACCCGGTCTCACTGCTTCTCAGTCACTGTTTCCCTTCTATGTCTTTCAACTCTTATAAATGCGCTCTGGTTTGTGTAGAAGTTGTAGACAACTTTTTGCTACCTATGTTTTACCCCTGCTACTTACAGAATTTAAAAAAAGTGTATTCCAGTCAATGTTGTCAAAAGCTTTCTTCTGCAAATGCTGTAAAGGTAAGTTTACCTTTCTCTAGTCTGTGTTCCGAAATAAGTCATGGTATCAGTATGGGCTCATATGTCCCTACATTTCTTTGGAACCAAAAATGATCTTGTCCAAGATTGGCCTCTTCCAGTTTCTCCATTCTCCTGTAAATAATTTTTGTCATTGTTTTGCAATCACGTATCATTAAATTGATAATTCAGCAGTATTCACACGTGTCAGCACCTGATTTCTCTGAAACAGGATTTATTACATTCTTCTTGAATTCTGAGAGTATGTCATCTGCCTAATATATTTTTCATAAAAATTGGAGTGGTTTTGTCTTGGCTAGTTCTCCCAAAGTTCTTAATAATTCTAAGGGAATGTCATCTACTCCAGGGGACGTGGTTCAACTTAGATCTTTCAGAACTTTGGCAAAATCTTCTCGCAATATCACATCTTCCATCTCATCTTCATTTATTTCCTTCAATTTCTGTACTGTCTACATGTTTGTTTTCCTTATGTAGACACACTATATATTCCTTTGCCCTTTTAACCTTCCTTTCTTTGTGTAGTGTGGGCTCAGCACCTGAGTTCTTAATACTCATGCAGATTTTTCTCTTTTTCTCTGAAGGCCCTTCTATTTTCCTACGCACTATTAGCCATACATGCTTCTACATCCCTACATTTCCCATCTAGTCATTCCTGCTTTACCATTTTACACTTCTTGTCAATCTCATTTTTTAGACTTACATACTCCATTTTGCCTGATTCTCACTTATTAACCACTGTAATTATAATTTGTCTTATTCTTTGACTTGTACAAACCATATGTAAAAACAAAGTACTAAAAATGATTTTTATCAAAATAAACATTAACAATGAGTCAAGGTAGCAGTTTATATTTCTCTCTTTGTGTTTACTTTCAAACTCTGTATTTCCCCTCATTGATTATAATTAATGTAGCTTATAATGTAAATGCATAACACATCTTATTATAAAATCAAACAATGGAAACTTCATGTAGGATTCTGGACTGAGCTGCAGGAGTTGGCTGTCATATGTATGTGAGGTGTGGGCGGTCATGCTTGTGTGAGGTGTGCTTGCTTGTGTGTATGAATGGTGTATGTGTCTCTCTTTCTCTTTTGCTGATCAAGGCTGCAGCCAAAAGCTTTATGTAAGTCTCTTTTAATTGTGCCTGTCTGCAACATAACATGTCTCCATTACGGTAAGTAACAATCTATCTTTTCCTACACTGTTAACATCTTACTATAAAATCATTGTGTAGCTTTCTACCTATATTGCTTTTAATATGAGATGATTTTTAACAAATTACACAATGTGATCCAAAGTGTCCAGACACCTTCAAAAACATATGTTTTTCATGTTAGGTGCATTGTGCTGCCAACTTCTGCCAGGCACTACATATCAGTAACCTCAGTAGTCGTTAGACACCGTGAGAGAGCAGAATGGGGCACTCTGCAGAACTAATGGACTTCAAATGTGGTAACGTGATTGGGTGTCACTTATATCATACGTCTGTTCATGAAATTTCCACCCTCCCAAACATTCCTAGGTCCACTCTTTCCACTGTGATAGTGAAGTGTAAATGTGAAGGGACATGTACAGCACAAAAACATGAAGGCCGACCTTATCTGTTGACTGACAGAGACCGACAACAGTTGAAGAGGGTTGTAATGTGTAATAGGCAGACATCTATCCAGAGCATCAACCAGGAATTCTAGACTGCATCAGGATCCACTGCAAGTACTATGACAGTTAGGTGGGAGGTGAGAAAACTTGGATTTCACTGTCAAGCAGCTGCTCATAAGCCACAAATCACACCGGTAAATGCCAAACAACTCCTCGCTTGGTGTAAGGAGGGTAAACATTGGGCAATTGAACAGTGAAAAAACGTTATGTGGACTGACAAATCACAGTACACATGTGATGATCCGATGGCAGGTTTTGGGTATGGCAAATGCCCTATGAATGTCATCTGCCAGTGTGTGTAGTACCAACAGTAAAATTCGGAGGTGGTGGTGTAACGGTGTGGTCACGTTTTTTCGTGGAGGGGGCTTGCAACCCTTGTTGTTTTGCATGGCACTGTCACAGCACAGGCCTAAATGGATGTTTTAAGTGCCTCCTTACTTCCCACTATTGAAGAGGAATTCGGGGATGGCGATTGCATCTTTTAACACGATTGACCACCTGTTCATAATGCACAGCCTGTGACGAAGTGGTTACATGACAATAACATCCCTGTAATGGACTGGCCTGCACAGAGTCCTGACCTAAATCCTATAGAACACCTTTCAGATGTTTTGGAATGCTGACTTCATGCCAGGCCTCACCACCGACATTGATACCTCTCCATAGTGGAGCACTCCATGAAGAATGGGCTGCCATTCCCCAACTAATTTTCCAGCACCTGATTGAACATATGCCTGTGAGAGTGGAAGCTGTCATTAAGGCTAAGGGTGGGCCAACACCATACTGAATTCCAGCATTACCAATGGAGGGCACTACGAACTGTCATTTTCAGTCAGGTGTCTGTTTACTTTTGATCACATGGTGTATATGCAATTATCTCTCTCATTCGTTTAAAGTAAAGTATGTTTTACAATTGCAGGCAGGTGACCCTGAAGAACTAGGTGCACTGTCAGAGGTGTTTTTGAAGAACAGACCATCTCCTTTGTTGATAGGGTCAGTAAAATCAAATATGGGTCATGCAGAAGGAGCTTCAGGAATGTGTTCTATAATCAAATCACTACTAATTCTTGAAAGTAATGAAATTCCTCCCAACCTGCATTACAATAAGCCAAATCCTAAAGTGCCAGCTCTTTCAGATGGAAGACTGAAGGTGAGTCCATTTTGCTGAATTGCATGTCTTACAATCAACATAAGAATGACAGTTATCTGCCATAGTTGATATGTTATATAAGCATATTTTCAAAAGTTTAGAGATCCATCACACAGCAGCATGCCTGAGAGGGCTCTCAGTCTGAAGGTATGATACATTCCAACCTCAGTAGCACTACATTCTGGCTATTTTCTCGTTGCAGGGGTGGGGGGAGGAGGAGGGGGAGAGGGGGCTGTTTGTACCTCTCCATACCACTAACTGCTTTGCATTTTTGAGCTCTCATTCAGTTTTTTTACACAGTATGATACCATAGGGACCGTATTTGTTGTGAGGGGACAGAAGGAGAATTGGCTGCTGTTCATAAACAACTAGAAGCTGCATTGTCTGTGGTCGACAGGCGACAGCGACCTTGGGAACTTGTGATGAGACCTGTGGCAGTTTTTCTGCTGTTTGAATCCTCAGGTGATCTGGTTGCCACTGCGTCTGCTGATATGCAACATCTGACTGCTCAGTTTTCATTTGAAAGTGAGTGGCAGATAGTGATGGGTTTGTGCATCACTGGGTGGAAGGTGAAACAGGGAATGGGCCACACAGCTGGCTGCTTACACCTTAGCAACAGATATGTGGTGCTACCCAGATTTGATAATACTTCTGAGCCAGTGCAGAGTGCCTCTCCTGTTGGACCACCAGCTGATTTTCCTGCCCAGTCCAGCAAGTGCAGAGGGTGGGTATGCTAGTCATTGATAGCTCCAACATTGGCAGGTAATGTAGCCCTACAGGAAAATAGCAGGTAGTGTATGAAAGAATGCCAATGTGCACTCACAATGTTTGCCAGGGTCTTGTCTGAGACGTATAGGAGGCTCTGCCAGTGGCTGTCGAACACATTGGGTGCAACTGCCTGTATGGCTGATTTTGTGAAGGCAACTAGCATTGCATATGGGGTGCAGGCTAAGGTCACTATTTGTAGCATCATACCCAGGGTTGATCGTGGTCCCCTTTTTCTGAGCAGAGTGGAAGGCCTACACCAGAGGCTCAGATAATATTGCGATGTTATTGGATGCAAATTTCTCAACCTGCTCTGTTGTGTGGAGAATTGTAGGGTTCCCCTTAATAGGTCAGGTGTACATTAAACACAGAGTGTAATGTAGCAGAGTATGTGAGGTGTGCACACAGGGGCTTTTTACGTTACAGGAACCCCACCTTGGCTTCAGAGATGAATTGCCTGCCAAAATTGAAGACATATCAGCCACTGTTTCCTCAGAGAATGCTCAACCTCACAGATCAGAATAGAAAAAGTTCAGCGTGATATTAGTAAGTGCAGGAGATTCCAAGGAAAGATCCCAGAATTAGTATCACTTATTGAAGGTTATAACACCAAGTAGTATTAGAAACTGAAAGTTGGTTGAAACTGGAAGTGAATAGTAATGAAATCCTGAGCTCAAGTTAGAATATTTGTTGTAAGGATAGGTCAGTCACCAAGGGTGGTGGCATATTTATTGCAGTCAAGAACTTGATAATATCTGGAAAGGTTATCATGTATTCTGAATGTGAACTAATCTGGGTGAATTCAAGCATCAAAGGTCAGTCAAAATTGGTAATCAGATGCTGTTATAGACTGTCTGCATCAGGAGCTGTAATGATAGAGCACTTCAGAGAGAAGTTACAGAGTATCATTAATAACTTTCCTGATTATACCTTTGAAATAGGGGGTGACTTCAACTTCCCAGGTATAGGTGGGGAGAGTCATGCTAACAGAACTGGTGCCAGAGACAGGGATTTGTGTAACATTATACTGAATATCTTGTCTGAAAATTACTGTGAGCAGATAGTTAGAGAGCCAACATTTGAAGGTAACGACTTAGTCCCCCTAGCAACAAACAGACTTGAAGTTATCAAATCAGTTAGTGTAGAGGTAGGTATCAGTTATCTTAAGGCTCTGATAGCAACTACGACTATGGGTATTACAAGCAATGTTAAGAAATACAGGAAAATACTTTTATTTAGCAAGAGTGGCAGGGTACAAATTGCATAGTATCTGAGTAGTCATTATCAAATATTCAGTACTGAGGATGATGACGTGGAGCACAAATGGAAAAAAATTCAAAAGCGTTGTACAATATGACTTAGATAAGTATGTTCTGAACAAGATCTTAAGGGATGGGAGAGACCCACCATTGTTTAATAGCTGTGTTAGAGAACTGCAATGTAAACAAAGAGAGTTTCATCACAGATTTGGGAGAAGTCAAAACCTAGCTAACAAACAAAAGCTGAACAAAGTGAAAATGTGTGTAAGGATAGCAATGAGACATGAGTTTAATGACTTTTGAAAGTAAAATCTTGTCAACTGATCTGACTAAAAATTGGTCTTACACAAAGTCAATGGGTGGTTTAGAATCATCTATTCAGTAACTCAGTGATCATACTGGCACTAAAATGGAAGATAACAGAGAGATGGCAAAATATTGAATTCAGTCTTCTGAAGTTGTTTCACTGTGGTAAATTGTAACATGGTCCCTTCTTTCAAACAATGTATGCCACTCTCTGGCAATGCACCCACCAGTCTTTCCCCCTTCCTTCTCCTCTCCTTTTCTGTTTCCCATTTCCCGTTTCCCACCTCCCCTCCTCCAGAGCCTCCCAACACTACACCAGGGAACCTTGTTGTGCTGCTCCCTCCTCCAGACAGCACTCAATCCCCAGCCTCCACCCCTTCCCCCCCCACCCGAACCCATAATCTTGCTATCCCTCCTCCTTCACTGCTCCACTCCCAATTGTTGCTTTCCTTGAATGCAACAGCTATAGTGGCTGAAGATAGCAGTCAAGAGTATGTGAAGTGTGCCTGCTTGTGTAACAGTGTGTGTGTTTTCCTTTTCTTTCTTTTCTGAATAAGGCTTTTGCCACAAGCTCAGTGTTTAACAGTCCTCTAGTTGTGGCCTGTTTGCAACTCAATGTGTCATCTTTATGGTGAGTAGCAATCTGCCCTTCTCATAATTGTCAAAATTGGAGTATTTTTTTAACTAATGTTTTCAGAATCCATAATCCATCCTGATTGGCATGGAGAAGGCCATTCTGTTATAGATACCTCGTTATGTTTGAGTTCAGAGTATGTTTTAAGGTGGACATCTATGAAACTGTTGATATATTCGTGGATCAGTGCTGCTGCCATTCTTGTAGATGTGTGTAACATGTGGTTTCTTTCAACAGTTGAGCACTGTTTTTGTACTACAGTATAGAGCCTGTTATGGTTAAAATGGGAACTAACTCTGCTGCCAATTCTGCATAAAATCTGACAAGAATTCCATCTTTTCAGTGGTGCGAGAAACAAACTATAGTGGAACATTTGAAAATATAGTTCAGCATTCCTACTCTCACTTTACTACCCTCTATTTTTGTCCCTGTGTCATCCATGAAAGTCTGGTCTGGGCCCTAACTTTGATGCCACTGAAGCTTTACATATAACCAGAAATGCTTCGGATGCTGTGAGGCATCTTTCCATAAGATTCTGCAATGGTAATTATTGAAAACTTCATGTGTTCCCCTTTTGACAGACAGATGCATTTCCTTCAACAACTTGTGGTCTATAGCCTTATGCATTGTTTGTTTTTGTATTGTTGTATCAGCAACTTAGAATGTTGCATCTCTTTGTCTGACACATCTCATTTGTTCTCAATTTTGTACATATTCTTCCTTTTACAATAATTGATAAATTTTTCTCCTTTAGTTTTATTCTTCCATCTGTGTAGCTAGTGAGGAAATGTCTGCTGTTTTACAACACTTGAGCATACTCTTAGCTCACGTTGTTGTTATTGTGGTCTTCAGTCCTGAGACTGGTTTGATGCAGCTCTCCATGCTACTCTATCCTGTGCAAGCTTCTTCATCTCCCAGTACATACTGCAGCCTACATCCTTCTGAATCTGCTTAGTGTATTCATCTCTTGGTCTCCCTCTACAATTTTTACCCTCCACACTGCCCTCCAGTACTAAATTGGTGATCCCTTGATGCCTCAGAACATGTCCCACCAACCAATCCCTTCTTCTGGTCAAGTTGTGCCACAAACTCCTCTTCTCCCCAATTCTATTCAATACCTCCTCATTAGTTATGTGATCTACCCATCTAATCTTCAGCGTTCTTCTGTAGCACCACATTTCGAAAGCTTCTATTCTCTTCTTCTCCAAACTATTTATCGTTCATGTTTCACTTCCATACATGACTACACGCCATACAAATACTTCCAGAAACGACTTCCTGACACTTCAGTCTATACTCGATGCCAACAAATTTCATCCTCTCTACTTCAACCATCATCAGTTATTTTGCTCCCCAAATATCAAAACTCCTTTACTACTTTAAGTGTCTCATTTCCTAATCTAATTCCCTCAGCATCATCTGAGTTAACGCGACTACATTCCATTATCCTTGTTTTGCTTTTGTTGATGTTCATCGTATACCCTCTTTTCAAGACACTGTCCATTCCGTTCAACTGCTCTTCCAAGTCCTTTGCTGTCTCTGACAGAATTACAATGTCATCGGCGAACCTCAAAGTTTTTATTTCTTCTCCATGGATTTTAATACCTACTCTGAACTTTTCTTTTGTTTCCTTTACTGCTTGCTCAATATACAGATTGAATAGCCCTGTCTCACTCCCTTCCCAACCACTGCTTCCCTTTCATGTCCCTCGACTTTTATAACTGCCATCTGCTTTCTGTACAAATTGTAAATAGCCTTTCGCTCCCTGTATTTTACCCTTGCACCTTCAGAATTTGAATGAGAGTATTCCAGTCAACATTGTCAAAAGCTTTCTCTAAGTCTACAAATGCTAGAATCATAGGTTTGCCTTTCCTTAATCTTTCTTCTAAGATAAGTCGTAGGGTCAGTATTGCCTCAAGTGTTCCAAAATTTCTACGGAATCCAAACTGATCCTCCCCGAGGTCGGCTTCTACCAGTTTTTCCATTTGTCTGTAAAGAATTTGCATTAGTATTTTGCAGCTGTGACTTATTAAACAGATAGTTTGGTAATTTTCACATCTGTCAACACCTGCTTTCTTTGGATTGAAATTATTATATTCTTCTTGAAGTCTGAGGGAATTTCGCCTGTCTCATACATCTTGCTCACCAGATGGTAGAGTTTTGTCAGGACTGGCTCTCCCAAGGCCTTGTTTCAACTTAGGTCTTTCAGTGCTCTGTCAAACTCTTCACGCAGTGTCATATCTCCCATTTCATCTTCATCTGCCACCTCTTCCATTTCCATATTATTGTCCTCAAGAACACTGCCCCTGTATAGACCCTCTATATACTCCTTCCACCTTTCTGCTTTCTCTTCTTTGCTTAGAACTGGGTTTCCATCTGAGCTCTTGATATTCATGCAAGTGGTTCTCTTTTCTCCAAAGGTCTCTTTAATTTTATTGTAGCAGTATCTATCTTACCCCTTGTGAGATAAGCCTCTACATCCTTACATTTGTCCTCTAGCCATCCCTGCTTAGCCATTTTGCACTTCCTGTTGACCTCATTTTTGAGACGTTTGTATTCCTTTTTGCTTGCTTCACTTACTGCATTTTCGTATTTTCTCCTTTCATCAATTAAATTCAGTATCTCTTCTGTTACCCAAGGATTTCTACTAACCCTCGCCTTTTTACCTACTTGATCCTCTGCTGCCTTCACTATTTCATTCCTCAAAGCTACCCATTCTTCTTCTACTGTATTTCTTTCTGTCATTCCTGTCAATTGTTCCCTTATGCTCTCCCTGAAACTCTGTACAACCTCTGGTTCTTTCAGTTTATCTAGTTTCCATCTCCTTAAATTCCCACCTTTTTGCAGTTTCTTCAGTTTTAATATACAGTTCATAACCAATAGATTGTGGTCAGAGTCCACATCTGCCCCTGGAAATGTCTTAAAATTTAAAACCTGGTTCCTAAATCTCTGTCTTACCTTTATATAATCTGTCTGAAACCTTCTAGTATCTCCAGAGTTCTTCCATGTATACAACCTTCTTTCATGATTCCTAAACCAAGTGTTAGCTATGATTAAGTTACGCTCTGTGCAAAATTCTACCAGGCGGCTTCCCCTTGTATTTCTTAGCCCCAATCCATATTCACCTACTACGTTTCCTTCTCTTCCTTTTCCTACTGTCAAATTCCAGTCACCCATGACTATTAAATTTTTGTCTCCCTTCACTACCTGAATAATTTCTTTTATCTCATAATACATTTCATCAATTTCTTCATCATCTGCAGAGATAGTTGGCATATAAACTTGTATTACTGTAGTAGGTGTGGGCTTCGTGTCTATCTTGGCCACAATAATGCGTTCACTATACTGTTTGTAGTAGCTTACCCGTACCCCCATTTTTTTTAGTCATTATTAAACCTACTCCTGCATTACCCCTACTTGATTTTGTATTTCTAACCCTGTATTCATCTGACCAAAAGTCTTGTTCCTCCTGCCACCGAACGTCACTAATTCCCACTGTATCTAACTTTAACCTATCCATTTCCCTTTTTAAATTTTCTAACCTACCTGCCCAATTAAGGGATCTGACATTCCACGCTCCTATCTGTAGAACGCCAGTTTTCTTTCTCCTGATAACAACGTCCTCCTGAGTAGTATCCGCCCGGAGATCCAAATGGGGGACTATTTTACCTCCGGAATATTTTACCCAAGAGGACGTCATCATCATTTAATCATACAGTAAAGCTGCATGCCCTTGGGAAAAATTACGGCTGTAGTTTCCCCTTGCTTTCAGCCATTTGCAGTACCAGCACAGCAAGGCCGTTTTGGTTATTGTTACAAGGCCAGGTCAGTCAATCATCCAGACTGTTGCCCCTGCAACTACTGAAAAGGCTGCTATCCCTCTTATCTCACAGCTAAATAAAAATTCCAAATTTTGTTACTTTTATTGTAATATTTGTGTTGTAGTGTCATTATTTGCACAGTAATTATGTTATTGATAGGTGAGATCTATTTTAGGTGGTCACCAAGCGACTTAATTTTCATGGTAATTTAATCGGAATTAATTCTTTTGGACTTGGTGGATCAAATGCACATGTAATTCTGAGAAGACCACAAACAGCCCAGAGAAAAGATTGTTACATATATCCCCTGACTAAAGTGATCTGCGTATCTGGACGCAATCAGATGGCTGTGAAGACCCTGCTGAGTAAGGTACAGTTGCCTATTTTTGCTTGTCCATAACTATATTATTATACTAATGTGTGTAATCTTAGATACATTAATGTCTAAAACTCTAATATAATTTGGAAAAGTGAAAAATGAAAGTAGAAAACGTGAATAATCACCATAAATTAAAGCGAAGACTTCCTCACAAACCAAAATCACTGTGTTTGTAGGAATGATTCAGAAACAATTAAAACCAGTGTTATAGATCCACAGTGTCTCAGTAATGTGTACATCATTTTGTGACCAGAGGGATATCTCCTGGTGATGTTCACAATGCAATGCAGCAAAGATACTGTTTGGCTCCTCTTCTGTGGAGTAAAATCCTGAGTTACACTAAAGCAGACTACTCACTATTTCAGTAACACTGAATGTGTCACAAAGTGTGATTTCAACACTTTTGTCATGGTTCTGACACCAACACACCTCACTCAGATTGAATGGTAAGATGGCCCAGTGGATATCCTGTCAAAAACTGAACACAAATCAAGCATGAAAACAGAAAGAAGTGTTCTGAACTGTGAAAAGAAAGGCAAGATAGAAACAGTGAACAATCCAAGAACAAAAAGTGGAATAAAGAGGAGGAAACAACAGATTGGTGTTGTGTTTAAGTGGTCATGGTGTTGGACTGCCAAGAGGGTGAGCTGTGTTCAAAATTCCCTCCTGCCTTCTTTTTTGTGTTTTTATGTATTTCTTTATTTTTTTCTTTCCAGAACATTATGAACTGTCTGTCTGGTCACTGAAATGTTTGCTCTCTTTCTGTAGTCTTGGCAGTTAGTCATACTATACATAGCTTATAGAATATGAATCATGTGGTAATAATATGTTATCATCGCAGGTGAGATACTGCATAGACATATCACAGAAATGAAGACAACAAGTAAATGGGTGTGAATTATGTTACAACAAAGGAATTCAATAGTCAAGACTACCAAAAGGGAAGCAACTTCAAAAATGTTAAATATGTATGTTTTGATAGAGCACAGAGAAACTGTGTGAGTGCAAAATTCTTGCATTCATTTGTTGCAGCATATGTGAGAAACTATTATGTTTTCATCATTTCCTTGGGAGTGAGCACATTCACATTCATACAAACACCTATATTGAGCAAGAAGGCTTATCTCACTCACTCACAAGGCATACATATTTGGTGTGTTGGTAAGAGATTCCTATCATATGAGGTTTGGTTGACTTGTCACCTTGTCACTGTTGCAAACGGATGTTACACCGTGACACAGACACAAATTTGGGGGGAGGGGGCAATTGGCACAGGGAGGTTTGAACATGGATCGCCCACTTGGCAGTGCAACATTGTAACCACTTTTTTTTTCTGTCATGGTTCGTTGTATTTTGTCGTAGCGGACGTCACATGACATCTGTTGAAGTTCGTTGTTGATCTTGTCACTCAGTTTTTTTGTTGCAGAGGCCAACCAGCTCTCTGACTGAACATGCTGAGCTACCATGCCGGCATTAACCATGAGCCATTTCTCTTCCTAGTAGGCCTATATTGCGTGTCTTGTTCTTGGGCCATTCACTGTATCCATTTTGCTTTCTTTTTAACAGTCCAGTAGACCTTCTTCCTATTTTCATGCCTGATGTTCAGTTTTTGATGGGCTGTCTACTGGGCCCACTTGTCACTAAATCTGAGGGGGGAGAGGGGTGATGGGGAGTTTCCCTTGTGAGACACAGTAACTACGGATCACAGGCCAGCGTAAGGTCGGCATATAAGTAGTAGAAGGTAATCATTCTACAAAATGAACCATTATTGGGCTTTGAATGTTTGGTAAATTCTGCAACATCTGAAAGAAATTATCTGTAGAGCTTACAGTCGCACGAGAAGTTGCAGTTTCTTGACAAAATTTGTGTTGGTGAGTTAGAGCATATGGCCTATATGGCAGACATCAAATAGTGTGTGTCATGTGTAGAGCAGTGTAAACATTGTGTTATTTAATGTGGGGTCAGCAGCACAAAGAGTGGGGCTGACTGATTGGAGGGATGTTCTTTTTGCAAGTGGATCTTAAATCTATAGCATTACTATCATTACATGTTGATTTGAAGGGGAAGTTATAACTGGTCAAATCAAGGGATTATCGAGGAAAGAGACCAGTTCAGTGATGGTGATGTGTCCTGAAGTTGGAAGGTGTGCTATTTAATGTGTTTTTAAAGTTTCACATCTTTGTTAGTGGTTGAAGGGAAACACCCTGAGGTACAGAGATCAGCTACTTCAATTATGTAGATGACTCTCAAGAACGGCTATTCCGTCAGTCTACCTTTTTTCATGGACAATAATGTTCATCCACATTGAACAGCTCTGGTGAGTAAATGTTTCACAGGTAAAGATGGCCAACAACAGGGAATGGAAGGCAAGGACTTCAAGTCTAAAACTTTTTTTGCTCAAGAGCCGATACTGACATTGGCGGAGGGGGAACAGGTACCTAGTGCTACATATGTATCAATAATTGCTGTTGTTGTTGTGGTCTTCAGTCCTGAGACTGGTTTGATGCAGCTCTCCATGCTACTCTATCCTGTGCAAGCTTCTTCATCTCCCAGTACTTACTGCAACCCACATCCTTCTGAATCTGCTTAGTGTATTCATCTCTTGGTCTCCCTCTATGATTTTTACCCTCCACATTGCCCTCCAATGCTAAATTTGTGATCCCTTGATGCCTCAGGATATGTCCTACCAACCGATCCCTTCTTCTGGTCAAGTGGTGCCACACACTCCTCTTCTCACCAATTCCATTCAATACCTCCTCATTAGTTATGTGATCTACCCATCTAATCTTCAGCATTCTTCTGTAGCACCACATTTCGAAAGCTTCTATTCTCTTCTTGTTCAAACTATTTATCATCCATGTTTTACTTCCATACATGGCTACACTCCATACAAATACTTTCAGAAACGACTTCCTGACACTTAAATCTATACTCAATGTTAACAAATTTCTCTTCTTCAGAAATGCTTTCCTTGCCATTGCCAGTCTACATTTTATATCCTCTCTACTGCGACCATCATCAATTATTTTGCTCCCCAAATAGCAAAACTCCTTTACTACTTTAAGTGTCTCATTACCTAATCTAATTCCCTCAGCATCACCCGATTTAATTCGACTACATTCTATTATCCTCGTATTTCTTTTGTTGATGTTCATCTTATATCCTCCTTTCAAGACACTGTCCATTCCGTTCAACTGCTCTTCCAAGTCCTTTGCTGTCTGACAGAATTACATCATCGTCGAACCTCAAAGTTTTTATTTCTTCTCCATGGATTTTAATTCCAACTCTTTTTGTTTCCTTTACTGCTTGCTCAATATACAGATTGAATAACATCGGGGCGAGGCTACAGCCTTGTCTCACTCCCTTCCCAACTGCTGCTTCCCTTTCGTGCCCCTCAACTCTTATAACTGCCATCTGGTTTCTGTACAAATTGTAAATAGCCTTTCGCTCCATGTATTTTACCCCTGCCACCTTTAGAATTTGAAAGAGAATATTACAGTCAACATTGTCAAAAGCTTTCTCTAAGTCTACAAATGCTAGAAACATAGGTTTGCCTTTCCTTAATCTTTCTTCTAAGATAAGTCGTAAGGTTAGTATTGCCTCATGTGTTCCAACATTTCTACAGAATCCAAACTGATCTTCCCCGAGGTCGGCTACTATCAATTTTTCCATTCGTCTGTAAAGAATTCACATTAGTATTTTGCAGCTGTGACTTATTAAACTGATAGTTTGGTAATTTTCACATCTGTCAACACCTGCTTTCTTCGGGATTGGAATTATTATATTATATAATTGCTAACCTAAATAAATTAGTATGTTATGAGTCCCCAGTAGGCTAGCTATAGGAAGGACATGGTTAACTGGCCACCAACCTCCAACCACTGGTCAATAAAAGTCAGCACCATTCGCAACTCTTCTTGTTTGCTGACTGCTCTCTGTTGCACATGGCTGCCAGTCTGAGCCACTCCAAAACTTTTACACTGTTGTTGTGTTGTCTTGTGAGTGGATGATTAATTGATTAATAAAATTAATTGTACTTGTATTTAAAAGCATTGCACAATATGAGACACAGTCACAAATATTTACTAAATGTTTTGAATGTCATTTTTCTTCTACTCATTGAATTGTATTACAACAGTCTTAATTCAGTTTCATATTCCTTGCTACAAATATGAACTGCATTTGAAGATGGCCATCTCTATAATGTGCATTCACTAAGCCATGTTACTTACATATGGAATTTATAGCATAGCAGCTAATTGGTAGGAGGAATGCACATCCCTGAGTTGTCAAGACTGGAAGACAAACAATAAAACGTTCTCACATATCATCCCCTCATCCCACAAAGACAAATCTACCTGCCCCTACAACCAGCACCCTAAGATGACTGGCAACTTTTTATGCACATACTATACTTTGTCTGGTATATTTTTTATTCAGGGATGGCATCAGGTAGAGCCAGCAGTTGCAGATGGTAAGTATTCATTCTTCGCTGGTTTCAGATAATCATAAGTTATCCTTCTTCAGAAGCTGTTAATGTTAACAGTTGTTAGAAATGAAAATCTACATTTGAAAATAACTATCTGCAACTGTCGGCTCCACCTGACTCCTTCGTCAAATAAAATTATTGTGTTGTTGCTGATAATGATCAGCTATGTTTATGATACTGAAATTCTTCAATATAGGCAATAAGAATTTTAAATTTCCATGTGCTGGTTTGACAATAATTACATTTTCAAGGATTTATTCATCCGAACTGAGTGTTGGCACGTGCCATTTTGGCAACAATTAAATTTTTAGTGATGTATTCGTGGCGGTTAACTGTTGGCTGGCACTGACGGAAATAATCAATATGGTAGCATGGGCCAAAGACAGGATTTTCACAAACTTAATGCCACCATGTTTGGAAGCATAGAAAATACCATAAAGTGCTGCTGATCAATTTTTAATAAACTAAAAGAAAGGATACAGTGGATCAGTGTAATCGAGTGCAATGTACCTTATCCCTATGAAAATACAGTTTCCTTAAAATGTGTTATGCTATTTATTGGTGTAACACAACTAGATGTTATAACTATCTTTTGCAGTGGTATTACTGAAAACACTTTAAAAAATAGGTACTGTGCACTCTAGTGAGTCATTGCATTCTTGAAAAAAAAAATTGTCCATTGAGTGGTAGTTATATGAAACATTGGACACTGCTTATCTTTGTCATGATCTCAGTGGTCTAGGAGCTAAAATCTATGTATCAAAACTTTGCAGTATGGTGGTCTGGCTTTTGCTTTGCAGATTACTGAATACTAATTGTTGCTGTTGCTGGTTTAGTTCACTGATCTGCACTACAAGATTAATTTTGTACATTAGAAAAATGTGGATTCATACATTATTGTAAAATATACTTTGCATTAACAAGAATAATTATTTTATCCAATTTTGTTAAAGTTAAATATAAAAATACCTGGATGACTAGTTTTTCAGAGTGCACATGTTTTTATGTATATAAAAAAAACAAATATTTTCATAACTTACGGGTAGGATAAAGAAATAAAAGTAATGGCTGAATGCAATATCAAAACCAGCTCCCCAGCAAAATACTGAATGGAAGTGGTATTGAGTGATTCATTAACAGTTCAGCCACCATCAATAGATTCTGTTTGAAAAAGAGGAAAACCTTTATGTCATTGCAGTATGCAGAGCTGAATATGTTGTGTCTATTTGAAATTGAGAGTGAGATTATTTGCAGAATAGTTTTAAGAACGTTATGTACCATTCTTCTGTTGATGCATGTGTGTTTAGATTGGTTACGTTTGTAGTGTCATCTGCAGAAAGACTATTATTTGACAGAAGGTCTTTTAAATATATGAGAAACAATAGAAGACTAAGATTGAACCTTGTGGAAGCCCGTAAAAGAGTTCTCCCGAATCAAAGAATCTCCCCTGTTTACGTTTCTTGATTTATTAAGTACAACTTTCTGCATTCTTTGGGCTGGGTGTGACACTATCCGTTGGCTGGCTATACCATCAATTCCTTATAACCTCAGTATATGTAGGATAACATCTACATCTACATTTACAGACAGACTCTACAAACCATCATGTGGCGCATGGTGGAGGGTATGTTGTACCATTACTAGTCATTTCCTTCCTGTTCCAGTTGCAAACAAAGTGAGGGAAAAATGACTGTCTGTATGCCTCCGTATGAGGCCTAATTTCTCATAACTTATTTTTGTAATCGTTACACAAAGTGTACATAGTGTCAGTCAGGATTGTTCTGCAGTCAGCTTAAAATGCCTGTCATTGTAATGTAGTTAGTCTGTGACATGACTCACAGAAAATACCAAAGGTGCTATGTTATTTAATGCTTGTAAAATTTGCTGATTAAATGTGTAGGTGGCATTCTCAGTTGAGCAACTCTTCTGAAATCTAAATAATATTTTGCTAAGGATGTTATTGTTGCTCAGCTGGGATACTGTTCTAAAACAGTAACCTTCTCAAACAGTTTGGAAAATGATAGCAGTAGTGCAACATATCAGTAGTTGTTTATATCTCTCCTATCATCTTTCTTACAGAGAGTTTTAGCAATGGCATATTTCAGTCTCTTTGTAAAAATGCCCCAGGTTAGTGGTGCTTGACATATTTCAGCAAAAAACAGCACTTATTATAAGTGATAAAGTCTCAAGTACTCTAGAATGAGATTTTCACTCTGCAGCGGAGTGTTCGCTGATATGAAACTTTCTGGCAGATTAAAACTGTGTGCCAGACCGAGACTCGAACTCGGGAGCTCAGCCTTTCGAGGGCAAGTGCTCTACCAACTGAGCTACCCAAGCTTGACTCACGACCTGTCCTCACAGCTTTACTTCTGCCAGTACCTCGTCTCCTACCTTCCAAACTTTACAGAAGCTCTCCTGCGAACCTTGCAGAACTAGCACTCCTGAAAGAAAGGATATTGCAGAGACATGGCTTTGCCACAGCTTGGGGGATGTTTCCAGAATGAGATTTTCACTATCCTACTTTCCAAACTTTACAGAAGCTCTCTTGCGAACCTTGCAGAACTAACACTCCTGAAGAAAGGATACTGCGGAGACATGGCTTAGCCACAGCCTGGGGGATGTTTCCAGAATGAGATTTTCACGCTGCAGCGGAGTGTGCGCTGGTATGAACCTCCCTGGCAGATTAAAACAGTGTGCCGGACCGAGACTCAAACTCTCCTCGGTATCCTTCCTTTCAGCAGTGCTAGTTCTGCAAGGTTTGCAGGAGAGCTTCTGTAAAGTTTGGAAAGCAGGAGACGAGGTATTGGCAGAAATAAAGCTGTGAGGACGGGGCATGAGTCCTGCTTGGGTAGCTCAGTTGGTAGAGCACTTGCCTGCGAAAGGCAAAGGTCCCAAGTCCGAGCCTCGGTCCGGCACACAGTTTTAACCCTTCTAATACCGTGGGGTCTGTAATGGCCCCAGGCCATAATTTTCTGTAAAATATACCTTATTTCCTATTCCTAAAAATTATGAAAAATTCGGACTTTTCCTGAATTAAGTAATGGGTTCATAATATATTACTATAACTTTTTGAAAATATTTAGTATTGCAGAAAATCAAGAAAGAACCACTGAATACCATTGGGGTCAAATGCGACCCCAATGCTCTCTTGCCGTATTATTACCCAATAATGCTGCATTGAACCTGGAACTGTTGCTGTATTTCCTTTGTTTTATTCTTGTAAATATTGTTGTAACGTGTGATTGTTGCCTTTATAAGCCGACAGTTATTTGTTCCATACACGTGGAGACTACTGTTGTGTGTGTTGCATTTAGTTGAAAATGTCTCGTCACCTTTCTGAAGACGAAGTGCTTGAAATATTACTGCAGGATAATCCTCTATCTGGAGAATCAAGTAGTGATATCAGTGATATAGTTTCTGATGTCTCATGCAGCGATGGAGAAATTGTCGTCTTGGAAGAGAATATTCCTCAATCAGACGGAAGTTCAGAAGAAGATTTGACAGTGCAGATGTCCAGCCTGAACAGGAAGTAACACATATTTCTGACTTGTGGCATTTCATGGTAGATGTCCATTTCGGCAATATATTGCTTCAAAACCAGGAAAATATGGATTGAAATTATGGGCTGTATGTGATAGTGCAATGTCTTACGTTCTCAATCTCCAAGTTTACACTGGTTGACAAGAAAATCAATCTCTTGAAGTTGGTCAAGGCAAGAGAGTTGTTTTAGATATGGTGAAAGGCTTGGAAAACAGTGGCAGAAATGTAACAACTGACAATTTTTTCACTAGCCTTAGTTTGGCGAGAGAACTTCTGAAAATCAATCTCACACTCTTAGGAACAATTAGAAAAAGTGAAGGAGAACTACCACAAGCTTTCACTCAGACCAAAGGTCGAGTCAAACATTCATCTATTTTTGGGTTCCAAGAGCATGCTTCAAATGTTTCATATTGTCCGAAAAAGGGAAAAGTTGTAACTTTGCTCAGTACAATGCATTCAAGGAAGGAAATGGAAGATTGTGAAGAATGCAAGCCAGTAATGATTCTGGATTATAATAAAACAAAATTAGGAGTAGATACCATGGACAAGCTGGTTAGAACATACACTACAAAGAGGGTGAGCAGAAGGTGGCCAATGGTATTATTTTACAACATGATTGATATCAGTGCACTGAATGCATTTATCATATGGCTACATCTTACACTAGACTGGGCAGAAAGGACCAACTACAAGAGACAGGCATTTCTCATAGCATTAGGAAAGCAGCTCGTCGGAAGAAAGCCAGACAAAATTATTTTTGTGGTACTTCCATCAACAGTACAACCAAAGAAAAAGGTCTCATGATAAAAAATTCACCCATAAATGTTCAAAATGTGGATGTTCTGTGTGTAAAAACCACTCTGCAATTTATTGCTGTAAGTGTAATGTGTCATCAATGTCAATTCGGAATTTAATCAAAAATGTTTGTTGTTTCATGAGAATAGTTTGTAAATTTTACGGAAACAAATAATTTAAAAAATATGCATTTTAATTTAATGTAATGTCACTGAAATTATGTTTTAGATTGTGGAAAAAATAAGGAATGTGATTTTATCCTACCATTATTAAAACTATCCACAATAAAAAATAAATTCCGTTGGGGTCACTAAAGACCCCAATGGTACTCAGTGTAACAAAAAATACTCGGTATCAGAAGGGTTAATCTGCCAGGAAGTTTCAGCCTATCTATGGTCTCTTCATTTGCTGTCTCTCCTGTCTAAAGAGTAGAGATAAGTTTGGAAATTTTTGACAATCAGCTAATTTACAAGAGGTACTGAAATATATTTGAGGGCAGTGTGGAGGGTAAAAATCATAGAGGGAGACCAAGGGATGAGTACACTAAATAGATTCAGAAGGCTGTAGGTTGCAGTAGGTACTGGGAGATGAAGAAGCTTGCACAGGATAGAGTAGCATGGTGAGCTGCATCAAACCAGTCTCTGGACTGTAGACCACAACAACAACAACTGAAATATTTCTAATGAATTGATTTATGATAAAGTCTGGCACTCTGTCAGTTTCTGAGAACATTTTTAAATGTTATTTCAATGTGAACGATATCATATGGAATTGTTTCAAAAATTTATATTGAGGAGAAATAGAATGTATTTTGTTTGACGTTTGTTTGGACTACTTCTGTTATCACTGACTATTAAATTACTTGTGACACATGTAGAATACTGTCTGAAAAAATATGTCACAGTATCTATTGGGAATTAATAACTCTCATATTATCACCGTACAGTGTGACGTTTTCCTTTTAAGGTTTATTTTATTTGCTTCCTTCTTTATTACTTTGACGTTTTCCTTTTAAGGTTTATTTTATTTGCTTCCTTCTTTATTACTTTGCAGACTACTTGGATTTTACTTGGTATCTCTGATATGAAATTATGCTTTCTTTCTTTCTTTCTTTGCCTGGTTTTAACTATTTTGCATATCTGAATGCATTTATGAATATAATGGCATAGGGGAGAGGTATCATGATTGTTGTGGTCTTCAGTCCAAAGACTGATTAGATACAGCTCACCATGCTACTGTATCCTGTGCAAGCCTCTTTATCTCCAGATAATTACTACAACCTACATCATTTTGAATTTGCTCTTTGTAGTCATCTCTTGGTTTCCCTTCACAATTCCCCCTCACTTCCCTACTATAATAAATTGGTGGTCCTTTAATGTCTCAGAATGTGTCCTATCAATTGAACCCTTTTATTAGTCAAGTTGTGCCACAAATTTCTTGCTACCCAATTCTTTTCAGTACCTCCTCATTAGTTATGTGATCTATCCATCTAATCTTCAGTTTTCTTCTGTAGCACCACATTACAAAAACTCTATTCCTACACTCTAGACAAATACCTTTAGAAAAGAATTCCTAACACTTAATTCTGTATTCGATATCCACAAATTTCATCTTCTTCAGAAACGCTTTTTGTACCAATGCCATTCTACACTTCATATTCTCTCTGCTTTAACCATCATCAGTTATTCTGCAGCTCAAATAGCAAAACATATATACTACTTTAAGTGTCTCCTTTCCTAATCTAATTCCTTCAGCATCACCTGATTTAATTTGAATATGTTCCATTATCTTTGTCACGCGTTTGTTGATTTTCATCTTATATCTTCCTGTCAAGACACTGACCTCTCCATCTGACTACTCTTCCTAGTCCTCTCCTGTCTGTGAAACAATTACAATGTCATCTGCAAACATTAAGGTTTTTGTTTCTTCACCCTGAACTTTATTTCATACTCCTAAGTTTTCTTTATTTTCCTGTACTGCTGCTCTGTGTACAGAATGAAACATCAGGAATAGGCAATAATAGCCTTGTCTCACTTCCTTCTGAACTACTGCTTCCCTTTCATGCCTCTTGACTCTTATAACTGTATCTAGCTTTTATACAAGTTCTGAATAGCCCTTCAATTCCTGTATTTTACCCTAGCTTTCTTCAGAGTTTCGAGAGAGTTTTCAGGTCAACATTGTCAAAACCTTTCTCTAAGTCTACAAATGCTATAAATGTCAGTTCGCCTTCCTTTAGCTGATCTTCTGAGACACGTTGTAGAACCAAAACTGCCGTGTGTGTTCTCCAAAATCCAAGCTGATCTTCCTTGAGGTCAATTTCTACCAGTGTTTCAAATCTTTTGTACAGAATTTCTGTTAGTGTATTGTAACCATGACTTGTTAAAATGATAGTTTGGTAATTTTCACACCTGCCAGCAACTGCATTCTTTGGAATTGGAATTATTACATTATTCTTGAAATCTGTGGGCATTTTGCTTGTCTCATACATCTTTCACACCAGATGGAAGAGTTTTGTCATGACTGGCTCTCCCAAGGCTATCAGTAGTTCTGATGGAATGTCGTTTACTCCAGGGGCCTTGTTTTGACTTGGGTTTTTTGGTGCTCCATCAAATTCTTCTTGCAGCATCATATTTCCCATCTAATCTTCAGCTACATCCTCTTCTGTTTCCATAATAATTCCTTCAAGTTCATTTCCCTTGTATAGATGCTCTATATACTCCTTCCACATTTCAGCTTTCCCTTCTTTGCTTAGGTCTGGTTTGCCATCTTACCTCTTGGTAGTCACACACCTGCTTCTCTTTTCTCCAAGAATCTCTTTAATTTGCCTGTGGGTGATATCTATTTTTCCTCCTCAATTCTTACATTTGTCCTCTAGCCATTCCCACTTAACCATTATGCTTTGCCTATCAATCTCATTTTTTAGACATTTGTATTCCCTTTCACATGCTTCCTAGGTGCATTTTTATATTTTCACCTTTCACCAGTGAAATTCAATATCTGCAGTGTTTTCCTAGGATTTCTTCAGGTCTTGTCATTTTCCTATTTGATCCTCTGCTGGCTTCACTACTTCAGCTCTTGAAGCTACCCATCCATCTTCTACAGTGTTCCTTTTCCCTATTCTAGTCAATCATTGTCTAATGCTCCCTCTGGAACTCTCAAGAACCTCTGGTTCTTTCAACTTATCCAAGTCCCATCTTCTTAATTTCCTACCTTCCTGCAGTTTCTTTGGTTTCAATCTGCAGTTGATAACTAGTAAAACATAGTCCACATCTGCCTCTGGAAATGTCTTACAATTTAAAATCTGGTTCTGAAATCTTTGTCTTACCATAGTATAATCAATTTGAAACCTTCCAATGTCTCCAGGTCTCTTCCACATATACAGTGTTCTTTAATAGTTCTTAAATCAAGTGTTAGGGATGATTAAATTAAGCTCTAAGCAAAATTCTACCAGGCAGCTTCCTCTTTCATTCCTTTCTTCCAGTCAGTATTCAACTGCTATTTTTTCCTTCTCTTCCTTTTCCTGCTATAGAATTGCAGTAATCCGTCACTGTTAAATTTTCATCTCCCTTAACTATATGAATAATTTCTTTTATCTCCTTCTTCATTCTCTTGATCATCTGCAGACCTAGTTGGCATATACACTTGGACTGCTATGGTAGGTGTGGGCTTTGTGTCTATTATAGCTATGATAATGCATTGCCAATACTGTTCGTAGTAGCTTACCTGCATTCCTATTTTCTTACTCATTGTTAAACCTACTGCTGCATTACCTATGTGATTTTGTATTTATAACCCTGTGTTCAGCAGACTAGAAGTCCTGTTGCATCTGCCACTGATCTTCACAAACTCCTACCTCATCTAATTTCAACCCACACATTTCCCTTTTTAAATTTTCTAACCTACATGCCCAATTAAGGGCTCTAAAATTTCATTCTCCTATCTGTATAATGCCAGTTTTGTTTCTCCTGATGGAGACATCCTCCTGAGTAATCCCGGTCCAAAGATGCAAATGGGGGACTGTTTTTCCTCTGGAATATTTTACCCAAGATTACACCATTATTATTTAACTATACAGTAGAGCTGCATGCCCTGGGGGAAAATTAAGGCTGTAGTTTTTCCTGGCTTTAAGGTGTTCTCAGTACCAGCACAGATAGGTTGTTTTGGTTTCAAGCCCAGATTAGTCAGTCATCCATACTGTTGTCTCTGCAATTACTGAAAAGGCTGCTGTCCCTCCTTAGGAATTACACATTTGTGTGGCTTCTCAACAGATACCCTTTGTTGCTGTTATACCTACAATACAGCCATATATCTGACTGAAAGATAATTTATGTTATGGCATTTTTGTATTTGAGCAATTCTCTTTTCCTTACTCATTAG
Source organism: Schistocerca nitens (assembly GCF_023898315.1). Lineage (NCBI taxonomy): Eukaryota > Metazoa > Arthropoda > Insecta > Orthoptera > Acrididae > Schistocerca > Schistocerca nitens. The sequence continues at coordinate 342,745,193 of NC_064617.1, forward strand.
CTTTTGAGGCTTGTTGTTAATCATGGCTCTGTTTTTGGAGTTGTGTCTCTTACTACTTGTGTTTTGAGAGGGAAAGCAATTTAAAATTAATCATTAAAATTGCTCAAACTTCTTGGCGGTGTCATATATCTGAGAAAATCCTTCCCATCTTACCGTAGGTAATAAGGCATTGAATACTTCTATGTTATGTGTATTGAACCATCTTGGTGTTATAGTTCTTTAATAGTTTTCAGTGGACAATGAGTCCAGTGAAGTAACAATTTGGCATTCAACAAATATCTGATCCAGGAAAGGAACAGTAGGATTTTTTACTGGAATTGTAAGTATCTGTAAGATTTAGAAATCACTCTTTCCTTTTCCTGAACTCTGGAAAGTCAATATTGAAGACTCCACATAGCTCTACAGACTTCTTGGCTAGATGAAGACTGTGTAGAACATTTTCAGTTCTGTATTGGAATGACTCGCAATTCAAATTTAGGAGCAATAGATACATGCAACAATTCTATTTGCACCATTGACTTCTAATCAAAGTCTCTTTGCGCAGTGAGGTGCCAAAACTGATGTTTGATTAAGATTGCAAGTCTCCATTTCTGAAGATACTTGTACAGAAGTAATTTGTTAGTATGTAGTCTGGCATAGAAAGTGAGATGATGTGACATGACTTTGGATAGTGTTGTATGATGTAAAGAGTGCTAATAAAATGTAGTTTGATGTTTAGCAAAATCTCAGTACCCATAACTTTGTTTGTGACTGACAATATATTTTGGTGGCTTGTTTGTGACCGATAGCATATTTTAGTGGCACATGTAAAGACTTTTGTTGCTATAATTTATTTACTGATTTTTTACATTAACATTCAAATTTCTTAAGGCCATTTTATTACCTCACTTAACTCTGTCATATTTGTTGACGACATGTCCATATAAATCATATGTGAAGCTGTTTCAAGACTTTCGTCTTATTGATGTCTAAGTCCTTTCTGTCACATGATCCATCAATATGGCAACCTCTCTGCATTACTGATGTTCCCCCGATCACATTACTTCCATCATTGCCTGCATCCATTGCAGTTTTCCATCAGAGCCTTTTCAACCACTGAGCTGTCCATCAATACGGCTTTATCTGAGCTACTGTTGACTTTTTGCATCACACCACTTCCACAGACTGTTCAGGTTTGGTCAAGATCAATGTCTCCCCCTTTTAAATATTGTTTGTGATGGAATTGACATATATTTCACTGTCTTGTCAGAAGCACCAATCTTGATCATTCCAAAGCTGAAAGTCTGCAGAAGCATGCAATGGAGTTCCTTCGAAAATTTGCATGAATCTAACAAGTAGATTTCATTAGCATACTCCTTTATTCCTTGCAAAGTTTACTTATTAAGTGTGGTGAACAGCTTGTACACTACAAAAGAAAATTAACGCAACTGTCCAGAATAAGATCTTACAATGCTTAACAATCACTCTGCAATGGTGATGTATTCAATTTTGCCTAAAATAAACTGTTCGCATTTAGCACACTGCTTTAGTAATTCATCAGATATAATTACACTTTATAATTACTCAATAAAGTAGTTCGTTTAAGTTGGTCCATAATTAACATCACCGACTGCAACAGCCACTCACTTGGACAACAATAACCTTTTACAGTACTTGTTAGTCATAATACAATTCCGTCACAGTTCATATTAATTAGAGTTATTTTATTTATTTAAATGTCTAGTTCCTAGTTCCTTAGGACCAAATTGAGGAGCAGATCTCCAAGGTCATGGAACATGTCAGTGAAATTAAAACATAAAAGTAATAACAGATAAAATAAAATGTTTATGAACCCAAAAAAAGTCAAGCTATAAGTTTAAGCAAACACAACCAACAATATAACATAAGATTCAGCTTAATTTTTCAAGGAATTCCTCAACAGATTAGAAGGAGTGAACCTTGAGGAAAATCTTCAGTTTTGATTTGAAAGTGCATGGATTAATTGTAAGATTTTTGAATTCTTGTGGTAGCTTACTGAAAATGGATGCAGCAGTATACCGCACACCTTTCTGCTCAAGGGTTAAGGAAGTATGATCCAAATGCAGATTGGATTTCTGCCAAGTGTTAACTGAGTGAAAGCTGCTAATTGGGAATAAGCTGATATTGTTAACAAGAAACGCCAATAAAGAATATATATATATTGAGAGGGCAACGTCAAAATAACCAGACTACTGAACAGGGGTCGACAAGAGGATTGCAAACTTACACCAGTTATTACCCAAACTGCCCATTTCTGAGCCAAAAATTACCTTTTAGAATGGGAAGAGTTACCCCAAAATATAATACCATATGACATAAGCTAATGAAAATAAGCAAAGTTGACTAATTTTCATGTTGAACACTGTTTGAAGAGTAAAAATTCCAGCATTAAGTCTTTGAGCAAGACCCTGGATGTGGGCTTTCCATGACAGTTTACTATCTATCTGAACACCTAGAAATTTGAACTGTTCAGTTTCACTAATTGTATTCTGTGAAATTAAATCATTGGGTTTTGTTGAATTGTGTGTTAGAAATTGTAAAACCTGAGTCTTACTGTGATTTAGCATTAGTTTAATTTCTGCAAGCCATGAACTTATGTAATGAACTGCACTATTTGAAACAGAGCCAATGTTGCACACATCATCCTTTACTACCAAGGTAGTGTCATCAGCAAACAGAAATATTTTGGAGTTACCTGTGATACTAGAGCGTATATAATTTATATAAATAAGGAACAGGACCCCCCATGAACCATGGACCTTGCCGTTGGTGGGGAGGCTTGCGTGCCTCAGCGATACAGATGGCCGTACCGTAGCTGCAACCACAACGGAGGGGTATCTGTTGAGAGGCCAGACAAACATGTGGTTCCTGAAGAGGGGCAGCAGCCTTTTCAGTAGTTGCAGGGGCAACAGTCTGGATGATTGACTGATCTGGCCTTGTAACATTAACCAAAACGGCCTTGCTGTGCTGGTACTGCGAACAGCTGAAAGCAAGGGGAAACTACAGCCGTAATTTTTTCCGAGGACATGCAGCTTTACTGTATGATTAAATGATGATGGCGTCCTCTTGGGTAAAATATTCCAGAGGTAAAATAGTCCCCCATTCGGATCTCCGGGCGGGGACTACTCAAGAGGACGTCGTTATCAGGAGAAAGAAAACTGGCGTTCTACGGATCGGTGCGTGGAATGTCAGATCCCTTAATCGGGCAGGTAGGTTAGAAAATTTAAAAAGGAAAATGGATAGGTTAAAGTTAGATATAGTGGGAATTAGTGAAGTTCGGTGGCAGGAGGAACAAGACTTTTGGTCAGGTGATTACAGGGTTATAAATACAAAATCAAATAGGGGTAATGCAGGAGTAGGTTTAATAATGAATAAAAAAAATAGGAGTGTGGGTTAGCTACTACAAACAGCATAGTGAACGCATTATTGTGGCCAAGATAGACACAAAGCCCATGCCTACTACAGTAGTACAAGTTTATATGCCAACTAGCTCTGCAGATGATGAAGAAATTGATGAAATGTATGACGAGATAAAAGAAATTATTCAGGTGTTGAAGGGAGACGAAAATTTAATAGTCATGGGTGACTGGAATTCGACAGTAGGAAAAGGGAGAGAAGGAAACATAGTAGGTGAATATGGATTGGGGGGAAGAAATGAAAGAGGAAGCTGCCTTGTAGAATTTTGCACAGAGCATAACCTAATCATAGCTACCACTTGGTTCATTAATCATAAAAGAAGGTTGTATGCCTGGAAGAATCCTGGAGATACTAAAAGGTATCAGATAGATTATATAATGGTAAGACAGAGATTTAGGAACCAGGTTTTAAATTCTAAGACATTTCCAGGGGCAGGTGTGGATACTGACCACAATCTATTGGTTATGATCTGCAGATTGAAACTGAAGAAACTGCAAAAAGGTGGGAATTTAAGGATATGGGACCTGGAATAACTGAAAGAATGAGAGGTTGTAGAGAGTTTCAGGGAGAGCATAAGGGAACAATTGACAGGAATGGGGGAAAGAAATACAGTAGAAGAAGAATGGGTAGCTCTGAGGGATGAAGTACTGAAGGCAGCAGAGGATCAAGTAGGTAAAAAGACGAGGGCTAATAGAAATCCTTAGGTAACACAAGAAATATTGAATTTAATTGATGAAAGGAGAAAATATAAAAATGCAGTAAATGAAGCAGGCAAAAAGGAATACGAACATCTCAAAAATGAAATCGACAGGAAGTGCAAAATGGCTAAGCAGGGATGGCTAGAGGACAAATGTAAGGATGTAGAGGCTTGTCTCACTAGGGGTAAGATAGATACTGCCTACAGGAAAATTAAAGAGACCTTTGGAGAGAAGAGAACTACTTGTATGAATATCAAGGGCTCAGATGGCAACCCCGTTCTAAGCAAAGAAGGGAAGGCAGAAAGGTGGGAGGAGTATATAGAGGGTTTATACAAGGGCGAAGTACTTGAGGACAATATTATGGAAATGGAAGAGGATGTAGATGAAGATGAAATGTGAGATAAGATACTGTGTGAAGAGTTTGAGAGAGCACTGAAAGCCCTGAGTCGAAACAAGGCCCCGGGAGTAGACAACATTCCATTGGAACTACTGATGGCCTTGGGAGAGCCAGTCATGCCAAAACTCTACCATCTGGTGAGCAAGATGTATGAGACAGGCGAAATACCCTCAGACTTCAAGAAGAATATAATAATTCCAATCCCAAAGAAAGCAGTTGTTGACAGATGTGAAAATTACCGAACTATGAGTTTAATAAGTCACAGCTGAAAAATACTAACGCGAATTCTTTACAGACGAATGGAAAAACTGGTAGAAGCGGCCCTCGGGGAAGATCAGTTTGGATTCCGTAGAAATGTTGGAACACGTGAGGCAATACTAACCTTACGACTTATCTTAGAAGCTAGATTAAGAAAAGGCAAACCTACGTTTCTAGCATTTGTAGACTTAGAGAAAGCTTTTGACAATATTGACTGGAATACTCTCATTCAAATTCTGAAGGTGGCAGGGGTAAAATACAGGGAGCGAAAGGCAATTTACAATTTGTACAGAAACCAGATGGCAGTTGTAAGAGTCGAGGGGCATGAAATGGAAGCAGTGGTTGGGAAAGGAGTGAGACAGGGTTGTAGCCTATCCCCGATGTTATTCAATCTGTATATTGAGCAAGCAGTAAAGGAAACAAAAGAAAAATTCGGAGTAGGCATTAAAATTCATGGAGAAGAAGTAAAAACTTTGAGGTTCGCCGATGACGTTGTAATTCTGTCAGAGGCAGCAAAAGACTTGGAAGAGCAGTTGAACGGAATGGACAGTGTCTTGAAAGGAGGATATAAGATGAACATCAACAAAAGCAAAATGAGGATAATGGAATGTAGTCAAATTAAATTGGGTGATGGAATTAGATTACGAAATGAGACACTTAAAGTAGTAAAGGAGTTTTGCTATTTAGGGAGTAAAATAACTGATGATGGTCGAAGTAGAGAGGATATAAAATGTAGACTGGCAATGGCAAGGAAATCGTTTCTGAAGAAGAGAAATTTGTTAACATCGAGTATAGATTTAAGTGTCAGGAAGTCGTTTTTGAAAGTATTTGTATGGAGTGTAGCCATGTATGGAAGTGAAACATGGACGATAACTAGTGTGGACAAGAAGAGAATAGAAGCTTTAGAAATGTGGTGCTACAGAAGAATGCCGAAGATAAGGTGGGTAGATCACGTAACTAATGAGGAGGTATTGAATAGGACTGGGGAGAAGAGAAGTTTGTGGCACAACTTGACAAGAAGAAGGGATCAGTTGGTAGGACATGTTTTGAGCCATCAAGGGATCACAAATTTAGCATTGGAGGGCAGCGTGGAGGGTAAAAATCGTAGAGGGAGACCAAGAGATGAATACACTAAGCAGATTCAGAAGGATGTAGGTTGCAGTAGGTACTGGGAGATGAAGAAGCTTGCACAGGATAGAGTAGTATGGAGAGCTGCATCAAACCAGTCTCAGGACTGAAGACCACAACAACAACAACAAGGAACAGTAGTGATCCCTGGGGCACCCCCATTTGACTGTACCCCACTCAGACCACAAATCACAGGCAGTCTTAACACTGTGGAAAATGCCCATTTGCTGTCTGTTGTTAAAGTAAGAGGTGAACCAATTGTGAGCTACTCCCCGTATTCTGAAGTGGTCGAACATCTGGAGCAATATTTTGTAATCATGTGAAAGATTTTAATGTTAAAATTCTTCACTATTATGTTTGCTGGTTTCTGTATTTTGACTTACATGACATGCATAATTGTGACCTCAGCCACCACCACAAGTACATACAATATCTAAGTTCTCCAACATAAGTGCAGCAAAGCTTCCCTTTTATGCACTGAAGCACCTAGGGAAACTGGTATAGGCATGCGTATTCAAATACAGAGGTATGTAAACAGGCAGAATATTATGCTGCCGTTGGCAATGCCTATATGTGACAACAAATATCTGCTGCAGTTGTTAGATTGATTACTGCTGCTACAATGGCAGGCTACCAAGGTCTAAGTGAGTTTGAATGTGGTGTTACAGTCGGCGCATGAGCGATGGGACACAGCATTTCTGAGGTAGCGATGAAGTGTCGATTTTCCCTTATGAGTATTTCATGAGTGTACCATGAATATCAGGAATCCTGTAAAACATCAAATCTCTGACATTGCTGCAGCCGGAAAAAGATCCTGCAAGAACGGGACCAATGATGACTGAAGAGAAGCATCCAACGTGACAGAAGTGCAACCCTTCTGCAGATTGCTGCAGATTTAAGTGCTGGACAATTAACAAGTGTCAAAGTGTGAACCATTCAATGAAACATCATCAGTATTGGCTTTTGGAGCCAAAGGCCCACTCGTGTACCCTTTATGACTGCACGACAAAAAGCTTCATGCCTCACCAGGGCCCATCAACACCAACAACAGACTGTTGATGACCAGAAACATGTTGCCTGGTCAGAGGAGTCTCATTTCAAATTGTATCAAGCAGATGGATGTGTACGAGTATGGAGACAACCTCGTGAATCCATGGACCCTGTATTTCAGCAAAGGACTGTTCAATTAGTGGAGGCTCTGTAAAGGTGTGGGGCATGTGCAGTTGGAGTGATATGGGATCCCTGATATATCTAGATACAACTCTGAAGGTGACACATACATAAGCATCCTGTTTGATCACCTGCATCCATTCATGCCCATTGTGCATTCCAATGGACTTGGGCACTTTCAGCTGGACAATGCAACACCCCACACATCCAGAATTGCTACAGAGTGGCTCCAGGAACACTATTCTGAGTTTAAACAATTCCACTCGCCACCAGATTCCCCAGACATGAACATTGTTGAGCATATCTGGGATGCCTTGCAATGTGCTGTTCAGGAGAGATCTCCACCCCTTCGTTTTCTTATGGATTTACAGACAGCCCTATAGGATTCATGTTGTCAGTTTCCTCCTGCAGTACTTCGGACATTAGTCAATTCCCTGCCATGTTGTGTTGTGACACTTGTGTGTGCTTGAAGCAGCCCTATACGATATTAGGCAAGTGTACCAATTTCTTTAGCTCTTCAGTGTAAGAGAATGTCATGCTGATATCTGACAGTGTTCATTTAGCTGTGGGCCGAATATTGTAGCAGAGGGCTTGTGTAGAAGAAGTATGCTGCAGCCTAACAACACAGGAGAATTTACGTTCAGTGACAGTGGCCATGAAAACCTGCAGACTTACATAGATGTTACTCATTTACTTTCAAACTGCAGACTGCCTGTTGGTCTTATAAAGAATGGTATAAGAACAAACTGTTATGGGATATATTGTTTTTGATTAATTATGAGAACCAATAGAATTTTTGGTTACAGAAAATGCTGCTGTTTACAGATTTAGAAAAATAAGTGGAAAGTATTTTTCTTCTGCAATGTGAATTCCCTCATTTACATGCATGAAAACCACATTGAAAATTAGGGTGAATTACCTGAAATTGTTAATTAATGAGTTGGTCAATCAATACTGTATGTCATTCTGTACAGAAAAATTAAGATAGCAAAAATATGCAGCCAAAGCTGAGAATCTAACAGTGTTTATTGCAAAATGTGCAACAGAAAATGGGACTTGCTCTGAACTCTTAAGTTTAATTATTGCAAAATATAAAGAGCTGTAGGCAATTTAAATATACTTTACTGGGAAGTTGGAATGTTTAACTTTCAAATGGTATAGGTTACCTTTCTTAAATACAAGTATTAGTTCATAGTCTTATGCATGTAACAAACCCTAATACTGACTTTATTACCTGTAACTTTTAATTGAGAGTGCCTAATGAGAACTAATTACACAAATGGAATCAGAGCACTCGAAGTGATTATCTGAATAATTATTTTAATAGAGTATAAGTTTAAAGATTTACGTATAGGTATTACGTGTCGACAGATAAATGTATTGAAAATTTTGTGGGTAGGGAAGAAAAGCCTACCATGCCACATATTGAGCAGACTGTTTGATGGCCCTTGAGTCATGTTCTTCAAATTACTGAATCAGAGTTTAGAAGCTGACTCCTCAGTTGGGATTTTGCTGCTGGATTTGGAGTAAGTTGTGAAGGTTTGTTTGATTGCCTTCAGTGTGGTATCTTTGATTAAGGGCTTAACTTCTGTTTGGCTCTGTTTGTGTAATCTGATGTACTGGGAATCGGGTTTAGAACCTTAGACTAAACCAAGAACATCTTATTATATTTACGTAAATAAAAAATCTGCTCACCAAGCGAATAGCTTTTTGTCACCCTCCAGTTTGTGCAATATCCTTGTATACCATATGCTCCTTCAGCACCCACTTCCCTACTCTGTGACTCTTACCCCAGTGATTGTCCCCACCATAAGACTTGCCGTATGTACCCTCATACCACCACCTACACCAGCCCTGTAATTTGCAAAGGGAAGACCATCTGTGAAATGATACATTATGTACCAGGTACTGTAATATGCCATCTGGATTCTTCCCCCAGATACCAGTTTCTCAGATCTCTGCAGCTGGAAACTGGCAATACATTTCCTTCATTCTTGCCACCCACTTGACCTTAATTTACATTACATTCTTCAGTCTCAGCATTTGTTCTCAGTAACTGTTCCTTCTTCACCATGTTTTAGTTTTCTATATCTTTCATTTTTTGACAAGTCATTACTCCCCCACACACACATCTATTGCATACAAGGGTGGTTTGAAAAGTTCTCAGAACAGAATAGAGAAAAAGCACTTACATCACTGAAACATTTTTTTATTTTTCAATGCAGTCTCCTTGTAGATTAATGCACTGGTCCAATGCTGTTCCTGTGCCTTGATCCCAACTTGAAAATGAGTTTTCTCCAGGCCTGTAAAATAGTTGTCAACTCTGGCAATCAGTTCTTTGTTTGAAGTGAATCTCTGTCCACCAAGAAAAAATTTCAGTTTTGGGAAGAGATGGAAGTCTGACAGAGCCATATCAGGTGAATACGGCAGGTGTGGCAACAGTTCATAACTTAGTTCATGTAATTTTACATGGCAATGGTACATAGGTTTGGGCCCGCATTGTCTTGATTGAAGCCGGCTGGGGTGGCCGAGTGGTTCTGGGCACTACAGTCTGGAACCACGCGGCCGCTACGGTCGCAGGTTCGAATCCTTCCTCGGGCATGGATGTGTGTGATGTCCTTAGGTTGGTTAGGTTTAAGTAGTTCTAAGTTCTAGGGGACTGATGACCACAGTAGTTAAGTCCCATAGTGCTCAGAGCCATTTGAACCATTTTGTCTTGATGGAAGGTGACTTTCTTCCTTGCTAAACCTAGCCTTTTTTTGCGTATCTTTTGTTGCAGTTTGTCCAGGAGGTTAGCAAAATATTCTCCAGTAATTGTTTGCCCAGTGGGGAGATAATCTACAAACAGAATCCCCTTTGCATCCCAGAACACTGATGCCATGAGTTTTCCTGCTGAAGGAATTGTCTTTGTTTTCTGTGGTGACAGAGAATCAGCATGTTTCCACTGCTTTGACTGTTGTTTTGTCTTTGGCTTATAGTAGTGCACCCAAGTTTCATTTGTGTTCACAAACCGGAACAAAAAACATTGTTTGTTTCTCCTAAAACGGGCCAAACATTGTTCCGATATGTCCATTCTCATGCATTTTTGATCCATTGTCAAGAGTCGTGGCACCCATCTTGCAGATAATTTTTTCATTTCTAATTCTTCAGTTAAAATGTGATATACCCTTTCAGATGACATCTGACAAGTTTGAGCAATGTCACGCACTTTCAATTGTCGATCCTCCATGACCATTTTGTGCACTTTTGCAATGATTTCTGGAGTAGTGACACATCTTGGCCAACCATTGCACGGATAATCATCTAAGCTCTCCCGACCAAATTTAAATCTGTTTGTCCACTTGTCAGCAGTTGAATATGAAGGAGCAGAGTCCCCCAGTGTATTCTGGAAATCAGCATGAAAGTCCTTTGCTTTGATACCTTTCTTTACAAAGTACTTAATCACTGCTCAAATCTCAATTTTTTCCATCTTTGCAAATCACTATGTGGGAACAACAACAGAGACAGCTCACTGTCGCAGCTCTCTTCCAAGGGCACTGATGTGGCACGTGTTTACAGGCAACAATGAATATCATGGGAACAACTTGTTGTGCTAGCACTGACCTCTCATGGTGATTCCGAGAACTTTTAAACCACCCTCGTACAATGCATTTAGCTTTATGATCTTATTAATCTGCACACAATGTTTTGTCAGTAACCTCTGTCTTGCATATTACCCTATCTTCCATCTATAAACTCTCTGGCTTTCAAATCTCATCTGATGCAATCTTTACTTCTCATCCTATCTGGTAAGTCTCCCCTGAACTGAGGCCATTTAAGACTTTCCTGAACTCTCCCCATTTCCTAAACCTCACCAGTACCTTTCCTTTGCCCTTATTCCTTCCCATATAACCTTTCTGCCAGCAGCAGGAGTTACTGACTCCAAAGCTTGCAAATTGCAATACCTTTATATGTGTGTACTCCTGCAACTGCATGGTGAGTAGGGTTTTTTGTCTATCCTATTATAGTATATTTTAAAAAACTAGTTATTTTCACTGATGTATTGTTATATTTACAATATTTTTTGCATTTTTTTCTTCCTCCTGTGTGTCAAATGTTGGTGGAGAAAATAATTTACTTCAAGCACAGTCACATGCTCATAGTTTGCTTCACAGCTCATAATATGATTATTATATTCATAGAACCTAATTTTAATGTTTTGCAAATCAAATTTGTGTAAAACACTGAACAATATAGACAAGTGTGACAGTGTGGGTAAGAACATATTTAATGAATTCTTGAAGTCAAGACTGTACATTTCAACATTTGTTTGTCCCTCATATAATGATTACACTTTTTGTTGTCAAATGATGTCTGTGGTTGTCCAAAAGAATAAGTGCACCATTGTTTTCAACTGACTTTTGTCTGTTAGGTATTCAATTTTAAATCCCCTTTACTGCATAATACATTAATGAGATACATGCACTAATATGCTAATGAGATACACTAATGAGATATTGGCCCTATCTGGTCTTTAAAGTGGTAAGCTTTTGTTGCCGGAACAATGTTTGTTGTTAGCATTCCAAAAATCTTATTACATTCCACTCTGTTTTTGCCATGACTGTTTCACTTTACAAACACACGAGGGTAACACGTATTTTCATTTTGAGTATAATGTGAAGATAGGCACTTCAAGTCCTTTCGAAATTTCACTGTTTTTTCACTAAGATGCTAATCATTTTTTCTTTTGTGATTATTTTGTGAAGTTTTGCATTGTTTCTTTATTAGAGTACACGTCATTTGTGAGATGATCTTGTCTGAAGTTCATACATAAGCATTTACTTAATTGTATCTCCATTCCACTGTTTTTATTAGAATATGACAGCAGACACAGAATCATCCACAACATTTTAACTGTTGTACAGAGATCACTTGGAAATGTGGTTTTTGCTACTATATAATGAACTCACGGTACATACACATATAATGGCCACCTGGGTCATTATTCTCTTAAGTGAAGTTTTTGGATCAGTATATAATAAACTCTGTAAGAAACTACAATGATCATTTGTGGACTATCTTGCTCAGGAATATGGAAGGAGGTAGAAGCAGCTATATAAAGTGCAAAATCAAACAATGGAAAAATCAAGGATAGAATAATGGCAACATTATGAGAAGAATAGATTGCTACTCTCCATATGGTGGTGATGTTGAGTCATAGATAGGCACAACAACAAAAAATGTCATTATGAAAAGAGCAATTCATTCATAAGTATTCTAATCTGTTGTTTAAGTTTTATTTCCTATTCCTTGAAAAAAATTGATTAAAATAAAAACAAGGAATAGACAGAGTATTTGAATTACACTGGAAAAAAAAGACAGGTGTATCTAAAGAGACAGGGATTGTTTAATGACATCAAATCCAACAGAAACCACACCACCTTTTGATGGGCATCTTAAAACGTATGTATAATGGAAATAGCTTGTTTTACAATACAGCCCTTGGAATCCCTCCACAGAAATGCAGACTGCCACACACATGACACTGAAACAAAACCCAATTACAAATTATAGCTCGCAACACAAAATTATATGCGAATGGGGTTAAGTGTATGGGCATTAAAATATACAACCACCTCCCAACAGACATAAAAACAAGCAAAACCCCCAAAATAATGAGAATTAAGTTAAAGGAATTACTACTAAATCATTGTTTCTATTCTGTACATGAATTTCTTGGTACAAAATTTTAATTACTGTGAATAAGCTGTATATTCACTTGTAGTTATCTCTACTTAGTAAGATAATTTAATTATTGTATGTTATTGATTTCTGACTGTATCTCATATATGTACTCTGCTATGTGTAGTATGTACCATCACTATTGTCTCTTATCACACACCACCTTTTTATATTTTATCTAAATATCCTATTTGTAGGTGGTTCATGGTGTGCGTTCCTGTAGTCATGTCCTTGTTCATGAACCACGGGCAACGTATGAGTGGCCAAGTAAGTGGTCCCGACAGTCGGGATACCAGTTACTTTGGAATAAGGCTGCGCATCTCGGACATATTGTGAGTCGTGGTCACCTTTGTGCTCATACGGCAAAGACTACCAAATCCACCGGTTAGTCCCTCAACCGTTAGGGGTAAAACTCAAAGGGACTCGGTGCAAGTAAGGCTAGCAACCTGCTTCCCTGGTACTTTAAATATGATGCTGGCAACAATCAGAGCAAAATGCCTCAGACCTTTGGAGGTGACAGAGTCCCACCTCTAACTGACAAACCAGGGACTCCTAAGATACGACTTGGTAAACAAATGGTAATGAGATGGGGAGCTATTAATATCAATGGGGGCTACTCTGGGAAGAAGGTAGAGCTGGCAGAGGCTGCAAGTAAGATGGGGCTGGACATTTTAGCTGTTAGTGACATTCGGGTAAGGGGTGAGAAAGAAGAGGAAGTGGGAGAATACAAGGTCTACCTGTCAGGAGTCAAAGCAGGAATAGCACAATGGGGTGTAGGGCTCTACATCAGGAAAGAAATGGAACCCAGTGTAGTTGCAATAAGGTATGTAAACGAACGACTGATGTGGAGAGATTTGACAGTGTCTAGCAAGAAAATTAGGATTGCATCAGTATATTCACATTGTGAAGGGACAGATCAAGATAAGATGGATAGTTTTTATGAGGCACTCAGTGATGTAGTTGCTAGAGTAAAGGACAAGGACAGTGTTCTGCTCATGGGTGATTTTAATGCCAGGATTGGAAATCGAACAGAAGGGTATGAAAAGGTTATGGGTAAATTTGGAGAGGATATGGAGGCCAACAGGAACGGGAAACAACTCTTTGATTTCTGTGCCAGGATGGGCTTAGTAATCACAAACTCCTTTTTTAAACATAAGAACATTCACCGGTATACTTGGGAAGGCAGGGGAACCAGATCTGTCATTGACTATATAATAACAGATAAGGAATTCAGGAAGGCTGAGGGACACACATGTATTCAGGGGATTCTTTGAAGACACTGATCATTATTTAATCTGCAGTTGAAATTGGGATTGTGAGGCCGAAAGTGCAGGAGGTCAGGTCCAAATGCAGGAGGATAAGAGTGGAGAAACTTCAGGATAGGGAAATCAGGCACAAGTACATAACAGTGATCTCAGAAAGGTACCAGTTAGTTGAATGTAATCAATTACAGTCATTGGAAAAGGAATGGACAAGGTACAGGGACACAGTACTAGAAGTGGCTAAAGAATGTCTTGGAACAGTAGTGTGTAAAAGTAGGATGAAGCAAACAGCTTGGTGGAATGACACAGTCAAGGCAGCCTGTAAAAGAAAAAAGAAGGCGTATCAAAAATGGCTACATACTAGAACTCAGGTAGACAGAGAAAGTTATGTTGAAGAAAGAAACAAAGCCAAACAGATAATTGCAGCATCCAAGAAGAAATCTTGGGAAGCCTTTGGAAACAGGTTGGAGACTATGGGTCAAGCTGCTGGAAAACCATTCTGGAGTGTAATTAGCAGTCTTCAAAAGGGAGGTAAGAAGGAAATGACAAGTATTTTGGACAGGTCAGGAAAACTGCTGGTGAATCCTGTGGATGCCTTGGGCAGATGGAGGGAATATTTTGAAGAGTTGCTCAGTGTGGTGAAAATACGATCAGTAATGTTTCAGATTTCAAGGTAGAATGGGATAGGAATGATGATGGAAATAGGATCACATTTGAGGAAGTGGAGAAAATGGTCAATAGATTACAGTGCAATAAAGCAACTGGGGTGGATGAAATTAAGTCGGAACTCATAAAATACAGTGGAATGTCAGGTCTTAAATGGCTACACAGGATAACTGAAATGGCCTGGGAGTCGGGACAGGTTCCATCAGACTGGACAAAAGCAGTAATCACATGAATCTTTAAACATGGAAACAGAAAAGATTGTAACAACTGCAGAGGTATCTCTTCAATCAGCATTGTGGGTAAAATCTTCTCAGGTATTGTTCAATGGAAAGTGCGAGTATTAGTTGTGGACCAATTGGATGAAAATCAGTGTGGGTTTAGGCCTCTTAGAGGTTGTCAGGACCAGATCTTTAGCTTGCGGCAAATAATGGATAAGTGTTACGAGTGGAACAGGGAATTGTATCTATGCTTTATAGATCTAGAAAAGGCATATGACCGGGTTCCTAGGAGGAAGTTATTGTCTGTTCTACGAGATTATTTAATAGGAGGCAAACTTTTACAAGCAATTAAAAGGTCTTTACATGGATAGTCAGGCAGCAGTTAGAGTTGACGTAAATTGAGTTAATGGTTCAGAGTAGTTTCAGGGGTAAGACAAGGCTGCAACCTGTCTCCACTGTTGTTCATATTATTTATGGATCATATGTTGAAAACAATAGACTGACTGGGTGAGATTAAGATATGTGAACACAAAATAAGCAGTCTTGCGTATGCGGATGACTTAGTTGTGATGGCAGATTCGATTGAAAGTTTGCAAAGTAATATTTCAGAGCTAGATCAGAAATATAAGGACTATGGTATGAAGATTAGCATCTCCAAAACGAAAGTAATGTCAGTGGGAAAAAAATATAAATGGATTGAGTGCCAAATAGGAGGAATTAAGTTAGAACAGGTGGACAATTTCAAGTACTTAGGATGCATATTATCACAGGATGGCAACATAGTGAAAGAACTGGAGGCGAGGTGTAGCAAAGCTAATGCAGTGAGCGCTCAGCTACGATCTACTCAGCCTCAAAGGGTGCGGGGCAAAGTCAGGACATGCGGGGGCCAAGCAGCAATCGGTATTGTAATTGTAAACTATCGAAGCTGGAGTGATAAAGTACCGGAACTTCAAGCGCTGATAGAAAGCACTGAAGCTGAAATCGTTATCGGTACAGAAAGCTGGCTGAAGCCAGAGATAAATTCTGCCGAAATTTTTACAGAGGCACAGACAGAGTTTAGAAAGGATAGATTGCATGCAACTGGTGGTGGCGTGTTTGTCGCTGTTAGTAGTAGTTTATCCTGTAGTGAAGTAGAAGTGGATAGTTCCTGTGAATTATTATGGGTGGAGGTTACACTCAACAACCGAGCTAGGTTAATAGTTGGCTCCTTTTACCGACCTCCCGACTCAGCAGCATTAGTGGCAGAACAACTGAGAGAAAATTTGGAATACATATCACATAAATTTTCTCAGCATGTTATAGTCTTAGGTGGAGGTTTCAATTTACCAGATATAGACTGGGACACTCAAATGTTTAGGACGGGTGGTAGGGACAGAGCATTGAGTGACTATCCAAAAATTACCTCGAGCAATTAAACAGAGAACTGACTCGTGGAGATAACATCTTGGACCTACTGATAACAAACAGACCCGAACTTTTCGACTCTGTAAGTGCAGAACAGGGAATCAGTGATCACAAGGCCGTTACAGCATCCCTGAATATGGAAGTTAATAGGAATATAAAAAAAAGGGAGGAAGGTTTATCTGTTCAGCAAGAGTAATAGAAGGCAGATTCCAGACTACCTAACAGATCAAAACGAAAGTTTCTGTTCCAACACTGACAATGTTGATTGTTTATGGAAAAAGTTCAAGGCAATCGTAAAATGCGTTTTAGACAGGTACGTGCCGAGTAAAACTGTGAGGGACGGGAAAAACCCACCGTGGTTCAACAACAAAGTTAGGAAACTACTGCGAAAGCAAAGAGAGCTTCACTCCAAGTGTAAACGCAGCCAAAACCTCTCAGACAAACAGAAGCTAAATGATGTCAAAGTTAGCATAAGGAGGGCTATGCGTGAAGAGTTCAGTGAATTCGAAAGTAAAATTCCATGTACCGACTCGACAGAAAATCCTAGGAAGTTCTGGTCTTACGTTAAATCCATAAGTGGCTCGAAACAGCATATCCAGACACTCCGGGATGATGATGGCATTGAAAGAGAGGATGACACGCATAAAGCTGAAATACTAAACACCTTTTTCCAAAGCTGTTTCACAGAGGAAGACCGCACTGCAGTTCCTTCTCTAAATCCTCGCACAAACGAAAAAATGGCTGACATCGAAATAAGTGTCCAAGGAATAGAAAAGCAACTGGAATCACTCAACAGAGGAAAGTCCACTGGACCTGACGGGATACCAATTCGATTCTACACAGAGTACGTGAAAGAACTTGGCCCCCTTCTAACAGCCATGTACCGCAAGTCTCTAGAGGAATGGAAGGTTCCAAATGATTGGAAAAGAGCACAGGAAGTCACAGTCTTCAAGAAGGGTCGTCGAGCAGATGCACAAAACTATAGACCTATATCTCTGATGTTGATCTGTTGTAGAATTTTAGAACATGTTTTTTTGCTCGCATATCATGTCATTTTTGGAAACCCAGAATCTACTCTGTAGGAATCAACACGGATTCCGGAAACAGCGATTGTGTGAGACCCAACTCGCTTTATTTGTTCATGAGACCCAGAAAATATTAGATACAGGCTCCCAGGTAGATGCTATTTTCCTTGACTTCCGGAAGGCATTCGATACAGTTCCGCACTGTCGCCTGATAACAAAGTAAGAGCCTATGGAATATCAGACCAGCTGTGTGGCTGGATTGAAGAGTTTTTAGCAAACAGAACACAGCATGTTGTTATCAATGGGGAGACATCTACAGACGTTAAAGTAACCTCTGGCGTGCCACAGGGGAGTGTTATGGAACCATTGCTTTTCACAATATATATAAATGACCTAGTAGATAGTGTCGGAAGTTCCATGCGGCTTTTCGCAGATGATGCTGTAGTATACAGAGAAGTTGCAGCATTAGAAAATTGTAGCGAAATGCAGGAAGATCTGCAGTGGATAGGCAGTTGGTGCAGGGAGTGGCAACTGACCCTTAACATAGACAAATGTAATGTATTGCGAATACATAGAAAGAAGGATCCTTTATTGTATGATTATATGATAGCGGAACAAACACTGGTAGCAGTTACTTCTGTAAAATATCTGGGATTATGCGTGCAGAACGATTTGAAGTGGAATGATCATATAAGATTAATTGTTGGTAAGGCGGGTGCCAGGTTGAGATTCATTGGGAGAGTCCTTAGAAAATGTACTCCATCAACAAAGGAGGTGGCTTACAAAACACTCGTTCGACCTATATTTGAGTATTGCTCATCAGTGTGGGATCCATACCAGATCGGGTTGACGGAGGAGATAGAGAAGATCCAAAGAAGAGCAGCGCATTTCGTCACAGGGTTATTTGGTAACCGTGATAGCGTTACGGAGATGTTTAGCAAACTCAAGTGGCAGATTCTGCAAGAGAGGCGCTCTGCATCGCGGTGTAGCTTGCTCGCCAGGTTTCGAGAGGGTGCGTTTCTGGATGAGGTATCAAATATATTGCTTCGCCCTCCTTATACCTCCTGAGGAGATCACAAATGTAAATTAGAGAGATTCGAGCGCGTACGGAGGCTTTCAGACAGTCGTTCTTCCCGCGAACCATACGCAACTGGAACAGGAAAGGGAGGTAATGACCGTGGCACGTAAAGTGCCCTCCGTTGGGTGGCTTGCGGAGTATAAATGTAGATGTAGATGTTCTGCAAGAAGGAAGTCAGTACCAAGACTAAGCTATCTGTGCACCGTTCAATCTTTCGACCAACTTTGTTGTATGGGAGCGAAAGCTGGGTGGATTCAAGTTACCTTATCAACAAGGTTGAGGTTACGGATATGAAAGTAGCTAGGATGATTGCAGGTACTAGTAGATGGGAACAATGGCAGGAGGGTGTCCACAATGAGGAAATCAAAGAAAAACTGGGAATGAACTCTATAGATGTAGCAGTCAGGGCGAACAGGTTTAGATGGTGGGGTCATGTTATACGCATGGGAGAAGCAAGGTTACCCAAGAGACTCATGGGTTCAGCAGTAGAGGGTAGGAGGAGTCAGGGCAGACCAAGGAGAAGGTTCCAGGATTCGGTTAAGAATGACTTTGAAGTAATAGGTTTAACATCACAAGAGGCACCAATGTTAGCACTGAATAGGGGATCAAGGAGGAATTTTATAAGGGGGCTATGCTCCAGATTGAACGCTGAAAGGCATAATCAGTCTTAAATGATGATGATCCTATATGTATTCTGCTATGTGAGTTATGTACCATTACTGTCATCTCTCATCATATACCGTCTCAACATCATTTTCAAATTGACTTGTCCTATATCATGATGTGCTTTGCTGAATAAATTCTATGACCTACAGGAACAATAACAATAAATAAATAAAACAGAATCTTAACAAAACCACTAGAATATCTGTAAGGATGATAAATGATAATTTCAAGAAATAGTAAAAATAAAATGAAGAAAATGTGGGACAGTATTAGGAAAGAAATAGGGAAATATGTGGAGAGCACCACCTTGCTAATCTGGAAGAATAATCAAATTAACAAACCCCTACAAGGTAGCAAATAAGTGAATTTCTGTTTTACAGAAGTAACAGAAAATATTGCAAAATTGCATACACTAAATGACAGAGGAGAACAAGTGGGAAGCATTATGAACAAAAATACACACTTCTATGCTTGGCAGAAGAGGAAAAGATGATAAAAGTTACTAGTGAACTAAAATCAAAGTTTTTGTCTGGAATTGATAGCATTGATAATTTTATTGTAAAGATGTATGCAGCAGTAATAGCCAAATCCCGTATTAATATCTACAGTTCTTTCTTATCATCAGGAATATTTCTTTCTGTTATCTAGCTTCATCAAAATATTAGAAAAACAAATGTTTTAAATAAAGACTTCTAAGGTTCATAGAAGAAAAATTGTTATGTAACTCACAGTACTGTTTCATGAATGTAGCTGTATAGAAAGAGCTATCTTTAATTTTCCCAGTGGGGTACGGACTTGATTGTGCAATATACACTGAAGAGCCAAAGAAACTGGTTCACCTGAGTTTCATGTAGGGTCCCCGCAAGCATGCAGAAGTGCTGCAAAATGACATGGCATGGACTCAAATAATGTCTAAAGTGGTGCTGGAGGGAATTGACACCATGAATCTTGCAGGATTGCCTGTAAATCCGTAAGGATATGAAGGGGTGGAGATCTCTTCTGAACAACACGTTGCAAGGTAACCCAGATATATCCAATATTGTTCATGTCTGGTAAGTCTAGTGGCCAACAGAAGTTGTTAAACTCAGGAGAGTGTTCCTGGAGCCACTCTGCAAAAATTATGGATGTGTGTGGTATCACATTGTCCAGCTGGAATTGCTCAAGTCCGTTGGAATGCACAATGGAAATGAATGGATGCAGCTGATCAGTTAGGACACTTACATATGTGTCACCTTTCAGAGTCGTATTTAGACATATCAGGGGTCCCATAACACTCCAACTGCAGATGCCCCACACCAAACAGCGTCCATGGATTCATGAGATTATCACCATACCCATACACGTCCATCTGCTTGATACAATTTGAAATGAAACTTGTCCAACTAGACAACATGTTTCCAGTCATCCTCAGTCCAATGTCAGTGTTGACAGGCCCAGACAAGGGATAAAGCATTTTGTCGTGAAGTCATCAAGGGTTCATGAGTGGGCCTTTGATTCTGAAAGCCCATATTGATGATGTTTCATTGATTTATTCACATGCTGACACTTGTTGATGGCCCAGTATTGAAATCTGCAGCAATTTGTGGAAGGATTGCATTTCTGTCATGCTGAACAATTCTCTTCAGCCATTGTTGGTCCCATTCTTGCAGGATCTTTTTCCAGCTGCAGCGATGTTGGACGTTTGAAGTTTTGCAGGATTCCTCATATTCATGGTACACTCTTTAAACGCTCATATGGGAAAATCCCCATTTCATCGCTACCTCAGAGATGCTGTGTCCCATCGCTCATGTCACGATTATAACACCATGTTCAAACTCACTTAAATCTTGATAACATGCCATTGTAGTAGCAGTAAGGGATCTAATAACTGTGCCCCACACTTGTCGTCTTATATAGGCATTGCTGATGGCAGCATCATATTCTGCCTGTTTATGTATCTCTGTATTTGAATATACATGCATATACCAGTTTCTATGGTGCTTCAGTGTATAACATGTAACAGCTATATTTCTAGACACCACAAGGACTTCTGAAGCTAAGAGCCATGGGCTGTAACTCATTAAATGGACCTGTTAAGTATACAGAATATAATACAAAACTCCTACCTTCCAAACAGGCAGAAATAGTTGAAGTAAATGTAGAAGGAGGAAAAAGGATGAGTGTGTGCCACTCTGAAAAAGAGCATGTTAAATACGATGTATCTGAAGGATTACTCTGAGGCCCAATCATGTTCTTAATTTTCATGAAATGATTTGGATTATCTGCACATAAGCGAAAATGAATTAGATTTTCAGATGAGACAAATGTACTAATTAGAAGCAAAGTTGAAAATGAGCTAAATGAAGTAAAAGTCATGCCACATATCACAGAGTATTTCTCAAAAAACAGCTTTATAATATATGCAGAAGGAAAACACCACTTGTAATATTTGTACTTGCCTCACAAAGCAAATGCCCACAAACTCTAGAAATATTCTGTGACTAGAAAGCAACTATAAACTGCGGATGGCACTAAAATCTCTGGACTATAGATATAATCAAAAAGGGATGAATTGTGGACTTAATGAACAATGTGTCAGCATGAAGAATTCAATAGAATGGTGGAAATATCATTAAGGTTTTGATGCCAGCTGAGAGAGAGAGAGAGAGAGAGAGAGAGAGAGAGAGAAAGTGTGCATGTGTGCACTGTGCTATGCAGTGAAGTGTAGTGTGTTTTTCTGTGTAGTGCGGGCAGGGACCAATTGTATGTTACAAAATTGTGGAAGTCCCTTCCCTAGAGTGGAAGTATTTTTTTTTTTGTGATTAATTGTAACTTTATATGCAAATATGAAGAGAAAGACATTGTACACAATGTATCACAACTTAAAAAAACACAGGTTAATCTAGCCCTACATGAGATAATATTATTGTATGCATGATTTAGTTATTTTTATAAAAATAGTTTACTTTTCAAACTAAGATGACACATCTACTTATGAATAACCAACAGAGTAACTAATAAAATAAGTATTACATGTTGTTGTGTTGAAATTCTAACAGGATGCAGAACACAGTAGATTATTAAAAATGTATACTGTGGACATGTGGAATCATTGCTATGATTTTTTTTTTTTTTTTTTTTTGAGGAAACTATTCTGGAAGTATAAGATGCTTCATAACATGAAGAATTATTAAGACAGTTGAAAATACAACTTTCAGAAACTATGTAAGCCACTTTTTCCAAAATCATGACATGCTATGTTGCCTTGTTTATATATCTTGGAGGTCACAACATCTGTGTAAGAGTTATAGAAAACAAAGAACAGCTTCTTTTCACAATAAGTGATAATACTGTGCAAAAGCTACAACTGTGTACAGAACTTTCACAAAGAAAAATGAGGAAAAATGAATCATAGCAAGAACAGATAAAACTTTACTATAAATTAAATGGGCATACATTAACAATAAAATGCAACTCTTAAAATGTACCTCTTAAACAAGTTCTATTACAAGATAGATATGTTTTAATCACAGAAAACATCAAATGGTGGAGGTTTCAGGTTACTGACCACTGACGAGAGGTATAACTATGTGAGAAAATCCCACACTTGAACTTCCGTACAATTAAAAGTGAGATGGAACTTTAAACAGATTTATTAACTCTCCACATTCGCAGTTGTGTAAGCGTTACTATATCAACGAGAGTCACAGAATCTCCACAAAAAAACAAAAAGTAAAAATCAGTAACTGCTATGCTATTCTAAGAGCAAATGTGGCACATTGCTGCAGGTGAATCACTACGCCCCTAGTGGCAAAAATGCTTGGCGTAAGGACAGAATTCTTCTGTCTTCATTTCGCACTCATGTGCAAACTTTGGCATGAGTGACTATCGCATGTGCCGACTGCAGTGTCAGTGCGTAGTAGTTGCTACAGGAGCTCCCTTGGCGAAAGTGGAACATGGTAAGTCATCTCGGTACCTGGCAGGAAAATGAATGTTTCTTCCCGAGTGAATCATGCATTTTGCTTTTCTTGATGTGGTTGAGGTGGTGGTGGAATGGGAGGCTGGATTGTGGTCCCTTCCTTCTCCTCTCTCAGAATCTTTGGCAGTGTACTCGGCACCTCTTTGAACATGTAGGCTGGTTTAACTGTTGCAGTGGTGGTTTGACAGTGTCTTTGCAAAGCATAATGTGTGTGCACATGTCCAGATCCTTATGGACGAAAGTCTTATACTTTCCATGCCTTGTGGCTTTCACTGGTTTCATGCGGTCCACAGTCTTACGTAAAGTATGTAGGAATTGTGGTTGATCGTTAAAGTCACATATCTTTGTGGCATCGACGAATTTGCTTGGTAGACTCAGTGACTCTCCACATACAAGCTCTGCTGGTGAAGCCTCAGTGTCTGGTTTGTATGCAGTCCTCAGACCAAACAGGACAATGGGCAGTGCTGAAGTCCATGTGGTCCCGTGGCACATCAGTGCCGCCTTCAAAGTGCGGTGCTATCTTTCCAGTATGCCATTACTAGCTGGGTGGTAGGCAGTGGTCTTATGGTGCGAGTATCTGCAGAACTTGACTAGCTGCGTGAACAATTCAGACTCGAACTGCCTCCCCCTGTCAGTTGTTATATGGAGAGGACAGGTGAATCTCGCGAGCCATGTTGACATGAAATCTGCTGCTAGCATTTCTGCTGAAGTGTCATCAATAGGTACGCTTCCGGCCAACGCATGTACCTGTCAATCATTGTCATTAAATAGTGATGGATGTCTGAGGGAGGCAGTGGTCCTACCACATCTAGGTGAACGTGAGCAAAATACTCATTGACATCTGGGGTGTCCCATATTGGAGCGTACACGTGCCAGGCAAGTTTGCATCACTTGCAGCGCAGGCAAGCTCTAGTCTACTGATGACAATCTCTGTCCATGCCCGGCCACACAATCCTCTTTGACACCAGCTTAACCATTGTGCGCACTCCAGGGTGACAGAGGTTATGGATGTTATATAACACTGTCTTGCAGAATGCGGTTGGTACATATGATCATGATTTGCCATGCAGTATGTCACAGCAGACCATGCCAGTTTCGCCCAGAATGTTGACCAGTTGCAATTTTAGTGAAGTTTTGTCATTGCATAATACTGCTTGTGGTTCGTGGTTTTCTTTCTGTGCTACTGCTAGCTCTGTCATGTTCAGTGGTTGTCAAACACCAGATACTTTGGTTAAGCAGTCAGCCACCGTGTTGGTCTATCTGGAAATGTGCTTGCAAGTCTGTAGTGAATTGGCTTATAAACTTTAGTTGAGAGTACTGATGTGGTGAGCAATCATCACTGTTCTTACTGAATGTGTATACCAATGGTTTGTGGTCGGTATAGACTGCGAAATCCTGTGCTTCAACCTGTGACTTGAAATGCTTGATCAATTCGTACATAGCCAACAACTCCCTATCATATGCACTCCAGCACTGCTGTGAAGGCATCAATTTATGTGAAAAATATGCCAACAGGTGCCATGCACCATCCACCCATTGTTGTAAAGCCGAGCCGATTGCAAACTGGCTGGCATCAGCCACTAAGGCAAACAGAGCATCAAGTTTTGGGTGAGTGAGTAGGGCGGCCTGAGCAAGGCTGTCTTTCATTGCTTTGAATGCCACGTCCATACTCTCATTCCTTTGCACAGGAGCATTACCTTGTACCTTTGTGCCTGATAGTGCTGCATTTAAAGGCGATAGTTGCTCGGCGGTATGTGGTAAGTGATGCTGGTAAAAATTCAGCATCCTGAGGTATCTGCGTTGCTCTTTTATGGTGGTAGGCTTTGGCAGTTGTAAGATGGCCTCTACTACACAAGATGGAATCTATAAACCACTGCCAGTTCCGTGCAGTGCTCCACAACACAAAAGTCAAAAACTTCGAGTAGAACAATCAAAGGGTGTAATTATAGCCATCTTGGGAATGTCCTTTGGCATGACCATGATCTGCATGTTGGCCTTCACACAATCAATGATGCTAAATATTGTTGAGCCATGAAGAGCATGATTGTAGTCATGTAATAATGGTACCAGGTAGCGGTCGGGAATAGTCGTAGCATTCAGTGCTTGATAATTGCCGCATGGATGCCAGACTTCACCTTTTTTAGGTACTAGGTGTAATGCTCATGCCCACAGACTAGATGATGGGCGAATAATTCCCTCCTTCAACTTAAGATCAAACTCTGCCTTTGCTATTGCAAGGCATCCAGATGCTAATCTGCATTTGTGACATGACACATGTGGTCTATCAATAGTTTTGATGTGGTGGAAAATGTCATGCAACACCTGTTGTGGCATTCCTTGTGGTCTAGTTAAGGCGAGAATATCTTACAAAATTCCACGGTACTCTTCATCTGCTACTTGCACAAGCTTGATGCTACTGGTTCTAGTACCACGGTGATATCTGGAGGTCGTCAGACCAGTAAGGCTGCCCACAAAGCAGGCATTAGATACATCAGGCAAAAGTTTGAAATACGCTAAGAAGTCAGCACCTATTATTGCCTCAGCCACATCCATTACTGTGAAATTCTATGTAAATTGCCTACGCAGGCCTAGATTCACCATGTACTGTAAGTTGGGATCTCTGTATTGTTTGCAGCTTCTAAGTTGACTGCCGTGCATGGCCTGTAGAAGTGGATTGACTTCCTTGGTAAAACAGATCAGATCCAGTATCAATTAGGTATTTCCTTCCTGTGGTTCGATCCTTTATAATTAGGCAGCGAGAGGTGTTGGGGCAGTTGGTGGTGCCTACTGACGACCATTGTTCTCATTTAGGAAAGTGGATGGGCTTGTACACTTTTCCGCCTGCTCGCCATATCTGCGGTGGTACCAGAAAACTGTGGGGCCTGACTCTGACGTGGTATGTGAAGTAGAGTGACTCCTTGAATGTCATCAGCTATGCTGACTACAGTGGCTCGTATTACGATGTGAAAGCAAAGCTGCCATCTGTGCACTTAAGAGATCTACCTTAGTGGCCAGGGCATTGTAATCGGCACACAACACTGTAGGGGTTATGGACATAACACTGGAAGGAACAGTTACTGTACTGTCCTGCTAGCATGGCATGATGGCATCTTGAATGTGGTCAGCAAGTTCCGCAACCGCGTCCAGTGACATGCCCGACTGTGTAGCAATGATGACTTTTCCCTGGGCTGGCAGACGATTACTCCAAATCGTGTGTAGGAGGTTGTCAGGAATGGTGCCATGTCCACTTTGTTGTGAAGATGGCGAAGGTATTGTGAGAGTTTCCTGTCACTCATTTCTTCTTGAGTCAATACCTGGCGTATGTGACCTTCCTGTGAAGCCGCTATATGACGTTGATCTGCTTTTAATCTGTCATAGGTGTTTTCCATCAGAGGAGCTGTTATTATGTCTTGGACCTCCATAGCATAACACTGGTCGAGCTGGCTTATGACCAAAGAAAATTTTGTGTTATTGACAGTTATTCCAGTGTAGGAAAAGCTTGCCTCCACCTGAGCAAACCACAATACGGGATTTTGGGGCCAAAAGGGCGGGAGGCGCACTGCCAGGTGTGATACCAGAGATGGTTCCATCAATGTTTGCTAATTCCATACGACAAAATCATTTACGGGTCACCACTGATGAGAGGTATAACTATGTGATAAAATCCTGCACTTGAACTTCCGTACAATCGAAGATGAGATGGAGCTTCAAATAGTTTTGTTAACTCTCCACATTCACAGTTGTGTGAGAGTTACTACATTGATGAGAGTCACAGAATCTCTACAAAAAACAAAGGGTAAAAATCGGTAGTTGCTCTGCTATTCTAAGATCATATGTGGCTCGTCACTGCAGGCGAATCACTGCACCCCTAGCGGTAAAAATGTTCTGCATAAGGACAACATTTTTTGTCTTCATTTCGCACTCACGCGCAAACTTCGATGTGAGTGGCTATCACCCATGCTGACTGTGGTGTCAGTGTGTAGTAGTTGCTATAGGCTATCTCACTATAACTATATACAGAAAAGATAAAAAATGAGCAATAAAGTACTATTCTATACTGTACTATATGAAATTCAACTGATTAGTTAAAAAGTTTTTTCCAGGAAACAGAGTTTGTAGTTAAGGTCCAGTGTACACATTTTTGTCTAATGGAATCAAATGGCTTTAATCCCTTATGTCTCCTGTAGTGAAACAGCTAAATTTATGTTCTTCTGAATAACATATCCCATTATAATGGGTTGATACTGGAATTAAGAATGTGGGAGATGAGAAAGAATCTTTTACTAAGTGCATATTTTGCGACTATTTTCATTTAATTTTAATGCTACATTCGATGAGAATTGTACATATACATATAATATAAAACATAAAAATTTATTATAATTTGCCCTTAATGATGTTTATGGTTAATAAATGTTTATATTATACTGTTTATGTATCTAATGTTATAATTCCAAATTATTAGTTCAAAACCATAAGAGTAGAAGATCTTGACCAGGATAGCATTCAAGCCAGATATTTAGCCAACCCTTCTGTTTTACATGAGCAGCTTCAAGATGAGAATAAAAATCATGCATTCCAAGCACTTATACAAGAAATACACTCAGTAAACATCATACGACATGACTGGAGGGGCTACATGGTGATGAATCCCAATGGCAGCAGCCTGCAAGACGTACAGGTAAGTGAAATTCTTCATTATTAGGTAGTTGTTTGTTCCATTGATCGCAATTGCTACAAACATTATGATGTGATGTGGATTGTGTCAACAGAACGTAGAACTTACAAGCAAGTTCAGATAGTGGCATATTGTTTATGAAATCCTGAATCTTAGTTTTACTGTGAAGAACAATGGTTTGTTTACCAAAAAAGTTACCTTATATCACTTAATATGATGTGTAAATACAATTTTTTAATTACAGTAGAAAACATATAACAGAGTGTATATAACTATAATTTGCACTGAACTTCTGTTATTTAGCAGGTATTTCACCAGCTAATCTTCATTTTATATTCCTTAACAGGTCTGCAACAAACAAAGAAAATCAGTGTGGTTTATTTTCTCTGGACTTGGTAGCCAATGGCCGGCAGCAGGAAGGATATTTCTGCAACTATCAGTCTTAAAAGACATCATAAGACAATGTGCAGAGTCACTGTATCCATTCAAAATTGATCTTTTTGAGATCCTCCAAGATGAACAAAACGATATATACACAAATCATACTAAAGCATTCATTTCCATAGTTACAATCCAGGTGAGTTTTGAATAACAGTTGAATTTTATAGTAATTAAGGAGAAATAAAATTATATCATAGTGTATACAATCTAATTTCCGCACCATTTCAGTGCAGTAATGTGTTCATTGTAAGTAAGTATTATAGTAGTTCTATTACATGTTTATTACCATATAAATAAAAAAACACTTTTTTATTTTAAATTCAGTGCATTAGTCTTTGTAAAATGATTCTTTCATATGGTGTTCATTAAAAAAAATGACAATCATTCCACTTGGGACCTGTGGAAGGTACATTAGCTTATTTGTTTCAGTTGTAAATATTTGTCATGTATTATTGTTTTTCTGAGATGTTCTACATCCTGGAGTACCTCCTCACTATGGATTAATTGTAATGAAAGTAAATCTAATCTAATCTAATCTTAGCAAAAGGAGTGTATCATTTTACAACCTGAAACAAGAAAAACTGGAGCAGATGTGATAAACACATTATTAAAACACTATATTTAAGAAATCTAGATTTGTAATGGTTTTAAGCAGATTTTCACCCATGTAGTTATCTTCCCTTTGGTGCAGCCCTCAATATGGTTAACTGGTTAACTGTTAAACAGTCTGCCAGTGGCTGCAACCTAGTGTAATACCAGCCTCTGTAGCACATTCAGTTCACACAATTTGTCTTGGACCAATGCAACACTTAAAACTGTTTCCAACTAGTGAGTCTACTTCTTTCTCCAAACTTTTGCTGTTCTTTGCACAATTTATTATATTTTATTTGCCCTTAGATCATTTTACATGATATCAGACATTACCATTTAAAAACAAGCAAGAAACAGCACTGTTATTTGTTACTCACCTGGTTACAGCTATACAGGTGCACACAGAAACAGAAATATTCACACTACTTACCAAAGCAAAAAGTACCTAAATACATTTTCACCCACATATAAAGTTAAATATATACACTCCTGGAAATGGAAAACAGAACACATTGACACCGGTGTGTCAGACCCACCATACTTGCTCCGGACACTGCGAGAGGGCTGTACAAGCAATGATCACACGACGGCACAGCGGACACACCAGGAACCGCGGTGTTGGCCGTCGAATGGCGCTAGCTGCGCAGCATTTGTGCACCGCCACCGTCAGTGTCAGCCAGTTTGCCGTGGCATACGGAGCTCCATCGCAGTCTTTAACACTGGTAGCATGCCGCGACAGCGTGGACGTGAACTGTATGTGCAGTTGACGGACTTTGAGCAAGGGCGTATAGTGGGCATGCGGGAGGCCGGGTGGACGTACCGCCGAATTGCTCAACACGTGGGCCGTGAGGTCTCCACAGTACATCGATGTTGTCGCCAGTGGTCAGCGGAAGGTGCACGTGCCCGTCGACCTGGGACTGGACCGCAGCGACGCACGGATGCACGCCAAGACCGTAGGATCCTACGCAGTGCCGTAGGGGACCGCACCGCCACTTCCCAGCAAATTAGGGACACTGTTGCTCCTGGGGTATCGGCGAGGACCATTCGCAACCATCTCCATGAAGCTGGGCTACGGTCCCGCACACCGTTAGGCCGTCTTCCGCTCACGCCCCAACATCGTGCAGCCCACCTCCAGTGGTGTCGCGACAGGCGTGAATGGAGGGACGAATGGAGACGTGTCGTCTTCAGCGATGAGAGTCGCTTCTGCCTTGGTGCCAAGATGGTCGTATGCGTGTTTGGCGCCGTGCAGGTGAGCGCCACAATCAGGACTGCATACAACCGAGGCACACAGGGCCAACACCCGGCATCATGGTGTGGGCAGCGATCTCCTACACTGGCCGTACACCACTGGTGATCGTTGAAGGGACACTGAATAGTGCACGGTACATCCAAACCGTCATCGAACCCATCGTTCTGCCATTCCTAGACCGGCAAGGGAACTTGCTGTTCCAACAGGACAATGCACGTCCGCATGTATCCCGTGCCACCCAACGTGCTCTAGAAGGTGTAAGTCAACTACCCTGGCCAGCAAGATCTCCGGATCTGTCCCCCATTGAGCATGTTTGGGACTGGATGAAGCGTCGTCTCACGCGGTCTGCACGTCCAGCACGAACGCTGGTCCAACTGAGGCGCCAGGTGGAAATGGCATGGCAAGCCATTCCACAGGACTACATCCAGCATCTCTACGATCGTCTCCATGGGAGAATAGCAGCCTGCATTGCTGCGAAAGGTGGATATACACTGTACTAGTGCCGACATTGTGCATGCTCTGTTGCCTGTGTCTATGTGCCTGTGGTTCTGTCAGTGTGATCATGTGATGTATCTGACCCCAGGAATGTGTCAATAAAGTTTCCCCTTCCTGGGACAATGAATTCACGGTGTTCTTATTTCAATTTCCAGGAGTGTATGTACATGGTTCATCTTCATGGAGAGTTATTCTTTTTGTTTTATGTTTTGTCCTAACTTATTTCACATAATGTTTATTACTATTTCGTGTTTGTCTACTAACAATGAGAATATTTAAAGTATAGGAAAAGACAGATTGTTACTTATTGTAAGGAAGACACATAAAGTTGCATACAGGCACAATTAAAAGGCACTTACATAAGGCTTTCAGCCACAGGCTTCATCATTAAAAGAGAGACAAACACCATTCACACACACACACACACACACACACACACACACACACACTCACAAGCGAGCAAACCTCACGCCACATAACCGCCAACTCCAGCATCTCGGGCCAGAATGCTACATGCTATGAATTGTCGCTACAGTATATCATAATACCTACACAAGCATCACAGCACCTAAACACAAACTGTATGTGCTTATAGGTAAATGACATTCCGGCCCGAGATGTTGGAGTTGATGGTCATATGTTGCATGAGCTGTGCTTGCTTGTGTGTGTGAATGGTGTGTGTCTCTCTTTTACTGATGAAGGCTGTGGCCGGAAGCTTTATGTCAGCAACTTTTAATTGTGGCTGTCTGCAACTTGACATAATTTTTTTAAATGGTAAATAGCAATCTGTCTTTCCCTATATTGTAAATATTTCTAACTGAAGTTTCCATTGTTTAATAAGAATATTTAAATACACAAAAATGAAAAACAGACAACAAATATGATAATACAACTTCGTCGTTAATTCTTTTCTTCACTCACACACACACATTTACCCATAAGCACATACAGTTTTGTGTTTAGGTGCTATGAAGTTTGTGTAGGTGTTCTGATATGCTGTAGTGACAATTCATAGCAAGTAAGATTTTAATTTTCTTGTAAATGCTGACAATATTTTTATACTCTTTATGTCATCTGGGAGCATATTGTAAAAAATACACTCTCCTTCTATAAGGACCTTACCTTTTGCTTTCACTCGTTTACTTGTTATATGGTAATCAGTCCAGTTTCTAGTATTATATGTATGCAAAGCTTTATTTGGGGATATGGTGCAATATTCTTTCAGGTAAATAATCATTTATATATGTAACTTTACAATATACCTCAAAGCTTTCTTTTGAAGCTTAACTGTTCCTTCAATATGATTGTTGGCAGCAAGACACCAAATCGGTACATTATATGACAAGAATGCATAGATGAGATGGTAGTACATCATTATTAATGTGTCTTCATTTACTGTATTAGACAACATCTTCATTAGGAATAGGTTTGAACTGAGTACTAGACCTATATTACTGCAATGGCTGGGAGTGGATGGCTACTGTGGTGGGTGATGGTACTGACTTATTAGTGTCAGGAAGCCAATAGTACACCATTCTGGGTAGGGTCCTTTTGGAGCAGTGTGTAGATGCCTAGTAGTCATCTCTCACATCAAAATGAAAACATCAGGATTGGTATATTCATTTATTACTCAATAAACTACAGCAGTCACAGTGATCTTCAGAGAAGTCGATGTCCCCAGTAGGTAAGTTGTAGGCAGTCGGAG
The DNA here is from genome assembly GCF_023898315.1 of Schistocerca nitens. Classification (NCBI taxonomy): domain Eukaryota; kingdom Metazoa; phylum Arthropoda; class Insecta; order Orthoptera; family Acrididae; genus Schistocerca; species Schistocerca nitens. The sequence goes on from NC_064617.1 coordinate 342,777,436, forward strand.
AAGAGGTACAACCATCAGTAGCATTGCGCAATAAATTAATGATAGCAATGACCTTGCAACAGTGCTAACTGTAGCAGCTGGTGGCAAGCAGTTTGCCCAGACTGCAGACTAAAGGCTACCCAGTTGCACTTGATGAGGTGCGCTAAGGCATGCTGAATCACACCGTAGTCCTAGTATGGGTTAGATGGCTCACAGCAGCATCAGAATCCATCCACACAAACAAATGCAGGCAGCATAGCGTTTTCCCTGAACAGGCAATGATGGGTGAGTGGCTGCAAGACCCCAGGCTTGTATGGTTGACTCCTAAGGTAGGAAGCTGGCATCAGCTGAAGTAGGGCCTCAGGTAGCCTGCTGGTTGGAGGGTGCTAAATCCACATCATCAGGCATGATGCAAGCAACAGTGCTGCAATTAGTAGTGGCAGAGTCTGAAGCCGGTGACTTGTTGATCATTGTAGACTCATAGGCTGTTAGGTCAACATAGGTCCCCCTCAGGACTTGCGACTGGCAGACTTTGATGAGGAATTACAAGTATTTATACAGACTTGGCCTGTCCTTGTTTTGTTACAGCTTGGGTTAATGTTGCATAAGCAACAACAAACTACAACTCAGGTGTAAGACAGCTAGATCACACAGGCTGTAGTGGCTCTGCTTTTCTGCAGTATCATTCCTATTATGCCTCTGGTTCCTCCAGTGAGTTGCAGCACGTAGTAATTGACTTAGTACCTTGGAGCCAGTATTTGCCTTATCAGCAGCTAGCTCCAGTTGCAACTGCATTTGGTCAGCTCTGATCTGGCTTGCTTCCAAGACCTCTTGCATTATCTGTGGCAGAGGCAATTATTCAATCATGCCAAAACTTAGTGACGGTGCTACATTATCTATTTGTTTTTCCCAAGACAAGTCCTTGTTGACTACCATTCCCAAGAACTTGTAACTGCTTGTCTCATGTAGGTCTGCATCCCCAACTTTATTTTCAGCATGAACATTTCTGCTGGCATGCACCTGTTCCTTTGAAAGGGCATTGCTGATTTCCTTCCCCACCCTTGACACAATCCGAGATTGTGCTCCATCTCTAATAACCTCATTGTTATTGGAACCCAATCTTCCTTCCTTCCTTCCAATACTTTTTGATCACACCATGTAATCAATCACTCTATTGGCTTTGAGGGCTTCAGAGAATCTTCCACAGACTTGTTTATTAAAAATGTGTCAGTGACTGTTCCAAATACCATGAGCAGTACTTCTATAGTTTTTGTTTTCATTCTACTTATTAGTTTTCATACTACTCTGTTCTCTGTATAATAATGGAACAAACATATTACATTTAGATTATTTTCTATTATTTTTTCTTTGTGGCATTTTGCCACCTGAGTTTGTTTACTACAGTGGTGTAGTGTTCATTGAAAATGGAACCACCTCATGTGGGTCTTCCCTTTCTCATTTATTTTCTGTTGTAGGTGAATCTTCACTTTCTTCTATGCTACCATCTTTTGACCCATCTGATGGGATCTTCTTCAGGGTCTTGCAGTCTTCATTGCTGGCTGAGTGTTCAGCTAACTGGGAACATTACGAGATCCTGAATAAGAGCCCAGCAGATGGATCAAAATGTCAGTCATGTAGAAAAAATTGAAAAATACAGTGGCATGCCTAACAACCTACAACATTTTACCTACAGGGACAATGGCTACAAAAGCCTTCACACTTGCACATGTTTCCACTGTTTGTGCTGCTCACTACATTTCTATCTGCATTACTGAAAGGCCAGATAATCTTTGCTGTATTATGTGGACTTCCAGTTGGTTTCTTGAAGTACACTGATTTGGTTTTTTTAACTATCTATCAGGGTTTCTAAAGTAGAACAGCACCTTATGGGATTTTTCACTTCCAAGCTTAGATTGTGAATTCTCATCAGATCATACAGGTCTCTTGCATGAGAACTGTCTTTTAGTGTTAACTGTTATTTTCTCCATTCTTGTACTACTTTCTCTAAAATGCAATTGAATGGTAATAGAGTCAGCCAGTCCCCCTGCTTCATCCCTGTTTTAGTTTCAAAAGTTTTGTTCTTTCACCTAAAAATTTGACTTTGGAAGTTGTATGAGTCAAAGTTTGCTTGATGATTGTCATTGTTTTATTGTCAGCTCTGAATTCAGTGTATCTCTATTGACATAAATATGAGCTCTTCTAAAATCAACAGAGGACACATAAACAATTTGGGCTCAGTGTTTCTGATACCCAATTAAGAGCTTTAAGTTTGGTATCTGTTTGATGCATGATCTTCTTCTCCTAAACACTCCCTGGTATTTCCTTAATTCCTCCTCCATTTGATTTTACAATCTACAGGGTTATTACAAATGACTGAAGCGATTTCATAAATTCACTGTAGCTCCATTCATTGACATATGGTCACGACACACTACAGATACGTAGAAAAACTCATAAATTTTTGTTCGGCTGAAGCCGCACTTCAGGTTTCTGCCGCCAGAGTGCTCGAGAGCGCAGTGAGACAATATGGCGACAGGAGCCAAGAAAGCGTATGTCGTGCTTGAAATGCACTCACATCAGTCAGTCATAACAGTGCAACGACACTTCAGGACGAAGTTCAACAAAGATCCACCAACTGCTAACTCCATTCAGTGATGGTATGCGCAGTTTAAAGCTTCTGGATGCCTCTGTGAGGGTCGGCCTGCAGTGAGCGAAGAAACGGTTGAACGCGTGCGGGCAAGTTTCACGCGTAGCCCGCGGAAGTCGACGAATAAAGCAAGCAGGGAGCTAAACGTACCACAGCCGACGGTTTGGAAAATCTTACGGAAAAGGCTAAAGCAGAAGCCTTACCATTTACAATTGCTACAAGCCCTGACACCCGATGACAAAGTCAAACGCTTGTGGGAGGAACTTGATTATCGGCTTGATGTTTGCCGAATCACTAAAGGGGCACATATCGAACATTTGTGAATGCCTATAAAAACTTTTTGAGTTTTTGTATGTGTGTGCAAAGCATTGTGAAAATATCTCAAATAATAAAGTTATTGTAGAGCTGTGAAATCGCTTCAATCATTTGTAATAACCCTGTACTTTGGTAAGCTTTTGACAGGATTTATATGTGACTCGGGGAAGAGATATTCCTCAGTATGTGTTTACATCTGTTTTGTCACCCTTTTTGTGTAAAGGATGAGTAAGTCATATTTTCCAGTCTTCTTGTATTTGTTCAGTTTCCCATATGTTATTGATTGCTTTTGTGGTTGCCTAACAGTTCCATCTTGTGCATCCTTCGACATTTCTGCAACAACACTGTCTTTCCCTAGAGCTTTGTTGTTTTCTAGTTCTGTAATAATTTGTTGAATTTGCTGAAAATATGACAATTGTAAATCTTCAAACTGGTTTTGACCATGATACGATCATAAACTGTCCATTAAAATTCCACGATGATGGTTGGAGAGAGTGGCAAGGAGCAGCCTGCCGATAACCATTGTTTATTGTCTTTACATAGTGGGCTGATCCTTGCCACTCTCTCGAGCCATCATCATGGAGTTTTAATGGTGTGATGATGACCGGACCATGATCTAAACTGGTTACTGATTAATAAATTTTATATTTTAACAACTTACATACAAGCCTAGATTTTTTTTTATTTCAAAACTTCCTCATTTATAGTGCTTCTTCACGTTGTGAATTCTATCATGTGTGTTCCTTTCTTCTCTGTGTTGTGGTGACTTCATGAGCTGACTTGACCAATTTAGATTAAATTTCACCCAAATATTCCAACTGTATGTCAACTTTTTTTAAAAAATCTTTTTTTCTTGGCTTTGAGAATTTCTGTATCTGTTCCTAAAATTTTTGTTTTGGTAATATTTTCCTGTTCTTTGTGATACATTTTATTTTTATGTGGTGATAAAAAGGCCTGTTTCTATATTTGCTCCTTTTGTAACTTTTTCATTCCTCACTTCCTCCTGATGTTGAAACAAAATGGCCACATGGTTACACTGAAATTCCTCTAAAAGTGGATCAGATGATATGAATGTTTTATGTTTCCTTTTCTGTGAGTCAATTATGTTACATTATGCCATCTGTGGCCATCTGTAGGTTGTCCCCTTTCTCTGTGAGAGCAGATTTGGTATACTTAGCTGAATAATAAAAACAAACACGTTAAAAATGTAAAATAGAGAATATTATCTTCAGAGTTTTATCTGATTTCCCTCAGATGATACCATTTTCATTAAATAGGTGGCAAGCTCAGTGGTCTACTGGTAAAGTGCATGCTTGGAAACAAAGATTGCAGATGTAATCCGAGTCAGACCATAAAATATTTCAGCCTCCTATGAACCTACCCTTTACCTCCCAACAATCCGAAAATTTGCAGGGTATGGTTCCATTCCACGTTAAACTGCAGATCCCACATAAGTTGCTGAAGTGGCATCCAGTTGAAAGACTTGAGTGAGACCATTGAGTGACATGGAATTATTATTATTGAAGAGTTGTAATGACATCCAGTCCGCAACAAAAATTACAATCATAGGCGTTCTCAGAATCTGTTTGTTTCATTGACTCTTACTACTGCCATCTGGTTTCTGTACAAGTTGTAAATAGACTTAATTCCCCGTATTTTACCTCTGCTACCTTCGTAATTTCAAAGAGTGCTTTCCAGGCAACAATGCCAAACGCTTTCTCTAAGTCTACAAATGCTTTGAATGTAGATTTGTCTTTCCTTAATCTGTCCTCTGAGTTAAGTCATAGAGTCAGTATTGCCTTGCACATTCCTGCATTTCTCCAGAATCCAATCTGATCTTCTCTAAGGTTAGTGTTTTATCAGTTTTCCATTTTTATGTAAAGAATTATTGCCAGAATTTTGCAACTATGTCTTATTAAACTGATAATTTGTTAACATAAACAACTGTCAAAACCTGCTTTCTTTGGAATTGGAATCATTACATTCTTCTTGAAGTCTGAGGGTATTTCACCTGTCTCACACAACATGCACAACACATAGAAGAGTTCTGTCATGGCTGGGTTTCCCAAGGCTATCAGTAGTTCTGGCAGAATGTTGTCTATTCCAGGGGCCTTGCTTCTGTCAGTGCTCTGTCATATTCTTCTTGCAGTGTCATATCTCCCATCACATCTTCATCTATGTCCTCTTCCATTTCTATAATGTTGCCTTCAAGCTCATCTTCCTTGAACAGAGCCTCTGTAGACTCCTTCCACATTTCAGCTTTTCCTTCTCTACTTAGTCCTGGTTTTCCATCTGAGTTCCTGATATACATACAGCTGCCACAAATCTCTTTAGTCTTCCTGTAGGTGGTATCTATCTTTCCCCTAGTGAAATACACCTCTAAATTCCTGCATTTGTCCTCTAGCCATTCCTGCTTAGCCATTTTGCACTGCCTCTCAATCTCAGTTTTTAGACATTTGCATTCTCTTTCACGTGCTTCAATTGGTGCATTTTTACATCTTCCCCTTTCATCAAATAAATTTCTATTAGATCTTGTCCTTTTACCTACTTGCTCCTCTCCTGCCTTCACTATTTGATCTCTTAAAGCTACCCATTCTGCTTTCTTTCACCTTTTTCAGTCAACCATTGCATAATACTCTCTCTGAAACTGTAAATAACTTCTTTCAACTTAAACAGGTTCCATCTCCTTAATTTACTGCCTTGTGCAATTTGTTCCTTTTTAATCTATGGTTTATAAGCAGTAAATTGTGGATGGAGGCCACAGCTGCTCCTGGAAATGTCTTGCAGTTTAATGGTTCTGCAATCTTTCATGTTTCTTAAAACAAGTGTTAGCAATGATTAAATTATGGTCTGTAGAAAATTCTGTCAGGTGGATTTCTCTTTCATTCCTTTCCCTGTGGCCATATTTTCCTGCTATTGATTTCCAGTCCCCCATTAGAATTAAATTTTTATCTCCTTTAACTATCTGCATAATTTATTTTATCTGATCATACATTTTTTTTTCAGTCTCTTCATCATCTGCAGAGTTAGTTGGCATATAAACTTGTTCTGCACTGGAGAATGGTGGCTTTGTATCTATCTTCGCTATGATAATGCATTCACTATGCTACTCATAGTAGTTTATATGCATTCCTGTTTTTGTATTCATTATTAGACTTTCTCATGGATTACCTATATTTGATTTTGTGTTTATAGCCCCGTACTCACCAAAAAGAAATCCTGTTTGTCCTGCCACTGAACTTCATTAATCTCTGCTATAACTAACTTCAGCCTGTTCATTTCCCTTTTTAAATTCTCTAACCTACCAACCTGATTAAAGTATCTAACATCCCATGCTCGATCCGTAGGATCCCAGTATCATTTCTCCTGATGATGGCATGCTGCTGACCACTCCCTGGCTGGAGATCCAAATGAGAGACTATTTTACCTCCAAGATATTTTACCTGAGAGGACATCATCTTTGTTTAGCCATACACCGCACACAATGCATGTGAAAAAAATTATGGCTATAGTTTCCCCTTGCTCTAAGCCGTTTGCAGTACCAGCTTGGCAGGTTGATGTTACAAAGCCAGAACAGACAATCATCTAGGCTGTTTCCCTGCAACTACTGAAAAGGCTGCTGCTTCTCTTTAGAAACCACACGTTTGTCTGGCCTCTCAACAGATACCCCTTCATTGTGGTTTCACCTAGGTATGGCTATCTGTATCATTGAGGCATGCAAGACACTCCACCACCACAAGGTCCATGGTTCATGCGTCAAGCATATCAAAATACCAATGTTAAATGGAATCTAACATTATTATCATTAGTTAAAAAACCTGCATGAATTAAATTTGCACTGATAGACAGCTTGTCAAAATTAAGCCATAAATTAACATCTCTTTCTCTGTCTTTCACTCCCCTTTCCTTCCCTCCCTCCACCATCAATTCTAGCAAACAGTTTCATACAACATAAAAAATGAAATCATCACCACCATATAGAAAGACGAAGTAGGTTTATTCTAAAGAGGAAACTAGTATACTCTCAATGAAAAATCATAGGGGATCTGTTTGCTGTATATGTGTCATATACACGTACAGGGTTTGGAAAACATGTTGCTGAAGCCATAATACCTGGACTAAGGAGAAACTGAAGAAAGCCATTTGGTCAGTTGAGTCCTGTTTCATTGAATATCCAATTTCTGGGTGAGTTTACATATGATGTATCCCATTCCAAGCCGCTCTGTAAACTTCTTGTTGGAGATAAATCCTGTCAACAGAAAATAATTCAAAGTAAATGTCTTTACAGAATATTAATTCTGTCAATGGCAACTGAAATCAATGTTCTTGAAATTTGTTCAAAATAATAAACACTGACCAGAACTGATCTTTGGTTCATTGCTTCACTGTAGTTGATGTTTCCAGTATGTTTATTAAGTGAAAAGGGCCAGAGAAGACCATTGTTCTCAGAACATGTGAGAAATCAGTTATCGTTTCAGCTGCAGATCACAGAGTTCACTCCATGTGCATACCAGGTGGAGTCATTCCAGACATGGAATGGGTCCTGCCATAAGCAATGCAACCAACTGCAGGTGGTGGTTATGTCAGTACCAGTGATGTGTGTCACTTTGGATTGGAAGAGATTCTCTCTGATTTCGAGTGGCTAACAGAAGTGGTAAAGACTGCCAGTCTTGCGTGTGAGATGAAAGCAGAGCATAGTCGACAGAACCGATTGTGGAACTCTGGTGCAGAGCCGAATGGAGGGTCTGAATCAGAGGCTCAGCTGGATCTGTGACTGTGTAAGCTGGAGATTCCTCAACTTGCGCCATAGGGTGGTTGGGTTTCTGGTTCTGCTGAATAGGTCAGGACGCCACCATATGCAGGAGGCAGCTACAGGGGTAGCAGGGGCTGTGTGGCATGGACTGGGCAGTTTTTTAGGGTAGAGGCTCTCTGAAAACACAAAAAGGGCTTTGGTCACAAAGGGTGCAGGCTGAACACAAGAAGAACGTAGATACATGAACCATCAGTATAACAGTTGTATACTGTTGTAACTGTGTTGGGAAAGTACCAGAGCTCCAAGTGCTAATAGAAAGCACTGATTCTCAAATCATTACAGGCACTGAGAGCTGGCTAAAGCTGGATATAAGCTCAACCAAAATTTTTGCAAAGAACATAATGGTTTTCCAAAAGGATAGGCTAAACATGGTTGGCTGTGGTGTGTCTGTTGCTGTTAGAAGTAGTTTATCTTCTCGCAAAATTGAAGTAGAGTGAGTTAGTATGGGCAGAGGTCATTGTTGGCAACCAAAATAAAATAATAATTGGATTCTTTTATTGACCTCCCAATTCAGAGTATACAATTGCTGAAAGGTTCAAAGAAAACTTGAGTTTGATTTCAAACACATACCCGTATCATACAATTATAGTTGGTGGTGACTTTAACTTACCCTCGATATGCTGGTGAAAATACATGTTTAATTGTGGAGGTACACATAAAGCATCATCTAAAGCTTTGCTGAATGCATTCCCTGAAAATTATTTCAAGCAGTTACTTCATGAGCCCATGCAAATAGTAAAAGGTTGTGAAAACACACTTGACCTCTTAGCAATTAATAATCCTGAATTAGTAATGAGCAACAGAATGGGCAGGGATTAGTGAACACAGGGTTGTTGTAGTGAGATTGAATATTGTAACTCCCAAATCCCCCCAAAATAAATGACAAAGGTACCTATTCAAAAAAGTAGATAAAAATTCACTTGACGCCTATCTGAGGGACAATCTCCACTCCTTCCAAATTAACAATATAGGTGCAGACCAGATGTGGCTTGAATTCAGAGACATAGTATCAGCAAAAAAGCAGATAAAAATTCACTGCTCAAGATCTTACATCATACTGATACCGGGCTTCCCACTAATTTCTCATGGGTGTTATATAGTGTTGCTAACAATTGACCTATTGTTGCATGTAGTAAATTCACTTTTTTTCATGAAAAAATAAATGAAATAATATGAATAAACAAAACTACAATATCCCAAGCATTCCTACCATGTTTCATGTTTCAAATATAGTTACATTATTTCTTAGTGTGAACAGAATATCATATATAATGCAGCAGCCCAAATAAACACTTTGTTTACATTATTAATCTGGTATCATTTTATGAGTTACAGTAATTATGAGGTAATTATGTGTTGTTATGTTAGCCATTAGCATAGCCAACTGACAGTGTGATAAACAGAGTTGGTGAATAGAAGCAATATTAGTGATTACTTTGACATGAAGTTGTTGTAAATTATGTTAACAGAGCTCAAACAGTGAAATTACCTATATGGGCCCTACATAAAGAAGCAACAGTTAATCACACAATCCAAATTAACTTCAAAATTGTGTGGGCAACGAGCTGTTACTTTTCAAAGTGTATTATAAAGGCTGCTTCTGCCAAGAATGTAACATGGCAGGCATTCAGTGATGATCTGGGCAACCATATTGTGGTTTCCCATTGGACCCATGGCTACTCTGCAATGTCACATTACTGCTAAGGATTATGTGACCATTTTGGCTGAACAGGTCCATTCTGTGGTGCAGTACTTGTTCCTCAATAGTGATGCCATATTTCAAGATGATAAGGTTCCCATCATCTAGGACTGGTTTTATGAGCATGAGGATGAATTATTGCATCTTCCCTGACCACCTCGGTCCCCAGGTCTTAATGTTATCGAGCCTATGTCATCTACTTTAGAGAGGAGAGTGTTTGATCACCATCCACTCTAGCACTGTTACATAAGCTTGCCATTATTTTGCGTGAAGAATGGTGTGAGATTCCCTTGAAAACCTATAATTATCTTTTCTAAGAGGACTGGAAATTGTTCTGAATGCCAAATGTTTCCCTACACTGTATAAACATGGTGTTTTCATAGTTTTGTTTGCTCCCTGTAACATGTCATTAGATAACTTTTTTGACAATATTTAATCATTTCATTACATAACTTTGTAACAATATTCAATGATTTCTGAATAAGTAATGCAGCAAGAGAATTGTAAATGGCCATACAATTATGAAGTTTGTAAAACCTTACCAATCTCTATTGTTAGCATATTTTTAACATTAGTTAGTGGTAGCACCTCCTCTTGAGCTACGCACAATTTAGCACCTCCTTGACATTGATGAGATGAGATGTGAGAGCTCATCTTGAGAAATATTCCGGCAGTGATGTACAGAGTGTTTACAAATGAATGTCAGAGTTTTAATGCTTTATAATATTATTACATTAAACTTAGTTATAAATGATATGTTGAATGAAAGAGCAACTCAAACAGTTTGTTTGGCACCAGTGGGCATGCACAGTGCGCAATGTTTCTGCCGCAATTGGTTGAACTTCACTGTACCCAAGCACTGGATAGGCTGCAAGGGGCCCAATGACAGGGCTTGCTTTGCATTGCCTCCACATTCACCAGTCCTAACGCTGTATAGTTTTTTTCCTTTGGGGCTTCATCAAGGATAGTGTGTACATGCCTCCACTACCAGCAGACCTTCCTGAATTAAGAAACTGGATTGAAGCAGCTGTTACCACACTCACTGAAGACACACTTATCAACGTTTGGGAAGAACTTGGCTATAGACTTGGTGTGTGGTGTGTGACAAATGGTGCTCACATTGAACATTAACAAGGTTCTTGGTAAAACTGTTTGAGTTGCTCTTTCATTTGACTTATCATTTATAACTGTAAGTTTAATATAATAAATATTATAAAGCATTAAAACCCTGATATTCATTTATAAACACATACTCTTCAGTGATTGGAAGCACCAGAGGTTGCAAAATGTTTAAGTATAAAAATTTGCTCACCATGTTTCACTAGGTCAATTTTTCAATTGGCCATTATTTCTCTGCAGACCATGACAGAAGCTCCTTGAAATTTGTGGATCTCCTGTACATTCCTAAGCCTTTGTGCATCACCTTGCCACCTTCATATGAGCATTCTTCTTTTCTCTGGTTGTGAACCGAAGCATGATTCATCTGTAAAAAGGACTTGATCCCAATGATTCACTGTCCAATTTTGTTGCTGTTGCCACTATAAAACATGACATGCGTGATTTACTCAGTGAGTAGCTGGAGACCTTAAGAGTCAACCAATGTGAAGGCCTCTTTCATGTAGTCTATTTCTAATAGTTCGAGTTAACATAATTATGTTAGATTTCATAAGACACTTCTTAACATTCTGGCTGTTGAGTTCTTTTTCCCAGGGGTGTAAGGCACAGAAATCTGCCTTTTCATGGTAACCTTTGGTTTTCCTTGAAGCTTGTCTTCTGAACTGTCATATGCTTGATAATGACTTTGCATTCTTGAAATTGTGCCTCTTCCATTGTGTAGAGCCACTGCAGCATCACCTTGTGTTCTGTCATTTGCAGTTATGCCAATCATTTTAAACATTTCATTATGATTTAAATGATGATGTCCTACCATCATTAAATCTATTCTTAACTTTTCTTAACTGTTTATTATGATTTTAAACAGTTACTATTTGTCTCCTGTTGAAAACAGACTGGTATGTATTTAGCAAGCCACCATACGGAGTATGGCAAAGGGTACCTTGTACCACTAGTAGTCATGTCTTTTTCTGTTCCACTCACAGACAGAATGAGGGAAAAACAATTGTCTGTATGCCTCTGTATGAGCCTAATTTCTCTAATGTTATCTTCGTGGGCCGTTCCCAAAATATATGTTGCAGCAGAAATAATGTTTTGCAGTGAGTTTGAAATGGCAGTTCTCTAAATTTTACCAGTAGTGTTTTGCAGAAAGAATGTCATCTTCCCTTCATAGATTCACATTTGAGTTCACTAAGTATCTCCATAATAATCAAATGTTGATCAAACCTACTGGTAACAACAGTTCATTTATTTAAAAGAGAATAAGAGTAGTCCTATCAAACTTCTCTGAGACATCCCTGGCAATACCCTTGTCTCTCATGAATGCTTGCTGTTGAGGAAAATATAATGGGTCTTCGAGTCACTCACATATCTGTGAACCTGATATGTATGTTTGGGCCTTTGTTAACGGTCTTGAGTGGGCAAGCATTTCAGTGATTTTCAGAATTCTAAGAATATGGAATCTACCTGTTACCCTTCATCCATGGTTCATGAGAATATATGAGAAGCTGAGTGTTGCACAAGCTATGCTTTCCAAATTCATGCTGTCTCATGGACAGAAGCTTTTGAATCTCAAATAAATTTATTATATTTGGGCTTGGAATGTGTTCAAAAATTCTACAGCAGACCAGTGTTCTGTAGTTTTACAGGCCATTCTTTTATCCTTATTATAAACAGGAGTCACTTGTACTTTTTTCAAGTCACTTTGGACTTTGTGCTGAGCAAGAGAGTCTTGATAAATGCAGGCAAAGTAATGGGCCCTGCCATAGAGCACTCTCAGTGAAACCAAACTGCGATTCCATCTGAACCTGTTGAGTTACTTGTTTTCATCTCTTTCTGTTACTTCTCTATGCCAGGGATACTTATTACTATATCCTCCATATGGGAGCCTGCGCAATGGTCAAATGATGGTACATTTGTGTGATTCTCAATGAATGATTTCTTAAACGTGAAATTGAAAACTTCAGATTTCATTTTGCTGTCTTCTATTGTCACACCAGACTGATCGATGACTGATTGGATAGATGTTTTTGGCCCAAGCAGTGATTTTACGTTAGGACAAGAATTTTCTTGGGTTCTCTGCAAGATATTTTTCTAAGGTGTGATGGTGGAAGCTGTTGTATGCTTCACATATCGATCTTTTTACAGATGCACAAATTTCTAATAACTTCCATCCTTCACTGTTTGTATTTTCTTATTTGATCTTAGAGTGCAACATTCTCTACTTATTCAGCATTTTCTGAATTTTTTATTAAACTATGGTGGGTCTTTTCCATCCTGAATACACTTCCCACTTACATACCACATATTCTGCCAGAGTGTGATTTGCAATTAGTTTAAATTTGTCCAAAATTCATCTATATGATATCCTTTCAGTCAAGTGGGGTGCTAATGACTGGTTATCTGCTCTATGTAGCAAAAATATTCTCCTAGCCTTCTAGATGTATTTATTAACTTTAGTAACCATTGTCACTACAGTGACATCATAATCTGTGTAACAGTACAAATTAACAACTTTGTTTAAATGGTAACCTGGTAGAATGACAAATGACTAATTTAATATTCACTTTCATTAAGTTTTTTAACTTGTTCATTTCTTTTAATATTTCAAGTTTTTGATTTATTCCTTTCACAGTTTTGATGTGTGCAATTAACCAAAACAAAATCTTCATAGATTATATAGAGTGTTCAAAAATTCCAATTACAAACTTCTAGAACTTGTAGAGAGGAGTGAGCACATAATATTTTGAATAGGAACCCATGCCCAGAAACATTCCATTTCCATACTATGATGGTTTCAATTCAGATGTTTAATTCATCCACTTCAGCTTGAAAACTGAATTAGGCATGACACAGTGCAATTATTAGGTAACAATTTGAAAGGAAACATAAAGAAATGTCCATTTATCACTTAAGCACATTTGTTTCCATTAACACTTATATGTTATGTGTATACATTATGTTGTCCACCAACATAGTTACAGATATTGTACCTGTGAGGTCTGTTCTGGTACACACACTCCACCTAGTGCAGTGACCAGAACTTGTCCCAGCAGATCTTCCTCTGTCTCTACAGGAGTCTCGCAGCATGGTAGACATTAAGTGGCATCAGATGACCATCTGACATAGTACACATCATGCTGTCTACCCTGTTGCATACCAAGACAGGCAACTCTGAGAGACTTTCCTCTTTCCCTCAGCAGACATGGGTGTGTTATCCATCTGAATTGAAGCCATCATAGAACAGAAATGGTATGTGGGTTCCTATTCAAAACATTACATACTCACTCTCATCAACAAGTCTTAGAAGTTTGTAATGGGAATTCCCAGACACCGTGAACATTGGTTAGTTGTTTTATTTTTATTTACATGTTCGAGGATGGTTCATGTGGAACCAAAGCTGCTCATTTTAAAAATAAAAGCAGCCTAGACAAACAATAAAATCTGTTGTACATGATACAGTGTAAGACCAATATTCCTCTTGGCACCAAAGAAGTGATCCATTTCAATTTATTTTTCTGTCTCTCAACGTGGACCTCTGTCCAATATCATATCTCTTGGGATTGTCTTACGAGCTTAAATTCTGTTGCTTAGGTCTGAATGTGGTGCCCATCCCAAGAGCATTTTCGTTCAGCACAGAATAGGATGTTTTATAGGAAGAATTTATCATCAGTGCACAATCATATATCCTTTTTGGAAGTTAATACATTCTTTATGCGACCAGATTCAAATTCTTAAGATATTTGTTAAGGAATTAAAATGCACCATGTAGTATTAACATGCTTTGTATAGCATCTAACATGTTTAAAATATACATAATTACATATACAGAATTAGATCTTGTAAACTCCTTTCCCTCGATAAACAATGTTATGAAAATTTTTTAAAAATGCAACAAATGCATGATGAATTATAATGACTCCCATAAGTCAGACATTTTGTTCTACAAGTTGCATGAATTTCAGTAGGCCTAAAGGAAAGTACACTTCTAGTAAGCACATTACTATTTTGGCACTTATTAATTCTAGCAGGGAAGAAAAGTGAAAAAGAATTAATTTTTGTACTCCTCTTTTATTGAAGTCAGCGGTAGAAAATAGCTCTGTTGTCCCAATAGGGTCCAGGTACCTTTACCTACTAAATAAAATGTATGATTGTGCTTTTCTCATTATTTGTTCAGTACCCTATTTCTAATTGATATTTTCGCAAAATTTTACAAACTCAATTCCATTGCAATACTGACATCAGATAATGACAAAAGACAAAGAATAATGACTGAATAGAACTATCATGAGATAAAATGCTTTGTAATCACAATAATAACTGCAATACAGTTGTGTGCTTTTTGCATATTTGTAATTTTTCTACTCATGCCAATATGTTTTTCAACAAAAGGTCAGCACAATTTCAAGCAAAGATAGTTACCAACAATCAGTAATAAATTCTTTCCTCTAATAAAATTTTGTTTGAACTCATCCCCTTAAGAGTGACCAAGCAAAAGTGTACATCCTCTGCACAATGTTAGACATGGTTTGAATACTTGGAGATTATTGTGTGCCACACACAGTGTTTTGTATTCTTTTCTGATATTATATGGGTCATAGTTCTTTTTCTTGCTACATGGTGGAACAGAATCTGTTTTCATAGTCTTCATTAAAGAGTACCTGAATATTAGGTCTTTGTTGCATAGAAGACTTAAGTTAGTTGTACTGTCCACATTCTCTTCTTAATGACTCATTTGCACAAAGTTACAAATGTAGAAGTGCTACTGATCAAGGTGGCACAGTGGTTAGCACACTGGACTCACATTTGGATGGATGATGGATCAAACCTGCATCCAGCCGTACCAATTTAGGTTTTCCGTGATTTCCCTAAATCACTTCAGGCAAATGCTTACTTGGCTCCTTTGAAAGTGCATGACCGATATCCTTCCCCATCCTTTCCTAATGCAAACTTGTGCTCCATCTCTAATGACTTCATTGTCAATGGGACGTTAAACACTAATCTCCACCTTCCTTCTCCTCATAGAAGTGCTCAACTTCAATCATCCACCAACATTGCGTATCACACCCACATAGGTTCCATGTTTCCACAGAGTAACATTTTCATGTCTTTTACAGTTGAAACAGTTAGAAAGTAATTTGACATTGTTTGTACTCAGTCAGATAGAACAGTCTAATTTTAGGTACTAAAGAATCTGCTGAATCCTCTTTTGTTTTTTCCAGATCTGCTTAGTCACTCTACTGAGAGCAGTTGGTGTGCAGCCAGATGGCATCATTGGACATTCACTTGGAGAAATTGCTGCAGGTTTTGCAGATGGTTGCTTAACAGCTCAACAGGCAGTGCTTAGTGCTTACTACAGGGCAGAAGCTATAAGAAGTATGGAGTTTAGTGGTGGAGCAATGCTTTCAGCAGGTGAACATTCAGTTTTAAACTTATCTACTTTGTCTCTTCATTCTGGTGTTCACTGAATTACAGATAATCAGAAGGCCTTTAAGGTGCAAGAACATAATGTTTTACTTCTTGGATTAGTAATGCACTATATTCTGAAAAACTTCTGTAGGACAAACAGGCCAGAAGCTATGGGTTTCTCTAGTTTGTTATTCAACTAATGTTAATGTAATGCACATACATGGAACTAAGGATATACCTTTTCGTCTACTCTTGAAAATTTATGTTATGTCAGCTATTCTTTCCCAAGACTCAAACACCTGAGCCACTCCTCATAGATTTTGTTGTAACTTGAAAGGAATTTTGACATCTGTCTGTTTGTCCCCAATAGGTCACCAATAAGAAAGACATTTACTGTTTCCACACATTCTTCAATAAGTATGTATGAGCCACTGATTACAGATTTTGCAAACAAGCCTAGTGCTGGGGAGGTGATGTCCTAATCTCAGTTTACATTTGTGCTTCAGAGAGAGCATAATTCTCAGTTTAGGTGGCTCAGTGACTGAAAATTACTGGAAATTGTTTTGCAAGGCCAAAATATGAATTTCATTTTAGAGTAGTGTTTTGTTGGGCAGTCACATAGAGTTCATGCAAAATTAGGAGGCATCTGCACAGAAACACATTTTTGTCCTGTGCATTGGGCGAGTACATGTTGTTTCAAAGGTGTGATCACCTCAGTTGATGGTTGCATGCTGGCCTCTACACTTTCTCATTGCTACCTCTTCAATGTATAGCATGCCAGCACAGTCTTTGCACACTGCAGGCATAGAGAAAGTTCATTCTCAGGCACATGTGTAAATTTACATCAAAAGAGGCAAACATAGAAGAAAAAATTTTATTGAAAATTGTGCTTGAGGGGGTCACAGAAAACAGGGCTGTAAGTACTTTCCATGGCTGTACTACTTTCAAAAGATGCAGAAGAAGGAGAAGATAATTTTATTTTTATGTAACATTGCTGAACAGGTTGCGAGGAGCTGGCACATAATTTCCATGTGACCACTGTCCTTCATTTTACATTTTCAGTATTGCAGTATGTGACTTTGTCTTCTAAGCTATGTTTTTCCTCCGTTTTTGTTTTACGAGATTTTCTTCTTTCAGTGCATGGTAAGATTTGTTTTGCTTTGGTTGATGCTCTGTTCTTTTTTGGTACTCTAGTTAGCCACTATTGACTTTGAACATCTATATGAGATGATTTATTGGTCATATTGGCATAACCTGTTAACATTTGAGCAGCAGAAGGAGTCAAAATAACCACTGTCAGTGTTTCTTCTTCAGTGTCACAGCAATTTTTTTTTTTTTTTTTAGTTTGTTCATGAAATCACATGGCTCTACCTAATTTTTATTCTCTTTATAATGAGACTAGCTTAGTGCTCACTACTTCACTCGTGTAGACTGTATGCCCTGCAGTGATTTTTTAAAATTTTTATTCAACTGAACTTTTATGTTGTTCACAAATTGCAACACCTACTAAGCTTCCAGAATGAGATTTTCACTCTGCAGCAGAGTGTGCGCTGATGTGAAACTTCCTGGCAGATTAAAACTGTGTGCCTAGAACAGTTGCCTGCGAAAGGCAAAGGTCCCAAGTTTGAGTCTCACTCCGGCACACAGTTTTAATCTGCCATGAGCACTGCCTAGAGCACTTGCTCGCGGAAGACAAAGGTCCCAAGTTCGAGTCTCGGTGTGGCACACGGTTTTCATCTGCCAGGAAGCTTCACCTGCTAAGGTTTTTACACTATTGAAAGCCATGAAGTGTGGCCATGGCTGAAAACTGATTCTGGTACCTGGAGTCAAATTTTTTATTGATTATGCCTTTCACATTCTTGTGGAGATGTTTCCATAGCCACTTTCATCCCCTAACAGATATTTATTTATATCTAACTGAGGAGTGAAATACCAATTTTCATAAATTTAGCTTAAATTTTTTTTAATGTAACAAAATATTGTCTTAAAAATTTTTATCTCCTATTGCACTCCCTTAGGGGTTCAATTTCCAGAAACACTGAAACACAAACTTTTTTAAATCAAGAAGTTAAATGCCAGTTGTCATAGATATTGCATTAAAAATCCTTTACAAGTTCTTTAGTAATTATTTATTTTCAAAAAACTTTCACTCTCTATCTTACCCCCTTAGTGGTTGAATATCCAAAAATGCAGAATCACAGATTTTTTAATTTTCTGACTGAGAAAACAAATACCAGTTTTCAAGGTTCTACCTTCAGAATTCCCTTAATAGTGGCATACTTTCAAAAACCCTTCCATTCCCTGTTTCATGTCTTAGGAATGGAATTTCGGACAATTGAGCTGGGCAGTGATGCGTCAGCAAATCTGTCTGATCCAATTACAGCTCCCTAGGGGTTGAATTACCAAAAACAGTGAAACATGTATTTTTTCATCTCTAACTGAGAAGCTAAACGCCAATTTTCAATGATTTGGCTTTAAAAATGCTTTTGCAGTGGAATATTTTCATAAAACGTTTCACCCCATGTGTCACCACCTTAGGGTTTTAATTTCCAAAAACAGTGACATGCATGTGTTTTATTTCTAACAGAGAATCCAAATACAAATCTTCATAGATATAGCAATAAAACTGCTTGCACAATGAAATATTTCCAGAAAAACTTTCATCGCCATTTCACCCCCATAGGGGTTGAATTTCCAAAAACAGTGGAACACATATTTTTTTATTTCTGACTGAAAATCCAAATTTAAATTTTCATAGATTTATGTTTCAAAATGCTTTCATAATAAAATATTTTCATAAAAAATCTCGTCCCCTATTTCACTCGCTTAGGGGTTCAGTTTCCAAGTGAAATACCAATACTCATAAATGTAGCTTTAAAAATGTTTTAGAAGTTCTTTGATAATGATATGTTTTCAAAAAAAGCTTTCATCCACTGACCACCATACGAGTAAATTTCTAAAAATGCTGAAACATGTATTCCTTTATTTCTGACTGAGACACCAAATACCAGTTTTTGTAGGTCTAGCTTCAAAATTGCCTTAATAACCTTCATCCCCTATTTCACCCTCTTAGGGTTGGAATTTTGAAAAATCCCTTCTTAAACAACGCCTTCAGTATAAGATCCACACCTTCTCCAAATTTCAAACTTTCTATCCTTACCAATTTGGGCTGGGTGGTGATGAGTCAGTCTGTCAGACAGTCAGTCTAGACATTGCCTTTTATATGTGGAGATTTTAGGATTTACAAAACATTCATATTTTATTGAACATTTGATTTGATGCACATAGAATGGCAGAAGAAGTCATTTTGATGCTACTGAAATTTCTCTGCTGAATGTATGTTAATTATCCAACAATAAAGTGGTGACAATCAAAACTTTTACAGAGTTGTTACTGATCATTGTTGCATCTTGGCACGTGCAGATTCCAATCTGCCACAGTTTATACTGTGTTATTTAGGTAATATTCTTTGTTCATGAAAGATGTTTTTAAACATATGTCATTAGTGTGGGCTTTCTGGTGAAGAAAACTTATATTTCTTAGAAGCTTTTGACATTCAATTGAAAAATGACTTTACAATGAAGATAAAGATTTTATACCAGACACAAAAGAAGATAAAAATGAAGACAGTGTGAACAGGAAATGATTAGTGGAGGAGGATGTAGATACTCATCTACTTCCAACCTCACAGCATGCCCAGTTGAATGCCTCTACAAAGATGGTTGCCAGGGATAGAACTAAGTGGGAGCTTGCAAATTTTTCATCTAGTGGGAGAAGGTCTACTCTGAATGTTCTAAAAGAGAGAGGAGGTCCCACAACTTCCACTTGACAACAAGTAGACAACTCTGCTACCAGCACTTTTCGTCTCATTTTTGATATCTTATAAAGAAATATGTAGAATCAAATACTCAAAAGTAATAAAAAAACCATGTTGGACCACGTCACTGGAGGAAATGGAAAAATTGATGACAGTCATATTTGCTTGTACAAAATTTATGTTTGCAGATAATCTTTAATCACATTCTTGGGGCCTTCTTTCGTCAAGAACATTCTGCCAAGGGACAGATTTCAGGAGCTTCTCATATTTCTCCTGTCAGCCAACAAGTTTGCTCTTGTAACTAAAATTTGGGGAAGGTTCATGACAACAGTATTCATTCTTACCATCATGAAGAAAATATAACCATAGGTGAGCAGCTATTACCAAGCAAATCAAGATGCAGGTTCACTCATTTCATGCTCAAGAGACCCAACAAATATGATCTTAAATTCTGTACTGCTGCTCATGGATGTTAAGTCCCATAGTGCTCAGAGCCATTTGAGCTCATGGAGTAATAAAGTATACTATGTGATCAAAAGTATCTGGACACCACCAAAAACATACATTTTTCATATTAGGCGCTTTCTGCTGCCACCTACTGCCAGGTACTCCATATCAGTGACCTCAGTAGTCATTAGACATCATGAGAGAGCAGAATGGGGCACTCTGTGGAACCCGTGGACTTTGAACGTGGTCAGGTGATTGGGTGTCACTTGTGTCATACATCTGTATGTGAGATTTCCACACTCCTAAACCTCTCTAGGTCCACTATTTCCAATGTGATAGTGAAGTGAAAATGAGAAGGGACACGTACAGCACAAAAGCGTACAGACCGATCTCGTCTGTTGACTGACAGAGACCACTGTCAGTTGAAGAGGGTCGTAATGTGTAATAGGCAGACATCTATCCAGACTATCACACAGGAATTCCAAACTGCATCAGGATCCACTCTAAGTGCTATGACAGTTAGGTGCTAGATGAAAAACTTGGATTTCATGGTCGAGCAGATGCTCACAAGCCACACATCATGCCAGTAAATGCCAAACGATGTTTCGCTTGGTGTAAGGAGCGTAAACATTGGATGATTGAACAGGGGAAAAATGTTGTGTGGAGTGACGAATCATGGTACATAATGTGGCGATCCGATGGCAGGGTGTGGGTTTGGAAAATGCCTGGTGAACATCATCTGCCAGTTTGTGCAGTGCAAACAGTAAAATTCAGAGGCAGTAGCATTATGGTGTGGTCGTGTTCTTCATGGAGGGGGCTTGCACCCTTGTTGTTTTGCGTGGCACTATCACAGCACAGGCCTACATTGATGTTTTAAGCACCTTCCTGCTTCCCACTGTTTAAGAGCAATTCGGGGATTACGATTGCATCTTTCAACATGATCAAGCATTTGTTCCTAATGCACGGCCTTTGTCGGAATGGTTATAAGATGATAACATCCCTGTAATAGCCTGGCCTGCATAGAGTCCTGACCTGGATCCTATAGAACACTTTTCGGGTGTTTTGTAATGTTGACTTCTTGCCAGGCCTCACCGACCGACTCAATACCTCTCCTCAGTGCAGCACTCCATGAAGAATGGGCTGCCATTCCCTCAGAAACCTTCCAGCAACTGATTGAACATACGCCTGCAAGAGTGGAAGCTGTCATCAAGGCTAAGGGTGGGCCAACACCATGTTGATTTCCAGCATTATCAATGGAGGGTGCCACGAACTTGTAAGCCATTTTCAGCCTGGTGTTCGGATGCGTGTGATCATATAGGGTAAATCTGTAATGTTTTCCCATACTTCAGAAAAGAAGACACACTTAGAGAGAAGCAACCACACAGCGAGTACATTGTCCCATGAATCATGGAGCCATTTCTAAATCAAGGAAGACACCTGATGACAGACAACTTCTTGACATCTCTTTCTGAGAAGCTCAAAGAAAGGAAACTTACTTAGTTGGTACATTAAACAAGATCCACATAGGAAATCCCTGGTGAGTTAAGGAAGTCAAATACTGAAGTACATTCCTCAAACATCTTGCACCAGACTGGCAACACAGACTGCACCATGATTGTGTATCAAGGAAAGAAGAATAAAAATATCACTCTTCTGACTATACTGCATGCTGAAGCACAGTAAGCAAAGAAGGAAAGAAGAAACTTGAAATCGTAACATTCTAAAGTGCAAGAAAATATTGGGTTGGACATGAAGGGTCAAATGACCTGTAAATTTATTACAAAGGTTGGATGTAAGAGGTGACCAGTGCATATCGTCTACAACATTCTGGACATGGTGGCATAAATGCAAGGGTCTCCTGCAAAATATAAGAGGTGGTCAAAGTTTCCATTTGAAGGCCATACAGTCCAGAATCAGTTTGCCGATAAGGCAAAATCGCCATGAGCATTGAGGCAATCATCCCACCAATGCACTAGGTTGAAGATACTTGTTTGGTAAAACAC
The DNA here is from genome assembly GCF_023898315.1 of Schistocerca nitens. NCBI lineage: Eukaryota > Metazoa > Arthropoda > Insecta > Orthoptera > Acrididae > Schistocerca > Schistocerca nitens. The sequence continues at coordinate 342,799,678 of NC_064617.1, forward strand.
CATGTTCTGCTGCATGAAAAAGTCCATAACTGCCTGCTCCACATCCTCATCCCACAGAAATAATTGACTCTTCAAGACATTTTTAAGTGACCAAAGGCATGATAATCTCATGGTGAGAGATAAGGACTGTATGGTGAGTGCTCAAGTTTCTCCCACTTGAGTTGACATAACTTCTGCCTGACGGCACTTGTGTTGTGGGAATGGGTGTTATCATGAAGCAGCATGAAACGTGACACACTATTACACAATGGTGATTTTAGACAGAAATGCTGCCCCATACACATTTTTCATTTTCCAGAGAATTTCTACCAATTTGTGTCCTTTACCAACAAAGAAAAGAATAACAGCACGTTGTTTGGATGCATTTGGTAATAACAACACTGTAGGTCACATTTCCGTATTTACTGCATGCATGGCAGAAAGAGATGAATGCAACACTAATCTCTTGCCTACATGTCAGTACTTACATACCCACATCAGAGTTGTTGCACTACAATGCCTACATGTTGCACCAACACCCTCAAGTACAAACTGTTTGATCACCCCTTGTAGTAAAGAACAAGAAAATGGAAAAGATGAAGTTCATACTTCAGCTGGCAAGTGAACTCAAGGGAAAGATAGATCAGGAAGAAGAACAAACAAAAGATGAAAATATGGGGCCAAAACAATCCAGGAAGTGGAAGAAGTGCCAGATCAGACTCTGCAAATGCAGCAAAACTAGTGGCTTATGTTTAAAGTGCAACAAAGGCATGTGCAGAAAATGTAGGAAAAAAACAGAAGTTGCTTATGCTAAGTGTGTCTGGCAGATGCCAATGACTTGAGTAAAAAGTACAACAAAGCCATCTGTAGAACATATGCGAGTATATTATGAACGATATATACTAAATATGTATAGAATATTCTACAAATGGTTAATATATGAACTTCTACAGTTTAAGAAACTTGTTAGGATGAGTGACGATAAATTGATAAGATATTTTGTTATTGAAATAAGTATGTAATGTATTAATTATCACATTAAATAATTGTTATTACTTGCAGAATGGGAGGAATTCATACATACTAAAGTAAAGTCCTTTTTAACTCAAATATGAAAATATTTTATGCAGGGTTGAAATTATCCATTTCCACTGTTTTAGGAACATCAGGATCTTTGCCATTCTAGCATTAAAATGATAATTTACAAACTCACTAATTGTATCTTATAAGTTGAATGAGGTACGTGTTTGTGCATGGGCTTCAGCTGCCAAACTGCACCTCCCCTTCCATGCATTGATCATTCAGGCCCCACAGCTACCAGTGTCCTCCTCTTGTACTGCACCATCTGCTCAGATGTGGGCTAGCTTATTTTCTAGGTGCTCTATCCGTATTAAGAGATGAACATGCTAGGGGTGGTCTGGATTAATAAAATGTGAAAATTAAATTATCTTGGAATTCTCATTTTTGTAAGAATAGGCAGAAACAGTTAAATATCTCACATTGGCATACCTTTATATTATGAGGCAGTGCTGGTGTGATACTATGAAGTAACATAATAACATTTTTTCATATCTGATATTGGCTATATGGCAGTATTATGGGTTTCCTTTATTTGTCTTGCTTACTAGATGTTAGAGGATGAATTAAAAATGTTTATGTGTAAGTGACTTAGTCATCGTTACTCTGCCTGATACTATAATTTTATTGTTTTTCTTACACATACAAAATTTAAATTACTCAGATAGCAATGTAGCCAACATTAACTCATCGTATGAACTCATCATATGTCAGATCTGACTTTTCTTTCAAATTATAATTTGATTTAAATTAGAACCTGGTTTAAATTATGCAGTTAAAAAGTCCAGAAATAGCTGTTGCAATTTTTAAATATACATTCATATACAAATTAATAAAATGTATCAGAAAGAGAAAGTATTCACCTTCCAGTAATAAACGACTATCATTTTTGTATTGTCATATATCGTGTAATGAGAACGCACAACTATGGTCTGTGGATTGGATCTTAGATTACAGAATAGTTCACAGTTAATGCTATGACCATAAAATTATGTGGAGGCCTCTTCAAAATGCTGTGGAGACCTCTTCAAAATGCCCTGAAATTGTGGGCATCATACTAGGAATGTATAAGCTGCACATCCACACCACTAGCTATTACTGAAGCTCCCCATTGTAATACAGAGTTCGCCAGAGTGAAAAGTATTACTTATGCATTTATTTTACATTTAATAATTGATCATACATGTTGTACAACCTTCAGTTTAGCACATGGTTACTCTAAATGTTCAAAATATTCACCATTGGTGGTTATACACATAACAGAATGACAAGTGGTCGCCACAACTACGTCAGTCAGTGTTTCAGTGGAGCTCGCTGCACACATTGCTGTAATCTCCTGACGAAATTCCTCCAGCATGCATGACTTACGTTGATAGAAATGATCTTTCAAAGTTACCCACAAGTAAAAGTCCATAAGTGTTAGATCTGGCAACTGTGGAGGGAATTCAATGGGCCCTCTTCGTCCAATCCAGTGCCCCGGAAAATTGTCATTCAGTAAAGCTTGTACAGATAGGCTAGGTGGTAGTGTGGTGGCACCCTGTCATATTGGTAGAAGATCTCTTCATCAGCTCCATAAAGCACACATATACCTGGCAAAATGGATGTGTGTAACATTTCCAGGTACACTTCTCCAGTGACAGTATCATCAAAGATAAAGGGTTCTACTTAGCCCCTTGATGCTAGGCCACACTACACATGAACCCCTGGTAATTTGACTGCTTTATCCACATAAACGTGTGGATTTTACAGTGCACAGTACACACTGTTATGCCAATCCATGGTTCGATTAAGTTAAATTGTGCCTCACCACTCCACACTACCCTCGTCACAAATTGTTTGTCAACAGTTACTATTTGTTGATACCATTCAATAAATTACATTCAGTGATCAGGATCATCATCGTTAACCGTGTGCAGTAATTGTGGAATGTAAACTTTCCACTTTGCAGCTTTCAGAATTCTTTGTACACTTGTACTGCTAATCCCCACTTCACATGCACATTGTGTAGCAGACATCTGTGGAGAATTAACAAAGTTTCCAACTCAAGAGCTGATGAAGTAGGACTTTTGGCTGTATGCTGTCTCCATAATCTTCCTTCATGAGTATCACAAATTGTTCCATGCAATTCAGACTTGTCAATTATGCATTTAATTGTTAGGCGGATTGGTGGTTCTGTTTCAAACTCCCGCCTCCACTGATGTTGCACCAACACCGTGCAGATAGGGTTTAAATAAATTTAATTCAACAGGTTTCATGGGTACATTTGAGCCAAAGAAATTTGATGATGGAGTGAATCTCTACATAACTCACAGAAAGTAGACAATAAAAATAAGAAACTGAAAAGTAACGTTATAAAAATAAAAACAATTTATAGTAGTACATGCAGTAAGAAATACAATACAGCCCAAGACTTTAACTTGAAATTTGTGACTGGATTGATTGTATCCTGTAGGTAGTCTGTAGCATGTTATCATGGATAGATAGTAATTTAAAGATGTGGGAATAGATTCAAGCGTGCCCCCCAGGAAAGAGAGTCAGCATACTTTCTCATCATATTGTATGTTAATGACCTGGGAGAGAATACACAGTTATTCTAAATGATTGACCTATTTTCAAAACTTAGTATTTGTTCAAGTACAAATCCAAAATGAAAAAGCCTTATAGTAATGAAAAGAGGAAGTTTCAAAGTTTTTTTCATAATGTTTGATATCAATATAATAAATTTAATAAATTGTAATTAATTTGTTCTTAATAATTATTTAATAATTAGAAATGTGATAAATGTTCAATGTGGCCACTGTTGGGTGCACAGCAAACATCGATGTGGTAGCCAAATTTGTCCCACACATGTGAAAGCATATCTGCTGTTACTGAGCACACAGCAGCAGTGATCTGGTTCTGCAGATAATTCAGAGTGGTTGGTAGAGGTGGGACACAGACAGCTTCCTTTTCATAACCCCATAAGAAATAGTCACTCGGTGTGAGATCAGGAGATCTCAGTGGCCAGAAGTGCAGAGTCAAGTCTTCAAGTCCCCCATGACCGATCCAGTTCTGAGGAAGTGAGTAATTTAAAAACCCTTGTACATCATGGTGCCAATGGGGCAGAGCTTCATCCTATTGGAAAATGAAGTCCTGGGAATCTTCCACAACTTGAAGGAACAGCCATTGTTTCAACATGCCCAGGTACATGATTCCCATTGCAGTTCTTTCTGCGAAGAAAAATGGTCCATAAACCTCTATACGGGATATGGCACAGAACACATTGATCTTTGGTGAGTCTCTTTTGTGTTGCAATGGTGAATGTGGATTTTCCAAACCCCATATGCGAACATTGTGTCTGTTGACTTTTCAACTAAGGTAGAGCGTCGCTTCATTGCTAAAAATTACATGCTGTAGAAATGCAACATCCTCCATCTTTGCTATCACATAACCACAAAATACAAGATACTGCTCTTTGTCATTGGTGTTGAGAGCCTGCACAAGTTGTAATCAGTATGGCTTGCACAGCGAATGCCGCCTCAGAACTTTCCAAGTTCTCGACTGGCTCTATTGTTATAGACTTACTGGGAGTGTGCACAAAACTTTCTTGAATCCATCAGTCATCATCCTTTGACACACACGGTTGACCTGTGCCTTTTCCTTTGCACACACTCCCAGTCTATTTAAACTTGCTTAAACCAACAGCTAATGCTTTTGCAAGTTGGTGGTTGAATACCAAATTTGGTACGAAATGACCACTGCACCACAATTTGTGACTCAATTTTTGTGAACTTAAGAATGCAGAAAACCTTGTGCTCCACAGTTGCCATCTCACTTACAGCTGACAGTGAAATGGAATGACAGCCCTATTGCCACACTAACTCTACCAGCCACTTCTGAAACCAGCACCACCTGCCCACCCTCCACTGCGCACAAAAACTTTGAAACTTCCTCTTTTCATTGGTATAAATCTTGTTCATTTTAGATTTGTACTTGAATACATACAAATTTTTGAAAATGGGTCCATCATTTAGAATAGCCCTGTATGAAAAGTAACCTCATGCTGGCAGTCTCCTTGGGTATGCTGCTGGATCCTAAGCGAAACGTATCTCAATGTTTTGATGACCTGTGTGGCTGCCATCTTATGGAGAGATGCTGCTGCAGCTAAGTCCTGCTGAATAATGTTGCCAAGACTGGAAATAGTCATCTTACGTAGGCCCACATGATGTACATGGCAAGTGCAACACCCACCAACAATGCTGCTCTAAAGACTGGGCTTCTGGCACCACCCATAGTAGACTCTGTTGCTAACAATTTTTCTCACACAAAGACTATCCTCAAACACTCAGGGTGGCTCCACCAAAGATTGTTGTGCTTTGAAGCAAGATAATATAGAGTTCCACATCCTGCCGAGAGAAAAATTATTATCCCTATTAATCAAGTTGTCCGCAAACCTAATTTCAGTTCACTCCTTATAAATCCTGTTCAGAAAACCAGACATACTAGCAACTTATCAGACTTTTGTCATATTTCAATCCATGTCCACCATTTAAACAATTCACTACTGCTAATTTTTCTAGCTGTCATAGCCTTGTGTGATGGCAATGACCCATGCATCTGTCCTGAACTGCGCAAATTGACTTTCCATATTTAAATGGATTTTTTTATATGCTAGGCTTCCTAAGTCTCAAATCATCCTTAACAGAGCCATGTAGTGCCCTAATCTCAATAGATGAATGGACTACAGTCTTAAGGGAAATGTCCTTAAAGTTCTTGCTTTCTTAAAGGGTAAATGCCCAGCATAAGGAATAAATGCCACACATGCACATCCATGGATGATTCAAATTCCATAGCCGAATGAATCTAATTCTTGGATAATTAATTTTCCTTAAACACATACGCCAGATTGCAGTTTTGTGTGTTAGACAGTCCACATCAGAAACAGCAAATACTCTGTGTACTAGAGTCCTGAGAACGTTACTGCATTCATGCAGTATGTGGAATCTGTTTACATGTAGATATTAGTTTATATGAGTCATTTTTTGGTGAACAATATGTCGAAGAGTATCATCATTTTTTTGTCATTTTCAACCTTCATGATAAATTTAAAGCTAGGATGAAGGCAGTTGAAGTGGTCTAAAAGTCTGCTAAGAGCATCACAGCAATGTGCGCCAGACAAAAACAAGTGTCATCATTGTATCCACAGGAACACATTGCTTTCACAGCCGATGTTCACAGTCCTCAAGTAACAACTGCTAACTATAGACCATGAAGGACTGCCCATAACAACTCTATCGATCTGTTCAAAAATTTTGCCATTACCTGGAAAATACATAAAGGTCATCAAATGGCAACAAAGGTTCAACAATTCCTCTTGCAGATTTTCACTAATAAAACTCGAAGACTCTTCCACAGTGCCCACGTAAATAGAGATACCACATCAAAAGTCATAAGCAATTTTGAAGCATCCAGCCTCAAAGACTTCAGCTATCATATAAAATCCACAGAACTGGAGATATGCTGTTTGTATTTGCCAACAAATGAGTGAAGAATATATATAAGTGGGCAAACTGCCCTTCACAATCCATCGAGCTTGTGCATTGTGGGATAACACCTCTTCTGTGGAGAGACCAGCTTTTCATTCCATTTGGTATGATGATGAAGTAGTACTCATTTTATCAGTTGACACGGGAAAGACATAATTGTTTTGACATATGGTGATTACTTCATAAAAATGATTCACTACTCAACAACTAGTCTTACAGAAGATTACATACTGGACAGTATTACATGCAAGACTCTTTCACTTTTTAAAACAAGCATATTGTTGTAAGATTTGTGCAAGAAGCTTCAGCTTGGTGTTGCCATTTCACCAAGATCTTATAATCTGCCAAAAATACCCTTATGCCTTGTAGTTAGTTATTTGGATGCATCCCCTTAAAACCTGATGAAGTACTTAAAATTAGTTCTGTGCACACATATTGGCAAGACCAAACACTGTATCTCTAATTCTGTGGATTCACTTTAATGGTTGAAGCCTTGGAGACTGAACCCTTTGAATTTACTTGTTAGTTTTGATGAGGTATCTCTATTTACATTAGTCCCTCTGCAAGAGCCTTTGAGTTTGATTAGTGAAAACTTGATGAGTAGTTGCCAGCTGCAGTTATTTTTCTAGACCTGTCAAAAGTCTTCAATGTCCTAAACCATAACATTCTGCTTGAAAAATTGAAAAGACTTGGAGTAAGAGGTGTAGCACATAGCTGGTTGTGTTCATATCTAAAAAAACTGCAGGCAGAAGGTATCACTTCAGTATGAATTCAACAGTAAGAACAAAACAAGAAACAAGTCCTCACTTTGTAGTGAATTACCAATAAAGTATGGTGTACTGCAGGGCTCAATCTTAAGTCCACTGCTCTTCTTGATTTATGTGGACACCTTTTTTCTGAATGTGAGTCCTCAAAAAACTATTCTATTTGCTGATGACACCAGCATATTGCTTATGGAATCCAGCCCAGACACCTTGCAGTCAACAGCAGAAAGTTTTATGAAAAGTTTTTCTGAGTGTCGCAAAAAACAAACTCATTGTAAATATTAAAAAAAAACTGTGTGTGTCAACTTCCATTTGTTTCTTTCATCTAATGAAATGTCTATTCCAGCACAAGTAAAAAATTATCCGCTAGGAAATGTGTCACAAAATTTTTGGGTTTGTGGGTTCAGTTAGACTTAAAGTAGAACACACACATAAATAACTTGTCAAGGAAACTCTCATCTGTGTGCTGTAGTCTAAGAATATTAAAGTCTATAACAAGAAAAACAACAGTACAGCAGGCATATTAAGCACAGTTGCGCTCAGTGCTTTGATATGGGCTCATATTCCAGGGGCACTCAACAAACAGCTTAAAGCTTTTCTGAATGCAAAAGATAACTTGCAAAAGATAATTGAATGCAAAGGATAATTTTTGACCTTAAATATGATGGAGTCCTGCAAATCTCATTTCACTGAACGTGGTGTTCTGAATGTTCCAAGCTTGTTCATTTATGAAACTATCTCGTTCACTAGAGACTATCTCTTGAAAACAGCCAAACTACTACAAAACAAAAATGTACACAACTATTGTACCAGAGGAAAATCAAACAATCACAAAAAATTATCACAGAACAACAGTGTATCAAAGGAGCATAATTGACATTGGTGTAACATTACACAATAAGACACTGGAGGAAATAAACATAGCTACGTATCTAAAACTTAAACTGAACTACAGGCATTTCTAACAAAGCACTATTTCTATTCTGTAAAAGCAGTTCTGAATATGCTACAAAAAAAGTTGCTTAAAAATTAAATTGTAAGAATATGTTGTTGTTGTTGTTGTTGTTGTGGTCTTCAGTCCAGAGATGGTTTTATGCAGCTCTCTGTACTACTGTATCCTGTGCAAGCTTCTTCATCTTTGAATAAGTACTACAACCTACAGCTTTCTGAATCTGCTTAGCGTATTCAACTCTTGGACTCTCTCTGCAATTTTTACCCTCCACACTTCCTTCCAATATTAAATTGGTGGTCCTTGTCGTCTAGGAATGTGTCATACCAACTGATCCCTTCTTCTAGTCAATTTATGCCACAAATTCCTCTTCTCCCCAATTCTCTTCAGTACCTCCTCATTAGTTACATGATCTACCCATCAAATCTTCAGCATTTTTCTGTAGCACACATTTCAAAAGCATCTATTCTCTTCTTGTCTAAACTATTTATCATCCATCTTTCACTTCCATACCCTGGCTACACTCCATATAAACACTTGCAGAAAAGACTTCCTGACACTTAAATCTATACTCAATGCTATTCGCAGTATACCTTGTGGATGACATCAGAAGTTCACTGAGGCTTTTTGCGGATGATGCTGTGGTATATCGAGAGCTTGTAACAATGGAAAATTGTACTGAAATGCAGTAGGATCTGCAGCAAATTGACGCATGGTGCAGGGAATGGCAATTGAATCTCAGTGTAGACAAGTGTAATGTGCTGCGAATACATAGAAAGAAAGATCCCTTATCATTTAGCTACAATATAGCAGGTCAGCAACTGGAAGCAGTTAATTCCATAAATTATCTGGGAGTAGGCATTAGGAGTGATTTAAAATGGAATGATCATATAAAGTTGATCATCGGTAAAGCAGATACCAGATGAGATTCATTCGAAGAATCCTAAGGAAATTCAATTCGAAAACAAAGGAAGTAGGATACAGTACGCTTGTTCACCCACTGCATGAATACAGTGTGGGATCCGTACCAGACAGGGTTGATAGAAGAGATAGAGAAGATCCAACGGAGAGCAGCGCGCTTTGTTACAGGATCATTTAGTAATCGCGAAAGCCTTACGGAGACGATAGATAAACTCCAGTGGAAGACTCTGCAGGTGAGATGCTCAGTAGCTCGGTACGGGCTTTTGTTGAAGTTTCGAGAACTTACCTTCACCGAGGAGGCAAGCAGTATATTGCTCCCTCCTACTTATATCTCGCGAAGAGACCATGAGGATAAAATCAAAGAGATTAGAGCCCACACAGAGGCATACCGACAATCCTTCTTTCCACGAACGATACGAGACTGGAATAGAAGGGAGAACCGATAGAAGAACTCAAGGTACCCTATGCCACACACCGTCAGGTGGCTTGCAGAGTATGGATGTAGATGTAGAATGTTAACAAATTTCTCTTTCTCAGAAATGCTTTCTTTGCCATAGCCAGTCTACATTTTATATCCTTTCTACTGCAACCATCATCAGTTATTTTGCCCCCCAAATAGCAAAACTCATTTACTACTTTAAGTGTCTCATTTCCTCATCTGATCCCCTCAGCATCACCTGACTTCATTCGACTACATTCCATTATCTTCGTTTTGCTTTTGTTGATGTTCATCTTATATTCTCCTTTCAAGACACTGTGCATTCTGTTCAACTGTTCTTCCAGGTCCTTTGCTGTCTCTGACAGAATTACAATGTCATCGGCAAACCTCAAAGTTTTTATTTCTTCTCCATGGATGTTAATTCGTGCTCCAATTTTTTTTAATTTTTTTTTTCCTCTGCTGCAGATTGAATAACATCAGGGATAAGCTAAAACCCTGTCTCATTCCCTTCTCAACCACTGTTTCCCTTTCATGCCCTTCAACTCTTATAACTGCCATCTGGTATCTGTATAACTTGTAAATAGGATTTCGCTCCCTGTATTTTAGCCCTGCCACCATCAGATTTTAATAGAGAGTATATCGGTGAACACTGTCAAAAGCTTTCTCCAAGTCTACAAATGCTAGAAACGTAGGTTTGCCTTTCCTTAATCTATCTTCTAAGATAAGTCATAAGGTCAGTATTTCCTCGCGTGTTCCAATATTTCTACAGAATCCAAACTGATCTACCCTGCATTCAACTTCTACCAGTTTTTCCATTTGTCTGTAAAGAATATGTGTTAGTATTTTGCAGCCGTGACTTATTAAACTATAGTTCAGTAATTTCCACACCTGTTGACACCTGCTTTATTTTGGATTGGAATTATCATATTCTTCTTGAGGTCTGGGGGTATTTCGCCTGTCTCATATATCTTGCTCACCAGATGGTAGAGTTTTGTGATGGCTGGCTCTCCCAAGGCTATGAGTAGCTCTAATGGAATGTTGTGTATTTCCAGGTCCTTTTTTTGACTTAGGCCTTTCAGTGATGTGTCAAATTCTTCACACGGTATTATATCTCCCATTTCATCTTCATCTATGTCCTCTTCCATTTCCATAATATTGCCGTCAAGTACATCGTCCTTGTATAGACACTCTATATACTCCTTCCATTTTTCTGCTTTCCAGTCTTTGCTTAGGAGTGGTTTTCAGTCTGAGCTCTTGATACTCATGTAGGTGGTTCTCTTTTCTTCAAAGGTCTCTTCAATTTTCCTGTAGGCAGTATCTATCTTGCCCCTAGTGATATATGCCTATACCTCCTTACATTTGTCCTCTAGCCATCCTTGCTTAGCCATCCTTGCTTAGCCATTTTGCATGTCCTGTCGATCTCATTTTTAAGACGTTTGTATTCCTTTTTCCTGCTTCATTTACTGCATTTTTATATTTTCTCCTTTCATCTGTTAAATTCAATGTCTCTTCTGTTACCCAAGGATTTCTACTAGCCCTTGTCTTTTTACCTACTTGATCCTCTGGCCTTTACTATTTCATCTCTCAAAGCTACCCATTCTTCCTCTACTGTATTTTTTTCCCCTGTATTTGTCAATCATCCCCTAATGCTCTGTCTGAAACTCTGTACAACCTCTGGTTCTTTCAAATTGTCCAGGTCCCATCTCTTTAAATTCCTACCTTTTTGCAGTTTCTGCAGTTTTAATCTACAGTTCACAACCAATAAATTGTGGTCAGAGTCCACATCTGCCCCTGGAATTCTCTTACAATTTAAAGCCTGGTTCCTAAATCTCTGTCTTACCATTATGTAATCTATCTGAAATCTTCCAGTGCTTGCAGGTCTCTTCCACATATACAACCTTCTTTCATGATTCTTAAACCCAGTGTTAGCTATGATTAAGTGATGCTCTACACAAAATTCTACCAGGCGGCTTCCTCTTTCATTCCTGACCCCAGTCCATACTCACCTACTACTTTTCCTTCTCTCCCTGTGCCTACTATAGAATTCCAGTCCCCAATGACTATTAAAGAATATGTACCTAATTTTAATTTGCATCTACTTGCTAACACTATATATTACTTTAACTTTTCTTTGATCTGTTCAGCATCAGTTGTACAATTTCTGCTGTCTGATCTAACTGGATCAATAAAAAAAGTCAGTCACTCATTAATTTTCTGAAATCTAAGATGTTTTTAAATGGAAATATATTTGAACAGATTAACCAAGCTGCTACAGGCAGTCCCGCATCAGCCAGAGTTGCCAGTTCATTCATGGAGGACTACAGGGCACTGAGAACATTGACTGTAAAAGCAATGTATTTCTGGAGATACAATGATGACCTCTGTTTTTGTCTGGCTTGTATACATGATGTTCTTAAATGATTTTTGAACAAGATCAGTTGTCTTCATCCAAGCATTACACTAATCACAAAGGTTGAAAATTCTGAATAGTTTCCAATTTTGGATGTAACGGCGTGGAAAAAATGTGATGGTACACTGGGAAAGTGTGTTCACAAAAAACTGGCTCATAGTAACTGATTTCTGCATGCAAAGAGTTTCCAACCATATGAATGCAGGGGTATGTTTAGGACTCTGGTACAAAGAACACCTGCTATTTCTGATCAGGTTAACAGGCTCTTGTGCACTTGGCACCTGTGTTTAAGGAAAAGAGATATACTGAGTAGCAGATTCATCTATGTACAGAGGTGTACCTTTTGTGGAAGTGCATGAAGAGGGGCATAGATGTATGGCATTTATTCATTATGCTGGGAGCATGTGGCATGTATTCCTTCTGCTGGCATCATATCCTTTAAGACTGGAAGAAATTTAAAACACTGAAAAATGAAATGAAATGATCGTATGACATTTATTGGCTGGGATATCCCTATGGGGTTTGGCCGCCGTATTGCAAGTCTTTTTAGTTGACGCCACTTTGGCAACTTGTGTTTTAATGATGATGAAAATGATTATGAAGGACACACAACACCCACTTCCATGTCGGGAATCGAACCCGGGCCCCCTTGCGTGGTAGGCCGTAATGCTACCACTGCACTATGGAGGTGGACACATTGACATTAAGAGTGTTTTCTGCCAACCAATCAAGATTAGGCACTACTCTGCACTGTCGAGGATGATTTGGGACTTAGAGAGCCTTGCATATAAAAAATTCCATGTCATTATGGGAAGGCTTACTTTGGTTGGTCAATTTGCATGGTTCAGGACAGGTGCATAGAACATTGTCTGCACTGAAGCCTGTAACAGGTGGCAAAATTGACAATAGTGGAACATTGTTTCAGGGACCTGGAATGAAATTTGAGATGACTGATGATTACCAGGTGTCCAGTTTTTGAGATATTGTTTATAATTTCTACTATAGGTGATGCCACAAGCCCACTATTGGGGGCAGCACTGGTGATGGGTGTTGCATATGCCTTGTACATCATGTGCGTCTATGTGGGATGACCATTTCTAATCTTTCCATGAGTTGTCAGCAGGACTCAACAGTAGCAGCAGCAACAGCATCCCTCCTGAAGATGGCAGACATATGGGTCACTGAAACACTGAGCCATGTTTATTGTGGGATCGGGCAACTAACTTGACCAGAGTACAGAGACTTACTAATGTCAGGAAAGCCTGCACAGTCACAGTAACCTCATACTTTTTGCAAGTGATGTGGTTGTCTACACTGAATCAATTTCTGGCAATGTGTAGGCAGATACTGTTAAAATTTCAAAGTGTTCCAATCATTGACAATTTACCTTAAATGTACATTGTGTCACTCTGTGACTCAACATCTCCACTATATGCTGAGTAGCAATCTATACTTTTCATCATATTGTCATCATGTATATTATCTGCTGGCAACACAGATGAATTCAGTCAACTTGTACAAATGCTTTGGTGTAAAAATTTGTGTGGGTATGAAATTGATCAATCACATGGGCTCAGTCACAGGTACCATAGCTGTTGCTTACAAAACACTCATGTAAGCCATCCTAGAAGATTGCTTAAGTGTGTGGGACACATGTCGTATAGGACTAATTTCCAGTATTGATTGTATACAGAAAGGGCCGTATTAATGGTAGTAGGTTTGTTTGATCCACGAGACAATATCATGGAATACTGAAAAATCTAACCTGGAAGATTCTCAAAGGAAGATGTCAGTACTCATATGAAAGCCTACTTACAAAGTTCTGAGAACAGTATTAAGTAGCGAATCTACAGCCCTCTATACAATGCTTCTGTAGTATCTGGACAAGATTAGGTTTCCAGAGTGAATTTTCATACTGCAGCATACTGTGTGCTGATTTGAAACTTTCTATCAAATTAAACTGTGTGCCAGATTAAAACTATGTGCCAGATTGGGACTCAAACTCACGGCCTTTGCCTTTTATGGTCAAGTGTCCTACCAACTGTGCTACCTGAGCTTGACTCATATCTTGCCCTCGAGGTTTTACTTCCACCATTTCCTCATCTTCTACCTTCCAAACTTCACAGTAATTCTGCATAAATTGTTGGACTACGACTTCTGGAAGAAAGGGTAGCACTGAGACATGGCTTAGCCACAGCCTTGGTAATTGTTTTCAGAATGAATTTTCACTTTGCTGCAGAGTATATCCTGATATGAAACTTCTGTAAAGTTTTGGAAATAGGAGATTAGGAACTGGTGGAAGTAAAGCTATGAGGACAGGTCATGAGTCATGACTGGCTAGCTTAGTTAGTGAGCACTTGCCCATTGAAGGCAAAGGTCCCAGATTCAAGTTTTGGTCCAGCATACAGTTTTGATCTGGGAGACAGTTTCATGATTAGATTAATCACAGCACACACAAAGGCACTTAAGCAGCCATTCTTCCTGTGCTCTGTATGTGAATGGTACAGGCACTGTAATTTGCAGATTATGGCAGTAGATCTAGATATTAATACAGGAAGTACTGTACAAAATAATAGCTATATGCCACAATGTAGCCTTTCAACATAGATTTCAAAATGTAGAGTTTATTCCTCAAATTTTTCAGTTCTGAAAGAAACCCTCTAGATTACTATATGGCTCTCTGCATAATGATTAAAGAAAAGTTAATAACATTCAAATAATTTTCCTCTAGTGTTTAGTGGGTGAATGTGTCATTTACCTTGTAACGAGCTTGTACTACTACTTACAAATCAGAAAGGCCATTTATTTAAAATCCATGGAGAAGAAATAAAAACTTTGAGGTTTGCCGATGACATTGTAATTCTGTCAGAGACAGCAAAGGACTTGGAAGAGCAGTTGAACAGAATGGACAGTGTCTTAAAAGGAGGGTATAAGATGAACATCAACAAAAGCAAAATGAGGATAAAGGAATGTAGTCAAATTAAATCAAGTGATGCTGAGGGAATTAGATTAGGAAATGAGACACTTAAAGTAGTAAAGGAGTTTTGCTATTTGGGGAGCAAAATAACTGATGACGGTCAAAGTAGAGAGGATATAAAATGTGGACTGGCAATGGCAAGGAAAGTGTTTCTGAAGAAGAGAAATTTGTTAACATCGAGTATTGATTTAAGTGTCAGGAAGTCGTTTCTGAAAGTATTTGTATGGAGTGTAGCCATGTATGGAAGTGAAACATGGACGATAAATAGTTTAGACAAGAAGAGATAAGAAAATTTTGAAATGTGGTGCTACAGAAGAATGCTGAAGATTAGATGGGTAGATCACATAACTAATAAGGAGGTATTGAATAGAATTGGGGAGAAGAGGAGTTTGTGGCACAACTTGACTAGAAGAAGGGATCGGTTGGTAGGACATGTTCTGAGGCATCAAGGGATCACCAATTTGGTACTGGAGGGCAGCGTGGAGGATAAAAATCGTAGAGGGAGACCAAGAGATGAATACACTAAGCAGATTCAGAAGGACGTAGGCTGCAGTAGGTACTGGGAGATGAAGAAGCTTGCACAGGATAGAGTAGTATGGAGAGCTGCATCAAACCAGTCTCAGGACTGAAGACCACAACAACAACAACAACAACTATGACAAAAATGGGTTCCTGTCTTCGTCATATTTATTGCATGCATTGGCCATGTACTGTCATGTTTGCAACTTCATATCATTTAAAGGAGAACAGTGCAAGGAAGGACATATTATTTTCTGTAGTCTTCACCAGAAGTCATTGTAATATAGTTGTTGATTTTGTTAATTACTCAAACAACCAACAATAATACTTAATCTGACACTCAGATAAATTCTGTGAGTTCCTGGCTTTTGTGGTACCATTCAAATTAAAATTTTCCACATTAATATGCTTTGTGATTACTTTCAGCTAGTGGAAGTAAAATATCTTTCATCCCCACTCAATTGATAGCTCACTTCACTCTTAGAAACGCCATTTACTAGTTTGGAAATCTGATATCAGCAAGCTGTTTCAAAACCAGAGATACCATTTCCCACTTTTTGTACTTCTCACAATTAAAATACTTCTTTCCGTATGTGTATTTAGTTGATCATAACTTTCTCACTGACTTCATTTGAAAATTAACTTCTTCCATAGACACATTAAGAAATATTGAAACTATGCTAACAGGATACGAATATCAGTATACAGAATAAACTGTCTGGCGGGAGAGTCATTAGGAGAATCAGACTGAGCCAGCAGAGGGACGTCGGGGTCCAAGAATGCTGGCTTGAGTCGGTGTAACAAAACAGTTTGTGGACTGCCTTTGACGATGATGTCGAAAGTTGTATCACCCTGCCGGAGGACTTTAAAGGGTCCGAGATAAGGTGGCTGCAGAGGTTGTCAGACCGAATCATCTCTCAGCATTACGTGGGAGCAAGTGTTGAGAGCAGTTGGCATGTAAGTGTCTAGCGGGGAGTGGCTGATAGGTGGGTGTAGGCATACATATATTTCGACAATTATCATACATGTGCACAAAGTACAAGGTATAAGAACAGACTGAATTAACATGGAGACTTGGATGAGTGACTTGAGTCCCAAATATTAATGTTGTTTATGGTTGATATGACCTATCGATGCCACACAGCCCCCTCTCCAGCCCACCCCCCCTCCACCCCGCAGTACAGAGTACCGCATGTGAATCTTGAGGGAAGAGCATGTGGGCATCGACGCTGTTGGTGGTCATACGAGCTGGTAGACACACGACTAGGACAGAGCACGGAGGCGGAGCGACGGGAGGCAGGTCCACCTTGAAGTTGTTGAGCCAGCGAGGATGGACGATGCGGCGGCCAGCCTGAGAGCAGGCGGATTGAATGGTGGACGGCGGTTTGTAGGTGTGGCAAGCCCGGATGCTAATCGAGCTGCCTGGCGAGTTGAAGGCACAAATTGTCATCGGGTAACACTCACATGGGAGGGTGAGGCTATGCACAACACTGACATTTAACTGGTCATTGGCTGGCGGGGCCATGGTGTCTGTGAGTAGAATGAGAACTCAGTCATCAAGAGTGGTGACTGAAATGTCATCCACCCAGTGTGGGGGTACGTTGCAGAGCAGGGTGACTATGGCAGACAGTGTCTCCATAGTCAATGAGGTAGCAGCGAAGCCCGCATACAGGGTGGAGGATGGCATGTCTGAGAAACCCACAAAATGTGATGGGGAGGCATTGGGTGAGCAAAGTGTCTTTGTGGCCCGAGGAGAAACATTGTCAGACTCCACGGAGGGAGGGGGACTGGCGGGAGAGTCATTAGGAGAATCAGACTGAGCCAGCAGAGGGACGTCGGGGTCCAAGAATGCTGGCTTGAGTCGGTGTAACGAAACAGTTTGTGGACTGCCTTTGACGATGATGTCGAAAGTTTTATCACCCTGCCGGAGGACTTTAAAGGGTCCGAGATAAGGTGGTTGCAGAGGTTGTCAGACCGAATCATCTCTCAGCATTATGTGGGAGCAAGTGTTGAGAGCAGTTGGCATGTAAGTGTCTAGCGGGGAGTGGCTGATAGGTGGGTGTAGGCATGCATGTTTGAAGTGAGTGCGCATGTGACTTATGAAATCCCGGGAGGAAGGGGGGGGGGGGGGGGAATTCTTCAGGTTCTTGAGGCTGAATTCCCCTGGTAGGATGGAGTTCTCCCTGAAAACGAATTCTGAGATAGTTTCCTGTAAGTCGGCTTGAAAGTTGAATGGAGGCTGAGCAGTGCCCATGGAAGTGCTTCGGACCAGAGGCAGTCGCACCACCTAAGTGCTGTTTTTAGAGTGCGGTGCCACCATTCCACTAACCTGTTGCTTTGTGGGTCGTAGGCTGTGGTGTGAATTTTCTTTATGCCGCAGACATTACATAAAATGGGACTCGGCATCTTTTAGGTCCTGCAGTCAGCGTTTGGGTGCTGGCAAGGCAATCGGCACTTCTTGGTATTATCACCAAAAATCTTATGGCACCAACAGTATGGATGAGCTGGTTGCTGTGGTGGTTGTCCTTGTTGATTTGTTCCGGCATGTATACCAGCATGTATGGTGTGTGGGCAATCCTGGAGTGCTCGGACAGTGGCGAGAGTGAGCGGATATTGCCAGGTGGTGTAGAAGGTGCAGAAATGGAGCGAGCCCTGCCTCTGCCAGCAGACGGCCAGTAAGCAGGAGCAGTTGTGCCAACTAGTGGTGAGTGGTGAGCTGGTTGGTGTTGTCATAGCAATGAATACAGTTGGTCTGCAGTGCGCAGATGAGAGCCAATTGACTCGAAGGAGTGCGGAAGCAGGTGGATCTGTAGGTTGGTAGGCAATTTGGCAGACCACACTGTCCACAGAGTGATGTCCGGCATGGTATACTCATTCACAAGTAACTGAAGGTGGCGCCAGAGTTGTGATGCAGTTCGGTCGCTCAGGTGTCCCTCATACAAGATCTTGATGATTAATTCTTGTGGTGAGCAGGCGAGTCATTCCATGATCGTTTTCTTTGTGAACTCGTACTTTGGTGGAGGTGGTGGTGGGAGGAGTAGATTGCAAATTAAGTCTGAGTGATCATGGAGGTGTGTGACAAGACACAGGAATTTAGAGTTGTCATCGGACACATGATGCAACTCAAAAAGATGCTTGACAAGCGCAAACCATGATACAGGGTTGTCTTCGGATAAAGGTGGCAGCTTTGGCAGACGACCTGGGGGAGGGGCGAAGGTGGCTTCGGTGTCCCTTGGAAAACCGGCTGGTCTGTGGCAGGAGAGGCCATACAGTGGGCTGGCACAGTAGGTGTGGGTGTGTTACTGGCAAGAATGTTGGTAGCTATGGTGGGTTACATTGTCCTTCACGTGTCGCAAAAACACAACACAGCTGGCACGCTCAGTACCGTGGGAATGAGTGCTTGTGTGATACGTGTAAAGGCCCCATAAACTTGACCATAGGTTACAGGTACTGATTTGAATTTGCCCACCACGGAAATAACGCGGAAGCCCGGCGAGGCAGACACAGGTGGAGCTGTGGGAGAGGCGAGCGGCTGAGCGGTCGGAACCAGGGTCCCCTGCAAGTGTGTGTGTGGGGGGTTGGTAACTCGTGAAACAAAAGTGTGAGTTCTCCACACACATTGAAAACATGCCCCATGGGGTCAGATTATAAATTACCGGTGGAGCTTGCAGAAGATCACTGCAGTGTGGTTAAGATGCCCTTGGAAGGCAAAACACTGAAAGATGTACTCGAACCCACGTGGTCGAAAAATTGAGCAACAGGTCTGGGAGGTGAGCAAGGAAAATTTCACGCACAAAAATGTCCATCGTAAGTCTGCAAAACTGGAATAGGTCGTGATTGATAGTGGCCGGGTGCATTTTGCACAAATGGTGGCATTTCACATGGCACGACAGTAACTGTTGTTGCGGCCCGTTGAGAGTCAAAGCATGTGTGCAAATGTAGATCACTTTGAACATTATATGATCAATCAGTAGGTACACTGCTCTGTATATTATCCACTTCACACTTCACATGTTGGTGAGCACAGTCCGGTGACATGAAACCTGAGTCCATTGTTTGAGATAATCATGTAGCACTCGACCATTGTAGAACAACAAAGTTTGAGGTTAACACGGTTGGAGATCACGAATAACTGTGGAGTAATGGCGAGCCGGCCATTGGCGAAGGATGGAAGGGGTCCGGCAGCCATAGTTGGGCTTCCAAATCTTCGAACAAAGCTTTGGGTGGGGTGGCCATGGTGGCGTGTGTGTAACCTGTTGATTTACAGCACCTGGCACAGAAGTCGCAGAAGACGTAGAAACTGCAGGGTCACCAATATGGGAATGGGATACAAAAGTCGGTATATGGAATAAACTGTCCCCACTAATATCTGCACATAAATATATTTTGACAATTATCATACACGTGCACACAGTACAAGGTATAAGGACAGACTCAATTAACATGGCGACTTGTATGAGCGACCTGAGTCCCAAGGATTATGTTGTCTATAGTCGATATGACCTATCGACCCCACAAAACTGAATGATTATTTTTTTGTCTTTGGAATAACTTCAGCTGAGTTTATTTACCATTGTATGTTCAGCATAATGCTGCATGTTAAAAACTGTTATAAAAGAGAATTTGACTTGATTGTGGCCAAAATGAGACCATTTACATCATTAACATCATTCAGTACAAATACTGCCTTATAATATTCATTTATTTTCATTCATCATCATCATCATCATCATTATCATTTAAGACTGATTATGCCTTTCAGCGTTCAGTCTGGAGTATAGTCCCCCTTATTAAATTCCTCCATGATCTCCTATTCAGTGCTAACATTGGTGCCTCTTCTGATGTTAAGCCTATTACTTCAAAATCATTCTTAACCGAATCCAGGTACCTTCTCCTTGGTCTGCCCTGACTCCTCCTACCCTCAACTGCTGAACCCATGAGTCTCTTGGGCAACCTTGCTTCTCCCATGCGTGTAACATGACCCCACCATCTAAGCCTGTTCGCCCTGACTACTACATCTATAGAGTTCATTCCCAGTTTTTCTTTGATTTCCTCATTGTGGACACCCTCCTGCCATTGTTCCCATCTACTAGTACCTGCAATCATCCTAGCTACTTTCATATCCGTAACCTCAACCTTATTGATAAGGTAACCTGAATCCACCCAGCTTTCACTCCCATACAACAAAGTTGGTCGAAAGATTGAATGGTGCACAGATAACTTAGTCTTGGTACTGACTTCCTTCTTGCAGAAGAGAGTAGATCGTAGCTGAGCACTCGCTGCATTAGCTTTGCTACACCTCACTTCCAGTTCTTTCACAATGTTGCCATCCTGTGAGAATATGCATCCTAAGTACTTGAAATTGTCCACCTGCTCTAACTTTGTTCCTCCTAGTTGGCACTCAATCCGTTTATATCTCTTTCCCACTGACATTACTTTCGTTTTGGAGATGCTGATCTTCATACCATAGTCCTTATATTTCTGATCTAGCTCTGAAATATTACTTTGCAAACTTTCAATCGAATCTGCCATCACAACTAAGTCATCCGCATATGCAAGACTGCTTATTTTGTGTTCACATATCTTAATCTCACGCAGCCAGTCTATTGTTTTCAACATATGATCCATAATTAATATGAACAACAGTGGAGACAGGTTGCAGCCTTGTCTTACCCCTGAAACTACTCTGAACCATGAACTCAATTTACGTCAACTCTAACTGCTGCCTGACTATCCATGTAAAGACCTTTAATTGCTTGTAAAAGTTTGCCTCCTATTCCATAATCTCGTAGAACAGACAATAACTTCCTCCTAGGAACCCTGTCATATGCCTTTTCTAGCTCTATAAAGCATAGATACAATTCCCTGTTCCACTCATAACACTTCTCCATTATTTGCCGTAAGCTAAAGATCTGGTCCTGACAACCTCTAAGAGGCCTAAACCGACATGATTTTCATCCAATTGGTCCTCAACTAATACTCGCACTTTCCTTTCAACAATACCTGAGGAGATTTTACCCACAGCACTGATTAAAGAGATACCTCTGTAGTTGTTACAATCTTTTCTGTTTCCATGTTTAAAGATTGGTGTTACAATCTTTTCTGTTTACATGTTTAAAGATTGGTGTGATTACTGCTTTTGTCCAGTCTGATGGAACCTGTCCCGACTCCCAGGCCATTTCAGTTATCCTGTGTAGCCATTTAAGACCTGACATTCCAC
This sequence comes from Schistocerca nitens, assembly GCF_023898315.1. Lineage (NCBI taxonomy): Eukaryota > Metazoa > Arthropoda > Insecta > Orthoptera > Acrididae > Schistocerca > Schistocerca nitens. The sequence goes on from NC_064617.1 coordinate 342,821,458, forward strand.
TGTATTTTATGAGTTCCGACTTAATTTCATCCACCCCAGCTGCTTTATTGCACTGTAATCTATTGACCATTTTCTCCACTTCCTCAAATGTGATCCTATTTCCATCATGATTCCTATCCCATTGTACATCGAAATCTGAAACATTACTGATCGTATTTTCATCTACATTGAGCAACTCTTCAAAATATTCCCTCCATCTGCCAAAGGAACCCACAGGATTCACCAGCAGTTTTCCTGAACTGTCCAAAATACTTATCATTTCCTTCTTACCTCCCTTTCGAAGACTGCTAATTACACTCCAGAATGGTTTTCCAGCAGCTTGACCCAAAGTCTCCAACCTGTTTCCAAAGTCTTTCCAAGATTTCTTCTTAGATGCTGCAACTATCTGTTTGGCTTTGTTTCTTTCTTCAACATAACTTTCTCTGTCTACCTGAGTTCTAGTATGTAGCCATTTTTGATACGCCTTCTTTTTTCTTTTACAGGCTGCCTTGACTGTGTCATTCCACCAAGCTGTTTGCTTCGTCCTACCTTTACACACTACTGTTCCAAGACATTCTTTAACCACTTCTAGTACTGTGTCCCTGTACCTTGTCCATTCCTTTTCCAATGACTGTAATTGACTACATTCAACTAACTGGTACCTTTCTGAGATCACTGTTATGTACTTGTGCCTGATTTCCCTATCCTGAAGTTTCTCCACTCTTATCCTCCTACATATGGACCTGTCCTCCTGCACTTTCGGCCTCACAATACCAATTTCACTGCAGATTAAATAATGATCAGTGTCATCGAAGAATCCCCTGAATACACATGTGTCCCTCACAGCCTTCCTGAATGCCTGATCTGTTATTATATAGTCAATGACATATCTGGTTCCCCTGCCTTCCCAAGTGAATGTTCTTATGTTTAAAAAAGGAGTTTGTGATTACTAATCCCATACTGTCACAGAAATCCAAGAGTTGTTTCCCGTTCCTTTTGGCCTCCATATCCTCTCCAAATTTACCCATAACCTTTTCATACCCTTCTGTTCGATTTACAATCCTGGCATTAAATCACCCATGAGCAGAACACTGTCCTTGTCCTTTACTCTAACAACTACATCACTGAGTACCTCATAAAAACTATCCATCTTATCTTGATCTGTACCTTCACAATGCGAATATACTGACACAGTCCTAATTTTCTTGCTAGACAATGAGACAATGTCAAATCTATCCACAGCAGTCATTCGTTTACATACCTTATTGCAACTACGCTGGGTTCCATTTCTTTCCTGATGTAAAGCCCTACACCCCATTGTGCTATTCCTGCTTTGACTCCTGATAGGTAGACCTTGTATTCTCCCACTTCCTCTTCTTTCTCACCCCTTACCCGAATGTCACTAACAGCTAAAACGTCCAGCCCCATCTTACTTGCAGCCTCTGCCAGCTCTACCTTCTTCCCAGAGTAGCCCCCATTGACGTTAATAGCTCCCCATCTCATTACCATTTGTTTGCCAAGTCGTATCTTAGGAGTCCCTGGTTTGTCAGTTAGAGGTGGGACTCCGTCACCTCCAAAGGTCTGAGGCATTTTGCTCTGACTGTTGCCAGCATCATATTTAAAGCACCAGGGAAGCAGATTGCTAGCCTTACTTGCCCCGAGTCCCATTGAGTTTTACCCCTAACGGTTGAGGGACTAACCGGTGGATTTGGTAGTCTTTGCCGTATGAGCACAAAGGCTACCATGACTCAGAATATGTCCGAGATGCGCAGCCTTATTCCAAAGTAACTGGTATCCTGACTGTCAGGACCACTTACTTGGCCACTCATACGTTGCCCATGATTCATGAACTAGGACATGACAACAGGAACGCACACCATGAACCACATTTTCATTAGACAATCATAATCATTCATTAGACAATCATAATGTCTGCAGGAGATGCGGCCTTGGTTCAGGCTTCTTATTATGGCAGATGACCATTGGTGAGGTGACTAGAGAACTTGGTCATAAGATATTCCTTCACTGCTCACCAAATTTCCTTGATGTACACGCAAAAGGGGCAGGGGCGGGGGATGGGGGAGCTTTGTATTTTTTTCACTAAACAGATATTACTATAATAAAATCATTGCATTTATTACATAAGATACCAACATATCATACATGATGAAGATGGCAAATTTCTTTTTGGTACAGTAAAAATTTTTCATCCCTACAATGTATACAAGGATAGCAGAGTTAGTGGAAACAAAGGCTTATGTAAATTTGTACATTGGCACTACAGATAATTTTGACTGCCCTTTTCTAGGCTAAGAATATTCTTCGTGAATGCACAAAATTGTCTCAAAATATAATACCATAGTATGTAGTAGAATAAAAGTTTTTGAAATAAACAAAATTTTGAATTTTAGTTTCAGAGATAGTGAAGAAAATTGTCATAGTAAAAATTTCAGCATTTAGTTTCTACTTGACATCCTGAATGAAAAGAGCTTTTCATCTAGCTTCAGTCCTAAGAAATTGAGAAATTAAAAAACTTATATAGAAAATAATTCTAGTATATTCTGATCAATTTTCTTGGATCACAGATGGAGGATTATCCAAATCTTTCCACAGATACTTTAGTCTCTTTCCAAGTATATTCATCATAGAACATAGTCCCAGTATTTGATGTTTTTGGAAAATGTGCCATATGTTAAAGAACAAAGTTATGTATTCTTGTTTTAAGATTCCAATCAATCAGAAATTTATTAGAAAAGGATACACTCATGGCTGACAATTTCATGACATCAAAAGTAAGTTGGGACTGTGTTTTTGTGAACAGTGAGATCTATACATGCATAAAATACTAAAAGTAGACAAAACAAACGCACTGGAGGGCACAAATTGGTGTTAACATGTGTTTTAATGGACCATGTGGTTTAAGAAAATGCATGTTATGAGCTGACGAGCGAGTAACACTGTAAATGAAGTATTACAGCCCACTTTTGGCTGAAACAACTAAGATTATGTTAGAAATGTAGTCATAGAGCAAAGTGTAAACTTCCTGACACACTCCTGTGAAAAATCCAAAATTGCTTAAGTATGCAGTCTATCTCATAATCTCAGTTTGCATCATGTGTGCCTACCCTGTCTCAATAAGAGACACACTAGTAACTTATCAAAAGTAATTTTTGCTTTGTATTTAATGTGTTTTATACACTGCAAAACCAGTTAATATTTTTCTTATTGCTGTGATTACAATAACTTGAAACAGTTTAATTTAACAGGGATTTCAGCAGAGCAAGCAAAAGATATCATCCATCCCTGTGTTGATATTGCATGCCACAATAGTTCTAGTCATATTGCACTATCAGGCCCAAGCTCAGACATCATGATGTTGAAGAAGAAGCTGAGCAGACAGGATGTGATTGTGAAGGAAATTGAATCAGGTGGAGTCGCCTTTCATAGCAGATATATAAAGTCTGCTGAACACGTACTCCTACAGAATATGAAGAAGGTAAATAGCTAAAGGAATTACTTGATTCATCAGCAAAAGAAATGTGTGCATTGCATACTTACTATCCAACCGTGATCCATCCCCACTGCATCCAAACCAACCCCTGTTCACTTTCCAGATTTTCTCAACCTTGAACCTTGCCTCACCATCATTCCCCAAATCCCTCAACATGCAAACTAACCTTACATCTGCAGAAAGGACCGCAGTCCACTACCTAAAAACTGATCCTGACCTTATAATCCTATCTGCTGACATATCCCTCATCTCAATGACTGCTTCACCACCGTTGTTTTGAACTGCAAGGATTACTTGGCGGAAGAACTCCATCAGCTGTCAGATACTTCCACTTACAAACCTTGCCACATTGACCCAATTCCAGCAATCCAGCAGGGTCTCCAGTCACTACTCAAATTCTTAAGCCCATCTCAGAACCTCTCTCCGGAGTCCATATCTCTACTTACAACCACCACTCCCTGCACTCCCACCTTCTACATGCTTCCTAAAGTCCATAAACCAAACCACCCAGGACAACCCACTGCGCCCCCACTGAGAGAATCTCTGCTCTCATAGACCAACACCTTCAACCTATTACCCAGAACCTATTCTCCTATATAAAAGATACCAACTCTCCACAGTTCCTGTCTCTTTACCACATAGTGCCCTGCTCATCACTATTGAAGCCACCTCCCTGTACACAAACATTCCTAATGCCCATGGCCTTACTGATATTGAGCACTACCTTTCTAGACACCCTGTTGTTGTTGTGGTCTTCAGTCCAGAGACTAGTTTGATGCAGCTCTCCATGCTACTCCATCCTGTGCAAGCTTCTTCATCTCCCAGTACCTACTGCATCCTACACCCTTCTGAATCTGCATAGTGTATTCATCTCTTGGTCTCCCTCTACGATTTTTACCCACCATGCTGCCCTCCAATACTAAATTGGTGATCCCTTGATGCCTCAGAATATGTCCTATCAAGCGATCCCTTCTTCTAGTCAACCCATTTGCCACAAATTTCTCTTCTCCCCAATTCTATTCAATACCTCCTCAATAGTTATGTGGTCTACCTATCTAATCTTCAACATTCTTCTGTTGCACCACATTTCGAAAGCTTCTATTCTCTTCTTGGCCAAACTATTCATTGTCCACATTTCACTTCCATACATGGCCACACGCCATACAAATACCTTCAGAAACGACTTCCTGATGCTTAAATCTATACTCAATGATAACAAATTTCTCTTCTTCAGAAACCGTTTCATTGCCATTGCCAGACTACATTTTATATCCTCTCTACTTCGACCATCATCAGTTATTTTGCCCCCAAATAGCAAAACACATTTACTACTTTAAACGTCTCGTTTCCTAATCTAATACCCTCAGCATCACCTGATTTAATTTGACTACATCCATTATCCTCGTTTTGCTTTTGTTGATGTTCATCTTATATTGTCCTTTCAAGACACTGTCCATTCTGTTCAGCTGCTCTTCCAGGTCCTTTGCTGTCTCTGACAGAATTACAATGTCATCGGTGAACCTCAAAGTTTTTATTTCTCCTCCATGGATTTTAATTCCTACTCCGAATTTTTCTTTTGTTTCCTTTACTGCTTGCTCAATATACGGATTGAATAACATCAATGATAAGCTACAACCCTGTCTCACTCCCTTCCCAACCACTGCTTCCCTTTCATGCCCCTCGACTCTTATAACTGCCATCTGGTTTCTATACAAATTGTAAATAGCCTTTCGCTCCCTGTATTTTACCCCTGCCAGCTTCAGAATATGAAAGAGAGTATTCCAGTCAACATTGTCACAAGCTTTCTCTAAGTCTACAAATGCTAGAAATGTAGGTTTGCCTTTCCTTAATCTATTTTTTAAGACAAGTTGTAGGGTCAGTATTGCCTCACGTGTTCCAACATTTCTTCAGAATCCATACTGATCTTCTCCGGGGTTGGCTTCTACTAGTTTTTCTATTCGTCTGTGAAGAATTCATATTAGAATTTTGCAGCTGTGGTGTATTAAACTGATAGTACGGTAATTTTCACATCTGTCAACACCTGCTTTCTTTGGGATTGGAATTATTATATTCTTCTTGAAGTCTGATGGTACTTCGCCTGTCTCATACATCTTGCTCACTAGATGATAGAGTTTTGTCAGGGCTGGCTCTCCCAAGGCTATCAGTAGTTCTAATGGAATGTTGTCTACTCCCTGGGCCTTGTTTCAGCTTAGGTCTTTCAGTACTCTGTCAAACTCTTCACCCTAAGGATTCCAAAGCAACAACCCCCTTCCTAGCTGCCATGACCGACTATATCCTCACCCACAATTACTTCTCCTTTTAAGGCATCACCTACAAACAAATCTGGGATATGGCTGTGGGCTCCCACATGGCCATCCTATGCCAACCTATTTATGGGCCACCTACAGGAATCCTTCCTAAAAAACCAGAATCCTTAACTCCTCACCTGGTTCAGATTCATTGATGACATCATTGCTATCTGGATTGAAGGTGAGGACGCACTATCCACATTCCTCCAGATCCTCAACAACTTCTCCCCCATTTGCTTCACCTGGTCCTACTCAGCCCAACAAGCCACCTTCCTAGTGTTGACCTCCACCTCAAAGATGGCTACATCATTACCTCCTTCCATATCAAACCTACTAACCACGAGCAATACCTCCAGTCCGACAGTTGCCATCCTTCCATACCAAGAAGTCCCTTCCGTACAGCCTAGCCACCCATGGTCATCACATCTGCAGTGATGAGCAGTCCCTCTCAAAATATACCAAGGGTCTCACTGAAGCCTTCATTGACCGTAATTATCCTCCCAACCTTATACAAAAACAAATCTCCCGTGCCTTATCTTTCCAGTCTCCCGAAGTCCCACAGTCCGGCCACAGAGGAGCATTTCCCTCGTGACTGAGTACCATCCTGGACTGAAGCAACTGAATTACATGCTCCACCAGGATTTTAATTACCTCTCGTCATGCCCTGAAATGAGAAATGTCCCCCCCCCCCCCAACTATCCTTCCCACCCCTCCTACGTTGGTATTCTGCCGTCCACTGAACATACACAATATACTCGTCCATCCTTACACAATGCCTGCTCCCAATCCCTTACCACATGGCCCATACCCCTGTAATAGACCTAGATGCAAGACCTGACCCATGCATCCTCCTACCACCACCTACTCCAGTCCGGTCACTATCATCACCTATCCCATCAAAGGCAGGGCTACCTGTGAAACCAGTCATGTGATTTACAAGCTAAGCTGCAAACACTGTGCTGCATTCTATGTTGGCATGATGACCAACAAGCTGTCTGTCCGCGTGAATGGCCACTGACAAACTGTGACCAAAAAAAGAAGTGGACCACCCCGTTGCTGAACATGCTGCCAAACATGATATTCCTCATCTCAATGACTGCTTCACAGCCTGTGCCATATGGATCCTTCCCACCAACACCAGCTTTTCTGAATTGTGCAGTTAGGAACTTTCCCTGCAATACATCCTATGTTCCCTTAACCCTCCTGGCCTCAACCTTCGTTAGTCACTGTCTTCGCCCATCCAGCCCCCTCCCTGTTCCCATTCTAGCACTACACAGTTGTCATTTCACTGCCACACACAGTCTTTTAATTTCTTTTTATTTCTCTCCTTTCCTCTACTTACCCCCCACCCCCCTTTCCTCACCATGTTCTCTCCTGCCCTGCGTCTAAACTGCAGCCCTTCACTGTCTGCCACCCCCACCATACTATCCCTCCCTCTCCCAGCCCCAGCCTCCTCTCTACCCCCATCCAGTAACAACTCCCATCATGCACTGGTGCTGCTGCTTGCAGTGTGTTTTCAGTTGTTTGAGACTGCAGACATGTGTGCAAGTTGCGTTTGCGTAAGTGCATGTGTGTGTGCGTGTGTGTGAATGTGTGTCTATTGCTGACAGAGGACTTAATGGCCAAAAGCTATAATTGTGTGAATCTTTTTGTTGTGCCTACCATGACTCAGCATCTCCACTGTGTAGTGAGTAGCAACTTTCCTTCTCTAATATTGTCACATACTTATGAATTTTACACAGATTTTTTTGTGATTATTTTCATTCTCAGTACATTACTAACCATGAATCCTTTCTTATTGAGTATGTTTTTGTTGGGCTACTTTATGGGGCAGACATGTCAGTTACATACTTTAAGAAGAACACACAAATAACCACTGAGTCTATGTTTCTCTGTTCAAACTGTAGATGCATGTCATGAAGTCTGTTATGGTTTCTACTTCCTCTAGTTCGTCTGATTTTTGAACTTTCGTTTAACATGTTATAGGTCTCACTATCAAAGGTCTTCACAATTTTTCAGAAAGTGGTAAATTTATTTGACAGTTTCTGTCACTAAGTGAATCAATTTTCACATCTTTTATTTTCATACTAAAACCAAATTGATCTGAATGTTACAAGTTAAAGTTGTGCACATTGTTTCTATCTTGTACTGTGTTGTACATGAATTGTAGTTCATGACTTTTCTAATAAATACTGCAAATTCTGTCATATATCACAGTGCTGTGGTCCAGAGTGCAATATGGTATTAGCACCAGCTATTTTCATCATTTTGGTCCAGAATGATTGTTGACGGAGATAAATCTATTTATTAGTAGAGCTGAATAAACTATAGGCTTGTGATATACATTAATTACTATGAGAAAGACATTTATAAACCTCTGATGTTTTTCTGCCAGCTAATTTTGTTACATAAGATCACTAACTTCCTTTACATTTCGTAGAATATGTTGCTAATTCACTGTTAAAATTGTCTTTAATTTAAACAGGTGATACCAAAATCAAGGAAACGTTCAGAGAAATGGATTAGTTCCAGTGTACATAAGAATGAATGGGACTCTTCATTTGCAAAAGAATGCTCTGCTGAATACCTAACACACAACATGATGTCACCAGTATTATTCTCAGATGCTGTGTCTATGATACCGCACAATGCATTTGTAATAGAAATAGCTCCACAAGGAATATTGCAGGGAGTAATGCGTGGGGCACTGCCTACTTCTGTGTCAACAGCAAGTACAATGTCACGTTATGACAACTCTTTGCAGCAGTATTCTCTTGTTTTGGGAAGGTAAGTTGTATCACAGTCAGCAGCCAACTTTTTTCTGGAGATTAAGCAGACTGTAACACCACCTACCCACTAATAACTTAGGTTTATTCGTATGTTTGGGTAAACTAGTGGTAAAATTAAACAATAAAGAGGAAATGTTCTGCATAAGATCTTAAGGTGGAGAATATGACTAGAGAAGACATGGGCTAATAAGTCTGTTGACATTGTTTGATTTAACCTCATTGTTGACACTATGTCTACTATGCAGTTGAGATGTTTCTGCTCAAATCTACACCATTCTTAGATGGCAGCAATTCTGGGATCACCCAGTATGTGAGGAGTGTCCCTGTGACAACTAACTGTTCCCAAGCATGCTCAAATTAACACAAGTGAGCACATACCATAGCCTCCTGGAGGAAGGTGTTTATTTGGTGGGTGATGCACTGACACCTAGATAGAGAAACCCATTACCAAAATGTTGACTCTAGAGCTGGCCATTAAGTCAGAGGATCCTGATAATGATACCAGCCAAAGGCAGGACAGAAATGCATACCTGAGATGTGCAATGGTTATCTTATCATCTACTGACTTGTCTACAATGACCATCAAGCACCAACAAATTCTGCACTTGTCAATAAGATACATGTATTGTAATGAAATTACACATATTGGAAGAAAGTGATGACACTGAAGTAAATAATAACTGAATCAAATCAAATGCCTTCTATCCAAGCAGTCCACCTACATAGTCCTTTCCTTGTCTCTACCTCTCTCCCTCCCCTCCCATCCCCCCCCCCCTTCCCCAAGCAAAGCATATCAACACCCCATCTAGCAGCCCTGCCCTGTTCCTGCCCCCTCCCACAGGCAGTGTAGCATCTTCACCGACCACTACTCCGATATCCGTTCCCTTCCCCAATACATGCCTTCTCCTCATCCCCAACCACCCATCCCAACAGTTTCTTGCTCATGTCAGACACAGCTGCAGTTGGGCCCCAGTGCCTGGAAACAGCGGCCATGTGTGTGTGAGTTGTGCTTGTGTGAATGTGTGCATTTTTTTCTACTGTGGAAGAAGGACTGTGTGCAAAACCTTAAATGTTTTATAAGTCTTTCTCATTGCACCTGTCTGCAAATCAATGCATTCTCTATGTGTTGGATAACAATCTGTCCTTCCCTTTTCTTCTAGTGGGGTAATAATATTATGTATTTTATTAATTCCTCATTGATAGTTATTTTGTGTTTAAATATACAATAAAGAATATTGAGTTCCAAAGCTTAAATACCCATTACGTAGTTAATATAATGACTATTGGGTCTTGTTCATAGTTTGTCTCTATAATGATGAATGTGTCAGATGCTATATAAAAGTAATACATTTGCCGTGCAAATGTTTAGCTACATTTTGACAATGTGCAGGAGTGAATTCAGTTTGCATGTACTAAATATTTAACCAGTGTTTATTGTTTTCTGAAACTATTCAGAAATGTTGGTGGGAAACAAGCAATTCTGAGTTGCTATTAAGTGGTTAATGTATTTGATCCTGTTCACAGTGCTTCCATCTTGCCCCTGTACATCTCCATTCACTTTGAAATATTCACATTTGTATTCAGGGCCAATCACCATAACACCTCATATGCTGAGTGAGACTTCATTACATTCATTTCTTAGATTCTATTTCTTAAACTTGCTAATTAAATAATAATTGTATTGTTACAAGAAAACAGTCACTGGATGTGGGCTTAAAGTCAGAAGGAGATAAAAAAATTGCTGTGGAGTAAAAACAAAACAACATCAAAATAAAGGTATGAAAGTGCATATCTTTGTACAAGGTGTACAACTGTGCTTCCGCCATTTGCTGATAGGTGGTGACAACAGTAACCAGCCACATTTTAACAGTCTTGGAAACTCCTTGGCACACTATCCACAAAGTGGATGAGATGTTGCTACTCAAGCCTGTCCCACTCTTTAATGGTAGCTTTCTTGAGGTAATCCATTGTGTGAGGAGTGTTCTGGCAATGGTGCACTGCAAGTATGCTTAATCAGATTCACATCTAGGCCCATTTTAAGGCCCTAGCGGTACAAGTCACCCCTTGGAGCACTGAAGTGAGAACGGACCAGAGGTGCCACAAATGCAAGATTCCTTAGCAGGACAAACCATAATTAGCATCCACTTGGGGTGCCATGTTACAAGGGTGCCAGGGCTGCCCAAGTGTAAGATTTGTGTACAGTGCATATCAGAATTAATGGAGAAAACTGACACAGCTGAAAGGGAATGAGGGAAAAGAGGGGAGGGTGGGTACCAAATGTTAAGTTGCTCATGTAGTAAAATGCTCTTGAACCAGCACTGTTCATATCAGAAGATACCACAGAACATTCAGTTTGATTGATGACTGCTCCTAGAGAAAAGTGTTCATGAGGTGGCCATAGTGTGCTCATTGATTATCATCTTTAAAGATGAACCCATTATCAAAATCTTGATTATAGCATTGGACAATAGCTTGAAGTATCCTGTCCTGATGCAGCACAGCTGTAAAATTACTCTCAGTAGCCATGAGAAGTGTCTGATACATGTGTATGACACCATCCCATAACACGACTGTCCTATCCTCCAGCTAAACTTGTGACATTGCATACTTGGAATGTGCATGATACCTGGTCACATCCATGCTCTTCTCTGGTGATCATCAGGTGTCAAATACTAAAATTTCTCACTCATCATTGAAAAGAACATGATACTGTTGATCCAGGCTCCATTCTGGGTGTCATTTACTGACCATCTCCATGCACTGTGATACAGGTTACTTGAGTGAGATGGGGGGGGGGGGGGGGGGGGCATTGTTAGTAATGGGTACTATGAGACCAAACTGATTGTGTGGAGGAAGTTGTATACTATCTGGGCTGACACAGTGCTCTCAGTTGGCTCCTAAAAGACAGTGCACATCTCAGCTGGGATACTGTGAATTACATCCCAAATTCTCTGCTTTAATTAATCCAGGGTTCTTGATCGAGTTGTATAGACTTTGCTTTAGAGGTAGCCCCACAAGAAAAAATCACAAATGATAAATCTGGGGGCCAGAGAATGTTACTGAATTGTGAGAGCACACAATTGCCAGAAACTTCTCGCACATATGTCATTGACTCCCTTACAGTGTGTGATGTCGCTCTGTCCTGTTGAAACCAGGCTTCTTGAACATTTGGAAAGTTGTTCAGTGCAAGTATAACAAAAGTTCATAACATCTCCATGTAATGACTGGCACTGACAGTTATTGTGTTCCCCATTCATTTGCAAAAAAATACGATCTGATAAACCATGTGATGAAATGCCACACCATGATGTCACTTTACTAGCTTGTAAAGGGCACTCATGATCGTCATTAGGATTTGCGTTTACCCAGTAATGGCAGTTCTGTTTATTCAGGTAACCTGTGAGATGAAAATGTGCCTCATCTGACATCCACAACTTGTTTATTTTTGTTATCATTTGTTGACAGAATCCTAATTGTAACTCGTAATCATTGTCCTTCAATTGTTGCACCATCTGTAGTTTGTACAGATGCAATTTTAAATCAAGATGAATTCTGTGAACACTCTCCTGGGACATTCCAACCACAGCTGCTTGCTTATGAATTGAACTCCATAGGCTCTGTAAGACAGACTCGCGTACAACATCAATGTTCGCTGGAGAATGCACACTTCTTGGTTGTCCTGCTGGTTTCTTCTTGAGGGCAGATCCAGTCTATTCAAAGTTATTAATCCAACATTTTATTGCATGTTTTGACAGAATGTCATAATATTGTCCTAAATTATAAAAATGTCGAAACTCCCTGTGCGCCACTACCAAACTATCATTGTTTTTATAAAACATTTTTATGGCTAATGCACACTGCTGTCTGTTCCAATGATCCATGATTACTGAAATGGTGGACTATTTACTCACTAACTGTCATGAACCTGCAGTGCTGCCACCTGCCCATGGCTGGCATTACTCATTTCAAATATTCCCGTTATTCTCTGTCATCCTGTACAATCAAGGTATAATTATTAGATGGCAATTATTAGCTTTTTCTTTTATTTTTGATTATTTATTTTCATTGTGAGCAACCAATTTGAAGCATATCTTGATTCTTTTTGTGTTCTGCAATAGTGGTGCAGTGTTTGAATGACATAATTATGGTTATTACAATTTGATGAGCACAAATGGTCTAAATTTGAAATGACCCTCTAAGGCACAATAAGAGACTGTCCATGATTGGAGACACAGCTCTCTTTACTGAAGTAAGAATTCACATTTAGTTCATAGGTGGCTGAATGTAGTAACTTCCTGTGGTTAAAAGAGTATTGAGAAAGTGGTTGCTGATCAAAATTACGTAAACTATGCAAGTCAGAGTGTGGTGCACAACCTATTTTTGGGCTGTTTGTTATTTCATCATAAAACAAGTTTCAGTAACTACCCAGATAACTAAAAGCACTTTAATGCTTATTTGCACTTCTCAAGACAAAAATATGACTTGCTTTATAATGGTATGTAATGTATTCCAGGTTGTACTTGTCTGGATCGCAAATATGTCTTACAAAACTATACCCTCGCATTCAGTACCCAGTCCCATCTGGCACACCACAGATTTCATCCCTAGTAAAATGGAACCATGATTGGGAGTGGTTTGTACCAGTTTTCTCTGATAAGGTAAAATTCTAACACAAGGAAACATAACCAAAAACTGAGGTTGATTCATGCATTTGACATGTTTTTATATTTCTCTAGGACTGGCTAAATAAACATTACCATACATACGAGATTGATCTCAACAAACCTGAAGATGAGTGGTACAGGGGTCATACAATTGATGGAAGAATAATATTCCCAGCATCTGGATATCTGGTAATATACTGGTCATAATTAAGGAATATTTAACAGAAGAAATCAACGTATGCCTGGTGTTTATTGATCTTTCCTTATCATTTTTCTGTTTATTTCTTCTCATGTGGTGCAAGAGAATAAATTTAATTTAATATTTCAATATTTACAATACTGATTGATTCAGGTTTATTTATGACACTACTTCATTTTTGAATAACTGCTTTCTGTGATATTAGGTTTCTCTTTTCTATTTGTTATACTTTAGTTTTAGTTATTTTCTTTATGTCATCTCTCAGTAATTTTCAATTCAACATTAGTTGCTCCATGATAGCTGACATTCTGTATAGTAATTTTTCAAAATTTTTCTTTCACAGTGTAGTGTTAACTGCTGTTTCTCTATGTACTTAACTGAAAGTGTAGATGAACTGCATTCCAACTGTATAATCTGAAAGGCAATAGGTTTTCTCTAAGTAGTAGGTTTCCTCATAATTTATATCTTATTTACAATAATTTGTGCATGTCAAAATGATATTGCTTTGCTGTATTAATAATAAGAGCATTTCAATATGGATATGTGCTATATTTTAATGTAACATACATATACTTTAAAATGAGGTGATTGCCTACCTCTCAGTGTTGTCAGACAATGAGTTTTATAGAGAAAAACATATTATTTTTTATATCTCTTTTTTATTTTGATCATGTTCTCAGCACTCAGATGTCATTTAATTTAAATCATAAATTAAATATTTAGAGCACACTGCTACAATTAAAACATGTTGTTTCTTGTTTCTAATGAACATGTATGACCATCACATTATACATACAGATGTTGTTGTTGTTGTGGTCTTCAGTCCTGAGACTGATTTGATGCAGCTTTCCATGCTACTCTATCCTGTACAAGCCTCTTCATCTCCCAGTACCTACTGCATCCTGCATCCTTCTGAATCTGCTTAGTGTATTCATCTCTTGGTCTCCCTCTACAATTTTTACCCTCCACACTGCCCTCCGATTCTAAATTTGTCATCCCTTGATGCCTCAAAACATGTCCTACCAACCGATCCCTTCTTCTAGTCAAGTTGTGCCACAAACTTCTCTTCTCCCCAATCCTATTCAGTACCTCCTCATTAGTTACTTGATCTACTCACCTTATCTTCAGCATTCTTCTGTAGCACCACATTTCGAAAGCTTCTATTCTCTTCTTGGCCAAACTATTCATTGTCCACATTTCACTTCCATACATGGCCACACGCCATACAAATACCTTCAGAAACGACTTCCTGATGCTTAAATCTATACTCAATGATAACAAATTTCTCTTCTTCAGAAACCGTTTCGTTGCCATTGCCAGACTACATTTTATATCCTCTCTACTTCGACCATCATCAGTTATTTTGCCCCCAAATAGCAAAACACATTTACTACTTTAAACGTCTCGTTTCCTAATCTAATACCCTCAGCATCACCTGATTTAATTTGACTACATCCATTATCCTCGTTTTGCTTTTGTTGATGTTCATCTTATATTGTCCTTTCAAGACACTGTCCATTCTGTTCAGCTGCTCTTCCAGGTCCTTTGCTGTCTCTGACAGAATTACAATGTCATCGGTGAACCTCAAAGTTTTTATTTCTCCTCCATGGATTTTAATTCCTACTCCGAATTTTTCTTTTGTTTCCTTTACTGCTTGCTCAATATACGGATTGAATAACATCGGGGATAGGCTACAGCCCTGTCTCACTCCCTTCAACCACTGCTTCCCTTTCATGCCCCTCGATTCTTATAACTGCCATCTGGTTTCTGTACAAATTGTAAATAGCCTTTCGCTCCCTGCATTTTACCCCTGTCACCTTCAGAATTTGAAAGAGAGTATTCCAGTCAACATTGTCAAAAGCTTTCTCTTAAGTCTACAAATGCTAGAATCGTAGGTTTGCCCTTTCTTAATCTTGCTTCTAAGATGAGTCGTAAGGTCAGTATTGCCTCACGTGTTCCAACATTTCTACGGAATCCAAACTGATCTTCCCTGAGGTTGGCTTCTACTAGTTTTTCCATTCTTCTGTAAAGAATTTGCAGTAGTATTTTGCAGCTGTGGTGTATTAAACTGATAGTTCAGTAATTTTCACATCTGTCAACACCTGCTTTCTTTGGGATTGGAATTATTATATTCTTCTTGAAGTCTGAGGGAATTTCTCCTGTTTCATACATCTTGCTCACCAGATGGTAGAGTTTTGTCAGGACTGGCTCTCCCAAGGCCGTCAGTAATTTCAATGGAATGTTGTCAACTCCGGGGTCCTTGTTTCGACTCAGGTCTTTCAGTGCTCTGTCAAACTCTTCACGCAGTATCGTATCTCCCATTTCATCTTCATCTACATCGTCTTCCATTTCTGTAATATTGTCCTCAAATACATCGCCCTTGTATAGACCTTCTATATACTCCTTCCACCTTTCTGCTTTCCCTTCTTTCCTTAGAACAGATATCAATCTTTAATTTAGTATCAATCTTTAATTTAGTCTCACACTACAATCTACCTATATAATTTGAAATCATTTTTGCATGTACCCTACAGTGAAGAGTATTACAACAACAAAAAAGTTTTGCTGCCCACTGCTCCTCATGAACTTGGCACCTAAAACACAACCCAGCAAACAAATGCTATCAGCCTGTCCAAGAAAAATTAGATTAGTGTAATTCAGTAGTACACCCTACTCATTTGTAGTTCAGTATAATATATCATTCTCCTACAGCAGTTGCCTCTCTCCCTTTTTTTTGCCCCCCCCCCCCCCCCTGAAGAATTCCCCTCAATTTGTGTTGAATGGAATGTGAGTGCTAGTTAGTGAGAAAGTAAATGAATTAGGTAACTCTTTCCTCCAAATTCTGTTGCCTATTTACATCTTGTTTGTGCTGCTCCTCTTTCTGAAATCTTCATAGAACAGCTTCTGATTCTAAATCTGAAAGATTTGTTCTCTTATCTTACTGGATTACTGATTCACTTATTAGTAATTCTCCTTAAGTCCAGGTATAGAGTACTGAACCCTATCACATGTACAGATTCAGAGAATGCATTGTTATTAAAGCAGATATGGTAAAATGCTTCCGTCTCTACTGTAAAAAATTGTGGTAAAAAGCCATAAATTGTACTATCAGTTTGTCTGTCTGTATGGATTGATACCTGTATTCATTTTGTTGAAAATATTAGTACACTTTCCACAGAGATCAACGACTTCATATAAATCCACGGGGAATTATCAGCAGAAATTCATGATATGTCTGCTTGTGTCTGTATATGGGTGGATGGATATGTGTGTGTGTGCGAGTGTATACCCGTCCTTTTTTCCCCCTAAGGTAAGTCTTTCCCCTCCCGGGATTGGAATGACTCCTTACCCTCTCCCTTAAAACCCAAATCCTTTCGTCTTTCCCTCTCCTTCCCTCTTTCCTGACAAAGCAACCGTTGGTTGCGAAAGCTAGAATTTTGTGTGTATGTTTGTGTTTCTTTATGTGTCTATCGACCTGCCAGCACTTTCATTTGGTAAGTCACATCATCTTTGTTTTTGGATATAATAGAGGGAAACATTCCACGTAGGAAAAATATAGGTGATGTGACTTACATTTGGTAAGTCACGAACGAAAGTGCTTGCAGGTCGATAGACACACAAACAAACACAAACACACACACAAAATTCAAGCTTTCGCAACAAACTGTTGCCTCATCAGGAAAGAGGGGAAGGAGAGGGAAAGACGAAAGGATGTGGGTTTTAAGGGAGAGGGTAAGGAGTCATTCCAATCCCGGGAGCAGAAAGACTTACCTTAGGAGGAAAAAAGGACAGGTATACACTCGCACACATGCACATATCCATCCACACATATACAGACACAAGCAGACATATTTAAAGACAAAGGGTTTGGGCAGAGATGTCAGTCGAGGCAGAAGTGAAGAGGCAAAGATGATGTTGAATGACAGGTGAGGTATGAGTGGCGGCAACTTGAAAGTAGCGGAGATTGAGGCCTGGTGGGTAATGGGAAGAGAGGATATATTGAAGAGCAAGTTACCATCTCCGGAGTTTGGATAGGTTGGTGTTGGTGGGAAGTATCCAGATAACCCGGACGGTGTAACACTGTGCCAAGATGTGCTGGCCGTGCACCAAGGCATGTTTAGCCACAGGGTGATCCTCATTACCAACAAACACTGTCTGCCTGTGTCCATTCATGCGAATGGACAGTTTGTTGCTGGTCATTCCCACATAGAATGCATCACAGTGTAGGCAGGTCAGTTGGTAAATCACGTGGGTGCTTTCACATGTGGCTCTGCCTTTGATCGTGTACACCTTCCGGGTTACAGGACTGGAGTAGGTGGTGGTGGGAGGGTGCATGGGACAGGTTTTACACCGGGGGCGGTTACAAGGATAGGAGCCAGAGGGTAGGGAAGGTGGTTTGGGGATTTCATAGGGATGAACTAACAGGTTACGAAGGTTAGGTGGACGGCAGAAAGACACTCTTGGTGGAGTGGGGAGGATTTCATGAAGGATGGATCTCATTTCAGGGCAGGATTTGAGGAAGTCGTATCCCTGCTGGAGAGCCACATTCAGAGTCTGGTCCAGTCCCGGAAAGTATCCTGTCACAAGTGGGGCACTTTTGTGGTTCTTCTGTGGGGGATTGTGGGTTCGAGGGGATGAGGAAGTGGCTCTGGTTATTTGCTTCTGTACCAGGTCGGGAGGGTAGTTGCGAGATGCGAAAGCTGTTGTCAGGTTGTTGGTGTAATGGTTCAGGGATTCCGGACTGGAGCAGATTCGTTTGCCACGAAGACCTAGCCTGTAGGGAAGGGACCGTTTGATGTGGAATGGGTGGCAGCTGTCATAATGCAGGTACTGTTGCTTGTTGGTGGGTTTGATGTGGACGGACGTGTGAAGCTGGCCATTGGACAGGTGGAGGTCAACGTCAAGGAAAGTGGCATGGGATTTGGAGTAGGACCAGGTGAATCTGATGGAACCAAAGGAATTGAGGTTGGAGAGGAAATTCTGAAGTTCTTCTTCACTGTGAGTCCAGATCATGAAGATGTCATCAATAAATCTGTACCAAACTTTGGGTTGGCAGGCCTGGGTAACCAAGAAGGCTTCCTCTAAGCGACCCATGAATAGGTTGGCGTACGAGGGGGCCATCCTGGTACCCATGGCTGTTCCCTTTAATTGTTGGTATGCCTGGCCTTCAAAAGTGAAGAAGTTGTGGGTCAAGATGAAGCTGGCTAAGGTGATGAGGAAAGAGGTTTTAGGTAGGGTGGCAGGTGATCGGCGTGAAAGGAAGTGCTCCATCGCAGCGAGGCCCTGGACGTGTGGAATATTTGTGTATAAGGAAGTGGCATCAATGGTTACAAGGATGGTTTCCGGGGGTAACAGATTGGGTAAGGATTCCAGGCGTTCGAGAAAGTGGTTGGTGTCTTTGATGAAGGATGGGAGACTGCATGTAATGGGTTGAAGGTGTTGATCTACGTAGGCAGAGATACGTTCTGTGGGGGCTTGGTAACCAGCTACAATGGGGCAGCTGGGATGAATGGGTTTGTGGATTTTAGGAAGAAGGTAGAAGGTAGGGGTGCGGGGTGTCGGTGGGGTCAGGAGGTTGATGGAGTCAGGTGAAAGGTTTTGCAGGGAGCCTAAGGTTCTGAGGATTCCTTGAAGCTCCGCCTGGACATCGGGAATGGGGTTACCTTGGCAAACTTTGTATGTGGTGTTGTCTGAAAGCTGACGCAGTCCCTCAGCCACAAACTCCCGACGATCAAGTACCACGGTCGTGGAACCCTTGTCCGCTGGAAGAATGACGATGGATCGGTCAGCCTTCAGATCACGGATAGCCTGGGCTTCAGCAGTGGTGATGTTG
This sequence comes from Schistocerca nitens, assembly GCF_023898315.1. NCBI lineage: Eukaryota > Metazoa > Arthropoda > Insecta > Orthoptera > Acrididae > Schistocerca > Schistocerca nitens. Next base: position 342,840,742 of record NC_064617.1, read on the forward strand.
GGAGTAGGATTAACGTTTTTTAAGAAGGATTGAGATGCAATGCTGGAAGTCAGAAATTCCTGGAAGGTTTGGAGAGGGTGATTTTGAGGAAGAGGAGGTGGGTCCCGCTGCGACGGAGGACGGAACTGTTCCAGGCAGGGTTCAATTTGGACGGTGTTTTGGGGAGTTGGATCATTAGGAGTAGGATTAGGATCATTTTTCTTCGTGGCAAAGTGGTATTTCCAGCAGAGAGTACGGGTGTAGGACAGTAAATCTTTGACGAGGGCTGTTTGGTTGAATCTGGGAGTGGGGCTGAAGGTGAGGCCTTTGGATAGGACAGAGGTTTCGGATTGGGAGAGGGGTTTGGAGGAAAGGTTAACTACTGAATTGGGGTGTTGTGGTTCCAGGTTGTGTTGATTGGAATTTTGAGGTTTTGGAGGGAGTGGAGCTGGAAGTGGGAGATTGAGTAGATGGGAGAGACTGGGTTGGTGTGCAATGAGAGGAGGTTGAGGTTTGCTGGAAAGGTTGTGAAGGGTGAGTGAGTTGCCTTTCCGGAGGTGGGAAACCAGGAGATTGGATAGTTTTTTGAGGTGGAGGGTGGCATGTTGTTCTAATTTACAGTTGGCCTGTAGGAGGATGCTCTGAACAGCCGGTGTGGATGTGGGAGAGGAAAGATTAAGGACTTTTATTAAGGATAGGAGTTGACGGGTGTGTTCATTGGCTGAGTTGATGTGTAGGTGAAGGATTAGGTGGGTGAGGGCAATGGATTGTTCAGTTTGGAACTGGTATAGGGACTGATGGAAAGAAGGGTTGCAGCCAGAGATGGGAACTATAAGTGTGAGGCCTTTGGGGGTAATGCCAAATGTCAGACAAGCCTGAGAAAATAGAATATGGGAGCGTAATCTGGATAGGGCGAAGGCATGTTTGCGGAGGGAATGTAAATAAAACTTAATGGGGTCGTTGTAGGGGTGTTGTGAGGGTGACATGGTATTAGAAGGTGGAAAGTGTAACATGAGGCTGAAATGAAAATGAAAATAAAAATATATGGGAAGAGATAAAGGTGGACTGGAAAGTAACTGGAGATCTGGTGTGAAAAAAGGTGAGAAGGTGTTGGTTACAGCTGGGCTATGTTGGACTTGGGTTGGTAGACAGCAATGTGCACAAAGGTTAGGTGGTTGTGTTGCCGCCAAAACACGTTAAAGGACGGAGAAATTCGGGAAAATTTCGAAAAAACTGCGTGTAATATATTAAAAGGAGTGGTTTTGTGGTGGCAGATTATGAAAATGAGGCTAACAATTGTCTGACGAGGAAATAATGACGTTAAAACCTGTGGGAAGCGGATAAAAATTATCAGTGATGTGGGAAAAACGGAAATGGAAATAAAGCGAAAGTCATTAGAATTAGCCGAAATGGTTGTTTAAAAGGTGAAAGGAACTGTTTGTGAACTAGAAATTGTGGATTTTATAGCGGCGGTAGTGTTGAAAGCGGTAAAAAAATTTTTTGGTTATGGTTTGGAATTGGGTTACGTATTATTAAGTATATATAGGCGGGATAAAATTGTATAGCAGATTACGGTAAAAAGGAGAAGGTGAATACAAAGTGAAACTACTGGCAAAAACAGAAAGAGAAAATAAGACGACAGAAAAGATTTCGAAATGCAACAGTGACAATAACAAACGTAATTGTTGGGTTCAAATTACTGATATCAATATAATAGAGGGAAACATTCCACGTGGGAAAAATATATGTAAAAACAAAGATGATGTGACTTACCGAACGAAAGTGCTGGCAGGTCGATGCACACACAAACAAACACAAACACACACACAAAATTCAAGCTTTCGCAACAAACTGTTGCCTCATCAGGAAAGAGGGGAAGGAGAGGGAAAGACGAAAGGATGTGGGTTTTAAGGGAGAGGGTAAGGAGTCATTCCAATCCCGGGAGCAGAAAGACTTACCTTAGGGGGGAAAAAGGACAGGTATACACTCGCACACACGCACATATCCATCCACACATATACAGACACAAGCAGACATATTTAAAGACAAAGGGTTTGGGCAGAGATGTCAGTCGAGGCGGAAGTGAAGAGGCAAAGATGATGTTGAATGACAGGTGAGGTATGAGTGGCGGCAAATTGAAATTAGCGGAGATTGAGGCCTGGTGGGTAACGGGAAGAGAGGATATATTGAAGAGCAAGTTCCCATCTCCGGAGTTCGGATAGGTTGGTGTTGGTGGGAAGTATCCAGATAACCCAGACGGTGTAACACTGTGCCAAGATGTGCTGGACATGCACCAAGGCATGTTTAGCCACAGGGTGATCCTCATTACCAACAAACACTGTCTGCCTGTGTCCATTCATGCGAATGGACAGTTTGTTGCAATGAATCTGCTCCAATCCGGAATCCCTGAACCATTACACCAACAACCTGACAACAGCTTTCGCATCTCGCAACTACCCTCCCGACCTGGTACAGAAGCAAATAACCAGAGCCACTTCCTCATCCCCTCGAACCCACAATCCCCCACAGAAGAACCACAAAAGTGCCCCACTTGTGACAGGATACTTTCCGGGACTGGACCAGACTCTGAATGTGGCTCTCCAGCAGGGATACGACTTCCTCAAATCCTGCCCTGAAATGAGATCCATCCTTCATGAAATCCTCCCCACTCCACCAAGAGTGTCTTTCCGCCGTCCACCTAACCTTCGTAACCTGTTAGTTCATCCCTATGAAATCCCCAAACCACCTTCCCTACCCTCTGGCTCCTATCCTTGTAACCGCCCCCGGTGTAAAACCTGTCCCATGCACCCTCCCACCACCACCTACTCCAGTCCTGTAACCCTGGAAGGTGTACACGATCAAAGGCAGAGCCACATGTGAAAGCACCCACGTGATTTACCATCTGACCTGCCTACACTGTGATGCATTCTATGTGGGAATGACCAGCAACAAACTGTCCATTCGCATGAATGGACACAGGCAGACAGTGTTTGTTGGTAATGAGGATCACCCTGTGGCTAAACATGCCTTGGTGCACGGCCAGCACATCTTGGCACAGTGTTACACCGTCCGGGTTATCTGGATACTTCCCACCAACACCAACCTATCCGAACTCCGGAGATGGGAACTTGCTCTTCAATATATCCTCTCTTCCCGTTACCCACCAGGCCTCAATCTCCGCTAATTTCAAGTTGCCGCCACTCATACCTCACCTGTCATTCAACATCATCTTTGCCTCTTCACTTCCGCCTCGACTGACATCTCTGCCCAAACCCTTTGTCTTTAAATATGTCTGCTTGTGTCTGTATATGTGTGGATGGATATGTGCGTGTGTGCGAGTGTATACCTGTCCTTTTTTCCCCCTAAGGTAAGTCTTTCTGCTCCCGGGATTGGAATGACTCCTTACCCTCTCCCTTAAAACCCACATCCTTTCGTCTTTCCCTCTCCTTCCCCTCTTTCCTGATGAGGCAACAGTTTGTTGCGAAAGCTTGAATTTTGTGTGTGTGTTTGTGTTTGTTTGTGTGTCTATCGACCTGCCAGCATTTTCGTTCGGTAAGTCACATCATCTTTGTTTTTACATATATTTTTCCTTGGCAGGTCGACAGACACACAAACATACACACAAAATTCAAGCTTTCGCAACAAACTGTTGCCTCATCAGGAAAGATGGAAGGAGAGGGAAAGACGAAAGGATGTGGGTTTTAAGGGAGAGGGTAAGGAGTCATTCCAATCCCAGGAGCGGAAAGACTTACCTTAGGGGGAAAAAAGGACGGGTATACACTTGTGCACACACATACATATCCGTCCACACATATACATATACAGACACAAGCTTGTGTCTGTATATGTGTGGATGGATATGTGTGTGTGTGCGAGTGTATACCCGTCCTTTTTTCCCCCTAAGGTAAGTCTTTCCGCTCCCGGGATTGGAATGACTCCTTACCCTCTCCCTTAAAACCCACATCCTTTCGTCTTTCCCTCTCCTTCCCTGTTTCCTGATGAGGCAACAGTTTGTTGCGAAAGCTTGAATTTTGTGTGTATGTTTGTATTTGTTTGTGTGTCTGTCGACCTGCCAGCACTTTCATTTGGTAAGTCACATTATCTTTGTTTTCAGATATATATATATATATATATATATATATGATTTTAACTGCTGTGCGATATGACTATAATGTCATACATTTATAAGGGAGGGACAGTTCAGACTTGTAGATTCAAAAGTAGTGGATAACAAGATTCTTTTGACAGTGCAGTATACATATATCTAACAATTTTCTTCTGTAGCTTCAGTGCCCAAGATATAGTCCTTCAACTTTCCAGAAAACTTTATCACGCCTAATGACAGATTCAGAATAACTATAATCTGCTATTTGTGTGTTGATATCAGTACAATTTATAAGTATTTTCAATGCAAAAGCACAACTGCTTAATTTACATGATAGTAATTTGACAAGTGTATGCTGCGTAAATTTTTGTCCCAGAGTAATCCAAGGCATCTGACCTTGTCAACTTCTTCCATTCTTTATGTTTTATCATACACTTTAATTCTCTGGTATACTGAATTTTTTGTGTTGAACTACACAATAATGTATTTTGTGATTTTCAGATTAAGTTAATACAAGTACTATCTGCCAAAATATTTGTTGGAGAATTTATCCAGGGAAAGTCATCCACATAGAATACAAAGAAGACTGGCTCTAGAATGGAGTTTTGAGGCATACCTTGTGATACTGCACTCAATACAGGATAATAGGTCATTGCATTTAGAGTGGCATATCCTTTTTGTCTTTTGCAGCATATACTGAATGCCTGATCCAAGTTTTCTACAACATATAATGCTCTATCTTCAATAATCAGTCAAGAACTGAATACAGAAGTAAACTCCACTGTCTACATATTATAGATAATGCACCTTATTTGTTATCACCATCATCAAATTCTAAAGGCTATGCATTTTTGCTATAACTACTCTTGTCTATTTTGTGCTGTCCTCTTTATTTCTTGAGAATTTTGATGTTTTGTTTCCTCCAATACAAATTCTACTGTTATTTTCCTAGGCCATTGTGTGTTTTAAATATAGATATTCGAGAGCCTCAGTTTCCTTTTTGTAAGTAGTTGTTCTGAGGTTCCTTTGCTAATTGATTTCTTTGAATACATCTTCAATGATTTTTCTTTCAGTTCAGTTGTTGCTCATTAATTTTTTCCAAAGGCATGCTACTATTTTTATCAATACAATCATACACACAGAAACAGAAGAAATAGTAAATAAAGCTCATAGAACAAAATTGTTAAGGCTTTCGTGGCCACTTGTTGACAAACTGCCTATTGGCTTCTGTCTCGGGTTCTTCGGCCGACGTTCATCTAATGATTTTTCTGACGTCTCGCCAGCACGAGTGGCTGGCATTGTCAAAGCTTCACCCTCCATTGCCAGTTCACCACCGTCAATGAAGGGTGAAGCTTTGACAATGCCAGCCACTCGTGCTGGCGAAACGTCAGAAAAATCATTAGATGAACGTCGGCCGAAGAACCCGAGACAGAAGCCAATAGGCAGTTTGTCAAAGCTCATAGAAGTATCATTGCTTGGTTTTCTGCAAATGGTCTCATCCTCAGTTTTCAAAAGACACAGCATATTCATTTCTGCATTTCTATGGCTACTACACGAACGATGAGAGTAAAAAATTGAAAATTCCTAGGGGTCTGTATTGATGAGAATTTAAATTGGGAAAAAACACGTTTTGGAGCTCCTAAAACAACTTAGTTCAGCCATATTTCTGCTTAGAGTCCTTGCAAATCTTTGGGAGAGACAAATCAGTAAGTTGACATATTTTGCATATTTTCATTCAATAATGTCATACAGAATAATATCCTACAGCAACTCATCTTTTGAAGTCTTTGTTGCACAAAAATGTTCTGTAAGAATAAAACGTGGATCTCACCCACAGTCACCTTGTAGACATCTGTTTAAGGTGTTGGGTATTTTAACTACTGCTTCACAGTATATTTATTCCCTCATGAAGTTTATTGTAAATAACACCCAACAATTCAAAAGAAACAATGAGGCACATAATTACCATACCAAAAGCAAAAATTACATTCATTACTCCTCATCAGAGTTGTCTTCAGTATGAAAGGGGATACACAATGCTGAAACAGAAATTTTTGACCACTTACACAGTGATATACAATGTCTGACAGAAAGCAAAGTAAAATTTGATAACAAACTGAGAAAGTTTCTCCTTGACAACTCCTTTTATTCAGTAGAAGAACTACTATTACTGTAAAGCATAAAGATCTGTATTTTTTTTCTTTTTGTTAAAAAGGTAAATAAAATAAAAAAAAAAGACTTAGAAAGATTTAGAATGTAGCTGTATGCACAAATTAATTTGTGATGTGAATGTAAAGTGACTCATTCCACAGCAATACGATCTGTCATACAACATGATCCATGGAACTTGTAACTAACTGACTAACTAACTAACTTCTTGTATTTTTAAGCACTTTCTGTCTGTCTTCACTGGTGTCCAGCTTTCAGAGCCATAGAGAAGTACCCTCCAGAGCTTTCAGTGAAAGCATATTTTGTTGTTACATTGTTTTCTGATTTCCATGCTATATCTTCTGTGTTTAAGGTGTTTACCTAACAAAATTTATCAACTTTTTTTTTTGTTTCCCACTGTTTTGTGTCAGGTGTCCTTTTTGAATTTGATATTTTTAGTATCACAATTTTGAGTTATTGGCTATAAATTCCAAGTTACAACTTTCCCAGGACTGTTGCAAATTTAGAAAGCATATTGTGCATATTTTGTGTTTCATTATCAGCTATTATGGTAATATCATCTTCAAATCTAATGCAGTTGATCCAGATTCTCAAGAGTTGCTACTGTAAACTTATGGTTTCATATAAAAGTCTCTTATAGTCAGACATAAAAGAGAGTTATCAGGTTATGCAAATTGAACAAGAAGAGGCTAACAATATTATGAAGTGTAGCTCTAGTAGAGCTATGGTAAATCACGGTGTGGCCACTTTCATAGTGTAATGTTAGATAGGTGTCTGGCTTGGGAACATCAGATTGTTTTTTTGTGCCAAACTATAAGAAACTCGGGTTATGCATTAAGAACAGTGACACAAGACTGAATTATGAACAATTACATGTGATGTTTTATGCACCATTGTATTGTAATCAGAGCCAGTTTAAGACACAAGCAACACAAGATACTACTTGTGGCATCAATCTGAGAGGGGACCCAGCTGATGCACAACTGTAAGATTTCTACGCAATATATAGCACAGTTGATAGTGGCCTCTTGCAGTGCCACAAGTGTAAGATTTATAAGCGGTGCATTTCAGTTAGCAGCAAAATAATGATGTATGTGGAAGTGTGTGAGGGAAAAAGAGGGAAGGTCGGGATGCTAAATGATAAGTCACTTGTGTGGAAAAATGTTTTTGAACTGGCAATGACTGTAGTAATAATCCATGGAGATCACAGGTGAGAAGCCAATATTCTGTTGGAATTAATTATGCATTGCTTGCATGAGTGGAGGACAGGAACAAGCTTTCAGATCACAATATGCCAATAAAATGCACTAGCACTAGAAATCCAATAATGGATTCACACTGCTTCGCAATTCATTTTGCGGTCACCAAGTCCTCCATGAAAGTGTTCTATGAAGTGCCTATACACATGGCACCACTGAAGCTGGAGATTTGTTATGGCAGCAACTGCAGTTCCATTACTCAGAGACCAGAAGTGGCCACTTGAAATTTCTGTGTCTTGGTGGGAAATGGCATGAAATTAGTGAGAACCACTGCCAGATTCCAGCATCCAGAGGAAGGAAGAAACAAGCAGTTGCAACCAATGTCACTAAAATATCACCAAATGTGGAATGACGCTCTGGCTAACTTTGCCAATCAGAAAATAAAATTCCAAAGGTTGCCTTACGTGGAAGCCAATTGATAAAAGGAGGATGTTGCAATCTTGTTGTATGGTGGGGAAAGATTTTGGCAGTGTTTTGTGGAATGTGGCAATGAAAAGTTAAGATTTTATCGTGGGACATGTGACCTCCTACATTTTGAGCAAACGAGTGCAAAATGAAAGAACTGTGTGAATCTTTGGTGGTGAGATGGAGACAAACATGATAGTGGGCACACAGGATTAATTAAACAGACATGGAAACAGCACACCAGTTAACTCTTTCCCTTTATCCCATTAATATGACCCTCAGCTGTATTGCCTGTAAAGCCCTTGTGTGTAAAAATCGTGTTGGAAGTTATTTAACTTCATGAGCAACTGCATTTGTAATTATGTCAAATTTTTTATATGTTATCTTTGGGAATAAACTGCTTCAGAGGAACCATTTCTTCAGGTAGTTAGAGAAAACCTAAAAATCCAACCCACCGTTCCTTTTTCCATTCATAATAGCAGAATATGAATGTTGCCACCCCCACTACAGTGTGTCACTCATTTTTGTTGGAATGCATGTATGTCTCTTTCAGGAAATGAGCAGTTTACTGATGCCATCCCTTTTGTAAGCCCTCATCTGCAGTTTTGTAAAGACCCTTTCACCTTGCCACCCCCACTACAGTGTGTCACTCATTTTTGTTGGAATGCATGTATGTCTCTTTCAGGAAATGAGCAGTTTACTGATGCCATCCCTTTTGTAAGCTCTCATCTGCAGTTTTGTAAAGACCCTTTCACCTTGCCACCCCCACTACAGTGTGTCACTCATTTTTGTTGGAATGCATGTATGTCTCTTTCAGGAAATGAGCAGTTTACTGATGCCATCCCTTTTGTAAGCCCTCATCTGCAGTTTTGTAAAGACCTTGTCACTACTGCTGTGGAGGCCGAGTTGCCAGTGTTCTTATGGTAGGCTGAGTTTGTGAGTTTTTGAAACAGCTTCTGGTGTAGTACACTGCTAAGACAATTTCTGCCTGCCATTTTGACATATCTATGCCCCAGGATAGGAGAATGAAGGTTCTACAACACTCCAGCAAATTAGTAACAAAGTCATACATATGAGTGAGAAAGGTTTACTTGTTTTGGTGACTTGTTGAATAATGAAGTCTGCAATACTGCATGTAAAACACAAAAAAGGCCCTCAATGGCTAAGTGCAAATCATCATAGGTAAATTGCATTTGCTATTTACTGTAAAACTTTACAGTAAATAGCAAATGCATTTTCCAACAACTATCTGTTCACTTCTAAGAGTTCACTACACAACATTCCCTGCCTAAGTCAGCCATGAACGATGATCTGTACCCAAGTGGGCAAGAGCTGCTCTTCTATCTTCTGAGTAGACTTCTGTCTGTTGTCATCCTTTCATTGGTGGGCCGAGGCATAGTTGATATCTTCATCCTCAGCGCTACCTGTGATGGCGGTGGATCTTGCTCAAGTCACGAGTCTCTATGGCAGCTGGCATCTTTGCCCCTATGGTGCTTTTTCCCTGGCTGTGTCTTGTTCAGATGACACAGTTACAAGGTATCTGGCAGCCAGCATGAGATCAGTACATAATTGTCAGTTGTTTGAAAGTACATGTATGCATATGGAAGCACATTTCAACATCTGTGTGTCACATATGGAATTGAAGTAAGTGGATGTGCTGCATCCAAGCTTATAAACAGAGTATTCATCCTCCAGAAGGAGGCAGTTAGAATTCTGTGCAATCTCAGGTATAATGAGCATGTAAAAGGTGTTCTAAAGTAAGAAATTACTTACATTGCAATCAATATATATTTCTAAAAGCATGCAACTAACTTTAAAATATGGGCAGTACAATAGTTTCAACAAAGATAAACATATTTGCTAACACATGGAGAGACTGTAATTAGCCCCTAGCAATGAATAACACAAAAGGTGCAGACAACAACCCCTGTCTTATGGATATCAACCTATTTAACCAATGTCCAAAGTACATACAAAGTTTAAATGAAATCCTCTTTGAAGGAGTAATTAATATGTTCTTTTGTATTAAAGAATTTTTCTCTGGGGAATAGATTGTCTTCATCTGCAGCACATTATTTAAAGCTAATCAAGATTCCTTGCCTCTTCCAGTTTATACATCTGTCCAACCCTGCCTGTCACATACTCCCTCCTAACCAGATCCTCTCTAATACCTTCAATTAATCCCTGGGCCTCATTCTCTTTTCCTAGATCCCTTCTGAATATCACAAACCTCTTGTGTAGGTGCAACCACAATGAAGGGTTATCTGTTGAGAGGCCAGACAAATGTATGGTTCCTGAAGAGGGGCAGAAGCCTTTTCAGTAGTTGCAGGGGCAACAGTCTGGATGATTGACCGATCTGGCCTTGTAACATCAACCGAACGGCCTTGCTGTGATAGTACTGTGAACAGCCATCATTTTTCCTGAGGGCAAGCAGTTTTACTGTATGGTTAAATGATGATGGCGTCCTCTTAGGTAAAATATTCTGGAGGTAAAATAGTCCCCTATCTCGATCTCTGGGTGGCGACTACTCAGGAGTACATCGTTATCAGAAGAAACAAAAATGGCATTCTACAAATCGGAGTGAGGAATGTCAGATCCCTTAGTTGGGCAGGTAGGTTAGAAAATTGAAAAAGGGAAGTGGATAGATTGAAGTTAGATATAGTGGGAATTGTGAAGTTCAGTGGCAGGAGGAACAAGGCTTCTGGTCAGGTGAATACAGGATTGTAAATACAAAATCAACTAATGGTAATGCAGGAGTGGGTTTAATAGTCAGTTTAAAAAAGCTCCACAGATGATGAAGAGATTGAAGTAATGTATGATGCGATGAAAGAAATTGTTCAGATACTTAAGGGACATGAAAATTTAATAGACATGGTGGACTGGAATTCGATACTAGGAAAAGGAAGAGAAGGAAAAGTGGTGGGTGAATATGGACTGGGGGTAAGGAATGAAAAAGGAAGCTGTCTAGTAGAATTCTGCACAGAGCATAACTTAATGATAACTAACATGAAAGAAGGTTGTATTCATGGAAGAGGCCTGGGGACACTGGAAAGTTTCAGATAGAGTATATAATGGTAAGCCAGACATTTAGGAACCAGGTTATAAATTGTAAGGTATTTCCAGGGGCAGATGTGGACTCTGACCATAATTTATTTGTTATGAACTGTAGATTAAAACTGAAGAAACTGCAGAGAGGTAGGAATTTATGGAGAGGGGACCTGGATAAACTGAAACAATCAGAGGTTATAAAGAGTTTCAGAGAGAGCATTAGGGAACAATTGACAATAACAAGGGAAAGAAATACACAAGAAAAAGAATGGGTAGCTTTGAAAGATGGAATACTGAAGGCAACAGAGGATCAGGTAGACAAGGACTAGTAGAAATCCTTGGGTAACAGAAGAGATATTACATTTAATTGATGAATGGAGAAAATATAAAAATGCAGTAAATGAAGCAGGCGAAAAGGAACACAAACATCTCAAAAATGAGATCGACAGGAAGTGCAAAATGGCTAAGGAGGGATGGTTAGAGGACAAATGTAAGGATGTAGAAGCATATATCACTTGGGGTAAGATAGATACTGCCTACAGAAAATTTAAAGAGACCTTTGGGGGAAAGAGAACCACCTGTATGAACATCAATAGCTCAGATGGAAAACCAACAATAAGCAAAGAAGGGAAAGCAGAAAGGTGGAAGGACTATTAGAGAGTCTGTACAAGGGTGATGTACTTGAGGGCAATATTATGGAAATGGAAGAGGACGGAGGTGAAGATGAAATGGGAGATATGATACTGCATGAAGAATGTAACAGAGCACTGAAAGACTTAAGTCGAAATGAGGCCCTTGGAGTTGACAACATTCCATTAGAACTACTTATAGCCTTAGCAGAGCTAGCCATGGCAAAACTCTTCCATCTGGTGAGCAAGATGTATTAGACAGGCAAAATACCCTCTGACTTCAAGAAGAATATAATAATTCCAATCCCAAAGAAAGCAGATGTTGACATGTGTGAAAATTACCGAGATATGAGTTTAATAAATGACGGATGCAAAATTCTAACATGAATTCTTTACAGATGAATGGAAAAACTGGTAGTAGCTGACCTCGGGGAAGATCAGTTTGGATTCCGATGAAATGTTAGAACACGCTAGGCAATTTTGACCCTATGACTTATCTTAGAAGGTAGGTTAAGGAAAGGCAAACCTAAACTTCTAGCATTTGTAGACTTAGAAATAGCTTTTGACAATGTTGACCTGAATACTCTTTTTCAAATTCTGAAGATGGCAGGTGTAAAATACAGGGAGCGAGAGGCTATTTACAACTTGTACAGAAACCAGATGGCAGATATAAGAGTCGACGGGCATGAAAGGGAAACAGTGGTTCAGAAGTTACTGAGACGGGGTTGCAGCCTATCCCAATTGTTATTTAATCTGTATTTGAGCTAGCAGTAAAGGAAACAAAAGAAAAATTTAGAGTAGGCATTAAAATCCAGGGAGAAGATATAAAAACTTTGTGGTTTGCCAATGAAATTGTAATTCTGTCAGAGACAACGAAGGACCTGGGACAGCAGCTGAATGGTATGGACAGTGTCTTGAAAGTAGAATATAAGATGAACATCAACAAAAACAAAACAAGGATAATGGATTGTAGTTGAATTAAATCAGGTGATGCCGAGGGAATTAGATTAGTTATTGGAGAGCAAAATAGCTGAGGATGGTTGAAGCATAGAGGATATAAAATGTAGACTGGCTATGGAAAGGAAAGCATTTCTGAAGAAGAGAAATATGTGAACATCGAGTATAGATTTAAGTGTCAGGAGGTCTTTTCTGCAAGTATTTGTATGGAGCGTAGCCAGGGTATGGCAGTGAAACAGGGATGATAAATAGTTTAGACAAGAAGAGAATAGAAGCTTTTGAGGTGTGGTGCTACAGAAGAATTCTGAAGATCAGATGGGTAGATCATGTAACTCATGAGGAGGCACTGAAGGGAACTGGGGAGAAGAGGAATTTGTGGCACAACTTGACTAGAGGGAGGGATTGGTTGGTATGACATGTTCTGAGGCATCTAGGACCACCAATTTAGTATTGGAGGGAAGTGCGGAAGGTAAAAATTGCAGAGAGAGACCAAGGGTTGAATACACTAAGCAGATTCAGAAGGATGTAGGTTGTAGTAGTTATTCGAAGATGAAGGAGCTTGCACAGGATAGAGTAGCATGGAGAGCTACATAAAACCAGTTACTGGACTGAAGACCACAGCAACAAGTACAGTTGCTACTCACTATATAGTGGAGATGCTGAGTTGCAGATAGAGGACATAGGCTCAGCAGCTAGGATCTGTGGTCACGTTTGTGAGAGATGTGTGTGTGTGTGTGTGTGTGTGTGTGTGTGTGTGTGTGTGTGTGTGTGTGTGGTGTGTCTATTTATGATGAAAGCCTTTGCTAGCCAAAAGCTTACTTTCTGGCAGTATTTTGTTGTTCCTATCTGTGACTCAGCATCTCCACTACATGATGAGTACTGACTATTCTTTTCATAATGTTGTTATACTCTAGCCTTGATTTTCCATTTCTTGATGGACTAAATGATACCCAGCTGCACCCTTAAGTCAGACCCTGATTTAATCATCCTCACTCCAGACAAAGGCTCCACCACAGATGTAATGAACTGCAGGTTTCTGTCAACTGTCTGATTCTTACTGCCACAGTTATGACGTCCCAGAAGTGCAGAATAACCTCCAATCCCTACAGAAATTCTTCAGTCCATCCCAGAATCCCTCCCTAGGTACCCCAAGTGCACCTACCTTCTACATGCTTCCCAAAACTCATAAAGCTAGCCATTTTGGATGCCCCATTTTAACTGGTTGCTGTGCCCCCACTGAAAGAATCTGAGTTCTTATTGACCAATGCCTCCAACCCATTGCTTGCAGCCTAGCGTACCATATCAAAGATACTAACCACTTGCTTCACCATCTTTTAACCATCTGGAACCCTAGTTGTTACTGTTGATACCACCACCCTATACAGTGACATACCCCATGCTGATGACCTTGGCACTCTCAAACACTAACTCTTCCAACAGCCTACCACCTCCAAATCATCACTTAATTCATGATACACCTGACAGACTACATCCACATCCATAGCAACTTCTTGTTTGTAGGGATTATACACAGACAAGTCCATGACACAGCCAAGGATACACACCTGATGCCCTCCTGTGTTAACATGTTTCTGGTCTGTTTTAAGGAAACCTTCAAAGTCACCCAGAATCCCAAACCCCTTGTCTGGTGTGGATTTGTTGGTGATATGTGCATGATTTGGACCCAGGGTGAAGACATTTTATTCTCATACCCTCAGAGACTCAATACTTTCTTCTTTACCATCTGTTTCACCTGGTGCTCTTCCACACAGCATGGCATGTTCTCAGATGTTGACCTCCACCTCACCAGTGGAAGCATAAAAACCTCTATGCATGCAAACTTACTAATCACCAATACTACCAGTATTTAGATTGGTGTCATCCCTTCCACACTAAAATGTTTCTCAGACATAGTCTGGCCAGCCTTGGATAGCACATCTAAAGTGATGAGCAATCTATTGCTCAGTAAACTGTAGGTCTTACTAAGGCCTTCACAGACAGGCATTACTTCCAAAACCTAGTTAACAAACAGATTTCCCTTACCACATTTACACAAGCAACTGATCCTCGAATCACCCCCATCACCCCCATGAACCAACTGCAAAGCAGCGCTCCCCTCATGACTCAGTATCACCCTGAACTAGAACAACCTTTGCAAGGGTTTTGGCTGCTTGTCGTCATGGAAATGAGGAACATCCTACCAACAATCATCCCACACACAAGGCCTGCATCTGTACTATGCACCCACCTAGTACATTTTACTCCTGTCCTGTCACAGGCATATCCTACCACATCAGAGGCAGGGCCACCTGTGGAAACAGCTGTGTCAAATCAGGTCTGTTATAAGTTCTGTACAGCATTTAATGTGGGAATGACCAAAACCCAGCTGTTGACCTGAATCAGTGACCACAGCTGGGAGTGACTAAAAGCAGAGATGGCACTTGTTACTGAGCACAATATACTCAACGTGAATGGTGGCTTCATAACCTGTGAACCTGGATCCTACACCCTAGCACTAACCTCTGTGCGTAAAGGAGATGAAATGCCACCTTTGCTCCAGCAATCCTTCTGGCCTCACTGTCTGCTAGCCCTTGTCCTTCTCTGCCATGCAGCCAGCCTGCAGTCCCAGCTCATTATTGGTAGCCAGGAAAATGATTCTGCACAATGTGTGTATGTGCACACATAGGTATTCTGTTAGATCGGCAAAGGTTTTGTCTGAAAACTCAGCAATGCTCTGAGTCCTGTTCATTTGTCTGTTGATGCCTCAATACCTTAAGTACATCACTTTGCACCAAGAAAATGTTTTGTTTTTAAAAAGTTGACTTCAGTTGAAGTATCTGAATATTATGACATATTAGGTAACACAAAAAATAGTAAAAAAATTATTTCAATAAAAATGTAATGGCAAAACCACTAGCATAATAGTGCATGTTGGGTTTTATTTCAGCTTAATTGTCGTCTGACGTACTGCAATATGTGTGATACTGTGAAGAATAATAATGAATAGAAACTTGTTCTTACTTTACTTTTGTTTGATATAAATTCTAACAACTCATATTTTATGTTATAAAAATGTAATAATCATGTCAAGTTCATAAGGCTTGTAATAAAAACACAGACTGCTTCACTTTTTATGAAAGAGTTTGAAACAATCCTTTCCCTCTTCAAGACAGAGGTATTGATTTCATTTTATGCATTTTGTTTTAATTCTGCTTTTGCAGCTCTCATATTAACATGTTAGTGATGATAAACTGTCATCCTTATTAGTTTCAAGATGTTTGAACTGAACTGTTACCCTACAACTGTATATTCGATTAATGAAAGGCCCTTTCAGCTGTTGATATATACTACATAAGTCCATGACTGGTTTTGGTCTTCACAACAAGGCCATTTTCAAGCAGATCTGAAAACTGTTCTGTTTTGGAGCAAGGTCAAATGATCATGTGACCTTTATTCATTGCAGCTCAGTTTTCAGATCCTTTTGAAAATCACTTGTGTGTGTGAAGACCCAAATCACTTGTAGACTTAAATAAACTCAATATCAGTAACTGGAGCAGCCTTTTAACAATTAAATGTCATCAACTGTGAGCCAGTGATCGTACCCGCTGTACTGCTTTCCCAGATCTGGTCTTGGATGAGGTATGTACATTTTTGTCTTTTTTGAGGCACCTAACTCATTTATGAACAGTACTTCACATTTTTCTGCCCTTCGTCTTTCTGACTGGCAAGCCAAAAGAGCCTCTGCCAGAGACTTCTTAAATTTAAGAGGATCCATAATGCTCCTTTTGCAGTCTGTTTTTCACAGCAGTGCTCTCTTTAGAGAAGCCAGCAGTTGACAACTGGAATATCTATGAAGTGCAGTAGAGACTAGATGAAACAGCACTCAATCAGAATCCTCTGATATAAAACAAATTTGATCTTTTGTTAGATCTGTATCCAACAAAGCTAATGTATATCAAGTCTTTCCATTAGAAATATGCAAAAATCAGTGATAAAGCAAGCGCACAACAATGTCTATTCAATGATAATGTTATGCTGTAAAAACCCAACCTGTACAACCACGCTATTACAAATTAAACACAAAATTGTTATGCATGAACATAAGTTTACTAATAACTGTTGATAGTACAATATTACACAAAATTATTATGTATGGATATAAGATTACTGATAACTGTTGATAGTACGATATTACATATTTGTTTCCCCAACAGTCCTAGCCAGAGATCACTGGAACAACTCAATTTAACCTAAATATGAAGTGATAAACTGATGATGGCATGATGTTTTGTCTTCAGAAACTCAACTGCATGTGCTGCAATCTTTTGGCACCAAGCAGCAATCAAAATGAGATATACATAGTGCAGAAAATGCACAATTGTTGCAAGGCAGGAGACTCAGCTCGACAGAAGAAAATAAAAACTGAACCCACAGGATTATGTGGGTTTGGGTGGAAACAAATATAGAGTGTTGTTACATTACCCCTTCCATTATTTGTATTCTACCAAGGATTTAGTATCCCTATATTTACAGTATAGTAATATTTTCTGTATGTTCCCAGGTTCTCGCTTGGAAGACACTGGCAGCGCATAAAAGCATCAAGTATGAGAAGCTACCAGTCCTTTTTCACAATGTGCATTTTCAGAGGGCGAGTATTTTTCCATCCACTGGTACTTCTGACATTTTGTATGCATAAAAACTCTTAATGCAAAACATTTAACTGTAAACAAATGAGTGTGTAATGTTTCTTTCCAGATGTTGTTGTGGTCTTCAGTATGATGAAGCTCTCCAAGTTACTCTATCCTGTGCAAGACTCTTCATCTTTGAGTAACTACTACAACTTACATCCTTCTGAATCTGCTCTCGACATCCGTCTCTTGGTCTCCCCCCAACACTAAATTGGTGATTCCTTGATGGTTCAGGATGTGTCCTATCAACCAATCCCTTCTTCTGCTCAGGCTGTGCCACAAATGCCTTTTATCTCCAATTCTATTTAGTATCACCTCATTAGTTATGTGATCTACCTTTCTGATTTTCAGTATTCTTCTGCAGCTCTTCTGTCTAAACTGTTTATCACCAATGTTTCACTTCCACACATGGCTACACGCCATACAAATACTTTCAGAAAAGACTTCCAAACATTTAAATATATATCTGATCTTAACAAATTTCTCTTTTGCAGAAAAGTTTTCTTGCCATTGCCAGTCTACATTTTATATCATTTCTGCTTTGGTATCAGCAGTTATTTTGCTGCCCCAATAGCAAAACTCATCTGCTACTTTAAGGGTATAATTTCCTAACCTAATTCTCTCAGCATCACCTTAATTAATTTGACTACCTTCCATTATCCTTATTTTGCTCTTGTTGATGTTCATCTTACACATACCTTTCAAGACACTGACTTTTCCATTGTACTACTCTTCCAAATACTTGGTTTGCTATCTCTAACAGAATTACAGTGACATCAGCAAAACTGAAAGTTTTTATTTCTTCTCCCTGAACTTAAAATCCTAATCCAAAGTTTTGTTTGCTTTCCATTACTGCTTGCTCACTGCGCAGACTGAATATTATCAGGGATAGGCTGCAATCTTGTCTCACTCCCTTTTCATCCACTGCTTCTCTTTCATGCCCCTCAAGTTTTATAACTGCCACCTTGTTTCTGTACAAGTTGTAAATAGCCATTTACTGCCTGTATTTTACTCCTGCTGCCTTCAGAATTTCAAAGAGAGTATTCCAGTCAACAGTGTCACAAGCTTTCTCCAAGTCTGTAAATGCTATAAATGCAGTTTTGCCTTTCCTTAACCTACCTTCTAAGATAAATCATAGGCTCAGTATTGCCTCACATGTTCCTACATTTCTCTTGACTCCAAACTCATTTTCCCTGATGTTCCCTTCTACCAAATTTTAATTCTTCTGTACAGAATTCATGTTAGTATGTTGCAATCATCATTCATTAAACTAATAGTTCAGCAATATTCACACCTGTCAGCACCTGATTTCTTTGAAATTGGAATTATCATATTCTTCATGAAGTCTGAGGGTTTTTCACATGTCTAATATATCTTGCACACCAGATGGAAGAATTTTGTCATGGCTGGCTCTCCAAAGGCAATCAGTAGCTCTGACAGAATGTCATCTATTCATGGGGCATTGTTTCGACTTAGTTTTTTCAGTGCTGTATCAGATTGTTCTTGCAGTATCATATCTCCCACTTCATCTTCATATACATCTTCTCCCTTTGCTATAATATTGCTTCATGTTCATTTCCCTTCTGTAGAACCTCTGTATACTTCCATGTTTCAGCTTTCCCTTCTTTACGTAGGACTGGTTTTCCATCTGAGCTCTTGATATTCATACAGCTGCTCCTCTGTTCTCCAAAGGCCTCCTTAAATTTCCAGTAGGCAGTATCTATCATTGCTTAGTCATATATCCTTCAAAATCCTTTCATATGTCATCTAGCCATTCCTGCTTTGCCATTTACTTCCTGTCAAGCAGATTTTTTAGACGTCTGAATTCCCTTTCACCTGCTTCATTTGCTGCATTTTTATATTTTCTCCATTCATCAATTAAATTACCCAAGGGCTTCTTCTAGCCCTCATCTTTTTATCTATGTGATCCTCTGCTGCCTTCACTATTTCATCTCTCAAAGCTACCCATTCTTCTTGTACTGTATTCCTTTCCCCTACGCTTGTCAGTCGTTCGCTAATGCTCCCTTTGAAACTCTCTACAACATTTGTTTCTTTCAGTTTATCCAGGTCCTATCTCCTTAAATTATTACCGTTTGCAGTTTCTTCAGCTTTAATCTACAGTTCACAACCAGTAAATTGTGGTCAGAGTCCACATATGCCCCTAAAAATGTGTTCTAGTTTAAACTCTATTTCAAAAATCTCTATCTTACCATTATATAATAAATCTGAAATCTTACAGTGTTTCCAGATGTGTATCCATGTAAACTGTGCATATTCTAATATTCATCCTGGACAAGAGATCACTTATTGTACTGTGACCTCCTCCAGAATGATGATAATCATAAAACTGAACATTAATTATTGTAAATGTATTTCTGGTACATTTCAAAAACTCATGTGGCACTATTTAAGTATTGCTGGGAAGAAACTACAAAGGTAATTTTTAAAGTAAGGATTAATTTGTAATGAAGTAAGAGAAATGTTATTTATTAATGTAAATTGTATCACAAACTACAACATGAACATTTTTTCACTTCTCAGCATAGTCACAATGAACATTTAGACATTTGTCAGGTCATGGCATCAGCTTTTGGATCTCAGCATCAAAGAACTCTGCCACCTGACTGTCAAAGTATATAGTAACAGTTTCTTTTAACATGTCATCATTTTCCAAGTGCTTTCCATGAAGAAATGCCTTCAGTTCTGGAAATGGATGAAAGTCTGATGGTACTAACTTAGGGCTGTATGGTGGATGATCCCAATGAAATTTGTTCAGTTGTGTCTTTTTTTCTTGCCACAGTGTGAGGCCGAGCATTGTCATGAAGCAGACACCACTAGAGAGCAGTCCCTGCTGGCAATTTTGAATAACGTGCCTATGCCATAATAATGTTTCACAATACCTCTTAGCATTTATTGACATCCCTCTTAGTAAAAAGTCGAACAGGATAATGCTTTTCCGGTCCCTAAAAACTTGGCATTTCCATATTGCAGGTTGTTGTGTGAATTTTCATGGCTTGATCAGGGAGTTTGAATGATGCCACTCACCGCATTGATATTTACTCTCTGGAGTGTAATGTGCAATCCATGTTTCATCACCGGTCACAGTGTGATGCAAGAATTTGTCACCATCCTTGTGACAGCACCCCAAAATGAACAAAGAATGTGTCATTTGCTTTGTTTTGTGTTCTTCTGTCAACATTTTTGGCACCCATCTCGCACACATTTTTGTTGTTGTGAAGTTAGTCAGTAACAGCATGATAAAACTACTGACCTTGAAATTTGTGGAAATTTCTGATGCAGCTCATCAATAGCAAAGTGTCTATTTTGGCGAATTGTTTCACCAGTTTCTTCTGTCAAGTCTTCATTCATGACACTAGGCCATCCAGATCATTCTTCATTATGAACATTTGCCCTTTCTTCATTAAACAGCCTACACCATTTATGCACATTTCCATCATTCATTAAACCTGCACCATAAACTTCAAAAAGCTGCTGCGAATTTGAGCAGCATTTAAGAACCAAACAGGCGAGTGCACTTCACAATTGGCAGGATTGCTGACTGACAGGACGACAAAGATAGCAGTATAAGCATACAACCAACACTGGCATAGATGTGAAATGTATTCGTGGTGTAGTAAGAGACTGGCCAAGATTAGCTGACCATGAAAGGATGTCACATGACAGAATGGGTGGACATGATGCGCTATCAATTCTTACATTACAAATTACCCTCATTTACAAATACTAGAATATTTTCACTTATATTTTCTGACTCTCTTGTGGATCATTTTCATTTGATATCTAGCCATTGTCTACAGGAGTATGTTTGTTCTTGTACTGATTGAAACACTGTTCACCATTTTAACTCTTGATGATTATTTCTGTCCATAATTCTTTTAAACATTTAAAAATGTCAACAAAATTAAAATCCACATCAAAATAAGTTTTGACAAAGCTCTTCTTAACAATCTGAACAACTATTCTGCTGGATAACATCTGAGCATCTGAATGCACTTGGTATGATTTACTTCTATTTACAGCATAGTTGTTCATGCCAAAACCTTCTCAAGCAATACACTTTTTAATTACAGTAATTTTATGATTAAAACATAAATTTAGAGAAGTATACATTTTTGGAACTTATTAGTTGGTGCTACAAAAGGGTAATAATTGTTGTTTAAATTAATTTCAAATTTATACTTGAAAGTTGTACATTTTTTTAGTTTCTTTTGCAAACAGTGTTTTTGAAATAAATATTTTTTTGTCAAAATATATTATGCTTTTATCAATAGCTAACAAAATGTTTCCACTCATGCGACAGTTGGCATTTAGTCCAGATAACTTCTGTCTGTGTAGTAATTTTATGTAATGTGGAACTTTTGTTATTTTTTCTTTAAATTATGCTTTCAATGAAACATATTACATTTTTATGAACAATTAACAGATACCTAAATACAGAATAATAAATTTCAATCCAAAACATTTTACATTAATTTTTTTACAACTTCAGAAACGTATATGTCAACCCATTTTGAATCAATACATTACGTAATACAAGACAACAGTGTGAAACATATACACTGATCTTTCTTTTTTATTTCAAAATAACTCCTCTTTTTGAAAATATATGATGAAATGATGGAGATTTATTGCTATATGGTATACATACCAGTATGTATTGCATATGACAACAGCCCAAAAGAAATGCTTCAATTATTTAAAACAAAATGAAACAATGGTATATCCAGGATGGAATGTAACAACATTATGAAAAGGGTAGTTACTACTCACCATATAGGGGAGATGCTGAGTCACAGATAGGCACAACGAAAAGACTATCTGAAAGTGAGCGATTGGCCAACAATGTCTTTGTCAGAAATAGACAACATACACACACATACTCACGCAAACACAACTCCCACACACACATATCCACAGTGTCTGGCTGTTGAGGGCAGGCTGTGCACAGCAGCTGATGGTGGGACAGGCAGTCAGGAAGCTGGGGCAGGGAGAGGGAGGGTTATAAGGGTAGGGCTGGGGGACAATAAACTGCTGCTTGTGGGAGCCTACAGGGATGAGGTGGAGAGATGGTAGGGCAGCTACATCCAGTCGGCACATTAGACGAAGGGGGGTGGGGGTGTTAGCAGCAGAAAAGAAGAAAATCTGAGAGACTGTGCATGCAGTGACAAAATAGAGGGCTGTGTAGTGCTGGATGAGGAACAGGGAAGGGGCTAGGTGGGTAAGGAGAATGACTAACGAAGGTTGAGACCAGGAGGGTTACAGTAATATAGGATATATCACAGGGACAGTTCCCACCTGTGCAATCCAGAGAAGCTGGTGTTGGTATGAATGACCCAGATGGCACACATTCTGAAGCAGTCATTCAAATGAGGAACATCATGTTCAGTGGCTTGCTCAGCAATGGGATGGTCCAGCTCTTTCTTGGTAACAGTTTGTCGGTTGCCATTCATGTGGACAGACAGCTTGTTGGTTGTCATTCCCTTGTAAAATGCATCAAAGTAGTTGCAGTTTAGCTTGTAAATCACATGACTGGTTTCACAGGCAGCCCTGTCTTTGATGGGATAGGTGATGCTTTTGGCCAGACTGGAGTAAGTTGTGGTAGCAGGCTGTATGGGACAGAACGTGCATCTAGCTCTATTACAGGGATATGAGCCATGAGGCAAGTTTTGGCAGCAGGGGTTGTGTAGCGATGGACAAGGATATAGTGTTGGTTCAGTGGGTGGAGGATTACCATGGTGTGAGGAGTGGTAAGGATAGTAGGGCACGAAGAGGGGTAGCTGAAACCCTGATGGGGAATGTGATTCAGTGGCTCCAGTCCTGAGTGGCACTGAGTCATCAGGGGAATGCTCCTCTGTGGCTCGATAGTGGAACTTTGGGAAGTGGTTTGTGACTGGAGAGATAAGGCACATGAGATCAGTTTTTGTACAAGGTTGGCAGGTAATTGTGGTCTGTGAAAGCCTCAGTGAGACCCTTGGTAGATTTCAAGAGCGAATGCTTGTCACTGCAGGTGCGATGGCCTGAGTGGTTAGGCTGTATGGAAGGGACTTCTTGGCATGGAGTGGATCACAGGCATTGGAGTGGAGGTATTGCTGGTGGTTGGTAGGTTTGATATGGATGGAGGTACTGATATGGCCATCTTTGAGGTGGAAGTCAACATGGAGGAAGTTGGCTTGTTGGGTTGAGTAGGGCCAGATTACAAAGATGTAATCAATGGCTCTGAACCAGCTGAGTGGTTTTGGGATTCTCAGTGTTTAGGATGGATTCCTATAGATGGCCCATGAATAGGTTAGCTTAGGATGGTGCCATGCAGGTGCCCATAGCCATACTCCAGATTTGTTTGTAGGCAATACCTTCAAAGGAGAAGTAATTGTGGATCAGGATATAGTTGGTCATGGCATTTTGGAAGGAGGTTGTAGGTTTGGAATCTGTTGGGCATTGAGAAAGGTAGTGTTCAGTAGCAGTAATGCCATGGGTATTAGGGATGTTAGTGTGAAGGGAGGTGGCAGCAATAGTGACACACAATGCACCAGTGGTAGGGGAATAGGAACTATGGAGAGTTGTTGGAGGAATGATTGGTATCTTTTATTTTTGGGGTAGGTTGTGGGTAATAGGCTTGGGGACACAGTAACTGGCCTCAATGGTGTGTCGTGGGTCATTGGGTTTATGGGCTTTATGAAGCATGTAGAAGATATGGGTGTGGGTAGTAGTAGGGGTGAATAGAGAGATGGACTCAGGGAGAGGATCTGGGATGGACTGAAGGATTTGAGAAGAGACTTGAGATCCTGCTGGATTTCAAGAATGGGGTCACTGTGGTAGGGGCTGTAGGTGGATGAATCTGACAGTTGGTGGAGTCCTGCTGCCAGGTAATCCTTGTGGTGGAGCCTTTGTGAGCAGGTTTATAAGGCCAGGATCAGTTTTTAGGTAGTGAATTGTGGTTTTTTCGGTGCTGAACTGCAGTTTTTTCTGTGAATGTAAGATTTGTTTTCATATTGAGGGATTTTGGGAATGATGGTGAGGCAAGATTTGAGGTTAATAAATTCTGGAAAGCTAACAGGCTGTGATTTGGGGACAGTAGGGGTGGATCATGGTTGGATGGAGGGGTGAACTGAGTCAGGAAGAGTTCAATATTCATCTTCGGTTGAGTTTGATTAGTAGGGTCCATGGCAAAAAAGTGTTCCCACTGTATGGACTGAGAGAAGGAGAGAATGTCTTTAACAAATCCAGCATTATTGAATTTGAGTGTGGGACAAAACGTGAGGCCTTTGGAAAGGACTGATATTTCTGCAGGTCTAAGGCTCTTGGAGGAAAGATTCATGACTATGTTTTGGGTCTGTTTAGGTTACAGATTCTGTATGAAGGTGGGAGGAATTTTTTGAGGGTGGAGTAAATGTAGTAGGTCTGCAAGACAGGGATTGTCTGCTATGAGGGAGTGTGGGGGAAGTTTAGTTGTTGTAGAGTTGATGGACAATGGTAGTCCAAAGCAGGAGTAGGAAGTGAACAGAGTGAAGAGTTTTTTGAGGTTGCATTGCGCATGTTGTTGTAGATCCTGGAGGGCAAGAGTTTCAGTGTATTATATGGGATCCAGGAATTTGGGATTGCATAACAGGAGAATTTTTCAGATGGAGAGGAAGTGTTGCAAGGAGGTTTGGGCCTGATTGATATGGTTTTGCAGGGCTATGTTGGTGAAGGCTAAGGATTGACAAAATCTGAATAGATGGAAGTCATTGTGGAAGAAAGAGTGGTAGCCGGATATGAATAAATGATGGTAAGGCTATTTGGAGGGATTCAATGAGCCAAGTAATAACTCAGGAATAGTATGTGAGACTGGTTTTGGCTAGGGATAAGGAAGCTTTTCTGTATCGAAGCAGATGGAAGGAGCAATGATCCATGGTGATGGATAAAAACACGCAAAAATACTTAAATAATGTAGAAATATGTCCAAAAAATTTCGCAAAAATACACCCAAACAGGAAAAATCACAATAAGAATGAAACTGATGAAGTAAGAGAAAACGAGATGAAATTTGAGGAAGTGCAATGCAAAAACCAACAGAAATTGATGTGAAGACACAGTGAGATCAAAGAAAAAATAAACATAAAGATTGTAGTGTTGGTTACAGGTCTGTCTGGTGGATAAGTGTGAAGAAGGGGGATGAGATGAGGTGAAGCTATTACATGCAAATTGGAATGGAGAGGACAAGGAGTGGGCAATGGTGAGTGGTTGGTAGGATGAGATACAAGTTCGTGTGGCACAGGAAGGTGGTATTCCACCTCCCATCAAACCTACACAATATCTTCGTCCATCCCAACACAACACCTGCTCCTCATGGCTCATATCCCTGCAATAGACCTAGATGCAAGACCTGTCCCATGCATCTTGCCGCCACCACCTATTCCAGTTGGGTCACAAGAATCACATATCCCATCAAAGGCAGGGCTATCTGTGAAACCAGACGTGATCTACGAGATGAACAGCAATGACTGTGCTGCATTCTATGTGGGCATGGAAATCAACAGGTTTTCTGTCTGCATGAATGACCATCAACAAAGCTGAGCATGCTGCCCAACACGATGTTTTTCACTTCAATGACTACTTCACAGCAAGAGCTGTCCCATACATTGTGCCACCACCACCTACTCCAGTCTGCTCACAAGCATCACCTATCCCATCAAAGGGGGGGCTACCTATGAAACCAGATGTGATCTACAAGCTGAGCTGCAACCTCTTTGCTGCTCCCTGTGTGGGCATGACAATCAATAAGCTGTCTGTCCGTATGAATGACCACGGACAAACTGCGGCCAAGAAACAACCAAGCACACTTGCCAACATGACGTTCCTCATTTCAGTGACTGCTTTAAGCATGTGCTATCTGGACCCTTCCCACCAACACCAGCTTTTCTGAATTGTTCAGGTGGGTACTCACCCTGCAGCAGATCCTACATTCCCATAACCCTCCTGGCCTCAATCTTTGTTAGTCACTGTCCTTACCCACCTAGCCACTCCGCTGTTCCAATTCCAGCACTACAGCACCCTCTATTCCACCAGTGCACCCACAGTCTTTTTACTTCTCTTCTTTTCCACTACATCCTCCCCTTCCCTCTGTCTAACCGCCTGACTTCATTTAGCTGCCTTATTCTCTTTCCAGCTTTTCCCTGTATGCTCCCACAAGCAGCACTTTGCCACCCCTCACCCCTACCCTACTATTCCTCCCCCTCATCATTCCAACCTCATCCGTATGTACACCGCCTGACTGCCTCTCCCATCATCCACTGTTGCTTGCGCACTGGCCTCAACAACCAGAGACTCTGATCATGTGTGTGTGAGCTGCATTTGCTTGAGCATGTATGTTTATGTTGTCTATTGCCAATAAGTTCTTGTTGGCCAAAAGCTCACTTTCTGACAATGTTTTTGTTGTGCCTGTCTACAACTCAGCATCTCCGCTATATGGTGAGTAGCAACTGTTCTTTTCATAGTATTGTTGAGTGTGTTAGAATCCATACTGAATGAAATGATTAATTTTATATGATCATCTGTATCACATATGCATACCATACATAAGTTCATATTGTAAAGTGTACTCAGGATATGGACTGACTGCTTCCTTAATGGACTTTTGTCTAACTCACCTCCCCAACCCCAGATACATGTGAAGTGGTTGTCATGACATACAACACATTTGTTGTTGGCACAAAAACATTTCCTATTTCCATTCTCACATTAATATTTTGCCTCTTAACCCATTTCACTTGGCCCTATTGTATTTCTCCTGTGCAGGACTGTTGTTTTTCTCTTCCACATTTTTATTGAAATGTACATATATAAAGCCTTATTACTTTCTGTGTATCACCACTTTCTTTTTTACTGACACCCTTGATTGACATTGGGTTGTGGCACATTTACTCTTTTACTGACAGCTTTCTTCTTACTTCTCATTTCTTACAGTTCTCTTCAAATAAGAAAAGCTATTATGATACCTAAGATTCAGTAATTTAATGTCTCTTGATCATCTCATGGCTTTCAATTATGACAAACATTAACTTTTATTTATTTGTCGGATTGTTCATGATTTTGTATTACCGATAAGGCTATTCACCATGTAACAGGGGCACTGAGCTGTAGACAGGCACATTGAAAAAAAGTGAATACTAAAAATATTTCATCTTTCGGACAAAGACCTTATTCATACAGAACAACTCGTGTGTGCATGGCCACTGCACTGAGCACTAAATGTTGATTCCAACTGCATTTGACCTGAGCAGCAATCTAGCTGGGGTGGGTGGTGGGAGTAAGGAAAAGTTATGGGATGATGAAGGACTGGAAATGCAGAGGAAGATGCTATTTCTTCTTGTGGGAGTGTGCAGAGATGTGGCGGGGACAGGATAGAGCTGTTAGGTGCAGCATGGGGTGGCTGTTCTTGTGGTAGGAAGGGGGTGAGATGAATTCTTATGAGATACCATTGTCAGGGGTAGACTAGATGATAGTGGAAGGATGAATGTGACAGGTCTTCCATCTAGGTTTACTACTGGGAGATGATCCATGAGGCAAAGGGTTGTGAGCAAGGGTGGTGAAGGTATGGCCAAAGATTTGTATAGATTGGATAGACAGTGGAATACCATGGTGGGAGGGGTAGGGAGGATAATGGAGAGAATACTCTCATCTCAGGGTATGACGAGAGATATCCTGCCTCTACCACATCCCTGCACACTCCCACAGAAAGAAGTAGCGTTTCCCCTGCTGTCCCTGCATCTCCCCACCCCACACCTCTTCCTTACACACACTACATTGCAGCTCATGTCAGTCATAGCCACAGTCAAGCCTTAGTGACCAGTGACGGTGGCCATGTGTATGAGTCATTCTCGTGTGAATGTGTGAGAGTTCCTACTTTTGAAGAAGTGCTTTGTTCAAAAGCTGACATATTTCCAGCATTATTCTTCAATGTGTTCCTCTGTGACTCAACTCCTCCTCTTTGTGCTAAGCATCAATGTGTTCTTTGCATATTGTTGTTATTCCATCCTGGTCTCTCTCTCGATTGATAATGATGTTTTCTAACTTAGAAGCAACTGTTGATGACAGAATTGTGTACTGACTACTAGTGAGCTTGGTATCTTAATTTTATGGTAGCTTTTTAAAAATTAAACATTAAGACACATGGATAACCATTCCAGTAACTTTATTTGGGAATAATATTTAAGAATAAAAACATTGCATATTTCATTCCAGGGAAGCTCACTTTCAGTGTCGAGATCCTCTTTACAGAAGGGCAGTTTGTTATTTGTGAAAGTGATGAAATAGTTGTGTCTGGTCACATATTTGTCTGTCAGGAACCAGACAAGGAATTTATTACCATGAATAATGCTTCTCAGACTGGTCAACAAAGTGCTGTACCATTACTCAGGAGTAAGGATGTGTACTTGGATTTGCACTTACGAGGATATCAGTACACAGGAGTGTTTAAAGGAATATTGGAATTAGATGGTATGAAAACTAATGCAAAAGATTTAATGCCTGTTTGTCATATAACAGTATATAATAAATTTCTTCAATTATGTACATACAAACGTTCTGACAAGATATAGTTTCTCACTCTTTATTTCATGTTTGCATTAATTTTTCTCCCTTTTAGTTTAAATCATAGTGGATATTTGGTGAATAACTGAACAAATTACATTTTTTGCAGACAGTGGAGCCAAAGTTTGTTTCACCAAGAACTGGGTTGCTCTAATGGACACTGTCTTGCAGGTAGCCTTAATGAAGAGTGCTTGGAGATATTTCTCACATGTCTGTGTCCCAACAAAACTTCGGAAGGTGGTTATCAATCCAGAGAAAATTTGTCAGGCAGGTTGGTATTCAAAGAGTATTAAAATTTAGTCACTTTTCTATTGTTTTTCTTCTTTTTTGTGTAGCTTTCATTTATTTTGTCCAGATGACATTTGTAGCAGTTAGAATGAAGGCTATTCAAATGAGGACTATTCATAAAGTATCTGACTATTACTGACGAAATCAGTCTATTCACCTCCAAAGTAGTCCCCTCCAGCTTCTACACACCCATCCCAACACAATTAATGGAGGACAATGAGCAGGTTCTTTATTGCAGTGAATGAGGCAACTGCCCACAAGTCTGGCCATTTGCATCTCACTGCTTCATGAAGGTGATGCAGAACCCCTTCGTGGTGCTCCTTAATGTTAATACCATCTGGAGTGTACTCATCATGGACCAAGCCACTGGAGTCAAAAAAGACTGTTAGCATTACTGTTACACTGCTGCAGACCTGCCTTGCTTTTTTGGGTCTTAGGGATGGTGGACACTACCATTGCAATGACTGCAACTTTGTTTCTGGGTTGAACCCATAAACCCCAGACTCATCTCCAGTGATCTCTTTGTTAAGAAAGTTATGACTACTGTTCATATTATCCAGCATGTCCTGTGCAACCTCTGAATGAAGTTGTTTCTGCTCAGTTGTTAGCAACTCGGGCATAGATAATGCTGAAATCTTCATGAGGTCCATACATTCTGTTAAAATGGAATGAATGGATCCAGTACTAATTTTAATCATGTCTGCAGGTTCTCTTATCTTGATTCATCTACCCTGCATCATCAGAGTCCTTATGTGATCGATAACAACCTCATATGTGGATGTTGAGGGCCTAACTGGACATGCTCAACTTTCCACTGCCATCTTTGAAGCAGTTTTACCACTTGTTTATCTGTGTGG
Organism: Schistocerca nitens; assembly: GCF_023898315.1. Classification (NCBI taxonomy): domain Eukaryota; kingdom Metazoa; phylum Arthropoda; class Insecta; order Orthoptera; family Acrididae; genus Schistocerca; species Schistocerca nitens. The sequence continues at coordinate 342,870,715 of NC_064617.1, forward strand.
TATCCATTGTTTCATCCCCAAACACTTGTCAAATATTGCAGATTGTTTCAAATTGAGAATCACCGAGCTTAAAACAAAATTTGATGCAGTAAAGTTGTTCCACTTTTCAGTCATTTTGCCCACAATACAAAATCTGGTGACTATCACTTTCACATGTTCACTTGTCAATGGCTAGCCAGTGATTGGTTGTTTCCACAGTTGTGAAAAAATCAGACACGTCCACTATGTATGCCTACAAACATAGAAAGTGCACACACCATGATAACATTGTTGCTTTCAGCAATAAAAAATAAGATCAAATACTTTTTGAACAGCGTTTTCTTGCAAGGAAACACTGGAAATAATCTTTCTGGCAGGTGGAATTGGCTTTGATTGTTTTGGTTCAGGATCACTGGCTTTTATTCACTGAATTGATTGCAATTTCTTTTCTAATGTTAAGTAATTGATCCTCATCTTTTGATCCTCATCTCATCCACAATAACAAGTCAACTTACCAAATCAGTTGAATTATTTTGAAATGTAGCCTCTACATTGCTGAGGAAATTGTTTTTATGACTGACTCTTTCTCAGAGTTTTCTCATAGTAAATTCTCCATGTAAAACATGCAATGTTTTTTGTTTTTTTGTTTTTTTTATAAGCCAATGGCATGAGCTATTTGATACATTTCAAATCACTTAGCACAATACCATCATAGCACAAGGGTATGAGACATGTGATTTCAGACATTAGAATTGCAATGGTCAGTAGGGAACTCCAGGACAGTAGAGCAGTGGCTTTACACCCAGTTCATGTCATAACCTCTTCTGCCTAAATGATCATTTGGAATATCTGGTATGAGATGTTCCTCTTCCTTCCACTTCTCTATTGGGTCCTAGGGCATTGGGGAAAAAAACAACAGAAAGGGATGAATAGAGAGATAGGGCATTCTGGAACACAATTCTTCAGGGTCATCCATTGAGACCTGTCTGGCTTAGGAGGCTGTGCAAGTAGCTACACTACTGGCGTAGCTTCACAAGAACATGCAGACCTCTCCACCAGCAAGGACAGTGCTACAATAAGGAAGAGGACTATAGCTATAGGAACATGGAATATCCATATTCTTCTGGACTTAAGTAACAGACCAGAAAGAAGAACAGCTCTCATCATCCTTGAGACAGCTGGATTAGATATAGACATTGCTGCCTAAAGTGAAACCAGACTATCAGGTGAAGGAGACATTAGCGAGGTCAGCTCAGGGTACACCGTCTTCCAGAAAGGAAAGGATGCAGGAGAACCATGGTCCTCGGTGTAGGATTTGCAGCAAATAGTGAAGCAATATTGATTAATGTCTGTTGCTATCAGTAAAAGAATTATGATTCTTCTAATTCCCCTTGCTGGAGATTGCTTTGTCACCCTAAACTCTGCCTATGCTCCCACTTTAGACAGTAAAGAGGATACAAAACATCAGTTCTACAAGCAACTGCGCAAAATTATCATCAATGTATCTACCAAAGATAAACTTGTGTTTCTTGGTAAAATAAATTCTAGAGTAGGAAGAGAGAGTCGTTTTTGGGGAAACAGCAGGGTTAATCAAGATGTTGGAAACTGCAGTACAAGTGGGCTGCCATTTCTTGGTCTTCACATGAGCATGAACTTTTTATTACCAACTGGCAATTCCGCTTAGCTAATCAGTATAAGACAGACTATGTGGATGCATCCACAGTCCAAACACTGGCATTTCATTGACTATTTAATCACTCGGCAGTGTGACAAAAATGATGTCTTGATCACAGACACAGCTCAAGACAGTGATGACTGCAGGACTGATCACCAACTGCTGGTTAGCCATCTGAAAGGATTCCTGTCCATCATAAACCATGATCCTACATCTCAAAACCTTCCACGAGAAAATTCTACATACACACCCTGCAGAAATGAAAAAGTTTTGTTCTCTCTTGCAAGACATGCTTTTGGATTGACTTAGCAGTACAACAGTTAACTCAAAAAATACTGAACAGGGCAGGCCACTTTAACAACATCTTCAGAAAGACTGCAGAGGATCTCATTAGTTCTGATGCAAAGAAGAGAAATGACTCATTTGATGACAACAATGAGGGGATTAAGAATCTCATAAATGTCAAATAGGATGCTTACCTGTCTCTTGCTCAAGATCCATCCTCCATGGAAAAGAAAAGATGGCTTTAAGGATTCAAGCAGAAATGTTTGGCTAAAATAAGAACAATCAAGAATGACTGGAATCAACAGAAAACCAAGGAACTCCCAAACTTCAAAGTCTCTTAGATTCCAGGGACTTGCAGAATTTTTACACTTGAATAAGAAAAATATGTGGATCACTTCATTCTTCATCAGGAACTCTGAAAGCTGCCACAAGTATGAGCATTCTCACTGTAAGTCAGGACATCTTGTTTTACTGGAAACAGCATTTCATCTCACTCTTGGAAAATTGTTCTGCCTCTGACACTTTCTCATACATGTTCCACAACATCCAACACAAACTTGGGTGGCAGTTTCACTGACATTTCATGAATTCAGCAAGGCTCTAGATAGTATCAAACTGAGCAATAAGACCTGACAACATCCCCATGGAGATCATTCAAAGTAGTGTCTTGTCTCCAAAAGCCAGACTCTTCTCCCAGTCTCTTTTAATGTGAGAAACCCATAAGGTACCAGCAGACTTAAAGAACTCCAAAATTTTCAATATTTTTTAAAAAAGTGACTGTAGCGTATGTGGCAATTACTGGGGCATACTCTTTCTCTGTGATTCATTAAATTCTTGGTACAGTTCTGTTGAATGACCTCCAGACGGTTTCTGAGACTGTACTTTCTTAATCTCAGTGCTGCTGATTTTGCCCCTCCAGATGAACTATTGATATAATCCTCTGTGCATGACAACTGCAGGAGAAGTGCAAGGAATAATATGAGCCTTTACTGAATTGATGAAAAAAAAGGGTGATGTCAAGAAGTAGTCATGTGACATAAACAAAAGTGAAAGATGATGTCTATTCAAATTTTGCACCAGTCACATACAAGTGATGTTAGTGAAAAATGCCTAACACCTCACAGAATTTGAATGAGTTTGTGTAACAGGGTTATGTGAAGCTGGATGTTCCATCTGTGATACAGCAGGAAGACCTGGCAGAAATGTAGTCACTGTACATGGTTGCTGGCAGCAGTGGTCTTGAGACTCCAGATGATCACATGCCACTACAAAAAGAGAAGACCATTGTGTTCAACTTACGGCTCTGTCACATTGTACTGCATCTGCAGCAGCAATTTGAGCAGCAGCTGACACCACAGTGTCAGAAAAAAAACTGTTACAAATTGGTTATTTCAAGGACAGCTCTGAATCAGATAACCTGTAGCGTGCGTTCCACTGAACCCAAACTGCCGCCGTTTGCGACTTCAGTGGTGTCAAATGAGAGCTCATTGGAGGACAGGGTGGAGGTCTGTTGTGTTTTCTGATGAAATCTGGTTCAGCCTCTGTGCCAGTGCCAGTTATGTGTTGGTTAGTAGGAGGCCAGTTGAGGACCTGCACCCGACATGTCTGCATGCTAGTCACATTCGACCTACACCTGGGATGCGATTTCATATAACAGCAGGAACACTGTTGTTGTTATGCCATGCACCGTGACCATAAATTTGTATGTCAGTCGAGTGATTTGACCTGTTGTGTTGCCATTCATGAACAGCATTCCAGGTGGTGTTTTCTGACAGGGTAACACTCACCCACTTGCAGCTGTTGTAACTCAACATACTCTAATGTGTGTTGCTTTGGACTGTTTAGTCACCAAATTTGCCTACAATCAAACACATATGGGATGTCATCAGATGACAACTCCAGTATCATCCACAAACAGCATTAGCTATGCCTGTATTGACTGACAAAAGTGCAGCAGGTGTGGAACTTCTTTCCATAAACTGACATCCAGCACGTGTAAAATACAATGCCTGCATGTTTGCATGCTCATATTCAACATTCTGCCATTTACATTGGTTGTTAATGTACCACATTTCACATTTGCAATGGCTTATCACACGCTTACATTAACCTGTGATCTTGAAATATTAGTCACTTAAATATGTTATCTAGACAAATGTGTTCCCAACTTTTCACTACTGTACATTAATTATTTTTTGATATTGCATTTTTTCTGTCAATGTATTTGTGTTCTATGACCTAAAAAAGACCTTTGATACTGTGCACAGAAAAGTTATGTGTTAGGCCTTAAAACATTTGGGTTACGCTTTCTTATATCTTCCTTTGCATGCTGTTGGGTTTTTAGTGGATACAGGAGCAAGGAACAGATGCTGTTCATGCACAGAGAATTCAGATATTAATTTATTGTATATGTAACATCGAATAGTAAAATAATACATAACTTCATTGCTGTATTTGCTGTGTCAGTTGTTAACAGTAGATTTGAATCTAGAAATGTATATAGATAACAAAAGATTTATAAGTCTATCACTCTTCAATACAATTTATATTCAGAAGATGTTGAGCCCTGGCCACAATAAAAGTCTGCAAATGTTACTCAACTGGCAAACACACAAAATGGCTCAGTGTCTGAGTGTTTGAACTTAAGAACACATACTGCTGGAGCTCTGGAGAGGGGATGCTTGCATCTCATTGGCAGTGGCTTAATCATTTGTAGCGGTGCTCTCATGCCACAGTGATGGCTGTAGGAAATGTGGCACCATAACTGGTGACACGTGTATTTGAAAGTGTGGCAGACCAAGAGTGGCTGATACCCACCCTTAACACTGTTCAATTCATTCAAGCTTCCCATGTCTGGGCAAGTGCTATACCAAAATGAAACATGTGACATATTTCTTATTACAAATGGTCTCAAACAAGGATGTATCCTCACGCAAATGTTTTTGCTCTGCACGTAGCAGCTGTGTTTAATAAGACATCATCTGGAAGCAATCACACTAGTGGACTTAAATACAGCTATGATGGAGGGCTATTTAATCAATCCAGACTGTGTTCTAAAAGATTTATGAGTCTCACCCAGGCAATTGCACTGCAGGATGCTTCACTAGCTCACACACCTGCAGAACTGCAACTGTGTGTAAAGTGCTGCAGTACTGCATGTAAATGGTTTGACCTGTTATCAACATCCATAAATGAGGTTACTTGCTCCTGGAACTGCCTTTTGGATTTCAATATCCCTAGTTCCTGTACACGTTTCTAACAAGTAAATCACTTCCTCTTTCTGGGAAGTACATTATCAGCTAAATGTTCCTCAGAAAACAACATGGAGAACAGAATTAATGCCACACATGTTGCTTTTGGATGTCTCCTATGTCGGGTCATCCTGGAAAACACACAAAATGGCTCAGTGCATGAGTGTTTGAACTTAAGAACACCTACTGCTGGAGCTCTGGAGAGGGGATGCTTGCATCTCATTGGCAGTGGTTAATCATTTGTAGCAGTGCTCTCATGCCACAGTGATGGCTGTAGGAAATGTGGCACCATAACTGGTGGCACGTGTATTTGAAAGTGTGGCAGACCAAGAGTCACCGATACCCACCCTTAACACTGTTCAATTGACTCTATGCACCAGACTGATGGTGTATCAAGCAGGTGTTGCTCCTACCCTGCTCTGTGGTTGCAAAACATAAGTGCTGTATGACTGTGATGTTAAGAAACCAGAATGCTGCAATCAACAGAAGCTTAGAAACATTATGAATATCAAATGAGGTAATTTCATATCAAACATTACTATTCTTGAGAAGGCAAAGATGTAAACTTTAGAAGCCACCATTACTGGTCACCAACACACATTGGACATGTCCAGTGGATAAGAAACAACAGACTTAGTCATTAAATTTTGTATAGTGAAGTGAGCAAAGGTAGAAGTCCCTGTGGTACTCCTCTGAAGCACTATAAGGTCCAATTCAAGAATAATCTAAAGAGCCTAAACATTGACCTGTGTAATTGGTGCAATGCAGCAGATGGTTGTAATCGCTGGTGCACAACTAGCTCAGCTGCTGTTTTACATTTTGAGCACTAACATCAGAGGCAGGAAAATGAAAATGAATGTCACATATCTATGTGGCCCTATTCTTCATGCCAGAATTGATCTGCTAAGCCATCAAATGCACTGCCATGCAATAATGGAGATGCTGCAGAAAAATGAAAACTCAGGTATGGGTATCAGCTGGTGATGACCACCACAAAGTGGTGTCTAAATTTCCCAGGCATTATTTTATAAATACAACATTATTTATGACACTGTGATACTAAACAAGCCAGTCTGTGCAAGTGGTCATCTCATCATTCATAAACTGCTCCACTGAGTACTAGCACTTTTCTACCAGGAAATCATGAAGATTTATCTTCAGTGAACCTATCTACATGCTCAGTACATCTCTACCCTTGAGTTTTAGGTACGTTTTCATTCTCATGTGTTGGAGTTCCTGTTGGTAGAGTTTTAAGTGGTATTTTGAAAGAATGAAATTTTCTTTGCATCTATTGTTGTGCTTGTATTTGAAATGGTTTTCTTCACCTAGCTCAGGATTTCTGTGTAGTAAGATGGTAATCACAAATGTGTACAATCCAGAGACTGGTGATATTTCTAGGTTATTGAATAATGGACTGATGATATTTTTAGGTTATTGAATAATGGACAAAAGGATGTTCTTGGAGGAGCAGCACACATTTTTCTGAGGATTCTTTTTTGAAGTAACAGACATCATAACATGTGGCTTGAAATCCCCCCCCCTCCCCCCCCTCCCAAAAAAAAAAAAAAAAAAAAAAAAATTAAACCGTCGTAATTATGTGGATTCAAAGTAACTGTGGTATGCCACTTTCCTGCTGTTTATATTTGTTACCCCAAATAGTACTTCTGTTGCAATAGCAGGGCTGTTTATTTTGCTGCTAAATAATCTGTGCGTGATTGCCAGCATAAATTTTTGTTCAAGTGTAGTCCCAAGAATTTGATGGACTGAGCTTTTTCCATAACTTGATTTTTATGTATGATACTAGTGTAACACATTTTTGACTATTTGGTTTTAATTTGTGTAATGAAACATTAAGTTTAAGACCATTTTGTTGAAACTATGTATCTTGGTTGTTTAGTGTGTTTATGGTGCCATCCAAAATTTTTCTCACATTTTGTTTTTCAATAAGTACTGAGTTATCATTGGCAAGCAAGACTGGTTGGACTCTGACATTAAGCGGTAAATCATTATTATAAATGAGAAACAGGATTAGCCCTAAGATTGAATCTTGAGGGAATCCTTGTGAAATTGTATTCCACTAAGAATCATAATTCATGTTATTAAATGTTATGATTTTCCTTTGCTTTTTGTTTGTCAGATAATACGTAAGCCACTACAGAGCACTTTGTCTGATGGTGTATCTGTCTCATTTGTGAAGTAGCATGGACTGTCACTGAATCGAAAGCTTTTGTAAGGTCACAGAAGACACATGCCACTTTATTGATTTTGTCCAATGATGAGCTGATTTTTTTCAATAAATTCATTAATTGCATTCAGGTGCTTTTCCCTTTTGGGAATCCACATTTGTTTTTGAGAATATCATAATGTTTTGTGATAAAATTTGTTATCTGGACTGTAGCTATTTTATCAAATACTTAGGATAAGAAAGGGAAAATAGAGATAGGAATATAAGTTTGCTAATCCTTTTTTGATCATTTTTTGTGTAGTATTTTTATCTCTGTATACTTAAGTACATCAGGGAAGTTGGCTTTTTCAAATGACAGATTGATTCTTTAAGGCAAAGGGTGAACTATTTTATCACACAAAAATGTACTTTCTTTGTTGGGTGTGTGATTCCTTACTAAAATGTCACAAGGGCTCACTATTCCCACCCAGGCCAAAGAAATTCACACTGTTTTGATAAGTAATCATATCTCTGCTGGAGTTTGATATATTTATGAGAAATTTACCAAAGCATTGAGATATTTGAATATAACCTACAATAATATTGGTATTTCATTTTATTTTTTAAATTTCTTGATAGTTAACTATTGTACCTAATTTGTATTTAATAACAGACCATACTACTTTAGACTTATTCATATGTCCTAAAATAAACTCATCATTTGACATTCTTTTGGCAGTTTTAACAACACTTTTAAATATAACTTCTTACTGTCTCACATAGCTAATGAAGTCAGAGTTTTAATTGTGTTTCAGAACATTATGTAGTTCTCATTTTCTCACACTAGATTTGTTTTAAGCCCGGAGTAAATCAGTTTAGTTTACTTTTGGCTTTGCGGTGCAAGATCCTAGGTGAGAATGATTCATTGATTACCTCTAGAAATGTTCTTAAAAATTATTGAAGTTCTCAGTACTTGACACACTGTTATCTATATGTCATTTTACTGTGTCTGTCTTGTCATGGAATATTTTCAAGTTATTTTTACAAAAGTTTATTTCATATAACCATTCTTAGCATTTGGTTTCTTTATTCCTGGCAGCTGAATAAACAACACAGAATTGTCAAAAATTCGTAAATCCAAACAGATCTTATTTTCACTTTGAACATCTAATTTGATAATACATTGTCTATACAAGTAGCTGAATGGGCATTTTCTCTAGTGACTTGACAAAAATGTTCTGAGTTAAGTCAAAAAACTGTTTTGAGGTATTGTCATGACTAAAAAATCTAAATGTTGGGTAACGAGGGTCTCCCATAGGGGAGACCGTTCGCCAAGTTCAAGTCTTTCAATTTGATGCCACTGAGCAGAGAAAATCTCCACTCAGCTACCAGGGATGGACATTGTCATGACTCATCACATTCACACTTAGTTCAGCTGCTATAATAATATGTTTCTTCCTTTCTTTCTTAAGTTTATTTTAAAGATGAGTTTGGATGAGAAAGTTTTAGTTATTGTACTTCCTGGAAATCTATAACAATTATGAATACCTATGTTCACATATTAACTAAAACAGTCAGTTTTTGAAAATATATTTGATGGATAAAAAAAATACTCACCAAGTGATGACAGCAAGAGAAAATGCATGTAAATGTTAAAGAAATGTGCAAGCCTTTGGAGCCAGTGGCTCCTTCTTCTGGCAGAAGCATTGAAGGGAAAGAAAGAGGGATGAAAGAAAGGACTGGAGAGGTTTAGGAAATGGGGAGAGTTTGGAAAAGTCACATAGTACCGCAGGCCAAGGAAAATTTACCAGGTGTGATGAGAGGGAAAGACTCATTCTACTGAAGAATGTATTAATCAGCTACTTTGACAAGGCTATGACTTCCTAAAATCATGCCTTATACTGAGGTCCAACCCACAACTCCTAAAACAGCTTTTTGTGCTGCCTCTCCACAAACTCTGCAGTATTCTTGTCAGACACTATGCATCCATTTCCCTGCCCTATGGCTCTTACTCCTGTGATTGTCCCAGCTGCAAGACTTGCCATATGCACCCTTCTACCACCACCTCGCCCTGTGGCTCTTACTCCTGTGATTGTCCCAGCTGCAAGACTTGTCATATGCACCCTTCTACCACCACCTATACCAGCCCTGTAACTGGCAGAACATCGAAGCAAGATTCACCTATGAAACAACATATGTCGTGTGCCAATAGTTATATAAATATTGCTCGGCTTTTTACTTTGGGATGTTCATAGATTGCAACATCTTTAATTGCATGACAAGTAGCAGTGTTTATTGTAAAGCTGCTTGATAATAAGTCATGTGTTATAAATGGGACTCTGGTGTTTGCAGATGGAGGTAAATATTTCCTTTGAAGAATACCATTCTAATCATACAAATATTAAGCTACCTTTAGCAGATAAACAGTAGTTACTTAGTATAATGGAGGTGACAGCTTCTTCTTCTTCTTTTTAAGAAAAGTAACAGCTTTCTTTGTAATTTATGTGGTTAAATTTAGGTGTGATAAACGTAACATTACTGAGCAGTATAATGACAGTTTATTGTTAATGCAGTATACACATTAAATTTCTCTGATTTCCTTGTGTTTTGTTAAATCATACCTTGACTTGTTTAAATGATTGCATCCTATTTTCAGCTGTCAGTTTTACATTAATTGTTGTACTCTAGTAAAATTTTGGTTTTTGGTCATTTTCAAGTACCCTGATTTAAAAAAAAAAGATAATAAGAGTTTACAAATATAACAGGTGCACTCAAAAGAACAATGGCTATAGATGCATCATATAAGGTGTAATGTACCATCACTGATGTTCGACAAATATTATGTTTTCAAATGTACAGTAAGTCCTTATTAATCTTAGCATAATTTATCATTTAGTTTGTCACTGCATTTAATTTCAGTTGATTTTTTTATGCACTAAATTATTATCAGTGCTTTTTATCAGAATATTTGGAAATGGCTAAAGGTAGAAATTGTACAATAGTCCAACAGATGCACTAGAACTGACATTTATGGGTGGGATACCATCACATAAATAATTTCTCATGGCTGTGGACCCAAGCTCCATGAAAAACTCACTACCTGGTTTCGTTCCACATCCCTGAATGTCATCTTTCTGGTGGCATCTATAGAACACTGTGAATGAAGAAATGAATGAATAAGTGGCTCAGCAGATGTAATGATACTCATCCAATCAAAAGGCATCAGTTTGCTGGTACTGCTGAGATAATGATCATCAATAACATGTTTGGCATAACACAAATAAAATGTCAGAATGTGTTTATTATTATAAAGTGGATCCAGAGAAGGTGTGAAACTGTCTTCCTTTTGCATACAAAAGATACCGCAAAGACTGAGCAGTATTGTTGAGAAAACTCTTTATGTCCAAGCTAAGAAACTTTTTAAAAAATGAAAAATTGTAGTTATATGAAATTATTGCCAGACTGCAAGTGTCCTGCTTTTTTGTAAGTGTATTGACTTTCAAAGATCTGATGATCATCCCAATGCCAGATCTCCAGGAAGAGTAGGGTTTTGAAGGAATATGTAATCGCTAGAATACAATAAAAAGTTTAAGCAAAGGAATGGAGACTGTCCCATTTATAGTTCCTTCCAAGTCCCACATTCCTCTTGAGTGTATAAGGTGGTTTTATTTCTCTAAGGATCAAGATGTACATCCCCTGATGTAAGTGGCAACGAGATTGACATATAACCTTAGCATGAAAAGTACAAGTAACGTGTGGCAAAAATGGTTTCACTTTGCATGATCTGTGAATGATGTATTCAAATCTAGAATGTTGCATAAATTGTGCATAGAACCAACCCATCTGATGCAGAATCCACTTGGTTGTCAAAGACAAAAAAAATTATGGTGTTAATGGGGAACTAAATGCATATTCTATCATGAGAAAGAGCCACAGTTCAGGAAACTGTATCCTGTATTGTTTTCAAATCCTTTGCAACAGTACTGAGGAAACAAATTGAAAAAGTAGATACACAAAATTGGGCTGTAGATAACTACACAAACGCATTTAGTTGTAAATGCACATTTATCAGAGTATCCAAAAATATGCTGGGCACAGATGCTGCAACTGAAAACATTTTTGTATTTGACACCAAAGAACTTTTTGCTAGTGGGATGTAATGTTAAATTGTGACTTAAAGATGGTAACTTAACCAAAACTGGTTTCCTTCGAATAAATATACATTAAAGCAACTTTTAGCGGTCCCATGATGCTGACACTTACATAAATTGAAGCTGTGCTACACTATTACAAAAAGTATGTTTTCCGAGATTTCATTAGTGTTTGGGATGATGTGCAAGGTTTTAATAACAAATGAAAACTTTAGATAGTGTTTATTTATTTTTATTATTATGCTCCACCACAAATGAATACTTGTGTCTGCTTCTGTTCAATATGGTTACCATCAGAATCACCACCACACTGTTACTCAGGACAGATTATATGCAGTGCCATCTGGACCTGTGTAGCACAACCACCACCTGTACCTCCTATCACTCTGCTAGAGCTGCTATAACTCACTTAAAAACTGCCATGCTCAGCTGAAATACACACTTTCATAATGGTGGCCTGTGACATCATTTGTATGCCATCAAATAAGCTGTATGTTGGATAACACAATGTTTTTTGTCTTAGATTATTATTTATGCATTTTAGGTGACACTGAAAATTAATTTTAAGCTTGAATCAGTGGCTCAAAAAAGAATTTGGGGACCCTCACAGACTGAAGTTTCTCTATGTATGTAAATCAGGCGTATCATAATGTTGATATTTCATGCAGGCAGGCTTCATGGGAGAGGCCCACGGAAGTTACCACTCAGAAACTTACGATGTCGCCAAGAATAAGAGCTGGTTCTGACTTCCAATAAATGTTAGTAATGTTGTGGATAATTTCAAAATAGGAAATAAAGTACAAACTCTTAAATTAAATGAGGTAAGCTAATAAATTAAATGTAATTAAAAGGGATGTTATGAAAAGAGATAGATAATTTCAAGAAATTTCATGTTGTAGAGGGAAGTAATTGTTATGCTGCATCAGACACAACTTTTATTACACGATAATTTAGGTTATGATGAATGAAGAACTTTACATCTGAATCAGTCAAGTAGATATAGATCAAGTGCTTTCTAGAGAACTGTACCAGAAGCTATCATTGATTTGATGCCCCATTCTATGCCACTGATCCAGTGTACAGTATATGCCCTAAGAGAGGCTGCAGGAGATGAAGTAGTTTCTGCAATAAATATGTACTTTATAGTAACAAATTTCATTGTTGAAAGTTGACTGACTGGCAGTCCAAAATGTCTGCTTTGCTTCTCCATCATGGATAACAATCACTGGACAGTGTCTCATTGTAAAAGCAAAGTTAACAGCCCACATAGAATCCTGTTGTTCATGTTCTTGTTTTCAGTCAGAAGATTGATTCGATATTACTCTTCTTGCTAGCTAATCCGTTCCGAAACATTTAGTATCTCCATAACTATTGCAACAGTTTGAACCCGCTCTCTGTAGTCAAGCTTTGTCTCACTCTATAATTTTTATCCAAGTCCCCTCCATACACCTTGTTGTTGACAGGATGTTAACCACTAATCTCCTACTCCCCCTCCTCTCCTCCTCCACTCTCTCTCTCTCTCTCTCTCTCTCTCTCTCTCTCTCTCACTCTCTCTCTCTCTGATTTTCAAATTAATGATTCCTTGATACCTAACGATGTGTCCTACCTACTTATTCCTGTTTGAGTGAAACTAATGGTTAGAGATACATAAGAAGATTATGTGCAAATTCAGTATATTAGGCTACTAAATGATATGAGTATTAACAGTTTTAGTTGCTCAGTGATACTTGGTTTGCAGTGCATAACACTTACAATGAGCGGTGAATGGAAGTTTCTGCACAGGCACAGGCTGTGATGGTGAAAAGCTGGTTGCATTCTGTGCCCTCATGGAATCACACATCGATAGTGTGTCAGCGTTAGTTGCTTTCTCTGAACCAGTGTGAGCCTGATCTGAGGTAAAATCTGCCTTATGTCCTGGCGTGCCAATGCTGTGTGTGGACAATCATATAGTGGTTCGAGAGGTTTCCAAATGGCGTTGTGTAGGATGAAGAATGGTTTGCAGGATTTTAAGTCAAAGAAAATTAATGTCTGCTGGATAGAATATTCTTCTGGTGTTGTGCAAACTCTGCAGTTTCAGTAATAATATTTGATGTGTCAGTGGAGAATTCTGCAGGCAATCATGTTGAATTCTTCTTTGAAATCTGTTTGGTGGGCTAGTATCACAACAGGGGGCTGTCAGTGCAATGCTCTGTGGCATGCCATCTAAGTGAGGCCTTTAATTGTTGATGGAACCATTCTACAACAACATTAGTGGCGAGGTAGGAGGTGCAGGTTCAAATTTAGTTCATGACAAGCAGTTTTGCAAGTACTTTGAAGAGGTATGAACGACCTGGATACTCTGATAAAAAAAAGGGGGGGGGGGTTGTGGCTACAGTTGCTGCTGTTGCATCTTTTATTGGGTTGGCTTCAGGACCTTGAGAGAAATCGTCAGTTGCTGTTAGGCAATATTGGTATCCTTCTGAGAGTGGTAAAGGTCCAATACTGACAGCGTGGACATGCTCAAATCATTGACTCGGTGGGGATAAAGTATGAAGCACAGCTGTAACGTGCAGAGTTATTATGTTATGATGACAAGATTTACACTGGTAGACAAATGCTTTGCAGTATTTAGCCAAACAAATGCCTTTTTCACTAGTCATACAGTAGCCCATACTGCTTGGTGAGAGGGGCCATGGTTAGGGAAAATTGCTTGCCATCAGAAATCTACTGTAGCAAATTGTTACACTTGTGTCATTGATACGTCACAGTATACAACTAAATTCAAGCATGGTATTTTAATACTTTGGATCTGTAAGCCTGATGGTGTTTTAAGGAAGCCTTCAGTTTGTTCTCTCTTTCCTGAGTGTCTACAAGTACTATGAAGTCGAGCTTCTTCGCAGTTCATCAAGATAAGTACATCTGCTGGTTCACTCTGCTCACCATTTAACGTGTCGAACATCCAGTGTAAATTTTGAATGAAGACCAAATACCGCAACTGGGGCAGTGACGTGTTGTCTGGCTTCTGATCGAAGGCAAACACAAATGGCTTATGGTCTGTAGTAAGAATGGAAATCTGCTTTGAGCATGTGCATAAACGTTTTGATGGGGATGTATACTGCTTAGAGATCATGGTCATATGTTGACCAATTAGCTTGTAATGGTGATAATCTTTTACAGAAGCAAGTTAGAGTTGCCAGTCATGTTTTACACTCCTGGAAATTGAAATAAGAACACCGTGAATTCATTGTCCCAGGAAGGGGAAACTTTATTGACACATTCCTGGGGTCAGATACATCACATGATCACACTGACAGAACCACAGGCACATAGACACAGGCAACAGAGCATGCACAATGTCGGCACTAGTACAGTGTATATCCACCTTTCGCAGCAATGCAGGCTGCTATTCTCCCATGGAGACGATCGTAGAGATGCTGGATGTAGTCCTGTGGAACGGCTTGCCATGCCATTTCCACCTGGCACCTCAGTTGGACCAGCGTTCGTGCTGGACGTGCAGACCGCGTGAGACGACGCTTCATCCAGTCCCAAACATGCTCAATGGGGGACAGATCCGGAGATCTTGCTGGCCAGGGTAGTTGACTTACACCTTCTAGAGCACGTTGGGTGGCACGGGATACATGCGGACGTGCATTGTCCTGTTGGAACAGCAAGTTCCCTTGCCGGTCTAGGAATGGTAGAACGATGGGTTCGATGACGGTTTGGATGTACCGTGCACTATTCAGTGTCCCCTCGACGATCACCAGTGGTGTACGGCCAGTGTAGGAGATCGCTCCCCACACCATGATGCCGGGTGTTGGCCCTGTGTGCCTCGGTCGTATGCAGTCCTGATTGTGGCGCTCACCTGCACGGTGCCAAACACGCATACGACCATCATTGGCACCAAGGCAGAAGCGACTCTCATCGCTGAAGACGACACGTCTCCATTCGTCCCTCCATTCACGCCTGTCGCGACACCACTGGAGGCGGGCTGCACGATGTTGGGGCGTGAGCGGAAGACGGCCTAACGGTGTGCGGGACCGTAGCCCAGCTTCATGGAGATGGTTGCGAATGGTCCTCGCCGATACCCCAGGAGCAACAGTGTCCCTAATTTGCTGGGAAGTGGCGGTGCGGTCCCCTACGGCACTGCGTAGGATCCTACGGTCTTGGCGTGCATCCGTGCGTCGCTGCGGTCCGGTCCCAGGTCGACGGGCACGTGCACCTTCCGCCGACCACTGGCGACAACATCGATGTACTGTGGAGACCTCACGCCCCACGTGTTGAGCAATTCGGCGGTACGTCCACCCGGCCTCCCGCATGCCCACTATACGCCCTCGCTCAAAGTCCGTCAACTGCACATACGGTTCACGTCCACGCTGTCGCGGCATGCTACTAGTGTTAAAGACTGCGATGGAGCTCCGTATACCACGGCAAACTGACTGACACTGACGGCGGCGGTGCACAAATGCTGCGCAGCTAGCGCCATTCGACGGCCAACACCGCGGGTCCTGGTGTGTCCGCTGTGCCGTGCGTGTGATCATTGCTTGTACAGCCCTCTCGCAGTGTCCGGAGCAAGTATGGTGGGTCTGACACACCGGTGTCAATGTGTTCTTTTTTCCATTTCCAGGAGTGTACATGTTATAATGCATCTCCATTGGCAGTTGATGATGCATCCACCATAAGTGTTGGAGGTGCATCAGGAAATGGGTGAGCTCATAATGCAGCTTCTGCAGTAGTGGCTTTCACTCTGTTGAAGGATGCTTTCTTATCAGTCCACTGTAGCGCCTGGCAAGGGTTGAGGCAAACCTTCCAGCATTTCATTGAGAGAAGCTGCTAACACTGCATTATTTCACACATAGCACCAGAAACAAAATTGTCAATTCTAAGAAATGCCATAATTCATGTGTTGTAGTGAGCTGTGGAAAGTTTGAAACAGCTTAAACTCTGTCTTGAAGTGGCAGAATACCTTGTGCATAGATATGATACTCTAAAAATTTTACTTCTGTCACTCTAACATCACATTTTGAAAGATTACTCACTAAGCCATTTTCTTGCACCTAGTGAACAGTCGCTGTAGGCATACTAGATACTCTACCTCATTGGATAATAATACGAGCAGGTCATCAGTATAGACATGACAGAACTCTAAGTCTCTACATATTTCATCCATGACATACTGGAAAGCCTGTGCATCATTGCACATCCAAATGGCAAGTATGAGCGGAATCCAAACTGCAGTTTTGGGTATGTTTTCTTGTTCAATGGGTACATGATAAACAGCATGGACAAGATGTATTGTGGAGAAAACTGTCTTCCCATTAATGTTCACAGCAAAGTTTTTGATATGTAGAAGAGGGAAGTGATAGATATTATTCTGGTGTTTAGCTGACAATAGTCACCTTCTTCTTGTTAGGGACAATATGGAGTTATGAGGCCCAGCTACTATTTGAAGGATGACCAATTGCTTATGCAAACATGGAGGAGAACTCTACTTTGTGAACTTGAGTTTGTGTGGAGGTGACAGTAAGATTGTATGTGAACTGGTTGTCCTGGTATGGTGACAATGTGATGAACTGTTGAGTGTTTTATTGATGCTGGAGTAGGTGAAGGACATGTGCCTTCAGGGAAATGGCAGAGCAGGCCATTATATGGTGAATCACCAGCAGTCACCTTGATGCCAGCAAGACTGGCATTGTGTAGTGCGTGAGTAGACAACAATGTTTTAGAGTCAAGTAGATGTCAATGCCAAAGATCTGGGAGGAGGCTGTAAAGTGATAAGAAATATGCTCAAACTACTGGGGGTATCACTTCAATGACAAAGAATCTCCATACTAATTCATGTCAAAGTTTGAAGGATAAATGTTAGGAGACATGCTCATAAGTCTTGATGGAACAGTCATTTGCAGGATACAGGTGGCTGCCATCAGCATTTAGGCATCAGGACCTATGTTTATGAGTAACTGTAACTTAGTACACAGTTCTGCTGTCTGGTTTGAAATCAGCCACTGTTGCTACTGATTTCCAGCAGCATTTTCCTTGTCACAGGATGGTCGACACTTTTTACAGTTCCAAATTGTCTGTGATACCAGCAGATATTCTCCCTGGAGGGTGAATACTTGTTTCTGCATGAAGTTGAATGCTCGTTTCTGCAAGAATATTGTCATTGTTGCAACACATGTGGAGCACTATATTTTTAAGTCTGTGGCTTGTTTACATAGTTCACTTACTTGTTCTAGCAGTGCTTTGTCTTAGTAGAGATGGTTATGACACCTTTAATGGATACATATCAATTATTGTGTCAGCAGTTTGATCAACAGTTTCAAGATCACCATTGATAACTGTGAGTATTTTGTGTGCAGCTGTAGGCAAGACCAACAGCCATATATTTCACAGAAAATCATCATTAATTGCATCACCTGATAGTGAGCAAAGATGATGAAGTATTTGGGATGGTGTGCAGTTACAGACTTTCTAAGTGGTGAACCGTTTTTGAAGTTGCTTGGCTTCTGACTGCAGTATGCACATTGCAAGCACCTGCTTGATGGAAGTCTACTTTTCAGTGCCTGATGGTGAAGCTAGGCTGTTGTACTTTTGTAGCCATTTGATCATTAACTGCAGCCTCCACATAAATATATGTAGTTTCATCTGAGGTGATGTGGACTGAGAGAAATTGTCTCTCAAGTTGGGCAAACCATCAAACTGTATTTTCCAACTGACCAGAAGGGCAAGTTTTCACCACAGCCAGACTAAGGTTCACATTTGCCGCTCTTGTCAATGTGCTTCCAGGACTCTATGTGTACGTCATGGTAGACATTAAATATTTGACATGGTTGTTCATAATTAGTTTCAAGTGGTGCAGTTAACACAAAAACTTATGTAAGATGCATTTCATCATTTCAGTATGCAATTCAGTTTTTGGGCATACAAAGCAATTGTTCTGGAATTTGATTTGCAAATTTGGTGTTACCAAATTTAGTGTGGAAATACAGTTTATTCAACACAACATAAATAGTTTGTTACATCATGCAATTGTAAACTGCAAAGAACATCTATGTATGTTTTGTAGTTCAAAGAAAACATGAACAGTCAGAGTCTCCACTACACATAAAATGTAACAGATGATTTACTGCCTTTATAGATATGACTGATTAAATGATATGTCAGAAGTTTTGTTTCTGGATCTAAGGCTTTAATCATTTCACCTGTGCTGTTAGCAATACCACTATCCTTCTTTTATTTCAAACCATTTAATGCCTTTTCAAATTCTTTTGTAATGTCATGCCTCATTTCCATTTTTTCTACTTTTTCTCCATCCATTTTGCTTAATTGTTCTGTCTCATAATAAAACTTTTCAATATATTGTTTCCATCTGTTGGCTATGTCCTCATCATCTATAAAAAATTCCCTCCTTGGAGCAGATTGAATTTATTTGGTTTTTTTTCCCTGGTTTCTTATCTGGTCATGTGTCTGTAATATTAATTAATTTTGTGACATGTGGCTTGTAATCATTATACTTTAGCTCTTTTTGCTTTTCCATTAAATAATTTTCTTAGTCTACTTTATTTGAGTTCATTTTCTTTCTTTTGAACTTTAGCCTGTGTCCTGTTAATGCTGTTATGTGATCATTTATCTGTGGTTCCCTAGGTTCATTTTGTGAGGGACTAGTTTTGTCCTTTGCTACTTCCTAAGTAGTTATTATTGCCATTTTTAGATTTTCCCAACAGAGGTTTATTGTTTGACCTATATTGTCTTTCAGTTATAACTTCAATGAATTTCTATAGTAAAGAAACTTCCTGGCAGATTAAAACTATGTGCTGGATCGAGACTCGAACTCGGGACCTTTGCCTTTCGCTGGCAAGTGCTCTACCAACTGAGCTACCCAAGCATGACTCACACCCCTGAAAGAAAGGAGTGCTAGTTCTACAAGGTTCGCAGGAGAGCTTCTGTAAAGTTTGGAAGGTAGGAGATGAGGTATTGGCAGAAGTAAAGCTGTGAGGACTGGGCGTGAGTCATGTTTGGGTAGCTCAGTTGGCAGAGCACTTAGATTAGATTAGATTAGATTAATACTAGTTCCATGGATCATGAATACGATATTTCGTAATGATGTGGAACGAGTCGAATTTTCCAATACATGACATAATTAGGTTAATTTAACAATATACTTAAGTTAATATAACAACTTTATTTTATTGTGTTTTTTTCTTTATTTTTTATTTTTATTTTTTTATTTTATTTTTATTTTTTATTTTTTTTAATATTTTTTTGTTTTTTTTTCTTAATTTATATCTAAAAATTCCTCTATGGAGTAGAAGGAGTTGTCATTCAGAAATTCTTTTAATTTCTTCTTAAATACTTGTTGGTTATCTGTCAGACTTTTGATACTATTTGGTAAGTGACCAAAGACTTTAGTGCCAGTATAATTCACCCCTTTCTGTGCCAAAGTTAGATTTAATCTTGAATAGTGAAGATCATCCTTTCTCCTAGTATTGTAGTTATGCACACTGCTATTACTTTTGAATTGGGTTTGGTTGTTAATAACAAATTTCATAAGAGAGTATATATACTGAGAAGCTACTGTGAATATCCCTAGATCCTTAAATAAATGTCTGCAGGATGATCTTGGGTGGACTCCAGCTATTATTCTGATTACACGCTTTTGTGCAATAAATACTTTATTCCTCAGTGATGAATTACCCCAAAATATGATGCCATATGAAAGCAATGAGTGAAAATTGGCGTAGTAAGCTAATTTACTAAGATGTTTATCACCAAAATTTGCAATGACCCTTATTGCATAAGTAGCTGAACTCAAACGTTTCAGCAGATCATCAATGTGTTTCTTCCAATTTAATCTCTCATCAATGGACACACCTAAAAATTTGCAATATTCTACCTTAGCTATATGCTTCTGATTAAGGTCTATATTTATTAATGGCGTCATACCATTCACTGTACGGAACTGTATGTACTGTGTCTTATCAAAATTCAGTGAGAGTCCATTTACAAGGAACCATTTAGTAATTTTCTGAAAGACAGTATTGACAATTTCATCAGTTAATTCTTGTTTGTCAGGTGTGATTACTATACTTGTATCATCAGCAAAGAGAACTAACTTTGCCTCTTCATGAATATAGAATGGCAAGTCATTAATATATAATAAGAACAACAAAGGACCCAAGACTGACCCTTGTGGAACCCCATTCTTGATAGTTCCCCAATTTGAGGAATGTGCTGATCTTTGCATGTTACGAGAACTACTTATTTCAACTTTCTGCACTCTTCCAGTTAGGTACGAATTAAACCATTTGTGCACTGTCCCACTCATGCCACAATACTTGAGCTTGTCTAGCAGAATTTCATGATTTACACAATCAAAAGCCTTTGAGAGATCACAAAAAATCCCAATGGGTGGTGTTCGGTTATTCAGATCATTCAAAATTTGACTGGTGAAAGCATATATGGCATTTTCTGTTGAAAAACCTTTCTGGAAACCAAACTGACATTTTGTTAGTACTTCATTTTTACAGATATGTGAAGCTACTCTTGAATACATTACTTTCTCAAAAATTTTGGATAAAGCTGTTAGAAGGGAGATTGGACGGTAATTGTTGACATCAGATCTATCCCCCTTTTTATGCAAAGGTATAACAATAGCATATTTCAGTCTATCAGGGAAAATGCCCTGTTCCAGAGAGCTATTACACAGGTGGCTGAGAATATTACTTATCTGTTGAGAACAAGCTTTTAGTATTTTGCTGGAAATGCCATCAATTCCATGTGAGTTTTTGCTTTTAAGCAAGTTTATTATTTTCCTAATTTCAGAGGGAGAAGTGGGTGAGATTTCAATTGTATCAAATTGCATAGGTATAGCCTCTTCCATTAACAGCCTAGCATCTTCTAATGAACACCTGGATCCTACTATATCCACAACATTTAGAAAATGATTATTAAAAATATTTTCAACTTCTGACTTTTTGTTCGTAAAGTTTTCATTCAATTTGATGGTAATACTGTCTTCCTCTGCTCTTGGTTGACCTGTTTCTCTTTTAATAATATTCCAAATTGTTTTAATTTTATTATCAGAGTTGCTGATTTCAGACATGATACACATACTCCTGGATTTTTTAATAACTTTTCTTAATATAACACAGTAGTTTTTATAATTTTTGATAGTTTCTGGGTCACTACTCTTCCTTGCTGTCAGATACATTTCCCTTTTCTGGTTACAAGATATTTTTATACCCTTAGTAAGCCATGGTTTGTTACAAGGTTTCTTACGAGTATATTTAACTATTTTCTTGGGGAAGCAGTTTTCAAATGCATTTACAAAAATGTCATGAAATAAATTATATTTTAAATTGACATCAGGTTCACGGTACACCTCATCCCAGTCTAACTGCTGTAGGCTTTCCCTGAAATTTGCAATTGTTAAATCGTTGACTGGACGTACTACTTTGGAGGACTGTTTAGTATTGCTGAATGGAGCTATGTCATATATTGTAACTAGCTGTGCACCATGATCAGAAAGACCATTCTCAACAGGCTGAGCATTTATCTGGTTTAACTTATCTTGGTCTATAAAGAAGTTATCTATCAGTGAGCTGCTATCCTTTACCACCCGAGTAGGAAAATCAATAACGGGTGTCAAATTGAAAGAACCGAGTAATACTTCAAGGTCATTTTTCCTATTACCCTCTTTCAGAGAATCTACATTGAAGTCCCCACAAATAATAATTTGCTTCCCCCTGTCTGACAGATAGCACAACAAGGAGTCCAAATTTTTCAGAAATAGATGAAAATTTCCTGATGGGGACCTGTATACAGTAACAATTATAAATGTGCCTTTATTTAATTTAAGCTCACAGGCACATGCTTCTATATGTTTCTCTACACAAAACTTTTTTGTTTCTATACTTTTTGCACAATGATAACTTTTGACATATATGGCAACTCCTCCTTTCTCCATATTTTCTCTCATTACATGTGCAGAGAGCTTATATCCACTTACATTTACCTTATCCATATCAGTAACAATGTGATGCTCAGACAGGCATAGTATATCTATTTCATTCTCAGCTTCTAAATCTTCTAAACAAACCAGAAGCTCATCTACTTTATTCTTTAAACTCCCAATATTTTGATGAAATATACTTACATTATTTTTAATTATACTTTTATGAGAACCTTTCCTTATTCTAACATTTGCAGTACTCTCCTGTCTGAGTTTCTCATTGTGCTTAGGCCTAGTTCCTATACCAGTGGTCACACGGTGTTCAGAGAGGCAGATTATGTCAACTGGGTTGGGTGACTTTAATTCATCAATGCAATTACCTAGGACTGAGATACAAATTGGTGGAGATAAAATTTCTGGTGATTGGTGAAAATTTACAATTGATAGCTGTGATTGGTGATCCAATGTGCTAGAATTGTGCTGTTTAATTTCTTTCCTAAACTGAAGATTTGTTTCAATCCTGACCTCTCGTAGAACTTGACATCTTTCTGTCTTACCTATCCTAAAAAAGGTGCTGCTCCAACACCTGTAACCACTGGTATTTTACCATTCATGGCAGTGCCTCCCCCCCTTAAATTTCCTGCTATTACCCCAGCCAGTTTCCCCTTCCCTTTCCTGTTGAGATGTAGGCCGTGAGATGTTGCCCGTGAAAGGCAAAGGTCCCGACTTCGAGTCTCGGTCTGGCACACAGTTTTAATCTGCCAGGAAGTTTCATATCAGTGCACAGTCTGCTGCAGAGTGAAAATCTCTTTCTGGAATTTCTATAGTTTTCTGTGCTACTCAGTGTTTTTAATTTATCTATTGTTCAACTTTTTGGCTATCTTTTGAACTAGCGATTTGTATTCAGTTTTTGGTTTTATCCATGAAAACCATCCTCTTGGGTGGTTCTGATATTATGTATTTCTGATGAAAAGCTCTCTTTTTATGCAAAAATTGAAAGACCTTTTTCCTCTTTTATTTCTAATTCCTAATCTATACCTTCCTGTCATTTCAGCTTCTTGTGTTTCTCCTCCCACAGTATTTCAGTTACCCACAGTAATAAGATTATTTATGTCTAACACTTATAGCAAAACTTACTCCAGGTGTTTGTACACATCTTCTTATTTTATTTATTTTATATTCCACATCCAGACTACAGAAAATAAATTTTAAACTAAACAAAAATCAGCAATGTTCATAAATATATAGATTATGACAATATAAACATGGAATTGTGTATCCAATCTTTTTTGTCATTGACTGTCAGTAAGTGGATGTTTTAAGACATTTTTTAGGAAAACCATACACATCACAACTTAAAATATATTCCATAGTCTGTTCCATTCCACAATCACCTGGGATCTTTGGCTAGTCCCCACTTCACCATTAATTGTCTGCATTGTCCAAATCTGGTTCGTAGTCTGTTCAGTGCAATCCAGTGGCTCCATGGTAGCTCGAAGCCTGGCACTTGCACTGTTGGGTCAGGCACCAGGCTGCTGTTCTTCACAGCTATCCACTGTCACTCTTCTCTCTGTGCAGTCCTTTCATCCTTGGGTGTTGCTTCATCCATACTGAATGGTTTTTGGGATTTGAGACAGTCTTCAGTAGGAAAATATTGGTGGATGCGTAGGGTTTGATTGACAATGACTGATATAGCTACCCACTGAGCTGCTGATTGTCATCAGATGTGTGGAGGTTCATAATGTGATAGGACTGGAAGCCAGACAATGGGGGTTGGTTGTAGTGTTCCCAAGATCATGATCACCATGTCCAAATGTTGTTATATTTGCTTGAATGACAGTTAAATCTACTGGTTCTGCTTTCTGTTTAATTATTATTATTATCCTTCTCAGAGGCAACAGAGGAGTAATTTACCAAGTTTCCAGAGTTAGACACCTAATTGAAAATTGCAGTGATAGCAGAAAGATCCAACTGTAGTCTATTTAGGCATAGAAAAAGCTGACAACATTGTTTCAAAGAGCAGTATCTCAGAATGTTTGCATAAACTAGAGCTTCCAAGTTCTCTAATTTGGAGGGTCCAAAAACTGTGAAATCAGTGTACAGTAGAAAAAGAGAAGCATACAACAAGATATTGCACTATTCACAGTATATATCATTGCACTAATGGACTGAATTATTAAAGAAATTAAAAAGCTGTAGAATCTGGAGATTTGACTGGATTGGATTCTGCTGGTGATATTTGCCTTCTTACGAGAGACAAAACAAGAGATTCAGAGGAAATCATATTGCTGGACTAATAAATTTAATGAGTACAAGTTAACTGTGAGTAAGAAGAAAAATGTAAAAATGAAATTGAGCAGAACACTTGGTTAATGTAACCTTAGACTCCTTGGAGAAAGAATTGACTGTCTAGAAAGCTTTACTTATCTTAGATGCATTGTATCAAACCAGGAACTGCTGAGCTAGAAGTTCAGAACAGAGTGTCAGAAGATTCCATGTTCTTGTATCCAATATGAAGACTAGTGCGGTATACAGCAGTTCCCATAAAAGCCAAACAAGCAATGTCCAAATCATATCTTGTGCCAATCATAACATATGGCTTGTAGGACAATGTGTTATGAAAAAGGTGCATCAGCAAACTACAATGATGCAAAATCAATTCTTTATAATCTAGTATGCAAAAAAACAATAAGAGACAAGAAATTTGTGCATTAGGAGTGACATGCAAATGACCTACGCAATGGAGAAAAGATTATGCATTGCATGGTTGAAATGGTTTGAGCATATGCAAAGGATGTAAGAGACTAGCACCCATAGGCATTAATTGGAAATGACAGTACATAGAGGAAGACCTATTGGAGAACCCAGAAGAAGGTGGCTAGACCAAACACGTGAATACCTTCTTCAGAAAGGAGCAACACTGCAAGATGTAAAAAGAGAAGATGCTTGTAATGACTGAAACAGATTAATGCATATTGTCCACAAGTTGTGTCCAGTTCTCTGGAAGGATCCCAAGATGATAATGATGACTTCCTGTCACTATGCAGCAATTAGCTTTTGACTCATTTTTTCCCCATTCCATTGAGAATATTACACCAGCTCTAGTTATTTTGTTTTAGTTGACTGAGTATAGTACATGGAAATTGTCCAAACCAGAAATCTTCTTTGACTCATCCCTAATACAAGAGAGGTGTAAGAATGTACCCACATAATTACAGATCAGTATCCTTAACACCAGTTTTCTCAGAATTCTTGAACACATTCTGAGTTTCAATATAATAAATTTCTATGAGACAGAAAAGCTTCTGTCCACAAATCAGCACAGATTTAGGAAACAACACTTGTATGAAACTCAACTTATCCTTCCTCACATGATATCCTGACAACCATGGATTGAGGACAACAGCCAGATTCCACATACCTAGATTTCCAGAAAGCTTTTTACATGGTGTCCCATTACAGAGTGCTGACAAAGGTCTGAGCATATGGATTACGTTCCCAGATTTGTGAATCACTCAAAGATTTTTTAAGTAATACAACCCAGCATGTTGTCCTCAACAGTGAGTATTCATCAGAGAAAGGGGTAGCATCAGGAGTGCCCCAGGGAAGTGTGGTAGGATGGCTCTTACTCTTTATATATGTGATTGATCTGACAGACAGTGTGAATAGCAAATTATTGCTGTTTGCTGATGATGCTGTGGTGTAGTGAACATGTAGTCATTGAGTGACTGAAGAATACAAAGTGACTTAGACAGAATTTATAGTTGATGTGATGAATGACACTAAATGTAGAAAAATGTAAGTTATCATGGATGAGCAAGAAAACCAATCCTACAATGTTTGAATACAGCATTAGTAGCATGGTGCTTGACCCAGTCACACTGATTAAATATGTATGCATAACATTGCAAAAAGATGTGAAATGGAATGAGTCAGTCAGGTTGGTTATGGGGAAGGTGAATGCTTGACTTCATTTTATTGGAAGAAATTTTGATAACAAAAGTGTAGCTGATCTGTAAAGGACACAGTGTGTAGAACACCAGTGTGACCCATTCTTAAGTACTGCCCAGGTGTTTGGGATCCTCACCATGTCAGCTTAAAGCTTATATGCCTTCTAGTATTACAGGTGATTCAAAAATATTTCTGTTTGCTGATGACACCAGCTTGATAGTGAAGGATCTTGTGTGTAATATTGAAACAGTAACAAATAATGTAGTTCATGAAATAAGTTCGTGGCTTGTGGAAAATAATTTGATGCTAAATCACAGTAAGACTCAGTTTTTACAGTTTCTAACTCACAATTCAACTAGAACCGATATTTTGATCAGACAGAATAGGCATATTATAAGCGAGACGGAACACTTCAAGTTCCTAGGCGTTCGGATAGATAGTAAGCTGTTGTGGAAAGCCCATGTCCAGGATCTTGTTCAGAAGCTAAATGATGCTTTTTTTACCATTAGAACAGTATCTGAAATAAGTGACACTTCAACACGAAAAATAGTCTACTTCGCATATTCTCATACGCTTATGTCGCATGGTATTATTTTTTGGGGTAATTCTTCTGATTCAAAAAGGGTATTTTTGGCTCAAAAACGGGCTGTTCGAGCTATATGTGGTGTAAGTTCGAGAACCTCTTGTCGACCCCTATTCAAAAATCTGGGAATTCTGACATTGCCCACACAGTATATATATATTTTTAATGTCGTTTGTTGTTAGCAATATTAGCCTATTCCCAAGAGTTAGCAGCTTTCACTCAGTTAATACTAGGCAGAAATCAAATCTGCATGTAGCATGCACTTCCTTGACTCTTAAGCAGAAAGGAGTGCAGTATTCTGCTGCATCCATTTTCAATAAGCTACCACAAGAACTCAAAAATCTTAGCAGTAGCCTAAACTCTTTTAAGTCTAAAATGAAGAGTTTCCTCATGGCTCACTCCTTCTATTCTGTCGAGGAGCTCCTGGAAGAGCTAAAAAATTAAGCAAATTCCAATGTTACATTGTTGATTTTCTTCATTTAAACTTACGACTTGTCACCTGAATATGTTTTTTTTATATTTCATTTTATCTGTTTCTAATATCGTGTTATAATTTCATGTATTGACTCGTTCCATGACCATGGAGACTTCTCCTTAATTTGGTCCCATGGAACAATAAATAAATAAATAAATAAATAAAAATAAAGACATTGAAGCAATTTGGAGGCATGCTGCTAAAGTTGTTACTGGTAGGTTTTCATCAGTGTGCAAGTATGATGGAGATGCTTCATGAAATAAAGTGGGAATCCCTGGAAGGAACATGACTCTCTTTTCATGACGTATGGTTGTGGACATTCAGAGAACCAGCATTTGAGGCTGACTGCAGATCAGTTCTATTGCGGTCAATATACATATCACGTAAGGACCTTGAAGATAACATGAGAGAAATTAGGACACTTACAGAGGATTATAGACAGTTGTTTTTCCCTTGCCTTATTTGTGAGTGGAACAGGAAAGTAAATGACTAATAGTGGTATGTAATACCCTCCACCATGCAGCATGCAGTGGCTGATAGATTATATATGTAGAGGTATATCTAGTTTTAGCCTCGTCATCTCCCATTTTATGTTCTCCGGTTTACCTCATGCTATAAGTGCTCTAAAAATCCATGTTGCTAATTGCTTTAATCTTATTTTAGTCTTGGTTACCATTATTAAGCTCCTCTGAGGCTGCCCCCATCTGGATATTTGAATGAGGGACTATTTTATCTCCAGAAAATTTAGTCGCAGCAGAAGGAGTAAAAGTTACAAATGCTTCGCTGCAGCAGTATGACTTACATGTTTGCTTCTTCTTGCTTTTCACAGCATAGTGACACACCCAGGTTGATAGTTACCATCTTCACCTCTGTGTTTGCTCTTCAGCTGTACTTGTTTTGTCTCCACATATTTTATTCATAACTTAGTTAGATAATATTTCTTCTGTGTACTTCATGACTAATATTCTTTCATTTGGAGTGAAAAGTAAACATTGATTTTATACAATTTATACGTAACAAATTATAATCGTTTAGTAGCAAATGTAATGTTCAGAAAGGTTCCTTTATTTCAGGTGAAGCTGTATTTGTCATTGTTGACGAAGCACTAAAAACTGTAGGCTGTGAGGGAATGCAGTTCTCTGACGCACAGACAGCAGCAATACCACGCCGTTCACCAAATGAACAGCCATCGTGCAGTTACAAAAATTTTGTTCCTTATCACAATTTCCTTACAGATACATTTACAGCTCTTGGCATTTGTCTACAGATCTTTATTGAAAACTGTGTTAAACAGGTTAACATGAAAACTGCTGTTTTTTCTGACAATGATAAAGTTAAATATACTTCAGCAGTTTCAAAATGGTTTTCTGAAAACCCATGGATGATGGTAAGCAGTTATCTTTATCATAACAGAATGAGTTTAATGTTTTGAAATTGGTAATACTAACACTGTTAAATCTTATATGCCTTATAATTATCATTTTGTGATATTAAGTCATACTCTCCCAGTTCATGTGTATTAGTAATGTAATGAGAAAGGCTGTATGAAGTTGCAGATGATACAGTGCTAACTCAACAGGAAGTCACCTTTTCTAGAATAATGTGAAAGTTGACACAGGAAATACAATTACCCAATAGTGTGTAAGCTGTGAAACAGTCAACAGCTTCTCAAGAGGGCTTGACACTTTGTGCCCTGAGATGAAGGACCTCCTATCCAAAACTTTACACTCATGACCAGAATTAATATTCCATGACCCACCCAGCTGATGTAATAGCCTAATTCAACCCTGTGTCTTCCTCATTCACAGTGTTACACCACATAGGTCATTTTGCTATGGACAGTATAGATGCAAGTCCTGTACCATCCACCAACCCACCATCTCCTACTGCAGTCCATTCACAGGCATTTCCTATCTTATCAAATCTAGGGCCATGTGCAAAAGCAGCCATATGATATATCAGCTGTACTAAAGTTACTGTGCTGTGTTTTATGTGAGTCTGAAAGCTAATGAACTGTCTACCTAAAGCATGCCCACTGCCAAACTGTGGCTATCCATAAGGTCGACTGACTAGCTGCTGAAGATGTTCTGCCCAGCTGTTGAACATACTGCATTCCGCAACATCAGTGATTTCAACAGCTGGTTCAATGCCAATTCAATTTATATCAACCCCTTCCTATGTCTCCTCTCTTTGCTTCTTCAAGCGACAGCTCTTCTGAGCCTGAAACTTCACTAACTCCACCCATACACCTTATTTTTTTTTTCCCATGCCTCTCCTATCATTTTCCATCCCATGCGTCCCCTGTTCAGCCATTGTACTCACTTTGATGTAAATTTTCTGTCCTTATCCCATCTTCTCAGTTTTCTGATTCGTACCCTTTTATTCAATTCTCATTTTACTACTGATGCTAAGAGCAACATATCACCCTCTGCTGCTCTCCAAACCTAGCTAACTTCCCCTTGTTCCACACATACTTACCTCAACCAATTCCCACACTCCTTCCCTCTATCTCACACAGCCAGCTAGGGCCACTGTTTATAAAACAACCAATATAACTGTAGTGTTTGTTATGTAGCTATATAATCATGAGAACTAGTCATAAAGTTTTGATTCTCACCTTGAAAAATAAAGCTGTGACTATGAAACTTGATGATGATTGTTGTTTTTGTTGTCTTCAGTCCTGAGACTGGTTTGATGCAGCTCTCCATGCTACTCTATCCTGTGCAAGCTTCTTCATCTCCCAGTACTTACTGCAACCTACATCCTTCTGAATCTGCTTAGTGTGTTCATCTCTTGGTCTCCCTCTACGATTTTTACCCTCCACACTGATGATGATATTTCTCTACATATTGACCATTCAGTGAGACATGACTCCCAACAGATATGATGTGGCAGAGACCTTGATTGTAGAAGTCTGCAGTTTGGCTGTTCAGGAAATGTCCTAAGTCAAAAATCACCTCTCCGTTACTCTTGTAATGTCTATCACACAATGGTTTCTTCATCTGAGAAAAGAATGAGCTGGCTGAAGCAAAAACATGCCCTTGGACATCTCCTGGCTAAAGTGGTCATCTGGGTTGGCCCAATACAGCTGATTCCTGTTGACTGCTACTACAAATTGGTGGATTTTTTGAATAGGAGTGAGCAGTTGCTGAAATTAGTGGATGGTACCTTTTGTCATGTTCAAAATTTCTTTCAGGAAAATCAAGACTGAAATAATGTAAAAGTGATGTAACAAACAGAAAATATCACAAATTAATACTGAATCCATAGAACCAGTTGGTGAATTTTCATTTGCAGTGTAGCTGAAGATGACTTGGTATCTTCCAGAAAAATATATAAATGAGTACAAATGGCCTTGAGTGCTTTTGATAAAACCAGAATAGAATTTTTTAAATGTAGGTTTTTAGGTGTCTGAAAACGAAATGGCCATTAGTGTGAATTATGAGTTGTGAGTTACAACACTGAGAAATTGACTTTAAATATGAAAGGAATTCAGTAAATGAGAGTTGCTTAGTAAGTAGTAGAGAGAACATGTTGGGAATTATTTGGAGGAACAGGAAAACAAACAAATGTGTCAGGGAACAGACTGACATGAAAGACTTAATTCTAGTGGTAATGAATATTAAACAGAGGTCCATGAGACACATGGGCAGGCAAATGGATAGAAAATCTTTGTTGAATTCCAAGATATAAGACAAGGCAATGATGTTGACCTAGTAGTAGGTGGTTACATCAAATTAAAAAACATGTAAGAACAACATCAATGCCTATCACTGAAAATAATAATACACTGAAAAATGTTGAGAAGGTCATTCTCCAACACTGGATGACTGACCTGTAGCACAAATCTTGAACCTTGGATTCCCAGAATATTTATAAATGCTTTAGGGCAAGTAATTGGCTGTGTTGGTAACACTTGTACCTTTTTAACGTACTGAGATATTACGGGGGAAAAAAAGAAAGGAAAGATCACTTAGCAAGATGACATAATCGCCATTTACAGTTTCTTCAGGTGCAGCTGATTGCAATGGAATCAGATGGCACATTGGTTGATAATGAACATGTGTTTAGGAAAATTAAGATACACAGCATTATTCTAAAATTCTTATTTTTGCTTGATTTGTTCAAAAAATTTCAGCCCAGTAGTGGGTAGGCTTGTGTAACAATACTATACTTGACTATAAAATTATGAACAAGAATTGTTGGCAAGTACTTACCTTCAATTTCTGAAATAGTAAGGTATTATTTTTTTTATTTTTGATGTATTCACTTTTTTCATTATACAAATCCAGTCAGTTTAGCACTTCAAAGACCATCTTCTGAGGTAATGGGCAGCATTTAGTAAACTAGTGCTCATGTATTGTTGGGAGTTGATAGCACATGAACACTTGTTCATCAAATGCTCCCCACAGTACCTGAAGATGTCTTTTGAAGGCCTAAACCAGTTATGATTGTATCACAAAAAAGTGATTGTGTCAAATATCTTACAATAAATCAAATCACTGCTATGCAAACAGAACGTGGTTTTCGCAAAGGGGTGAAATATCAGTAATTCTAATGGACATGCCTTCAGAACTAATAGTATCTTCTTTCTAGGAAAAGAAGGAAGCATCTGTTGCAGAATGTTGAGGTCACTCACACCCTGACTTGAGGACAAGGAGAGATAAAGATATTTGTCCCCCTTTTGTCACAACATATGCCTCTCTCATCCTGGGGTCTGAGTCACCTGCTCTTCCTTTTCAACCTTCCCCAACCTATCCCTTCCTCCTCTAAGGAAGAAGGTGCTAGTAGTTCTAAAAGCTAGGATACTTTCATATATTTTTTTATATATATCTAGCAGCAGTAATAAATATTTCAATTCCTGAACACAAATATAAGCCAGCAATTCTGGTTCATAATTTTGCACAGTTTTATATGAATGCAAGAAGTTGTGGAACTATTTCATTATCATGTCATTTAAGTCCACTGATAAACTTGTTTTGAAAGCCTCTAACTACAATCATTCAGTTCCATTAAAAAAGTTGTCTTTATTTGTAGAAGTTTGTAAGTTTTATTAATAATAACATATGTTACTATGTTTCAGGTGAAACAGTACTTGATTTCTGAGACAAATTTGGCAGAAGTTGACACAAAACTTGGTTCAGAAATAACAGTCTGTAATAAACCAACAATAAATGATTTTGATCTAGTGTTAACTGACACTTTAGATCAGAAACGAAGGGTGGCAATGAAGAATGACGGTTTCATGATTCTGAATTCAAACTCCAGTAGTCTACCTACAGAAATGAAAGTACTTTCAAAGATTTCTTCAAGGGATGGAACATACATATACTTGCTCCAAAAGGAAGTAAGTACACTTGACTTGTATTCTGAAGACACAAGCATGACTATGGAAATACCAATGTACAAAATGCCATGTTTCATATGTAAGTATGCATATCTTTAAAAACTCAGTAATCAGTCTTTGACTAATGTCTTTACAAAACATTTGAATCAGTCTTTAAGAAAAATCTAATGACATTTGGGAAAAAAGTCTCTAGTTTCATATTTACTAAGAGATAAATTTTCTGGCGCAATCTACAGTTAATTCATTCTATAAAACATATCTTAATAATTTATAACTTTATAATAAGCAAGAATTTTACTTCTTTTCTCATGATAATGGTCCTTATTTTCTCTTGTTTGAATAGTTGTAGTGTATCATTTGGAATTGATAATTTTTTGCTTTCCCTGACTGTCTGGTCAGAGATTTTGTTATACTACTAATCTAAATGGACAAGGACATACCAGTCCAAGAATATCTGGGAGAAATGGAGAGCCAGCCAATTGATACACAGTATGACTCAAAGAAATAACAATCAGTTATTTGTAAACTCAAGCAAGTATCGCCCATTCAATGTACATAATATTGATTGTATCATTACTAGCCTTCTGTAACTTATTAATCCACATTATCAGATTCTATTAATTTGGATCATATTTTCTTTCGAAAAGCCTACCTGGTTACACAATCCAGACTCAGTGTGTGTTCTGTCACTAATATTTGCTGAAACATGTGTCTGTCTCCCTCTATAGAATTATTCCCTAAATCAAACAATTCAAATGAACAGAATGTATTTATCTATGATAACTGGTAACCATATGTATTATAATACATAGATTATTACAAGTGTGAGCCACTAATTCTTTACCTGACATTTCAACTTGTGATTTAAAAAAAAATTTCATGGTGTTTGCTGGATGGCGAAACTAGATGATTTAATTTTGCTATGTGCAAAATCAGTACTAATTCTAGCTAAGATGTGAAACATACATACTGAATGCGACATCAGACAACTGCTTCAAATATGTAATTTAGAGTCTGCATGCAAAAGGAAATTTACAATCTTTTTTGCATGTGGACTCTAAATTAGCTGTGTTAGCTAAGAGACAGAAATTAGCAAGAATGATACTACTACACAGATGACAGCCACTAAAGGTAAAAATATCGTGAAGATAGCTAGAAGAGTAGTTGTGTTTGATAGGACTTCAGTATCTAAATAAGGATGAGCCTTTTAATCCAAAGTTTAAGATTCAGTCCTAGGATTTTTCTTATCTATATTCACTATTTCACCTCTGGAAATAATTTATACACCTTTCACCATTAAAATTGCTACACAACAAGGACAATGTGCAACTAACAGTGAAAATGGCAAGAAGGGTACTAAATTATTGTTTATGCAAATAATTAACATTTCAATTCAGCTGCTCATAGTAGGTAGGAGTAATGCCATCTACATTCTGTATGTAAGGAAAGATTATGCAATGTGTTTGTCAGTCAGAAAGTGCATTTGAATGTTTATTGTTTGTGAGAAGATCATGTTATGTGTCAAGGAGAAATGTCTACCAGCTTGTGTCGGAATTTGACAGTGGCAGAATTGTGCTCTGTTGACACTGCAATTAATCATTCAGCATATGCTGCTTATATTTATACGGATTCCATGGCTCTCATGCAAATATGGAATTGATGGATTCAGGAGCACCATACTCCATGCCATGCAGGAGCTCAGTGGCATCAAGTGACTTGTGGATGAGAATACATTGTTTGGCTGTACGGGATTGCACTGCCTCATGCACCTTGAGTCACAACACTTACAGTGTGATGATGTCTGGAGCACCACAGACTTTCAGATCAGTGACCATTGTTGGGGCTGCTCTTTATATTACACCAGAGACAGTTGTGCTAACATTGATGCAACAAACAATGTTGTGGGGAACATGAGTGGCACAATTTTGTCTTTTCATATGAGCTCCAAAAACTTGTACAAGGTCACATTGGACCTGCATGTGTGGGCAAGCTCTGAGAAGAACAAAATTTGCTAGATTGCATAAATCATCATCGTAATGGGCCTAACATATAGTGTAATGGTACAGTATGCCATTGAGCAAACAGTACAGTTACACCTGCTTCACCTAGCTGATAATTTGGACAACAGGCATCATGTTTGTGATGTATTAAGGCCGGTGACCATACCTACATTTGGGGTCTCCATGGCATTATCTCTTAACAAGATAACACAAAACTACATATTACACTTGTTTCCATGATCTTTCTTGATATAGGGGGTGTTCAACTGTTGTGCTGGAAAACGAGTTCTCCAGACATCTCAACCATTGAAAACATCTGACTGTGAATTGTTTAATGAATGGCACACCACCTTTACAATTGATTAACTCAGACATAGAGTTGAAGCAGCATGGAATGACACCAAAATGTGACATCCTTCCTCTGTTTGACTTGATGCCCAACCGGGTTAGAGCCAGTGACTCTGGCTGCCAGAGGTGGCAGGTCTATGTAATTAATTTTGTGTTTTGGTACACTCAAATCAGCTACAAATGCACTGATGTATTATTTCTGTTATACTCTGAGTGCACAAGTAAAAGTTAATTATTTCCTATCTTGCCTGGTGCTGCAATTTTAATAGGCATAAGTTTACATGCAAAAAATTTTTAGTTGTTCTGTGGTTCAGAGTTCTCATTAAACTATAGATTGTCAAACAACTTTCTGGGTAAGTCAAAAGCTCAGAGGAAGGCAACAGCATAACACCACCTCTGATAATACCATGTCTAATAAAGCATTATAGTTTTAAAACCAATATTCAGGATCATGAAAGCTTCACCTTAGAACCAACACACAGTCACTGACAATCCGTTTAAAATATCACTTGCAAAAATTTATATCAAGTTAAAAAAAAATCAGAAAAACTGTAGCTAAAGCTGAAACTGATATAAGCCATACTACAGAAAAATACATAACAAGTAAAGTAGTTCACTACAAAAGAGAATTGAGTTAAACTGTGAGAGAAAACTTAATATTAATTAATACCTCTATAACCCCCCCATGAACCATGGACCTTGCCGTTGGTGGGGAGGCTTGCGTGCCTCAGCGATAAAGATGGCCGTACCGTAGGTGCAACCACATCGGAGGGGTATCTGTTGAGAGGCCAGACAAACATGTGGTTCCTGAAGAGGGGCAGCAGCCTTTTCAGTAGTTGCAGGGGCAACAGTCTGGATGATTGACTGATCTGGCCTTGTAACATTAACCAAAACGGCCTTGCTGTGCTGGTACTGCGAACGGCTGAAAGCAAGGGGAAACTACAGCCGTAAATTTGCCCGAGGACACGCAGGTTTACTGTATGATTAAATGATGATGGCGTCCTCTTGGGTAAAATATTCCGGAGGTAAAATAGTCCCCCATTCGGATCTCCGGGCGGGGACTACTCAAGAGGACGTCGTTATCAGGAGAAAGAAAACTGGCATTCTACGGATCGGAGCGTGGAATGTCAGATCCCTTAATTGGGCAGGTAGGTTAGAAAATTTAAAAAGGGAAATGGATAGGTTAAAGTTAGATATAGTGGGAATTAGTGAAGTTCGGTGGCAGGAGGAACAAGACTTTTGGTCAGGTGATTACAGGGTTATAAATACAAAATCAAATAGGGGTAATGCAGGAGTAGGTTTAATAATGAATAAAAAAATAGGAGTGCGGGTTAGCTACTACAAACAGCATAGTGAACCCATTATTGTGGCCAAGATAGACACAAAGCCCACGCCTACTACAGTAGTACAAGTTTATATGCCAACTAGCTCTGCAGATGATGAAGAAATTGATGAAATGTATGATGAGATAAAAGAAATTATTCAGGTAGTGAAGGGAGACGAAAATTTAATAGTCATGGGTGACTGGAATTCGTCAGTAGGAAAAGGGAGAGAAGGAAACATAGTAGGTGAATATGGATTGGGGGGAAGAAATGAAAGAGGAAGCTGCCTTGTAGAATTTTGCACAGAGCATAACTTAATCATAGCTAACACTTGGTTCAAGAATCATAAAAGAAGGTTGTATACCTGGAAGAATCCTGGAGATACTAAAAGGTATCAGATAGATTATATAATGGTAACACAGAGATTTAGGAACCAGGTTATAAATTGTAAGACATTTCCAGGTGCAGATGTGGATTCTGACCACAATCTATTGGTTATGAACTGCAGATTGAAACTGAAGAAACTGCAAAAAGGTGGGAATTTAAGGAGATGGGACCTGGATAAACTGAAAAAACCAGAGGTTGTAGAGAGTTTCAGGAAGAGCATAAGGGAACAATTGACAGGAATGGGGGAAAGAAATACAGTAGAAGAAGAATGGGTAGCTCTGAGGGATGAAGTAGTGAAGGCAGCAGAGGATCAAGTAGGTAAAAAGACGAGGGTTAATAGAAATCCTTGGGTAACAGAAGAAATATTAAATTTAATTGATGAAAGGAGAAAATATAAAAATGCAGTAAATGAAGCAGGCAAAAAGGAATACAAACGTCTCAAAAATGAGATCGATAGGAAGTGCAAAATGGCTAAGCAGGGATGGCTAGAGGACAAGTGTAAGGATGTAGAGGCTTGTCTCACTAGGGGTAAGACAGATACTGCCTACAGGAAAATTAAAGAGACCTTTGGAGAGAAGAGAACCACTTGTATGAATATCAAGAGCTCAGATGGCAACCCAGTTCTAAGCAAAGAAGGGAAGGCAGAAAGGTGGAAGGAGTATATAGAGGGTTTATACAAGGGCAATGTACTTGAGGACAATATTATGGAAATGGAAGAGGATGTAGATGAAGATGAAATGGGAGATAAGATACTGCATGAAGAGTTTGAAAGAGCACTGAAAGACCTGAGTTGAAACAAGGCCCCGGGAGTAGACAACATTCCATTACAACTACTGATGGCCTTGGGAGAGCCAGTCATGACAAAACTCTACCATCTGGTGAGCAAGATGTATGAGACAGGCGAAATACCCTCAGACTTCAAGAAGAATATAATAATTCCAATCCCAAAGAAAGCAGGTGTTGACAGATGTGAAAATTACCGAACTATCAGTTTAATAAGTCACAGCTGCAAAATACTAATGCGAATTCTTTACAGACGAATGGAAAAACTGGTAGAAGTGGACCTCGGGGAAGATCAGTTTGGATTCCGCAGAAATGTTGGAACACGTGAGGCAATACTAACCTTACGACTTATCTTAGAAGAAAGATTAAGAAATGGCAAACCTACGTTTCTAGCATTTGTAGACTTAGAGAAAGCTTTTGACAACGTTAACTGGAATACTCTCTTTCAAATTCTGAAGGTGGCAGGGGTAAAATACAGGGAGCGAAAGGCTATTTACAATTTGTACAGAAACCAGATGGCAGTTATAAGAGTCGAGGGGCATGAAAGGGAAGCAGTGGTTGGGAAAGGAGTGAGACAGGGTTGTAGCCTCTCCCTGATGTTATTCTATCTGTATATTGGGCAAGCAGTAAAGGAAACAAAAGAAAAATTCGGAGTAGGTATTAAAATTAATGGAGGAGAAGTAAATACTTTGAGGTTCGCCGATGACATTGTAATTCTGTCAGAGACAGCAAAGGACTTGGAAGAGCAGTTGAACGGAATGGACAGTATCTTGAAAGGAGGATATAAGATGAACATCAACAAAAGCAAAACGAGGATAATGGAATGTAGTCAAATTAAATCGGGTGATGCTGAGGTGATTAGATTAGGAAATGAGACACTTAAAGTAGTAAAGGAGTTTTGCTATTTAGGGAGTAAAATAACTGATGATGGTCGAAGTAGAGAGGATATAAAATGTAGACTGGCAATGGCAAGGAAATCGTTTCTGAAGAAGAGAAATTTGTTAACATCGAGTATAGATTTAAGTGTCAGGAAGTCGTTTCTGAAAGTATTTGTATGGAGTGTAGCCATGTATGGAAGTGAAACATGGACGATAACCAGTTTGGACAAGAAGAGAATAGAAGCTTTCGAAATGTGGTGCTACAGAAGAATGCTGAAGATAAGGTGGGTAGATCACGTAACTAATGAGGAGGTATTGAATAGGATTGGGGAGAAGAGAAGTTTGTGGCACAACTTGACTAGAAGAAGGGATCGGTTGGTAGGACATGTTTTGAGGCATCAAGGGATCACAAATTTAGCATTGGAGGGCAGCGTGGAGGGTAAAAATCGTATAGGGAGACCAAGAGATGAATACACCAAGCAGATTCAGAAGGATGTAGGTTGCAGTAGGTACTGGGAGATGAAGAAGCTTGCACAGGATAGAGTAGCATGGAGAGCTGCATCAAACCAGTCTCAGGACTGAAGACCACAACAACAACAACCTCTATAACAAGGGATTTACAAGAAGCAATGAAAGATCAATCAAAACCATAGCAGACAGAATCTGAAATCTCATCTTAAGTATTTAATATTAAGTTCATGCCTGAAGATTCTACCTCATTTTGCTTTTGTTAATGTTCATCTTATACCGTCCTTTCAAGACACTGTTCATTCCATTAAACTACTCTTCCAAGTCCTTTGCTGTCTCTGACAAAATTACAATGTCGTTGGCAGGCCTCAGAGTTTTTATTTCTTTTCCTTGGACTTTAATTGCTACTTTCAAATTTCTCTTTTGTTTCCTTTACTGCATGTTCAATATACAGATTGAATAACATTGGGGATAGGTTGCAACCCTGTCTCACTCCCTTCTCACCCACTCTTTCCCTTCCATGCCCCTCGATTCTTATAACTGCTTTCTGGTTTCTGTACAAATTGTAAATAGTTTTTTGGTCCCTGTATTTTACCCCTGCCCTCTTTAGAATTTGAAAGAGAGTATTTCAGTCAGCAAAGTCAAATGCTTTCTTTACAAATGCTGTAAATTTAGGTTTGTCTTTCCTTAACCTATCTTGTATGAGATGTCGTAGGGTCAGTATTGCCTGACGTGTTCCTACATTTCTCCAGAATCCAAATTGATCTTCCCTGAGAGCAGCTTCTACCAGTTGTTCTGTTCTTCTGTAAAGGATTCATGTTAGTATTTTGCAACCTTGACTTATTAAACTGATCGTTCTATAATTTTCACAATTGACAACACCTGCTTTCTTTGGAATTGGTATTATTATATTCTTCTTGAAATATGAGTGTATTTTGCCTGTCTCATCTGTTTTGCTCTCCAGCTGGAAGAGTTTTGTCATGGCTGGCTCTCCCAAGGCTATCAGCAGCTTTAGTGGAATGCTGTCTACTCGAGGTGCCTTGTTTTGACTTAAGGCTTTCAGTGCTTTGTCAAACTCTTCACATAGTATCATATCTTTGTTCTCATCTTCATCTATGTGCTCTTCTATTTCCTAATATTTCCCTCAATTACATCTTCATTGTGTAGACCATCTATATACTCCTTTCACCTTTCTGCTTTACCTTTTTTCCTTAGGACTGGTTTTCCATCTGAGTGCTTGATGTTCATACAGGTGGTTCCTTTTCCTCCAAAGGTCTCTTTAATTTTCCTGTAAGCAGAACCTATCCTACCCCTAGTGATATATACTTCTAAATTCTTACATTTGTCCTCTAGCTATTCCTGCTTAGCCATTTTGCACTTCCCATCAGTCTTGTTTTTTAGACATCTGTATTCCATTTCACCTGCTTTATTGTTGCATTTTTATATTTTCTCCTTTCATTGATTAAATTGAATATCTCTTGTGTTATCCAATCTTTTTACCTTCTTGATCCTCTGCTGCCCTCACTATTTCATCTCTCATAGCTACCCATTCTCCTTAAAGACAAATAATATTAACATTCATCTGTGACAAGATCTTGGAGTACATTTTAAGCTTGTTAATTAAAATGTTGGTGGAGGAAAAGAAGCATCTCTCAAAGAATCACCATGGGTTCAAAAGAATCACACTGTCAACACATATGTCACTTTATTAAACATTACCTTGAAAACAGTAGTTGCAGCAAAAATTTAGTATTTGTGATATGTGAATCACTGAAGTTTTTTGCTGGATTACAAGAAATTGAAAGGGGTTGAGGCAACCCTCTAAAGCTTGTGATAGAAGGTGCATAAATGACATTAGGGAATACACATGGACAACTTCAGTGCATATAACTGAGAACTGTAATGCCTGTAAATGTTTAGAGTAGGCTTTTTTATCCATCCATCCACCCATCCATTCATTCAACATACACTTATCTTGAATGGATGATGATGATGATGATGATAAAGAAATGAAGGATAAGCAGTATGAAGTAGAATGAACAAGTCAAATCAATCATAATCAAATCAAATGAAGAATTACATTAGATGAAAGATTCTGCGGAAATGCATGGGCTCTGTAAGGAAAATCACATACTTTAGGCCAATGTGATCAACACCATATTAGACTAGCAGCTTTTGGAGTACTTATGGAGTAGGTATAGGACTAGATATTGAATTATGAGCTCAGAGAAGTGCTGCTAGGATTGTAAAAGATCAGCACAGCCCATACAAAAGTGTAATGAAAATGGTCAAAGAACTTAAATTCGAATATCTATAGAAATAGCACTGTTTTTCTTACAAAAACATTTTACTTAGCTTTAGAGAACTGGTGTTCAAGGACAGTTGTGTGATGATCCTGCTGACTCTTCTATATGTCTTGCACAGGGATCATACAAATAAGGTGGTTCAAGAATGAGCTCATACAGTGGCTTACAGACAATCATTTTTCTTTGTTCCATACATATATGCAATAGGGCAGGTCTTGTGGAGTATATATGTATATGTTAGATGTACTTTTAATTTGTTACCTTCATCTATTGAATAGTTTAAGCTCCAGTTATGGGTAGTAATTGAGTTAAAAACTTCACTAATCACCCTAAGAAGATGGTATCTGTTCTTTCTGACATGTCATTCATATATATAAGGCTTACTGGCCAGTAATCTTCTTCAGTGCATATGCCCTCACATTGCCCGAACTCTGACAGGAATTGGAAGATTGGCTGCCACGAGTAATGAGCATAGTGGGCAGGGGCACTACAAATGTAGTGTGTGAACAGTAATTTGGAAGTGTGGGTCTCTCGGGGAGAGTGCCACAGATAAGTCCCTGCAGTTGCACTGTCCTCTGTGTCCTTGGTGGCTCAGTCAGACAGACCGTCTGCCATGAAAGCAGGAGACCCCGGGTTCGAGTCCCGGTCAGGGCACACATTTTTAACTCTCTCTGTCAATATTTATCAACACCTGTAAGCAGCTAAAAATCTGAATTTCATTGTAATTTCATTTACTAATCATCTGTCACGTGATGCTCTTCGCGATAACTTTTACCTTGATTACTTTCTCACAGACGCTTTCTTGTATTTTGTTGATGCAGTGGACCTGCTATGCAGTGCCATTCATTGTACTGTGTGACTTCTTCTCCATCTGCGGAGGGTCTATGCCTTTTAGCTACAATATCGTGTATCCAGTTTTCATGAACTCTTCTGTATTTTGCTTCTCTCATAAAGCAGTTAAAATGTCAGGTGTACAGCTACTATTCACCTACTTTTTCACAGCCAAGCTTATGACAGAAGCTCTCAGCATGTTACTTCTGAAGTATGTGGCAGATTACAGAACATCCTTTATTTATTTCTGGATGTTGACGTTGTCAACAGCCACTCTTTTTCTGATACTTTTGCGACACCTCCAAGCTGCAAAGCCAATGTATAAGTGACCCTCCATGACAGATAGAGACACATGATCACTGCCATGCATTACAGAAGCTCTGTGCTCACATTTCTCTCCCCACATATGTACATAGCTTAAGCAAATGTGTGCACTGTGGGAAGTTCTCTCTATAATACTTACCTAAAGATATCACAGATCTCCATTCTTTCTTAATGTAAGTTGTTCAGATTAACAACAAATATTGATTTAAACACTAAATTGTTTCCTTTATTAAATCTAGTACAAGTGTTGTCCCAAAGTACCTGGCCTGACCAAGAGATGCCAGTCATTGTTGGCAGCCATGAATAGTGAACGTTGTGAGTGAACTTATGGAAATGGGGAAAATT
This sequence comes from Schistocerca nitens, assembly GCF_023898315.1. Classification (NCBI taxonomy): domain Eukaryota; kingdom Metazoa; phylum Arthropoda; class Insecta; order Orthoptera; family Acrididae; genus Schistocerca; species Schistocerca nitens. The sequence goes on from NC_064617.1 coordinate 342,913,495, forward strand.
GGTCATTGTTATGAGATACTCCTTTTTTTTAAAAAAAAAAAAAAAACCAAAGAGAGAGAGAGAGAGAGAGAGAGAGAGAGAGGCCTCAGTGTGAACCATTATTAAAGCTGAGCTGGATTCTAGTTTGGGAGAGTCTGCTCCTTTGTTCACAACAGTAAAATATTGGATAGTTGAGTTTAAATGAGGCTGTATGAGCTGACAAGATGAGCATCACAGTGGTCGAGGTGACAGCACCAGAAATAGTGATGAAAATCCACAAAGTGATACTGGATGATCGTTGACTGAAAGTGCACGAGCTAGCAGACATAGTAGGCATTTCGAAAAGTGCAGTACATTGCATATTATCTGAAAATTTGGACATGAGAAAACTGTGTGCAAGGTTTGTGCCATGTTTGCTCACACTCGAACAAAAACAGTGTCATGAATGTGTTTGAATTGAGTGTTTAGCGAATTTTTGCAGCAACAAACCTGATTTTTTGTGCCATTTCATAACCATGGATGAAACAATGGTCCACCACTTCACTCCTGAGACAAAAGAACAATCAAAACAATGGACATAAATTGGAGAACCAACTCCAAAGAAGGAGATGCTGTTGGTTTTTTGGGATGCATGTGGGACTTTCTTTAAAAAGGGAAAAACTATCAACAGCGATTATTATGCAAACCTATTGCACCATCTCACAAGTTGTTATCACATTGGGCAAAACGAATGAATTAAAGTTTGAATTGCTACCTCATGTATCCTATTCACCAGATTTAGCCCCCTTGGATTATTTTCTGTTCCCAAACTTGAAAAAATGGCTTGGAGGTCAAAGATTTTCAACAAATGAAGAGGTGATGTTGGCAGGTAATGGCTTTTTGAGGAGTTAGACAGTTCTCATTATAAAAAGGGTACCAAACTTACTGAACATCATTGGGAAAAGTGTGTAGAGCTGAAAGGAGATTATGTTGAAAAATAAATACTTTTCCTCCAAAATTTTTGTGTTTTCTTTGTTGGGTCAGCTACTTATGGGACCCCCTCATAAATGACTTTCTCATTACATATTTTGCTGCATTGTTATTAACAGCCAGTTACTTTGCTTATACGTCATTCCACCATCATAAGAAATCCACATGAAGCATTTGTCATAATTGGTCAGACTCCACCATTATTACATTATTTCTAGTCAAATGTAATTCCAATTGATTAGTCTGGAAAGGTTTCAACCATTATTTACTATAAGGACTTACACTCTCATTTCCACAAAGTCAGTCAAATATGTTCAGATTCAAAGAATGAATATCACACATTTAAGTCTATGTACTTAGAATTATTTTGGAGAATGCTTTGTTAATGAGTCTTATAGTCACTTTACAGCTTCGTGTCTGTGTACTAGCAATGGTTACACCTTATTCTCTGGGCAGTGTGTATATACATTGTATTATTTTTTATGTAATTGTTTCTCCATTTTCTCTTGCATACGAAAGCGGTTCTGGTCATTCTTTCCATAGATTCATCTGAGCACAGATAAGATGATTCCTTCTATGAGGTTGCCTAGCCTTCATCTCTCCCCTATCTACATAAAATCCAGATACACCTCATTTTATAAATTTTTTGAACTTATGCAGAGTCTCTGACTAATCCCCTTATACCTGCCAAAATCAAAGTCTGTCCATAGCCTAGTGACCTCATGCAGCTAATTAAAACATTAGAAACTTAACTGCTTGTTTCATTTGTATCCTTTTTCTTAAGCTTCTCATAATGCTGTCTCTAACATACATATTACTGAAGTATTTAATAAAAAGATTTACTTTCATACACATGTCTTTAAGGTTTGTTTTTTCAATAACATATTCCTTGTTACTACATTATAATATATAATATTTTTCTTTGTCCTTTATTATTCACGTGGTTACACTCTGCTTTCTTTAAAAACCGTGCAGAAATACTGAGGGTTGACATACATTTTCGTTAATTTTCTTTCATTTATGTGTACAAATAATCGGAAAATTCAAGGTGGAAAATTAACAATCTTATTGAAAAGAGTAGACTGCTATTCTCCATGTAGTGAAGATGTTGGGTCACAGTCAGGCACAACAAAAAGTTGCTAAAATCTCTGAAGGACACCTCATACACACATGGCCATTGTCTCTGGCTGCCTAGGCCAGACTGTGAGCAGCTGCATGGTTGATGATGGGAGAAGCAATCTGGATGGTGGAGGTAAGTAGGAAGCTGGGGCAGGGAGGGGAAGGATAGCAGAGTGGAGGTGGGAGACAGTAAAGTGCTGGTTGTGGGAGCATACAGGGATGTGGTGGGCATAGGGTTAGAGCACCTAGGTGCAGTTGATAGGTTAGACTGAGGCTGGGTGGGGAGGGGGGAGGGGGGGGGGGGGGAAGAAATCAGTGAAGGATAGAAGTAAACAGGCCATGGGTGCATTGGTGGAACAGAAGGCTGTGTACAGCATGAGTGGGAGCCAGCAAGGGACGAGGTGGGTGAAGGACAGTGACTAATGAAGGTAGAAGCTATGGAGTTTTTGGGAATGTAGTATACATTCCAAGGATAGTTTCCACCTGCACAGTTCAGAAAAGCTGGTGTTGATAGGAAGAACACAGATGGCGCAGGATTGAAGCAGTCATCGAAGTGAAGAATGAATGTTGTGTTGGGCACCATGCTTACCAATTGGGTGGTCCAGCTGTCTTTTGGCCAGTTTGTCAGTGACCATTCATGCAGATAGACAGCTTGTTGGTCGTCATGCCCACATAGAATGCACTATGGTGGTTGCAGCTTAGTGTGGAGATTATTTGACTGCTTTCACAGTTTGCCCTGATTTTGACAGGATAGGTGATGCTTGTGATCTATTGCAGTGTGTCCTGCTCACTTGTTTACCAATCTTTCTGTTGTGCCCGTCTGTGACTCAATATTGCCACTATATGGTGAGTAGCAATCCATCCTTTTCATAAGATTGTTATTAATCTTTTTAATAATTACAATATACAGATCCTTTACTCAACTGTCATGCAGTTCTTCCATTTTATGGTAAAAGATGTAGTAAATGAATAACTATTGCATTTCACATAAATCTTTTGTGCACTAGTGGACTCTTATCAGAGATAAAAAGAGGGTTTTTTTGCCAACTTCATTCCTCATTTGTTAAAACAGTTATTAGCATTTTTTTATCAGTGTAATGCTAATGCCATCTATTGTAGCATCAGCCAAACAGTTTGCATGCCTTGCTATCCCATTTTCACATACGTGTTAGTACATCACATTTTGCTTTAGGGGCAGTATTAGCAACCTTCCTGTATCCTCCATTTAACTGATACCAATAACATGTGCATTCTGTCACAATATAAATGACCTTCTCATCTACTATGTGCCAAAAAGAAATCTGTCCGTACATCATATATGTGGTACTCCACAACTTATTCATAATATCTCAGCTTGTCCTGTGGAAACAAATTGTAATTACTCCATGTGATATAGATAAGAGAAGGGTTATAGCAAAATTAGCCTATGAATATGTAAAGAGAAAAGATAGCACTGGTGCTTCTGTTGGAGAAGAATGAAGTGAAAGGTAAGTATTGGTGCATCATGATTGAAGGAAGAAAGAAGACAGACCCGAAAGACAGATTCCCATCCCAATTACAGAATAGCCTTGTCCCAGCTTCACTCATACAGGCCCCAAAAATTGATTCTAACTCTTCCCTGTGGACAGCCAATAGATAACGGGTAGCCACATGTCATACATCATTTAGTTATATTTGTGAGTCTAAATGTCAATGTCAATCACATCATTTCAGCCCTGTGAAATGTGTGTACACACATAATTACCCAACTTATTTTGTCAATGTCATAAGTACATCTGTATTTAATGACTTATATTGTCTAACCTGACCCTATAAAAGATATAAGAAATCTAGCTATTGCTTATATGATCATTTCAGACCGTGAAATGTATGTCCATACATAATTACCCAACTTATTTTGTCAATGTCATAAGTACATCTGTATTTAATGACTTATATTGTCTACCCTGACCTTATAAAAGATATAAGAAATCTAACTATTGCTTATATGGGGGAAAGTCCTGTGTATACAAAGGTCCACCATTCATATTGTAACAAAAGCCTATAAAAATTTCATTTTTATTGTAGTCATATGTTGGAGCACTTCATTTGAATCTTTACACCATAGCAAAGATTTATGTTGATCTACTCAAATGACAAATAAACATATTTCTTTCTTTATTTTTTTTAAAGCCTGGCTATTCTCTGCTTTTATTACTTTTTTATAGTTTCCATCTATGAGAGAGTAGTCTAAATGTCCTTGGGAAAAAAATAATTTGTGCTTTTTCTCAATCTAAACCTAAGATAGGATAGTAAATGTTGACTGTAGCTAAAAGACATAGGATAGCTGAAGAAGAGAAATTCCATCATGCTAAACTATGTATGAAGTAGTGAAGCAGTTGACTGGGATGCTGATGGATGACACACTGTAGAATTTTCTAAGTGTGCTGATTCTTCTTGGGATGTCATTTTCTTTGTCATATTAATATTACATAAATCTTTTTCTGCCCATATAACTACTTCTGATAATACTTTCCAGCATCAGGATCATATAATTAAACTACTCGTAATAACTTTACTTTCGTAGTAGACCTATTTCATTACCATCCAGTGATAAAGCAATGCTTCTTCTCCAGTGATTGTCTTTAATTTCGGTAATCTAACAACTGATTTCTGACTACTGAAGCTACTGACATTTCGTTCATCACATAGTTCAAAATCTCTGATTTAGCTTTGATTAACCACTAAATAAATTAGTAATATAGTGCTTCAGATAAGTAAATGAAGATAACAGTTATAAAGAAAATATTTTTGTAACCCTTATACAAACAAAAAAAGTACGCACAGCAGTGTTCCAGGTTAAGCGAGACACTGCATCCATAATGATCAATGCTGTCCCCTAGATTAACTATTGCACCTCTTCCCAGGTTCTAAGAATAGATAAACCTTAAGTCTTTACTTTCAGCCTTTCTCTTAAGTGATATACTTCTTACTAGTAAATGCAGTGCAGCCATGTCGGGTAGGACGTATGACACATCACTGTGCCCTGTACCAATAAACTTTTCTCCTTCAAATGATGATAACTGACAGAATACATTATGTAATATGCATTCATGGCTTAATACTCTATACAAATATTCACTAATGTTCACATATTTGTTACAATAATGCTTAAAGACATTAAATATCTTAACGTTTCAACTAGTAGTCAAACTTCCCTGACACACAGAGCATTCAAAGCTTAATTCCTCCTCTGAATATTCATTACTGTTTAAATGTTTTTCATAATCAACCTTATGGTTATACTCACTAGGATGCAGAAATTCCTTTTGGTTCTGTGCAGTATTGCCCACAAAATTAGGTGTAGAGCTCGCAGGCTCAGCTTTTTGTTGTACCTGTTGTTCAACTAACTTTCTTAAATGTTTGTTCAAACTAGACAAAGCATTTGGGACACCAATTACTCCACCACAGTCTCTACTCTGGTCTAATACTTGTATTCAGTTTTGAGTCTCTGATATTTGATTATGTATATCTTCAAACACCTGGGTGGTTACATCCTCTCTATTTTTCATCTTACCATTTATCTCTTTAAACTGGTCTTGAATTTCTTTCCTGACTAAACCACATTGTTTTTCCATTTCGAGTTTTAACTTCTTAATGTTTCTTCTATTTTACAAATTCTGTCTACTTTTATAGTTACCTCATATAATGCTTGTCTGTGGGTACTTCTATTATTAGATGTTTTGTCTAATTTATTTACTTTTTCTGCTTGAATTTTAACAAAGTTGGACAGCTCACTTTTTGTTTTTAGTTTTTCTAATACACATATCAAAAAAAGTTTTGTATCACCCCGGTTCCCAGAACTCCTGAAGATAGACATTGACTGTGGACATTGTATCGCAGACACAGTCCCTTTGACTGTTCAGAGATGTCACTAAACCCACCCAAAGATGTAAACAACCATACATGAGAAGCACTTATTAGACAGAGGGGGTTCAACAGCCGATCAGTTCTAGGCATTCCAACAGGAAGGAGTTACATGGCTCGTGTTGTCTGTAGTTGAACCATGCCTAGATGGTCAATACGGTGGTTCGATCATGTCAACATTGTTACTTTGTGCCAGGAAGGGCTCTCAACAAGGGAAGTTTCCAGGCACCTCTGAGTGAACTGAAGCAATGTTTTTCGGACATGGAGGAGATACAGAGAGACAGAAACTGTTGATGACATGCCTCACTCAGGACGCTCAGGACTACTACTGCAGTGGATGACCGCTGCCTATAGATTATGGCTCGGAGGAACCCTGACAGCAATGCTACCATGTTCAATAATGCTTTTCATGCAGTCACACGATGTTTATGACTCAATCTGTGCGCAATAGGCTACATGATGTGCAGCTTCACTCCCAATGTCAATGGCGAGTCATCTTTGCAGCCATGACACCATGCAGCACTGTACAGATGGGCCCAACAACATGCCAAATGGACCGCTCAGGATTGGCATAATGTTCTCTTCACTGATGAGTGTTGCATATGCATTCGACCAGACAATCATCAGAGACATGTTTGAAGGAAACCCAGTTAGGCTTAATGCCTTAGACACCCTGTCCAGCAAGTGCAGCAAGGTGGAGGTTTCCTTCTGTTTTGGGGTCGCGTTGTGTGAGGCCAATGTATGCCGTTGGTGGTCATGGAAGGCGCCATAACAGCTGTACAATATGTGAATGTCATCCTCCGATCGACAGTGCAACCATATCGGCAGCATATTGGTGAGGCATTCATCTTCATAGACAACAATTAATGCCCCCATCATGCACATTTTGTGAATGACTTCCTTCAGGATAACGACATTACTTGAATAAAGTGGCCAGCAACTTCTCCAGACCTGAACACTATCGAACACACCTGGGATAGATTGAAAAGGACTGTTTACGGACAATGTGATCCATCAACCACTCTGAGGGATTTATGCATAATCGCCGTTGAGAAGTGGGACAATCTGGAGCAATGGTGCCTTGATGAACTTGTGGATAGTATGCCATGATGAATACAGGCATGCACCAATGCAAGAGGACATGCTACTGGGTATTAGAGGTACTGGTGTGTACAGCAATCTGAACCACCACTTCTCAAGGTCTCACTGTTTGGTGGTACAACATGCAATGTGTGGTTTTCATGAGCATTAAAAAGGGGTGGAAATGATGTTTATGTTGATCTCTATTCCAATTTTCTGTACAGGTTCCATAACTCTTGGAACTGAGGTGATGCAAAACTTTTTTTGATATGTGTATTTTGGCTACGTTGTTTTTCACCTTGTGCATGGTAACAGGCATATAGTTATAACAGCTATATATACACTCAAGAACAATGAAATCTTTTGATTCTGTTTAGATACTAACACAAAGAAGCAACAGAACATGTATCTACAGCACTTCACAGACAAATCAGTAAAAAGAATCTTAGTCTGAGTCTTTTTATACCTCACCTAATCGGTTGCTCATCAAACTCTACAGTTTTGCTGATATCTTTTGCATGAGGTTGGTGTCATAGCAATGAGCCTATTGTGTGCTCACTGCGTAATCAGCTGACCAGATGCTATGCTATGAAGTGATCCTGCACTGCCATCACAATGGTTTACTGTTGCTGTTGCCATTGGAACTTGCAGCTGCACTTGTAGGCTCAGAATCAGAATGCGAAAACCTTAGTTTCAGCGTATTGTTCCTTGACTCATTTTAATGGTTGTTTCAACATGTAAATGTTTGTTATTGACATGGTTGATATGGACAGGTAATCTCATTTATCCCATCTGTTGTCATAATTCACACTCTTGGTTTTTACCAAATCACAAAATTACTTTTTCTCAAATATTCTCAAATATTGTGATTACATTGGGTGACACTACAGTATATGCTCACCTACATCTTCTTTGTTGTTTACTTGGGTTGCTCCCGGTAATGTTGTATCTTTTTCCATTATTTCTTGAAATTTTTTAATCATTATTATCACTAATGCTCTGTCCTAAGGCTTCTCGTTTCTGGACATAGGTCACACAAATGCATGCACAGTGGGAAATTGTTTCTATGATACTTATCTAAAGAATGTTTTCCCATGAATGCCTTTCATTGGTTTAATAGGAAGAAGTGAAACATATGGTTACATTTAAAAACTTGTTACACTCCAATACTTTTACATGTACTTTCATTCTAAATCCAATGCTATCTGTATGTTCTTTGTTCTCATATAAAATTGTAAATAATATCCTCCTGTTCTTTGTCGTTACTGTACAACTTTTCTATTAAAATAGTGCCTCTAATAATACTGTGGCTGAAACTGTCAATATAATTTTTCACTTTAGACTAAAATCATCCAGACTACTGTTGTGACTGCTGTTACTTTTACATTAGTCTATGGTTTTCAAGGGAATTTTAATAGCAAGAGATTATGGTTTGTCCAATACATGTACAATCAATTAATAGTCTTCAAAATATGCCTGTCTCACATCAGTACACCTCATCTTACATTGGTACACCACTACCAGAAACTTTTTTAAGCTTCGTAAGCCCATTGCAGTTAACAAGCATGAGGCTGTTGAGGCAACTCATTTAAGCATATGAATTATTTCATTTACTAGTACCTCAAAATTATGTCATTCTTCACTCATTGTAAGTTTCACAGGTCATATTAACAGTTTGCTTTGCAGAGCTGTTCAGTTTAATCCTAAGTTTACTGAAACAGTTCTGCAGCATGGCTCAGCAGCAAGTGAACCAGGTCCCCTAGATCATGTGATATCCCCCACCATTAATCCCAGCATAAAGATAACCATTCACTCCTTCCAAATGACCAGGAAATCAGTTACACTAGTTCTGAGACAGACTCTGAAAGTAGTGTGTAGTTTACTAAGCTTTGAGACTGTTTTGCTCAGTACACTAAGCTCTGTAGTGGTGCTTGAATGAAGTGTTCATCACCCGATGATTGAAAAGTGTTGCATCTTCATTAATTCTGGATTGTTCTATGAAAATTAGGAATATACTTATGCCATTGCTACAGAAGATAAATATACAGTATGGCAACATGGTTGTTGAGTTATTATGCCAATATTTTCTTATTTCATATACAGTCACTTTATTAATTTTTTTATCACTTACAAATACATGATTAAAGTACATGTATATAGGGTGTTAAAAAAGGTACTGCCAAACTTTTAGGAAACATTCCTCACACACAAATAAAGAAAAGATGTTATGTGGACATGTGTCCGGAAACGCTTAATTTCCATGTTAGAGCTCATTTTAGTTTCGTCCACCTACGCTCAATGGAGCACATTATCATGATTTCATATGGGATACTCTGCCTGTGCTGCTAGAACATGTGCCTTTACATGTACGACACAACATGTGGGTCATGCGCGATGGAGCTCCTGCACATTTCAGTTGAAGTGTTCGTACGCTTCTCAACAACAGATTCAGTGACCGATGGATTGGTAGAGGTGGACCAATTCCATGGCCTCCACACTCTCCTGACCTCAACCCTCTTGACTTTCATTTATGGGGGAATTTGAAAGCTCTTGTCTATGCAACCCCGGTACCAAATGTAGAGACTCTTCATGCTCGTACTGTGGATGGCTGTGATACAATACGACATTCTCCAGGGCTGCATCAGCACATCATGGATTCCATGCGATGGAGGGTGGATGCATATATCCTCACTAACAGAGGACATTTTGAACATCTCCTGTAACAAAGTGTTTGAAGTCACGCTGGTACATTCTGTTGCTGTGTGTTTCCATTCCATGATTAATGTGAATGGAAGAGAAGTAATAAAATGAGCTCTAACATGGAAAGTAAGCATTTCCGGACACATCTCCACATAACATATTTTCTTTCTTTGTGTGTGAGGAATGTTTCCTGAAAGTTTGGCTGTACCTTTTTGTAACACCCTGTATACTAGCAACCCATTTTACTGTTGTGAGAAATATACTCTCCCAAAAATCTACATTTTTGGGTTTAGTGAAGTACATTTGTTGGTTACTTTTGGAACTGATGGTTATTTTTACAAATGCATGTATTCCTATTTAGTAAAATGTACTAGTTATCATTGTTTGTAGGAAACAGCAAGACCAAAATTGAAGACAATAACCATTACAAGTGACAAGCAGTTTTCATGGGTGAAGGACCTGAAGCAGTGCGTAGAAGGTGGAGAGCATGATATACTTATAATTTCAGAAGATAAGATATCAAATGGTGTAGTGGGTTTAGTCAACTGCCTTAGAAAAGAACCTGGAGGGGAGAAAATCAGGTAAGTAGGGAGAACAAATATAAATGAATTTTACTGATGTGGACACTGTGTATTCCAATAACAGAAAATGTTTTCAAAGGAACAACTCCTGAGGAGATCATTAAAATTATCATTTTACTAAGAAACAGCAATTCTTTTGGCTATGATGATGTTTCCTGTGGGGCATTAAAATATTGTACCATGTTGGTAGGACCACTTTTAAGCTTCTTTGTGATCAGTCAGTGACTCAACACAGAGTTGCTTAATGACATATGATCTAGTGATGTCCATTTAGAAAAATGAAGTAAGCAAATAATATCCAATTAGATACTCATTTTACTCTATCCAGGCTTTTCACAATGTTTCGATGATGTGGCCTACAATAGATTACTGTGTCATTTTTCAAAATGAAATGTTTTAATTTCTTCTCAGTTAAGCTTTCATAAAGACTGTAAGTAATACACTCACCCGAAAAGATATGTGACATTAAAAATGAAATTATGTTAGAAATAAGTAACAAAAACAATGTTGATGTACTTGTATTTAGTGATGTTGCCAGAGTCTCCGATTCTGTGGACAATTGACTTCTACTTGGGAGGCTAAAATTTTATGCCTTTAATGGTATCCCCCTTACAAGTGTTTGTATCTATATGACAGAAAGCGGGGTATTCCACCGAAGATGTATACCACAAGACTAAAAGTAAACTGAGGATGAGGGAACATAAAATATGAGAACATGGAAAGTTTGGTGTTGAGTTTACTTATATTTTCCACTTACATTACCTAACAGTGGTTTAAGAGACAATTAAAAACCTGTGGTATTTTCTGGTGGAACAAGCATAATAATCAATGGTTTAAGCCAATGGTTTGCTCAAGAGCCAATACTAATATTGTGGGGCAGCATCTCGGGCTGCATGTATTCTGATGTTACTATTAATTGGTAACCTACATAAATCAGTATGTTATTAGCCCCCAGTAGACTGACTATAGTGAGGATGCAACTGTTGGCCACCGGCCCCAAAGTACTGTTAAACGTCTGCACCGTTTGGAACACTGTGTGTCAACTGTTTCAGATTGCTGCCACCCACAGCAACCCTAAAGTTGTGACACAGTAATTGCTTGACGAAGTGTTGTGTTGTGTGTGTGAGCAGGTTATTAAGTGTTTAATAACAGTAATTGCACTTATATCTAAATGCATTACATAATATGATACATGACCAGAAATGTTTAGTAACTGTTTTGATGTCACTTTTTCTACAATATATATATTCCTTGCTACAAAGCAGTACCACATTTGATGATGACTGTCTCTGTAATGCACATTCACTAATCCATGTTATGTGTCAAAATTTATACCATAACAGCTGATCAACATGAGGCACACTTAGTTGTCAGGACTAGAAGATAAAGTGTAAAACATTTCCCCCTCTCACGTCCTTTAGCTTAGAGGGAAAGACGAAAGGATGTGGGTTTTAAGGGAGAGGGTAAGGAGTCATTCCAATCCGGGGAGCGGAAAGACTTACCTTAGGGGGAAAAAAGGACGGGTATACTCTCGCACACACACACATATCCATCCACATATATACAGACACAAGCAGACATATTTAAAGACAAAGAGTTTGGGCAGAGATGTCAGTCGAGGCAGAAGTGCAGAGGCAAAGATGATGTTGAATGACAGGTGAGGTATGAGTGGCGGCAACTTGAAATTAGCGGAGATTGAGGCGTGGTGGGTAACGGGAAGAGAGGATATATTGAAGAGCAAGTTCCCATCTCCGGAGTTCGGATAGGTTGGTGTTGGTGGGAAGTATCCAGATGACCCGGATGGTGTAACACAGTGCCAAGATGTGCTGGCCGTGCACCAAGGCATGTTTAGCCACAGGGTGATCCTCATTACCAACAAACACTGTCTGCCTGTGTCCATTCATGCGAATGGACAGTTTGTTGCTGGTCATTCCCACATAGAATGCGTCACAGTGTAGGCAGGTCAGTTGGTAGATCACGTGGGTGCTTTCACACGTGGCTCTGCCTTTGATCGTGTACACCTTCCGGGTTACAGGACTGGAGTAGGTGGTGGTGGGAGGGTGCATGGGACAGGTTTTACACCGGGGGCGGTTTCAAGGATAGGAGCCAGAGGGTAGGGAAGGTGGTTTGGGGATTTCATAGGGATGAACTAACAGGTTAGGAAGGTTAGGTGGACGGCGGAAAGACACTCTTGGTGGAGTGGGGAGGATTTCATGAAGGATGGATCTCATTTCAGGGCAGGATTTGAGGAAGTCATATCCCTGCTGGAGAGCCACATTCAGAGTCTGGTCCAGTCCCGGAAAGTATCCTGTCACTAGTGGGGCACTTTTGTGGTTCTTCTGTGGGAGGTTCTGGGTTTGAGGTGATGAGGAAGTGGCTCTGGTTATTTGCTTCTGTACCAGGTCAGGAGGGTAGTTACGGGATGCGAAAGCTGTTGTCAGGTTGTTGGTGTAATGGTTCAGGGATTCCGGACTGGAGCAGATTCGTTTGCCACGAAGACCTAGGCTGTAGGGAAGGGACCGTTTGATGTGGAATGGGTGGCAGCTGTCATAATGCAGGTACTGTTGCTTGTTGGTGGGTTTGATGTGGACGGACGTGTGAAGCTGGCCATTGGACAGATGGAGGTCAATGTCAAGGAAAGTGGCATGGAATTTGGAGTAGGGCCAGGTGAATCTGATGGAACCAAAGGAGTTGAGGTTGGAGAGGAAATTCTGGAGTTCTTCTTCACTGTGAGTCCAGATCATGAAGATGTCATCAATAAATCTGTACCAAACTTTGGGTTGGCAGGCCTGGGTAACCAAGAAGGCATCCTCTAGGCGACTCATGAATAGGTTGGCGTACGAGGGGGCCATCCTGGTACCCATGGCTGTTCCCTTTAATTGTTGGTATGTCTGGCCTTCAAAAGTGAAGAAGTTGTGAGTCAGGATGAAGCTGGCTAAGGTAATGAGGAAAGAGGTTTTAGGTAGGGTGGCAGGTGATCAGCGTGAAAGGAAGTGCTCCATCGCAGCAAGGCCCTGGACGTGTGGAATATTTGTGTATAAGGAAGTGGCATCAATGGTTACAAGGATGGTTTCCGGGGGTAACAGATTGGGTAAGGATTCCAGGCGAGAAAGTGGTTCGTGTCTTTGATGAAGGATGGGAGACTGCATGTCATGGGTTGAAGGTGTTGATCTATGTAGGCAGAGATACACTCTGTGGGGGCTTGGTAACCAGCTACAATGGGGCGGCCGGGATGGTTGGGTTTATGAATTTTGGGAAGAAGGTAGAAGGTAGGGGTGCGCGGTGTCGGTGGGGTCAGGAGGTTGGTGGAGTCAGGTGAAAGGTTTTGTAGGGGGCCTAAGGTTCTGAGGATTCCTTGAAGCTCCGCCTGGACATCAGGAATGGGATTACCTTGGTAAACTTTGTATGTGGTGTTGTCTGAAAGCTGACGCAGTCCCTCAGACACATACTCCCGACGGTCAAGTACCACGGTCGTGGAACGCTTGTCCGCCGGAAGAATGACGATGGATCGGTCAGCCTTCTGATCACAGATAGCTTGGGCTTCAGCAGTGGTGATGTTGGGAGTAGGATTAAGGTTTTTTAAGAAGGATTGAGAGGCTAGGCTGGAAGGTTTGGAGAGGGTGATTTTGAGGAAGAAGAGGTGGGTCCCGCTGTAATGGAGGACAGAACTGTTCCAGGCAAGGTTGAATTTGGATAGTGTCTTGGGGAGTTGGATCATTAGGAGTAGGATTAGGATCATTTTTCTTCATGGCAAAGTGATACTTCCAGCAGAGAGTACGAGTGTAGGACAGTAAATCTTTGACGAGGGCTGTTTGGTTGAATCTGAGAGTGGGGCTGAAGGAGAGCCCTTTGGATAGGACAGAGGTTTCGGATTGGGAGAGAGGTTTGGAGGAAAGGTTAACTACTGATTTACGGTGTTGTGGTTCCAGATTGCGTTGATTGCATTGATGGATCTCCCATCTACTCAATTTCCCACTTCCAGCTCCACTCCCTATATATATATATATATATATATATATATATATATATATATATATATATATATATATATAGAGAGAGAGAGAGAGAGAGAGAGAGAGAGAGAGGGAAACCATTATTCCCCCTCCTCCCCCAAATGAACCATGGACCTTGCCGTTTGTGGGAGAGGCTTGCGTGCCTCAGCGATACAGATAGCCGTACTGTAGGTACTACCACAATGGAGGGGTATCTATTGAGAGGCCAGACAAATGTGTGGTTCCTGAAGAGGGGCAGCAGCCTTTTCAGTAGTTGCAAGGGCAACAGTCTGGATGATTGACTGATCTGGCCTTGTAACAATAACCAAAACGGCCTTGCTGTGCTGGTACTGTGAACGGCTGAAAGGAAGGGGAAACTACGGCCGTAATTTTTCCCGAGGGCATGCAGCTTTACTGTATGATTAAATGATGATGGCGTCCTCTTGGGTAAAATATTCAGGAGGTAAAATAGTCCCCCATTCGGATCTCCGGGTGGGGACTACTCAATAGGATGTCGTTGTCAGAAGGAAGAAAACTGGCGTTCTACGGATCGGAGCGTGGAATGTCAGATCCCTTAATCGGGCAGGTAGGTTAGAAAATTTAAAAAGCGAAATGGATAGGTTAAAGTTAGATATAGTGGGAATTAGTGAAGTTCGGTGGCAGGAGGAACAAGACTTCTGGTCAGGTGACTACAGGGTAATAAACACAAAATCAAATAGGGGTAATGCAGGAGTAGTTTTAATAATGAATAGGAAAATAGGAACGTGGGTAAGCTACTACAAACAGCATAGTGAACGCATTATTGTGGCCAAGATAGATATTAAGCCCACACCTACTACAGTAGTACAAGTTTATATGCCAACTAGGTCTGCAGATGACGAAGAAATTGAAGAAATGTATGATGAAATAAAAGAAATTATTCAGATAGTGAAGGGAGACGAAAATTAAAAATAGTCTTGGGGGAATGGAATTCGAGTGTAGGAAAAGGGAGAGAAGGAATCATAGTAGGTGAATATGGATTGGGGCTAAGAAATGAAAGAGGAAGCCGCCTGGTAAAATTTTGCACAGAGCACAACTTAATCATAGCTAACACTTGGTTTAAGAATCATGAAAGAAGGTTGTATACATGGAAGAACCCTGGAGATACTAAAAGGTATCAGATAGATTATATATTGGTAAGACAGAGATTTAGGAACCAGGTTTTAAATTGTATGACATTTCCAGGGGCAGATGTGGACTCTGACCACAATCTATTGGTTATGACCTGTAGATTAAAACTGAAGAAACTGCAAAAAGGTGGGAATTTATGGAGATGGGACCCGGATAAATTGAAAGAACCAGAGGTTGTACAGAGTTTCAGGGAGAGCTTAAGGGAACAATTGACAGGAATGGGGGAAAGAAATACAGTAGAAGAAAAATGGGTAGCTTTGAGGGATGAAGTAGTGAAGGCAGCAGAGGATCAAGTAGGTAAAAAGACGAGGACTAGTAGAAATCCTTGGGTAACAGAAGAAATATTGAATTTAATTGATGAAAGGAGAAAATATGAAAATGCAGTAAATGAAGCAGGCAAAAAGGAATACAAACGTCTCAAAAATGAGATCAACAGGAAGTGCAAAATGGCTAAGCAGGGATGGCTAGAGGACAAATGTAAGGATGTAGAGGCTTATCTCACTAGGGGTAAGATAGATACTGCCTACAGGAAAATTAAAGAGACCTTTGGAGAGAAGAGAACCACTTGTATGAATATCAAGAGCTCAGATGGAAACCCAGTTCTAAGCAAAGAAGGGAAAGCAGAAAGGTGGAAGGAGTATATAGAGGGTCTATATAAGGGCGATGTACTTGAGGACAATATTATGGAAATGGAAGAGGGTGTAGATGAAGATGAAATGGGTGATACGATACTGCGTGAAGAGTTTGACAGAGCACTGAAAGACCTGAGTCAAAACAAGGCCCTCGGAGTAGACAACATTCCATTGGAACTACTGACGGTCTCGGGAGAGCCAGTCCTGACAAAACTCTACCATCTGGTGAGCAAGATGTATGAAACAGGCGAAATACCCTCAGACTTCTAGAAGAATATAATAATTCCAATCCCAAAGAGAGCAGGTGTTGACAGATCTTTAAATTACCGAACAATCAGTTAATAAGCCACAGCTGCAAAATACTAACACGAATTCTTTACAGACGAATGGAAAAACTAGTAGAAGCCGACCTCGGGGAAGATCAGTTTGGATGCCGTAGAAATACTGGAACACGTGAGGCAATACTGACCTTACGACTTATCTTAGAAGAAAGATTAAGGAATGGCAAACCTACGTTTCTAGCATTTGTAGACTTAGAGAAAGCTTTTGACAATGTTGACTGGAATACTCTCTTTCAATTTCTAAAGGTGGCATGGGTAAAATACAGGGAGCGAAAGGCTATTTACAGTTTGTACAGAAACCAGATGGCAGTTGTGAGAGTCGAGGGACATGAAAGGGAAGCAGTGGTTGGGAAGGGAGTAAGACAGGGTTGTAGCCTCTTCCCGATGTTATTCAATCTGTATATTGAGCAAGCAGTAAAGGACACAAAAGAAAAATTCGGAGTAGGTATTAAAATCGATGGAGAAGAACTAAAAACTTTGAGGTTCGCCGATGACATTGTAATTCTGCCAGAGACAGCAAAGGACTTGGAAGAGCAGTTGAATGGAATGGACAGTGTCTTGAAATGAGGATATAAGATGAACATCAACAAAAGCAAAACGAGGATAATGGAATGCAGTCGAATTAAGTCGGTTGATGCTGAGGGAATTAGATTAGGAAATGAGACACTTAAAGTAGTAAAGGAGTTTTGCTATTTAGGGAGCAAAATAACTGATGATGGTTGAAGTAGAGAGGATATAAAATGTAGACTGGCAATCGCAAGGAAAGCGTTTCTGAAGAAGAGAAATTTGTTAACATCAAGTATAGATTTAAGTGGCAGGAAGTCATTTGTGAAAGTATTTGTATGGAGTGTAGCCATGTATGGAAGTGAAACATGGACGATAAATAGTTTGGACAAGAAGAGAATAGAAGTTTTCGAAATGTGGTGCTACAGAAGAATGCTGAAGATTAGATGGGTAGATCACATAACTAATGAGGAAGTATTGAATAGGATTGAAGAGAAGAGAAGTTTGTGGCACAACTTGACCAGAAGAAGGGATCGGTTGGTAGTACATGTTCTGAGGCATCAAGGGATCACCAATTTGGTACTGGAGGTCAGCGTGGAGGATAAAAATCGTAGAGTGAGACCAAGAGATGAATACACTAAGCAGATTCAGAAGGACGTAGGCTGCAGTAGGTACTGGGAGATGAAGAAGATTGCACAGCATGGAGTAGCATGGAGAGCTGCATCAAACCAGTCTCAGGACTGAAGACCACAACAACAACAACTATTAGTTCTCCCATTCCTTTCCATTTACAAATGATATGCAAGAGGACTAACTGCTGATAAGCTTCAATAATTACCCAATTTCTCTGATTTTCCCTCAATGTTCATTTCCAAGACAAATATGTGAAAAACTAATATATTCCAGAACATGGAGAAGAAAGGATCTTGCAGAGACTTGGCTTAGCCACACCCAGAATGAATTTTTCACTCTGCAGTAGAGTGTGTGCTAATTTGAAACTTCCTGACAGATCGAAACTGTGTGACAGACCAGGACTTGAACTTGGTCTCCTACCTTTCAAACTTCACAGAAGTTTTCCTGCATAACTCTTGTGGAGTCTGGAAGGTAGGAGATGAGGAAATAGTGGAAGTAAAGATATGAGGACAGGTCGTGGGTCACATTCATGTAGCTCAGTCACTAGAGTATTTGCCTGTGAAAGGCGAAGTTTCCAGATTTGAGCCCCAGTCTGGCACACAATTTTTATCTACCAGAAAGTTTCATATCAGCACACACTCCACTGCAGAGTGAAAAATTCATACTAGAAATGATCCCCCACGACGTGGCTAAACCATGTATTTGCAATAGCCTTACACCCAGGAATGCTAGTTCTGCAAGTTATGCAGGAGGACTTCTGTGAAGTTTGGAAGATTAGAGATGAGATATTGGTGGAAGTAAAGTTGAGGGGCAGGTCATGAGTAGTGCTTTGGTAGCTCAGTTATTAGAGAACTTGCCTGCGAAAGGCAAAGGTTCCAGTTTCAATCCTGGTATGGCACACCGTTTTAATCTGCCATAAAGTGTTGAGTAGTATATTAAGTACCTCCTTTCATAATTTTCATTCTTGAAATTTTAAAAGTAAATCTCCCCATGAAACTCACCTCTCTTGTAATGTTTGCCACTGTAGTTTGATCAGCATTTCCAATATACTCTTGTACTTTCAAAATGAACGTGTGATGAAATGTGCTGGTCTGCTTTGGATTGTCTTTATCTTCCTTCTCTCTCTGTCTCTCTCCCCTGCCCCCTCCCGCTCCTCTCTCTCTCTAATAACATCACTGAAATATGATAGGCCACTACTCACCACATGGAGAGGGTATTGAGTGGCTGGCAATCACATTTAAGGATACACTAAGCTATGAGACAAGTCCTTCCTCACACATAGAGAGAAAACGCACACACACACACACACACACACACACACACACACACACACACACACACACATTCATATATGCACAACTCAAACACAGATGACCACCATTGCTCTGGGCACTCAGGCCTTACTGCAGTGAGCAGTAACCTTGGCTAGGATAGAGGCAGATGACGCAGGCAATTAGGTAGCCCAGCTGTCTCTTGTGTCACAGTTTTGCAGTGGCCATTCATGTGAACAAACAGCCTGATAGTGGTAATACCAATAAAGAATGCTGCACAGTGTTCAAACTAAGTTGGTAGATCAGGCTGGTTTCACATGTGGCCCTGCCTCTGATGTGGTGGAGTAGTGTGAGGGTGTATGGAACAGGTCTTACATTTAGATCTGTTACAGGGATGATTGGGAGGGGGTGTGGAACAGGGATGGACAATGATATTCCATAGGTTGGGTGGATGGGCAGAGTGCCATTCTGGGAGGGGTGAGGAGGATAGTGTAGTGTTAAAGATATCTCTCCTTTCAAGGCATGGTGAGAGGTAGTCTAAAACCTGGTAGAGAACACGATCGTAGTTGCTCAACCCCAGCAGTGCTTCCTGCTTACAGCAGTCAGGCTTTAGCACTTCAGTATGCCATGTGTACTTGTGAGTTATGTGTTTTGTGTGTGTGTGTGTGTGTGTTTGTTTCTATGCCTGAGGAAAGACTTTGTCTGACATTTTAATATACTTATAAAAGTACTTTAAATGTGCCTATCTGCCACTCAATTTCTCCTTTAGGTGGTGAGCACCAAACTATCCTTTTTTGTATTCATATGTAAGTAAGAAAGTGGTAACAGCTGATAGTGAGGAAAGTAGAAGTTTTCATTTGGAAATAATGGCTTTCCTCCTGCCTGTATTATGTTAAATTTAACTTTAGTGTGTTCAAATAGTTTATATTGAACTAATGATATTTAATTATTAATTCAGCTGCTTCAATTTGTTAATGTATATTTTTGCTCATTAACATAGTTGAAGGTTCCTCTTCCTAACAGGTTCTGTAGGGTACGATGAGTTACTTACTGAATAAGTGAATGAATGAACAAAATGAATCTCACCAAGAAAAAAGATGGAAGATATAATTTTGTTGATGTCACTTAATTATGAAATTATTTGTTTAAAGAAAGCTGATGATCAATTTGGCAATATCTTTGTTACAAGAAATCTGATGATCAATTTGCCAATCTTTTTGTTACACATGTTATTCCATATCACCACAAAACCTGTGTGATTAATAACATTTTGACTCATGTGCTGGTTGCCCAGATATGGTCTTCTAGTGATGGTTCAGTCATATTTGAAAACAGTGTTGTGAAATCCTCTTACTGATAGAGTGACCATTCCTAAAATACTGTAGGCAAGAAAACTCAGACTCAGAGTCTATTTAACACAGTTTTCAAGAAAAAGAGAACTTTCATTCTTTAATAGCCAAAGAATCAACAAATGTGTGCAGTGGGAGTCCGTCACTGGCATGTCAGGTGAACCTACCACCCATTGTGACACTGCAGTAGAGAAATTTTGCAAAAAAATATTAAGAAAACTACATCTTGGCCTTTCCTCTGTTTATATTTCTGTACAATCCTACAGTGAAATAGTGCAATAAAAATAATTTTGCCAGCAAAGTGACCAGTGCTAAACACATCTAACTGAGAAAGGAAGTGAAGAGGAATGTGAAGAAATTCCCATCAGTGTATAGTTTCTACATCTATATCACTACTCTGCAGTTGACACCTAAGTGTCTGGCAGAGGGTTCTTTGAACATCCTTCAGTCTATTTTTCAACTGTTCCACTCTCTAACAGAGCCTGGGGCAAATGAGCACTTAAACCTCTCTGTGTGAAATCTGATTTCTGTTATTTTATTATGATGATCATTTCTCCCTATGTAGGTTGATGACAATAAAATATTTTCGCATTCAGAGGAGAAAGTTGGTGATTAGAATTTCTGGAAAAGATCTTGCTGCAATATGAAAGACCTTTGTTTAAATCATTGCCACACAAACTCACTTTTCATATCTGTGACACTTTCTCCCTTATTTTGTGATAATACAAAAGGAGCTACCCCTCTTTGGACATTTTAGATATCCTATATCAATCCTACTTGGTAAGGATCCCATACCATATTAGCAGATGATAAATAAGCATAGTGTCAGCAGTTCCTTTAGTAGTTCTGTTGCATCTTGTAATTGTTCTGCCAATAAAAAGCAGTCTTTGCTTTGCCGTCTCCACAGCATTACCGATGTGATCATTCCAATGTCAGTTGTTCTTAATTGTAGCTTCTAGTTATTTGGTCGAATTAGCAGCCTTTAAATTTGCGTGGTTTATCATGTAACCAAAATTTAATGCCTTTCTTTTTGTACTCATGAGTGTGATCTCTCACTGTTCCTTATTCAGCGACAGTTGCCACTTTTTGCACCATACAGGTTTTGCATTCTTGACAAAGAGACATATTGTCTAATGGAAGTTAATAATGCCACCCATTGGTCTAGCAGAACTGAACAACTGGTGGTGGCATGGCTTGTCATAAAATAAATATTGTTAAAAAATGAGCAAGTATAGTCTGATCAGCCATTTCCATTTAAACAAGTTTAACTGTCTTTTTTCAGTACTTGCAGAGTTCATGAATAACTACGTATAATGATCACAGCATTAACAGGAATATGTGGTGGATTTAATAATGCTTACACAGTGTAGTTGCATTAAAACACTCTTTATACCAGTCTGTGGTAACATTAAGTCTTCTTCTGAAGTGTTTCATGCAATGATTTTCAAAGTGAGGTAAACAATGCATGGCTATGAATCAACTATTCGTGTGGTGGTAAAAATAATTGTTCAGAGACATCTAGTGAAAATGTTGGATTCATTGTTGTCATTTCTGACATAATACTGTATCTTAAGAGTTGAAAGTTTCTTATTTATGTATGCAATTGAATTATTTTGTCTGTTGCAGGTGTCTGGTACTTCTTGATTCTGATGTTCCCAAATTCGATCCTAATCTTCCATTCTACAATAATCAACTTGCATTAGGATTGGCAGTGAATGTATATAAAGATCGGTGCTGGGGAAGCTACAGATACACTTTGCAACCACCAGAACCACTTTCAGTAATGACAGAATATGCTTACATGAACATACAGAACCCAGGAAATTTGTCAAGTCTATGCTGGGTGCAGGCAGAGCCACCATTGATGAGTAATACAGCGTGAGTTAAAAAATGCATGTTTCTTGTTCAATTTTCATTGTCTTTCTTTCCAGATATCTCTACAGTCACATTTAATGTGAGATGCAGTAGGATAGTGCATATTGGTATCATGCTGAAGCACAAACAACATATAATAGCAATGGTTGTAGGAACTTATGTTTTTTGTATGATAGTAATACCATTCCTACAAGACATCTGAAATTACTGAATCTTATTAAACATATATTTGTTGACAACCTATGTAACAGAAACACTCTTATTTCCCTTTATGTGTACCTGGTGAAGTATGCTTTCACATTAATTTAACACTGAGAACAACAGAGGCCCACTTGATAGAATTATAAAAATTATGGCATTTCTGTTTGCTATCAAAGATCTTCACTTACTCTTAAAATAACTTTTTAATCTGACCCAGAGTGAATACACAATGTTCACCAGCCACTGTGCTGTTCTTTTAAAAAGCTCTTTTAAATTCTGATCCTAATACTGGATCTCATATCTCTTCTGCACCAACTCCTGTTTCTTCAACTAGCACTTCACCAGACAAGTCCTGCCTCTCATAGAGCTTTTCAGTGTACTCTGTCCCTGAGTGAATTGTCTTAAGACATCATTTGGATAGGTGTGGAAGGGCATGGTATCAGCACACTGCTCTCCAAGGTGTCATCAGCTTTCCAGACCATGGGATCACTACATCTCATTTAAGTAGTTCCTATTGTCTTCATGAAACAGTGAACTGTATTCCAGCCCTCTCACAAAGACAAAATCCTTGGCATGTTCAGAAATTGAATCTGGGTCCTCTGCATAGAGTCACCATGTTGAGTTTTCATCTATGGAGGTGGACTCACTTACTCAGTGCTTGATTTTTCATGGTATGTGCTGGTACGCCATACTGCTATCTCGCCCAGAAAAAAGGTGTTTAAAGAATGATTTAAAACTTCCACTGTACTTATTCCTTTCTAACCAAATATTCCCAAAATCAATAACATTTGTCCTTCTTGTGTCATAAAAACACTTAAAGAGCAAGAACATTTTATGTCCACAGAGATTAGTGAACACAAATGTTTATTTTCTTTTAATAATGTAATACTACTACTTTGAATATTCAAGAAATTTTTCATGTCATAAAGTGTGTGTGTGTGTGTGTGTGTGTGTGTGTGTGTGTGTGTGTGTGTGTGTGTGTGTCTGCATGTATGTGTTTCTTGTATACAGAAAATATTGTCCAAATGAGAAAATTACAAAATGTATTTTATTTAACAGGGATTTTCCAGAAACTTATTTCTCTGTATATTATTCTGCCCTCAATTTCAAAGACATAATGATGGCAAGTGGAAAACTCCCAATTAATGTTCTCCCAGAAAAATTATCAGAACAGGTAAGCTTTTCATGGAATGAAATTTTTAAGAAGTTTCTTATTTCTGCTTCAAAAAGTAATAAAAATCATATGTGTAAACACATCATGAATCAGATCAACTTGTGATAATTTACCTCTAGTGTGAAGCTACAGCAGTATGCAAATCAACTCAGGAAAGATAAAACAAAATTATTGAAAATAACAGATAGAGCTAACAATGTGTATGCACTCACACACTCACACACACACACACACACACACACACACACACACACACACAAACACACACACACCTACTGTTGTCTCCCCATGCTTTGTTGTATGATGCCAGCATCCTTTGCAAGTTATTCTACTTTATTTGTTTGTTTTTCCTAGATTTTTCCTCCATTGAGTTATTTTTCCATTGCTTTTTCATTTTTACACTACATTTATTTGTTCTATTGTTTTTTGTAATTATGCTTTTCTCCATACAGCACATACCATACTGCATTGCTCCAACCTGTGCCCAAAATACTGTGATGGTGTGGTTAAGTTCGTGGCCTCACATTCCAGAGGAGTGGGGTTCCAAACCCCCATTCTATCTCAATCTCTGTCCCCCTCCCCCCCCCCCCCCCCCAAACATGGAATGCATAAATGATGTTTTTTTAAAGTTTGTCCAATGTATGGGCATACATCGAAATTGCTGACAAGAATAATATACAGAAGAATGGAAAAGAAAATTCAGGATCTGTTAGATGATGATCAGCTTGGCTTGAGGAAAGATAAAGGCACCAGAGAGGCAGTTCTGACATTGTGGTTGATAGAGGAAGCAAGAGTGAAGAAAAACCAAGACATGTGCATAGGATTTGTTGACTCAGAAAGAGTCTACTGATTGTGCAATAATTCTCACACTTGTTGGGTCTTTCTATCTTTGCAATTGTGTGGATGTTGTTTTTCTGAAAGGCTAATGCTATATCACCAGTCTTATACATTTTACACACCTATGTGAATGGTCGTTATGTTACCACTGCCGCATTTATTTTAGAAATTCCAATGGAATGTTATCTATCCCTTCTGCTTTATTTTATCTTAAGTCATCCAAAGCTCTTTTAAATTCTGATTCTAATGCTGAATTCCCTATCTCTTCCATGTTAATTCCTGTTTCTTCATCTATCACATCACCAGACAAGTCCTCCCCCTCATAGGGGTCTTCAGTGAACTCTTTCCACTTAAGTGAATTGTATTTCTGTATTCCTGAATTTACCTCAATAATTTTGTACTTCCTTTTTTCATTAATCAACTGAAGTTTTTGTTCTTTTAGTTTGTTCTTTAGTTTCTTCGTAGTTACCTTCCCTGTACCAACATTTTTCTTTCCAACTTCAGTGATTACTATTTTTAGAGATGTCCATTCCTTCTTCAATTGAACTTCATACTGAGCTATACATTATTGCAGTATCTATTGCCACATAAAATTTGAATCATATCTCTTCATTCCTTAGTACTTCCGTATCCCAGTTCTTTGATCCGTGGTTCTTCCTCACTAGTCTCTTAAACTTCAGCCTACTCTTCCAGCATTACTAAATTGTGGTCTGAGTCTGTGTCTGCCTCTGGTTAGGTATGCCTTACGATCCAATGTCTGATTTTGGAATCTCTACCTGATCCTGATGTAGTCTAACTAGAATCTTTGGACATTTTGTAGTTTAGAAAAATTACAAATAAAAAAAAACTTAATAAAGTTCCATACAATAAATACAAATGCAAACACTATAACAGTGCATTTATTAAAATTAAATACAAACAGTACAAATAAGTTACATTTCTTTTAGAAAGGTACCAGAGGCAAAACACTGATTTTTTAAATAAAAAGGTTTTTTCCTTGCCCTGTCATTTGCAGACACATTTACAATGTCTTCATAGACCAGTTTCATTGTGAAGTCTGATTCAGTAGCAAGGACCTCAAGATAAATAAGATGATCTTGTGTTTTTGAAGTCCTTAAATAATTTTTTGTGCATCTTGCAGCAGACAATGATTTTTCTCTTCAGCAGTTAGATGCAGGATTATTAAAGTATGTTTGAAGAGCTGTATTCTAATTTGCATTAACATTTTCTAAGTTGCAATTTTTTAGCATCATTGTGATATAGTCACAGGTTTTATTAGTCACTCCCCCACCCAAAAAAAAAATAACATCACTGGGTGTGAAATGTTCTTCAACAACCAGGGGTATCAATTTTCTCCTTCCTTTGGTGAAAGTGTTTTTTCTTCTTTTTGATGTTGATTTGGGGTGTAACTTCCTGATTCTTCTACAATTTCACTTGAGCACAGTGTTTCCTGTCTACCGGATTTTTTAAAAAGTCATGGCGCAGAACTTTCTTCAGTGCTTCTTCTTTTTGTTTTATTTTTTCTTTTGCCAGAGATGGTACTGAGCTCCACCTACTCACTTTCTTTCAGTAATTATCTTCAGTGATTATCAAAATATTGCAAAGCAGAATCCAATGACAACAGGGTAGGAATCACATTAAAAGTCACTTCCCATTTGATTTAATGAACTAAAGCAGACTGTATTCAGTCATCGGTGTAAAAATCATCCAGTGTGGACCTGCTACTACTTGCTATTACTGGTGCATGTACAATGTAATAAAGTTAACATAAATGTGATGATAAGTTAATTCATCATTTGCCTGACAGAAGTTGAAAAAATCTCTTTATAAAACACACCCAGGAAGTTTCAAAAATATGTTTTTTTATTACGAACAGGAAAAAAACTGTTCTTGAATAACTTTTGTTAAGAGTTTATTAACATAATTAAAGAAACCATGCTGTTGTGGACATACCTTAATGCCATTTCAACCACAATGTAATATAATTAACAAATGAATATTAAATATGTAAGAATCCTCTCTCATAAGTTACAAAAATAACTAATTAACATCACTGTATCGAAGTATTTCTTACCTTGTGAATAGTGTAAAAAATAAACAATACTATGTAACACACTTCTGTATGTATATCAACTAATAATCCACAGTGAATGAGAGATTTAAATTTTTGGAGTGTGAAAGTAGGATGGAAACTGTTCAGCACTGCTAATGTGCATGAATTAATTTTCTCTTGTGAGTGGGAGATTTAAACCTTAGGAACTTGTTTGATGCTCATGGCTTTTATACAGTTTTCCACAAAAATTGCCACCCAAAACCTGCCACTCTGATCAGTTCGCTAGTTTGCCCCTCCCTTAATACAGTTTTGTATATAACTGATTTCCTTGCATAACTTTGTCCTATCCAAGCTTGTGCTCCATCTCAGATGACTTCATTGTTATTCTTATCCAAGCTTGTGCTCCATAACTGACGATTTCATTGTTGATGTAATATTAAACCCTAATCGTCCTTTTGTTTACTTCCTGCAAGACAGGAAACTTTCCTGGTATCTAGCAAAACGTCAATAATGTTACTGCTTTGGTGTTAAACCATGGGCTCCTCTCCACCCCATTCTCATAGTCCATTGGCCTGACCACTGAATTTCCCTGCCCGGCTGCAAATATTCCTTGCACATTGGTTTCTGTCTACTCGAGCTTCATCAGTCTTCACCAATTTAGTATGGCACAAACACAATATCCTGAAATTTAAGTTGATGAACTAACTTCACTCTCTCTGTAAAAATCTCCTGCTTTGCAACTCCTAACTTCTACATCCATTAAAAATCCTCAATACTCTCTCCTAAATCCATTAACCAAAGCCACCATGTCATCCTATTGTGGAAAGTTACTGCACTCTCACTGAATGAATCTCTGCTCTTATGAAGGAAGGCATTCAAATTAATTCCTAAAGCCTACCCTCCTATATTAAGGACACTAATTTGTTTTCTCCATCAGGTCTCTGTCTTTCCTTTCTCTTCAACACCTGGCACTTGCTTATTACCTTTGATGCTGCTTTCCTCTGTGTCAGCTTCACCAATGCCCATGGTCTTTACACCACAAAACATTACTGCTCGCAACATTGGCTGATTCCAAACTCATCACCTCCTTCATAGTAAACAAGAGCAACAACATCACCACCTAAACTGATTTCTCCTTTGAAGGTACTGAGCAGTGTTTCTAGCCTCTCAGAATCATAAGTCTCTTACTGGTTTCTGATTTATGCATTATGTGGATCTTCACATCTCCTTCTTCTTACAGAACCCAACATTTTCTATCCTATTTTCTTTGTTCTGTCCTCCTTAGTTTGGCAAGAATTTGACCACCACCTCACTGAATGATCACTAAGAACCTTGGCTCACATCAAACTAACAAATCACCAACAGTGTATGTTGTGTAAAATGTGCATCTTGTTTAGAGAGCCAGAAATGAAGTGTGCTGGCATCTATTTAGTTTTAGTGCCAAACCAGATGATGATGATGATGTTTGGTTTGTGAGACGCTCAACTGCGCAGTCATAAGTGCGTGTACAAAGTCCCAATTTTCAAACAGTCCAAGTTTTACACAATCCAGTCTACCACTGTCACAAATGATGATGATGATAATGATGAAATTATGAGGACAACACAAATGCACAGTCCATGGGCAGAGAAAATCCCAACCTGGCCAGGAATTGAACCCAGAACCCCATGATCCAGAGGTAGCAATGCTATCCACTAGACCACAAGCTGCAAAAGGTGCCAAACCAGATTAGATGCTGTATGCCTTGTTATATTAGGGTTAACAGTCCTATTGCTTTCAGTATCTTTGATTATATGGTCTTAACTTTTCATAATTATGCAGATTTGACTCAATCATGCTTACATGAAGTTGTAGAAAAGAAGAAACTTTTGAATAAAACTGACTCCCTCAGGATAGTTTATGTCTATCTTCAAGAGTCTTCCAGTTCATTTCCTTCAGTATCTCTGTGACACCCTCCAGTGGATTAAGCAAAACTTTGATCATTCATGCTGCCCTTCTCTGTATACATTCAAGATTCCCGGGTACGGGTCCCACATACTTGAGCAATATTCTAGAACCGGTCACACGAGTGATTTGTAAGCAATCTCCTTTGTAGATTGATTGCACTTCCCCAGTATTCTACCAATAAACCAAAGTCTACCATCAGTTTTATCCATGACTGAATCTATGTGTTCATTCCATTTCATATCCCTACAAAGTGTTACACCAAGGTATTTATATGAGTTGGTCGATTCCAGCAGTGACTCATTGATATTATGCTCATAGGATACTATGTTTTTTCATTTTGTGAAGTGGACAGTTTTACAGTTCTAAACATTTATAGCTAGTTGCCAATGTCTGCACTACTTTGCAATCTTATCAGTATCTGACTGAACATTTGTGAAGTTTCTTTCAGATACTACTTCATTACAGTTAAGTCCATCATCTGCAAAAAGCTTTATTTTATTATTAATATTGTCTGCAAGGTCATTAATATACAACATGAATAACAAGGGCCCCAACACAACTCCCTGGAGCACACCCAAAGCTACTTCTACATCTGACAATGACTCTCCATCCAAGATAACATGTTGTGACCTCCTTAACCAAAACCTCCTCAATCTAGTTACATATTTGACTTGATTCCCCACATGATTGCACTTTTGATAATAAACGTAGATGTGGAATTGAATCAAATGCTTTTTTGAAATCAAGAAATACAGCATCTATCTGATTGTCTTGATTGAAAGCTTTCAGTATGTCATGTGAGAAAAGCACAAGTTGGGTTTCAGGTAATCAATGGCTTTGAAATCCATTGCTGGTTGGCATTGAGGAGGTCATTCTGTTCAAGATACCTCATTATGTTTGAGCTCAGAATATGTTCTAAGATTCTACAACAAATCAATGAAAAGAGCATTGAACAGTAGTTTTGTGGATCACTTCCACTACCCTTCTTGTAGATGGGTGTGACCTGTTCTTTTTTCCAAGAATGCAGGGTTTTTTGTTCGAGAGATCTATGAAAGACTGTAGTTAGAAGAGGAGCTAACTCAGCTGCAAATTCAGTATAGAATCTGACAGAGATTCCATTGGGCCCTAGAGCTTTGCTCAATTTTAATAATTTAGCCATTTCTCAACACCACTGATATTAACACTTATGCAATTCATCTTTTCAGTGGTATAATGATTAAATTGTGGCAATTATCCTGGGTTTTTGTTTGTAAAGCACCGTTTGAAAATTGAGTTTAAGATTTCTGCTGCTTTTGCTTTGCTTCCCAAAATTTCAGCTCCTATCTCATTCACTAGGGACTGGACATTAATTTTGGTGCCAATAACTGGATTTACATATAACCTGAATTTCTCTGGGTTTTGTGAAAGATTCCTTGACAAAATTCTGCCGTGGCAGTCACTGAAGGCATCACACGTTGATCTCTTGATAGCCAAATGTCTTTCATTCAGCATCTCCCTGTCTATAGCCCTGCAGTTTGTTTTACATCTATTGTGCAGTAATCTTGGTTTCTGTAAAAGTTTCTTTACAGTGACTGAATACCGTGGAGCTTCCCTCCCATTATGAACTGTTCTACTGGGGACATTTTTGTCCAGTCCATGGTCAACTATTCTTTTAAACTTGAGCCATAGTTCCTGTACATGCTCCTGCTGTAAGATAAAAGTTTCAAGTTTCTCAATGGATTATGACACTACTGATTTTTTATCTAGTCTACTGAACATATATATCCCTCTTATTGTTTCAGCTGTCCTTAGTATTTTGGAAGTCATTGTTGACACAACTGCCCACATTATGGTCACTGATACCAGTTTCAATGTTGACATCCTAAAAGAGGTCAGATCTATTTGTTGCCATTTGATCCAATATATTTACATTATTAATTGGGTTTCTAACTATCTGTTCTATGTAGTTTTCAGAGAAGGCATTTAGTATAGTTTCAGAGGATGTTTTATCACACCCACCACTAACAAAATCATAATTTTCCCAATTAATTGTTGGATGATTAAAGTCTTCACTGATGATTACTGTATGGTTGAGGAACTTACGTACAAGTGAACTGAGGTTTTCTCTAAAGTTTTTGGTTACATCAGTCTGGTGGGTGACAGAAGGAACCAGTTATCATTTTAAGCCCACCTCTGACACTGTCTTGCCCAAATAATCTCACTTGTGTCTTCAATTTCTACCTTGATGGGTTTGAGTTTTTTGTCTTCTGTGACAAATACACCACCTCCATTTCACATTTGCCTATCCTTTCAATATACACTTAAAATTTACCCAGAAATGTCACTGCTATCAATTTCAGGTTTCAACCAGCTTTCTGTACCTAGTATTATGTGAGCTTCACTGCTATTCATCAGCACTTCAAACTATGGCACTTCATTGTGAATGCTTTGGCAGTTTACCATTAGGATTTTAATACTCTCACCTGTGGGAGGTATTAAGATCTTACACTGATACTTCTGGGTTTCCTACAGTTGTTGTTATGTGGATTGAATGGAGAGTTGCCTAATCTAAAAGACCGTCATGTGCACACCACACATAGTCAGCTACCTGAGTAGCAGCCTCTGATATGTATGTTCTCAATCGTATGGTGCAAGTCCAGGAAGTTGCAGCCTAGCTTGTCACAGAACTTTTGAAGTCTCTAGTTCAGCCCTTTCACCGAACTTAGAACCAAAGGGCCATGATCAGTTCTTGGGACAATGCTGCAAGTTATGAGCTTCATTGAAACTCCATGCTCAAGGCTGGTCTTCTCAACCTTTTCTACCAGTCACTGGAATGACCCAAGAATGACAACAGAACTGAAACGACAGGCATCATTTGTTCCAATGTGCACCACAATCTGCAGCTGGTTGCACCCTGTTCCCTCTGTGGCAGCTGGAATAGCCTGTTCAACATGTTGACTGAGGTCCCCTGGCATACACACTGAGTGCACCTGGTGTCCTTTCTTAGCCCTTGCTGCCATTTCCTTGAGGGGTACCATCATTTGCTGTAAGTTTAAGCTGCTGACAATAAATAGACCCTTTTTTGTTTGCCCCCTCCTGATATGACAAAGCAGGTGACGTGAGCCCCAATGGCTCAGTTTCAGTAAAATACAGTACCTCAAACTCGTTGGTTAGGGGGATTGGTACAACTCTGTGAGTCCTACTTGATCCCCAGCCACCCTGTACAGGACACCTAGGTATATCATTGACCTGCCATTCACAGTCAAGTGGATGAGTAATGACAAATTTTGTACTTTCCGGAGAGGAGACAGGATGCATGGGAGAAGTTAGTACTTGAAGTGCCTTGGTACTCATATCACAGGTACATGACTCTAGGGAGCTCTTCCAACACACTGGTTCGAGCAACTGACAATCATTTGACAGTACTCATGGCGATTTCCAACTGATTATGAATGTCAACCAACTTCTCCAGTGTTTAAGAACAGCATATACAGTGGGGCAAAAATTTTGGCTGGTGCAATGTATTATGAAGCAGTGAACAAATAAGTTTAAATTATGCCCACTGTTTGTCTTTTAATCCATTGAGCTAAAAATTTTCTAATTTCCTAAAGAATTGAAGCAACACAAAACAAGATTTCTATTAATGCAACATGAAAAAACTGTGGTAAAAACTCCTAATTTCTTAAAACATTTTGGGGTTAATTATAGTTAATAGTGAACTCAAAAACAGAGTTAATGATAAATGCAGATAATATATAGAGCTACTCCTCTTTAAGGGAAAACTAGATGTAACACAGTATGTTAGTTAGAATATCTGCTACAGTAACTAAACCACAAACACCGATTTGCTACAAATTCCTCATAGATTATGCAAAAGATAATGGTAGCTTCTGGAAGTTCTCAAAAATGCACATTTATTTGTGTTGATATAAAATGAAGTTCAGGGGTGATATATTCTTGGCAGAACTGTGAACCACAAACTCTGATTTGCTATGAAATAAATTATATATCCAAAATGCAGTTCTGTAAGCATCTGAAAACTCTCAAAATAACTTACATCTCATGTAATTGTGCAATGCAATTAGATAATAATTGTTTTGAACAAGGATAGGCCTACTGTTCTCCAAAACTTCAGAAGAGCATAATTAAGTTAAAGCCTACAATTAATGATAACAGTACAAGTTTATCAAAGCACTTGCGAATGTTTGAAATTTTGCAATATATCACCATACAAATGGGTACTGTATTCATCCAAATAGCATTCCTCCATTAACCACAGCAAACAAAACTTCTATTTCTTCAAATCTGTGAATGGAATGACACTCACAAATCAGTTGGATCAGTTTTCAATAAAACACATGTACTTTTTACATGTAGTAGACCTCTTAATAAATGAGCTGTGGACTGTTGGATGGCCGGGAGTAGACTTCACAAGAGAAAAGTCAGTACAATACAAGACTCACAAAGAGACGATGTGCAATTTTATAGTCATACATCATATTCAATAGTAATTCATTTTTGATACTGTCCCTGGCTTCTCCTCATGGTTGATGGCTGTTGAACAGCTATGAGCAACTCACATGCACCAGGGCATCTTAATTCTGGGTAGCAGGAGGTAAATGCAGTCTTCTGACAGATGGACAGCTCCTGAAAAGCAGTTATATCATCACCAGGCATTTAGTCCACATCTGCATATGACCCGTGCAGGATGCAGCACCATTCTGTTCCACAGCGATCAAATATACCACTGCTCATGACAAAAGCCTTGGTCTGAGTTTCAAGCAGAATTGTTCGACAGGAAATCTCAGATGTAATTGTCATCCCAGAAGACCAAGGCAGAAGCCTTCAACAAGAAGCCTAAGCAAAGCATTTCTATGCCCTCTTGTAGGCCCATCAAATCTTGCAGTGGATATGTTTTATATTTGATTTCCTAGTTTTCATTTCCAGATCTCCCTATAAATTTATTTGTTAAAAACAGACATTCTATTAGGTGATAGATTTCTCCACATATTTTTGCTAAACAGTCCTCTTTAAAAATGGAATTTCATTTTACCAATTTCTGCTGCAAGGTTAACTCAGCTTCATGTGGGTACAGGCTTTAAGGACATATAATT
Organism: Schistocerca nitens; assembly: GCF_023898315.1. NCBI lineage: Eukaryota > Metazoa > Arthropoda > Insecta > Orthoptera > Acrididae > Schistocerca > Schistocerca nitens. The sequence goes on from NC_064617.1 coordinate 342,946,901, forward strand.
TACAATTGTGAAGCCTGTACATCCTTTACTCATAATCTGAGGCATATTCAAAAGAATGTGCTGTTTGATCATAAAAATAACTGTAAGCCTGAAGTTATGACCTCTACTGTTATAGGGTGCAATAGTGCATGATGAATTGGTGGAGATCTGTTGGACACCCATTGGGGCATTAGTAAAACCATATTAACAAACCGAACATTCATTGCTTGAATACAACAGTTGCTGCAACACCATTACAGGCCACCGATGGGAGCAAGGCAGTAGAAGTAAGCAGCTAGCCAGGAAGCCAGCAAAATCACCACATGGCATGTGTTGCTGTGGCAGGGACACAGAGGTGGTCCAAGGGCACAGAGCTGGCAGGACTTCCAATGGGCATCAGCTACTCTGCCTAGTGGAAGTCCAACAACTCTGCATGGAGCTCACCCATCTGATGGCTGAAGAGCAGCTGCTCGTGCATGCTCATGCTGGAGGCCACCAAATGACCTGCTGGTCAAATGTGGTATGTCCACCACATCAGGCTTTTCTTGAACAGTGGCACTATGGCTAACAGTGTTCAAATCCCAGAACTGAGTTTCCAGTAACACAGAAGCTTGTAGATGCTAGATGAGTGCGTGGTGGACCATCATAGGCCCCTCATCAAAGCTAGCTGATTTCAGACTGAAAATAACTCTGCCAAAAATGAGCAGATGCCTGGTGCACATCTATTGTGCTATGGCACTGGTTCCTTCCAGTCAAACCATGACAGAGCTGTGGTCTGGCCATCAGGACATCAGGCCAGCCACATAATAAATGCCCCCTCTTTCTGCTGTGTTCATAATTTTGCAACTCAGGTAGACCAGTCTGGAAATGGTGTGAAGAAATCGTCTTGGTGGTGAGGCTATAATACTTGCTATATCAGTGGACTTCCTTGTTTGAATTCTACGTAGCTGTCATGGCTTGAATCACTTTCCTTGGCTTCTTGCATTACTAAGGAAGGTGTCTTGGTTCAGCTCAGCCATGCCAAGTACTTTATTCTGCAGTACAGCATAATATATTCATGAAAAGGAACTCATTTACTGTTGGTTTAAGTTTTCTACAAACTTACTTCATTTTTCTACATTATTATCATTCACTTCCATGCACTTTACATAATGTTATATTACCTTCCTAAGCCTCTGCATAGAAGTTCTCCAATTGGATACTGAACTAGTTCATAACAATAGTCTTGAATCCTTTGAAACCATCAGATTGCTATCCACCAATCCACTGTTTCCAATACAAGAAGAGGTAATAGTCTCCAGATGCAAGATTAAGTCATCAAAAAGCTACCAACAGGAATACTGAATCTCATACTAGGTACAGGCCACGGTGTATGGACATGCATGGTCATATGGGAGGCCTATCTGAGGAGACATTTTTCAAGGGGTGTCAATTTTTATTGCATGGTCAGTTTGGTGAGTATATTGCTGTGAAGATCAGCTGTAGCTGTTGACCAATATTCGATGAAATCAAGCAAAAGAATGCTCTTTTGACACAGAAAATGGTAGTGTTTATTTTTTGACATGAGTAAAATTATTACTTGAAATTTTTCGATCTGGTGAAGCCAAATGATATTTTTGCACTGGCTGTTGTTTAGTTCTGCACTGGTGTAGGATGTCCATGTTTCATCACCCACAACAATATGACAGAAAAATCAATGCCATCTTGTTGACAGAGCTCCAAAAATGCGAGTCTGTTTGACATTCTTTGGTCTTGGTGTTTGTTAGTAAGCATTTCTAGTATCTACATTACACACAGTGTGTGATATCTATGGTTTTCCATGACAGCCATGTAAATATTGATGTGTCCAACTTGAGGACATTTGTCAGCTGAGCACCCATAGTCAATCAGTGATTGGATCACAGTTTTTGGTCAACTTGTTGCATGATTTCACCAGGTTTGGAGCTGAGCATGCCACTCTGTTCTTCATTATGTACATTTGTATGGTCACTTTAAAGTATCAACACCTCTGCCTAAGCTTTCCTTCTTTCATTTATGTAGGCTCATAAACTAGGGTTAACTCAGGAGGGATCTGAGCACCTGTAGATCCTACTGCATACAAAAATCAAATTACAGCACATGTTTCACAACTGGTGGAGGAAAAGATTTTTGAAATCATTATTGTTTGTTTCCCCCTCTGTAAAATGACTACTGTATGTAAGCAATCATTAGAGGGTACTGCATTAATGCAACTTTGTTCCTAGCAGCCAACATTTAAATTCAAGCATACTTTTTGCATATGCCTCAAACAAGCATCAGAACTCACACTATTAAAAGTATCAATGTTACTGCCTGTTATAACACATCTTCTTAGCAAACTATCAAGAGTAATACTGGTAGGTGTACATCGCATATGTAATGAGAATGGTTTAACACTATTTATTGAGTCCTCTTCAGTACTTGCCAAGGGAGCCAACTAGGTAAGTCATTATGTGACACTTTCAAATCTTATATATTACAGCTATGTTTTTCATTTTCAATATATTGTCATTTGAATACTTTTCAGAACAGCATACTTGGTCTGGAATTCTCTGGTAAAGATAAAAATGGTAGACGAGTAATGGGGCTTCTACCTGGCCAAGGCTTAGCAACTAATGTTATTGCTGAGAATGTTTATGATGTCCCTCAGTCATGGAGTTTGGAGGATGCAGCTACAGTACCTGTTGTATACACTACAGTAAGTTGCATTCATGATTTTGTGTGGCATAAAGGAGTTTAAAAAAAGCAGCAAGTTACTCTTAGTTGGTGTAAGTGATGAAATGTGCACAACCTATTTTTTAGGTGTTTTATGTCAGCCGATAAAATTTCTTTGGACTTGCTTCGAATTATTGTAGTTATTCCTTCAATAAAAACATCTTTCATTGAACAAATAGCTTTAGACATCTTGTGTAGAAATTCAGTGAAAATGTGTAGGGTGTATAAATGTCATTGAGGGTGAACACTTCACATAAAAGCAGACATGAAAACATGTTTAAATAATTGACACCTTTACACTTTTCATGAATGACAGTTTGAGAAAATAAATTGTATACTTTAGATGTCACAGTTACCTTTTCTTTTGATGAAAAGTATAAGCTGAATGATGTAATATGTTGTACGAAAAGAAAATTACACTGCCTGCTTATTGAAATTGTGCTGTCCATTAGAAAACTGATTATGAAATCCTAAGTTTTCTTTTTGACCTTTTCTGAACTTTGTAAATTATAATTTCCCTTAAAAGAGGTAACAACAGCAGAATTTCCAACATATTAAATAAATTGTTTTGTTGCTACACATCACCACTCCTCATAAACCTTTGTAAGAGATACTGTCGTTTACAGGTAACAAAATAATATAACACAAAAATAGTAAAGTTATCTAAAAACTGAAGTGTTTAGTAGTGAATGAGCAAATGTTTTCTTAGATATCAATCTTGTATTTTTCTCAACTAATGTGACTGACACATATCACAGTTCTGAGGACATTATTTGATGTATGCCTATAACACAGAAGGGTGACTTTCTTTGTCCTGGTTTATGGCAGCTCTGTAGAAGAATGCAAGTTTAAAAGCTGAGAATAATTTTCATTCTCATGATTTTAAGATTTTTCCAGTGTATGACAATTTTCAACTGTTCTCATGTGTTTAGATTAGATTAGATTTACGTTTATTACAATTGATCCATAGTGAGGAGGTCCTCCAGGATGTAGAAGATGTCAGAAAAAAAATACATGACAAATATTTACAACTGAAACAAATAAGCTAATGTACCTGCCACAGGTCCCAAGTGGAATGATTGTCATTTTTTTAATGAACTCTATATGAAAGAATTATCTTACAAACACTCATTTACTAAGACCACATTAATGCACTGAATTTAAAATTTAAAAAAATATTTTTTATTTATAAGTTCAAAAACATATAATAGAACTACTACAATAGTTATTTACAACTGAAACAAATAAGCTAATGTACCTGCCACAGGTCCCAAGTGGAATGATTGTCATTTTTTTAATGAACTCTATATGAAAGAATTATCTTACAAACACTCATTTACTAAGACCACATTAATGCACTGAATTTAAAATTTAAAAAAATATTTTTTTATTTATAAGTTCAAAAACATATAATAGAACTACTACAATAGTTATTTACAATGAACACATTACTGCACTGAAATTGTGCAGAAGTTAGACTGTACTTACACACACACACACACACACACACACACACACACACACACACACACACACACACACACACACACACACACACACATGCACACACAAACAGCCACGTGACTTTGTTGAGATGGTATATTACTTCAACAAACTACCTTGTTGCCATTCGCAGTGGTCCTGATGACTGATCTTCTACCGCTTCACACTGTCTTGTGCATTCCTGCCATCTTGCTATCAATCCTGCAATGCTTGGACATGGCTCTGCTAATGAAGTGGAAGGAGAAGTGCACTGCCAGGAAATGTCCTATGGTCCTCAGATCCAGTGCCACAACTACAAAACTCATGACAGTGGTCCTCAGATACTATGCCACAACTACCAAACTCACAACACTGCTGGAGTGTGGGAGCCGTGACTATGCTGAAGTCTTAGTTCTTCAGGCAGCATGATGCAAGCAAAACTTCCCATTGCCTATCGTTGTTTTTTGGGCTCACTCAAGGATGGATATAAGGGGTGTTCAAAAAGAAACAAGCGAGAGGCATAATTACAGAAATCAATACCTGTATGTTAGAAGTACTGATGCTGGCTGTTGAAATACTTGTCCCACTGTGACAAAAGCTGATTAATGGCTGTCTCATAAAATTCCTGGGGCTGCGATGTTAACCAGTTCTGCACGTATAGCTGGACATCGTCGTTCGAGGCGAATCATTTGCCCCTCAGATCCTTTTTAGGGGACCAAAAATGGCGTAATCACAGGGAAAGAGGTCTGGACTGCATGGAGGGTGGCTGAGAACCTCCCATTTGAATTTCTTCAGGAGTGCTGCAACTGTATTGGCTGTATGAGGCTTTGCATTGTCATGGTGCAGAATGACACCATGGGTGAGATTACCTGGTCCTTTTGATTTGAACACTTGGTGAAGGGTGGTCAAGGTTTGCGAGTAATGCTGGGCTTTCACTGTTGTCCTTTGCTGCAGGAAGTGAATCAGAAGGGGGCCATATTGGTCAAAGAAAAACATCAGGATTACCTTTCCTGCACTCACTTTGGACGACAACGTCCAGCTATACGTGCGGAACTGGTTAACATCGCAGCCCCGGCAATTTTGAGAGACAGCCATCCACCACCTTGTGTCACAGTGGGACAAGTGTTTCAACAGCCATGGTCAATACTTCTAACATACAGGTACTGGTTTCTGTAATCAAGCCATGGCTTGTTTCTTTTTGAATGCCCCTTATACAAAGCATTACTTAATTATAAACTGCTGTCTTTATTTAAAAGTTCATTTCATACCTGGATTTCTACAGATATTTTCAAGATGAAGTACCAGAATGTGATGGCTGATTGTAACAAATTGATGCCATCTTAATTCATGATATATCTTTTGGAGATGTAGTGCTCCAGGAAAGCATACTTTATACTCATACTCTTTATTCATGTGACCATCGGGCTCCACACATCTCTCCTGGGCATCCACACAGTCAGAGCTGTCTACATTTTCTTATATTGTCAAACAATGCAGAAGACTCCTGGTTTCCAGAGTTATAGGTTATCCTTAACAGAATCCTACAAGGCTTTTGTCTTGGCTGGTGCTTTACACTATATTTCCAGAATGTTCTCCCAGATATCACTTATGTGTTTTCCTCATAAGGGGTAAGCACCATTGCAACAGGCTTTTCCTTTTCCTGTGCAAGCTGTGGCTCAGACTTTCATAGCTTTGAGGGGCACTGTATCTGACAGTTGTTGTAACAACCCTTTCAGGAAATTGCTAATAACTCTTGTTCAGAGATTTTGTGAATCCTAGAGTGCTTAGGATAACTTCACATTGTGAGAGGACATGACTGCTGGAGACATAGAAGTATAACTCTGTATGCATTGGTTTACAGTAAAAACTGTGTCCTAGTGTGCTATGTGGACTTCACTTGATGAGCACTTCAAAAAACAGAGGTTGGTTTTCTTCTGTCTCCTTTATGAATCTAATGTAATGGTGGAATGAGTTCAGATGTTGCAAAAATGTTTATGGAGGCCTTTGAAGAAGAAATCCTGGTGTCAACATTTTGTGAGCCCTCATGTTTCTTTCAATATGTTGGTGATATGTGAATAAATGAGTGTGGGTTTCTTGTCACATAAGATTTGTATCTAACCTCACTCTTTCAATAACTTCCTCTGTCATCATCATTGGAAGTTATCTGTAACCTTATGATACATTATTTAGTTGGCTGAATTATGTTATGGAGATGTCACAAAATCATGGAACTCTCATATCCTACCAGAGGTTAAGGTGATGTTTATGAGTGGAGAACATTTGTAGCAATGCTGATTTCATTAGACGGAAGATGACTTAGGTTATTTCTCTGTAGCTTTTCAGCATTGAAGCCCATTTGCATCCACCATTATGGGTATAGTGGCTATACCAGTTGAAGTGGTTGCACGTTCTGATCTCATTGATTTCTTTGAGACAGGTAACCAATAGGCAGATCCATGGGATAAGATTTTCATTTTGTCAAATATAATATAGTGAATGGAGATGGGGTCTATTCAGGATCAGAGAAAATAAGAGCACTCTCAGATTTTCTGACTCCTCAACACATTCACAATGTGAGAAACTTTTGTAGACTGTACTTGTACTGCTGGTGATTCATAAAGGATTCATGTACCAAGGCACAGCTCTTGTATTTGTATTTATTATTTGGTCCAGTAAATCTTGCATGCAGAGTACAGCACATCTAATATTGAACAGGTCAGTGCAAATGTATCTTCATGTTTACATTATGTTTTCTGTGTATTAATGAATACAATTTTTCCAGCTTTGGCTTATAATTAAACCTCTTCATCTAGAAAATTACAACTGAAAATATGAATAAATTAATATTAATGATTACAGTCTGTGCCGGCCGCGGTGGTCTCGCGGTTCTAGGCGCGCAGTCCGGAACCGTGGGACTGCTACGGTCGCAGGTTCGAATCCTGCCTCGGGCATGGATGTGTGTGATGTCCTTAGGTTAGTTAGGTTTAAGTAGTTCTAAGTTCTAGGGGACTGATAACCACAGCAGTTGAGTCCCATAGTGCTCAGAGCCATTTTTTTTTATTACAGTCTGTACATGCTACAAGTAGATAGGCATCTACACAGTATTTTTGTAAGTGATAAGGAATGTGACTTATACACTTACCATTAACTTTCTTAGGCTCTCAAAGATTTTGGAGGAACTCTTCCAGACTATGGAAGGAATACATTAATTGACATTCCTTTAATACTGCTTTAAAGTTTTTAAACCATTTATTATTGTAATTTCTGTTGGCAATCTATTCTAAATAACTTTACCATGGTGTAATGTTCCTTTTTGGTACAAACAGGTCTTTATTTGATGCATGTAAAAGTCAGTTTTCTGTTTTGTGTTATGATGATGAAGATTTTCATTTTTGGGGAGGACACTAGGATTTGTGCAAGAACTGCTACAGGGATATGCCACATTTTTGTGGAACAAGGTGAAGGGAAGGTCTTTCCTTGTTATTAAGGAGACACTAACATATATTCCAGTCCTTGCATTGTATAATAAGAGTGCCAAGACAAAACTTCACTTTGATGCTAGCGGTTACAGCATAGGTACACTTCTAGTTCAAATTCAGAAGATGCTGAAATGGTGATGGCCTGTGCTTCCAGAGTAATCTGCAAGTCTGAGCAGAACTACTCCACAATTTAAAAAAAGTACCCTGCAGTTGTTTTGGCCATCAACAAGTCCTGGCTATATTTACTTGAAAAACCATTCACTGTTGTGATGGACCACCATTCTGTGTGCTGGCTGTCTAGCCTGAAGGATCCATTGAGTTGACTGGCAAGATGGGCACTAAGTCTCCAGGTATACAACTTCACAGTGGTATACAAAATTGGATGCCTACACAAGGATGCTGGCTGACTTTCAAGAAATTGTGTGGCAGAATATGAACCTCCATCATCCCTGAATTAAATGACACTGCAACTGAACACAGGGCAATCCATAGAAGCTTTGAAGAATTAGGAACCAACCAAAAGGAGAATTCCATTAATAAACATAGCATTATGAAAGAGGAACCATTATTCAGCGATTTGGAAATGATTGCTCATCATCTGGACTCCTCTATGGCCAGTTATACTGAAGTTTTTCCATGATGCTCCAACATCTGTTAACATGGGATTCGTAAAGACTCTAGACACAATCAGACACATGTACCATTGGTGAGGACTTTATCAATCTGTGAGCCACTGTAAGGAATGTCAGTGTACGAAGCATGTGTCATATTTACCTCTGGGACATCTAATACCATTTCCACATGCAACAGCACCATTCCAGTGAACTGGAGTTGACCTTTTGGGTGGGATCCCAAAGTCGAAGAACGTGAACCTCACTTGCTGTTCTATCATCAAAATTGTGCCAACTGCCAAAGCTCCATAAATTGCCAAGTCCTTGTAGAAGACATCATTTTGAAGCATAAAGCACCTGATGGGGTGATCTCTGATCATGGAAAAGTTTGCCAATCGAAACTGGCATCACATACAGGTTGATAATGCTTACCACCCACAGATTGTGGCCACACAGAATGCTTTGATAAGATATTGGTAGATATGCTTTCTAGATAGGACAATGTCTAACAGAGGCATTGGGATACAATATTGCTTGTCATGACATTTACATACAACAAGCAAAGAAATACACTATAGGCCTCACACCATTCTTTCTGCTCCACAGTTGCTAGGCTGAAATGACAATGGATATACTATTCCTTTTTGAGCTGGACATTACTCTGAATAACTATGTGAAGCACCTCATCACTAGGACCAAAGAAGCAAGACAGCTGGCTCCCAGTTGACACCCGGGAGAAAGATAGAGATTGCTATTAGAGCAAGCACCAGCCAGTGAGACACGGCCTGAGAAGCTTTTTATGGGTTTTTGTTCCTGTGTGGAAAGTGGAACTGTCAGAAAATTTACTAAAATGCTACTTTGGATCATTTTGTATTCTTCCTTGATTGTCAGTTATCAATAGAAAGTTGAGGATGGTGATCATTCATAGAAAATATAAAAGCACAGAGACGTCATCCAATCTCCTCCACATGAAGCTCTACTACCATCCTGAGGTGCAGATCATTGTAAGGGCTTCTCATTCAAGGAAACTGAAGACTGTGATGGCAATCACAAAGTTTTCATGGGAGGGGCTATCTTTGATTGTCATCATAATGAAGAGGATGAGATAACATGACCAGAATATGAGGATTCATCAGCACTGCCATACAGAGGACCAATAACAAGATCTAGCTCCAGGTGCTGTAGTTGACTCCAGTGAGAACTATGAAAATGGGTCACTGTTTCCCCAGGAGAGGGAGCAATGTTGAGAGTTGTGTTGTATGCTGTGTGGCATACTAGATCCATGTTTTTCCCATGTATGTGCAGTAGTACCCTACATCTGTGTCAAAACTCTGCAAGCCATCTGGTTGTGAGGACTTCTGGCACCACTATCTGATCCCCTCTTTCCTGTTCCATTTGCGAATTGGCATGTGAGAAGAATGATTGTCAGCAAACCTTTGTATTAGCTCTAATTTCTTGAATTTTTCATTGTAGTCATTTTGCCATATATTGGAGGAACTAATATTTTATCTGACTCTTCCCAGAACATACTCTCAGAATTTCAGTAGTAAAACCCTCTGTGATGTACATTCCCTCTATTGTAATATCTACTACTGGAGTAGGTTGAGAATCTCATCTCCATAACACTCTCTTGATGACCAAATGATCGCATGATGAAATATGCTGCTCGTTGTAGGATCTTGTCTGTCTCTTCTGTTAATACAACTGGTAAAGGGTTCCATACTGATGAGCAATGCTCGCAAATAAGTCAAACAAGTATTTTGTAAGTCACTTCTTTCATGGATGAACTTTATTTCCTTAAGGTTCTTCCTTTGAATCACAGTCCTTCATGTGTTCAACCCACCTTTTTAAGCTGCTCTGGATGGTACTCCTAGATATTCGTTATTGTTTTCAGCAATTTGTCACTGATAGTGTAACTGTACAGAAGTGGATTTCTTCTCATATGTATGCACAATATGTTGCATTTATTTATGTTCAGGGTGACCTGCGAGGTCCTGCAGAATTCCTTAATCCTCTGCAGAGCTTCCTGCAGTTCAGTACATCTTCTTACAGACAACTGCATCGTTTTAAAACAGTCTCTTGGAGGTTCTGGTGTTATCCACTAGATCTTCTATTGAGTTCTTTTTGCAGTGAAATCTTGATTCTAGTCACAGATGTGACTTGATACTCATTACACTCATATTTTTTCACTAAATGACAGTGTGGGACTGTCTCAAATGCCTTCCTGAAGTCAAGGAACATGGCATCAACCAGAGTGCCAATGTCTACAGTGCTGTGAATCTCAGCTGAGTTTCACAAGATCTCTCTTTGTTGAATCCATATTGCTGTTTGTGAAAGCCTTGTTGATTTTTGTAGAAGATATTTTCTTTCTCCAAAAATGTCATAATACATAAGCACAAAACATGTTCCATAATTATACATCTAACTGACTTCATTAGTATACGCCTACAATTATGTGCATCTGTCCTAAGGCTTCTCTTGAAAACAGGATTGACCTGCACTTTTTTCCAGTTGCTTAGTACCCTTTGTTACTCAGTGACCTGTTATAGACTTTTGCTAGAAGGGGAGGAAATTCTTTCACATAATCTCTGTAGAATCTTATGGGTATGTCATATCATCCAGGTGCTGTTCTTTCGCTAAGCAAATCTGGTTGCGTTTGTATTCTGGTGTCACTTATCCCAACATCAGCCATTTCAATGTCCTTGCAATGAATGAAAGGATTGTCCCTATTATGATCTTCCACAGTGAAACAGTTTTGGAAGACCAAACCCTGTATTTCAGCCTTCTCATTGTCATCTTCCAGTTTGATGCCAATATGGTCACTGAGTGAATTATCAGATGATTTCAGCCCTGCTTTCCACTCATTTATTTTGTGTATGACCAAAATTTGTTAGAGTTTGCAGTCAGATCAGTTATCAAAATTTTACTTTCAAAGTCATTGAATGCTTCTCTCATTGCTCTTCTTATGCTCATTTTCACCTCATTTAGTGTTTGTTTGTCAACTAAGTTTTGACTTCTCTTAAATGTGTACTGAAGCTTTCTTTGTTGACAGAGCAACTTTCCAACATTGCTATTAAGACCCCATGCATCTTATCCACCTCTTAAGCCTTTCTTAGAACTACTTGTTAGGCCTACTGAATGATGATTTCAATTTTATCCATTTGTGCTCCAGATCTTCCTCCTCAGAACTGAGTATTTGATTGTGACTACTCAGATAGTCTCCATAATTTGTATCCTGCCACTCTCGCTAAGCAGAAATATTTTCCTACTTTTCTTAAGAGTCCTTACGATGTATGATGTCATTGATACTAGCACAGTCTTTTTATCACTGAAGCTCTCCTCTGTGTTAACTGAGTTGAAAAGTTCAGGTATGTTTCTTGCTAGGAGGTCTAAGATGAAATCCACACAAGGTGGTTCTTGAACTATCCGCTTTAAATAATTTCTGGACAAGACATTCAGATCAATGTCAGGCAAATCCCTGTGTCTAAAATTAGTTTTGATCATGTGATTTTCCCAATTTCAAAGCTGGCAAATTGAAAACTCCCTCTTTTACAATAGCATGATCAGGAATCTTATTTGTGGAATTCTGCATGTTCACACTGAAGCACTCTGCCACTGCAGCTGCTTATGCAGCCAGTCTCTAAAAGCATCCAGTTACTATGTTTGACCCATCATTTATGCTTAACTTCAGCCACATTATTTCACAGTTGGAATCCATAATTTCACTACATATTATTGAATTCTTTACTGCAATAAATGCACCATGATCACTGGCATCTAACCTCTCATTTTAATATACAATGAGGCGCCAAAGAAACTGGGATAGGCATGCATATTCAAATACAGAGATATGTAAACAGGCAGAATATGGTGCTGCAGTTGGCAATGCCTATATAAGACAACAAGGGTCTGGCGCAATTGTTAAATCGGTTACTGCTGCTACAATGGCAGGTTATCAAGATTTAAGTGAGTTTGAACGTGGTGTTATAGACAGCACCCAAGTGATGGTATATAGCATCAGTGAGGTAGTGATGAAGTGGGAAATTTCCCCTATGACCATTTCACGAGTGTACCCTGAATATCAGAATCTGGTAAAACATCAAATCTCCGACATCGCTGTGGCCGGAAAAAGATCCTGCAAGAACGGGACCAATGATGACTGAAGAGAATTGTTCAACATGACAGAAGTGGAACCTGTGACGGTTCGCCTGCTTCATTTCTTCATGTGTTGTCCTTGATGTCGACGTACTGCATTGTGATACTGGCTTAAAAATGGGTAGTGGAAGTAAGACACTGACTACTTTAAATAATGTAGCCAAGAGATGCGAAGTTGCGTTTGACAGTAGTTTACTTTCACTGTTCACAACCCCCAATAATACACAGTTATATATAGCCAGTGCACTATTGTTTTCACTTTCCATAAGCCTCATTAATAGCTTGCAGCCAAACCTCCAGCTGGTTTTGCTAACATGATTTCAAATAGAGCCAAATAAATGCTTTAAGAATACTGTTAGCTGTTCCTCCAAATGTTTATAATTATTACAGACTTTATAAGTCAACACTAGAATTTAAGATACGAAACAATTACTGATTTCGCCATTTAATGAAAGTATTAACTAGGAATAGTTGAAATAAATTAGAAAATCAATTACATACATAAAAAAATACATACACAAAATTAGATCTGGTGTTATATTCTTTAAAACTGAGGGCCAACCTTTCTCTTTGATAAAAATGCAGATTACGCTCATATATGTTAATGGTAATTAGTTAAAAGTGAAAAAACAAATTTGAGGAGGCAGATGGCAAAACAAGATGGGAAGTAAAAAATATCTCAGCTTGCTTCATCACAAACCTTTCCACAAATTGCATATTTCAATGCTGGGTCAACAACAACTGTCAGCTTGCAAACCATTCAACGAAACATCATCGATATAGGCTTTCCAAGCCGAAGGCCCACTCATGAACCCTTGACGACTGCATGACACATAGATTTATGCCTCACCTGGGCCCGTCAACACTGACATTGGACTGTTGATGACTGGAAACATGTTGCCTTGTCGGACAAGTCTCATTTCAGATTGTATCGAACAGATGGATGTGTACGGGTATGAAAATAATCTCATGAATCCATGGACTCTGCATGTCAGCAGAGGACTGTTCTAGTTGGTGAAGGGTGTGTAATATGTGTGGGGCATGTGCAGTTAAAGTGATATGGGACCCCTGATATGTCTAGATACAACTGTGACAGATGACATGTACATAAGCATCCTATCTGATCACCTGTCCATTGTCCATTCCCATGGAGTTGGGCAATTCTGATGGAACAATGTGACACCCCACACGTCCAGAATTGCTACAGAGTGGCTCCAGGAGCATTCTTCTGAGTTTAAACATTTCTGATGGCCACCAAACTCCCCAGACATGAACATTATTGAGGATATCTGGGGTGCCTTGCAACGTCCTGTTCAGAAAAGATTTCCAACCCCTCGTACTCTTATCAATTTATGGACAGCCCTGCGGGATTCATAGTGTCAATTCCTTCCGGTACTACTTCAGACATTAGTTGAGTTCCTTTTACTTTGTGTTGCAGCACTTCTGCATGCTCCCGGGGGCCCTACACGATATTAGTCAGGTGTGCCAGTTTCTTTGGCTCCTTAGTGTACATTCCTATCTGCATTTAGGATTTCATTGCTATTCACTTTTGGTTTCAACCAGCTTTCCATTCGTAATAATGTCTGGTCATTATTATCTTTAATAAGCAATACTAGTTCTGGATGGTCCTGCAGTTCACTTATATCATATTAATCTTTTATATTTACAATCTCTGCTAATTAACATTCTCTGAGAATAATCCAGCAAGCAGTTCATTTCTGATCCCAAAGGCTGGTTCCCCTAACCTAAAAAGAAAGCCCATGTTCATGCCACATGTGCCAGTCTACTACCATAGTAACCGCTTCCCGCATGTAGTGCACACCTGTCTTACTGAGAGGAGCCTACACAGTTCTCCTCCTGATAGAGCTCAAGAAATTTGGAACCAGTACTGTTGCAGGATTGTCTCAGCCTCTGGCTTAGACCTTCCACTCTGCTCCAACTGTGCAACTAATGTGTGCAGTAGCCACTGGCACAGCTTTCTCCACATTTTGGAAGAGACTTCCCTGCAAACATACTGCACGTACACCACCATTCTTTCTTGACCTGCCTGCTATTTCTCTGAGGGACTTCATTACCCATGTAACGTTGGAGCTCCTAATGACTAGCATACTCACCCTCTGAGCTTGTTGGGACTGGGCTGAAAAATTGACCACTGGCCCAACAGGAGAAGCTACCCATGCTGATTCAGAAATGTTATCAACTATGAGTAGTGCCTCATACCTGTTGTTGAGGCATAAGAAGCCAGCAGTGCAGCTACTTCCCACATTTGCCCTCTGCCTAGAGATACGCAAACACACCATTGCCTGCCACTCACTCACAAGTGAAGACAGACCAGTCATATGTTGTGTATTGGAAGACACAATGACAACATGGCAATCAAGAGATTTCAAGGCACCAAAGGTTTTGTAGGTCTTGCCTTTGGTGTCCCAATGTTGGCACAGCTTTGTGCAGTAGGTAGAAGCCTGGTGACCTTGGACAATACAGCTTCCAGCTGCTTCTGGACAGCAGCCAATTGTCCTTGTGTTCACACACAACAAGGACAGTTCCCATTCACACTGAACTGTTTAAAAACTGTATAGAATCTCAAAGAATACAAAAAAGCATTCAAGAGTAATAGAGGAAGAACAAACAGATCTCAACAAGAGATAAAATTACCTGACTACTGTGCTACTGAACTTGGGATGCATACAACTGCAACTTTCTCACTATACACTAAGGTTGCAAAATCCACAAGTTCTTAAAACAAATATAAATCGCACTGCTGAAGAATAGATGTATCAACAGTTACTTTTCACTGTAATGTCACCTCACACAAAAGCTAATGACAAAGAAACACACACACACACACACACACACACACACACACACACACACACACACAAGCTCTTAAAAATGTAAATATTTTCATTGTCAGAAAAATTTCCAGGGCAGGTCTTTTTTTCTGAGTTTACAATACTAAAAAGGTGCAAATGTTGATTGAAATGGCTGTGCCCGTGTTTCCATGCGAACTTAGTAGGTGACAGTGCTGTGTTTAGCAGCACAATGTTTGGATTCGATGCATTAGTTACAGTGACACAAAAAATGCTGATTGTGAGCAAAGAGCGAAATTAAGTTCTGTATTGTGCTCAGGAAAACCCCTACTGAAATGTGAACATTGATTAAGCAAGCATATGCAGGCAAGGCACTTCCAAGAAGTCATGTTTTCAAGTGGCACAAAAGGTTTCATGAAGGCAGAAAATCAGTGCAAGACAATCCCAGAACTAGTCACCCATGTACAGTACAAACCGATGCAAATGTGTAGCTTGTAAGGAAGTTATTGCAAGAAGACCACACAAGAGTACTAAAAGGAAACTGTTAAACTTCAGTTTCATGATACACCAATCAAATCTACAGGCTGTAAATTCAACTCAATACCTAGGAGTTACAATTATGAAACTTAAATTGGAAAGAATACATAGAAAATGTTGTGGGGAAGGCAAACTAAAGACTGCATTTTATTAGCAGAACACTTAGAATATGCAACAGATCTACTAAAGAGAGTGCCATGTAACAGATCTACTAAAGAGATGTCTACACTACACTTGTCTGTCCTCTTTGGGGGTACTGGTGTGCAGTGTGGTATCCTTACCAGATAAGATAAGATTGAGTACATGGAGAAATTTCAAAGAAGAGCAGAACATTTTGTAACATTGAGAAATGGGAAGAGAGTGTCATGGACATGATACAGGATTTGATGTGGACATAATAAAGTAAAGGCATTTCTCATTGTAGCAGGATCTTCTCACAAAATTTCACCCACCAACTTTCACCTCTGAATGCAAAAATATTTTGTTGATGCCAACCTACATTGGGGGAAATGATCATCACAATAAAATAAGGAAAATCAGAGCTTGCACAGAAAGATATAGATATTCGTCACTTCTGCACTCAGTTCAGCAGAGAAATGATAGATTATTGTTGTGAGGGTGGTTCAATGAACCCTCGCCAGGCACTTAAGAATGATTCACAGAGTATCCCTGTAGATATAGACATAACTGTGCATCCAATATCAGAAGAACTTAATTTGAATCATGATTTGTGTCATAAGATTTTACACAAAGACTTAGGGAAAAAGAAATTTGGTGCAAAGCCCATCCGTCAGATACTAACAGATGAAGGGAATGAGGAAAGATAAGAATTTCTGCTGAACCACTGGATGGAGCCAGAAGTGATCCCATATTACTGTCAAAGATTATTGCTGGGGATGAAAGTTGGTGCTACCAGTATGACCCTCACATGAATGCTGAATGGCAGGAACCTGGATCACAAGCCTTGAAGAAAGTCAAATAACAACCTTCAAGAACAAAGAAAATGTTTATTACGTTCTTTGATAGTAAAGGATTAATTCATCATGAGCATGATCTTCCAGGTCAAACAGTGAACCAAAAATTTTCGTCGAAGTCTTGAAATGTTTGTGACAAGCAATTCAATGTTGCCTCCCTGATTTGTGACATCCTCATGACTGGTTCTTACTGCATGACAATGCAACACCCCATACAGCCTTATGTGTTACTAAGTACCCGATCAGAAATTCTTTTTATTGCCATTCCACATCCGTCATGTTTGCCTGGCATCTTGACTTGTGAATTTTTCATGTTTTTGCACATGAAAAGGTGACTTAAAGGAAAGCTTCATCAAGATATCTCAGACATCCAATGGGCTATGACAAATGAGCTTACAAGCATCACAGCTGAAAATTTCCCTGCTTGCTTCCAAGACCTCGAGAAACATTAGCAACTGTGCATAGATAGCCAAGGGGACTACTTTGATAGGAGTTAGGATCATTACTTGGTAAGTGCAATTTTATATATTTTTAAAACCTGTCTTGGAACTTTTCTGACAAAGGGAGTAAGCAGTAATCAACATAGATAAAATCACAGACAATATTCACTTATTGATAGAAGATCATGAGAAAAGAACTAAACTAAACACTGTGTCTAACATAAACAACTGCCGCTGCTGCTCTCTCCTGGGTGGCTGGAGTTAAACTGAATATGAAGACATCATGCACTACAAATACAGTGAAGTGTGTATGTTGTAAACTATGCCTTTGAGAGTCAACACCACCCATACAGGAAGATATAAATACTCTTTTCTACTTGCAATTGATGACTTTAAGAAAACAACATTCACACTTAAAAGATGTCACAGTTCATCACTTTTAAATTTTGATGAAAAATATAAGTTGAAAGATGTACTATGATGTACAAAAAGAAAATCACTTACCCTGCTGAGTAATATTGGTTGCTCATTGGAAAAGTGGTAATGAAATCCTCAATTTCTTGCAGAGCTTTTGTATGATTTGTAAATAATACCTTACTTTAAATGAGATAACAACAATAGAATCCCCAACATGGGAAACAAATTACTTTTGTGCATGCATACCATCACTAGTGCTAAAACTTTGTAAATGATATTGTCATTTAAAAGAGATAAAATAATAGAATGTGAAGTATGTAAAGTAAATTATTATTTTCAAACATAATACACTGCTCATCTTAAAACTGAAGTGAATACTAGTGAACCATCACATAAAAGGAATCACAATCTTGTCTAAGACATCATTTTCATATGTTTTTAAACTGATACGAGTCATGACCAGTGCACTCATTAGTTCTGAGGCCATTATTTGAGATATGCCAATACCACAGGATTGTCACCATCTTTGTGCTGATTAATGGCAACAGCTGAGAATAATTTTCATTCTTGTGATTTTAAGATTTTCTAAGTATATGATGATTCTGGACTGTGACTTGCATTATTTTAGCAACAGTCCTGATGACTGATCATCTTCCACTGAACTCTGTCTTGCTGTCAACCCCAAGCCTAAAGTGCTCAGAAATGGCTTCACTGATGAATTGGAAGGAGAAGTACACTGTTAGGATACAATCATTGGTCCTTGGAGCCTGTGCCATAACTGCCAGTCGCAGGGGTCTCAGATCTCCAGCTGGCATGATCAAGCAGATCTTCCCACTGACTACCACAGTGTTTTGAGCACTCTCAGGGCTGGATGCCAAGCCTTAGTCAATTGGAAACTGGTCTCTTTATGTAAATGTTGTCTTTATGTAAATGTTCATTGTGTAGTTGTATCTCTACAGATATTTTTATGATATATTACCAGAATTTGGTGGCTTGATTCATGATGTATGCTTTGGAGACATAGTGTTCTAGGAAAGCTGACTTTGTACTTATGTGTTGCTCTGCATTCATTCGACCCTTAGGCTCAACACTTCTTTCCTGTAGCATACAGGTAATCTGGGCTATCTACATTTTCTCATATTGCAAAGGATGCAGAAAACTTGTAGATTAAAAAGTTATAGGTTACCCTTAACAGACCCCAACAATGCATTTGTACTGGGTAGCAGTCACTATACACAATTTACATTATATTTACTGAGCAAACACCATTACAGTAGATTTCTCTTTTGTCTGTTCAAGCTATGGCCTAGACTTTTATGGCTTTAAGGTACACTGTATCTGGCAGTTGTTGTCCCAGCCCTTCCAGAAAATTGCTAAATGCTCTTGTTCAGAGATTCTGTGAAGCCTGTGCACTAGTGTGCATAGGATACCTTCACATTGTGAGATGACATGACAGCTGGAGAATAGAAATATAATTCTGTATGCTTTGGTTTACAGTAGACATAGCATCCTAGTGTGTATACGGAGCGTATCCTATCAGATGCTTTTTTCCATTAACCATCTGACCCAAAATAAAGCCAACTACTTCATCAGAAGCATCAATGAGAGGATGAACTCTTTTTCAAAACTGAGAAAAATCAGTACCGAATCCAAAATCAATGCCTCCTTTAATTTCTAAAGTCTGTCACACATTATATCCACTGAAACTTTACACCCTTTTAAGTAACCTGTTCAAAGATTCAGCTATTTTTGCAATATCTCTTATGAATTCATAGTAGTAGTTATACAAACTGACAAAATGCTGTATCTGTTTGATTGTTCATAGGAGGTGGAAAATTTTGAATCATTCTGTAAGACAAGAAAGTCCCTGCACACCATACCATTTACACTAATTATGTGTCCCAGATAGTTAACTCGAGTTTGAGCACAATGGCACTTAAACATGCTCAGCATCAGATATGCTGACTGCAAACTATTAAAAGCATCCTCCAATCATCTCACATGCTCTTTTGAAAAATTATTATATCATCTAAATAACCCATACAACTCTTTGGCTTCATCCCTCTTAAAACTCCATCCAGTAACCACAAAAAAGTCACATGTGGCTTTGTAAACCAAATGACATCCACTAATACCGATAATGTTCACATGGTGCCATAAATGCTTTCTTTAGCCTACCCCTAGGGCACTATTTGTAACTGATGATAACTGCTTTTGAGATGCATTATAGTAAAGTAACAACACTGATCCAAATTACCCAAGGGCTCCATAATACTAGAGATCGGACAAACATTTCCAACAGTCTCTGCATTCAGAAGCCAATAATCACAGCAAAACCTATAATTCCTCTTTACATCTAATGATTTTTAGGCTCAATAACTACATTTTTGCACCAGGAGCTGTCACTAAGTTCTATGATCCCTTCTCATAGTTGCTGTTCAGTGCACTCCTCCATTAAATGCTGTATATATCTCACTATGCGATACCATTTCCTATAAATCTGTGCACTATCCCCTTTAAGTATATGGTGCTCAGTTAAGGGTGTTGCTGGTAACCACCCATTTGTACAAAACAAGTCACTATTTCTTCCAAGCTGTGTGATTAGTGCGTTTCGAGTAACCCACCTTCTCGCATAATGCTGTTGTATTGACAATTTGCTTATGGCTTTTACCCAGACTCAACCTATCAAAGGCTTCTTCCTCTAATACTTCCAGAGAGGTTGTCAGTATACCTTTTGACATGCTAACATCACCTCGGTCAGATTTATCTATGCTAACTGGAACCATATATGCATTGCCGAAATCAGTCCTAGCATGCAGTTCTTAAAGAAAATATAGCACAAGAATCACTGAATATCCTTCACCCACATTTGGCAAAATTTCATTTGCACCATAAACTTAGTTTTCCCAATAGTAAAATCCAGTACTGTTGTAACAAATGACTCTACACTGTTATTGCTGACTCCATGTAACTTATATTATGGTGCGCCAAGTCTCCTCCTGCACACCAGATCCAGGCTGATATGGACACATGCTCCCCCATGTTGACAAGAAACCTCTGTGCCATACCACTCACTAAGCCAACTAAGTAGCAGTCTGTCTGTCCATTAACATGTGGAGTGTTATTGTCTATCATGACTGCTTTCCAGCAGTAGAAGCATTTCTGTTTGAGTTTAATAGCTGCCTCTCCTGAAAATGTTTCCTATTTTTCCTCTTCCAAAAATCTGATGCTTGTGAACCATTTTCCCACATGAATAACACTCTAGTTGCGTAACCTGTTTCTGTGTACAGCTCTTATGTCCAAACCTGTAACATTTGACCTCTGGAGGGAATGAATGGTGATCCATCTGTTGTTTTGTGATAAAATCTGTCTCTTCTCATTGTGCTCCTGTTCTAAGAGCTGCTGTTAAATCATTTGTGTTCTCACTGTGAAATCTTTGTGTAATTTCTATGAGTATTCCCAGCAAGAAAATATGTGATGCTCTGTTTTTTACTCCCTGCAGTAACACCTTATTGGACTCTGCATCCTGGGTAGGCACATATGTCTGCACATTGACTTTCTGAATCCTGTCTGAAAATACTTCCACTGATTCATTGTATTTCAAAGTCAAAGTGTGGAGCTTCTCATGAAAAAACCATATGACATTTTGTTTTTTTGTTATGCTGGCATAGTCCAACAAACACTGCTGAAATGATTGTGCTTTACTGAGGGTCTCATGATATAACACATCTGCTTTGCTTCCCCTGTTAAATGTAAGTTAGCTACATGAAGCATTACTTCAGCTGACCAAATGCTCATTAAAGCAATAGTTGCCTTATCATTAATAAATATTGACACATATTCTGATTTTTTTACATGAAAAGGGATTGATAAGTGTGGCTACAGCTCAATCAAAAGGAGAGAAACCCATTCCCAACTCTGCCTCATTTTCCCCTGGCCCAGACTGTGACTGTACCTGAAAAGCTTCCAAATCCTCAATCTATGAAGGAGCTCCTCATGCTGCTGCTTTTGGCAAATATTTTCCTCTGTTAGCACTCACACTTGCTGTGTTAGAGCAGCATAAGGCACTTCAGTGGTAGCAGCATGTGTTTCTACCATTTTGCATACATTACACCTAGTTCAATATCAGAAACACAATTATCTAACTAATGCACTCAGTACTCAAAAACTCTTATAAACTGCTTCATCCCATGTATTATTGCCCATCTAGATCATAAACAATTGTGAACCAAATGACTAACATTTCTACACATAACACATGTGGCTGCTGCAGTCTCACTTCAGCCTTGCAAGATTCTAAAACTGTTACCTTACTGGTACTATGCTATTGGGTCTAGCATTAATCTTAAAGAGTGATAAGTCCAAAGATTCATGTGACTTTGAAAATGTAACCTTAAACATAGTCCATCCAGTACTTACATAAATTAGGATTGACAACTGAGAACAGCCACTGAATCAGATACAAACAAAGTGAGACTCTCACCACCCATCCTGCTGAGCCGATACTGCGGAATTGGAGCAGTACCACTGCTAGTATAAATTAATAAAGTATCCAGTCTTACTACTTGACATGACATAATGTACAGCACTGGGCACCTCCATGGCACCATCCTCTGCAAACCTATTCGAGGGCCATCTAGAGGAATCATTCGTAACCACCCAGGATCCCAAGCCCTTCACCTGATTCAGTTTGATAATGTCTTTGTGATCTGGATTAAGGGTGATAACACCCTATGCACATTCATGCAAATCCTCAACACCTACTTCCCCATTCACTTCACCAGGTCCTCCTCAATGCAACTATTCACTTTCCTTGACATTGACCTCTACCTCAAAGATGAGTACATGAGTACCTTCGTCCATATCAAATCCACTAACCACAATAAATACCTCCACTTTGACAGTTGCCATCCATTTCTTACCAAGAAGTCCCTAAATACTGACTATCCACCTGTGATCATGACATCTGTAGTGATGAGCAGCCCCTCTCCCACATACCAAGGGTCTCACTGATGCATTTGCAGATGGAAATTACCCTGCCAACTGTGTGCAGAAACATATCTCCCATGCTTCATTTCTCCATGCATCCACCACCTCCCACAGTCCCACTGTCTGGCCACAGAGGGCACACAGGAGCTTTTCTGTTATGAGTCATACCACCCAGGACTGGAGCAACTGAATCATATTCTCTGCCAGGGTTTTAACGACTTGTCATCATGCCCTAAAATGAGGAATGTCCCACCCTCTACCATTCCCATGTCTTCCACAGTGGTATTCCACTGCCCACTGAACCTACACAATATCCCTACTCAAACCCTATTCCAATCCCTTGCCTCATTGCTCATATCCCTGTTATAGGCCTAGATGATAGACCTGTCCCATACATCGTCCCACCATCACCTACTCAGACCAGCCACAAACATTATCTATCCCATCAAAGCCAGGGCTATCTGTGAAAGCAGTCATGTGATTTGCAAACTAAGCTACAACCAGTGTGCTGCATTCTACATGAGCATGACAACCAACAATCTGCCTGTCCGCATGAATGGCCAACAACAAATTGTGGCCAAGAACCAGCTGGACCACCCAGTTGCTAGCATGCTACCCACCATAATGTTCTTCGCTTCAGTGACTGCTTCAAAGTCTGTGCCATCTGGAACCTTCCTACCGACACCACCTTTTCACAATTTCACATGTGGAAACTCTCCCTGCAATACATCCTACATTCCCATAACTCCTCAAACTTAGTTAGTCGCTATCCTTCACCCAACTATCCCCTTTCTTTATCCCACTACAGCACTACACATCCTTCTATTCCACAAACACCAATCCACCCACAGTCTTTCTACTTCTCACCTTTTCCACTCCCTTCCTGCCTTCCCCCCTTTCATCTCCCCCCTCCCTTTCTCCATCTAACCTCCTGAATGCACCTAGATGCCCTACCCTCTCCCCATTTCATCCCTGTATGCTTCCACAAGCAGCACTTTACCATCCTCCACCCCTCAATGGTATCCCCCCCAACCTGCCCCGCCTCCTCCATACCCCTAGCCTCCATACCCCTACCACCCAGTATGCTTCTCCCATCATGCACAGTTGCTGGCAGTCTGGCCTAAAGAGGCCAGAGGTAGTTGTCATGTGTGTGTGTGTGTGTGTGTGTGTGTGTGTGTGTGTGTGTGTGTGTGTGTATGTGTGTTGCCTACTTCAGAAGAAGGCCCTTTGGCTGAAAGCATACTTGTTTAGCAGTCTTTCTGTTGTGCC
This sequence comes from Schistocerca nitens, assembly GCF_023898315.1. NCBI lineage: Eukaryota > Metazoa > Arthropoda > Insecta > Orthoptera > Acrididae > Schistocerca > Schistocerca nitens. Next base: position 342,970,776 of record NC_064617.1, read on the forward strand.
TGTCTGCGACTCAACACCTACACTACAATCTAACCTTTTCATACGATTCTTATTATTCCGTTCTGAGTTTTCCATTGTTTAATTACTATACTCAGGGGTTTATAAGAGTGATCATTAGGAACAATAAAGCAATCAAGAAATGAAGTGGTGGTTTGAGAACAGATAGTCATTCATCATGTAATCCATGGCTGAGGAATGTTTAATCTACAAACATGGGCTATATTTTTGAGGACTCAGTTTTTGAAACAGCCTGTGACAATTGTACAGGTATACAATTTATTCCATATATACTGTGAGCATCCTTCCAGTTCATATTGAAAAATATGTTGATTATTGACTCTTGGGTAACATAAAATGAGTGTGGGGTCATATTTCAATTACCAGATTACATTAATAGATTAGAAATGGATTGTACATTTATTCTCTCCTTGCTCTGCTTATTTTAAATCTGTTTCTTGATTCACCGAAAATAAATGCACACATTCAAAGAATAGAAAGTAAGTAGCCAAAGCAAAAAATTACTAACGCAATCAATGTAGAGCTTTATTTGAAGTTACAGTAAATATTACAGGACAGACATCTTCCTCATGTCAGTCAGCAAGGTCATAGTGCAAAGCAACAAAGCAAGAACAATAAAAAACACATTAATATTTATGAAACTACCATTACAATATGCACCTTTCTTTGTAATTTTCTCTTGGTTTATAAATGTATGAGTCATGCACAGCATTTTTTTTTATTATTTCAGGCATATTATGCTCTTATCATAAGAGGAAGATTGAAACATGGTGAGACTGTTCTGATTCATGCAGGAAGTGGTGGTGTGGGACAAGCAGCTATCTCAATTGCACTGCACATGAATTGCACTGTATATACTACAGTTAGCAACCACCATAAAAAACAAACACTTCGTTCAATATTCCCACAGGTAAGAGCAATATTCAGTTTATGCACTATAAACAAGACTTGAGTGATAAAGTTATTGCACTGATGAATCAATTATTTTTTGTCAATAAGCGAAAGTAACTCTTAAGAGATGCTTGAGCTACTAGGACTTTGTTTTCTGTTTTTAATTCCAGCTAAAGGAATGCAACTTTGCAAATTCAAGAGATACGAGCTTTGAACAACATATTCTGCAGCAAACTCAAGGAAGAGGGGTGGACCTTGTTCTCAATTCTCTTTCTGGAGATAAACTACAAGCCTCAGTTCGATGTGTTGCTGAATATGGACGTTTCATAGAAATTGGACAGTATGATCTGTATACTGACAAACAGCTAGGTAAAATTTGGGTCTGTTCATTAAAATAAATGCACAATAAGATCTCACACTTACACATTCTGTGAGAAGGAAGTGTTGACCAGTTTCATTGTAATACTCAAAACTCAACAAATTTCATGATTAAAGTTTTTGAATTATACATGAACTACTGGTTTTGTGGGAGACAGACCTGTGTATGAAATAATGCTTGTTTACTGTGACTATTTACAATCCCAGGATTTTCTATATGAATTAATGCTTTGTCTGTAATAATTTCAGTGCCCAAAGGAGCTTGAATATTACTTTTACTTTTTAAAAATCTTTTCATGTTTTTAACTTGTTTCAAATTCTGTGTTATTTTACAACTTTATCAGTTTGTTCAAGTTTTAAATGATCCGTATTTTCATAGTTAACTACCATAATATCATCATTTTGGAGCATAGATACAAGTGACTTGTTGTAGCTTTCAGTTGTGATGATTACCTGTTGCAATTACTAACATGTAACTTGCTCTTGCACACATCTGGAAAAAATATTTACATGACCAGGACAGCACTATTTTTAATACCCTCTTCTGTATTACAATACAGTATAATGCATTTCTCCTACATAGGAATATGTGATGAGATTCAAGTTATATTGTTTCTCACAGCACAGCATATCTCACATTTCACATTAGAAAAAAATCTTGAACTAGGGACTCTTCTTTTATATATTAAAATTGTCTGAAAATACATGCATCAATAGCATGGAAATATCTATCTAATTTCATGAGAAATTGTCAGTAATTCTTTTATAAACTAAAATATTTTATAACTGTAGTACCAAAATTCTACTAACACTGCTGTAAAAGTAACATATACAAAAGAACTAAATTGAACTGTTCCTGAGGAAAACATCATTATCATTCTATGGTTTGTTTTTATTACTATTATTATATATTTTTGGATCTGGATATTTGCCTTAGATACAATGTACAACTTTACATTTATTGTTCTCAGTTATAATATGTTATCTATGAAAATCAAATTACTTTTGTTTCTGCCACGTCCAGGATTTTATTTTAAACTTCATGATTACACCACAAATGAGATACCTAAGGACACTGTGATACAGTGCTCAATTTTTCCTGTTCTGTGCTAATTTCATCATACAAATTGTCTTTGATGGTCACTGTTCAGTTTTCAAGTTTATGTCTGCTCCAGTTATTATTTCTCTCTTTTTCTTCTCTGCACAACCAAATTATCTACTCATTGGTCCTTTAGATTACATAACATTAATATATTTTCTTTGTTCTTAATTTGCACTTAAATTTTAGTGCACCTCATTATGAAAAGATTTGATATACCGGGTGATCAAAAAGTCAGTATAAATTTGAAAACTGACTAAATCATGGAATAATGTAGATAGAGAGGTACCAATTGACACACATGCTTGGAATGACATGGGGTTTTATTAGAACAAAAAAAAATACAAATGTTCAAAAAACGTCCGACAGATGGCGCTTCATCTGATCAGAATAGCAATAATTAGCATAACAAAGTAAGACAAAGCAAAGATGATGTTCTTTACAGGAAATGCTCAATATGTCCACTATCATTCCTCAACAATAGCTGTAGTCAAGGAATAATGTTGTGAACAGCACTGTAAAGCATGTCCAGAGTTATGGTGAAGCATTGGTGTCAGATGTTGTCTTCCAGCATCCCTAGAGATGTCAGTCGATCACAATACACTTGCAACTTCAGGTGACCCCAAAGCCAATAATCGCACGGACTGAGGTCTGGGGACATGGGAAGCCAAGCATGACGAAAGTGGCGGCTGAGCATACGATCATCACCAAACAACGCGCGCAAGAGATCTTTCATGCGACTAGCAATATGGGGTGTTTTTTTTGGTTCTAATAAAACCCCATGTCATTTCAAGCATACGTGTCAATTTTTACCTCTCTATCTACATTATTCCGTGGTTTATTAAGTTTTCAAATTTATACTGACTTTTTGATCACCCAGTACTTCAAGCTTCCTCTTTTTCTGTTTGACTCCCCAAATATATTTTACTTTTGCACAGTGCTGTATATTGTCTCAGAGATTTATTTACCTGATTGTAAGCCACTGTTTCATACCACAGACTTGATTATTTTAAGGAATGTTTTTGTTCTTGCACTGTTATATTTATGACATCCTTCCTGTTTTGTAGATAGGAAAATTAACTGATTCATCCTACTGTATCATCCTCAGTTTTGATGTTTTGCAACTAACTTTCATACTGCTATGTCATTTGTGTCTTTGTTCTCTTACTTTTTAATCTGAGTTTAGAAGTACTGCCCGTTTCATTTAAGTGCTCATTTCAGTCTTCCTCCTTTCTTAGTTGCAGAAGAGCTAAATTATAAATGGACCTTAATACTGGTAAATATTGCCCTTGCACTATTCCTTTGAACTTTGCTTTCACTTCTTTTTGTGTCTTTCCAACATCAAAGCTAAACATCGGTGAGACTGAGTTATAGCCTTGTCTTACAACTTTTTGCCCCATCTTGCCATTTTTATAACAGGTACAGTTTTCTTTCTTTATTTTCTCCATATATAAATCACATGATCTGTTGTGATTGATTATCCATCTGTCTGTACTTAATCTACTTTTCTCCTCAATTATTCAACATAATCAAATACTTCTGTGGCATAACAAATGCTGTTGAATGATCTGCAAATAGATTGCCCATACCATTCCTCCCCATGATGCCAATAAAATCATTTACTATTAAAAACAGTCTTGATCACGCTTTATTTATCAAGGTGACCAGTTTCGACCACTACTGTGGTCATCTTCAGACCATTGAGTAGGAACATCTTTCTGTTGGAGAATCACTAGAGTAGTGATTCTCCAACAGAAAGAGGTTCCTACTCAATGGTCTGAAGATGACCATAGTAGTGGTCGAAACCAATCACCTTGATAAATAAATTGTGATCAAGACTGTTTTTAATACTGAATATTTGTAAGACATTGATCGCTGCCTCTCCCATAATGTGTTCAAAAGTAATAAATTCATTGCCATTCATCATTAATTTATTCTTCTTGTTACATAGATTCCATCAATTGATAACCAGTGCTTTCCTATCACGTAATATTTATCCAGGCCTTGTCAAACTCAACCATATCCTTCACTAGAGCTTGAGTACCTCACTTCATGCCTTATGATGGAGATCATATTAAAGAGACATAACATCCATTTACCTCACCAGTTTATTCCATTCACTGAATTTACAAAAGTGCTCTCTTTTCATATGAAATTTGGCAGTGCTTCATGAAAATACATTACCAGCACAGCAGGTTCTTTGGTATGCTCTGGAAGGAGATTGAGTGGAATTACAATTTATAAAAGTTCACTTTACTACAATATAGACATGAATATTGACTGAACTTTGTACAGTCCATTTCCTCAAGAATGTTCTGAGTATTTAGAACTGCCTCTGGATACTAAGGTATCGCATGATACAGACAAATTTTGAAGATCCTTCACTTGACGACTAAGCAACATAATATTCACATTAATGTTCTGCCTAAGGCATTTAATACACTTGTGACCATTCTAAGATGTCACTGTCATCTTGATTGTTGACTGTGAACTGGGCCAAGCATTTCTCTGCTCAGCCGTATGTAGATGAGCTGTTGCGGTGGTGAAGAGAAGCTCTAGGAGGCATGACTATGCAGATGTTGCTCATTTGTTGGCTTGGCATGCAGCGACTATTCTCTTCTGTGGTTTCGATGCAAGGTGCCAACCTCGCTTTTGCACCCCGCTCTTTGGATGACACCTCAACACCTACCTCTAATTCAATTCCTAGCCAATGTTTTTGTGTACAACCAGTTTTTGTGTACAACCAGTTTTTGTGTAAAACCAGTTTTTGTGTACAGTAATTCAATTTCCAACCAGTGTTTTTGTGTGTAACTATTTCAGTTTTAGGAAGGAAATGACAAGACTTTATTTGTCATAGTAACTCACTCTGTGACCCTTTTTCTTATGCATAATGATACCAGCAAGTGTTACACCATTCACTAGTAATTTGATTGAGTCACAAACAATGGTGGTCCAGTGTAGGCTTGTTCTGTGCACCTACATCATTGGAGTCACGAACAGTGGTGGTCTGTTTTAGGCTTGTTCTGTGCACCTACATCATGCATTCTGTGACAGCCTATGAGTATTTGATTGTGTTCTGAGCATTCTGCTGTGAATGTTGTAGGCAAAGTGATCATAATGAGTTATTGAGTGAATTTTCATTTCATTTGGTGTCAGTTGTCATTCCTGATGGCGGTGGTAAGTGGCAAATTCTACATAATCAAGCAAGAGACATAATTTGCAGGAAATATGCTGCCTTCAAGTGCAAAACATGAGTATGCACATACCACAACTGTCGCTTAGAACGAGCAGTACTGCAATCCCACTGTATATCTTGACCTGCATGAACTGCTATTGTTCATGAACCACACTATAGCTTATAATCACATGAATGTAAATATTCACATTCTTTTTCATTTCACTTCACTAACCCTCAGTACATATAAAATAAGCCTGTAACTCTATTAAAATTTCCCCATCACAATGAAACTCATAATATTTTGCATTCTGACTTTTATCACTTGCAGTTAGCCACTACACTATGTGATTTTTATTTATAATCATAATAAAAAATTAACAAATCAAATCTTGCACCTTAAAGGCAAAAGTCAATTATGCTAACAGCTAAAAACCACTGACTCAGAGTTCTCTTAGCAGTATAAATGTGGTTCTATCACATATTTTTGCCTATAAATACTAAGTTGGTTGCTAATTTCTTAAATTAAGTTAGTGACTCTTTTGTAGGTCTTGGTGTGTTCCTGAAAAATATTTCTTTTCATGGAGTTCGTCTGGATCTACTCTTTGGATCTCATCATGATGATGAAATTTATCAGCTGAAGAAGTTGATGGAGGAAGGGTTAAGGACAGGTGTTGTAAAACCTCTGCCCAGGAAAGTATTTTCAAGAAATCAAGCAGAAGATGCCTTCAGGTGAGTTTTGTTATTCTTCACTTAAATTTTGTTCACAGTTTTGTACTAAAATTGTTTGGTTGAACCATCACTTTGTCACACTCACCATCATCAACATCATTATCATCATCTATAGCCTCTCTCTTCTTCACACATTGCTTTACTCCAACAATCTGTCTATCTCACAGTCTTGCACTAGGCCTATTGCCTCTTGCCTCCTGTGTTGGTATCCTGCCAACTCTCATTTTTTTAACATGCGCATCACATCTTAATCTTGTCTTTTTGTAATGCTGGAATCACTGAAATGTATGTATGATTGACTTTGTGACAGTTAATGAAAAAGTAAGTTTCCTTAATTTCTTGTTACTATACATATAACACTAATTCAAGGTGAAGAATGTAATTTTATTTCATAGACATGTGTTAGTTTTAGAAAGTCCTTAAAATCATTGAAGCAGTTGTCATGTCACGAAAAAGTGCTTGAAATATTACTGACTAAAAAATATGATATGTCATCTTGCTCGTACTTCTTACTATAATTTCACTTCAGTGTCACTCAGAACTTTTCCCCCTGTAGATAATTCTCCACAGTACCAAATGATAAAATTCTTAAGTGCAGCTAATAAAAGCTTGAAGCAATGATCATTTAATTCAACCTGAAACATTATAAGTACCAGGTCAGTCAAGTTAATAATTCAGTTGTATAATAGGTCATGACATGGACAAGATTCACACTGTAAATATTTAAAAAGTTGGTTACTTAGCTACCCTCATGCTTAATATTTTGCATCACAAGAATAACCATGCCACTTGACATATTTCTGTCACCCGAGTATTTGCAGACTTACAGTTTCATGGTACAGTGGGTAAATGCCACACTACAAATCTGAAGGTCTGGGGTTCAATCCTAGCTGATTCTCGGAATATATTTAATGAGGCAGAATTATACACAACAGCCAGTAGTGTGGATTCTTCATGGCATGGAGCTTCCATATGCTGGAATCTGGACAAAGAATCAAACATAACTTAGAAATGTTACTGAGGAATCTCCTTTTACAAAATTTGCATGTGAGTTTTGTTGACAGATGGGAGTTGTCAGAGGATCATGGAAAACAAATTTTTGACCAGAAATATTGCAGACATGTTCAGTTAGCAATATATCATGTGAATTTGCAGGTCAGGAAAATATCAGTCATTCATTGAAAAATTTTTGCTCATTTCCACAGCTAGGCACTGTATTGCTTAAATATTTGCATGTGGTGTTGTGTGAATAAGTGGTTTATCTTGGGTCCTAAAATCACCCTGATATAGTGATCACTATTTGGACTGCACTCAGTATGTTGGTATAGATATTGTGTGTTGTGTCCTGTGGTGCCCCAGATCATTAATTCTTATGATATTTGCATACAGTACTGGCTTACTCAGTGTTGTTGCTGTCATACAGTTGAGTGGTTGTGCTGGGAGCAGCAGCAGTTTCTGTTTATGGACATGTTTTAGTTTAGTTTTTGTTCTCCATTCTCCTGTGAAGAAATGAATGGTATCTGTGTCTTTTAATCTGTTGACTAATATGTACTAATTTATTCTAAGTTTTTGCTTCCATTTTAGTGCATTTCCATTGTATGAGGTGACTTTGGAATGTAATAAAAACTAGAAGTAGGATAGCAGCAGTATTTAGATTGCATCCCGTGACTACTTGGGTTAGTGTTATATTCCTTACAGTACAGATGAACATTGATTAAAGGTGGGTAGGGACTGCACCTGTTGTTTATGGATGCAAAAGGAATTGGTTGCTGTCCGTAAACAGCTGTAATCTGTGTTGATAGCAGTTTACAGGCTTCTGGGTGCTGCCCTGATGTTGCAGCACCTTCAAATTCAGTCATCCTGGCTGGTTGTCACTCACCTGACAATGAGTGGGAAGAAGGTGGATGGCAAAAGTGTATAATGACCACAGAGTTGTCCCCTTTAGCCTTAAAACCTGGTTTGATTTATTTCTGCTGAAAGCACATGTGAGCCAGTGTGGGACAATTTGTTCATTGGGACTGGGCGTAATCTTCCTGAAAGATCTGAACCAATGCAAAGGTAGGGGTTTTTGTCACTGGGAGCCCTAACATTAGGCAGGTGTTGGAGCTCCCTAGGGAAATAGTGGACAGGTTGGTAATGAAGGCCTGTCTTTGCTTTCTGGAAGGGGGGTGGAGGTCACACCTGAAATGTGAAGCAGGCTCTAACAGTTTAGTGCACTGGCTGCATCCAACCGCAAACGTGGCTCTTGTCAGCTTGAGTGAAGCCTACCACCTGGGTTCAGAGGCCATCATCAGTTCCTACAGGTGGCTGGCTGCTCTGGTGAAGGCAGCTAGCCCTGCATTTAATGTGGAAGCAGAGATAGCATTTTGCAGCATCATTCCCAGAACTGATTGGAGTGCTCTCGTTTGGAGCCAAGTGGATGGCTTGAACTAGTGAATCAGATGACTCTTTGTCAATCTGAGATGTGAATTTCTTGACTTTTGCTGTTGAGTTGAGAAAGCAGCTACAAGAGTAGCAGGTATTTGCGGCATGCACATAGCAGTTTTTTAGGGTAGAGAAACCCCTTATCATGTCCAATGAGATACATTTTTTATTTCAGATCAGAGAAACAAAATGTTAATATAATATTAGTTGACTGCAGGAACAACTATAGGAAGGCTATAGAACTAATGTTGCTTATAAATGGCAATAATATCCACATAGTACTAGGGACAGAAAGCTGGCTGAAACAAAATGTTAATAGTAATGAAATTCTATATTCTGATTGGAATGTCCCTTGCAAAAATAAGGTATGGCTGGTGGTGAAGGTATGTTTATAGGTGTAAATAACACAATAATATCTTTTAAGGTTAGTACAGATTCATAATGAAATAATTTGGCTGAAGGTAAGTTCTAAGGAGGATAAATATGGTCATTGGATGTTTTTCTAGGGCCCTGGCTCAAAAGTAGTAGTAGTGGAGCATCTGAGGAAAAATTTAGAGAAGATTTTGTGTAAATTTCCTAATCATGTTATAGTATTAGGTAGAGATTTCAACCTACTAGCTATAGACTGGGACACTCAAGTGATTTAGCCAGGCAGCAGGGACAAGGACTCATGCAAAATTGTTCTAAATGTCATATCTGTAAATTACCTTGGGCAGCTTATCAGAGAATCAACTCATGAAAATAATGTATTTGCTCTCCTGGGCACCAAAAGGACAAACTTCTTCCAACTCAGGGTACAACAAGGAATCAGTGATCTAAGGCAATTACAGCATCACTGAATGTTTGTAAATTGCAGGAAAGGTAGAAAGATATTTCTGCTTAGCAAGAGCAACAAACTATGAATTTCAGATTACCTCAGTAGTTAACATGAAAAATTTGTCCCCAGGACCAAAAATGTTGAGCATAAATGCACAAAGTCCAAGAGTATTATACAATATGCCTTAGATGGGTATATATGCCGAGCACGGTGTGAGAGGTGGAAAAGACCCCCTATTGCTCAACAGCCATGTTAGAAAGCTGCTACAAAACCAAAGAGTGCTTCACTGCAAATTTAAATGTAGCCAAAGCCTCATATACTAACAGAAACTGAATTAAGCCAAAATTAGTGTAAGGAGAGCCATGCATGAAGCATTCAGCAAATTCAAAAGTAAAATTCTATGTACTGATTTGACAGAAAATCCTGAGAAGTTTTTGTCTTACTTTAAATCAGTAAATGGATCAAAGCCATATGTTCAGACACTCTGTTACAATAATGACATCAAAACAGACAAGGATTTTTTTTTTAAGGAGGGGGTTAAGTTGCTGCCTTCCACTGTAAACATCACTGAAGTGTGCACGTTGTCCAACTATTACACAAAACAACATTAAAATTAAATAGAGTCTGCCTGAAAAATAAATAACTATTCCCCCAAATCAAGGTAAGTACTGCTAAAAAGTAATGAAAAATAATTTTTATGTCCTTGTTTCTACAACTGCAAACCATTAAAGTTTGAAGATAATAATACAACATCTGAAAAGGAATAAGAACTGCTAAACAAAAGACTATGAATAAAAGCAATTACCTTGAATGTTTTTAAATAGATTAAAGAAATATTTAAGGCATAGTTCAATCAGTCAAATCATTATGTGAATGTCTTATATATCAATTATCTTTATATGATAACAAAAGACACACTATAAACTGAGTTAATAAGTTTAGCTAAAAATACAAAAAAGAGAAAAGATGCACCACAAAGGAATTATGCCACCATTCATGACTGGAATAGGAAAAGGGGAAGTGGCAGTGGTACATGAAGTATCATCACCACACACCGAAAGTTAGCTAGCAGAGTATAGATTTAGACATAGATGCAGACAATGCCATTTCACAGTTGTCTGTTTTGCCACCCAATAGCGCAGACTGCCAGGTTACAGTCACTATGGTAGTGTCTAATAGGTGTCTAACCATCAGTGTGGGACATTCAAATTGGAAGTTATCCACAATAAAACAAAACAATTTGCCACTTAGCATGTCAATGACTAATTTCATGTCTACACTGCAGTCTGAGGTCTGTGTCATTTTAGGAAAATGTAAACTTACAAAAATTGCATGTGCACTCCAAGTCCAGCCTATAGCATGTGGTATCAAACCACCACAAGTACAGGAAGATTTGGACCCCTTGCAATGCTGCAGCATTGACCCAGCAATGTGGATGAATGTGCAACCCCTAATATGCCCATGTTGAGAAGATGGTACTCTTCCCATTCCACCATCAGCTGCTGCTATATCTTGCCTTTTCTGTCCACTAATTCCACATGTGGATCACTGTTGTAGTAGTATACTCTGTAGAAATGAAAATTTTATGATGATATAAATCCATTTCACGAAACTTAATAAAGTGACATGTTGTTCTTCAGCGTCAGTGAGGCATATCGTAAGCTGTTTTTACGTTTCTACTTTGATGTAGTGTTAGTCATTGAATGAGTTTGGTGCAATACTGACATTTGTGGTCACATAAGAGATGATGCTGGTGGGCATCCATGTATGCCATTTGATGCAATTACCATGACATTTTGCTGGTACATTTTTCTACACATTCTCTGTTATTCATTTAGCCCATTCTTTCCGGGGACTGCAGTGTTCATGGAATGTTGGTATTCAGTCATAGGTGAAAGAACATTGAGAATAGTGCACTGAGGAAGCTGGAGGAATGGGGCATGTACATATTTATTAAAAGTATATATATTGTCATTAATTGTTCTACCATCCACACTGGTTTGAATCTGTATGAAATTAAGGAAGGGAAGGTTAGCTTGAACTTGTTCTTTGGATTAATATGTTAATTTTGTACAAATTATTCATAACTTGATGTGTTAACCTGTGTGCATTCCTGTTGTCTTTCTTTGCTAAAGTAGACTAGCTTTGTATTTCTGTATGTTCAAGTAAAATTTTCAGCACTGAGTCCCACCACAATAAGAAACAAACACACCGGTATGTATAATTGCTATTTGTTATATTTTTAAAGAGTAAATTAATATATACATTGACACCTTTTTTTCAGGTACATGGCTGGTGCGCACCATATAGGAAAAGTGCTGCTTTGTATCAGGGAAGAAGAAAAACATAATGAGTCCAAGGTGTCACAGCCCTTGAGGGTACAGGCAAAACCTAGAATTAGCTTCAGTCCCAGTGCAGTCTGTATTGTAACAGGTATATAATTATTATAAAAATAAAGACATTCATGTAAATAGTATCTTAAGATTTATGGTAAAATTATCTACAAATTTGCAATACATAGGTGGTCTTGGAGGAGTTGGCCTTCAACTATCAAACTGGCTAGTTTCACGTGGCCTGCAACAGTTGGTCATAACATCTAGAAGAGGGGCCTGCACAGCATATCAGCAGCACTGCCTAGAAAGGTGGAGGAAAAAGGGTGTGACAGTGTATATTGCAGTGGATAATATGTGCACAAGTGATGGAACAAAAAGCATTGTAGCTCAGGCAAATAAAATGGGCACTGTCATAGGTATATTTCATCTGGCTGCAGTAAGTGACACATTTTTTGTCTAAAATTAAAGTACCTACAGCAATACCAGTTTTGTATGATGGAGACAAACGTTAGATGCGCCAAAAATGTGACACAAAATGTAGCATGATAGATTGTTACCAGCTATGATAAGCACATTTTTGTACTAAATATACAATTACATTCCGGGTACATAAAATATTACAGAAACATACTGAATTACATCTGTGAAAAGTCATGAATGTACATAACAATAATATTTGGCTGTTTTGAGGAGACTGTCTTGAGGGCAGAGACTGTACTGGTCTAATGTAAATGAGGTAACAATGACTCATTCAAAGCAGAACACATTTTACTGACTATTTTAAGAAAGAGAGTAGCACACTGAAGAGCAAAAGTTGCTTTTGACTTTCAGGTTAGTGGTGAGCCATAGTACACTTTTATTCCAATCATTATCTTAATTTCTGTTTTTTCATGTGCCTTTCAGTACCTGCCATTTCACATATTTCTTTAAGTGATGTTTGTAAGTTTGCAGCATTAAGGTAGTTCTATGAAATGTTAAGAGAGCTGCTGGATGTTTGTAACTTTCAGTCACTATATGCCAGCACAGTATCTTACCCGTCTTCAGCTTTATAATGGTAAAAGTAAACCCTCTATGCAGAACCCTGCCAGCACAGACATGGTGTACCTGTAGATCACTGGACATGTGTTAATTGAGTGTGTGCACTTCTGCAGGAAGCCTGTGGGTTGCTCTAAATACCATCTGTGATAATAGTCACCTTATCATTGTCAAATTGATTATTTTCATGCAGTAGTATCACAGAAAGCTGTCAGTTACACAGCTTACATAGTTTGTCTATGACAAGGTTTCTTGCTATTTCGAGCTGGAACAGATGGTAGTTTCCAGTATCGTTAATAGCTTTTGATGTTTTAAGTCAATCACTTTTGATGTAAAAGGTAGAATCATGTTACACTAAAGGCACTGGCAGTCAATGGGTTCAGTGGTATCATACAAAGGTAAGTGAATTGTGAAAATTTCAGCCTCTACTGACAGTATTATAAATGACTGTGCCACATGGTGTAACCCCACTCTCTCCTATTCAACTTAAATAGATGTACAAATTGAAAAATGTCTATGATATATTATGCACTCTTCTAGAAGTTTGAATGCTAATATGAAAGAATTGATGTACATGAGGATGAGCGATGGTTTAAATGAGTTATTATTTGAATGATAATATACTTCTAACTTTCATGGACCTCTATTGAAGAGTAGCTTATTGACTAGGAAATATGATGGGTTTTATCTGTAGAAAGGGCACATGTTGATTCGTCTTGTTAGTCATTAGTTTGCATTATTTCCCATTAATAACTTGAAAAATTAGTAAAATATCACAGCAGGAGATGACATTGACAGTAACTTCAAGTTTTTCCACCAAAGATTATAAAAATTCGCACCATAATACATTTGAAACAAATCACAAGCACTAGTGCAAGGAACAGGGAAGTTTGCACATATTTTCAGAGAACAAAATGATCCATGAACTACTTGCAAAGATAATGCTAACATAGAACTGATGTGTCTAAGTGGAATGCAAATTATGAACTATACTGTGAAACAAATCACATAGAACTAACATCTGGCATGTTTTTGACTAGTATTTATAATCTGTGTTTGCTCACCAGAATATTCTGGAAGCTTCCGTTCTCAAGTTAATTATTCCATTAACATCCAGTTTTCTTAATGGAGAACATTTTGATAAAGTTGTATGTTTTTATGTCTAAAAAAATTTGAGAGTCAGAACAGTGATAAAAGATGTGTGAAATAACCAACAATTCAAAATTGATATTTCCAGAATGTAACACATAAAAAACTTTGTTTATATTTTGAAATAGTTTGGCTTGGCATCAAACAAAACCATTTTTAGTGAAGCGAGGTATGTTTCACAGTACAAAGATGGCTGTTTACCTGACGGAAAATACATTACAGTCTGGCATAACTTAAATTAACTTTGAAAGTTTTATGATTACACATGGCATTTATTACTGCTTGAGTGGCTTAAATGAAGGCAAATTACATTATTTACAAATGCTTTTTCATTGTTTGAATGCAAAATTGTTAGGATTGCTTTCTTTCTGGTGTTTCATTTTTGCAGGTTGCAGTTTGTGAAAATGTTCTTGCCACTCATAACCAAATAAGGCAAATAGAAGAACTGAAAATATTCCTGTGTGTTGTGCACCTCTGTAAAAATCATGAATTGCGTATTTTAAGCCTGAGAGGGTATCAAAAACTTCACAAGTGAAAATGGTATCAAACAATTCATATTGTCTAATTAGCCTAAATCTGGATTGTTACAATAGGACAGGATTAGAGATATTTTGTTTTTCTTATTTAGAAGTGGACTACTTCTAGACATTTCATCTGCATCCCCTGTGTTATTTGTTGGTTGTACAGATTTCTTGTAGCTTGGTGCATCACTTCAACAAGTGAAGGACCAGACACTGGTCAGTTTCTGTAAGTCCATCTTCATACAGATGGTTTTGGGACCTCAGCTGTTCAATATAGAATGTCAAATCAAAATACCTTTCAGCTGTCTAAATTTCCAGTCTTTATGTTATTTGAGCAACCAGTTTTGGCACTACATTATACCATCTTCAGGCCTCCTGACTGACTTGTAGGAAGATTCCCACTTCTGCTCTACTCAAAATAGGGGCCAGCTTCAGTGACTGGTATCCATGGATTTTTGACACAGTGATCCCTTTGATCATCTCTTGCTGACCAAAGTGATGATTGAAGAGATCGCTGTGTCAAAAATTTGCAGATACCAGTGACTGAATGCTAGCCCCTATTTTGACTGCACATAAACACGGCGTAATGTAACACCAAAACTGGCTACTCAAACAAAATAACAACTGGAAATTTAGATGGATGAAAGGTATTTTCATTCAACATTCTAGATACTGATCATGTCAGTAGGCTGTTGTTGTGGACATGTAAAAATAAACTGCTGTTCCATACACAAGTGAGTTTTGCTCATGGGCTTTCCTGCTCAGACATAACTCACCCTCCTCATTAGAAGTCCACAACAATTGAAGGCACAGAAACATCATAAATGAAGATGACAACATTTCTTGATGAGTGAATAAATAGCATTTTATAAAGTTATCATCATACAGAGAAAATTCCACAGGAACTGAACAATACCTATTAAGCATATACAGTTCTCTGGGAATAATGTTATGTAAAAACATTGAAATCTGTTTATTATAGTGTGGCACATTCATTCATTTTATATGGCATTTCATTCTCAGGTACAGCACACACAAACATAGTCTTCATCAAAGAAAGTTTTCTAAGAAACAAGTTTCAAAGTGAGCAGTTGCCAACCCAAGGCTAAAATAATTAAGTATGTTGCCAGTCCTCTACACTTTGCTAATATAATCAATTTGGGGTAAAGAAAGAGACACTGAATCACACCAAAGGGTACAGCAAAAGACTTTGCACCTTGCAGCAGTGACAGCAGCAACTGCCACCACTTGAAGATGTCGAACTGTTGCAGCAAAGAAATATTGTACAATTTACACAATAAGATCCAGCAACAAACCTGACGAAAGTATTTACAACAGATCTGTTGGGAAATTCTGAAAACTTGCATTCATCCACCTAACCAACGAATGATCAGAAATCATTCTACAATGAAAAATATAGCTGTCCTGCTTTGGAACATACAATTCTGCTCCTTCAAAAACAAAAACTGTAAAAGAAATACTTATGAGATACGTATTTTATTGTGTGGATGAATAATAGAAGATAAATATATGAGGCAGAATTTCTGGTCAGTATTTATCTTCAAGAATCAATAAAAGATAAAAACATACAAAACTATCCTACCTTTTGGAACTGTTGGTTTCTTCCTAATGGAGCAAAAAAGGATAGCTTTAAAAGCACAGGTACTCAGATCGCAGAATGAGAGGCAACAGCTAAGAGGACAAGGGGAAACCTACATTCTCCTAAGTAACTGACTTTTTCTGTCTTATGTTTGTTGTCAAACTGTGTTGTTGTTGTCCTTTTTCTTCACAGCACTAATCCCATATTGTATGGGATCCACTGTACTCAAGGGATATGGCAAATTTATTTTATTTAAATTTGTGGTCAGATGTCCTCCCTGCCATCACAGTCAGCAGTTACCTGAAGGTGGGAAGTCAGGTGTGCCACCTGCCTATGAACTGTATAAACTTTGTTCTGTGTGTAATCATATTTTAACTATTCGATGATTTTTCTGAGGCATAAATTGGGGACCAGCCCATCATTTACCTAAACAAGCGTAAAGCCTGAAATCCACACTCTGGCTGGCCAGTGCACCCAGACACAGTTGTTAGTCTGCCACACAAATTCCATCCAGATCTAATTCATTTTCCTGTATCGAAAGTTAGTGCACTGTACATTACTGTATATATGAACATAGGTCTTGCGCTGTGTTAGTTCAACAAAAGTGAGCAATAAAGTTACCACATAAAGTAAATAACTGAATATCATGTAATATCTCTTCAAAGATGTTGCAACTGTCACACTCACTCTAAAGCAGATTTAGTAATTAATGGTACTTTGTTGTTAATACAAATCATTTCAGTTTAATTGTGAATCCTACAACCACAACACAAAAGGGAAAAATAATTTCCATGTAGACTTTGTCTTATTGACTAGTGTTCAGAGCAAGGTTTTTTATTCTGATGCCAATGTCTTCAATAAGCTGCCATGGGACACAGCTTGGGTAAAAGTATTGCTGCAGGTCAGAATCCTGAGGGTAACTATAAGAGAAGATGTCTCTGCAAAAGTGCAGGTACTGTCATAGGCAAGTGTGCTGGTATCCTTGTTCTTTATAATACATGTAAATGACATATGACAGCAATCTGCTCTAATATTAGAATTTTTGCAGATAATCTGAGTGTATATTGCAGAATTAAGCAATTACAAGATTGTGAGACTCTCTGGGTTGATATGCGATAGTGAACCTATAATCACAAATAGAATGAGCATGAATGTAAGCAAGAACCAGTTGTTCAGTTTCTGCTCCAGGAAATCTAAGACAATATTTAAGAATAAGTTGGGGACAATGATAGTCTCAGTGCAAACTAATTTCAAGTATCTAAGAGTGATATTTCATAGCAAACTTCATTAGGGTCTTTGAGGAGGGTAGTTTGCAAGGCAAACAGCATCCTTGTCTCCACGATGAGATTTTCATGGGCTGTTCAAAGAAGGTGAAGGAAGGAGCCCATGCTGAGGCCTTGTCTGGAGTATTCTAATACTAAATGGGAACCAAACCACTCATAGGTGATTTCAGACCTGGAAAATGTAGAAAGGAAAGCAGCAACATCTGTCTAGTTTCGAGAAATGCAGTGTGTCATTATCTTAATAAAGGCATTAAAATGAAAGTCAGTGGAGAGCTGGAGAAAAATTCCCAGATTGGACAATGTTTGTAGGGCTGCTTCTGGTTGCAGTGCATAGACTAGTATTAAAAAGTAGTAAGACTATTTCCTTGAAAGACTGTGAAGAGATGTTCTTTCATAGGTAAAGGAGGAAGGGACTGGAGCAGTTTACCTCAGAAACTACAGTGTTTCAGGAAAAGAGTGAAAATGAATGTACCAAGGGACTAAATGAAATTCATGTGTATGTTTAATCAGTACAGTTAAAATCCACAGAAGCTTGAAAGCTTGTTGGCAAATAAATATATTATGAATAACGGATATTCCAGTACTCATTGACATTATCAGGTGGTTCTTTGTCTCGTAATGTGTTTAGAAACCCCCAAGACAGCATTTCTGTAATTTGTTCTTTGTTGGATCTTATCTTCTCTAGATCCCACTTCTTCACCATGGTTGCTTTCTTCAGTTTTTTTATTCTTATTTCTGTTTCTGCCATAAGTAAGTTGTGGTCACTATTAATATCTGCACCTGGTAATGTGTGCACCTTCTTGATTCCATTCCTGTATCTTTCTTCTACCAGTATAAAATCGATTTGGTTTCTGTATTTATCCCCTGGTGATTTCCAAGTGTAGAGCCTCCTCTTGTGGTTCTTGATCCATGTGTTTGCCGCTATCAGCTGCCTTTCCCTGCAGAAGTCAATTAGCCATTCACCTCAATCATTTCTCTTTGCAAGACCATGACTGCCTACTATGTTTCCCTCTTTCCCTTTTCCCACAATGGCGTTCCAGTCTCCCATTACTATTTTGCAGCATTTTTTATTTTCGTCCATTATTCTCTCTATTACATTGTACGTTTCCTCTACAATTTGGTCATCATGTCCTGAAGTTGGCATATACACCTGGACAATTAGTAAATCTTTTTGTGTTCCTTTCAGCCTTACACCAATAACTCGGTCATTTGCATAGTCTACATATTCCACACATTTAGCCAATTCCTTTGTTATAATCATTTCTACTCCATTCATTCCTTTTACTTCTCCTCCTGAGTAGTACAACACATATTCATCTGACTGCAACTCTCCGTGTCCACTCCATCTTACCTCAGCATCTCCTATGAGGTCCATATGATTCTTTTCCATCTCTCTTTTAAGGTTTTCTAGTTTTCCTGCTTGTAGCAGAGTTCTAGCATTCCAAGTACCAATTCTCATTTTGATTTTTTTGCCTCCTTTCAAGTTGTTCCCCCCTCCCCGGAGATCTGAATGGGGGACTATTTTACCTCCAGACACTGATTTAACATGAGAGGAAGCCATTTTTGTGCATAAAATGGAGACTGCAACATGCAGGGAAGATAATCTGCAGTGGTATTCCATTGCCTTCCGCAGTTCTGGAGGCCACCCCTAACATGGGATACAGACGCCTTTTGCAGCCGCCCGCTCCGGCTCAGACACTGCATGAGAATTATAGGTTGGAAAATGAAAGACCCCTAGCCCTCTTAAGCTAATAGCATCAGGGTTGGAAAAGAACAAGAGCTGGCTGAGGGGGGCCAAATAGGAAAGATAAAAGTGAGGAGCCTGGCATAAGTAAGTGGAACCAATGCCAGGACTCAGCTAGGGGCCCCGTGGTCGCCAGCCACATAATCACTAGGTGTGACTCTCTTTTTTTTTTTTTTTACTTTTCATTATTCTTACCACTTGTTTTTGCATCTTGAAAATTATGAGAGAATCAGAGCTATTTCCCCAGAAGGTAGACCATACATCAAGACACACTCAAACAGGACATGTTGCACCAGCTTCAAGGTATCTACACTGGCTGTGTCTTTTAATGATCTTAATAGAAAACTGGTTTTATTAAGCTTTTGTGACAGTACCTGAATATGTGGTTTCCAGTTTAGAGTGTTATTGATGGTAAGTCCAAGAAATTCAGTGTCCTGCCTCTTTGTAATGTCATCTTTACCAATAACTATAACTGCATTGAAGGGGGTAAGATTTTGTCTAGTGTGGAAGTTCATACTTACAGTTTTCTGAGTATTTATGAGTAATCTATTTGCTTCAAACCAAGATTGTAATTGACAAGTAGTTTCATTGACTGCATCTTGCAATGTGTCACCCCTACTGGTTATCAGGATATTTGTGTTATTGTCATAAGGAAGTGGCATTTGGTATGTGTTCTGGGAGATTATTTATGAACAATATGAAAAGAACAGGGCCAACAACAGAGCCCTGAGGGACGCCATTTGTTGTATGTAGTGTATCTGACCTGCAGTGCCTGGGTGTCTTTGATTTTCTTATTTCTACGTATTCACTTTCTTTCACTGAGGTAGCTACGGAACCAATTGTGGCAGGTAGCTACAGAACCAATTGTGGCCTACACCTCTAATCCCATACTTCTAGAGTTTCATAAGAAGCAGCTGGTGGTCCACCATGTCAAATGCCTTGGATTGATCAAGAAATATACCAACAGCAGGTTGTTTATGGTCAACAAAACTTGAGCAATTTTCTACAAATGCATACAAAGCATATCTGATGGACATATTTTTCCGAAGTCCATATTGGGATGATGTTATTATGTTGTTAGAATTTAAAAATATTTCTAATCTAATTGACGTACACTGTTCAAATATTTTTGAGAAGGCAGATAGTATAGCAATTGGCCTATAGTTTGCTATATCCGTTTTCTCTCCCTTCTTGTAGAGAAGTATAATTTTAGCAAGTTTTAGTTGGTTTGGAAATGTTCCCTCTAGAAATTGGGTATTTATGATATTTGACAGGGGTCCACTGATGTAATTTGAACACTTGTGAAGTAAGAAGCAGGGTATCGTATCATGCCCTGCAGAATAAATCTTTTGAACTCTTTTTTAAATAATATCTTCGATTTCAGAGGGTGTTGTAGGAGACAGGAGAAAGGAGTTCAGAGGAGTATTGTTTTTGAGAAAAGAGTGTACAGCAGGCTGTTCCAGCTCGTTGGCTCCGTTGTGAGCCATGGAGCGCTCCCTGATCCAGGGAGCCATGTTGCTCGCTGTGACCATTCAAGTGGGCCGGCACGTGGCATGACTGGCTGAGGCAGGTGGCAAGGCAAGCGTTTTGATGTGCCAGATGCGTCTTACAAGATCGACAACCTCATACTCTTAGCTGCTAAGATGTAGTGACATGCTACAACAGGAAATACGATGTTCAGGAAATAAATTAGAAACAACTGTTTTACAAGAAATTGCATACTAAATTTATTGGGCATCTGTGGCTTGACATTTTCTTTTCATTACAAGATCGGAAATATCAGGCGCCAAAGTGTTCATAGTGTTAATGAAGAGGATGGCATCCATTGATGCATCCTGAAGAAATGATCATTTCTTACGTTTTACTCTTTTCGTTGCTGAGAAAAGCTGCTCACAACAATACATAGATCCAAACATGCACTTGATCTGAGCGGCACTGTTGTAAAGCTTGGGAAATGTTTTTTGCTGTAATGAACGATACCATCGTGACAAATCCATTGTGTTGTAGTAGCTCTATTTCAACAAAGTTGAATTTTGCAAATCAATAATCTCCAATTGAAGTGACGATGACAAGTCATCAGGGGAAACTGAAAAAGGAGTGCTGCACACCTTAAGTTCCATTTCCGAACTAGTGAGGCCTCAGTATCGTGTTTCAAACAATGTGATGAGCTGCTTTAACTTTGCTTGGTAGTCCCCGAAAGTAGTACCTTCAGGTAGTTTTAAAGAAGCAAGACGAATGAGGAACGTTAAATGTCCATTACTCATATGCCTCTCAAATAAACGTAACTTTTCCATTAACGCTTTGATCTGGTCATGCATGTCAACGATTAGCTGCCCTTTGCCCTGCAATGACAGATTTAAATTATTCAGATGCATAGTTATGCCAGCTAGGAACGCCAGGTCTGATATTCATTTTATATCTTTCAGACAATGCATTTCTTCCCCTTTCATTTTGAGAAAAAGGGATATTTCCTCACAAATGGCAAAGAAATCATCAAGAACCTTTCCCCGACTCAGCCAACGAACTGTACTGTGGTAAGGTATATCCCCATACTCCACTTCCATATCTTTCAGACATCCTTTGAATTGGTGATGCCACACAAAATTCACACACTTCACGACATCTTTCATTATAGGACCTAGCTGTACTATTTCAGCAAACAGTGCCTCTTGGTGAATAAAACAATGAAGAGTCAAAATGTCTTTCCCAAATTTGTCCCTGAGTTTATTTTTCAAACGAGTAGCAAAACCTTGGTGACGCCCGATCACTTGTGGTGCACCGTCTGTCGCTACAGAATGGAGCTTATCCCTTGGCAAATTCATATTTTACACTGATTCACAAACAGCTTCAAAAATGTCACGTCCTGTTGCGGTGCAATCGAGTGGTACCACATCCAAGAGTTCTTCAGTTACTTGCAGCTCCATGTCGACACCACGCACAACAACTGCAAGCTGAGCACAGTCCGATATGTCGGTGCTTTCGTCAAACGCTATCGAAAATACAACAAAGCTCTCTGCCTTTTTCCTGAGCTGTGTCTCTAAATCAGCTGTCATGTCCAGGATTCTACGAGACATTGTTTGCTTCGACAGGCAAACTCCTTCAATTGCCTACACCTCTCTAGGAAACAAACATTCTGCAACAGCTACCATGCACGATTTTACGAGTTGTCCCACCGAAAACGGCTTGCCACTCATCGCAATGATGTGAGCAACCCTGTAGCTTTCTCGAATTGCAGATTCAGTAGTGTTTTCTCTGTTCTCATTCACCTGAAAATTATAAACGCATTACAGAACACGAACTATGTTGCATGTTTTGATACCCTCCATATTACGAAACCGTTTTTAAACTTACGTCTCTTGGTATGTCGTTCTTAAGCCTGGCTACCAGTTCTCTGTATGAAACACTTTCTACCTGATCATAGTGCACTGCGTGAAGATGTGTATAATGTCGTTGTATATTGTACCTCTTCGCAGAATTAAATACTTTATGACATACAAGACACTGCGGACGACCATCCCTCTTAATGAATAGAAAGGTATCCTCAAATAGATGTACAGGGCTCCCACGGCTAGTCATAGCTGTCATTGGACATGTACTATTGCATCAGTTGTGGCTGCATGCGGCCAGGGGCAGTGAGTTCACTTTCCCCCCTCCACGCGGGCTCCGAGCTGCCGCAGTGAGTGCTCTGGAGCGCTCCGGCTCCCTGGAGCTCGGTTGGAACAGCCAGGTGTACAGTGTGTGGAGAGTTAGTCAGGAAATTTTTGGGAAGAGAGTGTACAGTATTTGAAGAGTTGGTTAGGAGATTTGTGCAAATTTCTCAAAAATAGCTGTTGAATTTATTGGCAATTTTATGTGCATTTTCAGTCTTTGGTTCTTCTATATTGCTGACTGAATGAATGTACAATGTAACATGCATAAGATTTTTTAAAATCCTATACTTACTTTACAGAAAACAGTCTAATAACATACTTTGTTAATGGGTTATGAATGTCTTTGAGTTTCCAAATTCAGGTTCTCTAAAGTTAATTTGTCACACATGACCATTACTACCAATGAAGCGTGGCTATGTAATGTTCCCAGAACTGTGAATGTTCATTTGTTTAATTTGTGCACTATCTACTCACATTATATAATTTGCATTAATCATATTGATAACAGATCTGTTGCATTGTTTCATAACAGGTGATAAGAGATGGCTTCATATACAATCAGTCAGTGGAAACATTCCGTGAAGTGTGGGAGCCCAAATATACAGGAGCACACTGGTTAGATATGGAATCTAGAACACTATGCCCTGGCCTTAAGTACTTTGTAGTTTTCTCAAGTGTAGCTGCAGGATGTGCTATGCCTGGCCAATCAAATTATGCCTTTGCCAGCTGTGCAGCAGAACGTCTAGTAAGTGTATGAGAGAAAAAAAAATTCTTATTGTTTTAATTTTAAATTTTCTATCATCTCTATAGCTGAACAAGAGATTGTTCTTTTAGAAATTACATCTCTGTTATGGTAACATTAACACTTTCAAGACGTAGCCTGAGTCTTGCTAGTTGGTGTTTTAATTTATTATTTCGTTATTACTAACTGTATTCACATTGCATTTTTCAGACAGTATTAACATATGCTACTGAATAAACCTGAAAACTTATAGCATTCTGTGACTCATAGTTCAGAAGACATCTGTGGCTATGAGCCAGTGTCCTAGTGAGACTTGGACCTATCTTGAAAGTATTAATTTGCTTTGATAAAGTACAGCTGACTTTATTTTCTGGTAATTATAAAAAAAACCTGTAATGTAGTAACAACAGTTAATAATGAAACACATAAATGATGCAATGAGTGCTGCCCCTGATAGTACATGGATCTCGTGTTCTAAAAGAAGAAGAATATTAGTCAGTTATTCACCACAAACCATATTATGACAGATAGGTTTAGTTGATGAAGGGTTTATATGTAGTGTATACTATTTTTCTTTGTATGCTTGTTAAAAATTGAAGAACTGTATGCAGCAAGGCCGCCCGTACCGAAGAGCATGGGGAGCCTCCCCACCCCCCGAGCTCTTAGAGAAAGGAATAAACATGGTGTAGTCAGATGCTTTTCTTTCAAGAAAGTGATCTATTAAAAGTTGGTTTCCCATCTTCCAAAATACTATAAATACTTCTTACTCCCAGATCTAGCCCCCCCCCCCTCCCCAACTGTAAACTACTCTATGGGCACCCTTGGTATGCAGTATGCCACAAATGTCAAACTGGCATGAAGTGTACCACACATTTTTATATGAAAACTACTAACATTTCATAGCAATTACACAAACTACGGAGGTATAATACCAGATACATTTTGTATATAAGGAAAGATTATGCAGTGTGTTTCTCATGCAGAAATCACATTTGAATGTTGTTTGTTTGTGAGAAGATCTTGTTAGAAGGTGAAACACCTACCAACATGTGTCACAATTCATCAGTGGCAGTATCACAGCATCACTGCAGTTTATTATCCCATGATACTGCTACTTGTGCTGGCCAGATCCCAAAAGTGTCATGCAAATATAGAACCAGTTGGTGGGGGAGGGCAATACCCAATCGCATGCAGGATCTCAGTGACCTCATGTGGGTATTGCCTGAGGGGCCAGACGTATTGTTCACTCAGTGTCCAGGTTCATACAGTTGTGTCATGTATCTTGACTCAAGAAACAGGCTTGGTTTGAGCAAGACATGTATGAACACAAGTAGTTCAGTAACTTCCGAAGGAGCACATAACGTCAATATAGTGACAATTGTTATTGCTTTCCTTGACATGACAACAGAGAGAGTCAATAGAGCAGACAATGACATCACTGGCCACAGGAGTGGCATCATGTCATCTTTGACCTGCATACATATTCATGCTTGGAGAATCCAAGAAGAAAAAATGTTGTCAGACTATCATCATACAAGCTAAGCATCTGGTGTGATGCTGTGGTGTGTCATTACATATACAACATGTCCACCTTTGGTATGCCTAGCTGGTAATACAGACAGCAACTCTTACATTTCTTAAGTGTTAATGCCAATAGCTGTGCCCTATGTTAAGATCTGCATGATGTTATCTTCCAGCCAGATAATGCAAACATCATGTTACCTGTGGTGTCCTGATCTACCTCAGTACAGAACAGTGGCAGGAACAGAAAAACCTCAAGGAGCGGGCACTAAAGATATCCTGAGCTATCTTTACTTTTACCCTAATAAAAAATAATCAAGTCACATGAAAAGGTTAAGAAAGTTTTATTTAAACTGATTCTACACATATACAAGACAATATTATCTTATGATATAAAAAAGTTACAATAGTGGTTCTCTTCCCTAAATGATGAATTCTGTGTGCCTATTCTTCCTGGCAAATTGGTTAATTACATCATCAATAGGACAATCAATGTCAGGGTGAGTATTCAATAGAGCTAAGCCATTAAGTTGATCCTCCTCCATTGTCGACCTCAGCCACGTTTTGTATGCCACAATGTTGATAAACTTCTTTCTACTGTAGCTGTAGATGCAGGTAGACAAGCAGATATTTTGTACAGCTTGAGCAAAGTAGGATAGTCAGCTGTAGGACAAACAGACACCATTTGCATCTCTTTTTAATCACAAAGAGTGATTCTTCTTCAAAGAACAATAGTTCAGTTAAGCACTGATTCAATTTATCTGCCAGATCATTACTGTCATGTTTCAGTAGTTGTGAGGGCAAATGTATATTGAATTTTAAATGATAAATATTTTCTTCAGCAAAACATTTTCTCATGTCAGTCATAACATGGTCCAGTGTTGGAATAAAAACAATTCTTTTCCAATACCTCATAGCATCATCATTATGATTGCAGTTTTCACTGTGTCTTTGTCTGCCTGTAATTCTTCCATAACTGCCTTCACCTCTTCAATATGAGCAAAGTGGCTATCAGAATTAGCTCTCATGCCGTCATACACCTTGAGCGTTGAATCTAATTTTGCTTTTGCCATCGTGATGTCCAAGCTAGGGTCTCATAAAATTTTGCTGTGTGGTTATGCTATGCTCATAATGTCACTCAGTGTAAACAGAGTGATAATAAACTCACAATTAGAGAGAGCTCGAAGGAAAATATTGGCTTTGGCAGCCATTGTTCTATCCCTCCAATACTGTATTTCTTTAAGAACTTTGCTAACTGTTGCGAGATCAGCTGCAAATTGAATAACAGCGTCATGTTGTTCAACCCACCTTGTTTGACAATGTGACTGCGCAAGTGTTTTACGTGACTCTTCAGTGTTGCGAATGGCTTGCTAGATGCTGTAAAGAATGATACTACTGTTTCTTCAATAGTTACAAGCTAGTTTCTCACACTTGTAACTTTGCAACTGTGAGAAACAGCAATGTTGAGCTGATAACTTCAACAAGGTGCTACTTGCACATTGATAGCTTTCTTTTTTATTGTATTCACAGCTCCTTTCAATTCTGACATATTAACTGCGCAATCACACAGCCTATACCCACACAGTTCTCCAGTGACAGAGAAAGGCTTTTCAGTCTCCATAGAATTGTAGTTCCTAATACTTCACCAGTAACACTACGCTCTACATCTTGACTCTCTTAGAGGTTCATCGTCAATGTTTCCACTACAATAATTGTCTTTATGGATATCAACGAAACCCAAAAATCTTTCGTGTAATTTGCCACCACCATCAACATATCTAGCAGCTAAACTCAGTTGGGCATGTGCAGTATGTCCATAGTCTCATTGAAGATTATGCTGTAATAATGAGAATCTTTGATTTCCTCCAGTATTCACTTCATGGGATGAGGAGTGCAGATGGATGCTACTTATGTTAATTAAGTGTTGTTGAAATCTGAAGTTAAAAAATTGTACTCACCTTAATTCTCTTGATATTGAAGTAAATGTGATGTTGCTTGCTGTCCTGTGATAAAATGGTGTATATTCTCAGTGAGAGAAGCCAGAGTTTGTCACATTTCAGAACAAAATCTATTCAATCCACTCACCAAACAGTAAGGTTAATAATGAAGTACTGTTCATGCCTGAATTAATATAAGTGGGTAAACTTGTTACATTCTAAATGAAACACTTTTTAAAGAACCACTTTTATATATTTCACATATTTGACAAATCACATCTTGAGTGCGGACGCTTTTTGTACATCGACATAACTTTATGAATGCATTTTACTTGAGTGCAATCGAAAGAAGTTCCAGTCTTGCCTCACTGTGTCTGTTTACAATCAACTCTTCATACCAACTCTCCACATAACAACTAACCGAATATCACAAAGTAAAACAACAGCTCACAGAGTTTCTTAGATAACAATACAATTCAATTGCAGTAACTTTTATGTAGAAAATAATATTTGAATGACAAGTACATTTTGTAAAATATAAATTGTTGGATAACTCTTTTAAATGTAGATTTTATAATGGATTTTTATTATTTTCGATTTGGCAAGAATAAGTTTATTTGATTATAACTGATATAGAAAGCAGTGATCTTATAGGATAATTGATATTTTCAGTAACTAGGTGAAAGTAAGAAGAAACATATACATTGAAAAAAATAATGCGATAAATGAATTTTCAAAAAAAATAGTTACTATACATCATAATGGATTTACAAACTCACACAAAGAAAATATGTATTTTAAATGCAACAAAATATAGTTAGAATGATAATGATATTGAGGAATTTGTGACACTGCTGTATCATTGTCTACTACTCTACAGATATCAGTAAAGTATAGATTTGTTTCAACATTCACTTCCTAATTCAATAGTGTTAGCATATATTTTTACAAAATATTAGTTTCATTTGGTATTGAACAATATGGTACCTGTTTGAATGAAACATGTATTAATCTTCCATCTAGGCCAACTGCATCTCATTCATATTTCTTCAGCTTTTCTTTTTGTCATCAAATAATTGACCTCATACTTTTCATCAGTGAAATCTTATCTCCAAAAGAACACATTTGTGACAGTTTTGAAAGTTATGTCAGCAGTCAAGAATGCCTCGAGGCAGCTTGTAAAACAATTGATGGCTGTAGGGCAGTAGGTGCATCCTTCTGGTGGTGGGAGAGGTACTTTGAGGTCTAGCTGGACATGTTCAAATCTGTGATTTGGAGGAAGAAATGTACCACAATATGCCACTGCTGACACAAGGACGCATTCTCAGGATGGCAGAAAGCATATGTCAGTGTTTTACGAGGTGCATTCAAGTTCTAAGGCCTCCAATTTTTTTTCTAATTAACTACTCACCCAAAATCGATGAAACTGGCATTACTTCTCGACGTAATCGCCCTGCAGACGTACACATTTTTGACGATGCTGACGCCATGATTCCACGGCAGCAGCGAAGGCTGCTTTAGGAGTCTGTTTTGACCACTGGAAAATCGCTGAGGCAATAGCAGCACGGCTGGTGAATGTGCGGCCACATTGAGTGTCTTTCATTGTTGGAAAAAGCCAAAAGTCACTAGGAGCCAGGTCAGGTGAGTAGGAAGCATGAGGAATCACTTCAAAGTTGTTATCACGAAGAAACTGTTGCGTAACGTTAGCTCAATGTGCGGGTGCGTTGTCTTCGTGAAACAGCACACGCGCAGCCCTTCCCGGACGTTTTTGTTGCAGTGCAGGAAGGAATTTGTTCTTCAAAACATTTTCGTAGGATGCACCTGTTACCGTAGTGCCCTTTGGAATGCAATGGGTAAGGATTACGCCCTCGCTGTCCCAGAACATGGACACCATCATTTTTTCAGCACTGGCGGTTACCCGAAATTTTTTTGGTGGCAGTGAATCTGTGTGCTTCCATTGAGCTGACTGGTGCTTTGTTTCTGGATTGAAAAATGGCATCCACGTCTCATCCATTGTCACAACCGACGAAAAGAAAGTCCCATTCATGCTGTCGTTGCGCGTCAACATTGCTTGGCAACATGCCACACGGGCAGCCATGTGGTCGTCCGTCAGCATTCGTGGCACCCACCTGGATGACAGTTTTCGCATTTTCAGGTTGTCATGCAGGATTGTATGCATAGAACCCACAGAAATGCCAACTCTGGAGGCGATCTGTTCAACAGTCATTTGGCGATCCCCCAAAACAATTCTCTCCACTTTCTCGATCATGTCGTCAGACCGGCTTGTGCGAGCCCAAAGTTGTTTCGGTTTGTTGTCACACGATGTTCTACCTTCACTAAACTGTCGCACCCACGAATGCACTTTCGACACATCCATAACTCCATCACCACATGTCTCCTTCAACTGTCGATGAATTTCAATTGGTTTCACACCATGCAAATTCAGAAAACGAATGATTGCACACTGTTCAAGTAAGGAACACGTCGCCATTTTAAGTATTTAAAACAGTTCTCATTCTCGCCACTGGCGGTAAAATTCCATCTGCCATACGGTGCTGCCATCTCTGGGACGTATTGACAATGAACGCGGCCTCATTTTAAAACAATGCGCATGTTTCTATCTCTTTCCAGTCCGGAGAAAAAAAATCGGAGGCCTTAGAACTTGAATGCACCTTGTATGTTCTGTGATGAGAGTGAACTGCTGTCCCTCCAACATGTGACAAAATTTCTTGATAGCAGCATACAGTTTGCAGTCAGTTCTGTTGATACGGCAATAATTTTTTACAGAAAAAGGCTAAAAGCTGCCAGTGCTCATCTATTTGGTTGTTGTGGTGTAGCACCAATTGCAGCAGTAGATGCATCAATAGTCAGGGTGAGAGGCACATGCAGAACTGGGTGCACTAAAAGACTAGCTTCTGCTGTGAGAGTCTTCAGCTTGGTAAATGCCAACTAGGCTTCACTATTCCATTGGAGTTTGTCCTTTGACTTTAGTGCACCATGCACGAATTTATTCAGGAGTGCTTCTAGGAGTGCAAGATTTCAAACCAACTGACAAGAAAAATTGGTTACGTCACGGAACTGTCATAATTCCTTAACTGTCTTTCACTATAGGAAGTTGAAGGATAGCTTCTACTTTCTCTTGTTGTGGCCGTATCCCTTGCACATTGATAGTATAGCCTAGGAATTGTACTTCAGCTGCTCTGATGATGCCCCCCAATGGATTGATGAGCAGTCCATGTGTACATAGGCGAGTGAAGATCTGTCATAAGAGTGACAGGTGTTGTGCCTCTGGGTTTGAAGTGGCCAGGATGTCATCAAAATACACAGGACAAAAGTCTAAGTTGGGTGCGACTTTATTCATGAACCATATTCAGGCAGCAGTCCCAGCAATGTCTTCTGATGCTGGTAGAATGCACAAACCAAGTCCATTGTGGGAAAGATGAGCTTACTGGGAATGTAAAATCTTTGATATGTGGTACTGGATATCAATCTGAAATGGTTCTGGCATTTAGCTGTCTATAGTCACCACATGGAAACTATCCATTATTCTTCTTTGGGACCACATGTAGTGGAGATGACCAACTAGTGCTCAATGGGCATCAGATTCCTTGTGCAAGCATGGATGAGAATTACTGCTTCAGTGTCTTCAGTTTCTGGGGTATCAAGTGGTGCAGTCGAGCGGGTGTAGCCTAAATATAGCGCATTGTCAAGTGCTACATAGGTGCTACTATGGGATTCTGGCATGTGATCTCCAAGCACTGTCTGATGAGCATCTCCAGGAATTGTCTGATGAACTCTGTGAATGGAGTATCACCAGTAATCATCTATACTGCTGTGTCTTCCACATGATGTGTTTGCCCTTGACATGCTAGTTTCAAAGTGGTGTCAAGAGGGTGTCAGTGATGGAGGTTAGAAAGGAGTCCAAAAATGATAAAAATAATCCACTCTAAGTATGAGATGTGTCATGTCCTGTGCAATGAAGTGTCATTCAAATTTGCACCACAGGCCTAAGTTCAGTGCCATTGTGACATGACCATAAATTGCAATCATGAAGCATTAGCGATGAAAAGGTGGCAGTCATCACAGTTGTGACTCATTAGATGGGCAGGGGGATAGACTGACACATCAGCAACTGGGTCTACGAAAAACGGTAGCTTTGTGCCATGTTCCATTACAAACGCTTAATGGCTGCTGTTTGGAGAGCCATTGGCCTTCTTCAGTGACTTCTTGCTGAGTTTTCCTGTTTACATAGTGGGCTACACCTCTCCACTTCGGAACCATACTGTCGGTGGTACAAGCAGATTCTGGCTGACGAAGGTTAGCGGCTTTGATTTCCCTGTGAGCAATGACGATGAGGTAGGTGACTGGTAGTTTGGGTCTGTAGTGTAGCAACATGCTCACTGAGCTCGGCAACCTGTGATTATAGCATGGTGAGGGTGTTATCTGCCTGAGGCTGTGGGCAAACTGTTGCAACGTACATTGACAAATACGTTTCTGTTTTGTGATCTGCGATTTGCTCGAGTGCATCTAGATCGCTGGCACACACTGTCATTATCGTCTGTGCATTGGGTGTCAGGCACAATAGCAGATATTCTGCAGAATATCGTCACTGTCTACATAGCTTGCTGTTGTACATAGTTGGCGTGGTAGCTTCAATGGAGTGTGATCGCCTAGTTCTTCAGTGCAGAGTAGCTTCTCCAATCTGTTCACGTGGGACTACAAGACCCTGGTAATCAGGGTGTTCTTCGATGGTTATCCAATGATCAGCGCTCCATGGTGACAGCAGAATGCCTTACACCTCTGTGCCCATATATTCATTGAACACAGCAACTACATAACCATACATCATATTGTCTGAGGTTATGTGTACTAAACAGACTGAATTTCTAGTTGCACAAACCACAGCATGGAATTCTGTATCTAAAATGGTGGCAGTTTTACTGTCAGGCAATTAATTACCGTGCCAGTTGACACTTCTACAGGTAGTGGTGGGTCCACAATGTGGACTTATAGTGAAATGGTTTGCAGAAGATGTGTGATGCCGTTGATGTTTATGTTCATTGAATTTCATGTCAGTGACCATCAGGGTCACCAATTGTTGTGGAACTAGATAAATTAATTTTATTGCAACATAAAAACCAAATGAAAACTCACATGACTCCATTTAATAGCACATTTAGCAACAGAATAAAACATATATAAAACAAAGAGAAAATATAAGTCAAGGATTATGTCATAGATAATCATTTAAAAATAGTAATCACTTGCACATAGTATTATGCCGTACGTAACACTGCACTTCAAGTTCTTTCAAGTTCTTCAAGCCATTATATTGTGCAGCCAATTCTTAACACTTAATAAATAGAAAAACGATACTGTTGATTGTTAGTGCCAGAAGTTACCACTGTAGCAAGTGGGGACACCATATAAATCAATTAATCCTGAATGCAGTTGACAAGCTTCCATTTCTCACAAAAATCTCTTAATAGTGATTTTTAATGAGTGAGAGTAATAAATGCAGTGTTTTGAAGCTTTTCCTTTTCTTTTGTATTTGAGATTTTTCTTTTTTGTTTCTCTTTCATTTCTATTACTCCACAAAAAAAAGTAGGCTTGGTAATTGCTTGATGCAGCAGTGACTTGGTTTCTTCATACAAAGTGAGGATTAAAACTATGTGCTAGACTGGTATTTGGATGCAGGACCTTTGCCTTTTGGGAGGATATGCACCACTAACTGAGAATAACTATTTCATTAAAGGGGTAGAAGACGTCTCAGTGAACGCTAATTTCTAATTCATTGCAACTGTTTTGTTTTTAGGTTGAATACCGCAGAGAATCTGGATTACCTGGTTTAGCTATTCAGTGGGGACCAATTGCTGATGTTGGACTTGCAGCTGATTTGGAATTTCATTTTGGAGTAAAACATCAAACAATAGCCTCCTGCATGATGGAACTTGAAAAGCTAATGCTAAATCATGAAGAAAGTGTAGCAAGATGTATTTTGATCACCAAAGATACTGGTATTTCCATCAGAGGACATCAAAGAAATGATAAACTGTTAACCAACATTACTAAAGTTCTAGGTTAGTTAACAAATTTAATTTTATATACTTCATATTGAATACTATTTTCTCTTTGTCAACCATATGACAGTCCAGTACATAATATTATTACTTCATGTGTCACATAACATGTTTGTTAGATGGTTTATTACAGTAACAGTGTGGTGGTAAAATAATTCTAAACTTCAAAGATTTAAGCGCAGAAGGAAATTGTTCAGAAGCCCACTCATGATGGAAATGTATTGGATCTAATATCTACAAATAGACCTGACCTCTTTTAGAATGTCAACATCGCAACTGGTATCAGTGACAATGAGCCAGCTGTAGCAAAAAGTAAAAAGGGCACTTAAAGCAAGTAGAAGGATTTATATATTCAGCAAACTAGATAATGAGGCAGTTGCATCATATGTCAATAGGAACTTGAAACATTTAGCATTGAAGAGTAGCATGTAGTAGGACTATGGCCCCAATTTATATCAATAATTGATCGTGCACTTGATAGGTAGGAATTTAATAGAACAGTTCATGGTTGGAGGGACCCTCCGTGTATACAGTCACTGTAAATAAACTTTTAAAGAAACAGAGACACTGCATAGTAGGTGTAAGATAAAGCATAGGGCTATAGACAGAAGAAAGCTAAATGAAACACATTTGTCTATTAAGAGGACAATGTCTGAAGCCTTCAGTGACTACCATAGCTGAATATTACCAAAGAATCTCTCACAAAACTCAAAAGGAAATTCTGGTCATATGTAAAGACTGCTAGTGGTACCAAGGCCAGTGCACAGACAATCATGGGTGAGCTGAATAGTGGATAGCAAAACAAAATCAAAAGCAAAAATGCTGAACGCCATTTTCAGATGTTCCTTTGCCCTGATCCAGTTCTTGCACCACAGAAAAGATGAGTGATATTGATTTTAGTGTAAGTGGTGTTGAGAAACAGCTGAATTGTTAAAATTTCGTAAAACTCCAGGGTCTGTTGGAATTTCTGTCAGATTCTATGCTGAACTTGCAGATGAGTTAGCCCTATTTTAACCACAACATATTGTAGATCTGATGAGCCAAAAGTTATGCACATCATAGGGCAGAAAGCATTGGTGAGACATACTTGCCTGCAAGAAGGGTGCCAGAGGTGAAGCACAAATCTTCTATCCAATATCATCAACATCAGTCCATTCTAGAATCTTAGAACATATTCTGAGATTGAACAGAATGAGATATCCTGAACAGAATGACCCTCACCCCCCCCCCCCCCCCCCTCCATGCCATTGTGCATAGATTCTGGAAACATCAGTCAGAGAAAACCCAACTCACACATTTACCACATATCATCCTAAGAGCCATGACTCAAAGCAAGCAGAGAGACACATTATTTCCTGATTTCTGAAATATATTTGACTCAATATTGTACCAATACTTGTTCACAAAAGTGTGAATGTATGAGTTATCAAGCAAAATTTGTGACTGGCTTGAACATCTCTTGGTAGGGAGAATACAGCCTGTTATCTCAGATGGTTAGTCATCAATAGATGTAAAAGTAATTTAGGCATGCCCCAGGATGTGTTTAGTACTGTACATTAACTATGTTGCAGACAATGCTGATAACCTCATACTTCTTGCAGTTGATGCAGTTAGTTATTTATAATGAAATTCAGTCTGATAAAAGTTTGCACAAATATTCAGTCATAACTTGGTAAGATTTCAAAGTGGCACAAATATTGGCAGTTTGCTGTAAATGTTCAGAACTGTCAAACTGTGCATGTCATGAAGTGGAAAAACATAGTATCGTACGATTGCAATTTTTCCACAACCTATGCTGCATGCTGTTTTGAATAGAGGTTAATGTTGCTGGCTGATGTGCTGCAGGTTCAAATTCGGATCACCAGAAATTTTTGTTTTGTAGTATTTATCATTTCGAGAAGATTCTAAAAATTACATTCACGAGGGGGGACCCAAAAGAAACTGGATTCTGAGGGCGCTGCCACTCGTAGACGTAGTGCAGGGTCCTCACGCTAGATGGTGTTAGTAGAGACCTTCATGAAACAGTGTGCAGACGGCGTCAGTGTAGAGCTGAATGTGCATGTGTGGTATTGTGTTTCTCTGACTGTTGGCGGGTTACCTCTCCGAAGTCGTTATGGCAACTTTAAAAGAACAAAGAATGTGTGTGAAATTTTGTTTCCTGCTTAAAAAAAACTGCAATGGAGACACACCAAATGCTTCAGGAAGCTTTCCAGGAGGACACTATGAGCTGCACACAGGTTTTCGAGTGGTTTGGGTGCTTTAAACATGGTGAGGTGTGTGTTGAAGACCAAGCTTGTTCTGGACACTCTTCAACATCGCGAAATGAGGAGAACATTGAAAAGGTCCGCCAAAAGATCAATGAGGATCATCGCCAAACGATCGACCAAATTTCAGCAGAGACAGGAATCAGTTGGAGCTCGTGCCAGCTGATCTTGAGTGAGGATTTGCACATGAGATATGTTGCTGTTAGATTTGTTCCACGCCTTCTCATACAGGAGCAAAAAACCATCTGCATGAAAGTGTGTCAGGATGTGAAAACAGAAATTTCACGTGTTCCAAACTTCTTGAACAAAGTCATTACAGGGGATGAGAGTTGATGTTATGGGTATGACCCAGAAACCAAGCAAGCATCAAGCCAGTGGAGGATTCCCAACTCCCCTAGACCAAAAAAAGCAACATAAGTGAGGTCAAATGTGAAGACGATGATCATTGTCTTTTTTGATGTTTGTGGAATTGTGCATCGGGAATACATACTCCCTGGCCAGACTGTTAACCAGCACTTTTACTTGGATGTTTTAAGGCATCTGGGAGAGGATGTGAGGAGGAAACGCCCGGAACTTTGGCAATCAGGTGACTGGTTTCTGCAGCACGACAACACTCCAGCACACACGGCCTTACGAGTGATCCACTATTTGGCATCTCAGAGGTGGTCTGTCATTCCCCACGCTCCATATTTGCCAGACCCAGCCCCGTGCGACTTTTTCCTATTTCCATGAATGAAAAAAACGCTAAAAGGGGAGCATTATGACGATGTGGAGGCGGTAGAAACAGCTTCGCAAAGGGCACTGGACAATATCAAACTTGAAGAGTTCCAAACATGCTTCCAACAGTGGGAAAAGAGACTTGACAAGTGTATCACATGTAATGGGGAGTATTTTGAAGGTGACTGAAGTAATTTTGTGAAAAGGTTCATCAATAAATTTTTTATGACAGCAAACTGGTTTCTTTTGGGTCCCCCCTCGTATATGCAATGTTTGCATATTCTGGAATATTCTGTCTTTTTATAAATAGCACTACCCTCGCTCCAGGTGAGAGTTCTGTTCTGTCTACACAGTGGAGTGAATAATAAACTTACTTTCTGTACTAGATGTTGTATTTAATTGATGACCGTACTTTTGCATTTGGACTTGATTGTGGTTATGCTATGATATTCGTGGACACATCAGGTAGTGTGAAACACATGTATCCCTGTGGCTCCAACTAGGCAATGTAAAAGCTATCATCTACATTTACAGAAACCAGCATACTATTACGACATTGTTCCTAAGATCCATAAATTCAGGAAACCGATCTATTCCAAAACAACAATAAGTCAGCTGCGCATGAAACATTCACCTGTGTTTTCCAGATGTCCTAGTAATGACATGACAGAATAGCTCAAATGATTCAACTGGGTCACCAAATGAAGCAGGGGGGGGGGGGGGGGGGGAGCCTCACCTCCATTGATGCTTGAATAGTTTATAGTTTTCAACAGCAAGGCAGTGGCTGGTACTTCTGTATAGTGATGGGCAATGGCTATGGGCTCTTGTGGAGTAACTTTGTCACATTTACTTACTGTTGTTTTGGAATCCATGTGTTTCCTGAATTTACACATCTTAAGAACAATGTCCTGATAGTATTCTGGTTTCATGGACAACACTTACCAAGATATCACGGAATATTGTCAATGACTGATATGTCTGGCGCTAGAAGACCCAGGTTTTTTTCCTGTTATGTCAAATGCTTGTTGCCAAATGCTTATTGTCACCAGCTAAAGAAGGCTGTATTCCATGGTACAAAAGTAATCATGCTGAAGGTCACCCATGGGAAATATGTCCAGTGAGCAGGAACTTATATTGCAAAAATAACTATCAATGACAGAACAGAGGCTTTCAAATCTGTGGAACATCAGAACTCCAGAATTATGAAGCTAATCCAGTACACAAACATAAGAAAGATTGCTTGGGGCAGCTGTTTGCCATTGAAGATGTATTATCCTACTGTCATTAATGAGATGACTTCCAGTAATCAGTCTAGGTGTCAGTTAAACTGTGAATATTTTGTTGATTGCAGAAAGTTACTTGGCTCAGTGCCATTGACGAAAAATCATGCTCTGCTGTCCCTGGAGACAATGCATTGTTGGAAGTTACTATCAAACTGTCAATAGAACCTGTCATGACTGAGGAACAACATCAGCAAGTGTTATCTGCTCAGCCGGCCGAAGTGGCCGCGCGGTTCTGGCGCTGCAGTCTGGAACTGCAAGACCGCTACGGTCGCAGGTTCGAATCCTGCCTCGGGCATGGATGTGTGTGATGTCCTTAGGTTAGTTAGGTTTAACTAGTTCTAAGTTCTAGGGGACTAATGACCTCAGCAGTTGAGTCCCATAGTGCTCAGAGCCATTTGAACCATTTTTTTGTTATCTGCTCTGTACCAAAGACAACAAAATCATGAAAAAAGGTTTTACCTGCTGCCGCGCATTGAAGACACCCCAGATTGCTTGAAAGGAACAAAATATTTCACATCAAAAGATATGTGGACAGGCTACTGGTAAATCAAGGTTGACAGTGCTGACCAGGGAAAAATTATTTATGTATTTATCTTTATTCATCCAAGAATCCTCTCAGAATGATATAGGAATTTTCAAGGTAACACAATGAAAATCAGTAGGTCAAAATATACAATGCACAGCATACATAACATGCTTTATGGGAATAGGACAGGTAGTCTATGAGGATAGCTCAGATGATCAGCAGAGAAACCATCCTGGAATTTACCCAAATCAGCTTAGCCGGACAGAGCAACTGCACTCTCCTGAATATGAGCTCATTGTCTTAACAGTTGCACTGCCTCATTCCATTGCCTTCATAATACCTGAATGCTTCAAAATTACACCATTTGGGCTATGCAGCTCTCCAGCCACCCTTGAGCGTATAACAGACAACCTGAAAGCTGTGATTTTTTATTAGTCAGGATGATATTGAAGGTTTTCAAAAGATGTTTGGAGAACATCTAAGCTGCCTGACAACCTGAACATGGGAAAAAGGGAGACATGTCACATGCTTCTCTTCACTTTTATAAGTGGATATTGCTACTGCATACTTTCAAGAAATACACCTTGATTTAACTGCTTGCTGGATAGGTATCTCAAAAAGGATGCTACCAAATCAGCACAAGATTTTAGTCTCAAAGCATTCTGTGGATGTCCTGCACAAGCAGAAAGATTTGAGGAAGAAGAAGAAGATTTTAGCTTATGACACACTACCCTAGATATAACTTTTAAGATCCAAGTCTCGTCAACGTTGCTGGAAACCAAGAACTGTGCAACAATGTATTTATAAATCCTAAGAGAGAATGCATTAAACATACATATAGGAGAATTTACTTGACTTTGAGAAGGTCTCAGTGTCTAGTGGTGAAAATATGCATAATATCCAATCTTGGTCCATGATATGAAACAACTTGCCCTGGAGATAAAGTTCTTTTATCTCATTAATTCTTTTCTCAACCTTTCATGTCACATTTCACTTGTGTTTTCAAAATGTCACAGGTAAATATCAAAACATAAAACTTGACTTCATTACAAATTTCAAAGAGTTTCTCTAGGTGTCAAAAACAGTATAAATAAATCTGAGAATGGTATGAGCTCTAGTTAACTGAAAAATAATCTGACCCAGTCTGTTGCAATTGGCATCAAGCAAACTTAATATTACACAAGCAGTTTGTTCCAGAACATTTCAGAAAATATAACAAGTCAAAATGAAATTAAAATACTTCCATTTTTTAGATTATATATCAAACTTAGTTTATAAAATGTTCAAAAGAATTATGGGAATGCTGCCTGGTGATGTCTTCAGAAACCGCTGATACTTTGACAGGCGCACAGCCCATTGTTTTCGAAGCACAAATGCAATGAGAGAGTGTTGTACAAGAAAATTTAGACCATAAACAGGTAACACCACCACACAACCAAAGGTAGCCAATGTCAGAGGTTATTGATAGTAAACATTAATTACCAAACATTGAGCAAGAAGCATTTACTCTGTCCTTCTGTTGCTTGACCAGGGAGAGAGTAAGATTCCAAGCTGAATTTTTGCAAAAACCTTTGTCTCTGTTTATAAGGCCACTTCCTAATTGAATCTCAACTGCTTCCTATCCCAGTAGTTGGAAATGGATGCCAAAATCTCTGTGTTGTTATATTACATTGGATGACTGGTGTCAGGGAAATTTTCTGCAATAGGAAATTTGCACATCTGACATACTTATGCCAACCAAACCAGTCCTCCATGATCCCAATAATCTGACCAATGTATGATATTCTACAGCTGCAAGGCATACAGCAGACACCCACCTTGCATCCTTTGTAGACACTACAGGGTCGTAAACTTAGATCAAGCTCAAAACCCACACTTCACACTTTTGTTTCCATACATTGTGACCAATCTCGTTACAAATTCTGTCGGTGTAAGGCAAAAAGCCATAGAGTTAGGGACCACCTCGTTATTTATGAGAATAATGAGGTGACACCTAGGTCTAGCAGATTTTTGCCTTACACAGGAAGGATTCCCAACAGGGCTGGTCATGTTATGTGGAAACATGGTGTGAAGTGTGTTTTTCAACCACATCATAGTACTGGGACTTTTTAGGGACTGTTAAAGACGATCTTAATGGGCTTTCACCATATCCATTGCAGTTGTGCCATGTCATACATTCAACAGACAATCAGGACCATGGAGGACCAGAGTACTGAACTTATAATAGGCAACCAAATCTACTATCACTGAACATTACCTTGACTTGTCACTCTATGGAATATAAAAACACAGAGATATTGGCATGCACTTCCAACTATTGTGATACTGTTATTAAGGAAGCAGTTGAGATTAAATTTGGAAGTGACTTTGTATGTAGAGATGGAGGCTTTTACTTAAATTATGGAATCCTTCTACATCTACATCTACATCTACATCTAAACACTGCAAACCACTGTGAGGTGCATGGCAGATGGTACATCCCAGCATACCAGTTATTAGAGTTTCTTCCCATCGCATTCATGTATGGAGCATGGGAAGAATGATTTTTTGAATGGCTCCATGCATGCAGTAATTATTCTAATCTTATCCTCATGATCACTATTTAGCAATACATATGGGATTGTAGTATATTCCTAGAGTCATCACTTAAAGTCAGTTCTTGAAACTTTCTTAATAGACTTTCTTGGGATAGCTTATGTCTGTCTTCAAGAGTCTTCCAGTTCAGTTCCTTCAGTATCTCTGTGACACTCTCTCATGGATTAAACAACCTGTGAACATTCATGATGTCCTTCTCTGTATACATTCAATATCCCCTGTTAATCCTATCTGGTATGACTCCCACACACTTAAGCAATATTCTAGAAGCAGTCTCATGAGTTGATTTGTAAGCAATCTCCTTTGTAGACTTATTGCATTTCCCTGGTACTAAACATGCCTTGGTGCACGGCCAGCACATCTTGGCGCAGTGTTACACCGTATGGGTTATCTGGATACTTCCCACTAACACCAACCATCCGAACTCCGGAGATGGGAACTTGCTCTTCAGTATATCCTCTCTTCCCGTTATCCACCAGGCCTCAATCTGCGCTAATTTCAAGTTGCCGCCACTCATACCTCACCTGTCATTCAACAACATCTTTGCCTCTGCACTTCTGCCTCGACTGACATCTCTGCCCAAACTCTTTGTCTTTAAGTATGTCTGCTTGTGTCTGTATATGTGTGGATGGATATATGTGTGTGTGCGAGTGTATACCCGTCCTTTTTTCCCCCTAAGGTAAGTCTTTCCGCTCCCGGGATTGGAATGACTCCTTACCCTCTCCCTTAAAACCCACATCCTTTCGTCTTTCCCTCTCCTTCCCTCTTTCCTGATGAGGCAACAGTTTGTTGCGAAAGCTTGAATTTTGTGTGTATGTTTGTGTTTGTTTGTGTGTCTATCGATGTGCCAGCGCTTTCGTTTGGTAAGTCACATCATCTTTGTTTTATATATATATATATATATATATATATATATATATATATATATATATATATATATATATATATATAATACAGGGAAACATTCCACGTGGGAAAAATATATGTAAAAACAAAGATGATGTGACTTACCAAACGAAAGCGCTGGCAGGTCGATAGACACACAAACAAACACAAACACACACACAAAATTCAAGCTTTCGCAACAAACTGTTGCCTCATCAGGAAAGAGGGGAAGGAGAGGGAAAGACGAAAGGATGTGGGTTTTAAGGGAGAGGATAAGGAGTCATTCCAATCCCAGGAGCGGAAAGACTTACCTTAGGGGGAAAAAAGGACAGGTATACACTCGCACACACGCACATATTCATCCACACATATACAGACACAAGCAGACATATTGGTCTTTAAATATGTCTGCTTGTGTCTGTATATGTGTGGATGAATATGTGCGTGTGTGCGAGTGTATACCTGTCCTTTTTTCCCCCTAAGGTAAGTCTTTCCGCTCCCGGGATTGGAATGACTTCTTACCCTCTCCCTTAAAACCCACATCCTTTCGTCTTTCCCTCTCCTTCCCCTCTTTCCTGATGAGGCAACAGTTTGTTGCGAAAGCTTGAATTTTGTGTGTGTGTTTGTGTTTGTTTGTGTGTCTATCGACCTGCCAGCGCTTTCGTTCGGTAAGTCACATCATCTTTGTTTATATATATATATATATATATATATATATATATATATATATATATATATATATATATATATATATATATATATATATTTTGTGAATTGTGCAGTTTTACATTTCTGAACATTTAAAGCACCACTTTGAAATCTTATCAAGATAAAACTGAATATTTAAGCAGCTTCTTTCAGATAGCACTTCGTTATACATAAGTGCATCATCTGCTATAAGTCTGAGGTTACTATTAATATTGTCTGCAGTGTCATTAATATACAACATGAACAGTGATGGTCCCAACACACTCCCTTGAGCCACACCTGAAGCTACTTCTACATCTGATGATGACTCTCCACCCAAGATAAAATGCTGTGTCCTCCCTACCAAAAGATTCTCAATCTAGTAACAAATTTCATTTGTTAACCCATATGATTGTACTTTTCACAGTAAGCATATGTGTGGCCAAATGCTTTTAACAAAACAAGAAGTACTGTATCTACCAGACTGCCTTGACCCTAAGCTTTCAGCATGTTGTGTGAGAAAACTGTGAGTTGGGTTTCATATGATCGATGTTTTCGAAATCAATGCTAATTGGCATTGAGGTCATTCATCCAAGAATCTTCACTATGTCTGAGCTCAGAATACATCCTAAGATTCTACAACAGAGGTGACCAAGATTTTGGCTCACAGACCTTGGACAGGCCTGAGTGCCAAAGTACTCAGCCTCACTTCTCATTGCCCCCATCGCCACACTGCACTGTCTGAGCATGAGGAGGGAGAAGAGGGAAAAATAGTAAAGGTACCACATTTAATTAGCTGTATAGTCATACAACATATGACATGGTTTTGTATTTCACATTTCTCAGCAACGTAGATCCCAAGCAAAACAAGTTTTCAGTGTAATTAATTAGTTTTGGCATGCTGGAGACTTAATTTTTATTTGGTCCAAACTGTTGACATACAGAAGACACAGACAATTTCTCAGAGTTTGGCTTTCAAGTTGCCACATGATTATGACTTATTTAGTTTCATAATTGAAGAAAGCTCTTTCATGCAAGTATGTCTATCGAAATATTATAACACTTTTGCAACCTCATTATGGAGTTTGATAATCAAAAAAAGGTCTTTCACACAAATATATCAATTGAAATATTATGGCACTTTTGCAACCTCATTATGGAGAATCAGAAAATCTATACAAGAAAAGCAATTAAGACATCCTGGACAGTTTTTATGGAAAAAGATTTGTAATTGAAACTGGAATTACCATACTGATCAATCAGTTACATTTGAACATGCATAGGGGCACATTCAACTGAAATGGCCAACGACCTTGAAAACAGGTATAAGATTGATAGTATCCTCAAAACCTTTATAAAACTATTATTGTAATTCTTGCAAGGCCACAATGAATTCTTCAAATCATTTACTTTCTTTAACACCATTAAGAGTAGGGAACTGAATTGTTTTTGTCAGAATATGTCCCTTCTACAGCATGTTTTTTTTAAATTTTTTATTTTTTAAATGCATCCCCATAAAATCAGAAAGAAGTTACCTTGCAATATTTTACTGTGGGCATGTGCAGTTAAGTCCAAAATGTGAAGTCTGCAATCCATTCCAGATGTTCTAATTTTCATTCCTGCACCCCATTTCCTTCATAAATTTAACAATAGCAAGATTGAAATTGAAAAATCATTCCTGGTGTGGCCCTTATCTCAACCAGCGCACTTTGCAATAATATAAGAAGTCTCCTTACTCTTTATTCATTTCCATTGAAAACTGTAGCAACTGAAAATGGAATATCGTTTGTGACTTCAGAAATTTTACTATTCGTACCATCAATTTTTTTCAAGCCATCCATGCCTGTAAATTTAGCACGAAGTCCTTCTTGATGTACAGAAAAATAAATCTGGTCTGTTGATCATTGCAATTTTTTATGCTTTCATTGTCATCTAAATTGTCATCATTGTTTTTGCATGGTACTATAACGTTGTCTCATAGCAAATATGCAGTACCCTTCACTTATATGTGTTGAGAGTTCTCATCCCTCTCTCCAGTCATTCCCATTG
The DNA here is from genome assembly GCF_023898315.1 of Schistocerca nitens. Classification (NCBI taxonomy): domain Eukaryota; kingdom Metazoa; phylum Arthropoda; class Insecta; order Orthoptera; family Acrididae; genus Schistocerca; species Schistocerca nitens. Next base: position 343,014,911 of record NC_064617.1, read on the forward strand.
AGCTGACTGCAAAATGCCACACCATAATGCTAAATGAAATCTTGAGAATTTTCGGGTACTTCTGGGAAGGACCGAGCAAAGCCAAAGCCAAGTGACAGTCCGTGACTTGGCCTGCCGGTGGCCCACACACACTGCATGCATAAAGTTTGGCTGCTGTGGCTGGTCCTGTTCTACAACAAATTGATTTCAAGGGTATTGGATGATAGTTATGTGAATCACTTCTACTACCCTTCTTGCAGACAGGTGCTTCCTATGCATTTTTTCAAGAACTGGGCATGGTTTTTTGTTCGAAGAATCTATGATAGATTATAGTTAGAACAGGAGCTAACACAGCCATAAATTCAGTGTAGAATCTTATAAGGATTCCGCGAGGCCATGGAGCTTAGCTCAGTTTTAATGATTTCAGCTGTTTCTCAACGCCACTGACACTAATATTTATTTCCTTCTTCTTTTCAGTGGTATGAGAATTAAATTTGGCAATTCTCCTAGGTTTTTCTATGTAAAGGAATGCCAGAAAATATAGTTAACCATTTCAGCTTTTACTTTGCTACACTCAATTTCAGTCACTGCCTCATTTGCTAGGGACTGGACACTAAGTTAAGTGTCACTAGCAGACTTTAGATATGACCAAAATTTCTTTGGTTTCAGTGAAATATCACTTGACAATATTCTGCTACGGTAGCCATTGAAGCATCATGCGTTGCTTTCTTGACAGCCAAACACATTTCATTCAGCATCTCTCTGTCTATAGTCCTTTGCTTTGTTTTGCACCTATTATGCAATAGTCTCTGTTTCTTTAGACATTTCTTCACAGCAACGTTATACCAAGGAGTTTCCCTCCTATTATGAACTGTTCTGCTAGGAACCTATCTATCTGGTGCATGATCAACTATTGTTTTAAACTTGAGCCATAGTTCCTCAGCATGCTCCCGCCATGTAAAGATTTTTTTATCTTTTCCGCTTGTTTCAGTTGTCCTTTGTGCCTTGGTAATCATTGTTGCCACAACTGCATCATGATCACCTATACCAGTTTTGATGTGGACATCCTCAAAGAGGTCAGGTCTGTTTATTGCAATTAGGTCAAATATATTTCCATCATGAGTGAGGTTCCCAACTATCTGTTCTAAGTAGTTTTCAGAAAAAGCATGTCATCATGTTTCACAGGATGTCTTATTTTGCCCTCTACTAACAAAACTTCAATTTTCCCAATTAATTGTTGGGTGATGAAAGCCTCCACCAATCAATGAAGTAAGGTTTTGGAACATATGTACATATGAACTGAGGTTTTCTCTAAAGTTTTCAGTTACATCAGGAGATGAGACTGGTGGTCAGTAGAAGGATCCAGTTATCATTTTATGCCCACCCATGATAATTAGTCTTGCCCAAACAATTTCTCATGCAGTTTCAATTACTGTCTCAGTGGATCTGAGTTTCTTGTCTACTGTGACAAATACACCACCTCCATTTCCAATTTGCGTATCCTTTTGATATACACTTAAATTTTCACCAAAAATTTCACAGCTATCAGTTTCAGATTTCAACCAGCATTCTCTCTCTATGGTCAAACAATAGAGGAAGAGAGTTAATGTACTTTTTCATCAGTTGTTAATTAATATTTGATATTGATAACTTATGACATTGGCTATCTTTGGTTGGTTACAGCAAATGTGTTATCTTTCTGCTTGTAACCTATTGTGTTTTTTGTTGTTATTGTTGTTGTTTGTACAATTTCTATGTTGTTTAGTGTCAGTGTGGCATTCCTTTACTTCAGTGTCAGCATCTGAACTGTAATCTACCCAGATGTAGGTATGTATAATATGTAGGCAGCACATGAGTTAGTTTTGCACCTACTGTCCAGGTCTTTTCATGTGAAACAAAAGTGTTCCCCCTCTTTGGCAAGGCCCACCCATATTATAGTTCATTTTCAATGTGTACATGTGGTCATTAATACAGCAGACAAATGCAGTGCTGCAGCCGTTAATACAGTACGCAAATGTGGTGCTGTATCTTTCAGTACTGTACAGAACACATTGGATGTATTTGTCTGGGTCACAAAGGAAAGTAAGTGTTAGCGTAACAGAGCCTCAACAAAAAAATTTGTTTAATTTTAAAAACAGCGAGTTACTGTTCTGAAACAGTGGCTCTTAAAATGAATCAACAGAAATAAGGGTTAATGACAGTTTAGTCAACAAGGCTATCAGATCACCTTGATGTGGAATGCTGCTGTAGCAGCTATGCAATATGAGTTCATGTGGTTGTGCACAGATATGACACCCAGAGGGTTGAGAGCACAACCACTGCCATACCACCTCCAACTGAACCCTCCCCACCAGCACCATCAGCAGCACTACTGCCGCCATCACTGCCAGCACCACAAGTTGTCCACAATGAACCACAGTTTCAATATGCAGAGTGAGAGCTTAACTGTCTCTCAGTAGGTAAATAAGATGTCCAAAGTCTTTTGATAGTTTGCCTGTGGCACTCATCAAACTTGTGTATAATGTTAACACCATCACCAGGCTGGAGACTAAAGATCAGCAGTAAATGCTGGAAAAGTCTATATTCTCACCTTCTATACTGTATGTAGAAAATACTAGTTATCCTTCTGAATCTGGAAAACTAGTATAATTTCAATAATAGTCATAGTTATCCATGGAGAAAACAGATTTTGAAAAATGCTTCAGATATAAAGTTACCAATCATGTTCTCTCCAAGTATTGTCCACATAGAAGAAGTACAAGAACACCTAAGAAAAGATAGGCAGGAAACTTGTGGTGATGGAACAGTTTTGAAGCACAATCTATGAAGTTTGGCGCAGCAATTGTTACTGAGATGCTGATTTCCTCCCACACCTACACAAATTTAATTGTCTGAAATGGTACGTATGTCCGACATAACAAATTTCAATTGGTGCTACTGTCTCAGGTGCAATAACTCTATTCAGTGATCTTGAATTACATGTAAAATGTAAAATTGGACTAAAAATTTACATATATCTATTTGCAATTCCAGGACTACCTGACATTAGCAGCTTATCACCAGATATTACATTAGAATCACTTGGCATGGATTCATTAATGCAAATAGAGATACGTCTCTGCATTGAACAATATTTTGGAAAATCTCTTAGTGCTGAGGAAGCTCGCTCTCTGACTGTTCAGAATCTGCTTGATTTTGAAAGAGCACACACATCAGATCTCAGTGGTAAAGCTAGTTCTGTTACTGAAGCTGAGACACCAGAAAACATGAATCACTTCCAAATGGAAAGGACAGATGAGATACCTTTGAATGCAGCTGAAAAGCAGTTTGTTCTTCTGGACTTCAGTGTTTCTCCACTTGTCCCAGAAGAGACATTGGTGGTGCTTGCTGATGAACCCTGTCATCAGGCATTGCCCATTTTCTTTGTGCATCCAATAGATGGAACCTGCAGACTTTTAAAAGAAACTGCACACAGCATGAAGAGAACAGTTTATGGACTGCAATTTTCCTATGAGTCACCACGAACAACATTTATAGAGCTTGCTACATTTTATGTCAGAGTGAGTAAGATAGAAATCTAGCACAATCCTACAGTTCTTATTAGGAGTAAGTAGATTTACCTCTAATGCAAATTAGTTCTGTGGCACATAGATCTTCTGTTAAACTTTTCTCTTATTGCTTCAGTTAAAAGTAGAGGTGTGAGATATCAAATGTTTAATGCTATTAATTGTACTACTATATGATTTAAGAAAAATGTAAAAACTTGAATGATAAGTGTAACAAATATATTAAAATAATACTCATTTAATAAAAGTGAGCTAGATTAGATAGAAAAGAGGGAACTGCACAACATCAATAGGAGGACACAAAGATCGGCTGTCTTTGTCCTCACAGTAGTTGGGTCCTCCTTATTCTAAGGTCTGGAGTATGAGTGACTTACTCTTCCATTAAACCTGAATCAACCTATTCCTTTCTCCACCTGAGAAAGAAAGTACTAGCTCCAAAAGTGAGGAAAGTGTCCTACATGCAGAGGCAGGAAATTTGCTTTCAACATATTGTTTATCAGTAATTCGATCTGTCCTTTCACTTTAATTAAATTCATACATCTATTGATAACAAGCTTAGAAAGATGTCATACAAATGGTATAATCATTAAACAACTCTTGCAGTCATAGAGCACTTACACATAGGTAGGATTCAACTGAAGACAAATGCATTTGGATTTAAAGAATAAAGTAGTGCCCTATTATTTTCTACTTGAAATAAATAATATTTATAAATCAATACAACTTAGTCCCAATATGAATCCTTTTGCAGCAAATGCATGCAGTACAATCAACTGGTCCTTATATACTTCTTGGTTACTCTGCGGGTGGTGCCATCAGTTTTGAAATGGCCAGGCAGATGGAAGCAGTTGGAGAAACAGTGCTTCTAATTATATTAGATTTTTTACCGAATCCATTGGAAACTGGTTTTTCAACATTGTTGACTTTGGAAGTTGGATTACTAACACAAATAGTATCACACTTCCTTTCCAAGCTTGATGAAGAAAAGGTAAGTACACACACCTAGATTTAATATTTACTGAATGTGAACAGCATTCAGTCATATGAGAACAAATAAAATTATAATACGATTGAATAACAAAGGAAACTAAAGTTGTTAAGCATTAATTCATCAACCCTTTATTATTAGAAGAGAATTCAAGAAACGGAGAATAAGAAAAATGTATGGGCCTCTTGAGAGGGTCATATTTTGTGAAAATCTTTTCAACCCATTGATGTACACTATCTTCCTCATGTGAACGCACAATTATACAACTAAAGGCACAAATATGCTTTTTACAAAATAATGAATATGTTTTACCAGATCTAAATAAAGCTCTTTAGAAGCAATAACTGTGTTTTGTATTTTATTTGTGTATCTTCCTTTTATGGTATTTGCTATTTCAGTTATTATATCATTTCTCTCTTTCTAACACGAGAGCACAGTTCTATATATGAATTATTTAGAATGTTCTCAAGGAGTCATTTGAATGGTTTGTTATCTCACTAGCTGATACCCTGGCCTTGCCCGGGTATATATAAATTTTATCTTGCACATGCCTCCTCACAACCTGTCCTCTTTTCACCTGCCTCCTCATAGTCTCTCCCTCTTGGCCTCATGCCTTCTCCCTCTTCCAGTTGTGTTTTCACACCCAGTTCTTTTTTCATGTGCAAACTGTTTTCATCTGCATCATCCTCCAAATGCCTCCTACCCCCCTCTGTCCGTCAACACCTTTCCTTTCTCTCTGTCTATCATTTCCTACCAGCTCTCTGTCTGTCTCCGCCACCCCATTCCCCTATCCCTCTCCTCCTCCACCCTTTCTTTGGCCAACTCCTTCTCCCCATACCTCTGCCCATCTCCTCCTCACCCCTCTCTCTTTGTGGATCTCCTCCTCCCCTCTCTCCTCATATACTCATCCTCACTCTCTCTCTCTCTCTCTCTCTCTCTCTCTCTCTCTCTCTCTCTCTCTCTCTCTCTCTCTCCATCTCCTGCCTCCTCTCCACGTCTCTCTCTGTACATCTCTCCCCTCCTTCCCTCCCTCGGCCATCTCAACCTGTCCCCCTCTCCCCACTCATTTTCTCGTAGCCCCCTCACTCCTCTGTGTATCCACCTCCTCCTCCCCAACTTTCCCTGTTTGTTTCCTTCTGCCCCTCTCTTCCTATGTACCTTCTCCTCCCTGTCTCTCCCCACTCATCTACTTCTGCCTGTGTCTCCCTATCCACCTCTTCCTCCCCCTCTCCCTCACCGTCACCTCCTCCTCTCTGTCCCTCCCCTCCGTCACCCTCTCCCTCCTTATCTCTTTGCCTCTCTTGGTCCATCTCTTCCTGCCACCATCCCTCTGACCATCTCCTCTTCCCTTCCCTCATTATCTGTCGCCCCTCTCTTTCTGTCCATCTCCTCCTACTCAGCCTATGGCTCTCCTCCACTTCCCCCTCTCCCTATACACCCCCTTTTGACCTCTCACTCTCTGTCCATCTCCTCCAGCAGTCTCTACCTTACCCCAGCCAGGGGCTGAAAAAACACAGATTTACACATATCTCATCTCCTACTGGAGCTAGGATGCTATAGACCCTGCAGTATTGATACTCATGAAGTTTGCTGTCTGCACGCCAAATTTAGTTGAAATCAATCAATGGGCTTAGGAGGAGTCCCAAGTCACACTTCAATATATACTTGGTTGTGCAGGGCAGCCCATATGGAAGGGGATGAAAAAACATGGGTTTACACATGTCTCATCTTCTACTGGAGCTAGGATACTGTAAACCCCACTGTACTCATACTTGTCAAGTTTGCTGTTTGTGCATCAAATTTAGTTGAAATCAATCAAGGGGCATAGGAGGAGTCCCCAGCTATTCATAAATACATATATGCATCCCCTCAAACCCAGAACTTCCCACAGAAGAACCCCAAAAGTACCCCACTTGTGACAGGATACTTTCCAGGACTGGATTAGACTCTGAATGTGGCTCTCCAGCAGGGATACGACTCCTCAAATCCTGCCCTGAAATGAGATCCATCCTTCATTAAATCCTCCCCACTCCACCAAGAGTGTCTTTCTGCCGTCCACCTAACCTTCGTAACCTCTTGGTTCATCCCTATGAAATCCCCAAACCACCTTCCCTACCCTCTGGCTCCTACCCTTCTAACTGCCCCCGGTGTAAGACCTGTCCCATGCACCCTCCCACCACCACCTACTCCAGTCCTGTAACCCGGAAGGTGTACACGATCAAAGGCAGAGCCACGTGTGAAAGCACCCACGTGATTTACCAAGTGACATGTCTACACTCTGAAGCCTTCTATGTGGGAATGACCAGCAACAAACTGTCCATTCACATGAATGGACACAGGCAGACAGTGTTTGTTGGTAATTAGGATCACCCTGTGGCTAAACATACCTTGGTGCACAGCCAGCACATCTTGGCACAGTGTTACACCGTCCGGGTTATCTGGATACTTCCCACTGACACCAACCTATCAGAACTCTGGAGATGGGAACTTAAACTTCAATATATCCTCTCTTCCCGTTACCCACCAGGCCTCAACCTCCGCTAATTTCAAGTTGCCGCTGCTCGTACCACACCTGTCATTCAACAACATCTTTGCCTCTGTACTTCCATCTCGACTGATACCTCTGCCCAACCTCTTTGCATTTACATATGTCTGCCCGTGTCTGTATATGTGTGGATGGATATGTGTGTGTGTGTGCGCGCGCGTGTATACCTGACCTTTTTCCCCCTAAGGCAAGTCTTTCCGCTCCCAGGATTGGAATCACTCCTTACCCTCTCCCTTAAAGCCCACGTCCTTTCGTCTTTCCCTCTCCTTCCCTCTTTCCTGATGAGGCAACCTTGGGTTGCGAAAGCTTGAAATTTGTGTGTGTGTTTGTGTGTTTTTTATTGTCTCTATCAACATACCAATGCTTTTGTTTGGTAAGTTACAGCATCTTTGTTTTTAGATATATATGCATACAGCTTTATACATATACTATCCGAATGCCCGTGCGTTTTGTGGGTATTTATCTATTTCCCCATGCCTCCTCAAACACTTTCTGTCTTACACCTCACAACTTCTCTCTCTTCTACCTATGTTTCCATATGCTCTTGCATTTTCATCTGCTGAATACCCCTCTCCCTTTTCCACATGCCTCCTACACCTCCAACTTCTCTCTTTCCATCCCTTTCTCGGCCCCTCTCTGCCCATCTCCCTCCTCTCCTGATTCATCTTCCCTTGCCCCCTCTCCCTATGCATAGTCACCTGCCTATCTCTCACTATGTTCTCTCCCCTTTCTCCTCAGCCATGCTTATCTATATGTGTAGTCCTAGGAAGGCATGCTGATAATACCCACTCAACATGCCTGCTCCTCTCTGTTGTTTCTTTCTCTGTCCATCCCCTCCTACCTGCCCTCTTTATCCGTCCCATCCTCTCCCTATCCTTATCCATTTCTCTTGCCCCCTCTCTCTGTCACTTCACTCCTTCTCCCTCTGCCTATCCATCTGCTTTGGTTCACCTGTCTCTATCCATACCTTCCTGCTCCATCTCTGGCCATCCTCCATCCATTTATCTCAGCCTTCCCCCAGCTGTGCCCATTTGCATGTGTGACCCTAGCAAAACAGATCATGAAGGTGATAACTGCTACCACAACATGCCTATTGTGCAGTGCAGCCTACACATCAAAGGCCTGAAAAACAATTTTTGCTCATGATGTATAGCCTGTCATGCAGAGCAGTTTGATAAGGTGGGCTGATACTATCCCCACACAACATGCCTATCTTGGAAGGCAACTTATATGGAAAATGCTGGAAAAATATATTTCTGCTCATACATCTGCTCCTTTTGTATCTAGGAGCTTATAAACCACATACTGCTGATAATTGTGAAGTTGCCTGTTGTTGTGGAGGGAAGCCTGTATGACAGGGACTGAAAACATGTGCTTGCCTGTATCTCTCCATTCCTCTTGGAGCTACGAGATTATGAATCTGACAGTGGTGATAATTATGAAGTTTCATGTTTGTGTGCCAAGTTTGGTTGATCCAGGCATTTGGGAGGTGACCATGGACATATACACAAGCTGCTTTGTATGTAGAGGGTGGAGAGAAATTCATGCACTCGGGCTTTGCAGTGCCATTCCTCACATACCAGCGACAAAAAAATGTCTGTCATAAAATTTCGTCCAGCTAGTACATCCGGCAAAAAAAGGACATTAAAGAGTGGCAATCTGGCAACACTGTAACCACATGTATGGTAACTAACTCTGTCAGCTCACATTACTTGCACTGTACAGTTAGTGCAATGGATAGAGTTTTGGGTTATCATGCAGGAGGTCGATGGTTTGACCCTGGGCTGAGGCATATGTTTTTTATGTAGTCCACGTTATATGGTATCTGGCATCTTAATCGTCAACAGTGATTGCAGCAGGTCCTCTATAAAATGAGTGCACTTACATACTGCAATCATAGAAATTGAAGATTGGTCAGCTTTGAAAGAAGCCCTTTCCATGCCATGGGCATGAATTTATTCGCACCACTTCACCTACTAGATGCGAAACTTGATTTCTTTGTACCCTTCTCCAGTGGTCTCATAGACTTGCCTCATTTCGTTAGGGCCTTACGTTACCAGTAGTACTAGCAATGTGCTTTGCAAATAATGTCCAAACTCAGTTACTATTTGTATGTGTTATCACCATGGTCCCACTAATTATGCCTTTCAACACTAAATCTGGTAACCACATGCTGTTCAGTACGTATCTCAATGCATTATTATTATTATTATTATTATTCTATCACTGGGATTGTGAAAACATCACATCTATTACAGTTAGGGAAACAGTGTAATTCGAAACTGAACATTTCACAATTAGCGGTGTCGGGATGAATCATGCAGAACAATATCTGTCAGAGGGGTAATGCATGTTAGGTGCAATAGCATGCAGGACTGATGACATATTTATACTTTATGCACTGTCGGCCAGACAAGTAGTAGTTGTGAGCTGAGGTGTTACTATACGTGTGGTTATAGTGTTGCCAGATTGCCACTCTTGAAGATCCTTTGTCTGCTGGATATACTTGCTGGACAAAATTTTGTAACAGACATTTTTTTATCACTGGCATGTGAGGAATCGTGCTGCGAATCCTGAGTGCGTGAATTTAGCTTCACTCTGTATACTAGGTTTTCCCATGTGGCTTCTCTTGCAATCACATTTAACATAGACATTGCACACATACACTGCTGCCCCATCTATGTGTCAACATCACCCTCCCATCTCTCTCTCTGTCCATCTTCTCCTGTCCCCCCCCCCCCCTCTCTGTCCATATCCTACTCCTACTCTCTCAGTTCATCTCCTCCTTCCTGTCTCCCTGTCCATATCCCCCTCATCCCTCCCCCTGTGTCCATATCAACCACCAAGCAAGGTAGCACAGTGTACTCACATTTGGGAGGATGACAATTCAAACCCACATCGAGTCATCTGGATTTAGGTTTACTGTGATTTCCATAAATCACTACAGGCAAATGTCAGGATGGTTTCTTTGAAAGGGCATGGTTGACTTCCTTCCTCATCCTTTCCTAATCTGATGGGATTGATGACCTCACAGTTTGGCCCCCTCCCTCAAATCAACCAATCAGCCAACAATCTCATCCATCCCCTCCCTCTGTTTGTCTCTTCCTATCCGTTCTCCATATCCATCCGCTCCTGCCCTCTCTCGCTGTCCATTCACTCCTCTGTCTGTCTCATCCTTCACCCTGTCATGCCCATCCAGACATGTAGCCCCAGCAAACAGGTCTATAAAGCAGGCTGAGACTACTCCCTCAACACATCCTTCATGCAGTGTCACTGAAATTAATCCAGGGGTTTGGGAGGAGATGCTAGATATACATACATACAAACATACATACATATGTATATACATGCTGCTTTATATGTGGTCCAGTCACAATAATCTGAACACTGTCTATGTTTATTGGCTGCAGAGGTGCATACAAGCAAACAGACATGTAACAATCAAGCAACTGACCACCCGGATGAAGCATTGGGCTACCAACTGTTTCAATTCAATGACGATTCAATGAATGCTGCTGTGTATAGACCTCCGCTGCAGTCACCTAGGTCATGCACCCATGCAGACTGGTGTTCATTAGGGATGAAAGCTGGAATTTGCACACCAATATTGCAAATGGACGTTCGCTGAGAGGCTTTAACTGGCTTTTTCTGATGAATCATGTTTTATACTCCATCAGACTGATGGCCTTTGGCATCTACGGTATGGAACCCCTGAAAGCCAACAAGGAGGGAGCATTATGATCTGGGGAATGTTATCATGGCATTCCCTGCAGGGTCTCGTCATTCTGGAAGGCACAATGGATCAATGCAAGTGTGCATCTATTCTTGGGCACCATATTCATCCCTACATGTAATTTATTATTAACAATTTAATGTAAATGGATAGATAAAAAAATCTGTTCACCAAGCGGTGGCTGGAGAACACACACATAAAAAAGTTTACCTTTTACAAGCTGTTATGCAAACACTGTGTGGCCTTTTGCATCGGCATGACTACCACTCAGGTAAGAACCATGGGTTCGGTGTGGGGTGGCAGTGGGTTGGGTGGACTGCTGTGGCCTGTTGTGGGGTTGTGAACCATTGAGGGCTATGGCGGCCTCTCTGTCGTTTCTAGGTCCCAGTTTAATACACAATACACACACCACCCAGTTATCAGTCAGGATGAATGGGTATAGGCGGAGGCTGTATACTGGCAACACACAATGTCCTGTTGCAGAGTATGCTCTACAATATGACAATCATGACATCAGTGCCTGTTTCACCACATGTGCCATCTGGATTGTTCCCCCCAGACACCAGTTTCTCATAACTCTAAAGGTAGGAACTAGCACTACATGTCCTTGTTTCTCACCAACCAATTTGTCTTAATTTATGTTAATTCCTTCTGTCTCAGCAGTTATTTGCTGTAACTACTCCTTTCTTCACTCCATTTTAGTTTTATACATCTTCCATTTCCTGACCTGTCTATTTTTCACCATTTCCCCTCCGAAATCTGTTACAATTTACTAAATGTTTTGCCCTTATTAACTTGTGCACAATGTTTTAGTAGTAATCTCTGTCTTGCATACTAACCTATCTTCCACCATTAACCACTCAGATTTTCAAATCTCATCCAGTGCAGTCCCCAACAGTCACTTTCATTCTCATCCTGTCTAGTAAGTCTCCCCTGACCCAGGATTCCAGGCGAGTTTTCTGAACTGTACCCCTTTTTCTAAACCTCTCCAGTCCTTTTCCTTCAGCCCTCTTCCTTCCCCATCAACTCTTCTGCCAGAGGAAGGAGCCACTGGCTCCGAAAGCTTGTAAAAGTTAAACTTTCTTCGGTTTGTGTTCTCCTGCCACCACTTGGCAAGTAGATCTTTTTATCTATCCATTTACATTATATCCTAAATGTAGTTTGTTTTTCCCAGCATGATGAAATCTATCAGCATGAGAATGCAGTGCGTCACAGAGCTTGTAGTGTATGTGCATGATTTTAGCAGCAGCAAGATGAGTTTGGCATACTCTCTAGGCCACCATACTTCCCAAATTCAAACCCGTTTGAAAATCTGTGGGACCACCACAATCAGGCTTTTGTGCCACAGATCCTCAACTGAGAAACCTAGCACAGTTGGCCTCAGCACTGGAGTAGCCATGGCTCCACCCCCCCCCCCCCCCCCTGTTTGTACCTTTCAGAACCTCATTCACTCCATTCCTGCATGTGTCACTTCTGTCCATGCCAGGAAGGTGGTTATTACAGTGTATATACTAGTTTTTTCCCCATGCCTTCACCTGCGTACATGTATGTCACATATAATGTGCATTTTTCTTGGTCCATCGTCACCTATTTTCTCACTCTGCCCATCACCTTCTCAGCTCCATATCTGTCCATCTCTTCCTCCCATTTCTCTCTGTCCATACCCTCCCCTCTTTCTGTCCTTCTTGTCATGCACCTTGTATTGCTGTCCATCTCCTCCTCCCTTTCCTCTCTGTCTTTACATCTCCTCCTGCACCCCTCTCTCCCTATTCATCCCATCCCAATTCCATCCCATCCCATCCCAATTCCCCCATAATTTTTACATAATCTGCCATGAGCCTTCTTAAAAAGTGGCACAATGATTCCCTTTTACCAGTCTTCAGGTGTCCTCCTTATTTTTCCATACTTTTCTCATGACTCGATAGTGCCATTGCAATCCAGACTTGCCAGATGTTCTCATCATCTTCACACTTACTTCATCCACTCCTACAATATAGTGAATACCATGTATATTGTGCAGCAACGCTGCATTCTCACGTAAAAAGTGCCTTTGTCATCTTTAATATCCATTATTATCAATTATTATATTTATTTAATATGCAAGTCTAACTTATTGACTAACCAATACAATCCACAGTAATGCCTCAGTGCCTCTGAAATATTTTATTCAGTGCTAAATGAATACATCATAAAACTACTCACATTAAGCAAACACGCTAATGTTTTCAATGAAATTCATTTCATTTATTAATCAGTTGATGCGAGGGAGGGGGGATTAAGGCTAAATTCACCTCAAGTAAGTACTTATAACAACAAAAACATTCAAATCCCAATAACCAACTAATGAAATAAACAAAAGTCTTGTCCATTCAGGCACAGATTACACAAGTACACTACATCTGCAAAGATTCTGTGAGTACTCTATAGAAGGTTAGAGAATAACCACCAGGGTCTGATTGTAAATATATCTTCAGTCTTTGGGTCCCATCAATCCATTAAACAATACAGTTCTCACTGTTAGATATCATGTATGTACATAACATAGGATGCATGATAAAGTATCAAGTCTCCATCCACATATCTATTCAATCTCATATTCTTTCTACAACAAAGCTTCAAATTTAATATGTACTTGAGTATCTTCACTTGTAGTTCTGCCATGTTGAACTACAGAAATTTTTATTTCAAAATCTTAAGTTGAAAACTCATTATAGCTTAAAGCTTCATTTAAATACTCATTTTCACTTGTACTTATATTACCAGAAAGTTCAAAGTCAGTACACATACAAATATCTTCATTAGTATATGTTTGATGAAATCCATAATCATTTCTTCCTTTTCATATTCTCTACAGCACAAGTATTTCTCATTCTGAGGTTTACAATTTCATAAACTTTAGTAAGTTCACCAGGATACAGAAATTCTCTTTTAAACACTATGTAAAACTAACTCAATGCCTTAAACCTATACTGGTAACTGTACTGTAATTTTTTTTTAAATTTAATTTTAGTCATGTCCGCCCAATCTTTGGGTACCACTACCTTAAAGTGCTTCGAAAAGGCAACAGGTTGTACCATCTGATGTCAACTTTAGAAATTCCTTCTGCTGCATCACAATATGTTTCAAAGAATTGGTGAGAGTGCTTATGAATTAAAGTTCCTCATGTACGTCTGATTCATCTACTTCTTTAAGTAGTCTTCCAAACTACTTAAAACATTCTTCTCACTATTTGCTTTAATAAATTTGCTATAGTCATGTCCATATTTTAGTTTTACTGTTTGATGAGTCTACTTGTGTAGATACTACTTCTAGGGCTGTCCTTCTGTATTAATATTATTTTTTAACTCTGCCTTACACGTTTTAATACTATTTCTCCATTTTTCCTCTTGAGTTTTAAGATTTTTAACAGTATTTGACAGTTCATCTAATGTTCTGAATTTCTCTACATCTTCAGCTATTTTCCATGTTGCCTCTAGTAATTGGCACCCAATGACAGCAGTCTCTACTCTTATGGATCTTGATGTCCTGTGATTTTGTTTTGAGACCAACACAAAGACTCAAAAGACTCAATTGTGTGTGTCTACACCACTTCATGAACAAACTACAAGAAAACATTTCCCACTTGGGACTGGTTCAGCTCACCTAATGAGTCACACTACTAACTGCAAATTGTGTAGCCTTTGCTGTATTCAGCTGACCAGCTACCATTCTGCAAAGTGAAGGTGTGCTGCTATTGTGTTGGTCAGCTGCCACAGAGTTGCTCTTGAAGATCACTGCTGCCCCATAGCCTCAGAATCAGCATACCAAAACCTTCCATTTCATCAACATAATGTTTCTTGACTAGAATCTTTACAGTTATTTCAACATCTGAATATTTCTTGTTCCTGGCCAGGATGATATGGTCAACTAATTTCATTTATGTCTTCTGATGTGATAATTCACTTATTAGGTTTGTACCAAATTGCCAATAACCTCTTAAGCATAAGAGTTATATTGGATGATAGTATAGTGTGTGTTCACCTACATCTTCTATGTTGTTTACTTCAGTTCCTCTAGGCAATGTCATATATTTCTCTGTTCTGCCTTGAAAATTCCTTCTTGTATCTCAAAAGCTCTCTTATTTCTATGCCTCTTATCTGCATCCTTCACCTTGGATGCAAACAGAAATGAAATAAAAGAGGAGTCTTGAGGTAAACTGCTCCAAACAGCTTCATTTACAAGCTGTCCACTGATGCCATTTGTAATAAATGTTAACTTCTTTAATCTTGATGGTCACATTTTCGGGCTTGATGCAATGAACCTGCTATGCAATGCTGCTGCTTCTGTCCATGTTACTTCATTTCCATTTGCAGAGGGTCGAGGGTAAGAGAGCACACAACTACTCCAACTCGCTGTGATATAACATATCCACTTTTAACAAACTCTTATATACACTCCTGGAAATTGAAATAAGAACACCGTGAATTCATTGTCCCAGGAAGGGGAAACTTTATTGACACATTCCTGGGGTCAGATACATCACATGATCACGCTGACAGAACCACAGGCACATAGACACAGGCAACAGAGCATGCACAATGTCGGCACTAGTACAGTGTATATCCACCTTTCGCAGCAATGCAGGCTGCTATTCTCCCATGGAGACGATCGTAGAGATGCTGGATGTAGTCCTGTGGAACGGCTTGCCATGCCATTTCCACCTGGCGCCTCAGTTGGACCAGTGTTCGTGCTGGACGTGCAGACCGCGTGAGACGACGCTTCATCCAGTCCCAAACATGCTCAATGGGGGACAGATCCGGAGATCTTGCTGGCCAGGGTAGTTGACTTACACCTTCTAGAGCACGTTGGGTGGCACGGGATACATGCGGACGTGCATTGTCCTGTTGGAACAGCAAGTTCCCTTGCCGGTCTAGGAATGGTAGAACGATGGGTTCGATGACGGTTTGGATGTACCGTGCACTATTCAGTGACCCCTCGACGATCACCAGTGGTGTACGGCCAGTGTAGGAGATCGCTCCCCACACCATGATGCCGGGTGTTGGCCCTGTGTGCCTCGGTCGTATGCAGTCCTGATTGTGGCGCTCACCTGCACGGCGCCAAACACGCATACGACCATCATTGGCACCAAGGCAGAAGCGATTCTTATCGCTGAAGACGACATGTCTCCATTCGTCCCTCCATTCACGCCTGTCGCGACACCACTGGAGGCGGGCTGCACGATGTTGGGGCGTGAGCGGAAGACGGCCTAACGGTGTGCGGGACCGTAGCCCAGCTTCATGAAGACGGTTGCGAATGGTCCTCGCCGATACCCCAGGAGCAACAGTGTCCCTAATTTGCTGGGAAGTGGCGGTGCGGTCCCCTACGGCACTGCGTAGGATCCTACGGTCATGGCGTGCATCCGTGCGTCGCTGTGGTCCGGTCCCAGGTCGACGGGCACGTGCACATTCCGCCGACCACTGGTGACAACATCGATGTACTGTGGAGACCTCACGCCCCACGTGTTGAGCAATTCGGCGGTACGTCCACCCGGCCTCCCGCATGCCCACTATACGCCCTCGCTCAAAGTCCGTCAACTGCACATACGGTTCACGTCCACGCTGTCGCGGCATGCTACCAGTGTTAAAGACTGCGATGGAGCTCCGTATGCCACGGCAAACTGGCTGACACTGACGGCGGCGGTGCACAAATGCTGCGCAGCTAGCGCCATTCGACGGCCACCACCGCGGTTCCTGGTGTGTCCGCTGTGCCGTGCGTGTGATCATTGCTTGTACAGCCCTCTCGCAGTGTCCGGAGCAAGTATGGTGGGTCTGACACACCGGTGTCAATGTGTTCTTTTTTCCATTTCCAGGAGTGTATTATGCTTCCTTCATAAAATAAGTACAGTTGCATGTTCACAGATTGCTGTGCTATTACTCTCATGTAGTTAGGCTTATAACAGAAGCTCTCATTTAAACATGTTATGACAGAATAGAGAATAGATTACAGACTATATCTTCTTCCATTTCTGGATGTGACCATTCTAGTGAATGCAACTTTTCTCCTTGAGTTCAAAGGCACCACCAAGCCATAACTTCAAAGCATAAACAGACCTCCACAGCAGGTGGAGATACACAATCACTAACACACCTTGCAGATATTCAGAGATCATTCTTCTTTTCACAGATCTGCACATACACCACAAAGGGGCCACACAGTCTGCTGCCCCTCACTTACTAACTACTTAAAATACTTCTTTAACACACACACATATTATGTCAGCTAAGAGATAATAGTGGAATATGTTATTCTGAAGAACCTCATGTTGCTCTACAACACAAGTCTCAGCTTGTGTGTGTGTGTGTGTGTGTGTGTGTGTGTGTGTGTGTGTGTGTGTGTGTTCGTGTTTCCTACTTCAGAAGTAGTACTTTGTGTGAAAGCTTAAATATTTTTGAATTTTTTTATTGTGCCTGTCTGTGACTCATTGTCTCCTGTATGTGGTGAGCAGCAGTCTGTCTTTTTCATGTTGATGTTAATCCATCCTGGACTTTCCATTGTTTGATAAACTATTTAACGCACAGTGAGAATGTACTTAATTAATTAGATAATAGATTAGAGGCTATGGGAATTTTCTGTGACCTGTCAAAAGCCTTTGACTGTGTGAATCACATTATTCTCTCAAGTAAATCAGAATATTATGGTGTCACCGGCAGTGGTGCAAAATGATTTGGGTCTTATCTAAGTAACAGAAACAAAGGGAGTCGTTGCAAAACACCAGTGCAGTAAACAGCCAGTCTTCATTTGGTTGGAAATTACTTGCAGTGGTGTTCCTCAAGGTTCAATCTTTGGTCCATTCCTTTTTTCTTGCATACTTCAATAACTTCTCATCTGTTACGTTGCTAGATGCCAAGTTTGTTTTGTTTCCACATGATACAAACATTGCAATAGGTAGCAAGTCAAGTACAGATTTATAAATGGCTGCTAATCAAATTTTCACTGACATTAATAAATGATTTAAAGCTAATTCACTCTCATTAAACTTTGAAAAGATCCACTATATGCAGTTCCCAACATGTGAGAGATCTCTTTCCACCATGTATACAACATATGAAATCATGCAGATTGAAGAGGTTGACTGTGTTACATTTATGGGATTACAACTCATAATAAATACAGTTGGGAAGGGCCATACCATAGAATTGCTGAAGTGGCTAAACAAGTCTGTTTTTGTAGTGAGAATGATGGCAGATGTAGGAGATATAAATATAAAAAAACTTGCTTACTTTGTTTACTTTCTTTCTATTATGTCATATGGGATCATATTCTGGGATACCTCAACAAACTGGGTAAAAGTTTTTAGTATGCAGAAGCATGTTAAGAATCATTTGTGGTGTAAATTCAAGAACATCATGTAGAAACCTGTTCAAGGAACTTTGCATTCCAATCACTGTTTCTCAGTATATTTAGTCCGTAATGAAATTTGTTGCAAGTAATATACCTCTACTTGCAACTAATAGCTCAATACATAGTATCAATACTAGGAATAAGAACAATCTGCATAAAGACCTACAATCACTACCTTTATCCAAAAACGGGGCCCAATATTCAAGAACAAACATTTTCAATAAATTGCCAGCAACCATTAAAAATTTGGTTTCACATAAAGTATAGTTTAAATAGAGTTTGAAAGACTTTTTTATAGGCAACTCCTTGTGCTCTATAGATGAATATCTTAACAGGGACTGTTAGACCAGCTTAAGTAAAAATGTCTTTAGATTTCAGTTTTGACAAAACTTGGTCACAACAGGCAAGATTGGGTATTTTGTGTATGATAAATTTATTAAAAGTGCATAACAGTATTTAATTCTGACTGTATTAATTCTGTAAATATTAGCAGTTCTAGTGTACTGTAATGTATTCACCTATTTTGACAATCTCCTAACAAATTATCATGGTAGTGAGTATTATATACAAGTGTTTTATGTTATGTATACTTTTTGAATTGTTCCACATCCATGAGAATCATCTCATTGTTTGGGTCTGTGGATCAAAAACTGAAACTAAACTAATCTAATAAATAAAAGAAAAGTGGACTAGCAAATCAGACAGAATGACAGTATGGGTAGTATTGTTAAATACAAGTTTAGGACTGTTGGAGTACCAAAGGGCAATAAGGCTGTTACCTTTTTACGAGCTGCAGATCAACATATTGCTTTGGATGCTCTTTATTCTTAGAGGTTATTAAGTAGTTGACTATCAGTGTTCCTTGGTTAGCTCAGCAGCAGTAATCTTCTTGTGAGTGTTCTATTTAATGTTACGTCAAATATGGTACGCAACCATACTAAACTGAGTTTAATCGCCTACAAGTGAAGACCACCTGGCAGGTGTTAGTTGTTCTAAAGTGCTTCCAAAGATTGAGCTTTGCTCATAGTTTGTCAAGTGGGTGACTTCTTGTAGTTGTGACCTTTCCTCACAATATCAGGAAGTTTTATGTTAGACTTCTGAAACAATGTTACATTCATATTAGCCAGTCTCAGTGCTTGACTGGTTACCAAGATAAATACATATTGTATAAGGGTTACTTTTCAGATAAGACCCACTTGTAAATGTGTGTGAGAGTGACTTGCAATCACAAAAGTGCATATGCAGCTCTGTTACCAGCAAGCTTCGAATGTGGTTAGATGCTATTTGCAGCTACATGTCCATTCACTGAGCTGTAGGAGTTCATGATGTTTAAGAAAATTGAATCACCCACTGAATGTGTTATTCTTGAGTGCATGAGACTCCGGTGGGACATACAAACCAGGTGACATGGTCTACTGTTTTTCGATGTGATGATGATCTGTGACAATGCAAGGCCGCGTGTTCTGCACAGACACATCATCTTATCACATCTTTTGGATGGGAACAAGCACCTTACAGTCCAGACCTTGAAAGGTGTTTCTTGGTAATCAACAGTTCAACAACAATAAAGAAGTGAAAACTGCGGTCATGGATTGGGGTTCTTTGCAGGCAGGAGATTTATTTGTTGCCAGAATTCAAAAATTAGTTTAGTGGTATGGCAAATGTTTGAACAACAATGGAAATTATTTATTAATGTAGATAAAAGTCTGTAGAATATGGACAAAAATATATTTCAGTGATGTTCACAATATTTTTCTTCTTATTAAAATGAACCTTATTTTAAAAATATCCTTTGTAAAATGTCCACAATTTGTGTTTTCATTCATAAGCAAGAAATTGTTATAGCTAACAACAAAATAATCTTCTGAATAATTTGTAGTCAGCCACTGTGGCCGAATAGTTCTAGATGCTTCAGTCCTGAACCGCGTTGCTGCTACAGTCGCAAGTTCGAATCCTGCCTCAAGCATGGATGTGTGTGATGACCTTAGGTTAGTTAGGTTTAAGTAGTTCTAAGTCTAGGGGACTGATGGCCTCATATGTTAAGTCCCATAGTGCTGAGAGCCATTTGAACCATTTGAATAATTTGTAAACACAACTATATGAAAAGGATAGGTTGGTGCTCACCACATACAGGAGGTATAGAGTGACAGACAGGCACACTGAATAAAGACTGCTAGATATTATTAACTATTGCACTAAGCAATTTGTCAGATGTAGACAAAACGCACAGACATTCACACATGCACAACTCACACACACAAAGCCACTGTCATTTCATGGTACTGAGGCCTGACTGGAAGTGCCTCCTCTGTGTGGTGAGTAGCAGTCTATCCTTTATACATTATTGTTTTTCCATCCCAGATTGCAACTAATGAGGATTTAAATTTTTGTTACAGCTGAAATCAAAACTATTTTCTCTGCCTGATTGGTGCGCACGACTTGAGTACTGTCTCCACCTTGTTGGTCCACACCACCCCAAAGATCTTCAGTCAGCTCTTGAGAACTGCTACTGGCTGATGAAAGCCATTAATGAATACAGAATTCCATCTGACAGAGGAGTGAAAGCACCTCTCCTGCTTGTAGCGGCAACTGATGGCATCATTAAACACAGAATAAACAAACGCTATAATTTTCAAAAGGTACGCTCCATTTTTAATTACAGTGGTAGTTGACTAACAATAACTAAACAAAATTTATGATTTTTATAGGAGTGTCCTCAGCTGATATTGAGATTTGAACACAAACAGGTGCCCTACACTCTTATATTTCTACACTTGGTACAAAACCTCATATATTCTATGTTTTTCTGCAAGCTGTTGATGTAGTGTCAAATTGTAATGCTTGCACCAGTCACACAATTTCTTGATACATATTTATTTTCACTTTTATGACTTTCTAAAAAAAATAGGTCAGTTTGTTTTCGAAGTATTAAGAAGAAAATGAAAATTTAAGTTTCCTAAAACTTGAATTATGTAATATTTTTCAACAACTGATTCTTCTGTTGTCTTAACATGTAGTGCAACAGTTCACAAAATGTGTAATGCATGTTCTAACAGTAAGGATACACTAATGGAAAAGGAGCTAGTGTATTTCAGCAGTAAACAAGAAATTGGAATACACCAAGACAGAAATTGAAATGGCATGCACAATTGTGTGGTCAGGACTCAGTGTGAAGGTTGGCATAAAGTTACGATCAGTGCGTATGTAAATTATTAGAGTTGCAATTCTCTGTGACAGGTAGAACGGACACCAGAGCGCATTAGTGTTGTTGATTTTTAGTGCTCTTACTAGGCTCGATGTGGTATATAATGGGCATGAACAGGGTCTGATGTTGAATGATCACCATGAAGGACATAAGGATGCTGCATATAAATACCTGACAAAGTTTGAAAGCAGCCTCATTGGTTATCTCCATTTGGGCATTGGTTGAATGGTGTGATATCCAGATTTGTGGAGCACTCAGATACGATAGTGGCCCGATGTTGCACTGCATGGGAACTTGAAGGCAGGTATACTCGTCATCAAAGTTCTGGTCAATGACATCTGAACACAACAAGGGAGGATCATTGTATTGTACACCACTTGTTATTAACAAAAGTATGATCATATATAGTATAAATTGAAATTTGTGACTGGGAGGGAGGATGGTAAGGAGAATGCAGTATGTTATCTCAGATGGGAGAGTCATCAATGGCTGTTGAAGTAATTTCAGGCATGCAGCAGGGATGTGTTTAGGACCCTTGCTATTGATTTGTACATTAATGACCAGGCATACAGTGTTAATAGCAGCAATGCTAAATTATGAACTTCACAAAACGACATATATGTGTCACAATTGAAATCTGTCAAATCATATAAATACCTGTGAGTAATAATTTATCAGTATATGAAATGGAATGACGATAGAGGCTCAGTCACAGGTAAAGCAGATGGCTGACAGAGTTGCTTGTAGGATATTGGGAAAGTGAAATCAGTCTACTAAGGAGATTGCTAAAAATACACCTGTACAAACTATCTTAGAATATCACTTATGTGTGTGGGACACATGCCACATATAGAACAAATAGCAGATACTGAATACATACAAAGTAGGGCAACATGGAAGGTCACATGGGAGATGTACAAGAACCTGAATTGGTATATGCTTGAAATCAGATGGCCAACTATCCTGTAAAAGTCTACTTACCATGTGTTAACTGAGGAACTGAGAGATATATTACAACACCTAAGTACATCTCCAATGGTGACCACAAATTCAAAATTAGACTACTCACAATGTGCACAGAAGCATTTGAGCAATTGTTCTTGCACTCCATATGTGAATCAAATAGGGGAAAAGCCCTAACATGTGGTACAATGGGTCTCACAGAGTTATTCACTCAAAGATGACATTATCAGAATGCTTGGATCATTAGCAAATAGTATAGCATGTCTAAATGTCAGCTTTGTGTTCATCTGACCTGTATATAATAGAAGGAATGAGGAACCAAGTAACAAGCCTTGTAGTACACCATATCAGACTGGGATTGTTAAGGACTGCACAGTACTCTGATGAATGTAGTACTACATTTCCTTTTTCAAAATGTATTTTAAGTTTTGTGCTCTGAATCATAGATACTTCATAGTATTACAATGACCATTCACACACTTAGTGTGCTACACAGGAACTGCTGATATTATTAGAGTGTGAAATTTTGATGCATTTGTTGTCAATCAAGACCTCACTTCAAGGGGTGTTACCTTGATTCCAAGGTAATGTACCTGAGAATATAGTTTTATAGACACCAGTGAATTCCTTTAGACAGTAATGGCTATGTCAAGAGTGCAGGTGGAAAACTCCTATGACACTGGAACTAAATGGCTCCTACCCTCTCAAAGAAGTATGTTATCAGTTTGAGTAGCGTAAGAATGTTCTGCATTAAATCAAATTAAACACAAGAGTAGTGCTTTGTATGTTTAAATTGTGGACCACTCTTGTACTTCTTCCTTTTCTCATTAATTTGCTATTGCAGCCATAAATGAGAACTAATATTTCTCAGCTTGTAGCAAACAACAAAACATTTCTCTACAAAACAGTTGCCATTATTGCTGCTGCTGCTTAACAGGAAGGTCAACAGTATTCAAGCTCAGTGCTATTAGAGAAGTGAGCCACTTGTGCTCTTCATTGAAAGCAACCAAGTCAATAGCAGTTGTCAGCTTGGATTTCATTTTCAAGTGTGTGGGGAGGGCATTATATATTTCACAGGTATACTGTACTGTTTTGTTTTGTCCCCGCACAACATTATTTCAAGTCTGCTTAAAATGCTATTGTTTTCAATAAAGATTGTGGGCTCCTGTTAGTGAAGGATGACAGCCAACACAAAGAATGCTGAAATACATCATCCAAAAGTGGGATCTGAGTCCAGGATCTGCAATGCTGATATTAAAGAGCAAACTTCACATGCAACATACGGATGGTACATTCCCATAGGCTGACAGTTCTTGGACTTTTGAATCAGATTAGTAACTAAGATGATGTGTGTGCACCACTTTAGACATCATAATTAAAGGTTTTTGTATTAATCTTTATTTTCAATATGATGTGTACACAGGACAGTCACGTATTAAATTTAGCAATATATCAACATCCTTTAACCCAAATACATAATGTGTCTTCACGACTTAACTTGCAAGTACGTGTAGAAGGAATACACACAGGTTTCTTGACAGCGACAGATGAACTAGAACTAGCAGTAAATGACCACACAGTCTCAGAGAACATTAAAGTCTTGTAGGCTACAACATTTCAGGGAAGAAAGTTTTCCAGAGTGGTAATTCTGGCAGTGTTATTCTTATCAACTCAAACAATGGCAGTAACCACATTCTGACCACCATGAACATTATTGCTGCTCAAAGCAAAATCAAATTTCACATCACAATAGACAGAAGGACAATGAAGCAGGTACTGATAAGTGGTAGTAGAAAACTCAATGTTACACCTGATTTCTATATTATAAATTTCTTATTAGACAGTAGGAAACCACTTATACACTTAATGAACATTTTGGGGTGGCATCTCACTGACTGAGTACCTATGTGGCTGTGTGGCTACTTATATGACAATGCACAATCTGGGTGAGGTAAGTCACTGATAACAGTTTTCTAATAATTTCAGCCACTACAAACTGCTACTATCCTGAATGGGTGTATAAAGAAAACACCTACACACTAGTGTGGCAGTGACAACACTTTGCAATGGCATTTTGTTGATGAATATTGATATTCATTGTGACCACTGTAGCTATTGTTCATATAGATAACAATAATATTGCCACAATTATTTCTTTGGAAAACTTTCTTCAACATGAGATTGTTGCTTACAAGACTTTAATGTTGTCGGAGACTGTGTAGCTGTGTTCTGCTACTGCAGGGGCATATGTTTCTGTTGTATTCTTACTTCACATAGTTGCAAATTAAGTCTTTATTATATGTATTTGGAGTGAAGGCTATGCTGATATTGCTAAATTTAGATTAATTGGTGATTGTACTGTGCGTGCATTTTAATAAATTAAATTATACATTGGTCTTGTCGAAAGATGAGAAGTGGTTTATTCTTTAGTAGCCACACAGGGTGCTCACTGCAGCATCCTGTCCTCTGTGGCTCCCACTGGGTGCTCAGTAGATGTGTAAGCTGTTTATAATGTCTACAGGTGGTGTCCTACCATCTACAAACAACTTTGTGATGAAGCACTCAGATATAATATTGCTAAGACTACTGCTACTGTTACATGGCCTTGATGTCTATAACGGGGTAAATTTTTATTTTGCATTCATGAATACTGATGTCAGTGGTGACCGCAGTTTGGTTATTGCAGCTATTGTTCACGTAGATAAGAGATGTCACCCTAGTATGTTCATCATGTATACAGGTGGCATCCTGCTGTCTGCAAACAACTTTATGATGTAGGAACCAAGTATAACATTGCTACTACTGCTCATTAACACACATGTCATAGTAGATGCCAGGACGAAGGTGGAGTGAAAAGCAAAGACAGGGGTAGATATTAGTAGGGTATGGAAATGCAAATAGAATGTGTGCTGGACTGGCATCTGGTATTCAACAATTTAAATATATAATTAATCAGTTTGACCATATTCACTTAAGTTGTTATGCTACAATAATTAAGTGCAGAAAACTGTTTTGACACTAGTAACTGTATAACTTATGTTTATTGCCTATCTGGTCCTACTGTGTGAACACTGAAATGGTTCACATGTTTCCGGTTTATTGCTACTGTATAAAATCATCTGTGATTTACAGCCCATGTTGTTAGGCACCGTTCAGTATTTCCTGATGCTTTTTAGTTGCAACATTGTCACAATGCAGAACACAGAAATTCAGGAAGTGTACAAATGTAGCATCAGTTTTATGATTTGCAACATTGTCTCACTTTCAAAGGAGTCAAAAGATATTGTGGTAGGTGAAGTGGGCAAGGACAGAAAGGAGGAGGAAAGGTTGGAGGGAAGAGTGGATGATACATGGAAAGGGGGCAACAAAGCAAGTAGGTTTGAAACGTGGCACCAGTGAGCTCCCCCCCCCCTCCATCCCCCCACCCCCATCTTCCATCTTCCACCACCACCACCACCACCACCAACACTAACACTGTCCCCACCTCTGGTGCAGACTGGGTGAGCTGCATAGCTGCATGTGGCACATAGTAAAGTGGGGGAGTGGATTGGGAGGGGTGACAAAACAGAGGAAGAGGGAGAGTGTGGAGAGGAGGGTGTGGGGTTGCCTGTAGCCTAGCTTCCCATGTGAAAGACACAACCACTACCTTTATTGCCTCTCAACCATCCTCATCCCAGTTCAACTTTATGGCTGCTTCACAATGTGTGCCTTGTGGATCCACCTACCCAATAGTAACTTCTATGGATTACATAGATGGGAATTCTCATTTCAACGCATCTTCCGATCAATCTTCCTGACCTCAATCTCCTCTTGCCCTATCCTACCATTATCTCCACCCCCGCCCCCCCACCCCCACCCCACCCTTTTGCCATTACTTCATCATTTTACACTCACACCCTCCTCTCTGTGGTCTCTCTTTTCCTGTCCATTGTTTCCCCTTTGCAATCCAGCCCTCCAAATCATTTGCACCACTTGCAATACACTATTTGTGCCAGAGCAAGCTTTCTGGTGCCACACCCATATCCTGTGTACTTGTTACTTCTGCCTCCCAGCTGTCAGTCATTCATTCAACCCTCCAAACCTCCCTCCCTTCCTTTTTCCCCTCATCCGCTCTATGCCACACAGTGCCTATCCCCAGATGAGCAGCAGTGTGGATAGAATGTAGTCAGCTGAGACAATGTAGATAAATTTGTGTGCATTTGTATCAATATACTCAAAAGACTATGTTAACTTAAACACTGAGTGAGGTACCACAATATTTAGCACACTGGCCTTGCATTCAGGAGGACGATGGTTCAAACCTACATCCGGCAATCCTGATTCAGGTTTTCTGTGATTTCCCTAAACCGCTTCAGGCAAATGCCAAGATGGTTCCTATGAAAGTGCGTGGCCAACTTCCTTCCCCATCCTTCCTCAATCCAGGATGGATGATCTCCCATAAATCAACCAACCTACCAACCAAACTTAAACAGAAGCAGAACTGAAATTAATAATCTGTGGGTACTTATTTGTGATCATTGACTGGAAATTATGAGGAAAATTTCAATATTTCTTGAGCTGCTACATGTCACCTTTAATAATATGTGCTGCTGCCAACAAACAATATAAGAGCATTTTTATTCTTAAAATTTAACTGTGGGACAATGAAAGGTAATACATGCCATGACAAAAATCTTCAGTCATTTATTCAGTTATACAAACTGACATGTACATAGTGAAGTTTAAGTTGGAAATTATTCATTCATTCTTTCATTTTATACATACACTACGTGATCAAAAGTATCCAGAAACCCCCCAAAACATACAGTTTTCATATTAGGTGCATTGTCTGCCACCTACTGCTAGGTACTGCATATCAGCAACCTCAGTAATCATTAGACATCGTGAGACAGCAGAATTGGGCACTCCATGGAACTCACAGACTTCGAACGTGGTCAGGTGATTGGGTGTAATTTGTGTCATATGTCTGTACTCAAGATCCCCACACTCATAAGCATCCCTAGGTCCACTGTTCCCAATGTGATAGTGAAGGGGAACCATAAAGGGACATGTCCAGCACAAAAGTGTACAGGCCAACCTCGTCTGTTGACTGACAGAGACCAGCGGCAGTTGAAGAGGGTCATAATGTGTAATAGGCAGACATCTATCCAGACCATCACACAGTAATTACAAATTGCATCAGGATCCACTGAAAGTACTATGACAGTTAGGTGGGAGGTGAGAAAACTTTGGTTTCATGGTCGAGCGGCTGCTCATAAGCTACTCATCATAAATGCCAAATGACACCTTGCTTGGTGTAAGGAGCTTCAACATTGGACAATTGAACAGTGGAAAAATGTTGTGTGGAGTGACAAATCATGGTACACAATGTGGCGATCTGATGGCAGGGTGTGGGTATGGCGAATGCCCAGTGAATGTCATCTGCCAGCATGTGTAGTGCCAACAGTAAAATTCGGAGGTGGTGGTGTTATGATGTGGTCATGTTTTTCATGGAGGGGGCTTCCACCACTTGTTATTTTGCATGGCACTACCACAGCACAGGCCTACATTAATGTCTTAAGCACCTTCTTGCTTCCCACTGTTGAGAGCAATTCAGGGATGGCGATTGCATCTTTTAACATGATCGAGCATATGATGTAATGCATGTCCTGTGGTGGAGTGGTTACATGACAATAACATGAGCCTGCTTAGGGTCCTGACCTGAATCCTATGGAACACCTTAGGGATGTTTTGGAACACCGACTTCTTGTCAGGCCTCACCGACCAACATCGATACCTTTCCTCAGTGCAGCACTCAATGAAGAATGGGCTGCCATTTCCCAAGAAACCTTCCAGCAGCTGATTGAACGTATGCCTGTGAAAGTGGAAGCTGTCATCAAGGCATTACCTGGAGGGCACCATGAACTTGTAAGTCATTTTCAGCCAGGTGTCCGGATACTTTTGATCATATAGTGTACAGACATACATTGTGTTCAATAAATTCCATAATGAAGGAGAGCCTTTAGCAATGTGAAATGAGTCAAGTTTGTCTTCCATGTAGGAATTATGCCTTTGACACCATAACATTTTAGTTTAGCTAGTAGAATATTGTAATCTACACAACTGTAGTCCATGGCAAGATCATAGAAAATTCCATTGAACCAGAATTGAGTCTGATAAATGATAAAAAAATGCTTTCACTGAGGAGATGTCTTTATGGAAGTGAAACTGAGCTGTTTTTGAAATGTTATTGTTACGACATTGTTCTTAATACTCTGTTATAAGCTATATTCTAAAACAATTATGAGAACAAATAAAGGTGAGAGATGGATTCATAATTAGATATCACTAGTTTATAGCCACTTTTGTGAATAGGGGATATTAGCACTAGCTTCAGTCTTTCTGGAAGTACACCTTGACTCACTGACTTATTACGGAGATAATTAAAGTAGATGCTACTAACACCCAAGCCTCCAGATATCACATACTCAGATAGGTACCAAACATTGTAAATAGAGTATCAACCAAAACACCAGTTGAGTTCATGCTATGTACTGTTCTTCAGTAGAACAGGGGTAAATGGTAATTAAAAGTGTCACCAGTGCTACGTAGCACAGGTCAAGTATATCAGTGAGTGACAGTTTCGTTGCAGATCTCATGCGGGTGAGTTGGTAGTGTGTGAGACTGTCACACCAGAGGCTGCATGTTCAAACCCCAGTGATGACAATTTGTTTTTATTTATGCATGAAACTGTTATATGGGAGAACATTTCCTGGACATGTGAAAAGGCTTTGCGGAGTTTGTAGCAATGTTCTTTTGGCAGTCTGCTTTTGCTTTGTTAGTTGAAAAGCAAACTTATAGAGTACATTAGTATAGATAAGTGTGATGTTCTGCCAGACATGAGTGACAGAACAGAGACCACTCATGATGAAGCAGCCAGTGCATTTGTAGTTTCACAGAATAAACATAAACAATCAGAACAGTAGAATATAGAAACAATTGCATCACACATGCAGAAGTATTAATAGTCCTGTACAACACTTTCACACATAATGCAATAAAAAAAGTCACCATTGGGATTTGAACCCAGGATCTTTGGTATGACAATCTAACACACTATCAACTTCCTAAATGCATTAGTTATTTACAGTTATGATTTTCCTGTGCTCCATAGAATTCAAGTTTTGGTTGATACTCCATCAACATACATTGGGTACAGATCTGAGTATCTGACTTCTGTAGGTTTGGGTGTAAGTCAACATGAGATTTTAGTACTTTGGTTGAAATACCATCACTTACACAAAGAGGTACAATTTTTCTGTGATTTAATGATTTTGGCAATCTCTCTAGCAGATAATTTGTCAAAATTGATGCCTGATGGTGGAGTATACCTGAGAAAGTTAATGGATGTGTTTTTAGTGCTATATTTTCCACCTGTTTTCTTTTACTGTTAGGAGACTGTGTTGAATTTAGTAGCCAATCAAGTGAGTTAGCATCATATGCTTTGCTGCTACTTTCATTAGGGAGTTAAATATCATTTGCCTTACTAAGGTTATTCATCTCATGCCTAAAAATGCTCCAATTTGCCTTACTGAGTTTATTCATTCTACATCTAGTAATGTTCCTTTACCTTTGCTTTGTTATTGGAATTTTGAATTGTTAGTGCATATGCAGGGTTTTTGCTTTTTTTGATGACAAGTAAAGAATTTTGTAACATCATTTCTGGAGTGCATGTTTAAGTCTTAATTAGGGATAGCTGATTTCATTCTCTCTCTTTCTCAAAAAAAAAAAAAAAAAAAAAAAAAAAAAAAAAAAAGAAGGAAGAAAGCTCTCTTATTGGCAATAGATTTTTTAACCTCAACTATTAGCCTCCTTTTATCCCAGCATCCATTACAATTATTCCTGACTGACTGTAGAAGGAAATTGGATTCATAGTATTATAAGAATATTTTTGGAAAGACCTGGATTTATCATATACTATGTTCCCTTAGCAAACTTCTTCCCAATGTTCATCCGTCAAATACCTTCCGAAAAGTGTGACTGAGTCAGAATTTACAGTTCTGTGAAACTGTTCTTTTGTTTTCTCAGCTAGATCTGATTCATGGAAGTGTTTCATTGCTTATGATTAGGCAAACCATTTCTTTTGGGGCTCACAAAATAAATTATCAACTGCTGTTATGCTATGTCCTTCTGTTCTTGTTGAGAATATTACTATGTGTAGAAAACCAAAGCTGAACATCAATAATTGTAAGTGAACTTCATTTGTACAATAAGCTCTCTCTAATCTGGCCAGTCCTTACCTATATGGGTGCTGGAGTAGTGGAAGTGCCAGATTATTGATAGTTCTGAAATTTAATTTAAACTCATATGGATTATACTTTAACATACCCAAAGATATATTCATCTCATAGAAAACTTTGTTCTTGAGTGTGTACATATACAGTAGTATTGCTCACTCTGAAGCACGTCCTGAACTTTTAGTTGGCGCAATGATGGTATGTGACTAATGATGATACGTGTCTCCAACCACTCACAACCACTTTACAAGCATTACATCAGTACTGCATGTATCTGGTTGTTGCATAATGTTCTCCAGGAAGATGTCTGCAGCTTCAGCACCAGCAGCGTGAGACATCTTCATGATCTCTCTTCCTGTTTTGCTTCCCCTTTTAGTCATTACTTTTCTGCACACTTTCAATTATTTCTTCAGCTGTTAAAATTTTGTGTAACCGACAGTTTTTCCTATTCAGCCACTTAGCAACATATTCTTCATCAGTTTCTCTTCCTCTTGGAATGTATAGCATTGTTTAACATTAAATGAAATATCAACATTGTTGCACATGATGATTCATTTCTGCTTGATAAACAAGAGGCTGGATTAGACCCAGATTACTGAGAAGTTGAACTACTGAGAGCTGAATTAGTGAGAGTTTAGTGTACTACCCAAGTTTAAATCAGTGTTAAAATCTCTACATACAGTGATGTACCGTGGATGCAGGAAGGTACATGATTTTAGGGGTGATAGTCTTGGTGATTCTGAATGAAAGACTTCCAATGAACACCTGTATGGCAGCCACACAGTACCTCACTCAAACATATCCTGCACACTGGATAAGTCACCATGAAGTCATTTCTTGGCCACCGAGGTCACCCGAAGTGAAATGAGCATTGAAATAATCAGTAAAGGCAACACTACATAGCCTAATATTGCTTTGTATTCGCATGTAAGTACTGGTGAAGAAGGACATGATGCCGCCCAGGTACTCAAGTAACATGAGTGAGCTCAAATCCGCTACACACCAGCTGCCTATAACAGCTGTAAAATGCAATGCAGTTGATGGTGTACATTTTGAACATCTTTTGTGAGGAAATGAATAGAATTAAACAAAGCATTAGATCAATACTTTTCATTTACTATCATCTGCATTTGTTGTGTTCCCCATTGTTTTAATTAGTTTTCTCGGAAACTGTTAATAACAGGACATATGTTCATATGGTGTTTTTTGTTCAGAATTGCTAATGGTATCATCCCTCAAAGCATGTACATGTGCTCGTGATTCACTCTATATGTATCTATTAAGTTTTATTATTACTGTCTCTAATTGAGTAATGGAGTTTAATACATAAATGTGTGTCTGCACACTCTCTGAAAGTAAACAGTACCATGTCAGACAGTGTCACACTGTCATACATGTTAGTCATTGTAACACCGCAGTATGCCAAAAAGGTGTATATCATGCAGGAACAAAACTATACAACAGATTATCAAAACATAAAATCTC
The DNA here is from genome assembly GCF_023898315.1 of Schistocerca nitens. Classification (NCBI taxonomy): domain Eukaryota; kingdom Metazoa; phylum Arthropoda; class Insecta; order Orthoptera; family Acrididae; genus Schistocerca; species Schistocerca nitens. The sequence continues at coordinate 343,047,031 of NC_064617.1, forward strand.
GTCCTGAACTACAAAACTTTAAAAAGTCTGTGGCAACTTATTAACTGCAAAACTGATGCCGTTCAATCTCATAGTGTGTTATGCAAGAAAAAATTTAATTCATGCTTTTAATTGTAGAAACAAGTTATAAATGTATAGTAGTTAATGAAATTTCTAAGTATTAACATTATGGATCCAATTTTTTATAAAAATTTACATGACATATGTTTGATAGTTGTAAAACCAAGAGCTATCTTGTGTACAATATATGTATTGAAAAAGAGATTTATATGGACATATAAATAAGTAAACTGTACATGTTTCATCTAGACACATATTTCTACAGCTGCACTATATAGTTCAGTTTGTTGGAAGCAGACATAAAGGAAACATGGACAGAAAATTAGCCTGTGATGGATCTTTACATTTGCACTACCATTCACCTATGCAGTCAAGGCATGCACATTACTTTGAGCCTTGTACTTACACAATGGTTTGTCTCGTGCTGCCAGAGAGTACCACATGCTGCCCATAAAAACTTATCCATACAATTCATCTATGCCTTATTATTGAATAAAGCCACCTGATTATGGAGATGTACTTCTCCAAAATCCATAGTGGAAAAAGCAATAAACTTAACTGGTTACAGTATTTGTATTTTCAGTTGATATTCATACTTAAACCTAATATTTTCATGAAAAGATATTAAACCATTGTCAGATAATTAATATTTTTTTTTTCTTTAATGACAGCTAACCACTGGACCTTTTGATATAAAATACGTAGAAGGCAACCATACAACATTTTTGCAAGGTCCAGAGAGATGTAAAGCAGTAGCTGATAACATTAATGAATGGTTAGAAGAACACAGGTCTCTGCTACCAGATGGTTTTTGACAATAAACTGTGAAACAGGGGCATATAAATGCATTAGGCAAATACTTTTCTTTTGCTCACATAATTGGCATGTGTAATACATGCATCACCTACAGATCTTTTTTATTGGTGTTATATCATGTTTATTATTTATGATATTATGTTGGATGTACTGGAAAATATAAGGATAATTATTATTACTGTCATTATATTACCCATTCCTATAATGTACTAGAAATATTATAAAATTGTATTGCACTGAAATAGAAAACTGTATTAATAATTTTATATCACATGAATTATCAGTAAAAATATGTGTTGATGTAAATGTATAACAGATTTCTTCTAACAGTTCATGTAATTAAACGTGAAGAGATCATACTGAAGAATGTATTCATTTTTAATAGCTGTAGTTCTAATTACAAGTCACAATCAAAATTACAGTTTCAATAATTTATGTTGATTATGTTCAATACAGCAGTATATAAATGGATTTTTCCACTATTGTTGGTTACTGATCATTTATATGAAATGATGAAATTCCTCTTGAAATCCTGGACTAAAGAAGGAATAATTAGCCTTTGAGTTTTACATCATAAGTGTTTCAGTAGCAAAACTGCCTTTAAGAAAGTATTTTGGTAATTTATCCTAATGTAGTTTAAAGGAAACAACTTAACTTCTCCCTGTGTCATATTTTACTCTGTCGTCTTTGGAGTTGAAATTGATCCATTTATAATGGTTAGATTATGAGCTATCTCTAAGAACGTACAATGTGATTTTGAGGAAGGGAGATGCACCATATAGTGAAAGAACAGAAAGCTCTTTGTTAGGTGTTGTGTCAGTATATACTTGGCAAATTCTATCCCTTGCAGTTTCTAGTGTAACCTGTATAAATCTGACCTAGGGATAATGAGATAGACATGAATCTAGGTCTTCATGATTTAAGGTCATCCAGTTAAAATGGAGGCAAAAAGGAGTGTGTGTATGTGAATGTAATGCACCTAAGTGTTGTTTAAAAAAGAGCCATATATTTGAGATAGTATTGGTCAAAACTAGATGTAAAGCTCCTATAATGACATGTCCACAAACCAATACCTTTTGAGACATGGGTCAGTCTGACCTTTCATTTTCATCTGTCTGTTAAACAGTAGTGCAGCAGTGCTGCAATTGGTTTCCATTCATCCTGACACATCCTTCAGCCCATCATCCCAGTGAATCATGCTTTCTTTTCTCTATTTGGGTTGTGTCACGTGCACTGATCACACACTCCTTTAACATCTGCACATTGTCAATGGGTTCAGCATACACCAATGCTTTTAAATATACCCAGAGCCATAAATCCAACAGATTCAGGTCCAGTGAATGGAGAGGCAATGTTACAGGACCTCCTCAATGAATAGATTGCCCTGAAACATTGTGGTGAGATATTGTCACACGAGTTGTAGAAAATGGTTGGTGCCCCATTATGTGTAAACCATGATCATTGCCTTTCTACAATAGTAACATTCTCCAATAGTGGTGGTAATTCTTTGTGCAGCTTGCTGCAATAGTAAGGTGGCCTACACTACCGAATACAACGTACTTGCTTCAAATATAATATCCCTATCTTAACAGGTATCACTTTCTGGACATAAAATTACTGGGACTTTTCTTCTAGTTTTACTAATACTACCTCTTGTAGTAATCTGTGACTTTTTTTAAAACACCCTGTATTTTGCTGCACATTGGAACACTACAATAATATCAAGGACAGAGAGTACTACACAGTGGAGTGCTGAATATGCCACCCTACAACTTTTGAAAGAATCTGGAGAAGCAGCTAAATGTACAAGTGCATGTGATATTCTCCTACAATACCAATAAATCTTGATGCAGTTCCATGTGGCGGTTGGGTATTCAGCTGTGTGGTTCATTTTGTAGAGGGAAAGAATCCACTAAACAGTTAAAAAATATTTTTCCTAAACTTTATTTGCAGACTAATTCTGAAAGTTAATTTTCATTCTCAATGCTGTTTGATGTGCCAATATAACACCACACCACACACAAGGGAAGAACAACTACAAGCTCTCACATCGTGTTCAGGGGCTGACCTCAACATGAGGCAGATTCCAAGAGATTGTAGCAGTGGCTGTCTTATGTATGTTTGCTGTTATACTGGCACATCACACAGCATTGAGAATGGATATAAACTTTTGAAACTAACCTGCAAATGAAGTTCGAGTAAAAAAGTTGTAGCTGTTTGGCGGGTCCTTTTCCTCTACAAAATGGACAACAGATCTGTTCCAAGTAAACAACAAGTTTCCTGTGAGATAATGTAAATCTAGCAACTCCTAAACGAACATCACAGGCCATATCAAGTACTGGTACCACATAATTTCTCTCTCTTCTCATATGTGAATATAGTACTGAGCGTCTAGAAATGGCTAAGTCCACCTAAGAAGCATTTCTAAACATGATTCTTAGGAGGCGTGCGATAGAGTCTTCAGTAAGTGATCTTAGAAGATACACCAGGACACACTCTCTGAAAAAGGCTGAGTAAAGGCAGTGTGATGGGAAACTTCCAGAAAATGGAAATTTGTATTACTATCATGCAATTTTCAGACTGATAGACATCTTGGTTCCATTGCTCTGAAAGTGTTTTTATGTGCCTATGAGAGTACCCTTTATCAGAGCATTGTACACATATTTACATTGCTTTATGAATTGCTTATGTTGTCCAGTAATGTTGGTTTGACTGGTAAATATTTTGATCATGTGAATTGGATTTGCAGGAGACGTAGTAGAATTTCCCATTCTATTTTCTCTATTTCTTCTTACAGGGATCAAATGATTCCACTTCCAAATAATACAGAAGGCTGTTCCAATACTGCCTCATAACTGCCCACATTGCCCATCAGCCTGTTCGAAGGCAGGTGGTGAATGTTCATGTAGTCTACAGCCTGACTGACTGATTATGATTTGGTTTAGATACATGACATCTTTACCATATGGATTCATGGTGAGGCTGAACTCCTAAAATTCCAGGAATCTCTCAATACCTTCTCCTAATTAAATTTCACATGGTCCTATTCTGAATCCCATGCCACTTCCCTTGATGTTGATCTCGTCCTCACTGAAGGACAGCTACACACTTCCATCCATATTAAACATACCAGAAAACAACAGTACTTACATTTTGACAGTTGCCATCCTTTCCATGTCAAATGTTCCCTCCCATACAGCCTTGGCATTCGAGGCAAATGTATTTGTTCAGATGCAGGCTCTTTACAGCAATACACCACCATTCTCACCTTAGCCTTCACTACATATAATTACCGCACCAGCCTAGTTAAAAAGCAGATTTCCCAGGCCATCACATCCAATCCTGGTACTGCTGATCCCTTCACAAAACAGCTTCAGAGCAAAACATTGGTGACTCAGTATTATCCTGGTGTGGAATGTGTCAATCAGCTACTTTGACAGGGCCTTGATTTCCTAAAATCATGCCCTGAAATGAGATTCTTTCTGTCTGAAATTTTGCCCACCCCACTTAGAATAGTTTTCCATCTCCCTCCCAATCTCCGCAATATTCCTGTCAGCCTACATTCCTTCTGCACCCATCTTCGTACCCTATGGCTTCTACCCCTGTGACTATCCCCACTGCAAAACTTGCCCTATGCACCCTCCTACCACCACTCATATTAGCCCTGTAACTGACAAAACATATACTATCAAAGGGAGAGCCACCTGCACAGTGACACATGTCATATACCAGCTATTATGAAAACACTATTCAGCCTTCTACATCGGCATGACTACCACTAAATTATCAATTAGGATGAATGGGTATAGACAGAGGGTTATACTGGCAATTCGCAAGATCCTGTTGCAGAGCATGCTCTACAACATGACATTCATGACCTTGGTGCTTGTTTCACCACATGCACCATCTGGATTCATACCCCGGACACCAGTTTCTCAGAACTCTGCATGTGAGAACTAGCACTATAACATGTCCTTGGTTCTCACCACCCACCTGGCCTTAAGTTATGTTAATTTCTTCTGTCTCAGTATTTCTTCACTGTTGCTACTCTTTGCTTCACTCCATTTTAGTTTCCTATATCTTTCATTGTCTTTCCCATCTACTTTTCACCACTCCCTCCCACCTCCATTACATAAAATGCTCTTAGCTTCTCACTCTTATTAACTCATGCACGATGTTGTAGTAGTAATAACTGTCTTGTATATTACTGTGTTTTCCACCTTTAAGCTCTCAGGTTTCCAAACCTCGTCCAATGCATCCCCAACAATCAGTATTTCCTTCTAATCCCGTATGGTAAGTCTTCCCTGATTGCAGTTCTGGGTGACTTTCCCAGAATCTACCCCTTTTTCTAGACCTCTCCAGTCCTTTTCCTTCACCCTTCTTCCTTCCCCTTCAACACTTCTGCCTAAAGAAAGGAGCCACTGGCTCTAAAAGCTTGCTGATCACAACATTCTTTTATGTGTGTGTTCTGCCACTGCTTGGTGAGTAGATATTTTATCCGTCCAATTAAACAGTAAGTCCAAGTAAGTTTGCCAAACTTTTAAAAACACACAGTGGTATCCTTCATTTGCAATTCAGGTAAACTTAAATAATGATAAGAAAGGTTAAACATGTTGCTTTAGTAAGGTTGGAGGAGTAACCAAAAAACTGAAAAGTTGTGCCTGAAAAAGGAGTACTGGATGGTACTCCTTACTGTGGAGGATAGGCTATTTATGGTAGTGCCAAAGAGTGTTACACTGAAAACACTTTGTTGAGAGGCATAATTCTCCTGTTCTATTCAATCAGGCACAATTTCACCAACTCAGTATCTAAGAAACTGGTGATATAGGATGGTCTGTATGAATAGAGACAGCCAACCATGAAAGTCCCATCAATGTCCTAAGATACTATGCCATCAAGTGGTGTTTTACGCCTTTTGAATGCCAAAAGGTATTCCTATGCAATGCTGTTTATGTAGGAAATCCTGTTACATTATTTACTCAGTTATAAGATGACGTTTTTTCCCCAAATTCATCCAAAAAAATCGTTGAACATATTCTCAGTTTCAATATAATAAACCTTCTTGAAACAGAGAAGTTTATGTCATGAATCAGCATGGCTTTAGAAAACATCACTTGAGCAAAACTCAGCTTGCTCTTTTCTCACATGGTATAGGGTGAACTACGAATGAAGGGCAACAGGCAGGTTCCATATTTCTAGATTTCAAGAGAGCATGGCACAGTGCCCCACTGCAGGCTGTTACCGAAGCTATGAGCATATGTAGCACACCAATTACTAAGAAAGGCATCATGACTCAGAAAAAATCTGTGAAATTAATTTGTGGTGTACACCAAAGTACACCATGCCTTTGCAAAGAGCTTGAAATTAAGGAAACAACTTCATCATACCTGTAATCTCCTACGTGTCTGGTTGCAACCAATTTCTCCAAATACAGTAAAGGAAGTCCTGACAAAAGGTAAATAATTTAGAATTAAAGGAGATGACTCAGCAAATGGGAGAAGCTTTGAGTCATCAGCAGGCATACAGAAGAAAATGGAAACGTTGTTAGCTTTCATTGTGGTGGACAATGTGTTGTGCCAGCACAGTTATACAAACAAAGATGATGTGACTTACCAAATGAAAGTGCTGGCATGTTGATAGACACATGAACAAACACAAACATACGCACAAAATTCAAGCTTTTGCAACCAACGGTTGCTTCGTCAGGAAAGAGGGAAGGAGAGGGAAAGACAAAAGGATGTGGGTTTTAAGGGAGAGGGTAAGGAGTCATTCCAATCCCGGGAGCAGAAAGACTTACCTTAGGGATATATATATACAGGGTTATTACAAATGATTGAAGCGATTTCACAGCTCTACAATAACTTTATTATTTGAGATATTTTCACAATGCTTTGCACACAAATACAAAAACTCAAAAAGTTTTTTTAGGCATTCACAAATGTTCGATATGTGCCCCTTTAGTGATTCAGCAGACATCAAGCCGATAATCAAGTTCCTCCCACACTCGGCGCAGCATGTCCCCATCAATGAGTTCGAAAGCATCGTTGATGCGAGCTCGCAGTTCTGGCACGTTTCTTGGTAGAGGGGGTTTAAACACTGAATCTTTCACATAACCCCACAGAAAAAAATCGCATGGGGTTAAGTTGGGAGAGCATGGAGGCCATGACATGAATTGCTGATCATGATCTCCACCACGACCGATCCATCGGTTTTCCAATCTCCTGTTTAAGAAATGCCGAACATCATGATGGAAGTCCGGTGGAGCACCATCCTGTTGAAAGATGAAGTCGGTCTCCAGTTGTGGCATGAGCCAATTTTCCAGCATGTCCAGATACACGTGTCCTGTAACGTTTTTTTCACAGAAGAAAAAGGGGCTGTAAACTTTAAACCGTAAGATTGCACAAAACACGTTAACTTTTGGTGAATTGTGAATTTGCTGCACGAATGCGTGAGGATTCTCTACCGCCCAGATTCGCACATTGTGTCTGTTCACTTCACCATTAAGAAAAAATGTTGCTTCATCACTGAAAACAAGTTTCGCACTGAACGCATCCTCTTCCATGAGCTGTTGCAACCGCGCCGAAAATTCAAAGCGTTTGACTTTGTCATCGGGTGTCAGGGCTTGTAGCAATTGTAAATGGTAAGGCTTCTGCTTTAGCCTTTTCCGTAAGATTTTCCAAACCGTTGGCTGTGGTACGTTTAGCTCCCTGCTTGCTTTATTCGTCGACTTCCGCGGGCTACGCGTGAAACTTGCCCGCACGCGTTCAACCGTTTCTTCGCTCACTGCAGGCCGACCCATTGATTTCCCCTTACAGAGGCATCCAGAAGCTTTAAACTGCACATACCATCGTCGAATGAAGTTAGCAGTTGGTGGATCTTTGTTGAACTTCGTCCTGAAATGTCGTTGCACTGTTATGACTGACTGATGTGAGTGCATTTCAAGCACGACATACGCTTTCTCGGCTCCTGTCGCCATTTTGCCTTACTGCGCTCTCGAGCGCTCTGGCGGCAAAAACCTGAAGTGCGGCTTCAGCCGAACAAAACGTTATGAGGTTTTCTACGTATCTGTAGTGTGTTGTGACCATATGTCAATGAATGGAGCTACAGTGAATTTATGAAATCGCTTCAATCATTTGTAATAGCCCAGTATATGTGTGTGTGTGTGTGTGTGTGTGTGTGTGTGTGTGTGTGTGTGTGTGTGTGTGTGTGTGATGAAGAGAGAGATAGAGAGCTTTATACCAAGAAATATCAAAATTACGAAGAGAATAAATCTTAGTTTAAATGTAACTCAAGAAAGTACCTCTGGGATAAGCCCCTCTTCTCTTATGTGAATTATTCAGTAAAAACAGATACAATATAAAAGTTTTGTTCATTTCTGTGTAACAGTGATAAGCAAGAGTATTGTATCATTATTATGTTAATGGTACAGTCCTGAAAATTGTAACTGTATTCACCTGTAGCTGTAATAATGTGAAAGAGATATAACATCTTTATCAGTATTTGTTATTATTGTTTTATTTAAATATTGTGTTCCTCACCACTTATATTCTTTGTAGTATCTATGCTGAACCATCAACATCTGAGTGATGCAATTGCATTACAGATCCATGGAATGTGTATGAGCAAATAAACAAAAAGTGAGTGCAAAAAACAAACATAAAATAATCATGAGCAACACTTCCAAGAGTTCCAAAGATTATACAGCAAGGTGTGATCTTCATAAACATGTTGTGAACATTCTCTACACAAAGTGTGTCAAACAAATATTCCTGATGCAGTAACACAGGCTTGAATAAATCAACTTTGGAAACTGTACTTTATGCTTTTACAGGTTCCAGAAACTTCATATGACTCTGTGTTTCATCTGCGTGAAAATAAAATGGGTTTCAAAACAGGTTTTTGGTATAAAACATGCTATATAACAAAACCTTTATGGGTATAAGTTAATGAAACAAAATTGTACCTGATAAATTTTGGAAACCTGTGCATTTATGTTTGACCACTACTTCAGCACTTTGTGATTAGTATTACTATTATGCTAGAATTAATTATATATTACTTGGCTCAGAATCTCAGTGGTAAATTGCCAGATCATGGATTCAGAGGTCTCACTTGATGTCAGTTTTAAGGTTGGAGGGAGACTATTACTTACCACCTGTATTAGGACCAGGTTTAGTAAACCACTATGATGTTTGAACCAGGTTTATGGCAGTTTTATCGTTGTTATATTATTTAAAGAAGCTTGGGACACTATGGAATGAAGAAGCTTGGGACACTATGGAATGACATATCCATTGTGAAAGTTACCACTCAAGATGCTGAAGACCATGCTCAAGCGAAGTTAATAAGCAAACATCTGGACCCTTCTCTACAATGGGACCAATGTTGAAAAGAAATGTAAATAATGTACACACAGTTAAGAATTTTTATTGAAAATAAAGTATTAACACTGCATAAAATTATTTTTAGTCGAATTAAGTCAGGTGATGCAGAGGGAATTAGATTAGGAAATGAGACACTTAAAGTAGTAAAGGAGTTTTGCTATTTGGGGAGCAAAATATCTGATGATGGTCAAAGTAGAGAGGATATAAAATGTAGAGTGGCAATGGCAAGGAAAGCATTTCTGAAGAAGGGAAATTTGTTAACATTGAGTTTAGAGTTAAGTGTCAGGAAGTCGTTTCTGAAAGTATTTGTATGGAGTGTAGCCATGTATGGAAGTGAAACACGGATGATAAATAGTTTGGACAAGAAGGGAATAGAAGCTTTTGAAATGTGGTGCTACAGAAGAATGCTGAAGATTAGATGGGTAGCTCACATAACTAATGAGGAGGTATTGAATAGAATTGGGGAGAAGATGAGTTTGTGGCACAACTTGACTAGAAGAAAGGATTGGTTGGTAGGACATGTTCTGAGGCAGCAAGGGATCACAAATTTAGCATTGGAGGGCAGTGTGGAGGGTAAAAATTGTAGAGGGAGACCAAGAGATGACTACACTAAGCAGATTCAGAAGGATGTAGGTTGCAGTAAGTACTGAGAGATGAAGAAGCTTGTACAGGACAGAGTAGCATGGAGAGCTGCATCGAACCAGTCTCAGGACTAAAGACCACAACAACAACAACAACAATGTTATTTATTTAAAATGTAGTTAACATGCACACTAACATATTTCTTTGCTGTTTTTTGGGGGGAGGGGTGGGTTGTGCTGGTTGTAGACCTAATGGACATCCCAGAGGATAAAAACATGTCAAGCCAGGCAGAGTCCCGCTTATCTTAGCAAGCCAACACAACTATATTTATCAGACACCAAAGAGATTGCCCATTAATCATTGTTTTGGCTCAGAAGCCATCTGCCCCCACTCCATCAGACATTACACACTTTTTTGATCAGTTTCTAATTTTTTTTCAATTGTGGCTGGCCCAGTTCAACTTTCTCTTCTCTAGCACTTCAACTATGTTAAGATGTTCATACAGCTCTCTTAAGTCTTCATTTTTTCTTATCCTCTATTCCACCTTATTTCCATCACATACCATCCCAAAAATTTTCTTAGCATTTTCCTTTCAGATAATAACAGTTTTTCTTCATCTTTCTTTTTAAATTTTAATGCTTCACATCTGTATAATTTACTAGTATACTAGCTGATTGATACAAGTGGTTTTTGAAGATAGTACTAAGTGATTTTTTCTTTAAGAGTTTGATAGAACTATGTAGTGTCCTGTTAGCTGTTGCTATACAGGCATCTTTTTCTATATCTGTTTTATTGTTGTTACTAAAAAGACTCCTTAAGTACTTGAAGAGTTAGTTGTCTTGAAAGTGAATCCATGTATAGCCAAAGATGGATCAGTTTGAATTTTCTTACTTATGACCACATTTCCTGACTTTCCTTCATTAACACATAGTTGTGTTTTCTCAGAAATTCTGAAGTAATTTTTCTCCATTCTGATTAATTCTGCTTTGGAAATATTTATTAATACTATGTCATCTGCATACACAAGTCTGCTAATGTTCACTTCATGCATTTGGACACCTTGTCTAATAGTTTTACTAATTTTTTTATCATTCTTTTCTAGGAGGTTAAATAAAATAGGTGCGACAGCATTCCCTTGTATCAGTCCAGTGTATCCTTCTAAGTTTTCAGTTTAATCTACACATATTTTAATTTACTTGATTAGCTTTGAGCATTTTTCAAATTCCCTCATTATATTTAGGAGTGTCTGGCAGTGTATGTTATCGTAGGCACTTTTTAAATCTAGAAATAATATGTGGATATCTACACTGAATTCCCAAACCTTCTTATTTTTTATCTTACAGTCAATAAAAGATCTAATATGAATCTATTTCTGTGGAAACTCCACTGGTAGTCCCCAAATAGTTGTTCAGTTATTGGATCAGAAATTTCATATGTGATGATACCTACATCTAAAATATATACTCTGCAGACCACAGTGAAGTGCATGCAAATGGTACTTCCCATTGTACTTGTTATTAGCACTTTTTCCAGATCTATTCACCTGTGGAGCATGGAAAGAATGATTGCTTAAACATCTCTGTCTGCATTGTAATTATTCTAATCTTGTCCTCATGATCATAATGGGAGTGATTCATAGGGGGATGTAGGATCTTCCTATTTTCATCACTTACAGCTAGTTCTAGAAACTTTCTAAATAAGATTTCAAGGGATAGTTTACATCTGTCTTGAACAGTCTGTCCCTTCCATTCTTTCATCATCTCCATGACAATCTCCCATGGAACAAACAAACCTGTGACTATTCTCATTGTCATTCTTTTTATATGTTCAGGATTCCCTGTTAGTCCCATTTGGTACAGATCCAACACACTTCAGCAGTATTCTAGGATGGGATGCACAAGTGTATTGTTTGCTAGCTCCTTTGTAGACTGGTTGCATTTCTCAAATATTCTATCAATAAACCACAGTCTGCCACCTATTTTACTTACTTGATCATTTTATTTCATATCCCTACAAAATGTTAGACCGATATATTTTTACGAGTTGTACAGGTCCATTCTAACTGTGACTCACTGATGTTGTAGTCACAGAGTACTTCAGTTTTTTTTATTTTTTTGAACTCTTAAACATATTGTCAGTCCTAGCACTATATTGAAGTCTTATCAAGATCTAACTGAATATTTGGGCAGAATCTTCCAGACAGTATACCATAGATTACTGCCTCATGTGCCAAAAGCCTGAGGTTACTATACCATCTGCAAGGTCATTAATATACAATGTGATCAGCAAGGGTCCCAACACACTTCATGGGGCACCCCTGAAGTTACTTTTACACACGCCTATGACTCTCCATCCAAGATAACAGACTGCATCCTCCCCCCATGAAATTCTCATCTTAGTCACAAATCACACTTGATACTCCATAGGATTGTCCTTATAATAATAAGCACATGTGTGGTACCAAGTCAAATGCCATTTGGAAGTCAAGAAACACTGCATCTACTTGACTTTCCTTGATCTATGGCTTTCTGGCTGTCATTTGAGAAAAATGAGAGTTGTGTTTCACATGTTTGACGTCTTCAGAATATTTGTTGGTTAGCATGGAGGAGATCATTCTGTTTGAGGTACCTCATTACATTAGAGCTCACAATATGTTCTAAGATTCTACAACAAATGGCTATCAAGGATACTGGGTAGTAGTTTTGTGGAGCACTTCTGCTGCCCTTCTTGTAGACACGTGTAATGTGTGCTTTCTTACAACCACTGGGCATAATTTTTTGTTCAAGGATCTTCAGCTTTATGGTCAAGAGCTGTTGTGGTCAAAAGAGGGGCTAACTCTGCTAAAAGATTTTTGGAATATTTGTGTAAGTCAGCAAAAAGCAAACATATTTATAAAAATCATTTTATGTATGTATGTACATTCTGCATCACATCCTAAATCACTGGACTGATTTCATCCTGAGGCGTCAAGGAATCATCAATTTGGTAAGGAAGGGAGTAGGAAGGAGATGGGGGCGTAAAACTTGTAGAGGTAGACCAAGTCTTGGATATAGTAAGCAAGTTCAAATAAATGTTTGCAGTGGTTATGCAGTGATGAAGAGACTTACATAGGATAAATTGGAATGTAAAAGATTGGCATGAATCAAATCAGTCTTTGGACTGAAGGTCACAAATTCATAGGAGATATCAAACCAAATGTGTGACAGCATTGATATTTCCTTGGTAGTGAGGTCACGGCATTTTATTTTGGATGGAGACACGGATAGAGATAGTAATAACTTTCAGCTGTGCCTATGGGAGTGGGTTGAGACCTGACTGTTCATGTTGTATACTGATGACCTGGCAGACAATATTAATAGAACATTACATTCTTTGCAGTCTATGCACTTAAATGTAATGTAGGACTATCTGGAAAAAATTTGATCTTAATAAGATTTCAAAGTGATGTAAATATCGACAACTTTATTTAAAAATTTAAAATTGTACATAGGCTCAGCTGCAGGAAATGCAGGTGACAGACTTTGGTTCATTAGTAGAATACTGGGGAGATGTTGCACTCCACAAAAGAGATTGCTCACAAAACACTTGTGTGAACCATTCCAAAATGCTGATTGTTCTTGATGTTAAAACTTCTAAATTAATAAAGAGTGGTCAAGTATGTCATATGGATTGATATTGTCTTGTGATCAGAAAGCTGTAGAAAGAGGAGGCAAAATGTAATGGATCAGGAATTAGGATTCAGAGAGAGCATATAATGAGCTAGTGAGATTATTGGAAGGCAACAGATAAAGGTACCAAGTCATAAATAGATGATCTGTTTAAAAGGAAGTAGAAAGAGGGATACTAAAATACTAGGAAACTAAATTACTAACTCACACTAACTGCTATGCAGTACTACAAGAACTTGAATATGTTACCTGGTAAATGATCAGAGCACAACTGAACTCAATGGGCAGTGAAGACTTTCGCCTTGAAGTTTTGCTTCTGTGCAGCGGAGCCCATATAAATCTGGATTAAAACTTTAATTGTGGTCTCTCTGATGTAAGGAAGGTAATTTTGTTAAACAAATGGAAGAATGAGTAGTACAGGTGATATATCTGAGTCATAAAGAAAAGACAGAAGATTATCACTGTTCTCATTTTGACAGCTTACCTGTCACTCCACTTAACATCATAAGGCTATTCATGATCAACCTGTAATACCATTTGTTCTCTAACTAAATCATAACAGCTCTCATAAAAATGTTCAGAAAAATAGAGTAATATTCCCCCATGCATAAATTATAAATCTTAATAAACTTACTTGTTTCTGTCAGTCCTAACATGCCAGCTACTTAAGAAAATTACATTGCCTCCACTTTTATCCAGTGGAAAGGATAATAAATGTTTGTGTTTTTCCACCACTGAAAATGGACTATATAACTTTAGAGACTAGCAGCCCATCTGCAGCAGTAAATGAACTTCATTGTGAATCATAATTATGTGTTTTATTATCTTCAGTATGGTATTATATGGAACTCAGGGTTGAGCATAAAAAGTTTCTGTGGTACTAAATCATGCAAAATAATGAAAGGGAACTATATGGACATTTAAGATTACACCCTTTTAGTCATAGTGTAGTTATATTATGGTGAAAGCATAATATTTTGCATTTTTTCTAGTAGGTGTGAAATTAAATAAAGCTTGACTACTACGTTACTGCCAGCTGACATGTCTATGCAAAACAAAGGGTGATGGTGGATAAGCTGTGACACACACAATCACAGCAATTGACACATTAAAATAATTTCTGAATATTTTGCATGCCTGTATAAAGTTCGGTTGCAATCTGCATTTCGGCACAAAGGCTTCAACCAGGTCCCCAAAAACATAAGGCAAGGAAGTAGCAGTTCCCCCTACAATTTTGATAATAAATTGGTAGCCCCTCCACTTAAGAATCACATACAGGAGGCTTTGAGTGACAGTCTCATAACTAGGTACTTACATATTTATATTTATGAAAGTATTTCACTGGAAAAATACAATGGTTTTCATAAATATAGTAACTTTTTGCCTGTGCACATACATATTCAACATATATTTAACACATTTCATAAATATTAGCACACATATTTCATCTGAATCTGAAGTAAATTTCATCCTGCAGCTTCATCTGAATTTTTAGAAACCTTCTAATTTTACCTGAGTAAGCAGTATGCAAAAAGTCATGAACAATGGTTCAACTTTTTAGTTGTGGAAATGAAACATACACTTTCACACTTGTAATAGGGCAAGTATTTCATCTCATTTCTTCTCATTCACTCACATTCCTCCTTTTTTCTAAATTTTGTTTGTCACAAGACTTTGGGTTTAAATAAAAATTGGAGGAGTTTTGAAAACAATATTTATTTCAACTTAAAAAAATACTCCAGAAATACATGAGCTGTTTTTGTTCATGAAACATTATTTCAAATTTCAGTACTACATCATACACAACTCCTTCTACAAAACTTCTTTGACCTACTTCCAATTTTTCATCTCTCAGATTGCACTTTTCTAATAACTCCTCACCCCAATCCCCACCCATAGGGGTAATAGGGGTATCATAATCCCACAGTAATCTTTATACAAATACTGAATCATATATGTTGGAATTGTTACAGGCAATTCTAAGTTATGTTTTTATGTCAGCTCTCTGGAGTTACATGGTGCAAAACAGTGGAGAATCAGTTGCTAGTGGCAGTACTTTTTCTCAATACAGCAATCAATTATTCTTGTCAATATGCTTCAAATGAAAAAGAAATCTACTAATATATTGATAATTTTGACTGACTGATTATCCCCCTGTAAACTAGTCAATGAACACAATGCCTTCTTTCAAACTTTCATTCTTCATGAGTAAATGATTGTCTGTTCTCATATCATAGTTCATAGTCCTTTATCATAGTACTCAGCTCTATAAAGACCTGTCACATACTTCCGGAAAGACCAGTGAGGTAGAAGGCTCTGCTGTTTTAGCATTCTGCTGTCACCCTTGATGCTTGTGGTTATGCAGCCAACTGAAAACATGGGTGTAGCTGACATTACCAACTGCTACCCTGCAACATACTCCCAGCTCTGACCATCATTTGCAGAGTTGACTTGAAGCTGACAAATATGGATTTCAACCCACCCAAAGCAGCAATTGTAGGAGCTCATCCATTGGGGTTGACATTGTTCCGAAGAAATTGATCTTTGGACATCTCACTATAGATATATAGGCCATTACTAGTTGTATCTACATGTTACAACACCCAGCATAAAAGTATTAAGTTATCATGGTCATGGTCATTCGCTGGACTCTGTTCAACAAACCTGGGACTCCAACCAGCTGATCTCAGATGTGGGGAACGTTGCTGAAGCAAGCTACTGTCACCACATGCAGTAACACTGTCACAACGGCAACCCAGAATCTGCTGACTTATAAGCCCCATGCAGTTCACTGGGTCTAGGCTACACTTGCCACTGTGACACATCATGATCTGTATGGCTCATAACAAGGCAAATCTTTTGTACCATGTTCAGAAGAAGCAGACTGTTAAACTTCGAAATGAGATTTTTATTTTTTAAACACTGGAAACTCTTGGATGGAATAACAAAAATATGAAACTGGTATATTGCTACTCAGCACATAGAGGAGGCGATGCATGGCAGACAACCACATTGAAAAAAATCATGCTAGATATTATCAGCTATTGCACTAAGTTCTTAATCAGATGTAGACAAAATACACAAACATTCACATGTGCATAATACACACACTTTCATTTCCAAGCACTAAGACCCAGCTGTGATAGCGTCTGAGGTCTTGTGTGTGTTTTGTCTACATCTGACAAAGGACTTAGTCCAATAATTGATCATGTCTAGCAGAATCTTATTTTGGAACCAACAATGTATCCTGAGGTTACTTTTTTTAAACTCAAATTTTAAGTGATCTTATGTCTTGTATCTGGGTTTGGGGCTGTAGGCACACCTTTGAGCCAGAATAATAAACAATAAATGGGCAACAAGAATAGAAATTAACAATACGGGGACAAGTTGAAAGATTTATTTTAAAAAGGAACATAGTAAATAACTTTTCTTTGCAAAATATTTTTCAACATATTGTTCTTTTGGCAAAGCAACAAGAAACAAACACAGAGTTGCTACCTATCTAAAATCATTATGCAGCAGAGCAACAATCTACCCAAAGTTCATTAGCGTGTGAGAGGTTTTATTTCATTTTTCAAGTCTTCAGTTCTATAAATAAATATCTTGACAGTTCTGTAGATGGCTCAGAAGTATCTCCCTGCATTTTTCAAAGGAAGTAAAACAGATTTGGACTCAAAGTGCCATCAGTGATACCAGAAACATAGTACAAGGTCAATTTTGGTGCAGATGAAAAAGAAAATAGAGTTAGAGATTATTTATGGAATGGTTTTGACATTTGTACAAACAATATAAAGAAATTTTTGATATGGCCCTATTTATTAATTGCTTTCTCTTCTTCTTTTCATTTTCAGATTAGAAAGTGTTTATTTCAGCAATTTCTCTTTGTTGGTCACTTTAAGTAGTAAGTCATAAAAAAGAAAAAGAGTACTATGGTAACCAAATGATTAGTTTCCTATCAGCTCCTGGACTTATATCATGATCAAAATAGTGAAGTGCTCCACAGTCAAGCATGGGAGAGGGCAATGTTATACGTTTATGTTTGTCTGTGCACACAATCTGTCTGTGCACCCAATCTGTCTTCTTAGTTTTGCATTTCATTTAGGACAATCTGTTGTATAAAATAAACATCTTGCAAAGAGAAACAAGGCAAACAACATAAATTAATCACAGTGACTGATACATTACCAGCTGTAATGTCACCTGCATCCATCTGCGGCAATTGGCAACTTAGTTAATAGAGCAATTTAACAATAGTGAACAGAACGGAGGGCATGATCAAGCTCATGCTTTGATTTGTTGTTGCTATTGTAGCTTTCCTGTGAACAATTACCTTCCAGTCACTTGGGTAGCACATTTTGGTTAACAGAGCTTTGTTTGAGGCAATAATACTGAAGACATACTGGCTGCAGAATAAAATGTGCCACATCTTGCATGTTTACCATGCCATTATGGTTCATATTATACATTATGACCATCTATCAAACTAGTGAGGTTATTCACTGATAACATGACTGTCCTCTGCAGCAAATAACAGAAGTAGGTATTCTAATTCAGTATTAGCAAGGGCATGAATTAACTCCAGGAAACTTAGTATGACACTATCTTTCCTTATTTTGCAGTAGTACATGACTAAGCGAATGCTGTATTATCATAAGTGAAATATTACAAATAGTGAGACATAGTTAGCCTAAAGTATGGCCTGACATGCCCTCTGTTATTAGTGCTATTGACCAAATTTGTGCTTGTCCTTCTTAGGAATAATTTCAGACACAAAATATTTAAGGTTAAAAAGCAAACAAAACTACATTTTTCGCACTAACAATTGTTCAATACAAACTTGTTTCCACTTTATTTGGCTTCATTAGGTGGCAAATGTCTAGCATGTCCTATTGACATTTGTCAGTTGTCACCTGATGATGATCTACAAAGCCAAAAACCAAAACCAAACCATTACAAACACATATTAGTAGAAAAAAGTTGTTTCATTGCAACTTAAATATGAAATTAATTTCTCAATAAATGGCAGAAAAACTATTAATATCTGCTGTGTCTTCCATTAATTACAAATACCTGCAGAAGGTGCCACACACCAGGTGATGTCCAGTGTAGTGCCATCATATGGTATGATCAGTTGCCACATAGATGGTGCACATAACAGGAACTACATTATGCTCCTGCCACAAGACTTATAACGAGTATGATCCACACAGCAATAGTTATGTCTGCCATCATAGAGGGCACTGATACCAGGGACTACTTGCTTCCTCTGCCAATTAGTTTGTAGATGGAGATTCTTCTCCCATTCACAGATAAATGAAGATCCACAGCTGCACTCAATCAGTTGTTGCAGATCAGTTGTTGCTGACCAGTTTAAGTTGCTGAACAATTAACTACAGTTGCCACAGTCATAGCCCAACAGCTATCTACAAGTGATCATTGGCTGGTCAGTGGTGATTGTCAATGTGTTTGTCATAAATTGAAACTCAACTATAAACTGTGTAAGAGTGGTCCAGTCTTAACAATTATTAGATTAGTTAGCCAACAATCACTGAGTGACATTAGACCAGTGTTTAGAAATTATACTACATTGATAAACCTTATCATTACAAGAAAGATGAGTATTTATGATGTATATGCTTATTATAAATGATTGTTATATTTGTTACTTGCGGTGCTGCCAACATTAGTTGTGTTCTAGTTTACTACTGACCTGGAAGAGTTTAGCTGTTAGTGTGCAAGCATGCTATCTAGAAAAGAGCAACTAATTTTCTGTGGTAAGGGGTTCACTTCCCGCTACCTTTGTGGTGGGCAAGGAACTTATTTGGTGAATATAACAATATCATACGCAACAGATGTACATTAAATGGAATACACAATCAGATACGCATACATGCAACTTTATGGATTGTGACACTTGTTAAAAACAGCTTAATAGACTAGAAACAGGTTATTGTACTTACATTATGCAAATTATCAAACTGATTTCGAAATAGATAACAAAATAAAATATTTTAATGGAAAATTATTTAACACAGACATATTTAAAATGACAAACTTTGCAAATACATAAACGCGTAACACAGATCTATTCATTTGCTTTCCACTTCACTATCTTTGCTGCTGCAGGGTGGTAAAAAATCTGATATCCCTGAAAGAATTTTGAGATTAACACACAATATTCAGACATGTGGACTTTGAGAGAAAAACATGGAGAATGATATAATTATTTTGCCTTTAGAGTCTTTCCGTCTCAACTTCTTGAAGATGTTTATTCTCACTGAAATACACACAGTTATAAATGGCACTAAAAGTATGAACTTGTTCTATACATCATCCTTGTACATAAGCTCATTAGCAGCAGTTTAACATACAAGAGTGAAATTTACAAAAACATGAACTGTTACAGAATGATACAGAAGCCACTCCACTGCAGGGTTAAGTAGAATGTCATGACATTTCCACAGGCTGGTGTTAGGCAGTAGCAGCACACACTGCTCTTGATACATGGCTGTCTCCTCTATCTGAAAGTGCTACCTCCTGTTGGTCGAACTTAGCCACTGTGCACCTCTATGGGTTGATTGAATAACATGTTCTGCTGGCACTCCATGTCCTGCTGAAGCTTGGCAGATGTCGAGATGCAGGTGCTATTGAGGTGGTAACCATGAGTTACCACAGTCCCCTCCTCTTGTTGGGGTGTCTGTAAGTCTGTACCACCCAAGTGTCCCTCCTCTATAGCATGGGATGGTGCTCGGTGCTCAGGATGGCAATGTCCATGTCTTCCATGGCACTGCATGTGGGTGGCCTCTGAGCCACATATCATTCCCTGTTGGCTTGTGCAGAAGAATGGGGCTGAAAGTGACCCAGATGGTGGTGGCATCACTGTGGACAGATACCCACAGGTGGGAAATGGCCACTGGCTGTGCCAAAGCTGGAATCAGGTCCAAGGAGTCATCTGGGGGCTTGGGGTGGGAGACAGCTCTGGCAGAATCAGCAGTTGCCATCCGTTTATCAGCTCCAGCTGCTCTGTATGGCCATCCATGCCCAGGCTCTGATGAAATTGCAGATGGCTGGAAATAAGAACAGAGGACAGTGTGCAAGGTCTAGTATCGTATGGAGGCAGAATCACTGGTAGGGCCATCGAGGGCTAAGTTGAGGAAGGAGGAGCAGATGCGGGAAAAGCAGACAATCTTGAAGGCATGCGAGGAGGTAGCAGCTGCGGAGCCTCCACTCAGGGGTGGAGTTGACTGCAGTGATTGGTCACCACTGAGCCTTCCATCTGGAATATGAAGATGTACCAACTACACTGGTTGCGGATGACTGCTGCATTCCAATGCTCTTGGTGACCAAACACATGAGCCCAGACTGAAATCCCAAGCATGTGTCGCATTGTTGAGGGGTCCAGGAAGACCTTTATGTGTGGAGAAGTGGACTCAGCACTGAGCATGGATGGCAATTATGCAGTAGCTCCACTGGCCTCTTCTCACTGTTGGACTTGGATGTGTAGGATCTAAGAGAGAGTATGAAAGCCTCATCCTTGGAGGCATGACAAACATACTTCATCATTTGTGTCTTAGAAGTGCAGATGAGGTGTTCTGTCTCCCCATTCAACTGAGGATGGAATGGAGTGCATGAACGTAATGAATACTATGGTGTGGACAAAAGAAGTGAAAAGTCAGAGAGATGAATTGTGGACCATTGGCAGTTACTATGGTGGATGTCAGGCCTTCCATGGAGAATATCTGAGTGAGACCCAACATAATTTCCACTACTGTGGTTCAGTAGGAGTTGATAATGTATGGAAACTGGGAGTAAGAATCAATGATCATCAACCGATAAGCATCCAAGGAGCCGGCAAAGTTGACATGAACATGCTCCCAAGGTTGTGATGGCTCAGTCCATGGTGAATAACATTGTCTGATTTAGAGCAAGCAGTGATTAAATGTTCAGTCCTGCAATTAATTATGACCCAGAAGACATGGTGGCAAGCCAGCATCTTCATGCTTGAGACATCCCAATGATCCTGATGCAGAAGACGAAGAATGTCATGTTGGGGATATTTTGGAATGACCACCTGAGTAACAGAGTTTTCTGTGAGCAACACTATACCACCGTCAATGGATGTGAGTCTATGCCTTAACAGGAAAGAAATGCAGATGAGGTCCAATGCACAAGCTGAAGGTTGCTCTGGCCTCCTTTCTGAATATGCCGTTGCTGCTTCAGGTCCCAGAGATAACAAACACAACTTCATCATAAGTATGGTGACAACTGGCAAGGTCTATATGTCATAGTAGGTCCCAGCTATGCTGTTCATGACAGGCTGGGCCTTGCATTTAAATACCATGCCCAGCACAGAATTTCCAGAACAGTCATGTTTTTGTGTTGCTGGGAAACTTCTGGAGTGGAGGTTTACAACTGGGATCTGGCTGTTGTTAATGTGGCAGTCAGTCAAATTGCCAAAGCTCCCTGAAGACTGTTCTACTTCCAGATTGTTAGCTCTCGAGTGTGGCAGTACTGAAATGTGGGTGTCTGCTGAATTGCTGAACTGGCAGCTGAGACTCTGGCTGCCATCTGGTTACAGTTTTGAGCCACTTTCCATGCTGACAGAACTTTAGGCTGTTACATTTCCTCCCTCCTTAGATCAATCCAGACCACCAGATTACTGATTAAGAGACTGGGTGCAACAGAGATATTGATTTTTCCCTCATCATTTCTACACTCTACATTCTACTGCATGCGCCAGAGTGAAACATTATTTCATAGCTTTTCCTCCTTGTTTGTCCTTCTTTCCTTTTTGTATTATATTATGTATACTGTGTCATTCTTGACATGCTGAATCATAGTTTCTTGGTCCATCTTTGTTTTCCCCCTTTTTCACAACTTAACTTCATTCACTGTGCCGAATCACTTCTTCACTGGTGCCTACAAGACTATTCTGCAACCAAAGGTTGAAGGAAAGTAAAGGTGAGATTTGGGTGACCTCATGTCTGAGCTGGCGGTACACAATATTTACTGTTATCAGAATTTCATTGGTAGCTGATGCATTAGTTACTATGCTGGTGAGTTAGTGGCAGTGTTCACTCCAACATATTTTCACATAATCATGTAAGTGCTCTGTCCTCACATGACAATTTTGTGCTGCTATTGTCTGGTCCATGGAAGTAAGAAGGGTCTTATAAGCATGTCACTTAAGTACGTTAAGGTAGGTCTGGTAAGTAGATTAAAGAGCAATTGATATTTGGGACAGTAGGTCTGCTGATGGTGCCAGGAAACCAGAAAGTGGGACTTAAAATGCCACATTATGTACTATTTATCAGCAATCCCTGCCCCTCCAGTTCTTTTAACTGTGCACAATTGAAACAACCTTGTTCATAGCACGCGCAAACAACTACTGGTTTTTGTATTGAGAATAGCCAGCATGAGCCTCTGGTTTGAAAGAACTCAGTTTTACTAATAACTTACCTGGGGCACCGAGTCATATGCTTTTTGGAGTGAAACAGTATGTGCTTGACAGTGTGACTCTGGGACTGTCTGTATTCACTCTGTGGGGCAGTGAATTGCCTGGTTGTGCACTCCAGCAATTCCTCAGTTGAGATTAGTACTTCCTCACCCCACTCATCATCTTAAATGATTGAACTCATCTGTTGTTGTGGTCTTCAGTCCTGAGACTGGTTTGATGCAGCTCTCCATGCTACTCTATCCTGTGCAAGCTTCTTCATCTCCCAGTACCTACTGCAACCTACATCCTTCTGAATCTGCTTAGTGTATTCATCTCTTGGTCTCCCTCTACGATTTTTACCCTCCACGCTGCCCTCCAATACTAAATTGGTGATCCCTTGATGCCTCAGAACATGTCCTACCAACCGATCCCGTCTTCTGGTCAAGTTGTGCCACAAACTTCTCTTCTCCCCAATCCTATTCAGTACTTCCTCATTAGTTATGTGATCTACCCATCTAATCTTCAGCATTCTTCTGTAGCACCACATTTCAAAAGCTTCTATTCTCTTCTTGTCCAAACTATTTATCGTCCATGTTTCACTTCCATACATGGCTACACTCCATACAAATACTTTCAGAAATGACTTCCTGACACTTAAATCTATACTCGATGTTAACAAATTTCTCTTCTTCAGAAACACTTTCCTTGCCATTGCCAGTCTACATTTTATATCCTCTCTACTTCGACCATCATCAGTTATTTTGCTCCCCAAATAGCAAAACTCCTTTACTACTTTAAGTGTCTCATTTCCTAATCTAATTCCATCAGTATCACCCGACTTAATTCGACTACATTCCATTATCCTCGTTTCGCTTTTGTTGATGTTCATCTTATACCTTCCTTTCAAGACATTGTCCATTCCGTTCAACTGCTCTTCCAGGTCTTTTGCTGTCTCTGACAGAATTACAATGTCATCGGCGAACCTTAAAGTTTTTATTTCTTCTCCATGGATTTTAATACCTACTCCGAATTTTTCTTTTGTTTCCTTTACTGCTTGCTCAATATACAGATTGAATAACATCGGGGAGAGGCTACAACCCTGTCTTACTCCCTTCCCAACCACTGCTTCCCTTTCATGTCCCTCGACTCTTATAACTGCCATCTGGTTTCTGTACAAATTGTAAATAGCCTTTCACTCCCTGTATTTTACCCCTGCCACCTTTAGAATTTGAAAGAGAGTATTCCAGTCAACATTGTCAAAAGCTTTCTCTAAGTCTACAAATGGTAGAAACGTAGGTTTGCCTTTTCTTAATCTTTCTTCTAAGATAAGTCGTAAGGTCAGTATTGCCTCACGTGGTCCAGTGTTTCTACGGAATCCAAACTGATCTTCCCCGAGGTTGGCTTCTATTAGCTTTTCCATTCGTCTGTAAAGAATTCGTGTTAGTATTTTGCAGCTGTGACTTATTAAACTGATGGTTCAGTAATTTTCACATCTGTCAACACCTGCTTTCTTTGGGATTGGAATTATTATATTATTCTTGAAGTCTGAGGGTATTTCGCCTGTTTCATACATCTTGCTCACCAGATGGTAGAGTTTTGTCAGGACTGGCTCTCCCAAGGCCGTCAGTAGTTCCAATGGAACTCATCTAGAAAACATAATTTATAAAGAATTTCCAGCCTTAAAGTTAAAAGCCAAAGTCTAATCAAAAACTGGCATCTACTTCCTGCTGCAAACTGCACAACTACTTTTACACAAATTACGTATTTAACAGAACAACAATCATGCTTCACCATGGAACATCACTGTCTTCCTTCTAACACTAGGGATCTCTTGACACTGCAAATAAAATTTTACCTGAAAATTCCTTTAACCTACTAGCTAAACATAAGTGTTTTCTGTGAGACTGTCTCATAAAAGCAATACAAACATAAACACATCCACAACATATGCTCAAAAATATTCCCAGTGACTAATTAGAAGACACAAAAAATTAGCTCAGAAGGTCACCTCGTGATCTGAAGGTGTATGAATGTGTTGGAACAATAGCAGGTACATCCTGCTTTGCTTGCCTAGTTCTACCTTCCCCCTTCAAAAGGAGCTGTCAGTAATTTAGGCGGTCCCTGAAATGGATGAATTGTTCCCATATACATGACTGTGCTTTGGATTGAAAGTTGTAGTTTGACATTAACTGGTGATGTCATCTTGATAACTTGCTAAGGTCTTTGATAACGTGAAATGAGCTTTCTAGTTTTTCCTTTCTGCATATAAGGGTTAGTTAACATTACTCACTGCCCAACATGGTACGTCAGCAATTTTGCCTTTTTGTTGTGGTTGCCTTCCTATCTTTATGTCTTCATCTTTTTAACCTGTTGATAGGTTTTATCTTTTGCCAAAATTTCAAAAAGAGGATAGATATATCCTCTCTGGGGTAAGTTGGCATAATTCAACCTGTTGATAGGTTTTATCCTTTTACCAAAATTTCAAATAGAGGATACATCCTCTCTAGGGTAGGTTGGCACAATTAAAAAGTGCAGGGCATTTTGTTGGCCAGAAACAGCCTCGAAGGGGAATAGAGTGGAGTTTACATGATTTTAGAGGTGTATGTGCCCCTGATGAATTGTAGGAGGGTGTCCCAGTTACTGTGGTCACTATTTATGCAACAACTTAATATTTTACCCACTGTCCTGTGGACTTCTCTGCAATTTACTTGTGGGTGTAATCCACTAATTCATAACCTTTTTAGGTAGAATAGCAGAGATTGAAAATACCACTTCAGTTGTAAATTACTTTATTTTCACATGACTGGTTTTGGACTGTTATAAGCCTATCCTCAGGTGTCATAGCTGTGCTGTGCTCCCCGAGTGCCGTGTGTACCAGGGGCTGTGTGCTGCCTATGAGTGCGGAACAGAAAGTAAAGTTTCACAGAACTCCAGATTTCGAAGCAGTGTTTGAGGTAAGGAAAGGATTATTAAGCACAGGGCCTGTCCTTGCTTTTTCTGACTACTGAAACAGTTTCATTTGTCATGTGAGTTGAGCAACCATGCTGTAGGCTGTTTCTTAAGTCAAGAGATACATGGGAAAGAACACCAAGTAGCATATACTTCTAAACAACTCTAGAAGCATATGCTACTTGGTGTTCTTTCCCATCTAGCTCTTGACTTAAAAAACAGCCTATAACATGGTTCTCAAGCCACATATACAATAGAAACTGTTTCAGTAGTCAGGAAAAGCAAGGACAGGACCTGTGGTTAATAATCCTTTCCTTACCTCAAACACTGCTCCAAAATCTGGAGTTCTGTGAAACTTTACTCCCTGTTCCGCAGTCATAGGCAGCACACTGCACCTGGTACATGCAGCGCTTGGGGACCACAGCACAACTACGACACTTGAGGATGGGCTTATAACAGTCCGAAACCAGTCATGTGAAAATAAAGTAATTTACAACTGAAGCGGTATTTTCAACCTTTGCTATAATACTCAGTTGCGGATGTTCTGCCAACAGAATTGTTTATGCAGAATAGTTGACATAACTGCTCCAATAACTTCAATGTACAATTATTGCCTTATTCAGTTACTACAGTCTCTTGCTTTTCGAATCTCAATAATTGTGATTAACCATTGCCTATGTTACAGTTTCTGCCTGTGGACTTGATACAGAGATCATGACCAAGCAAGGTGAGAAATGATCAATTACAGTTAACACACATCAATTCCCTCCTAGAGTTCATGCTATGGGGCCATAGATGTCTAGTCCAGTCATTTGGAATGGTCCATCCACCTCAGGTAACCTTTGTAATGTGATTCACCGATAATTCATCTTGGCTCTTTGAGCACAAGGAATACAATTATTTACATAACACTCTATATTTTGTTTCCTTGTTGCAACCAAAAATTTGCCACATGTAGTCCTATGTGCTGTGTCGTCCAAGATGTCCTGCTGATATGGAATTGTGACGTACCTCAATACTTCATTTCGAAAACTTACCAGTACAATTATGTGTAGGCCATAATGTGTTTGCTTGTACAGGATTCTGCCATCAGAGCCAAATTGCTTGCCTCAGGAACTGCTGACAGACTGGGTCAGCAGTATCTGCTCAGTGCTATTCTTCTACACTGAGCGTAGTACTTTCTATGGTGTGTACTTTTGGCTCAATCCATCTGCATTCCCATGAGATTTTTCTGGGTGGTGTACAATGTCAAAATCAAATTAGCTTAGCCATAAAGGCCAGCAGGTCAAACAATTGCTTGGTTCTTTTAGCCCCAGAGGGCATTTTAGCATAGCAGATCCATTATGATATTAAAACGTTTCCCATTCAGATAACAACAGAAATAGGTAATGCCAGAAATCAGTGCAAGCATTTTTTTGTTTCAATAGCTGAATGTTTTTCCTCCACTTTATTGAGTTATCAAGAAGTGTGTGATACTTGGTGTTCTTTCCTATCTAGCTCTTGACTTAAAAAACAGCCTATAGCATGGTTGTTCAAGTTACATGACAAGAAACCTCCAAGATAAGTAACATTAAATCTCTAACAGTGCTTCACCAAAACATTCAGAGTATAAAAAGCAAAGTGCAACAGCTAGAAGTTGAGTTACAATCCTTAGACAGTCCAGTTATCTGCATCACAGAGCACTGGTGCAAAGTCAATGAAATTCAATACATAAATTTGCCCTCATATGTACTAGCTTGTTCTTATTGCAGAAACTCAATGAAAGGTGGAGGATCATGTATTTTTGTTAAGAGTGGTATTTCATTTAAAGTCAGGAATGATATTATCCTACTAAGTGTAGACAAGCATTTTGAAGTGTCAGCAGTAGAGATACCAGCTGTAGATATGCCCAAAAACTAATTGTACTATGTGTATACCGTTCTCCCAGTGGTGATTTAGAAACATTCTTTTCAAAACTTATGCAAAGCCTAGAACAAGTGTCATCCCTGAAAAGTAATATACTCTTGTGTGGTGACTTAAACATTAACACAGCTAAGGCAGATGAAACCAGTAACACTTTTCTGAATATTCTGAATAGTTTTGGCATGTCCTCTTTAGTTAATTGTGCAACAAGAATAACCAAACACTCAACATCTACCATTGACCATGTAGCTACAGATATAGGTGGGGAAAACTGTGTCATAACTGTCAAAAATCTTGGACTATCAGATCATTTATGCCAAATCATAAAAGTAAAAGCTTCTGTAGAAAAACCAGTAAACCTCCACATGTTTAAAAGAGTCTACTCAGACGCAGCAATACAAAAATTTTGCTTACAATTAAGACATGAAAGATGGGAAGAAGTATTTTCAGAAAATAATGTGAATCAGAAATTCTCCAAATTCATGTCAGAGTTTAAGATAATATTCGAAGAAGCCTTCCCCAAAGCACTAAGTTCTACTGGAACATCCACCAAAAATAAGTGGATTACCACAGGAATTAGAAAATCTGCCCAAACTTTTAAATACCTAAACTCTATAAAAAACAACAACAGTGATCCAGATTTTCTTCATTACTACAGAAACTACAAAAAAATCTATAGGAAGGTGCTCAATGTTGCAAAAAAAAAGGCCAATGATAGACTAATAAATCTAGCTAAAAATAAAAGTAAAGCTACATGGACTATAGTGAAACAAGAGACAGGAACAGCAACACATAGGCAAATAAACACCCAAATCAGGAACAAAGAAAACCTAACAAGTACCCCAAAAGAACTAGCAAACTTTGTTAATTCTTACTTTAGTAGTATAGCTACAAAGTTACAGGAAAATTTTTCAAAATCTCATAATCCACGAACACGGGAATATACATCAAATTCAATGGTATTGCTACCCACTACTGAGGAAGAAGTATGTAATGTGGTAAGGAAATTAAAGAGCAAAAATTCAGCAGGTTTAGATGAAATTCCAATGTCTGTGCTGAAAAAATGCATAAATAGTATCAAAGCCCCCCTAACCAATATCATAAATGAATCTTTCAAAGCCGGTTGTTTCCCTGATTATCTGAAACATGCAAAAATTTTACCTTTACACAAAAAAGATGATGTAGAAAACATTGAGAACTACAGGCCAATTGCCCTACTGTCATCACTTTCCAAAATAATAGAGTCCACAATGAAGAACAGACTTATGAGCTATCTAAACAAATACAACCTTCTTTCAAATGACCAATTTGGTTTCAGACCAGGCAGAGATACAGAAATGGCAATAGCACATTTCACTAAAGTGGTTCTAGAAGCACTGGATGAAGGCAACTATGTATCTGGCATATTCCTTGACCTGTCAAAGGCCTTTGATACAGTTGACCACCAGAATCTATTACTTAAGTTAGAAGCACTAGGAGTAAGAGGGGTAATCAACAAATGGTTCCATTCATACCTAAAAAATAGAGTACAGTGGGTAGAGATCTCGCATGTCTCCAGTAGATCAAAGTTCGTAGAAAAACACCTGTCAGATCCACAACATATTAATATTGGGGTCCCTCAGGGAAGTGTGCTGGGTCCGGTGTTGTTCTTGATTTATATAAATGACTTTCCACAATATATCCGACATGGAGAGAAGATATTGTTTGCCGATGACAGCAATATTATAATCACCAGTGAGACATCAGCACAAATGTTGGAAAATTGTAATGAATCACTGAAAGATGTCTACAAATGGTCTACAGAGAATAAAGTGACCTTAAATATTAAGAAAACAAATAGCATACGCTTTAGAATAAACAGAAAAAACAGTCCCCTAAAGTTAAAGCTACATAACACCTCTGTAGACGAAGTGCCCACCACAAAATTCCTAGGGTTGCATATTGACAGCCAGCTTAGGTGGAGTGAACATGTCAAAAAACTCACAAAAAAGATATCTACAACGTGTTACGCACTTAGAGTTCTCTCCTCAGTATGCAGCGATGAATGTCTAAGAACTGTATATTTTAGCTATGTACATTCAGTCATAAGCTATGGGATAATTTTCTGGGGAAATAATGTACTCAACTTACAAACAGTTTTTAAAGTGCAGAAGAGAGCAGTGAGAATTATAACTAAAAGCAGTAAGTGGGCTCACTGCAGAGAACTATTCAAAATACTTGGTATTCTAACTGTTCCCTGTTTATTTATGTTCCACACTATAGTATATATAAAGAAAAATATAGTGAATTATAGTACAAACAGCATTTTACACAGCTATAGCACAAGAACAAGCCACTGCCTTCATCTAGATAGGAGAAACAAGCATAAGACCCAAAAAAGTTTCTTGTATCAGGGTGTAAAATTGTATAACAAGCTGCCACAGGAAATCAAAGAAATTAACAGCATGTACTGTTTCAGAAAAACTCTTAAACTGTATTTTCAGGAACACTGTTTTTACACAGTAAGTGAATATCTAAATGTTTGAATGTAATTTAAGTGACATAATGACATTGTATTGTATATTCTGTAAATGTATAACAAGCTGCACAGGACATCAAAGAAATTAACAACATGTACTTTACAGAAAACCCTTAAACTATATTTTCAGGAACACTGTTTCTAAACAATAAGTGAATATTTAATTGTTTGAATGTAATTTAAGTGATAAATGTCATTGTATTCGTATACTCTGTAAATGCATATAAAAGTGTCAATGTATCTGCAAAAATCACTGTATCCAAACTGACAACATCCATACATTGCAAAATGTCTACGGATGGCTAATCAAATAAATAAATAAATAAATAAATAGAAACTGTTTCAGCAGTCAGCAAAAGCAAGGACAGGACCTGTGGTTAATAATCCTTTCCTTACCTCAAACGCTGCTTTAAAATCTGCAGTTCTGTGAAACTTTACTCCCTTTCTTAACAAATGAGTCAAGGCTCTTGCTCCCTCTCCAAATTTTGGAATGTATCTTCTACAAAAATTCATGATCCTTATACACAACTGAAATTCCTTTACTATAGTTACGGTTTGTAAATCCGTCATGGCTTGTACCATTTGTGTTTTTGTTTGTACACTGCCTTGCCCAATAATGTGGCCTAAATAGTGCATCTCCTGTAATACAAAAGACACTTTTCTTTCATACCACAAGCAATCATTCACATACCTGTTGTAGATGTACCATGTGCTACTGGATGCCCTTGGTGAAAACAGTGATATTGTCCAGGTAAATCATGCATTGTTTTTGTTTCAGAACTTGTAGTACTTCATCTAACAAGTGTCAGATATTGGCCAGTGCATTTTTCAGACCGAATAGCATGTGATGATACTGGCAATGACCAAATGGAATCGAAAACACTCTTTACGTTGGTATTTTGGTGCAACATCTAATTCGTGGAATCCATTTCAGAAATCCATGTTGGTAAAATAATCGCATTGCCAAGGATTATCTAAGGCCTCCATAACTCTCAGCATGCGGTATCCATCAATTGTTGTTTGCTGGCTTAAATACCTATAGTCACAGCAAAATCTATAAGCCTTCTTATCATCTGAGAAATTTCTTTGATATGATGATTTTCAGTACTGACCAGGGACTGGCTCTTTCTTCTATAATTCTGTCCTGAAGCTGTAGATAAGTAAACTCCTCCATTACTGGTTGTAGAAGATGCAGTATCCAATATGATTTCCTGTATACAGACAGCTTGTTCACACTAGGAATTCTATGCTGGATTATTGGCAACGCTGGCAATGGTCCAAGCACGGTAAATAACTCTGCATATTCCTCCAATAATCTCTCCATGTTTACTGTATCACCTCTTCTCAGATGCAACACCTTTCCCCTTACTGAGATGAAATCGACCGACTCTCCTGACTTCATGTACTTTACGCCAAAATCCATAGTGTACGCGTCTTTTTCTAACGCTTGTAAGTTAGTTGTCAGTACATCTTTTGATTGTCTAACCTCTTCCGACCAAAAATTGACAGGCTCACCCGGCTTCTGTCAGTTTCCTGCACAAAAAGTAAACTATGTCATATGAAACATTGTGTCTGATTGACTTCCTCATTCTCTGAAAAGGGTTCTACTACACTCTAAGTATTAATTGGCAGATCAACTCATACACTCATCCAAAGTAGCCTTCCTGAACCTGATGGTACTGTGTCCTGTGAGTCAAATCTAAGAGACCATGCCATGCAATTTAATTGGCCTACCCATCATCTCAGGTGTTCCATGCGACATTTCGAGACTTTCAGCAGTAAAACCGAGGCGAAATGGTGTCCCAGTCAGCTCTATTACATACTCTGATGGATCGACTTTGACATGGTGTTTAACTAGGATATCTAGCCCAAAAATACGTTGAGCTTATGCCTAAACCAGTAGAATTTTCACAGACACCCAAAGGTCTCTCCTCTGCACCCAGGAACCCAACAATGTGAACAAAGTGAACACTGTTACCACCAACAACACTAAGATTACAGCGGGATGGGTTCAAATTCATGGCACCAAATACACCCTGGCTAGCCACAGATAATTGTGATCCTGTACCTAACAAAAACATACGCAATCTTCTCTTTACATAGCCGTATGGACAAACGTCTGCCACTGACTTTGCACAGGTGTGTGGGAGTTTTGTGCAGCCCCATTTAATGGAAGTGCGCGAGTGCTACCCTGATTCCATATTTCACGTCCCTGATGAGAGTTTGCGCTGAATGAGACTCGGGCAGCCACATCTGTAACAAATGATGTCTGGATTAAAAATTATTCGCTTCTCCATCGGCCTAGTGCCACAGTTGCCTTTGCTTTGTCCCTGTCAAGGTTTTCAGGAATTCTATGCACACTTTTCGTAACATTTCAGGCGGTAGGCTCCGTAAAACGAGTCAAGTGCCGATTGTTCTGTTTCCTGCTGAATGATGTTATTGGCACTATCATCATTCATCAATTTATGTATATTAATGTTGACTTTTCTGAGGTGGTCTGCAAAATCTTGTAGCGATTCTTCTTGTTTTTGTACTATTTCATTAACCCATTATGTCCCGAATTAGTTTTTTCGAAAAAAAAAAAAATACGAAAAATGTTCGTAACCATAACTAGAGAGATGCCTGTAGCTAAAAACTATCAATACTTTTCTTTTCACACTTCTCACTTTCTCCCAACAATGCGTTGCCATATGGAAACGCGGTGTCAACAGAGGAAAATAATACTCCAACGCATTTCCATTCCATACTAGCTTTCATTGCGTACAGATATGAGAAATTTCATTATTTGCATGGAATATGAAAATACAATAATATTTTACATGTGTTTAGTAGGCTACCTTTTTTAAATTTTTAAATGGTAATTTTGAAAACATTTTATGTATCGTCCAGTTTCACACTTTGGACATACAGTTCGACCTATTATGGAGTAGTTTTCACCAGCATATCTCCTTTTCTTCTCAGTTGGAACTGGCCAGTGGTTAAGTCCATAGTAACGTAGATTTTCATAAGGTGTATCTTGTAATGCACGGTTGCGTCCTGGGCCTTTGGATTTTTCTCCATCGTGATTGCAGTAGTAGATGGCAATGTGGCGGCAAAATTGTAAGTGAGATATGGTAGGACGGGCAATTCTATGTAGCTGCCATGCAATATGCACGCACACATCAACCAACAATGTAAAGAGGCAACTCCACTATTTTTTACCACTATTCCCGATTCGATAAAGGTTTACATTCTGGTCCATTCGGTCTGCGCCTCCACTTGATCTATTGTATTCTTTGATAACACATGGCCAGCTGACACTGATTTTCTTTTTCTGTTCTCTGGAATAACGCTGCACCAATGAGACAGAATTCTTTCCATATGATGTTGATGCAACATTTACAACAGCATTATCTAACCATTTGGTGACAATTATACCAGTATCTTCCATTTTGATAGAAGTAACATATCCTTTTGGTCTTTTCTTTAGAACTGCTTTGCTTTCAAGTGGGCAGTTTCTCGGAATTCTGTTCTCACGGATAGTTCCTGTTCCAGAGAAACCACGAGATTTCAGTTCCGCTAACAATGGAAATCCAGTAAATAAATTATCAAAGTAAAATGAGTATGGGAGCTGCTGGACATCTGTTTCAAACTCATCAATCATTGTCACAAGTGGAGCTGCCGATTTTCCAAATCATTCTTCATACTCTTGAGCTGTTCGTGGATTTTTACACTGACACATTTCGAAATTTTTTAGGTAACCTGCTTGTGTGCATAAAGACCAAACCTTGTATCCGAATCGCAGTGGTTTTCCCTTTATAAACTGCTTACAGCCATGACGTCCGAAGTACGCTATCATACTTTCATCATATGAAAGATTCTGCTCGGGATGGAAGTATTTTAGCATATTTGCCTTCAGATCACCTGTAATTTTATCCCCCTCATTTCATTTTTACTGACTGTCCTCAAAGTGAAGAAACTGCAGTATCTGTTGAAAGCAGTTTCTTCGCATAGCGTTTGAGACCATTTCATTCTTTGGATCACCATCATTGCTCCAAAATGATCGTACACGTGGATGATAGTTGTATCCAGTTACAAGTAAACTGCCAATAAAGACTTTCAACTCTCCCACAGTAAAAATGGAAATGAATGTACAGCATTGTGGGCCAGTCGCCGAAGGCAAGATAATCCCTCGTATACGACAAGGTAAAAGTTACTTTTGAATTATTTATTTATTCAATGCAATAATGATGCCTATTGGAGACTCTTGTTGAAACATATACCTTTATTTTAGTATTGTCGTTTTCAAAAAAATTGTATTTTAAAAGTAGTTTTATGGTATATTGTAGTTTTGTTGCCATACAGTGCTTTTCCCTATTGTTGACATTAATATTTTACGGTTTCATTTACAACTGAAGCTTGATTGCAATATATGGATAACATTCTCTCTGTATTCGACGCCACATTGGGCGACTTGTGTGTCGGAGATGGGGATGAAATGATGATGAGGACAACACATCACCACAGTCGCTGAGTGGAGAAGATCTCCTGCCCCAGCCGGGAATCGAACCCGGGCCCCTTGGCGTGGTATTCTGCTGCACTGACCACTCGGCTAATGGGGGCAGACTCTTCCAAGGTAATGTTTGTATTAGGCTTCCGAAGAAATAAAGCATACTTCCCTGACTCATCACAAGTATGTTGTAATAGAGTGTCATCAAAAAATTTCTCAATTGTTCATTGGGTGGCATTCCAAAACAATCCTGGTAGTTAGCGGGAGTAAAATCTACAGTAATTGGTTTATCGTCTTCCACCCATTTGAAATCTGCGTTCTTGTTGAATGATAGAATTGTATATGTAGACCTCGTTGACTGAACACGTTGTAACTTCACTGAAGGCTTGCAAGATTGTTTGTTCATAATATCTTCATTATTAGTACTCACAGTTTGTTGAGAACATTCTAAAACTTCAGCCAAACTCTTGTCATCTATTCCAGTTTCTGCTTCCACGTTTTGCTGTGATTTCATTTGTTCAATAGTCTCAATAGTGCTGCCACTTTTCATAACTATTTAACAATTATCTTTTAACTGTCCACGGCACACATTATCTGGTAACCCACCTTCTTCATCTTCCTCGTCATCTTCTTCGCTAACAGCTCCATCTTCTGTTTCAGGAGGGTGTACACTACTGGCCATTAAAATTGCTGCACCACTAAGAAGACGTGTTACAGACGCGAAATTTAACCGACAGGAAGAAGATGCTGTGATATGCAAATTATTAGCTTTTCAGAGCATTCACACAAGGCTGGCGTCGGTGGCGACACCTACAATGTGCTGACATGAGGAAAGTTTCCAACCGATTTCTCATACACAAACAGCAGTTGACCGGCGTTGCCTGGTGAAACGTTCTTGTGATGTCTCGTGTAAGGACGAGAAATGCGTACCATCACGTTTCCGACTTTGATAAAGGTCGGATTGTAGCCTATCGCGATTGCGATTTATCGTATCGCGACATTGCTGCTAGCGTTGGTCGAGATCCAATGAATATTAGCAGAATATGGAATCGGTGGGTTCAGGAGATTATTACGGAACACCGCGCTGGATCCCAACGGCCTCGTATGACTAGCAGTCGAGATGACATACATCTTATCCGCATGACTGTAACGGATCGTGCAGCCACGTCTCGATCCCTGAGTCAACAGATGCGGACGTTTGCAAGACAACAACCATCTGCACGAACAGTTCGACGACTTTTGCAGCAGCATGGACTATCAGCTCAGAGACCATGGCTGCGGTTACCCTTGATGCTGCATCACGGACATGAGTGCCTGCGATGGTGTACTCAACGACGAACCTGGGTGCACGAATGACAAAACGTCATTTTTTCGGATGAATCCAGGTTCTGTTTACAGCATCATGATGGTCGCATCCTTGTTTGGCGACATCGCGTTGAACGCACATTGGAAGTGTGTATTCGTCATCGCCAAACTGGTGTATCACCCGGCGTGATGGTATGGGGTGTCATTGGTTACACATCTCGGTCACCTCTTGTTCGCATTGACGGCACTTTGAACAGTGGACGTTACATTTCAGATGTGTTACGACCCGTGGCTCTACCCCTCATTCGATCCCTGCTAAACCCTACATTTCAGCAGGACAGCATGTTGCAGGTCCTGTACGGGCTTTTCTGGATACAGAAAATGTTCGACTGCTGCCCTGGCGAGCACATTCTCCAGATCTCTCACCGATTGAAAACGTCTGGTCAATGGTGGCCGAGTAACTGGCTAGTCACAATAAACCAGTCACTACTCTTGATGAACTGTGGTATCGTGTTGAAGCTGCATGGGCAGCTGTACCTGTACACGCCATCCAAGCTCTGTTTGACTCAAGCCCAGACGTATCAAGGCCGTTATTACGGACAGAGGTGGTTGTTCTGGGTACTGATCTCTCAGGATCTATACACCCAAATTGCGAGAAAATGTAATCACATATCAGTTCTAGTATAATATATTTGTCCAATGAATAGCCATTTATCATCTGCATTTCTTCTTGATGTAGCAAATTTAATGGCCAGTAGTGTAAATACACTCCTGGAAACGGAAAAAAGAACACATTGACACCGGTGTGTCAGACCCACCATACTTGCTCCGGACACTCCGAGAGGGCTGTACAAGCAATGATCACACGCACGGCACAGCGGACACACCAGGAACCGCGGTGTTGGCCGTCGAATGGCGCTAGCTGCGCAGCATTTGTGCACCGCCGCCGTCAGTGTCAGCCAGTTTGCCGTGGCATACGGAGCTCCATCGCAGTCTTTAACACTGGTAGCATGCCGCGACAGCGTGGACGTGAACCGTATGTGCAGTTGACGGACTTTGAGCGAGGGCGTATAGTGGGCATGAGGGAGGCCGGGTGGACGTACTGCCGAATTGCTCAACACGTGGGGCGTGAGGTCTCCACAGTACATCGATGTTGTCGCCAGTGGTCGGCGGAAGGTGCACGTGCCCGTCGACCTGGGACCGGACCACAGCGACGCACGGATGCACGCCAAGACCGTAGGATCCTACGCAGTGCCGTAGGGGACCGCACCGCCACTTCCCAGCAAATTAGGGACACTGTTGCTCCTGGGGTATCGGCGAGGACCATTCGCAACCGTCTCCATGAAGCTGGGCTACGGTCCCGCACACCGTTAGGCCGTCTTCCGCTCACGCCCCAACATCGTGCAGCCCGCCTCCAGTGGTGTCGCGACAGGCGTGAATGGAGGGACGAATGGAGACGTGTCGTCTTCAGCGATGAGAGTCGCTTCTGCCTTGGTGCCAATGATGGTCGTATGCGTATTTGGCGCCGTGCAGGTGAGCGCCACAATCAGGACTGCATACGACCGAGGCACACAGGGCCAACACCCGGCATCATGGTGTGGGGAGCGATCTCCTACACTGGCCGTACACCACTGGTGATCGTCGAGGGGACACTGAATAGTGCACGGTACATCCAAACCGTCATCGAACCCATCGTTCTACCATTCCTAGACCGGCAAGGGAACTTGCTGTTCCAACAGGACAATGCACGTCCGCATGTATCCCGTGCCACCCAACGTGCTCTAGAAGGTGTAAGTCAACTACCCTGGCCAGCAAGATCTCCGGATCTGTCCCCCATTGAGCATGTTTGGGACTGGATGAAGCGTCGTCTCACGCGGTCTGCACGTCCAGCACGAACGCTGGTCCAACTGAGGCGCCAGGTGGAAATGGCATGGCAAGCCGTTCCACAGGACTACATCCAGCATTTCTACGATCGTCTCCATGGGAGAATAGCAGCCTGCATTGCTGCGAAAGGTGGATATACACTGTACTAGTGCCGACATTGTGAATGCTCTGTTGCCTGTGTCTATGTGCCTGTGGTTCTGTCAGTGTGATCATGTGATGTATCTGACCCCAGGAATGTGTCAATAACGTTTCCCCTTCCTGGGACAATGAATTCACGGTGTTCTTATTTCAATTTCCAGGAGTGTACAATGCTGTTGGTTCGTCATCTTCATCCATAATTTCCTCAAAGTAATCAAGGGCTTCTTTCAGTGAAATGGGCCTAAAATAACGTGAAAACAGAGAGAATGTTATCCATATATTGCAATCAAGCTTCAGTTGTAAATGAAACCGTAAAATATTAATGTCAACAATAGGGAAAAGCACTGTATGACCTGGCGTTGCCATATGGCAACAAAAATACAATATACCATAAAACTACTTTTAAAATACAATTTTTTTGAAAACGACAATACTAAAATAAAGGTATATGTTTCAACAAGAGTCTCCAATAGGCATCATTATTGCATTGAATAAATAAATAATTCAAAAGTAACTTTTACCTTGTCATATACGAGGGATTATCTTTCTCCGACATCGTGCTGATTTTCCAAGTCTTCTCTCGCTGATGGCAAAGGCACAACCAACGCAGGCTAGTACCAGACGCCTGCTCGAGTTTCCAACAATGAAATTCCGATGCGACTATCTGTGACGCAACAAGCGTGTAGCGCCGATTCGCGTATAGGACGACGCTTGCGCTGCGTTGCCATATGGAAATGCTGGGATGATTCGGGTTAAGTTGTTCACAATAATACCTAGAAGAATTTGTTCTTCTGTAATGATCTACTAACACTTCCTGAAAGTCTGCAGAAGAAGACTGAGCACCCCACAGCCTCTCACTGCATATTACATGTCTTCTATAATCCCATATTAATTTTAAATTAGCAACACTTAACTGCTCGCTACTCGAATTCCCGAAGTGTGCGGCTGAATGTAGACTATGAAAGAAGACAAAAACATCTTCTCCAGACTTACCCAAAAAAGGGCCACCAATGAGGTAATGCCCATATCAGTTATGGATGGAGACACAATAGAAGTTGACTCTTCCCTTCTTTCGCCCTTTGATCGATCTGTTTTCTTACATAAAGTCCCATTACATGCTCGAACTTCATCTACCTCATCCAGCAAATGCTCAATCGCCTCCTGAGCTGCTAGTTTCTCATCAACAGACAGTTCCGCTGTTGTTTTTGGGAAGGTGTGGCCAAGTTGTTCACTGCTGGAGGTGGATGGAGGTGCTAACGATGTAGGGACTCAACTTATTGCCAAACTCTTTATTAACAATCAAATATGAAAGCAGAACAGTGCATCTGCAGCAGGCAGACAGTAGATGGCGTTTGGTGACTAGCCAGGTGGAAATTCAGCCAGATCTAGGCAGGTGATCCTAGCAGGACTGCTCGTGCGATGAACACGAAACTGCAAGCTGGAGAACGGTTCAGGGCAAAGGCTTTGTTGGGCTGTACAGAACTCATGGCTCAAGCAGTCAGATGACAGTCACTGTTTCGTGGCTCAGAGATTGAAAACATAGTTGCATCATTAGTATGGTGATGACTGGCACAAGATGTGTGTCATAGTAGGGTCCAGATGTTCCAATCACGATGGCCTGGAATTGGGGACAGAAACACCATGACCTAGCACTGAGATTCCAGAAGAACTGTGTTCCTATGTCACCGGGAAGCTCGTGGAGCAGAGGCTGATGACCAGAATCCAACGGTTGTTAGTGCAACAGTCACTCAAGCTGCTGAAGCTCCCTGAAGGCTGTTCGACTCCCAGGTCGTTGACACATTATTGTGGTAAATGAGAGTGTTGGTGTTCGTTGAATTGCAGTATTGGCAGGTGCATTGCCCTGTGGACAGACTGTGGCTGTGACCTGAATATGGTTCTGGGCTGCTTTCCGTACTGCTAGAGCTCTAGGCCGATACATTTGCAACTCCAGTGCATAATTCCAAGCTTTGCTGAGTTGGTACCAAGTACCACGATTCGTAAGGCTTCTGACACATCTCTGTTGACCCTCTCATAACTCTGTCCCAGTACCTAGAGGTCTGTGCCAGAACCGTTGTTTTTTCACTGATTGTGGTATGATTTAAGCTCCAGACAGTGCTCGGCAATGAATAATTTAGATACCAGGCTCAGCTAGGTGTGTCTCTGATGTACTTGGCATCTGATGTTTACTGTCCTATATTTGGAGTCATGGACGATAGTGGTCGAGTTTAGGCTAGTCCTCCACACCTGCATCACGCAAATTCTGACAGTCAACGAGCGTTCAGTAGCATTTTGTGCTCTCTGTTAATATCGTTCTGGGCTGCTTTCCGTACTGCTAGAGCTCTAGGCCGATACATTTCCAACTGCAGTGCAGGATTCCAAGCTTTGTTGAGTTGGTACCAAGTACCACGATTCGTAAGGCTTCTGACACATCTCTATTGACCCTCTCATAACTCTGTCCCAGTACCTAGAGGTCTGTGCCAGAACCGTTGTTTTTTCATTGATTGTGGTATGATTTAAGCTCCAGACAGTGCTCGGCAATGAATAATTTAGATATCAGGCTCAGCTAGGTGTGTCTCTGATGTACTTGGCATCTGATGTTTACTGTCCTATATTTGGAGTCATGTACGATGGTGGTCGAGTTTAGGCTAGTCCTCCACACCTGCATCACGCAAATTCTGACAGTCAATGAGCGTTCAGTAGCATTTTGTGCTCTCTGTTAAGATCGTCGTAGCAACTGTGAACATTAAACAAAGTTAAGTATTAAACACGATCGTATTGATTTATGTAGTGAATTTTTATTCCATTTGTAGCGAGTCGTCATCGGTGATGGTGACGGTAAGCAACAAATTCTACATAAGCAAGCTAAAGACATAATATACAGGATATACGCTTTTCTCGAGCGCAAAGCATGTCTACGCACATAACACAACTGTCACTTGGAACCAGCAACATTGCAATCCTTGTCCTTGCCGTCACTTGCGTGAACCAGCATCGTTCGTGAATCAGGCTATAGTCGTTTGGCCAATGTACGACATGCCACACTAGCAAGGTATTATAAATTCCCGTTTTTTTTATTTTTTTTTAACGAAGGTAACGTTTCACATTTACCAGTGGCTGTCTTATTTTGTAGCTGGACAGAACAAGCATTTGATTTTATATTTATTGAGATTCCTGCAGATCTTGGCAGTATTAGATCCCTCATAGGGCAGATTAGCCACACTCATCATCGTCAAATTTTTCTGCAATTATTTGCAGTGAGTCTTTCAGCGGTAACTTGGGAAACAGGGAGTCAACATCAAAACTGTTGCCTTCACGAGAGCCCTGGTCTTCTTGTCCACTCTATCTGTAGGGTCACATTGCATAAGTCTGTATGCGGAGCTCCCTAGAAGTTGATGAACTTTCTCATCATAATCAATCTGCAGTATATTGACTGCGGAGTTCCCTTTGTCTGCTGGCAAAATCATGATGCTGTTATCTACCCAGAGCTTCTTCAGTGCCTGCCTCCTGTGATTAGAAACGTTCGGTTTTGAAGATTTCGTCTTGGTGATCGACAATCTGGTCCTCTGGCAGATTTCTTCTGCAACATTTGATGAAATTGTGTTGGCTGCCGGCTCCACTATGATCATGAAACTTGAAACAGGAACTTTCCTAGAAATAGTTGCGAAGTTTACGCCCCTGCTGAATGCCTTCAAGGAGATGCCAATAAAGTGTTTGCGACTTATCTGTCATCACTCGGGACAGAAGAATGGAGTTGTGAAGACATTAGTCCACAGGGCGTGCACCTTGTCAGATCAAGATAGTTTCACATCAGAAAGAGAGCATCCACACTCAGTCTTCTTCAAAAATGGACACACGGTTAAACAAATTCAGGTGGACTATCAGTCAGGTACTATGCCACACGATAGAAAAGAAGAACATGTTGAAGCAAATACTATGGCTTATTGGCCCTATTTCTGCATAGATCAACAGGATTCTCAAGAAGCATAACGTCAAAAGCATGTTCAGTCCCCTATCAAAATAAGAGGACAACTGGGAAATGTGAAAGAGACCTCAGTTTAGGGAACCAGGGATATATAATATACCTTGTCAATGTGCCATGTTGTACATTGGCCAAACAACTAGGGCAGTGGATATCAGATGCTAAGAACGTCAGACACACATCTGGACGAAAAATGCATCTAAGTCAGCCATAACCGAGCACTGTCTAGAACTTGATTATACCGTGATCTCTGAAAAAAGAGTGTTCTGGTACAGACCATCCAACAAACTGATTATTCACATCTTAAACACAGTCAGCTTTGCTACGTACTTCCTACCACCAATGACTTGACAAAAACTGAGTGTAGCTATGCATGGTTGATTCCATGGTGGTGGAAATGAAGAAATGAATCGCAAAAAGGCTTATAGTATGGCATGACTATTGGTCATGAGGTGAAGCCTACCAAGCACTGCAAGAAACAGGCCAAGACGGGGTCTCTCAGTAGTTCTGTAAACTTGGGTCCTCGGACGCTGTATGCTTCCTCTGAGAGCAAAACGTCGCTGTTCCCAACATGAGTTGCGGTAGGAATGCTTACAGTCACTTAGGCTTTCAGCCGAGAGGCAGTTTAGCCTGCCAACACGCAGGTGGGAATTACTGGGGTGGCGGGAAATGTCTGGCTGCTCGAAAAACCAATGACTCTCTGCACATCTTTTGCCTTGGTGAGTGGATTTTTGAAAATAACAGCCACTGGATCTTCTGCAGTTCTTCGCCATTTTGAGGACCTTGCTAAGTAATTGATAGTGAACTCCAAAAAAATTTTTTTTCACCACAATTTCATAGTCCTGTGCCCAGGCAATCTATCTGTGGTGACAGATGGCGCCGCTGTGACCGAGCGGTTCTAGGCGCTTGAGTCCTGAACCGCGCTGCTGCTACGGTCGCAGGTTCGAATCCTGCCTCGGGCATGGATGTGTGTGATGTCCTTAGGTTAGTTAGGTTTAAGTAGTTCTAAGTCTAGGGGGCTGATGACCTCAGATGTTAAGTCCCCTAGTGCTTCGAGCCATTTGAACCATTTGACAGATGGCTTGACAGAATACTTTTAATACATAAGTAAGCGAATTAAATTCATGCCTTTTAAATAAAGGGGTGTGCACCCCTGTGCCTCACACCATTTAGCTTGTTATTGTACAAGCAAACCTGCTTCTGTAATTGGAACAGCAGTTTTAATTTTATTTTATGCTCTCTCTTTGTATATGGAGTCGGCAGGACTGCTACAGAGGTTTCGACACCTGCTCTAAACGTCTCTGGAAAGTCTCTGTGTTACAACCTGGCTCATGTACGTTGTCACCTGGCCTGCTTTTCTTCTCTGGTCAGCTTCTCTGGTCTTCCTAGCTGCAGCTGAAAGCTGTCGCAACATTGCTTTTCAGTAAGGCTAGGCGCAAATTGAGACGCGTATAGTGCGTGTGGCGCGACGCGGCGCAGCGCGCGTTTTTGTAACATCGCAGGTTAAAATAGGACCGCGCAAATTGCGACGCGACGCGACTGCGACGCGACACGCGCCAGGTCGCGCGACGTTGTGGTTGAGGCATAGTTTCTCGCGCCACGCTTCGCTCGTGCCTCGCTAGCACCGTGGGAAATTTGAGGCGGGGAGCGGAAAAGTAGCCCGGCCATATGTTCACATCGGAACGGCGCATATGAGCAGTGGTAGTATTGCCCATACGATAAATTTTGCCTCACTGTGTACCAAATTTTATTGCCTTTGCGTAGTGGTTTCGTTTCTCGCCATTTAAACGCTCCGGCTTTCTTCGTTTGTACGTTATACTTTTCTGTTATTTATATCTGTATAGTTTTGTTTTGTTTTTCCTCTGTCAAGAAAAATGCATACTTCAGTAACTGATGAGCCATTGGCCGCTGGAATTGTATCATATGCCTCCGCGATGTTTTCAGATCGCAAGAAGGAACAGAGTGTAGTGAATAAGGAAGCAAGGAATATTATAAAATCATGTGATTAAAAATCAAGGCAGGAAAATGAAACAAAGTTATCTTCTCATTGCCTAGTATGCTCGCTTATCTGTACGATCTGTTACAAAAATTTAGAAAGGGGTAATCTCCACAGGTGTGATCCCTTTGTGCATCTGGTAAAAAACGTCCAAGATCTGAGGTATAGAAGTCTCACTGTGATTACTCTGATATGTATGTAGTAATGTAATACGACACACTGTACTACATGCATGTGAACATCACACTTCCACTGCAAGCTAGAAACAATGGCAAAGCAGTCTCAAATAACAATGTTTTAATTGGTGCGCCGTGATGAGAAATAGCATTTCAATTGTTGCATGCACATTATCAGCATTAATAAACTAATTATACAACAGGCTACGCAAATGAAGAAAATGGTCAGTATTATTACGAAAGTATTTCATTCTCGCGGGCGTGAGATCGGAGGTGAGCGCGCTACATGGGATTCATTTTCTCGAGATCGGAGGCAGATAGAGACCTCCTCCTAAGTCTAAACAAAAATTCAGAATGTTAACTAAATTTCATACGCAGCATCATATGGTGTAATACGCACCAAACGCAAAATCATAGCAACCCCTACTTTTCGTTGCAAACTTTTTGAGTTTTGCGTAGTGTCTTACTAAAATGTGTACACACAATAAGAATGGTCATTAGCGAGGTGATGGGCACTTCGCCACGAAGATGACATATAACGCTACAAGTAAGGCAAAAATCATATTTTCAGTCAATAGTTTCTGTAAAATCGTTTGTGAAAAATAACAGGTTGCTCGCGCTTCGGTTCTGTCAGCGCAGAGCGTCGCCAGTCGGCGCGTGCGAAGTGTGGTGTACGCGTCGCAATATGCGC
The DNA here is from genome assembly GCF_023898315.1 of Schistocerca nitens. NCBI lineage: Eukaryota > Metazoa > Arthropoda > Insecta > Orthoptera > Acrididae > Schistocerca > Schistocerca nitens. Next base: position 343,092,004 of record NC_064617.1, read on the forward strand.
TGGACCCGCGCGACTCCTCCAGCGACTCCTAGCCTAAGGCTAGGCGCAAATTGAGATGCGTATAGCACGTGTGACGTGACACGACACTACAGCGCGACACGCACGTGCCGCTCGAGAAATCGAAACGGAAATTTGGCGAATGATAGCACACAGGGAGGAGAATGTTTTGTCAATTCTTAAACACACGTAACTTTCTTGTCTATGGCGATATATCAGTTCTTATACTTCCCTTTTTATTTATTTCACTCCAGTGACTGTAATTTTTTAACAGTTATCAACAACTAGCGAAACAAGAGCTTCCTAGTATGAAAATTAACATGAAATTTCTTCTTTTATGTTACTGCAAACCAACACTATGAGGTTTTTGGTTAGCTATTAAGCTCTGTGATTGCCAATTACTTGTTTAATGAGGCACTCCGTGTTTCAGAATTCTGTTGCAATAGCTGCTGTGAGATGAGTTTGGCAAATTACACGGTGACAAAGGAAGTACAATAAACCAGTCACCAAGAGAAATGTGACCCTTACTCACAAACCATGACGCTTCTTCGAATGAGAAAAGGTTAACAAATCACACAAGAATAGATTGCCAATTCTGTTGGAATTTTGGTAGAATCCCCGTAACCCATCGTATCTTTAACGCTAAGCGACTGGAATGGAAACATACCAAAGTATTTTAGTCGTTTTCTTGATCTGAGCAGTATTAAAATGACGAGCGTTACCTTCAGGCGGAATGATAGGAACATACCAGATGCTGGTTACTCACCTGCGGCTTGCCAAACTGACAATGTGTGATCGCGAATAAAATAGTTGTTATTGAGAAAAATAAACAATTGATCTGTCGCACAACACAATGGTCAGTGTATTGTCAGCAGCGGAGGATAATGAGCGCGACAGGAATGCACAAAATGAGCGCGACAGGAATGCACAAGCTAGCCATGTGTGTCTTGTGAGCTGGAGTTCGAAAAACATTCTCATCAAAGTAGATCTGCCTTTGTCAGGAGTATTAAATATTTCTAATCATGACACTCTTTTAGGATATTCTTACTTTCGTAATAATACCGATCATTTTCTTCATTTGTGTAGATTGTTGTATAATTAGTTTATTAAAGCTGATAATGTGCTAGCAACAATTGAAATGCTTTTTCACATCACGGCGAACCAATTAAAACATAGTTATTTGTGACTGCTTTTCGGCCGGCCGGAGTGGCCGAGCGGTTCTAGGCGCTACAGTCTGGAATCGCGCGACCGCTACGGTAGCAGGTCCGAATCCTGCCTCGGACATGGACGTGTGTGATGTCCTTAGGTTAGTTAGGTTTAAGTGATTTTAAGTTCTAGGGGACTGATGACCACAGCAGTTAAGTCCCATAGTGCTCAGAGCCATTTGAACCATTTTTGAACTGCTTTTGGACTGTTTCTGGCTTGCAGTGGAAATGTAATGTTCACATGCATGTAGTATAGTGTGTCGTTTTACATTATTACATCCATACCAGAGTAATCACAGTGAAACTTCTATACTTCAGATCCTGGACGCTTTTTACCAGGAGCACAAAGGGATCCCACCTGTGGAGGTTATCCCTTTCTAAATATTTGTAACAGATCGTACAGACACGCGAGCATACAAGGCAGCGAGAAGATAACCTTGTTTTACTTTTCTACCTTGATTCTTGATCACATGATTTTATAATATTCCTTGCTTCCTTATTCACTACCCTCTGTCCCTTCTTGCGATCTGAAAACATCGCGGAGGCATAGATACAATTCCAGCGGCCAGTGGCTCATCAGTTGCTGAAGTATGCATTTTTCTTGACAGAAGAAAAACAAAACAAAACTATACAGATATACATAACAGAAAAGTATAATGTACTAACGAAGAAAGCTGGAGTGTTTAAATGACGAAAAACGAAACACTACCCAAAGGCAATGAAATTTAGTACATAGTAAGGCAAAATTTATCCCTGCTCATATACGCCGTTCCGATGTGAGCATACGGCCGGGCTAATTTTCCGCTCCCCGCCTCAAATTTCCCACGGTGCGACCGAGGCAAGCGCGACGCGCGGCGCGAGAAACTGTGCCTCAACCACAACGCCGCGCGACCTGGCGCAGGCGCGTGTCGCGTCCCAGTCGCGTCGCGTGGCAATTTGCGCGGTCGCATTTGAACCTGTGATGTTACAAAAACGCGCGTTGCGCTGCGTCGCGCCACACGCGCTATACGCGTCTCAATTTGCGCCTAGCCTAACAGTGGTGGACACTTCCCACAGAATCAGTATACTGAACAGTTATTCTTGCAGCCGAGTTACGCCTTCTGACTCCACTCTGTGTCGTCAACACATGACGGCATTCTCCTGTTTCCAAGATGCCATTCTGCAGCATTGGCCATTGGGTCATCCCAATCCAATCCGTCCCTTAGAGAGACGTGAAAACGTAAATGGACAAGAAACTGGTGATGTCATGGAGTGAAATTCCTTGTTCCACTACACTGCAAAGCGTGCAATGAAGGATCTGGCATTTCAGACTTTTGTCTCATGGAGAGAAACATGGCCGATGAGATGCGGCATTGCTTTTATGTTTTACGTCACAAGCAGAACTTGAGAGATGCCGTATTGTATGGAGTTAAACTCTGTATTTAGTATTTTTTTTTAATTTATTACAGAGCATGTGGTGCGAATATAAGCTGCTTAAAGCATCACCTGAGAGTTTCTCGGCGTCTAATAACGTCTAAGAATGTGTCTGTTAGAGCCCATTATCTACCATTCAGGCTAACTAAGAATGGAAGAACAATCTTATCAACAAGGTTTTTATTTTCTAAACCCGCTCAACTTCGTCTTTTGCAACTCGACATCATAACTTCGCAAGTTTTGGAACGAAGATTAAAGTTACAAAATTAGCTTCTACAAGCATATGGAGTCACGTGTTCAAAGAGATTACATTCACATCTGTCCCTCGCGGCGTATTGGATAGAAGAATGGAATGGTAGCCTGAAGGTGTAGAGTTCAAAGGTACATGTTTCCATTTTCTCAATCGTTTGTGCGAATTCACTAGAAAGAAAAAAGATGGCGATATTTCGGACAGTGTTACCCAAATTATGAAATCGAGTACGAGACAAATGAAATAGCTGTCCTTACTGCATATCGGCTTCGCTACAATTAAAATATTTTTCTTCAAGTCGCTAGAGTAGCGCACAAAGTGTCTTATGTCAGACAAAATACCAGAGCACAAAAGGAACAAGCTATTCTTAAAGAACATGAAACCATTACCAACTAAGCGTAAAAAATGTTATAAATTAGTGCAGCTATACCTACAATTACGATGCCAAACTGTTTAAAGCAGTGGTTTGTCAGCAACAAGTAAAGTCACCGTGACATCGAAAAGATTATCTGTACTATCCATATTACAGCAAAGAGCCAAAAAACTGGTACACCTGCCTCATATCGTGTAGGGCCCCCGAGAGCGTGCAGAAGTGCTGCAACTGACGTGGTATGGACTCGACTGTCTGCCGTAGTACTAGAGGAAATTGACACCATGAATCCTGCACGGCTGTCTGTAAATCCGTAAGAGTACGAAGGGTGGAGATCTCTTCCGAACACCACACTGCAAGGCATCCCAGATGAGCTCAATAATGTTCATGTCTTGGGAGTTGGGACTTAGGTAACTACTACAGGTAATAACTGTGTCTCGAAGCAACGTTTTTTGGCGCGCAAATTCCCAGACTTTCCATTATTTGAGAATGAGAACACGGATGGATTTCCAACAATTTTTTCTAGTAAATTCAAACCTTCTCGAAACTTTTGCTACCTGACAACCCCCCACCCTCTCCCCTCCTACCGAAAAATGATGAAAGAAAACAGTTACTACGTTCCCATTGTCCATGCAGTATAAAATGGCGGCACCAGACATGACGTTTTAATCTGTTACTTTCTTACTACTAATTCTGTTGGTAACACACTTTGCAGACAGTATCTACAAATATCACTCAAAGTATCTGCAAACCTACATAATTGTACGGCACACAGTTCAGGACACATGACGTCATATACATTTAGATAAATCTAGCATTTCCTTAAAATGCTGCAAGCAAAATTCAATCAGGCATGGCGTTTTAATTTATTAATTCCTTACTACGAATTCTAGTCGCAACACACTTTGCAGAGAGTGTCCACATAAACTGCTGCACATACCTTAAAATCATATCAATATACGACACTTAGTGTTCAGGAGATATGCATCAAATGGGACGCAAATTATGCTGATTATATTCATCCAAGGCTATTTACAATTTATACGGAAACCAGATGGCAGTTATAAGAGTCGAGGGGCATGAAAGGGAAGCAGTGGTTGGTTGTTCAATCTGTATATTGAGCAAGCAGTAAAGGAAACAAAAGAAATAGCCGAAGTAGGAATTAAAATCCATGGAGAAGAAATAAAAACTTTGAGGCTCGCCGATGTCATTGTAATTCTGTCAGACAGCAAAGCACCTGGAAGAGCAGTTGAACGGAATGGACGGTTTCTTGAAAGGAGGATATAAGATGAACATCAACAAAAGCAAAACGAGGATAATGAAATGTAGTAGAATTAAGTCGGGTGACGCTGAGGGAGTTAGATTAGGAAATGAGATACTTAAAGTAGTAAATGAGTTTTGCTATTTGGGGAGCAAAATAACTGATGATGGTCGAAGTAGAGAGGATATAAAATGTAGACTGGCAATGCCAAGGAATGCGTTGCTGAAGAAGAGAAATTGGTTAACATTGCGTATAGATTTAAGTGTCAGGAAGTCGTTCCTGAACGTATTTGTATGGAGTGTAGCCATGTATGGAAGTGAAAAATGGACGATAAATAGTTTGGACAAGAAGAGAATAGAAGCTTTCGAAATGTGGTGCTACAGAAGAATGCTGAAGATTAGATGGGTTAATCATGTAACTAATGAGGAGGTATTGAATAGAACTGGGGAGAACAGAAATTTGTGGCACAGCTTGACAGAAGAAGGGATCGGTTGGTAGGACATATTCTGAGGCATCAAGGGATCACCAATTTAGTATTGGAGGGCAGCGTGGAGGGTAAAAATCGTACAGGGAGACCAAGAGTTGAATATACTAAACAGATTCAGAAGGATGTTGGTTGCAGTAGGTACTGGGAGATGAAGAAGATTGCACAGCATAGAGTAGCATGGAGAGCTGCATCAAACTAGTCTCTGGACTGAAGACCACAGAAACAACATTCATCCATTATTTGGTAATGAGACCACTTGACGACTTACAACAAATTTTAAGCATAATTTCAAATCTTTCCTAAACTTTTTGTCATTTTAATGCTTAAAGTCAAATACTTAACACGTTGACTCAGTTATTATGTAATCAGATGTTTAAAGCTGTTTTATACATGGGAGATTGATTCTTCAACTGGTTTTTTCTAACGCTTTTTTTGTTACTGCCACTGTACACAAAACCAATACTGTTTACTGTTTCTCAAGGAAAAATAATGCAAACATGAGCTATTTCAGGTTGGTAAAAGGCAACGAGATAAAATTCTCAAGGGGGTGTGACAAACCAGATGCTGCCATTGACTAAAGAAAAATTGGCAAACAGTAGCTGAGCTTGCTATGCTGCAAATACATCATGCTACTCGATAAAAGTTTATCTCGTTTTGATGCAGATACACAAATGCACACAATAACTACAAATATACAGTGACTATAAATACGCAGCACACAGACCTAATTTAATATGCACTACAAACCAAAATGGCATTTTATGATGTCTGTTATAATGAATTTATTGGCGGAATGATGTTTCAATCGCACTGTGACGTACACAGAGCTAGGAGTGGACGGCCGCGTATGGTAACCGACAAGACTCATCGGAGTCGAGTCCTCCTTCAGAATGACAATGCCAGACCACACACGAGCACATCTGTAACAATGCGACGCCTTGTGTTCACTGTCTTCAATGTCCGCCACCGGTAGCTGAGTGGTAATAACGGCATGGTGGCTCAGTGTGTTCGGTCAGAGGGTTAGCTGCCCTCTGTAGTAAAAAAACTAAGTTAATCGATCAACGACGAACTTAAACGGGTGTCTTGCGACGTCCGCCCCGAGCAGGTGCAACGAACGGAAACGAACAAAATGAGATAAAAAAAAAAATAGTGGTCAGCGCGGCAGACTGTTAATCGTAAGGGCCCGGGTTCGATTCCTGGCGGGGTCGGAAATTTTCTCCGCTCAGGGACTGGGTGTTGTGTTGTCCTAATCATCATCATTTCATCCCCATCGACGCGCAAGTCGCCAAAGTGGCGTCAAATCGAAAGACTTGCACCAGGCGAGCGGTCTACCCGACGGGAGGCCCTCGTTACACGCCATTATACTGTCATCAATCATCCTCCATATATTGCCGACATGGTCTCATTCGATTTTCATCTGTCTCCAAAACTTAAATAACACCTTCGAGGATTTCTCTTTGTTGGGGAGCTTGTAGCTATATTAACAAAGTCAGACTTCTACAGTGACGGTATCAACAAACTACTCCCTTGTTGGGAGAAATATGTTTGTCGCCAGGTTGACTGTATTGAGAAATGAATGTGTAGACATATTGAATAATCAAGTGGAACGATAACAAAGATTTTTTTCACTTAAAAATTCGGTGGTATTATTTTGTTGCACACCTTCTTAATAATAATCTGCCCCACATAACACATGCCACATCTGCATCGAGACCGGTGGACACATGGCTTTCGAAGACACAGTCTGTCTTTATCCTTACAAAAAAGCGTTTTAATTATTGTTGATGATAGAGAAATATAATGGTTAACATATTTTCCCAGAAGCATTTCGATCTTTCCGGAGATGGGGCCAGCATAAGGCAGAAAAACGGTTCGCGGCTTTTCTTTCTCTATCTCAGTTCAATCTCTTCCTTTTGTATATTTGAAGATGGTTTCTGTTCTTTCGGACATCGGCTATTTGACCATCTTCTTCTGTGCGGATGCGCAGTGCCCGAACTCTTAAGGGAATCGGCAACACCCCGCGAGTAATGAGTATAATGGGCAGGGGCACTATGAATATAGTGCGGGACAATAAGTTGGGAATGTGGGTCTCACGGGAGGCGTGCCAGAGATAAGTCCCTGCAGTCGCACTATCCTCTGTGTCCTCGGTGGCTCAGATGGATGCCGGCACGGTAGCTCAGCGTGTTCGGTCAGAGGGTTAGCTACCCTCTGCAATAAAAAAACTGAGTGAACGGATCAACGATGAACATGGACGGGTGTCATCGCATGTCCCGATTCAACGAACTATATAGAACAAAATGAGATAGAAAAAGGATGGATGGAGCTTCTGCCATGTAAGCAGGAGTAAATCCCGGGTTCGAGTCCCGGTCGGGACACACATTTTCAACTCTCCCCGTTGACTTATATCAACGCCTGTATGCGGCTAGGGGTATCCATTTCATTGTAATTTCATTCTTCCTTTTCTGTTGCTGACTTTAACTGCAATGCCCATTCGTTTGTTGATATGAGTACCTACTCTTTCGGAATACTATTCGTAGATGTTTCATTTCTTTGGAGAGGCTTTCTTAGTCCGATAGTGATCAAGGTCTATGGATCCGAGACTTCAGTACGGAATTTCTTGGTGACGGTTGATGATGTGTCGATGCGTGGAGGTAGAGAACAGTGCGCGTGTGTAATGTTGGACGATTGTTTCACTGAATTTTTTAGACACGCTCTCAGTAGAGTTTATTTCCTGTTTGGTGCAAAATACTACGAACAAACCGATGACGTGGCGATGGGTAGTTCAGTAATGACCTGTCGTGACGAACCTGTACATTCAACACTTGGAAATTAACGCTCTGAATGCGCTAAGTTCAAGTAAACGTTGTCTGTCGACATGCGGACTGCCCATTTTTAGTGTAGCAACATGGAAAGAAAAGTGACGTAATCTAAAATTCACGACAGAAAATGCAAAAGAGAGCAAGTTATATTTTCTTGACGTGTTACTTAAGAGAGGGCAGACTAATCCCTGGGTCACAATGTGTTTGACGCATTCCGTCCGAATGTGGCACGTTTTGTGTGGTGCAGACTGTTAAAACAATCGAGTGTAGGAGAAAGTATCACTAGTGACACAGCCGACTTAAGAAAACCAAGCAAATCAGCTGTGGCCCAGCACTGCCTCGAGTACAATAGTGATGACTCTAAAAGGGGGTAAGAAACGACGGACCACGAAAGAATTATCCACGTGGCACGGAGATCAGTAAGTGTGATGTACATGTGCAGACAAACAAATTTTTACAGTTTCAGAGAAACTGGATGATTTATTCAAGAGAATGAGCATCACAAATTGTGCAAGTCAATAACGCGTTGGTCCACCTATGCCTCTTAAGCACGCAGTTCTTCGGCTTAGCATCGATTGATAGTTTGTTAAATATTTTTTTTAAGTCAAAAAAACTTTTAATTGCTAGACCGCAATTTTCCTATTACAACCAAAGTACGACAGCTATCTGCAATCATCTTTAAATCGTTCAAAATGTGAAAAAGCGGTGAATAAGCACCGGAAAGCATCATTATCTGTAGTTACACGATAACTTGCATTTGTAAATACCAAAACAATAACAGTACGTAGTTTAAAAACATCACCTTGAGCAAGCCATGTTGTAGACCGTAATCTCACAGGATGATGGTAATACAGGAAAATGTCGAGTTGCATGAGTAAAAGCTGCATCCTAATCTCATTATTTGCAGTAGTATAACAGATATTATTGTGAGAACACGACATGCAACGGTTCCAAAATTGTCAGCTGTTCCGCAGTCTGGCTTACACAAGAATGACTGCATTAAGACCGCCGTCTCCTCCCTGACAATTTAAGGTTTCACTAATTGATTGACTGAGTTGCTAGATGTCCTCCTGAGAGATATCGTGCGAGATTATCCCCAAGTGGCGCGCCAGTTCGTCAGAAGCCCGAGCTGGTTGGAGGGCCCTGCCCATAATGCTCCAAACGTTCTCAATTGGGGAGAAATCCGTCGATCTTGCAGGCCAAGGTAGGGTTTGGCAAGCACGAAGACGAGCAGTAGAAACTCATTGTGTGCAGGTGGACGTTATCAAGCTGAAATGGAAGCTCAGGATGGCTTGTCATGAAGGGCATCAAAACGGGGCGCAGAATATAGTCGACCTACCAACGTGTTGTAAGGGTGCCGTGAATGACAACCAAAGGAATCCTGCTATGCAAGGAAATGGCAGCTTAGACGATCACTCCTGGCTGTCCGATCGAATGGCGGGCAAGAGTCAGATTCGTGTCTCAGCGCTGTCTGGGGCGTCGCCGTCTCTTCGTCAATCCTTTCTACGACTTCTGCTTTCTTAAAACTCACAAATAAACAAGAAATAATGGATTCTATGGCACTTTCGTAATCAGGGAAGCCTCGTATTCGACACTGAAAGCAAAGAAGGGAAAATAGAAAGGTGGAAGGAGTATATAGGGGAGTATAGACATGAAAGGAAAGCAGTGGTTGGGAAGGGAGTGAGACAGGGTTGTAGCCTCTCCCCAATGTTATTCAATCTGTATATTGAGCAAGCAGTAAAGGAAACAAAAGAAAAATTCTGTGTAGGTATTAAAATCCATGGAGAAGAAATAAAAACTTTGAGGTTCGTCTATGACATTGTAATTCTGTCAGAGACAGCAAAGCACTTGGAAGAGCAGTTGAACGGAATGAACAGTGTCTTGAAATGAGGATATAAGATGAACATCAACAAAAACAAAACGAGGATAATGGAATGTAGTCGAATTAAGTTGGGTGATGCTGAGGGAGTTAGATTAGGAAATGAGACACTTAAAGTAGTAAAGGAATTTTGCTATTTGGGGAGCACAATAACTGATGATGGTCGAAGTAGAGAAGATATAAAATGTAGACTGGCAATCGCAAGGAAAGCGTTTCTGAAGAAGAGAAATTTGTTAACATCCAGTATTGATTTAAGTGTCAGGAAGTCGTTTCTGAAAGTATTTGTACGGAGTGTAGCCATGTATGGAAGTGAAACATGGACGATAAATAGTTTGGACAAGAAGAGAATAGAAGCTTTCGAAATGTGGTGCTACAGAAGAATGCTGAAGATTAGATGGGTAGATCACATAACTAATGAGGAGGTATTGAATAGAATTGGGGAGGAGTTTGTGGCACAATTTGACAAGAAGAAGGGACCGGTTGGTAGGACATGTTCTGAGGCATCAGGAGATCACAAATTTAGCATTGGAGGGCAGCGTGGAGGGTAAAAATCGTAGAGGGAGACTAAGAGATGAATACACTAAGCAGATTCAGAAGGATGTTGGTTGCAGTAAGTACTGGGAGATGAAGAAGATTGCACAGGATAGAGTAGCATGGAGAACTGCATCAAACCAGTCTCAGGACTGAAGACAATAACAACAACAACATGTTATGTGCTACAGGGTTCGATGGCATGCATCTGCACCACGTTTGTAGTTCATCTGAAACCAAATGTTATAGCATAAAAATGTCATTTACATTGTAAACCGCCACTGTATCGTATATGATGTAAGAACAAGCTGTTAAGCTACAACGTAAGTCGCAGATTATGAAGCATACCCATTCTTTAATTCACATACAGCACTAAATTTCATAAATAATTGATGTTTTGGAGAAAGGAGTAACATTATGGTTTCGTGACGCACATCTACCCAATGTTTGTAATAAAACTGGAGCTGATATATATATCATAAACAGTTCCTGCACTCTTGATAACGGCTGGCTAAATGTATATCATATATACAGTAAGATTACCGTAGTTGTTTAAACAATTCCACCACTATATTTCAACGCAACCACAAAAAATTGCAAAAGTGCCGAAATTACATACTTTACGATGGAACTATTGTTGAATTTAAGCATGATAAATAACACTTAGCTCATAGGCACACCACTTGCGCCCTGACGGGAAAAATTATCCTCCACAATGGCTTCACAACCATTGTGTAATATACACTTCACGACACAACGATTCTAAACAAATACAACAGACCACACACACGGAAAAAAGCATGCATCTCACACACAACTTCATTATATCTAGAACTCCTATCACAATGTGGCAGTACTTTTTCATTAGATAGACAGTTGCTTTTTTTAATGAGATCTGCTATTGGAAGCAGACTCAAGAACTTTCTTTGCTGCATTACTACAAGTGCGTATAGTGGCGTCAATGTAAAATTTCAAAACCACACGAGAATTACATTCATTGTGAGTATAGTTAGTGACGTGTTACTAAAATCGAAGCACTTTTTAGGTCGTCAGACATGTAACAAAAGAGGACGGGTCATTGTGACAGTGCACTGTCCAACACAATATGCTGATAAGTGTATCCATCATAACCAATTAAAAATATACTGCTAGACTTAAAACCGTTTGGACATTACGCTAGACACCAAGTAGTGAAAGCTGTCTGGGCCTCAACCTGTCACTGACTGTACAGATCACTGTCACAACGAAAGAAAAATTATCCGCAAAATTTTATACAAATTTCCTATCAAATATCCATAAAATATACTTTTACATATTACTGACCCTTTTTGGCCTGAATTTCTGTTATTTGAAGCTGACAACTCTCAGCTTTTTGTGTCACTGTGGCAGGGTGGAAATCGCTTTAGTAGAAATAAAACTGTAGAAATATATTTTTGGTCTTTTATTTAATTTCTTTTTCAATTAGGGACTTCCGAGTCCCGTCAGGTAATAAAGGTCCAGTCATCGACAAACCTTACTTCATGAGAACCGGCTTCGATATAACAATTTATTCTCTCATTGACACGTAATAACATCTTACACTGGGAACACTTTGAAGGAATTCTTGATTCTCTATTGTAAACAGCATAGTTTTCACGTTTTCCACGACTGCCAAAAATATCTGGTCATGAGCTTCAAGATTTTCGGTTCGAATTTCATTTGAAAGTGAAAACCTCCTCTTTCTTCTTTTATTCCGAAAATAGTTAGGAAATATTCTTGTTATCACTACCATCTTCAAACTGAATTTCTGCACCTTCTGGAGAGTAAGTGGAAATGTTCTGTTGATGATGATATATGGAAAAGTGTCATTTATGTTTGTTTGGCCTGTAAAATGGTGAGTTCGAATTACTGGAGAATGTGTTTTGTTTCATTGTCGCTGCTTTCCCAAACTGGTGTATCAGTATCAGAGGTGGAAAACTTCTAGAGTAACTCCGTTAACTCCTTATCTTCCAATTTTCTTGCCATTGCTTGTCATGCAGAAACATGAAGCTATAGATCTGATGGGACTGAAAGGTACAGAACGTTTTATGCGAAAACTTTCTAAAAATTTCACTATCTTATGCTTCTAAACAACTCGCAGCTGTGCTGAGGGCCACTACGCATGAGCGGCGTGCGTTTGCGCAGCTCGAAACTAAACATTTTCGGCTACTTCCAGCTTTGGCGAGACTAGTTGCATGAGTATTGTCGGTTGAGTGTAAACAAATTGAAATATAAAATGGGGAACGGAGGAAAATGTTTGCTTTCTGTGCATTTTGTGAGATTTTTATGATGTTTATTACAAAACCAAGAAGCGAGCTGTTGCTGTGTGTTAGGCTGTCATCTGAACATGGATTGGTGGACAACAGCTGAGCTGCAAAGCAAAATTCATTCATTTAGGAGTAAATATACTAATGAATTAAAAGAAATACAGACAAGCAAAACAACTCTCTACTGAACAGCCCACGCCTACAAGATTAAAATCCCGTGGTTCGAATTGGCCGATCCCTTTGTAAGGAAAGTAGTTGCCAGGACAAAAGGCTACAGAAATCTGGAAAAATGAATTCTTCATTCAGTATTAATTTATTTAAAACGTCACAGAAGTGCTACCCACTCAAAAATTGCAGTACAGATGATTAAAATAACTTCTAGGGTCTTCAGCAAGGTCACTGATCGACCGAGCTCACGTATCTTCTTTATCCAGTCACGAATCCAAACGCATTTATTATTATTTTTTTTATCTTTTGTCTTACGCAGCTATTTCATGGAAAAAAGCATTAACTCGGCCACAACTCGAACAGCTGCCAAAACTTCCATTTTACACAAGACTACGGTACTCAGAAAACGACGAAACGAAGTGTACACTTCAAACTATATGCTTGCGACTCGCTTCACGCAACGAGTGGCGCATGTCCATGTCGTCGCGTTAACTACACTTGAAAATAAACGGGGCGCGGAAGGCCTAACAAAGCGCTAGAGAAACAGAATATTTTATCCTTTTTTTTAAATAGGACCCAAAAGTCCCTTGAGATCAGGAAGCGTTCGTGCAGCGCTCACGCGCAAACAGGCGGTTGAGGGATCAAAATAAAGGCAAAACTAATAGGAAATAAATCTTGATGCATTGAGACCAATGGATTACACTTAACAAAAACCTATTCAAAGCACGAAATTTTACAAGACTTATTCGCTGTACAGACGCTTTACGTCAAAAACACGCAAAACGAGTGGAGGACGTATAGGATTTTGGTGGCATCGATATTTTGAGCACTGATCCCGTTAAAGCTATAAGTTAATAGCATTCTTACGACAAACACTTTGCAACACGAGAAAACATTACTGATTTAAACAGTTATGCAGAGTGAGCAGCTCTGCATACTGTTTCATACGATTTAAAACAATTTAGAAGGCGGTTTGGGCTGGTGCTCTGCATTCCATGCAGACGTTGCTAGCTTACTGGTAAGAAGGCTGATGGGTTACAGTGAAAGCGACAGATGGAAAGCGACAAACACATTACTCAAGGTCCGACAGTGGATCGAGACATTAACACTGAACGGTATCCAGGAGTGAAAACGTTCTCAGCCGTGCACTGTGCTATACACCTGCCGATCTGGTAGACACACACACACACACACACACACACACACACACACACTAGAGCAAAACTGGTGACATGCTAAAGCAACAATGAATAAAGCGTAATGACTTTAAACGTAAGACTTTTAAAGAAAGAGAATGACACTGACTAACTTATTTTTTAAAAATTACGCGTTTATCAGTGGTACGTAGTTTTCAAGCAACACATAAAACGAATAGAAAATATACGAACACCCAGGGCCCGTAGGAGTACAGTAGAACGAAATAAGCTTTCGGTACACTTCGGCAAACCACTGCTGCATTACTGGGTTCCCGTAGACCTATATATATTCAGTTCACATAATGTCGAAGCATACTAGCAGAAAAGTAGCCATTTCAAATATTAAACGAAAAGACAAATTCGTGGAACAGGAGGTGTTCGGATAATTGAAGTCGTATTTTAAGTCCGTATTAAAGCGAGGGACTTCTTTTACCATAACGACGTATAGCAGTGTTACAAAAACGCACTATATTTTATCTAACACTGAAATTCCTCCGTATGTAGACGTCTTGGGATATTCTGCAGAAGAGACAGCACACTTAACGCTGAATTCATAGTTATTTTCATTTTAAAACTAAAGATAGACATTCCCAGATCCAATGGAAGAATTAGCAATATACTGTATCTCTGTTCCGAATAATTCAAAACGCCCAAAGAATGTACCTGCAGAATTGCAGATCCCATGTTTTAGTTGTTTTAGTTAAATGAACGTTACAGTGAGACACAGGTGCTCAAAACACACAACATCTAGTCTGGATCCTGTACAAAAACAGAGATAATAGTGATACTACCTTGGTAATTCAGCTGCTAATATTACATCCAAGTGCACACTGTTCTCTTTAAATCTCAAACATTTTCTTCGAAAAAAACAAAAAAAAGAGAATCATCAGACAGGTGGTAGCAAATGTCAGCAGAGGTAGCCCAACAGAATACCACTGTTTGCTGTCGTTTAATACACTTAAACATTGCTCTACAGGGCTAAGAAACGCTATACATTTGCTTTTTATTCCCTGCATACAGACATTGTTAAGACATATAGGAAAGTACAACACAGTTCAATAACAACTGTAAAAAATGGGTTTTCAGTGCGAGAAAGCAGTTCGAGTTCAAGGTGAATGAGATATTCCAAATACATATGAATCATGGCTCACTGGCATTTGAGAATGCAGGTGTCTTGGAAAAAGAGTAGCACAGCATTCGGTACCCAATAAAGGGATAACGGAAAGCAATCATTCAGAGACAACTTGAAGATGACAAATCACATTCCAGCGACCTAGCATCAGCAATAAAATGATTTATATACATAATAAACCAGAAACTAAAATAGGTCAGCTGCACAAAAACATGTAATTCACGTGGCTACGAAATCCAAAAAGTAATCACGGAAAGTAAATGATCAAACAAACTTTAGCATCTCTATTTAAGCGAATAAAGCATCTATTAAGCCTCCTCTAAACAACATATAAACATTATCAGGCAATCGTATCCACTCATCAACACCAGCCCCATTGGTAGAATTTGGCAGCGGTAAACTATTAGGAGACCACAACCAATCGTTATCTGTATCATCAGGCCGCACTCCTATACCTGTAAAAAGAAAGTGACGACGTATAAATTGTTAACAACTAATTACTTGATTAAGTTGAAGTGCTGGGTTTTTCAGAAACCCCGTCCAGATACCGATTTCTCAAGAACAATCAGCTCTCAGATACATGCACTACAGAATAAACACATTAGCACTAGACTAACGCATCTACATTAATGACCTAGACATAATTTAAGTCTCATATTGCTAGCGATCGCTACAGACAGGTGTTCCGAAGTAGTTCGGTCTGCGCTTTGATCTGGAGAATATTGTTTGTATGGCAATTTGATGTGGACCATGAAAGATGATTCTTGGTACTACGTAGAAGAATACTGGGGAAGACAGACAATAGCAACAAATATCAGTAATGAAATATAGCCGGAATAAAATAACGTTAAGCATACGCACTCATGCGACGGCTAAATCGGTTTAAAATAGGGGACATCCTCGGCAAACGCTGCTCAGTCTACAGACAGTTTAAATCCCTTTTTTTTTCTCTCGTTGCAAAGCATTTGTCATAGGAATCCTCTCATGGCTGTGAAATTTTGTATGGGGCTCAGTTGGTAACACTGATGATGATGAAGTCCCCATACTCTGCAACAGACGTAGGGGACGATGCGGGAGACCCACACCGCAAGGTGTAATGGAGATGAGTGATGATGATGACGACACAACAACACCCAGTCATCTCGAGGCAGGTGAAAATCCCTGTCTCCGCCGAGAATCGAACCCGGGACCTCGTTCTCGGGAAGCGAGAACGCTACCGCGAGACCACGAGCTGCGACCTAACTTGTAAGACTATCAGTGTTCAAAATACCAGTTCCATCTAAATCCTATACTGTCTCCTTTGATTCTGCATGTTTTTGAGGCGTAGCACATGTACAATGAATAAATATTATAATATTTCGTACTTGGAGTAGGATTTGTCAACTGCTATCCATTCCTCTCGAAGTATCCAACACTCATTTCCTAACTGTTTTGCCTCTATTTTGATCAATCTCCCGTCAGCGTGGATGTGCGCGCTACATTAACAGAATGTAAAAGTATATATCTTTGGAGTTGTGATAGGAAACGTCAGGGAGCTGTGAATTTTGTATGGAGTTTAGCAATTTTCTTTTTTTTCTGACAACGTCTACACAGCCAGTGGTTGGCTTAGACACCTTTTACTACTGGGTGTCTAGCGTAATGTCCTAAATGTTCTAAGTCCAGCAGTATTTTGCTATTGGCTATCCTGCGTGCACCTAATCCGCTTCATTTGTTACATGTCGGATACCATTAACTGCTTTGAGAGCTAAATAGAGCTTCGATTTTAGTAACACATTTTTAGTTTGTACTCACAGAGACTGTAATTTTTTATTTCATCATAAAGTATGGGAATTCTTGCGTGGTTATGAAATTTTACAGCCTTGACACGATCTGTACTCACAGTAACGCAGTAAAAAATCGTTCTGAGATCTGTGTGAAACACTAGATCTCAGTAAAAAAATCAGTTGTCTATCAGATGGAATGGTAGTCACATCGTGATAAGAGTTCTTGGTGTAATGAATTCATGTCTAAGTGGCATGCTTCCTGTGTGTGTGGTCTTTGGTTAGTTGTCTAGAACTGCTGTGTCAGAAAGTCTATTCGATGCAGCGGTTGTGTAGCCACTACAGAGGATAATTTTACCTTTAGGGTGCACGTGATGTGTCTATATTATTCATCGTGCTTAAATTCAAGAATAGTTGCATCGTGAAGTATGTCAGTTCAGCGTTATTGCAATTGTTTATGACTGTGTTTAAACGAAGTGGTGCAGTTATTTAAATAACTAAGGCAGTCATACTGTATGCATGATATACATTTAGCCAGCCACTATCAAGAGGGGATGTATTGTTTATAGTACTCAACAGTTCCAGTTTGATTATAAACAGGGTGCACATTCATATCATCAAACCATACTGTTATTCTCTCCTCCAAAACAACCAATTATGGATAAAACACAGTGCTGTATTCGTATAGGAATTAAATTATAAATACACGACATTGTCCCAACTTATAATCTGACAGCTTGTTTTTACATCAGATTCGGTACAGTGGTAGGTTACAAAGTAAATGAAGTGTCTATATTATTGCATTTGATTTCAAATCGATTACAGACATGGTGCATATGTATGTAATCAAACTCTATAACTCACATCATAGTAGCAGTATCTAAATAAAAGTAATATCTGCACTGAATAGCCAAAGAACTGGTACACCTTGTGGGGCGGCAGGTGGAATAATTGAATAAATGTTTTGTATTTATGCTGTTGTTTGCCGTTCTCAACACTGGCTCTCTAACTACAATATTGGCAACCTGAAAGCGATTAGCAAAACGTAATTAGAATTCCTAGTGCCCACTTCATCTGAGAAATACATTTGTAGCTACAGCTTATAGCCCTGAGGAATTTGGAGATTGTCTGGGATTCATAATCAAAAACCATTCTCTCTAAAATGTTCACTATATTCTGAAAGTCACAGACCAAAAAGGATCCACACAATTCAACTACCTGAGCAGTTCAGAGTCTAATGCACTGATGCAACTATAACTATTCAAATTAAATGTTTAAGTGAATGCTCGCCATAATTTGATGATAATGTTCATCAAATGCCATGCTAATAATGGTAGAATGTCTATCCTGCGGCGGCATGTGAAAATACGACATACGCAAACTAAAGATAGATCATTAACGTCATCCCAAAACTAACACTTCACTCGAAAACGATTTCATGGTTACGCGTATCCCGAGTAACTTATTACTGCATCCGAGGCTGTTTATATCAACGATACCGACGCGACGCGACTCCCGGCACAGGTGGTGGGCTAATCACCGTCTGGAGAGAACAGGGGCCTTCCTCTTTCTCGCGCAGCGTTCTTACATATAAAGCCGCGGTGCGGACAGCTAAGGGAACGCCTGATCAAATCTGCTCTCCCGACTAGCCGCTGGGCTAGTAATTAACCACTTTAAGTTACCGAATAAATCATTGCTTCCTTTGCTGATGGCCGATGAAGCTTTCAATTTAATTGTGCAATCAGCACACAAGTAAGTAATCATAATAAAAGTCTGATGTGGCAAAGTCAAATATTTTGGGCGAGAGAATTAATTTAATTACACTACACGCAGTAGACGAGCTCTGAACTTGCTCTTTGGAGATACGCTATAGCTATAGTTTTATAGTTATTCTGTTGAAACTTCTCACATTTTTATGATTATAGCGGATCTCCCTTCTACTTAAATTTAAACATCCTAGCTTTATTTATTCGCCTACTTAATCTATCTTGCTTCCTTAATTTCTAAGACAAAAACCAGAAAATCATGAATTTCAACAAAAATTTTAATTTGTGAGATCCAGAATACTGTTTCTACTAAATTATTATGCAAAAGGAATCTAAATATAAATTTTTAAGTTTCTAGCTCTTTTCTGTTGCGCCAATGATTTTTACAGAAAAACATCCAAATTTCGAAAATGGTTAAAGTTATTGAACTGATATCCAACACATATTGATTTTGTATTACTCCTGACATGCTAGAAACGTTTCAGGTTATTTACTTAATTTTAAAGTATTGCGCAATTTTTACGACGTCAGAGCTAGTTACAGCGGACTAGGCTGGCACATAATGGAAAGACTGATGTGAATTTTATAAGGCGTGAGTATGCTGCTTCCCTACAGCCTGACTAACATCGTGTAGGGCCCCCCGAGCACGCAGAACTGCCGCAACATGACGTGGCATGGACTCAACTAAGTAGTGCTGGAGGGAACTGACACCATGAATCCTGCAGGGCTGTCCATAAATCCGTAAGAGTACGAGGGGGTGGATATCACCTCTCGACGTGTGGGGTGTCGCAATTTCCTGCTGGAATTGCCCTAGCCCATCGGAATGCACAGTGGACATGAATGGATGCAGGTTATCAGACAGGATCCTTACGTACGTGTCACCTGTCAAGTCGTATCTAGACGTACCAGGGGTCCCATATCACTCCAACTGCACACGTCCCACACCATTACAGAGCTTCAACCAGCTTGGTCAGACCTCTGCTGACATTCAGGGTCCATGGATTCATGAGGTTGTCTCCATACCTGTACACGTCCATCAATGCGATACAGTTTGAAAGGACACATGTCCAACCGGGCAATATGTTTCCAGTCATCAACAGTCCAGTGTCGGTGTTGACGGGTCTAGGGGAGGCATAAAGCTTTGTGCCGTACACTCATCAAAGGTACACGAGTGGGTCTTCGGCTCTGAAAGCCAATATCGATATTTCTTTCAGTGGTTCGCACGCAGACGCTTGTTGATGGCCCAGCATTGAAATCGGCAGCAATTTGCGGAAGGTTTGCACTTCTGTCACGTTGAACGATTCTCTTCAGTCGTCGTTGATCCCGTTCTTGCAGGATCTTTTTCCGGCTACAGCGATGTCGGACATTTGATGTTTTGCCAGACTCCTGTTATTCACTGCACACTCGTGTAATGGGTACCGGGAAAACCCCATTTCATCACTAGCTCGGAGATGCTGTCTCCCATCGCTTGTGAGCTGACTATAACACCACGTTCAAACTCACTTAAATCTTGATAACCTGCTATTGTAGCAGCAGTAATCGATCACACAACTGCGCCAGACACTTGCTGTCTTATATAGGCGTTGCCGATCGCAGCGCCGTTTCTGCCTGTTTACATATTTCTGTATTTGAATAAGCATGCCTATACCAATTTCTTTGGCGCTTCAGTGTAAATGTGTCAAATCCACACATAACGTTTAGGGTTGAATTAAAGCCATGGGGGTAATACCTGAGCGTCTGTCCGCCAGCTGTGGCTGGACCTCGGCGTGAGGGATCATGAGTGGTGTGGGTGACGACAGTGACATGATGTTGCGGGGACATGGTGGATTCACATTGTCATGGGGCGGTGGCTGTGGGTGGCACAGGAGAGGGGAGAAACGGAGATGGGGATGGTGCAATGGGCCACTGTAGCTCCGAAAATCTTTAAATATTGTGTCGAAATTTCGGGTGAAGCTACGAAAACTTCACATGGCGGGAGTCGAACCCGGAACCTTGCGACTATGGTGTCCTGGGGACACTGATGTAGTTATCTTACTTTTGACACAATAGTCCGATGCGCTGTGATGTTGTTGAAACTGAAACATGATGGGACTCGAAACCAGGATAGTAAGGGCAATTTGGTACTCTTGTAATGTCATATGATGTGACTTTGAACTGTCCTAAGACGGGCTGTTTACGAGTGTATGGCATTTCAGGGCCTAGGATAGTTGTCTGGGTGTTGATGGTGGTGTTTAGTTTGTGGGGCGCTCAACTCGCGGTCATCAGCGCCCGCACAAAGTCCCAATTTTTACACAGTCCAAGTTTTTTACGCAATCCAGTCTATCCACTGTCACGAATGATGATGATGATGAAATGATGAGGATAAGACAAACACAGTCCCTGGGCAGAGAAAATCCTCAACCCAGCCGGGAATCGAACCTGGAATCCCGTGATCCAGAGGCAGTAACGCTAACCACTAGATTCTGGGTGTGAAACTAAAACGTTAAACACCATCCAGGGCACTGTCAGGCTCGTTGGTACCGACTGCCACTGTGTCATCCTCCACCAATGGCGTCACTGGATGTAGTATGGAGGGGTCTAGGGTCAGTACACCTCTCTCCCGCCTGTTGTCAGTTCTCATGGAGCCGCTACTACCCGGTAATGTAGCTTCTCAGATCGGTTCACATGGGTGGGTGCACGCAGTGCCAGTCTGCCCATCAAAGAAAAATCCCTGGCAGTACCGTGAATCGAACCCGGGTCCTCTGCACGGCAGCAAGACATGTTGGCCACATAGCTACAGAGACATACGGATTTGAAAGTATGTCAGGGTAATTAGGGCATGACCTTGGACTGTGCCCATTCTGTCAGCTTCCCTCTATCTATACTGCTGAGCCAAAACATTACGACCAACGCCCACTGCAATGACGTATGCTGCCTGGTGGCACTGAGAGCACGTGACGTGGTAAGAGAAGTATACGAGTGGAGCAGCGACGAATGGGGCATCATTCTAGCGACGATAAGTGGCGCAAATGGGGAAATCCACGGAGTTAACCGGCTGTGACAAAACCCAGTTTATTGTGGCACAGTGTGTGGGGGAGAGCATCTCGGAAACGGCGTGCTACTGTAGTGAGTATCTGTGGAAAGTGGTCGAAGAATGCTGAAGGCCCCAGTAGGCGACAAGAAGATGGGCGTCCACACGTCATCACAGAACATAGAGAGAGCTTTTAAGGAAAACGGTTACAACAACAAACAGATTTCACAAGCAGTGTCATCCAAGGCTCAAAGGAAGAAGACCTCTGAAGAAGGCACCAAACAGGTTGCATTTTTACCGTTTTGTGGTTCTACAACAGGGAAGATCAGTCGGCTCCTGAAGAGGCATAAAATAGACGCAATCTTCAGGCCTCCGGCAAAGATCCAGCAACTAATGAAATCTGTGAAAGAAGATGTAGGCCTCAGAACGCCTGGAATTTACAAGATACCGTGTTGATGTGAGCAGTTCTATGCAGGCCAGACTGTTCGCACTATTGAACAGCGCCGCATGGAACATGAAAGGTGTTACCGCCTGCGCTATCCCGGAAAGTCTGCTGTAGCAGAACATGCTCTGGAAAACGGACACCGAATTGCATTCGATGAGACGTCTGTTATTAAACGGACTAATGGCTTCTGGGATAACGTGATAAACGTGGCCATAGAGATGAGAATTTCTGACAACACCTTCAATAGAGACGGCGGATTGCAGCTGAGTACAGCGAGGGATCCGGTGTTGAGGGAGTTGAAGCGGACCTGGCGGTCGCGCGGCCAAAACATGACCATATATGGTGCGGGACCGAGCACCAGTGACGTCACGAGCGACGTCACGAGCGATGGCGCGGCTATATAAGCACGGCGATGACAACCACACGACAGTCATCCACTTGACAATGGCAGAGGAGATCTCTGCCTAAAGCTCGTGGGCAGTAAACCACTTGATGCGGCTTGAAACCCGAGAATGTTTTTACTAACGGATATCGCCGCGAAAGCATGCATTCGTACATTGTTGCAAGGTGTTTGCGTCCAGACGTTTCACGCCCGTACACGCCAACGGCTATCAGTCCGATAGGGCATGAAACGTGATTTACCTGAAAAGGCCGCTCGTCGCCTCTAAACGTGATTTATCTGAAAAGACCACGTATCGCCTCTCAGTGGACGCCCAGCTGCAGTATTGGCGTGCAAATTCCAGTCTTCGTCGCCGATAACAGCTGTCACGCTGGGTGCATAAAGCAGGTGCCTACTGCAGAGCTACATACACATTAACGTTCGCTGAACAGTCGTTGAAAAGAGAGTGTTGGTAGCCACTTGGTTCACCTGTGCGGTCAGTTCAACAGTTGCACGTCTGTTCCCCCGTACACGTCTCTGCAGCTATCGTTCACCCCTGTCATCTATGGTCTGTGGTACGTCACATTTGCCTCAGCGCCTGTTTTTGACAGCTGCATTTTGCCATGCACGGTATACTTTAAACACGGCGGCATATGCACAATTTACAAATTGGACGTCAGATAAATCGCTCCGGTTCCGCGTTACGACAACGACTGCACTGTTTCCAGCGTCCCAACGACTTGCTTTATATACCATCCACTGCTAGCGTATCGACGCGCAAGTCGCCGAAGTGGCGTCAGATCGAAAGACTTGCACCCAGCGAACGGTGTACCCGACGGGAGGCCCTTGTCATACGATATTTACATTTATTTACTTCTAGCGTTGTCACCTCCCATCTGAGAGTCGAACGTAGGCGGTGGTCACATTGATGTGACTGAACCATGTATATGAAAAAAATTATACAGTCTGAAAAATACTAAACAATAGCAAAAGGGACGTAATGTATTTCAAGGGAAATAAAAACTACATACCATTTTGATGTTAGTTGTGCTGAAAACTTAAGTCCAAGCAATTTCGTAATTTGCACTCACAGATATGGCTCTGGAATTTAACTGTTGATTTATCTGATTTTAAAAAATGTGGTGTTCTGGCGATGAAAACGCAGAAGTTTACATCTAGGTGTATCGCTACACTCCGCAACTCAGTTTACGGTGTGTGGCGGTTGGTACTTCTGGTACTTCCTCCTCCACCTCCCCCTTCCATGTCCCAAGCACGAATGGCATGGGGGAAGAACGACTGTCGGGAAAGCTCCGTATGACATCTAATTTTTCTGATTCTCTCGTCATGATCATTTCACGAGACGTACATGTTATGCAGTAACCTATTGCCCGATTCTTCTAATAACACTAATTTTTAATCACACCGTGGGAAAATGTATTGTACCAAAAACCGTTTTGGACAATTACTTTTAGAGAAACAAGGTTCACATAGCACCATTTTTCCTACATTCCTTAATATTTGAGACTTTATTTTGAGTAATTGCTACTGATTATTATTTTTAGATTTTTCTGTTAATCCGACATATCGCAGTCTGTTGCAGCATACTCTGAGGAAAGAATTATTGAAATTTTTGTGAAGTACGCAATTGTATAATAATGTGACAAATTAAATGGCGCATTTTAGATTTGATACATGATGGCAAGATAGCGTCATCTTTTACATTTATCGGAGAGAAAAACCTGTATCTAACGTGCAATGTATGTGCAAACTGAACCGCACTGTTTTTCAAACATGCACAAGATATTGTTTTCGTGTTTCGTAATACTCGATGGTTATAGTCAAACTACAGTTACTCACAGAGATCCGGTGTGGGCTGTAATTATCGTGTGGCAGTGAAACTTGGTAGATAAGCTTAATGCGCTAATGTGGTACCTATTTGCACTGGAAAAAAATTAGTTCAAATTTTGGCCACCAGGTTCAAATCTGGCTCTGTACATGTTTGTATGACGGTATGACATCCACGCTGTCATTTGACAAGCCATAACGTTAGTGAACAGTATGGCTGTGGAGAAGATAGACTGTGCGCTGTTAGTGAAACTGTTTTATGTGAACGGCAGCAATTACAGAGCTGCACTGAGAGATTATCACTGACTGAAAGGTCTGAGGAGAGCCCCGATGTCATGAAATTGTTTAAAAAAGATGACAATTAAATTCGAAAACACGGGTGAGTCTGATGTGGCACGTAGAAGAGAAAGGCATCGCATCGTAGTAGAAGTTACTGACGAGATTGCTGTTGCTGTAACTGACCGTGCAGCACTAGCCCCGGCTAGTGCGAGTGCTCGTGCAGATTCACGAGAATTGTCCATCCATGGTCAACAGTAATTGGAAGTTTTGCGGTCTATATTACACTGGTACCCGTTCAAGATCCAGACGGCGCAGCTGAAATCAGATGATCCGCAGCAACATTCTGAATTTGCTTTTCGGTTTCTGGCAAGAATCGAAGTTGATGACATGTAGAAGGGCAATATTCTATGGACTAGCAAGGCACAGTTTACACCACAGGATGCAGTGAATACACAGAAATGCCGAATTTTGGGTATTGTTAAATGGCATGTTGTGCACGAAGAGCCATTGCACTCGCTTTATGTGCCTATGTGGTATGGATTCATAAGAACTTTCATTCTCGATCTGTTCTTCATTGAGGAGATACGTCCTGAGGGTCTGTGGGGTGTTCTGTAACGTCTGGACGTTATCGAGACCTCCTTACACAGCATGTGATTCTTGCTTTGGAAGAGCGCAACGGTGTGGAAACCACTGTTTCCATGCAAGATGGGACAACACCTCACGTCGCACGCCCAGAGAAAGACCTGCCTAATGCAACCTTCCAGGAACGTCTACAGAGGTTTCCCGGACTCATGGCCTGCAAAATCACCTGACCTGAATCCATGTGACTTTTGGCTCTGATGATATCTAAAAGAAAGCGTTTACCAGGAACACGTTCCGTCTCTACCAGACCTGAAAGTCAGTGTACGGGAACAAGGAGCTCAGATTCCACCTGAACTGCTGCGAACAATTGTCCATCACGTCGTTTTACGGATGCAGCATCTTGTCGACGTCCCTTGTGCGTATATTGAACAAATTCGTGTAAGCGGCTGTTGATGATAAAATTAGCATTATGCCTTTTTCAATTGTTTGACGTTTTCTGCACACGTCCCGATTCTAATCCATTACGTATGGAAACATTTCTACACGTCTTTCTTGTATTCACAGTGCCATATTTTCACTGGAAACAAAAACTGGAACTACTGTTTTTTTCCAGAGTAAATCAGTTCCGCATTAAGGCATTAGAATATATACCAAGTTTCGTTGCTGCAATAAGATATCCTCAGAACAAAACTGGTTCCCATTTAATGTACCCACAAAATTCTTTTCTCATTTAATATAAGCTCGAAACAGAAAAAATCCTAAACCTCGTAATAAAAAATAAATTCAGTAACCTGGTAAAATTTGGACGACAGCAGTGCTGCGTCATGGCCCTGTAAGATCATTCTGAATAAAAAGCAAAAATTCTCACCTCGATAAAGTCGGCAACTGTCTGCTCTTACAATAGCTCTTTTCCGGCACAGCTCTGTGCAATGCTGGCCTATACATTTGTTATTTATGAAAGGAAGCAAATGATTTTTCTTTTGCAACAATCGGAATGATCATGCATTGAAAAAAAATTAAATTCTTTAAATTGAAATGAATGCTTGTTATTATTAGGACATTTTTAAAAGATATACATGGGAGTTTACATAATATTACTAGGTATGCGCGAGGCTGCTTTTTTTTACCTTATACAATAATACTCAGGCTCCGGCATCGCTGCACCGCGACCGGCCCAGCCAACATGATACACCAGACAGGACTGACAAGCGCAGACTCCAGACCAGACACACACACTGGCAACAACTTACTGCTACTGCTACACTGTTCGTACAGTCAACACTGCTCTCTGGTCAGCGATTCTCTTATACCTTGCATATCGCAGGCAGCACATGAGCAATACATCGAAATTACATCTGCTCGGACCTCTTACATAAAATTACATCTGTATTACATCTGCTCGGACCTCTTACACCGAGGTGATGCAAAACCTTTTTTGCTGTGATAGCAAGCCGCCCCTCTCTTCCAAAGTTGTGCGAATGTTGCCGTATTGTGGACTCTGGCTCTGACCGTACAGTTCCAGGTGGCCTGTGAACCCCAGTTTCCTACAAGTAAGATCACGTATGTCGATCATGCTGCCTCCCATAAAATTCGAATTTCACTGTTGGTGCCAACTTCTCTGGCAGTTTTATCATTCACAAGGGAGTATACGCCCTATGGGTCATCGAATATGCTATTTAGTGTAGGCAACTTAGACTTTCCCTGGACAATAAATAGGCACACGTTTTAAATCACCATTACGAATATTTTCACTTTTTATTTGTATCTTCGCAAACGAGTGAGTGAATTTAAGAATTTCGAATCTCTTTTTACGAAGAATCTGATTCTCTGCAACATTCATGCATGGCACTTTTCATTTGGAGAAATCGTTTTTGAGTTACATGCGCTGGAACATGAGCATAATTCACTTTTCTGCGAATTTGGTAAAAATTGCCTATCTTTGACGATAAATTGTGTCTAAACAGTTGAACCGATTTTACTTTAAGTAGGTAATCTACACGAAATTTTATACTATTTCATGTTGGTGTTTGAGACTTTTCTGTAGGATGTATCGTTTTCGAGTTACAAGTGTAAACTGAAAAAAGTCCAAAAATTTCTTGCTTTTTCGGTCCACATAAATTACCACAAGCCAGGAATCGTCTCAGACTCATTTGACCCTTATTTGGAATGCCTAACATCAGTTAAAATTATTTCCAGCTTGTGCATATTTCTTCGCTATCGCAGTCTTTCTTCGGGCTAATTTTCCTGGACTACATTTTCCGCACGGTCTGCTGCAACCAGCGAGCGGTCCGAATATACAGACAGAGACTCGGGATTTGTCCAGCTAGTTCGACACAGAATTTGTGGCTGTGTTGGTTACTACTTAAAACATAATTTACTGCACATCCCACGAACAAAATGCTGTGGACGGTAGCTGGAAGAAAGCGCAGGGTAGCATGAAAGATCCACAAAAGTACCACACAATATGATCAACATCAGACGATTGTAGAATCGTAGATCACATTCGGAACTCAAACAGAATGAGATATACGAACAGAATGAACTCCTCCGCGTCAAGCAGCATGGATTCCGAAAATATTAGTCAGGAGAAGCTCAGCTCCAGATTTTCTCATATAATATCCTGAAAGCCAAGGTCGTCAGTTATATGCATTACTTCTTTGACCTCCGAAAAGGATTCGGCTGAGTAGCACAAGAACCATTATTATCAGAAGTACGATCGAACAGGACATCAAGCGCAGTTTTTCGACTACGTTAGGGTTTCTTGGTAGGGAGAATTTCTTGGTTGGTTGATGTAGAAGCGTCTTCGGGTGTGACCCAGGGCAGTGCGTTGGGATCCTTGCTGCTCATGTTGAAGGTTGTCACCTCTCAGACAATGTTTCGGTAACCTATGACTTTTAGCAATTGGTGCAGTTTCTATAATGAAATGCTGCCTGAAAAAATCTGTACAAATATTCAGATCAGCCTAAGATTTCAAACCTGCGATTGCCACCTTGCTTTAAATGTACAGAAATGTGAAATTTAAGACTTAAAACAAAAAAAGAAAAAAGAAAGCGTAGTATCCTACGCCTGCAATATCAATGAGCCACAGTTGGACTCAGCCATCTCATATAGACACTTGAGTGTAACAGTTTTCAGGGAAATGAAATCGAATGATCACATTGCGTCAGCAGTGGGTAAAACACATGGCAGACTTCGGTTTATTGGTATAATACTAGGGAAATGCGAATCAGTCTAGAAAGAAGATTGTTTAACATGACATAAATTGCGCATGACACTGCACAGAGTAAGGTTCAAAGTTTAGACACAGCTGTGCTGTTGGTACTTTATAGCAACATGGCGAAATCATTTTGTTAATTGGAATTTGCGCGAAGTCAATCTGTTGTTCAAGTACAACGTGCATGCCGCAGTCGATTCAGCAAGAAGCCGCCTCTGCGCAAGGAGATTTATGACTGGCATTCAAAATTCCTGAGAGTTGGTTGCTTATGTATAGGGAAGAGCATTGGTCGACCACGCACGTCTGATGAAAATGTCGAGCATATTCGAGATGCGGTCACATCTAGCCCTCGGAAGTCCTCAATAGGGGCTGGCTAGGAACTTCAACTCCCTCAAATAACCGTGCGGCGTGTTCTTAAACGACGCCTGCATATGAAGCCCGACAATTTACAGTTACTGCAGATATTGCGTCCCAGCGGCACTTATAGAAGGTACGAATTTTGCATTTCATTCCACCAGTATATTGCAGAGGATACTTTTTCCGAACGACTCATCTTTCCGGACGAATCGACGTTTCATCTATCAGGTACAGTAAATTGCCTTAATGTAAGAACATGAAAGCCACTCACCAAAACCGAATATGTTATGTGCCGTTCCATTTCACGAAGTTTATGGACCTTTCTCTTTTGTGAAAAAAACACAGGAATGTCATACCTGGAAATGTTCTTGTTTCCTCATCTTCACGAAGATTCAATTGATTTCACTTTCATGCATGACGGCACCCCACTCACTTTCACCTTGAGGTGCGCCGTTAGTTTAACAACGCCATCTCACAGCGTTGAATTGGAAGATGAGGACGGCAAGAACTTGTTCATTGTTTTTGGCCTCCCAGATCATCCGACCTCACACTTTGCGATTTTCTTCGGTTGGGGTACAGAAAACACAGAGCCTTTGCTCTACCTATGACAACTGCTCTTCAAGAGATGGGAAATCGAATTGTTGAAGCTGCAGAGTCAATAGACATGGACCTGTTGATTCTTGTGTGGAATGAAACGGCCTACCGTTTCGGTGTTTCTCGAGCATCGCATGGTGCTCATGTTGAGTGTATGGTTCAAATGGCTCTGAGCACTATGGGACTTAACTTCTGAGGTCATCAGTCCCCTTGAACTTAGAACTACTTAAGCCTAACTAACCTAAGGACATCACACACATCCATGTCCGAGGCAGGATTCGAACCTGCGACCGTAGCGGTCGCGCGGTTCCAGACTGTAACTCCTAGAACCGCTCCGCCACTCCGGTCGGCTTGAGTGTATGGTGTAGTGCTTGTGCGAGCATAAAACTTTAAACTTTCCTCTGTCCAGTAACATGTGCAATGTGTTTTTAACTTTCATAACTTGACTGCCACAAACAATTGAAATCTGTCCTTTCTTTTTGAATCACTCTATATAATGCAGTACTGTGCGTTAATTTGTATTTCTTGATTAAGATATTGTCTATGTGCAGGAAAGTAGGTGCAAAATCTTGTTCAACGTTTTGAACTTCGTTTATTTTGCAACTTTACACACCATCCAGTGTCTTGTACTACACACCGTGAAGCGTGTAGCTACCGACGTGTGCACGGCGAAGGGAGTAACGCTCTGCTGTGCCCGCCGACCGCCTCGTGGCTGTCAAAGTGTCATTAAGAATCGTTTATACTGAGTTTAAAAACATGTTTCTGTTCGCAACATTGTTCCACCATAATCATCAACACATTGGGAACAATGTTCGTTGTTCGCGTCTCAGTGTAAACTACCGACAAACATTTCTACATATGCCTTTGCATCGTCTGCTACAGCGAACTGGCAGCAGACATTTCACATTGTGTATTCACATCAAAAGCTGTAGCCCGATTAAAAGTACTTGACAGTTGACCCTTCACGCGCTGGAGCTGGCCTCCTCCAATCAGAGAGCTCTCCGTCACTCCTGAATTGTTCCCTTTTGCCAAACTGCCACAACAGTTCGTAAGTTCACCTTGTCCGGCTTACTTTCTTGATGTGTTTGGATCGCGAAACATGGGTCTAGGTCTTTTATTTAGTATTTCATCAACCATGAAACCACACCGAAAACAACACACACACACACACACACACACACACACACACACACACACACAATGATTCTAATGACATACCTGTGTTTCATACACAGCACTAACCAAACAATGTTGTATCCTTCCGCACAAGGCGCTGCAGTCATGGACTGTGCGGCTGATCCCTGCGGACGTTCGAGTCCTCCCTCGGTCATGGGTGTGTGTGTTTGTCTTTAGAACGATTTAGCTTAAGTAGCGTGTATGCTTAGGAACTGATGGCCTTAGCGGTTAAGTCCCATAAGATTTCACACACATTTGAACATTTTTTTTCTTCCGCACTAGACGCGATTCAGCGTCACATATACTGTTACTATAATCACAGAGATCAGCTCAGATTAGATAAGCTTCGCACCACATAATATGAAGCCGAATTTTTTAAGGTTCCAGTTCATCGTTGCTACTTGGACACCAGAGTCTTAAGTGTAAGAGATGTGTGCACGTAATGGCATAGTACAGCGGTTACCGTATAAGACGGTCGAATAGAAGATCGTAGGTTAGAATCTCATAAAATAACGCGCTTTTTTATCTCTAAGTTTAATCGAAAGACTTTCATTATTATTTTTATTAAATTAGTTGGCTTAAATGCAATTTTCTTTATTTCTAATCTTTTGATGCGTTTTTTGGCTATCGCATTGACCTTTATATTTGCTCTTATTTTTCTTCCTATCAATTAAATTGGTTCAAATGGTTCTGAGCACTATGGGACGTAACATCTGAGGGCATCAGTCCCCTATAACTTAGGACTACTTAAACCTAACTAACCTAAGGACATAACACATATCCATGCCCGAGGCAGACATATATCCATGCCCGAGGCAGGATTCGAACCTGCGACTGTAGCAGTCGCGCGGTTCCGGACTGAAGCGCCTAGAACCGATCGGCCACCACGTCCTGTAATTCATTTCGCGTGTGGAACCTGCCTGTAGTGCCTATAATCTGCAACCAAGTGCCAACCAGGACTGCTCATTGATTGGTAATGCGACAGTTCGTATAACCATTTTCAGGCTACCATACATACACTTTGTTTCTTGGCGCTGAAACTGAAATTTTTCCATCTGGAGTTTGCTCGCGGAGGTTAGCTTTAATCGCCGCGAGCAAAGCGATCGGGATTTTAGTTCTGCCGCTGATTGTTGACTGCCGTTTTCTCACATTGCACATCAAGGGTTTATGGATAGGTTAGTACATGGGTTTAAATTCAGGGCTACAAACTGCCTCATCTTCCGCAGTTCAGTCATTGGTCACTTAAAATCAGCTGTCGACAAAGCAGCTTCCATTTCCTTCGTTCGTCCCGGTGGCCACTTCCAACACTGCTCCGCGTTACACCTTAATAGCACTTGGGAAACGAACCGCTGTGTTTGTGTGTCGCCAGTAACAGAGCGGGTGCCGGTAACGGATGTGGCAACACTGTAACGGCAATTGACAAACGTCAACTATCATACAGCTTCTTTAATCGGACTAGAGGCAACATTTCTATATAGGTATTTTAAAATTCCAATTAACATTATACTACGAGTTTTTTTAATTATTATTATTACTGTGGACACCAGTCAAGGTTTTAATTACAAACGAATCAACAGACCTATTGCAAAATGGTCTTCGCTAGGAACTGTTCACCTTAAAACTATATAGCTGGAAATTTGTCCGACATGTGTAAAATTATCATACGATTCCCAGCTCCAGAAGGTGCCTTGAACCGCCCACGACATCCAAAGCTTTGCCTGATTTATCCTTAGTACTGATTATAGTCGTCCAAGCTATTTTCTAAAGAACCAACCACTTTTTCTTACCACCCACACTTGTGTATTCTATCCGCTCCAGGCCTCGTCTATAAAGGAGATCTTGTGCCCTAAGTTCGTAGGTCTCTCATTCTTCTATGCAAGTTACATTGGGATGCAGCAGCTGTCACAGACCCCATTGGCACTCGTTTTTTCTTAAGTTTTTCGAAACGGAATCCCAAGCGTTGAACTACTTCCGAAGGAGTAGAGAATGCAACATGTTTTATTTTCAGCTGGAGATTTTTAGCTTTGTGGAGTACCTTATTCGTGTCAAAATTGTGACTGATTCTTCTGTTCTGCACGAAATAAAATCACCGTGTTGGATTTTCTGACGCTATTGACAAACAGTTTTGTTCGTGACCTGGGTGACGTATTTTCATCATACCCCTTTGAAGCAGCTCCTTCTCTCTTCACTGACGGCAACTATATTCCAAGACAGTGTGTCACATGCTGGTGCAGGAAACCCATTGTCCTCTATCCCCCCCCCCCCCCCCCGCCACCGTTCCGAAGAAATAAATAGCACTTCCAACCACTGCAAGTTCACGCGCTGACTTATGCTGTTGCTTTTCTACCACGATAGGCAGGGGCAGGTACAGAACTTTTTTTTTGGGAGGGGGGGGGGGGGGTGGGGAGGGAGGGAGTCACAAGAATTAGAAGGGTGAACATTTCCTTATAGGCTTTGTGAATCTAATTTTAAAATAAAGACGCACTGACAAATTAATTTTATGTTGTTGTGGTCGTTGTTGTGGTCTTCAGTCCTGAGACTGGTTAGATGCAGTTCTCCATGCTACTCTTGTGCAAGCTTCTTCATCTCCCACTACTTACTGCAACCTACATCCTTCTGAATCTGCTTAGTGTATTCATCTCTTGGTCTCCCTTTACGATTTTTACCCTCCACGCTGCCCTCCAATGCTACATTTGTGATCCCTTGATGCCTCAAAACATGTCCTACCAACCGGTCCCTTCTTCTTGTCAAGTTGTGACACAAACTCCTCTTCTCCTCAATTCTATTCAAGACCTTCTCATTTGTTATGTGATCTACCAATCTAATCTTCAGCATTCTTCTGTAGCACCACATTTCGAAAGCTTCTATTCTCTTCTTGTCCAAACTATTTATCGTCCATGTTTCACTTCCATACATTGCTACACTCCACGACTTCCTGACACTTAAATCAATACTGGATGTTAACAAATTTCTCTTCTTCAGAAACGCTTTCCTTGCGATTGCCTGCCTACATTTTATATCCTCTCTACTTCGACCATCATCAGTTATTTTGCTCCCCAAATAGCAAAACTCCTTTACTACTTTAAGTGTCTCATTTCCTAATCTAATTCCCTCAGCATCACCCGACTTAATTCGACTACATACCATTATCCTTGTTTTGCTTTCCATTCCGTTCAACTGCTTTTCTAAGTCCTTTGCTGTCTCTGACAGAATTACAATGTCATCGGCGAACCTCAAAGTTTTTATTTCTTCTCCATACCTACTCCGAATTTTTCTTTTGTTTCCTTTACTTCTTGCTCAATATACAGATTGAATAGCATCGGGGAGAGGCTACAACCCTGTCTCACTCCCTCCCAACCGCTGCTTCCCTTTCCTGCCCCTCGACTCTTACAACAGCCATCTGGTTTCTGTGCAAATTGTAAATAGCCTTTAGCTCCCTGTATTTTACCCCTGCCACCTTTAGAATTTGAAAGAGAGTAGTCCAGTCAACATTGTCAAAAGCTTTCTCTAAGTCTACAAATTCTAGAAACGTAGGTTTGCCTTACCTTAATCTATTTTCTAAGATAAGTCGTAGGGTGCGTATTGCCTCACATGTTCCAACATTTCTACAGAATCCAAACTGATCTTCCCCGAGGTAGGCTTCTACTAGTTTTTCCATTCGTCTGTAAAGAATTCTCATTAGTACTTTGCAGCTGTGACTTATTAAACTGACTGTTCGTTAATTTTCACATCTGTCAACACTTGCTTTCTTTGGGATTGGAATTATTATATTCTTCTTGAAGTCTGAGGGTATTTCGCCTGTCTCATACAACTTGCTCACCAGGTGGTAGAGTTTTGTCAGGACTGGCTCTCCCAAGGCCATCAGTAGTTCCAATGGAACGTTGTCTACTCCCGAGGCCCTGTTTCGACTCAGGTCTTTCAGTGCTCTGTCAAACTCTTCACGCAGTATCGTATCTCCCGTTTCATCTTCATCTACATTCTATTCCATTTCCATAATATTGCCCCTCAAGTGCATCGCCTTTGTATAGACCCTCTATATACTCCTTCCACCTTTCTGCTTTCCCTTCTTTGCTTAGAACTGGGTTTCCATCTGAGCTCTTGATATTCATACAAGTGGCTCTCTTTTGTACAATGGTCTCTTTAATTTTCCTGTAGTCAGTATCTATCTTACCCCTAGTGAGATAATCCTCTACATCCTTACATTTGTCCTCTAGCCACCCGTGCTTAGCCATTTTGCACTTACTGTCGATCTCATTTTTGAGACGTTTGTATTCCCTTTTGCCTGCCTCATTTACTGCATTTTTATATTTTCTCCTTTCATCAATTAAATTCAATATTTCTTCTGTTATCCAAGGGTTTCTACTAGCCCTCGTCTTTTTACCTATTTGAACCTCTGCTGCCTTCACTACTTCATCCCTCAGAGCTACCCATTCTTCTTCTACTGTATTTCTTTCCCCCATTTCTGTCAATTGTTCCCTTATGCTCTCCCTGAAACTCTGTACTACCTCTGGTTTAGCCGGTTTATCCAGGTCCCATCTCCTTAAATTCCCACCTTTTTGCAGTTTCTTCAGTTTTAATCTACAGTTCATAACCAATAGATTGTGGTCAGAGTCCACATCTGCCCCTGGAAATGTCTTACAATTTAATACCTGGTTCCTAAATCTCTGTCTTACCATTATATAATCTATCTGAAACCTTCTAGTATCTCCAGGATTCTTCCAAGTATAAAACGTTCTTTTATGATTCTTGAACTAATTGTTAGCTATGATCAAGTTATGCTCTGTGCAAAATTCTACCAGGCGGCTTCCTCTTTCATTTCTTAGCCCCAATCCATATTCACCCACTATGTTTCCTTCTCTTCCTTTTCCTACTCTCGAATTCCAGTCACCCAGGACTATTAAATTTTCATCTCCCTTCACTGCCTGAATAATTTCTTTTATCTCATCATACATTTCATCAATTTCTTCATCATCTGCAGAGCTAGTTGGCATATAAACTTGTACTACTGTAGTAGGCGTGGGCTTCGTGTCTATCTTGGCCACAATAATGCGTTTACTATGCTGTTTGTAGTAGCTTACACGCACTCCTATTTTTTTATTCATTATTAAACCTACTCCTGCATTACCCCTTTTTGATTTTGTATTTATAACCCTGTATTCACCTGACCAAAAGTCTTGTTCCTCCTGCCACCGAACTTCACTAATTCCCACTATATCTAACTTTAACCTATCCATTTCCCTTTTTAAATTTTCTAAACTATCTGCCCGATTAAGGGATCTGACATTCCACGCTCCGACCTGTAAAACGCGTTTTCTTTCTCCTGATAACGACGTCCTCCTGAGTAGTCCCCGCCCAGAAATCCGAATGGGGGACTATTTTACCTCCGGAATATTTTACCCAAGAGGACGCCATCAACATTTAACCATACAGCAAAGCTGCATGTCCTCGGGAAAAGTTACGGCTGTAGTTTCCCCTTGCTTTCAGCCGTTCGCAATACCAGCACAGCAAGGCCGTTTTGGTTAGTGTTACAAGGCCAGATCAGTCAATCATCCAAACTGTTGCCCCTGCGACTAGTGAAAAGGCTGCTGCCCCCCTTCAGGAACCACACGTTTGCCTGGCCTCTCAACAGATACCCCTCCGTTGTGGTTGCACCTATGGTACGGCCATCTGTATCGCTGAGGCACGCAAGCCTCCCCACCAACGGCAAGATCCATGGTTTATGGGGGGATTAATTTTATATAAAATTAATAATTAATTTTATATTCATTTTATTTTAATCCTTACCCCATGTGATACACATTTTAGAAACGCAGGATGTAGCGAAAAGAATCACCCGATTTTTTTAAAAAACAAAATCATAACTAATATGTTATTTGAGATATGTACGTAAACAACGTACTGTTGGAAAGAGCAATCTCTCGAGTTTTACGTGGTTTCCGCTAGGTAGCAGCAGTGCCCACCCACTTCAGTTCTAATAAAAAAGCGTGATGATTGGGTGTTGTGTGCTGTCCTTAGGTTCGTTAGGTTTAAGTAGTTCTAAGTTCTAGGGGACTGATGACCATAGATGTTAAGTCCCATAGTGCTCAGAGCCATTTGAACCATTCTAATAAAAAAGGTGTCGGGACAACAGAAGCGTTTTGTTCTCTACATTTTACGCAGTGCGGGTCAATAATAACTGTTCAGCGCGACATTCGTACTGGGTATGGTGTGCACAGAGCACTAGGCGATGGCCGGAACAGTTCCGAGAAACAGGTTCTTTGTGTAAAGGCAAATCGCCGGACCGTACCCAAGTGTCTGTCACAGGAGTCGAACGCGTCCGCCATAGTTTGACAAGGAGTCCGCAGAAATCCGTTCGCCGTGCAGCTCAGCAGATCAAGATGTCTCCGATGTCCGTCTGGCGTGTGTTCCGACGACGTTTACACATGAAACCACACAAAATTCTGCTACTGCAAGCTCTTCGTGAAGGTGACAAACAACAAGATGTGGAGTTCCGTAATGTAGTTCTTCACAAGATGGAGGATGACAATTTTCTCCTACGATTGGTGTTTAGTGACGAGGCAACATTCCATTTAAATGGCAAGGTGAACTGTCATAATGTGAGAATATGGGGTACAGAAAAACAACACGAAGCTGTACAGTATGAAAGGGGCTCTCCTGAATTTAATGTGTTTTGTGCAGTTTCACAGGATAGGTGTATGGTCTCTTTTGCCGCGAACACTGTTGCAGGAAGCACATATCTCGACGTGCTTGAGATCTTTCTTTTCGCACTGAACCAAATGATTTAGCCTTACATTACTGGTCTCCAAGGCCACCGGACCTCACTGTATGTAATTATTTCTTGTGGGGGTTCATAAAAGACTCCGTTTATGTACCTCCATTACCAACAACAATGAATGAACTGAAACATCACATAACAGCAGCTGTGGAAGCTGTAACTCAAAACAAGCTCGCTGCAGTGTGGGAGCAATTTGAATACCGCATTGACTTGCTGTGAATCTCAAGGGGGGGGGGGGGGGAGCATATTGAGCACCTATGAAAAAGTAGTGTGAAAAAAATGTTTTTGAGTTTCCCGTTCATCAAAAAACAAAATTAATTTTATATACACTCCTGGAAATTGAAATAAGAACACCGTGAATTCATTGTCCCAGGAAGGGGAAACTTTATTGACACATTCCTGGGGTCAGATACATCACATGATCACACTGACAGAACCACAGGCACATAGACACAGGCAACAGAGCATGCACAATGTCGGCACTAGTACAGTGTATATCCACCTTTCGCAGCAATGCAGGCTGCTATTCTCCCATGGAGACGATCGTAGAGATGCTGGATGTAGTCCTGTGGAACGGCTTGCCATGCCATTTCCACCTGGCGCCTCAGTTGGACCAGCGTTCGTGCTGGACGTGCAGACCGCGTGAGACGACGCTTCATCCAGTCCCAAACATGCTCAATGGGGGACAGATCCGGAGATCTTGCTGGCCAGGGTAGTTGACTTACACCTTCTAGAGCACGTTGGGTGGCACGGGATACATGCGGACGTGCATTGTCCTGTTGGAACAGCAAGTTCCCTTGCCGGTCTAGGAATGGTAGAACGATGGGTTCGATGACGGTTTGGATGTACCGTGCACTATTCAGTGACCCCTCGACGATCACCAGTGGTGAACGGCCAGTGTAGGAGATCGCTCCCCACACCATGATGCCGGGTGTTGGCCCTGTGTGCCTCGGTCGTATGCAGTCCTGATTGTGGCGCTCACCTGCACGGCGCCAAACACGCATACGACCATCATTGGCACCAAGGCAGAAGCGACTCTCATCGCTGAAGACGACACGTCTCCATTCGTCCCTCCATTCACGCCTGTCGCGACACCACTGGAGGAAGGCTGCACGATGTTGGGGCGTGAGCGGAAGAGGGCCTAACGGTGTGCGGGACCGTAGCCCAGCTTCATGGAGACGGTTGCGAATGGTCCTCGCCGATACCCCAGGAGCAACAGTGTCCCTAATTTGCTGGGAAGTGGCGGTGCGGTCCCCTACGGCACTGCGTAGGATCCTACGGTCTTGGCGTGCATCCGTGCGTCGCTGCGGTCCGGTCCCAGGTCGACGGGCACGTGAACCTTCCGCCGACCACTGGCGACAACATCGATGTACTGTGGAGACCTCACGCCCCACGTGTTGAGCAATTCGGCGGTACGTCCACCCGGCCTCCCGCATGCCCACTATACGCCCTCGCTCAAAGTCCGTCAACTGCACATACGGTTCACGTCCACGCTGTCGCGGCATGCTACCAGTGTTAAAGACTGCGATGGAGCTCCGTATGCCACGGCAAACTGGCTGACACTGACGGCGGCGGTGCACAAATGCTGCGCAGCTAGCGCCATTCGACGGCCAACACCGCGGTTCCTGGTGTGTCCGCTGTGCCGTGCGTGTGATCATTGCTTGTACAGCCCTCTCGCAGTGTCCGGAGCAAGTATGGTGGGTCTGACACACCGGTGTCAATGTGTTCTTTTTTCCATTTCCAGGAGTGTATTTATTAGTTTCAGACACATAGAAATTCCAAATCGGATGGTTCTTTTTGATACACTGTACAATTTTATCGCGCACATTACTACATATGATGCAATGAAAGTTTCCTCTTGTGTTTCCTACAAAAAATATCTGACATTTCCTCAATGTTCATCGTTGATGGATATGTATCGGTGCCAGTCCATTTAAACGATCTATCATCCTGTTAGGAAGCTATATCCGCAGACGACAAAACTTTTATGTTACAGCAAACCTGCACAACTGCCACTACAATATCTGGCAGCGCCGTTACTCTTTCATAGGCCTCTGACGAAGACTGTTTCATATTTTCGCCCATTTGCTGCCAGATTTGTAGCTCTCCCTTTAAAGCTACAAAATGAGGGAGATCGTCTTCGTATGGTTCAGCACTTTGCAAAACATGCTAGGTATTTCTGGTTCAAATGGTTCAAATGGCTCTGAGCACTATGGGACTCAACTGCTGAGGTCATTAGTCCCCTAGAACTTAGAACTAGTTAAACCTAACTAACCTAAGGACATCACATACATCCATGCCCGAGGCAGGATTCGAACCTGCGACCGGAGCGGTCTCGCGGTTCCAGACTGCAGCGCCAGAACCGCGCGGCCACTTCGGCCGGCTCGGTATTTCTGTTACTAAAGTTTCGCGGCAGCAGTTTTTGTTGATGTCCAATTCTTTGAAGCTGAGTTGTTCGGAGTCTTAGTGACATTTCATTTAAGAAATAATTGAGAAAAATATACAAATACTAACACACAGTATTACTCTTCTACAGAGTGTGTCTGAAAAGTGGGTCTGTTGGTCTCTTCAAAGCATAGCTGTTCATTGCTACGGGTTTTCGAAAGTTCTCCATCGATTAGTAACAGTGTCTAGTTATACACTACTGGCCATTAAAATTGCTACACCAAGAAGAAATGCAGATGATAAACCGGTATCCATTGGACAAATATATTATACTAGAACTGACATATGATTACATTTTCAAGCAATTTGGGTGCATAGATCCTGAGAAATCAGTACCCAGAACAACCACTTCTGGCCGTAATAACGGCCTTGATACGCCTGGGCATTGAGCCAAACAGAGTTTGGATGGCGTGTACAGGTACAGCTGCCCATGCTGCTTCAACAAGATACCACAGTTCATCAAGAGAAGTGACTGGCGTATTGTGACGAATCAGTTGCTAGGCCACCATTGACCAGAC
The DNA here is from genome assembly GCF_023898315.1 of Schistocerca nitens. Classification (NCBI taxonomy): domain Eukaryota; kingdom Metazoa; phylum Arthropoda; class Insecta; order Orthoptera; family Acrididae; genus Schistocerca; species Schistocerca nitens. The sequence continues at coordinate 343,132,142 of NC_064617.1, forward strand.
GTTTTCAATTGGTGAGAGATCTGGAGAATGTGCTGGCCAGGGCAGCAGTCACACATTTGCTGTACCCAGAAAGGCCCGTACAGGACCTGCAACATGCGGTCGTACATTATCCTGCAAAAATGTAGGGTTTCGCAGGGATCTAATGAAGGGTAGAGCCACGGGTCGTAACACATCTGAAATGTAACGTCCACTGTTCAAAGTACCGTCAATGCGAACAAGAGGTGACCAAGACGTGTAACCAATGGCACCCCATACCATCATGCCGGGTGATACGCCAGTATGGCGATGACGAATACACGCTTCCAATGTGTATTCACCGCGATGTCGCCACACACACGGATGCGACCATCATGATGCTGTAAACAGAACCTGGATTCATCCGAAAAGATGTTTTGCCATTCGTGCACCCAGGTTCGTCGTTGAGTACACCATCGCAGGCTCTCCTGTCTGTGATGCAGCGTCAAGGGTAACCGCAACCATGGTCTCCGAGCTGATAATCCATGCTGCTGCAAACATCGCCGAACTGTCCGTGCAGATTGTTGTTGTCTTGGAAACGTCCCCATCTGTTGACTCAGGGATCGAGACGTGGCTGCACGATCCGTTACAGCCATGCGGATAAGATGCCTGTCATCTCGACTGCTAGTCATACGAGGCCGTTGGGATCCAGCACGGCGTTCCGTATTACCCTCCTGAACCCACCGATTCCATATTAGGCTGACAGCCATTGGATCTCGAGCAACGCGAGCAGCAATGTCGCGATACGATAAACCGCAATCGTGATAGGCTACAATCCGACCTTTATCAAAGTCGGAAACGTGATGGTACGCATCTCTCCTCCTTACACGTGGCATCACAAGAACGTTTCACCAGCCAACGCCGGTCAACTGCTGTTTGTGTATGAGAAATCGGTTGGAAACTTTCCTCATGTCAGCACGTTGTAGGTGTCGCCACCAGTGCCAACCTTGTGTGCATGCTCTGAAAAGCTAATCATTTGCATATCACAGTATCTACTTCCTGTCGGTTAAATTTCGCGTCTGTAGCACGTCATCTTCGTGGTGTAGCAATTTTAATGACCAGTAGTGTATAATCGGTTAGCTTTTACCCGTGGCTTCGTTCGTATATCGGTAGTACTGTTACGATGAGTTACGACTAAGGACACATTTATCCAATTGAAAAACGACGTATGCCAATCTGGATTTTACTTTTGAGACACCACTCGTCAAATGCCGGCAGATGTTAGCATCAGCAATGCCCCATAGCCGCCGCTCCAGTGGCCGGCTTGGTTTGCCGTCACCGGCAGCCGGCTGTGACAGGGAAGCTGCCGGCATCCCACAGCAGCAGCCGTGTGCCGCTTAGCCGGTGTAGGGAAAGTGTGAAGTATCTCATACGATGTACCTCCCGATAACCGAATACCGGCACCGGTCACACGGTAGCCGGACAAGTGTGAAACGACCCCAAGCAGAAGATCACGGCTTCGAATCTCGATCCGACACACATCTTGACTCGTGGCCGCTGATTCCACATAAAGTCCCGACGCAGCTTCCTTTTCTTCGGCCCTCCATCTTCAGCTTACGTAGTATGTAACGACTTGACAGAAAATCCTAGGAAGTTCTGGTCTTACGTTAAATCAGTAAGTGAATCGAAACAGCATATCCAGACACTCTGGGATGATAATGGCATTGAAACAGAGGATGACACGCGTAAAGCTGAAATACTGAACACCTTTTTCCAAAGCTGTTTCACAGAGGAAGACCGCACTGCAGTTCCTTCTCCAAATCCTCGCACGAACGAAAAAATGTCTGACATCGAAATAAGTGTCCAAGGAATAGAAAAGCAACTGAAACCACTCAACAGAGGAAAGTCCACTGGACCTGACGGGATATCAATTCGATTCTACACAGAGTACGCGAAAGAACTTGCCCCCCTTCTAACAGCCGTGTACCGCAAGTCTCTAGAGGAACGGAAGGTTCAAAATGATTGGAAAAGAGCGCAGGTAGTCCCAGTTTTCAAGAAGGGTTGTCGAGCAGATGCGCAAAACTATAGGCCTATATCTCTGACATCGATCTGTTGTAGAATTTTAGAACATGTTTTTTGCTCGCGTATCATGTCCTTTCTGGAAACCCAGAATCTACTCTGTAGGAATCAACATGGATTCCGGAAACAGCGATCGTGTGAGACCCAACTCGCTTTATTTGTTCATGAGATTCAGAAAATATTAGATACAGGCTCCCAGGTAGATGCCATTTTCCTTGACTTCCGGAAGGCGTTCGATACAGTTCCGCACTGTCGCCTGATAAACAAAGAGCCTACGGAATATGAGACCAGCTGTGTGGCTGGATTGAAGAGTTTTTAACAAACAGAACACAGCCTGTTGTTCTCAATGGAGAGACGCCTACAGACGTTAAAGTAACCTCTGGCGTGCCACAGTGGAGTGTTATAGGACCACTGCTTCTCACAATATAGATAAATGACCTAGTAAATAGTGTCGGAAGTTCCATGCGGCTTTTCGCGAATGATGCTGTAGTATACAGAGAAGTTGCAGCATTAGAAAATTGCAGCGAAATGCAGGAAGATCTGCAGCGGATAGGCACTTGGTGCAGGGAGTGGCAACTGACCCTTAACGTAGACAAATGTATTGCGAATACATAGAAAGAAGGATCCTTTATTGTATGATTATATGATATATGATTACTTCTGTAAAATATCTGGGAGTATGCGTACGGAACGATTTGAAGTGGAATGATCATATAAAATTAATTTTTGGTAAGGCGGGTGACAGGTTGAGATTCATTGGGAGAGTCCTTAGAAAATGTAGTCCATCAACAAAGGAGGTGGCTTACAAAACACTCGTTCGACCTATACTTGAGTATTGCTCATCAGTGGGGGATCCGTACCAGGTCGGGTTGACAGAGGAGATAGAGAAGATCCAAAGAAGAGCGGCGCGTTTCGTCACAGGGTTATTTGGTAAGCGTGATAGCGTTACGGAGATGATAGCAAACTCAAGTGGCAGACTCTGCAAGAGAGGCGCTCTGGATCGCGGTGTATCTTGCTGTCCAGGTTTCGAGAGGGTGCGTTTCTGGATGAGATATCGAATATATTGCTTCCCCCTACTTATACCTCCAGAGGAAATCACGAATGTAAAATTAGAGAGATTCGAGCGCGCACCGAGGCTTTCCGGCAGTCGTTCTTCCCGCGAACTATACGCGACTGGAACAGGAAAGGGAGGTAATGACAGTGGCACGTAAAGTGCCCTCCGCCACACACAGTTGGGTGGCCTGTGGAGTATAAATGTAGATGAAGATGTAGTTGCTGTCCGAAGAACAGACATCACGCATTCTTGTTAGGCGTCATATTTTATTGTAATTTTTTCGTACATTCTGACAAAAATGAGACAAGAAGCAATTAAATGAAGGCATAACACAAGTCAGACTTACGTTCCGATAGTTCCAGACTTTCTGCATTTTTTAACTCACAATTACATGCTCCCTCAAGTAAAGACTGTGAGTATGCCGAGATTCTCTCACTCTGTCTCACTCTTTCTCTTTCTCTCTCGGACGATGGAGACAGTAGCATACACACGAAACAAGGCAGACTTGTTAGGTATGTCATAAAGGTCATATGCATACCATAATTTCAAGTCCTCTATTACATACAATATGTGATCAAAAGTAATCGGACACCCCCAAAAACATGCGTTTTTCATATTAGATGCATTGTGCTGCCACCTACTGCCAGGTACTCCATATCAGCGATCTCAGCAGTAATTAGACATCATGAGAGAGCAGAACGGGGCGCTCCGCGGAACTCACGGACTTCGAACGTGGTCAGGTAATTGGGTGTCACTTACATCATACGTCTGTACGCGAGATTTCCACACTCCTAAACATCCATAGGTGTTGCATTTGAAATGCAAAAACTGATTGATGCAGGGCGCTCTTTGCCCTTGGATGTGCTTTATTCGGAAACGGAACCTGATAGATTTTTGCAAAGGGTACGTTTAACTTTTCGTAATAATACGCGGTGTACGAACTTTTAAAATAATATTTTTTTCAATGTGTATGTGAAGGGAAAAGTGTCTTGCCATGCTTGAAATTTATATAAATAGAATTTTTGAAAACATTATCAGCGATCTTATATTAATATCATAATTATAAAACAGTCTTGATCGCAAATTACTTTTAATCAGAGTGACCGGTTGCAATTCTTAAGGTTCGTCTTCAGACTCCACAACGGCAAGTGGACTTCCGTGTAGCAGGCTGCGCCGATCCACGAGGCTGAACTTTAATTTTTATATAGATACCAGGCTAATCAAAGGGCACTGTATGTATTTTTCAGATTGGGCAAATATCGTCTGATGACGCAGTGCATTTATATGGTAGTTTAGTGGACTTCGCCCTACAGCACTATCACGTCCGCATTTTACAGCAAGATGCGGGCGAGTATTCGGGTGGAAGAAAATCATTGCCAGAAGATTGTAAGCTGTTTTGTTGTCACTGTTACCATCTTTATAGGCAACTAGTGATATTATTTAATGAACAAGGAAGAGTGAAAGAGATAGGACATACTAATTTCAAAACTTTCAATACTATTTTTTAAAATTAATTTCCTTTTTAAATTTTTGTTTTCTGTAAGATGTTCAGAATGAAAACAGAGTTGACAAACAGACTGTACAGCTCTACAATGACTAGGACTCTGCTGGCATCGCAGTGCGTACAGCGGCTGCTGCATTACACTCTAGCCGATCAAGTCTATGAAAGAATAAACACTGTTCATCTGAAATCATCGAAGGACGTAGATGAAGTTGGTAAGTTTCCAACCGTATCAGGCGATTGTATTGAAGTCAGTGACAGTGAACAGATTCATCCAGACAAGTGCAAACAGTTCTACCAGCCACATAGTTTATTTTTATTTTATTTCGTAAAATAGTTTTAATGTTTTCAAAGTGTGGGACATTGGCAACTTATTACTATCACTGTAGGCCGAGATGGTAATAGGTGGGCAGGGACTGCAAAATAAAAATATATGATATTTGCAGTGGTAGTACGATATTTTTGTAATGGAGTGTATGATCCATTTGTAGTGACTTCCGAACAACACTGAAGCAAGGTCACATTCATTCCGTTTCCCAACCGCCCGGGTAGGTAACGGTAAGCGGCAACTTTGCTTTCACGCCGTGCTCGCTACTGACCACAAGATTCTACATGCACACAACCGCTCTTCTGTATTACTCTTCATTTAATCCGTACCATGTTGGACGGTCACAGTAGTTGTAGCTTATTACAGCCACGAAAGAGACCTCCAAAACGAAACCACGCTTTCTGTAATATGTTTATCCTGGGCTGAGAAAAAGCTACTTTAGAAAAATCATGAGAACATTTATTTGGATCAGTGAAAAATTCTGTAACTTGAGATTGCCACTACCAATACATGTGCCTATGGTCTATTAAAATTTCATTAACATCTGACAAATACATTTAAAGCTACAGTTTTAAAGTGGACAGTTCCTAGCCAAGTCACCCATAACCGGACAGTTCTTCCTGCAATCTAAAATAATTTTTTTTATTGATCTTTGAAATCAAACTGCTACTTACAGCCGAACTCAGAATAAAACAAGAAAAATGTTGGTATGACACACTTTGCGATAAACCAATTGGTACGTTTGTACTTAAAGCCTAAAATCGAATCTCCAAAGTAAAAAGTCTGATAGTAGAGCCAGTTGTTTCAAAGGACACAAACTGCAGAAAAGCAGTTCCTATGAAGCAAAGACTTGCTGTTACTCTTCGATTTTTGGCAACAGGAGATTCCTATCAAGGCCTTCATATTTGTTCTAAACCTCAAAGCCAGCCATATTATCAATTAATAGTTGTGCAGTTTGTGAAGTAGATCAGAGCATAAACCTTATAAACTGATACCCTCTGCCGTGTATTTCACAGTGATTTGTAAGGTATAGATGCATTTCTATTTTTTCCTTATTACGATTTGCTCAAAATTTCATCTGCTTAATCATTTTCCTTAAACCGCTTTTCAAATTAGCCATGTAGTAGTAAACGGATGAACTAGAATACCTCGCCTTAATAAAAGTCTGTTTTGAACGGTTTACGAAATTCTTGCAATGTTGATAAGGAACTGTAAAGAGACTTCTCCTTTCAGCAGCTGGTGATTGAATTCAAATAGACCGTTATTATTGGAATTAAGGACATCTAGTCCCTTGACGTTGATCCATATGCAGAATGTCTTAAGTGAAAAAAAAAGATAAAGTGCTCATTGTGGCACTCAACAATCGGTAATTAAAGATCTGTGAAACAGCTAACGCCTCAGACACATGAGAAGAAAGGGAGAAGACTTAACTAGAAAAAGCTTTGGTAAAAAATTACTGAACTTATTGAATGCAGACCTAAGCTAATACGAAAAAGAAGTTCAGGGAAATTTTAACCATTATAAAAATTATCCATGTAATTGTGTGGCAGGTGGCTGCTGTGGATGCGATGTTGGGCGACCACCTCACGTAAGGGACGAATCTGTAATGGAAGAAGTAGGTGGATGCCAGGGCAATCAAGCCTTCTACATCTGACGGACAGATTGTGATCAGTTTTTTCCATCGTACGAAAGGATTTTCCTATTCGTCAGCTTCAAAAGATTAAAACAAGGGTTCTAGGTCAAGTAAACTGGATCGACTATGTGAAAAAAAAAACCGTGAGAACTGAGCAAATAACCTTTATTTTACTTTTATAAGCATTAGAGGCTGAGGTTCAACAGTGTATGTACTCACGAACACATGTGTCAGTTTGAGATGTTTCGGGGTGTGGGAACCTCGGTGACTACAGAGCGGTTGTTATTGTGAAGGCAGCGCAGGTGATTTTCAAGAGGTTATAAAGTCAGCGGCAGCCACCGCCCCTCCACCCAGTGGTGGAAGAGCGCCCTGCGAGCGCAACTGGGTACACTGCGCGAGACGACTACGATTTCTCACAGAGGTATGTCAAGTGCTATACCACTCTTATTTTTATTTATTTTGTACTAATGGAACGGAACACTTTCTTGCCTTAGTTCACAAAACTTCATTATTTTTGTACCACCTAGGTTTCGGATTGTATGCTTATTTTTCAGTAAGCAATTGATTCCAAAGATGGCAACCAAGGAAAGATAAACACTTCTCAACTTCGCAATTTAAGAGTTCTCGATTGAAGCTATAAAAGTTATCTCTGTTGGCCTTTTTTACACAGTTACATTTGTACTGTACACTGCTATGACGTTCATTAGGACAGCACTTCTCTAACTATGGATCTACATACACTGGAGTGCGATTATCTATATATGAATGAAGGAACAAACATTCATCTGCTTTTTATAATCTGTAGCATTATGTAAAAAGAGTGAATAATTGATTCCAGTCCGCCAGTTCAGTAGTAAATGTGGAGATACACATTGGATGAGCAGACTCAGTTCAATTATTCATCCCTTTTAGATAGTACTGCAGTTTCTACGTAGGAAGGGAACCTTGGTGCCTTGTTTCATAAATATGTAATCACACAAATGCCCATTCATTTGTACACAACTCTACCCCAGTTTCAGTTAATTCATAGTTAAGAGTTAACGCTATTCTAATGACTGTCAGAAGATTGTACAGTACAGATGTAGCCGTGTCAAAATAGTCGACAGAGATAACATTTACAGTTTTAGTCGAGAATTGATAGGCTGAGATACCATGGAGGTTTTTTACCTCCATGTAAGATACTGAAATGTGTCTATCTTTGGTTGGCTTCTTTGGAATCAGTTGTGTACTAGAAATGGGATTGCAACCCGATACCTTGATCGTACACAAAAATAAAGTTTTTGAAACAAACAAAAAAAGTGTATAGTTCAGTTGATACAATTTACATTGAATACCATTTATAGCGACATGGAATTTGAAGACGTAGAGACGTAGTAGCTCTAACAACGCAATCTAACGGTCCCGTCAAATCCTATATAATTTTTTTTTAAATCGCCTAGTACGGCATAGTTTTTTGCGATTTACTGTATAAAACTAACTATTTTTTAATATATATGCGGAGAAATACATCGGCTGTAAAGTCCAACGCTCATTTTTGTTTGTAATGTATTGGCGATTATTAACAACAATGTAACGCTTATTTTCTGGCTTATTTTCTGCGTGAAAACGAATGCATTGTCAAATGAAAAACGCGTACGCACATCTTAAATGTAATAAACAAAGATAACTCATTGCCTTAAGTGGGGCAGTATATTGTAGTATGCGTTAGTGTACTGCACTTTGGAGTAAAAACTGGTTAAAAAACTAAACAATACTTCCCTTGCTGTGATTATAGAAAACTAGAAAATTAAATTCTAGTCTGCATTATTTTTTCTAAGTACTAAAATGAATTGTTAGTGTATTCGTTGTTGATGTTGGGTGGTTATGTGTGTTAAATATTTTCAGTGAGTTAGGCACCGTTAATGACATTTGTACAGCATTTTAAAGAGAAACACAGCAGGTCGTTGTGTAATTTATGTGTAGAGGATTGTCTTTTCATTTTGCTACTTTTGATTAATTATTGTAATAGAGTAATTGCAGTGAAGTTGCGTGATTCATCACTGTTATACTAAATAGCATTTACAGTAAGTTTTAAACGTACTCAGTATCTTATTTCATTCATTATTCAAGAATGTGCTCAACATTATTGAACAATTTACTTTGTTGCTACATCTTTGTTCACAAAAATGCCGAAGGATGGAAAGAGAAAGTATCACTTTTCGGATGATTACACTAAAGAGTGATCTTTTGTCAAGAAATGACGTACGGATCAGAAAGCGTTGTGTGAGATTTTTTGCTCTTTCACCTCAGTAACACTCGGAGGTATTTCGACGGAGTGTCATACAAACAGATTCACGATAGCATCAACATGAAAGTCTATTTCTACACACATGATTAAACAAGATACCCAGGAAGAATTGCCCGTTGCTGCTGCAGAACTAAAAATAGCTTATAAAGTTGTGAAGCATTATTAATCCTTCAGTTCTCTTGCAGAACTGTAAAACTGAATACCGCAATGTATCTTGTCTCCCAAGTAGTCGCAAAGCAGTCTACAGGCAGTACCGAAGCTTCAGGTATTGTTAAAAACATTCTCGCACGCCACCGCTTGTCTGAATGCATAAAACAGTTGCAAGAGTTGTATTTGCGGCATAGGCACCAACGCATGAAAGTAAAGCAGACGGAATCCATCAGAAGCTGTTGAAGTTTGGTTTTCTAAATAAAAAAAACATCGGGGACAATTGCAAAGTTTTGTCTTGACAACTGAAAAATTCCATTAGATAAATTCATCGCATTTTGTGGAGACAGAGCTAATACCAACTTCGAAAGGCTTCATCGACTGTCAGCAAATTAAAGAAGAACTAACAAAAATGTTGAAAGAATTGGATGCCCTGCCCATATTCTTCTCAGTACGATATAAAGAGCTGCTGGAGTCTTAACGGTCGACGTTGAAATAATCGTCATAAAAATATTTAATCATTTTTCTATATACACGGAGAAGCTGGAAGAGTTCTGCTTATACGCTGATTTCAACCATCAGACTCTTCTGGGATGGCTGTCGTTAATGCCCGTAGTTGAAAGAATTCTTAAGCACTGGATTCCCCTGGAACAATTTTTGGCCCTGAAGACAGGCCACCTAAAATAATTTCAGATTTTCAGTAGTCCAATCAGTGAGATGTACTTCATGTTTTGCTCTGTTCGAAAGAAAATATATAAAAAGCATAGAGAAGAATGAAGTCTCAATAACTGAAATAAGAAATATATTGAAACTTCCTGGCAGATTAAAACTATGTGCCGGACCGAGATCCGAACTCGAGACCTTTGCCTTTCGCGGGCAAGTGCTCTACCAACTTTTTTTTTTTCTCATTTTGTTCGTTTTCGTTCGTTGTATGTGTTCGGGGCGGACGTCGTAAGACATCAGTTTAAGTTCGTTTTTGATCGATTAACTCAGTTTTTTCATTACAGAGGACTGCTAACCCTCTGACCGAACACGCTGAGCTACCGTGCCGGCACCAACTGAGCTACCCAAGCACGACTCACGCCCCGTCCTCACAGATTTACTTCTGCCAGTACCTGGTCTCCTACCTTCCAAATTTTACAGAAGCTCTCCTGCGAACCTTGCAGAACTAGCACTCCTGAAAGAAAGGATATTGCGGAGACATGGCTTAGCCACAGCCTGGGGCAAAGGTCCCGAGTTCGAGTCTCGGTCCGGCACACAGTTTTAATCTGCCAGGAAGTTTCATATCAGCGCACACTCCGCTGTAGAGTGAAAATTTCATGCAAGAAATATATTAATCGACACTTAAAGGTGTCTGAATGAAAGGCCAAGATGAATTTGAACAAATTAAAGAATGAGAACTTTAACCAAGAAATAATTTGATCTCGAAATCTGAGGAAGAGACAGTGGCTCTCTAACCAATAACATTTGATTACTTAGAGAAATGGTCTATTACTTTTGATAAATATCAAGTATTTGACCGGATGATGCCATCTGAAACACCAGATTGGGTGTGATGCTATCTGAAACTCCAAACTGGGTGATGATTGAAAACACTACTATGCACCTGACAAGAAATGGTGTGAAGATTTCAGGCGATAATTGTTTTCAGGAATATATGTATCTGAAGAGCTTTTTAGAAAGAAAGCGTGACTTGGAAGTCTAAACTCTCCATGGAAGAAAGGTGGATTTAATTTCTTAAGGAAGCAGAAAATCATGAACGTAAATGTCAACTGCTAAAATTCTGCGAGTATTTGTTTTCTATTTCCGCACACAACACCACTGTCGAAAGAGTACTTTTGCTTATGTTGGCTCAGTGGACGGATGAAAGAAATCGACTGCTGTCATGGACTGTGGAATCCTACCTTACCGTGCCAGTTTAACTGCAAACTAACTTGCAGTGAGTTTATAAATACGTAAAAGGAAAAAAGACTGGCTGAAAAAGCTGAAATGTTCCGAAAAATATGATATACCAACTACTTCTGTCGCAACAAGTTCCTTGTAATTGTGTTCTAAATAAAAATAATTATATTAAATAAAATTTGTAGTTCATTTCTACACCCCCATTCCAGAGTGTCCCGACGAGGTCCCAGCTAGATATGGCAACGCTGACAATAGTTGTACTGTACTTCTGCTAATTTTTGAAGTGTTAACACCATGGCAGCGTAAATACAAGTATACGAAATTTTTATCGAAAAACAGCAAAAACCCAGTACGCGCCAGTATCGGCTATTACGACCCCAAATCGTCAGTCCCTTCGATGTAGTTATAACCGGTTTCGACTGTATAGTGTTTCACCAAAAGCTCGCAATTGGAACAACTTAAATATATTTATTTATTTAGAACTTAGGCAACACTGACCATACAGACAGCCATAGTTACAGGTGGTAGAGAATTAACATAAAAGTTTGAGTTAATGTATACTGACAGAATGAGCTTAGCATTTTGGATAGTGAAATATACTAAGGAGATTATTACATTACGCATAAGTCTACAGTCTTGCTCGAAAATCCTGTCCCTCCCCTTCCCATGGCCTCCTGTTTGATCATGGTGTGTATTTAGTTATTTATTTTACTTCGAACATGTCATAGCAGATGTGTGACAAACGTTGATACTTTGTGTTCCAGATTGTTTAGTGATCCAAAACATTAGTATGAGCGCTATCATTGTCGCGTCACAAAACGATGAGGCGTCAGGTCCTGCGTCAAATTTTCTGAAGCAAAGGCAATTTGATGTCCTGGTATACCTCCCTAACAGCTTGCTTCAACTCGTTAATTGCCTGGTATCGTTCTTTCACAACAAGCTGCTTAATTATTCCCCACGGGGAATTGGTGCATGAGGTCAGATCTGGACTCCTATGAGGCCACTCGATCGGTGCTGGCAGATGCATTGATCCTGTTCCTGCCCATCTTTGGGGTAACACTGCATCCAATTCTCGAACACGGAAAGCGTAGAGGGCAGGAACTCCATTTTGTTGAAGCCAATTCTCACCAAGATTGTTCAGTCTCTTGAGCTCTGGAATAAACCATTCACGCGACGTCTGCAAGCAAGAATGTTGATACATTGCACCGTCAAAGAAATACGGCCCATAAGGCACCTACTGAACATCATAACACGTGCGGGATTATTTCTAACTCTTCAGAATATCATGAGTTTTCCTGTTCCGAAAATATCGATAAATGCCCATTCGTCTGGGCAAGGACGTGGACAGGTTTTTGTTAAGGGGAGGTCCGATTTGCTAAAGAGGACCTTAAAAATGTTCATGTTTTTCATTTATTCTGGAAACACATTTATCTATTTTTTCAGTTTTATGCACATAATTTGCTTTAGTATTTGGTCTATAAATTTAAGCAAGAAAAGCTTTTCTTAAAAAAGTGTAACACACAATATACGTAACTGACAAATACTCAAATTCACAGCTAAATATTTCTTTATTTGGCAATACAATAACTTCATCCCATTGCCAAACGAAATAACGTTCTAATATAATGCATAGCCTCTTTTCTAAAAAAAATAAAAAATAAAAATAAATCCTCTGTCTTCTAATATAAGGTGCACTACCACACAGCACAGGAAACTTAACATTGGGATGGATGACTCATAAGGTTAAACAGATTCAAATCATTTTTAACAATAGCAATCTTTCTTCTACAACAGTCTTGTATTTAAAATTATGACGAAGTCAGAATTCCTTCAGCACAGCAAAGCAACCCAGGTTCCTCAATTCAGTCTCATATTTTATTAAATAATCTTTCAGTTCATTAAAATTCTTCAATCTCCTTATGTTATCAAGAACAATTTCAAAAATTATTATTTCAACAGTCAAATTGAAACTATAGCAACCAGATTTGTATATTAAAGAAAACACAATAAACAAATGGGATCTCAACATTGATTCACTCATTGATTTCAATTAGACTTCTAATGTATGTGACTTCACAAATCAGTCTGTATGTATCCATGGTAATATGGTTATACAACCTTGATGCTAATGAAGCCTTCTGCGATGTATCCGGCTGGTGTGGCTGTGCGGTTAAAGGCGCTTCAGTCTGGAACCGCGTGACCGCTACGGTCGCAGGTTCGAATCCTGCCTCGGGCATGGATGTGTGTGATGTCCTTAGGTTAGTTAGGTTTAATTAGTTCTAAGTTCTAGGCGACTGATGACCTCAGAAGTTAAGTCGCATAGTGCTCAGAGCCATTTGAACCATTCTGCGATGTACAGCATACGTTCTCTCTGTGTAACTCTTATTTACAAATATGATAGACCTGTGGTGGATGGATTCGCTGTTCCAGGGATATTACAAATAAGACATTTCAGTAGAACATCGTTCTTGTAGTAAATCTTGAAGACATGATGTATCAGTACATCCTTGTAAGAAATTGTTTGGCTCGCCTTTGATGCACCTCTTATGATTTAAACATCTTTAAGGGAATTGGTATCTTTCAGGAAAGAAAAGAATAAGGAAGGAATTGACTGTGGCTTGTAGTATGAGACCAATCCTGGCACTTGCCTAACTTGAAACTGGGAAACCATCATCCAAGATCTCTTCTGTTCCTGGATCTGTGAGAATAGGAGCGTCAGTGACAGTATTTCGCATACCTTTAATCTGGCCAACCACAGTTTGTACAGAGTTTCAGGGAGAGCATAAGGGAACAGTTGCCAGGAATGGGGGTAAAAATACAGTAGAAGAAGAATGGGTAGCTCTGAGGGATGAAGTAGTGAATGTAGCAGAGGATCAAGTAGGAAAAAAGACGAGGGCTAGTAGAAATCCTTGGGTAACAGGATAAATATTGAATTTAATTGATGAAAGGAGAAAATATAAAAATGCAGTAAATGAAGCAGGCAAAAAGGAATACAAACGTCTCAAAAATGAGATCGACAGGAAGTGCAAAATGGCTAAGCACGGTTGGCTAGAGGACAAATTTAAGGATGTAGAGGCCTATCTCACTAGGGGTAAGATAGATACTGCCTACAGGAAAATTAAAGAGACCTTTGGAGAAAAGAGAACCAAGTTCTAAGCAAAGAAGGGAAAGCAGAAAGATGGAAGGAGTATATAGAGGGTCTATACAAGGGCGAAGTACTTGAGGACAATATTCTGGGAATGGAAGAGAATGTAGATGAAGACGAAATGGGTGATACAATACTGCGTGAAGAGTTTGACAGAGCAGTGAAAGACCTGAGTCGAAACAAGGCCCCGGGAGTAGAAAACATTTCATTAGAACTACTGACGGCCTTGGGAAAACCAGTCCTGACAAAACTCTACCATCTGGAGAGCAAGATGTATGAGACACGCGAAATTCCCTCAGACTTCAAGAAGAATATAATAATTCCAATCCCAAAGAAAGCAAGTGTTGACAGATGTGAAAATTAACGAACAGTCAGTTTAATAAGTCACAGATGCAAAGTACTAATGAGAATTCTTTACAGACGAATGGAAAAACTAGTAGAAGCCTACCTCGGGGAAGATCAGTTTGGACTCCGTAGAAATGTTGGAACATGTGAGGCAATACGGACCCTACGACTTATCTTAGAAAATAGATTAAGGTAAGGCAAACCTACGTTTCTAGCATTTGTAGGCTTAGAGAAAGCTTTTGACAATGTTGACTGGACTCCTCTCTTTCAAATTCTAAACGTGGCAGAGGTAAAATACAGGGAGCTAAAGGCTATTTACAATTTTCACAGAAACCAGATGGCTGTTCTAAGAGTCGAGGGGCAGGAAAGGGAAGCAGCGGTTGGGAGGGAGTGAGACAGGGTTGTAGCCTGTCCCCGACGTTATTCAATCTGTATATTGGGCAAGCAGTAAAGGAAACAAAAGAAAAATTCGGAGTAGGTATTAAAATCCATGGAGAGGAAATAAAAACTTTGAGGTTCGCCGATGACATTGTAATTCTGTCAGAGACAGCAAAGGACTTAGAAAAGCAGTTGAACGGAATGGAAAGCAAAACAAGGATAATGGTATGTAGTTGAATTAAGTCGGGTGATGCTGAGGGAATTAGATTAGGAAATGAGACACTTAAAGTAGTAAAGGAGTTTTGCTATTTGGGGAGCAAAATAACTGATGATGGTCGAAGTAGAGAGGATATAAAATGTAGACGCAATCGCAAGGAAAGCGTTTCTGAAGAAGAGAAATTTGTTAACATCGAGTATAGATTTAAGTGTCAGGAAGTCGTTTCTGAAAGTATTTGTATGGAGTGTAGCAATGTATGGAAGTGAAACATCGACAATAAATAGTTTGGACAAGAAGAGAATAGAAGCTTTCGAAATGTGGTGCTACAGAAGAATGCTGAAGGTTAGATGGGTAGATCACATAACTAATGAGGAGGTATTGAATAGAATTGGGGAGAAGAGGAGTTAATGGCACAACTTGACGAGAAGAAGTGACCGGTTGGTAGGACATGTTCTGAGGCATCAAGAGATCACAAATTTAGCATTGGAGGGCAGCGTGGAGTGTAAAAATCGTAGAGGCAGACCAAGAGATGAATACATTAAGCAGATTCAGAAAGATGTAGGTTGCAGTAAGTACTGGGAGATGAAGAAGCTTGCACAGGATAGAGTAGCATGGGGAGCTGCATCAAACCAGTCTCAGGACTGAAGATCGCAACAACAACAACGGGTAGGATTACGAAATTACGGTATTAGTGTTCTATTCATAATCCATTAAGCGAAAAATACAATTTTCCTGTTCTCTGTTAAACAGATTGCGAAAGAGAAAACAAAAAGACACATTGTTGTTTGCATAATACAATATGGGAGAAGCAATTTGTGTAATCTGATAGAATTACATTTCCTGGAGATATATGAGTCTCAGCTTTATCTTCAATATGGAAGAAGCTGAAGCAGGAGACCCGTCTTCAAGTCCCGGACGTGTATTTATGTAACGGCAACCCATGGTAAAAAAATAGTGCCCCGATATCGTAGTTAAAACTGACTGCGAGAAAGAAAACGAAACTGCATACTTTTACAGTGCAACACAGCGTTTTTTTTCTCACAGTCTGTTTAACATAAAACCTGTACAGTGTTATTTCAAAAAATATATAGTCATTGCCCGCCTGAGTGTCTATTAAAGTATTGTGTAAAAATTTGAAGAAAATCGGTCAAGAACTCTTTGAGATATTTCTGAACAACATTTCGCCTTTATATATTACTAGCTTTAGCTTAGCACCCGCTAGTTTGCTTGCGTTGACTGTCTGGTCTGCACAGATTTTATTTGTATTTTCCCCCTTAATCGAATTTTTGTTCTTCTCAAATTACGTCTTCTAAACTTTGCATAGTAATTAAAGCCGTAGAAGCGTGGTCTTTTCTGAATGTACCTCTGACCAAAAAGCGATTCTGGCAGCTAGAGTCGGAGATCTTTGTTAACCTTGCCTTTTGAGTGCGTGTGTTGGTATTTCCACAGAAATCGTAATCCGCTAACATATATTTCTTTAGATATCAAATACAAATTTTCAGAGATGTAACTTTAAAAATGTTTTAATATAACGAAATACATTCATAAAAATTTTCGCCCCCTTTGTTATCCCCTTTGGAATTCAATTAAAAAAAAGTATGTTTTTATATCTAACTGAGAAGCCAAATACCAGTTTTTATAGATGTTTAAAAAAGCTTTAGTTATTCTGTAACAATGATTTCGTTTCAAGAAAAGCTTTCATCAACTATTTTACCCTCACAGAGATTAAATTTCCAAAAATGTTGAAACATGTACTTATTTTTTTCTGACTGAGAAAAAACCAAATGACAATTTTCGTAGTTCTAGCTTCAAAATTTACTATATATATATATATATATATATATATATATATATATATATATATTCGTAGTTCTAGCTTCAAAATTAAAACCAAATGACAATTTTCGTAGTTCTAGCTTCAAAATTTACTATATATATATATATATATATATATATATATATAGCTTCAAAATTTACTATATATATATATATATATATATATATATAGTAAATTTTGAAGCTAGAACTACGAAATATATATAGCTTCAAAATTTACTATATATATATATATATATATATATATATATATATATATATATATATATAGTAAATTTTGAAGCTAGAACTACGAAAATTGTCATTTGGTTTTAATTTTGAAGCTAGAACTACGAATATATATATATATATATATATATATATATATATATATATATATAGTAAATTTTGAAGCTAGAACTACGAAAATTGTCATTTGGTTTTTTCTCAGTCAGAAAAAAATAAGTATATGTTTCAACATTTTTGGAAATTTAATCTCTGTGAGGGTAAAATAGTTGATGAAAGCTTTTCTTGAAACTATAGCTTCAAAATTTACTATATATATATATATATATATATATATATATATATATATAGTAAATTTTGAAGCTAGAACTACGAAATATATATAGCTTCAAAATTTACTATATATATATATATATATATATATATATATATATATATATATATATATAGTAAATTTTGAAGCTAGAACTACGAAAATTGTCATAGTAAATTTTGAAGCTAGAACTACGAAAATTGTCATTTGGTTTTTTCTCCGTCAGAAAAAAATAAGTACATGTTTCAGCATTTTTGGAAATTTAATCTCTGTGAGGGTAAAATACACTCCTGGAAATGGAAAAAAGAACACATTGACACCGGTGTGTCAGACCCACCATACTTGCTCCGGACACTGCGAGAGGGCTGTACAAGCAATGATCACACGCACGGCACAGCGGACACACCAGGAACCGCGGTGTTGGCCGTCGAATGGCGCTAGCTGCGCAGCATTTGTGCACCGCCGCCGTCAGTGTCAGCCAGTTTGCCGTGGCATACGGAGCTCCATCGCAGTCTTTTAACACTGGTAGCATGCCGCGACAGCGCGGACGTGAACCGTATGGGCAGTTGACGGACTTTGAGCGAGGGCGTATAGTGGGCATGCGGGAGGCCGGGTGAACGTACCGCCGAATTGCTCAACACGTGGGGCGTGAGGTCTCCACAGTACATCGATGTTGTCGCCAGTGGTCGGCGGAAGGTGCACGTGCCCGTCGACCTGGGACCGGACCGCAGCGACGCACGGATGCACGCCAAGACCGTAGGATCCTACGCAGTGCCGTAGGGGACCGCACCGCCACTTCCCAGCAAATTAGAGACACTGTTGCTCCTGGGGTATCGGCGAGGACCATTCGCAACCGTCTCCATGAAGCTGGGCTACGGTCCCGCACACCGTTAGGCCGTCTTCCGCTCACGCCCCAACATCGTGCAGACCGCCTCCAGTGGTGTCGCGACAGGCGTGAATGGAGGGACGAATGGAGACGTGTCGTCTTCAGCGATGAGAGTCGCTTCTGCCTTGGTGCCAATGATGGTCGTATGCGTGTTTGGCGCCGTGCAGGTGAGCGCCACAATCAGGACTGCATACGACCGAGGCACACAGGGCCAACACCCGGCATCATGGTGTGGGGAGCGATCTCCTACACTGGCCGTACACCACTGGTGATCGTCGAGGGGACACTGAATAGTGCACGGTACATCCAAACCGTCATTGAACCCATCGTTCTACCATTCCTAGACCGGCAAGGGAACTTGCTGTTCCATCAGGACAATGCACGTCCGCATGTATCCTGTGCCACCCAACGTGCTCTAGAAGGTGTAAGTCAACTACCCTGGCTAGCAAGATCTCCGGATCTGTCCCCCATTGAGCATGTTTGGGACTGGATGAAGCGTCGTCTCACGCGGTCTGCACGTCCAGCACGAACGCTGGTCCAACTGAGGCGCCAGGTGGAAATGGCATGGCAAGCCATTCCACAGGACTACATCCAGCATCTCTACGATCGTCTCCATGGGAGAATAGCAGCCTGCATTGCTGCGAAAGGTGGATATACACTGTACTAGTGCCGACATTGTGCATGCTCTGTTGCCTGTGTCTATGTGCCTGTGGTTCTGTCAGTGTGATCATGTGATGTATCTGACCCCAGGAATGTGTCAATAAAGTTTCCCCTTCCTGGGACAATGCATTCACGGTGTTCTTATTTCAATTTCCAGGAGTGTAGTTGATGAAAGCTTTTCTTGAAACGAAATCATTGTTACAGAATAACTAAAGCTTTTTTAAACATCTATAAAAACTGGTAGTAAATTTTGAAGCTAGAACTACGAAAATTGTCATTTGGTTTTATATATATATATATATATATATATATATATATATATATATATATATATCCGAACGTCTATTCGAGCGGAGTGAATAATTTGAAATAAATTCGTCAAGAACTTTCGAAACTTTTGCCAACAACTTTTCTGAACGTTTATTAGAGGGTCGTTTAAAAATTTTAAGTAAAGTGGTTAAGAATTTTTCGAGATTAAGGGTAACAACGACTTTTCTTTGTATAGTAGTACAGATAAATTGCTCTAGTTCGTAACTGGAGTCTTTCTTGTTTCTCAAATAGTGTGGCAAGTATTATTACCCTGGAGGTGTATTAAAGAAGGTGCTCGTCTGCTTAGCTGGGTGATAAAGTGCTTGCTTCCCATGCGCTGGGTTCGGCTTCGATTCCCGGCCGAGTCGGAGATTTTCTCCTCTCGTGGACTGGGTGTTTTGTTGTCCTCATCAGCATTTCATCCTCATGACCGACCGCAAGTCGCCTAATGTGGGGCCGGATGACACAAGACTTGTTCTTGGCGGCCGCACCCGAATGGGACATCACGGCCAACAATCGCATACGATCGTCTCATTTTCTTTTTTTTGTGTTAAAGAAGATGTCATATGGATCCCGAAGGAAAAGTAATTTCGTATTCTGGAGAATTGTTGGTAACAGATTTCTCCTTCTCGTAGTTTCTTACTGCAAAGAAGTTCGGTTTCTACTTTTTCTGTGACGAACTTGTTACCCCCCCCCCCCCGCCCCCCCCCCCCCAACATTTAGTCGCTGCCTTCATGGAATTATGGTTAGATTTCGATAAATGACTCAAGAGAAATGTATCTGACATGTCTTCCAGTTTTTTGTAGAATTTCAGAAGATTTCATTAACAGTGAATTGGCGAGAGTTTATTTCACAGCTCCAGTGTTTATGCAGATCACTCTATAACGGAGAACGTTCAGTTTCTGCAAAGTAGATATCGGTGCGTTGCCGAATGAGGTGCTCCAATAGTCGAAGACAGAGAGGATCAAAAACTTGAACACAGTCAAAAGTATGTGTAATACACTGGCGGAAAAAAATCGCAACACCAAGAAGAAGTTGTGTGACATAAACGAAGGTTGGGAGGCGTTTTTCTATGTCTGGATGATGATGTCTGTTCCAGTTCCGAGCCCGTCGCATAGAGTGGCGCTAGCAACGCCACTGTGGCGATGCAAATCAGGTTTGCTTTAAATACACGCTGTAACGGTCGTGAGCGTTAGTTACCTTCGAGATTGGACGCGGTGAATTGATGTTAGTCAAGAATGCCTTTAAGGCGACAAGGACGCCATTATTAACACCTCACTGAGTTTGAACGAGGCCGTGTAATAGTGCTACGAGAAACTCTGTAATAGGGCTACGAGAAGCCGGATGTACCTTCTGCGATAGTGCTGAAAGACTTGACAGTAAAGTAGCCACTGTACGTGATTGCTGACAGTGATGGTCACGGGAATGTGCGGTCGCTAGAAGACGGGCTCCGGATGGCCACGTGGCACTACCGATAGGGAAGATCATTATTTTCGGCGTATGGCTCTGGCGCATCGTACCGTATCTGGCGCAGCAATTGGCCCTACAGTGACCCAACGAACTGTTACAAATCGGTTATGCTAAGGACAGCTCTGAGCCTGAAGACGTATAGCGTGCGTTCTACTTAACCCAAATCACTGCCATTTGCAACTTTTGTGGTGTCAAGCGAGAGCTCACTGGAGGGCAGGGTGGACCTCTAATGTGTTTTCTGATGAAAGCTGGTTCTGACTCTATGCTACTAACTGCCGTGTGTTGGTTGGGAGGAGGCCAGTTGAGGGCCTGCACCCAATCTGTCTGCATGTTAAACACACTGAACCTACAACTGGAATTATGGACTGGGGTGCGATTTTGCAAGCAGCAGGAGCACCCCCATGATTATCCCACGCACCCTGACTGCAAATTTGTACGTCAGTCTGGTGATTTGCTGTGTTGACCTGCCATTCACGAACAGTATTCCAGGCGGTGTTTTCCAACAGGATAATGCTCGCCCAAAAAAATGTGCAAATGTGTGTGAAATCTTATGGGACTTAACTGCTAACGTCGTCAGTCCCTATGCGTACACACTACTTAACCTAAATTATCCTAAGAGCAAACACACACGCCCATGCCCGAGGGAGGACTCAAACCTCCGCCGGGACCAGCCGCACAGTCCATGACTGTAGCGCCCATGACCGCTCGGCTAATCACGCGCGGCTAACGCTCGCCCACATACCTTTATTGTAACCCAACATTCTCTACAGAGTATCGACATGTTGCCTTTGCCTGCTCGATCATTAGATCAGTCTCCAGTCGAGCACACATGGGACGTTATTGGACGACAACTCCCGTGTCATCCACAAACAGCATTAACCGTCCCTATATTGATCGACCAAGTGCAACGGGCATGGAGATGATATACCTTCTATATTCATCGATATGATGGTCAACTGTGGTCCTGAAAAGGACCAAGATGATGTTTCTGGTGTGAAAGGATCAGCCGCCAGAGAAACCTGACGCCCAGGGTATGCCCGATTGCAAGTCTTATCTTGGCCGGAAATCATTGCAATCTTCGTGGAGGCTCCTTTCATGTAGCTGCAACATCACTGCAGATCAGATAGCACACCAACTGCTCGTGAATGGGAAAGGAAGTCATAGAATCAAAGTTTCGAAAGTACAGCAAGAGGCCCAAGAACAAACGAGGGCTCTGACTCTCCCATTCGAGATATCTGAATTAAACAAGGCTACTAAGGAGAGCAAAACTGGTAAAGCATCCGGTCTAGATGACATCCGTATGGAGCAAATCAAGAATTTCGGCCCAGAAACAAGAAAGTGGATCCTGCAGCTTTTCAACAACTGCACGAACCAGTGCCAAATACCAAAGATCTGGCGAAAGAGCAGGGTGATAGCTCTTCTGAAACCTGGAAAGGAAGCAAATCATCCCAAGAATTTCAGACCAGTTAGCCTTTTGAGTCACCTTTATAAACTGTTCGAACGTATGATTCTTAATAGAATCCTACCAGTAATAGACCCTCTTCTCATACCCGAACAAGCAGGATTTCGACCAAACAGAAGCTGCACAGGGCAACTTTTGAATCTCACTCAGTTTATAGAGGATGATTTTGGAACCCGTCAAGTAACGGGCGTGGTCTTCGTGGATCTCACAGCAGCGTATTATACTGCCCATCATCGGTTACTCCATGCAAAACTATACAATATGATCAACAACGCCCACCTCGTTAGACTACTCAGCACCCTCCTCCAAAACCGCAGGTTTTTTGTTGAATTTCAAGGACAACGCAGTCGCTGGAGAGCGCAGAAAAATGGTCTACCTCAGGGAAGCGTCTTGGCTCCACTTCTCTTCAACATCTACACCAACGACCAGCCATTGACCCCAGGCACAAGGAGATTCTTATATGCAGATGACCTAGCCCTTGCTACGCAGAGCTCATGCTTTGAAAGAGTGGAAAGAAACCTGACAACAGCACTTAGAACACTGTCAAGCTACTACAATCGGAACCAACTCAGACCAAACCCTTCGAAGACACAAATGTGTGCCTTTCATTTAAGGAACAGGAAAGCTAGTCGTGAGCTACATATTGCATGGTCAGGCATCCAACTCCAGCATCATCACGCACCTAAATACTTGGGAGTCACTCTCGATAGAACTCTGACATTCAAAACTCACTGCAAGAACACCAAAATGAAAATCTCCGCTCGAAACAACCTAATTCGCAAACTAGCGGGAACACAGTGGGGATCACATCCACAAACTATTCGCTGTTCTGCAATGGCACTGTGCTTTTCTACTGCTGAATATGCTTCTCCAGTCTGGTACGGGTCATCTCATGCCAGACAAGTAGACATTACTCTCAATGAAACCTGCAGGTTGATCACAAGTTGCTTTAGACCTACCCCAACTGATAAGCTCTACTGCCTGGCTGGAATAGCACCACCACGGATACGCAGAACAGTGGCTGCCAACAAGGACAGACTGAAAGTGGAACAGGACAGAGTCCATCCACTGCACGGACATAATCCACCACAGCAACGGCTGAGATCGCGAAAGCGCTTCCTGAGAACACCCGAGAAGCTCACCATTTCACCAGAGAAGGAAAGGCTGGAGTTATGGAAGAAGTCGACGCCTCACTTGCAGACGCCAGAAGCTGAAGAACTACCACCTGGACATAACGAGAGCTGGCTGGGGTGGAAATCTTTAAACAGATTACGATCAGGAGTTGGACGATCCAGAGACAACCTGAAGAGATGGGGCTTCATAACAGAAGATACGTCCTGTGATTGTGGACAAGAACAAACCACAAGCCACTTGCTCCAGTGCCTTTTGTGCCCTACATCCTGCACGAAGATTGATCTCCTGCAAGCCACTCCAAGCGCCTTGGAGGTTGCAAAGTGCTGGGCACATGTAATATAAATACAATTTGTGTATATATATGTACATTTTTATTGATGTGTACGGCTACTGTAAATTTGTATGTTTCTGATTCGAGAATAATAACAATAACGGGCATGGAACGCCATACCACAAACTGACATCCGGCGTCTATACAACACAACGCAATTAAGCTTATATCCTTGCATTCAACATTCAGGAGGTTACCGGTTGTTAATAAACCAGCATTTCACTATTGCAATGGCATATTGCGCTTACATTAACCTGTGACCTTAAAATGTTAATCGTTTAAATATGTTACGTAGACAAACGTATTCCCGAAATTTCATTACTCTACATTAATTATTTTTAGTGTTGCTATTTTTTTCCCGTCAGAGTATATTCGTAGCTTTTTCCACCTTTTTTATTACGTATTCAGTAAGACAATTCCACGGTAGTTTATTGACATACAAAAATAGAATCTTCACCGCATCAACTTACCCATTCCATAGAAATAAATTCTTTGGGATGAATCTTTAGCGTCAGTTTAATTTCTAAATTCCTAACAATCCCACACTAACTAAAAAAACAGTGCTGTTGTTGTTATCAGTCCAAAGACTGGTTTGATGCAGCTCTCCTTGCTACTCTATCCTATGCAAGTGTCTTCATTTCCGTATAACTGCAACTTACTTCTGAACCTGCTTACTGTATTCTTCTCTTAGTCTCCCTCTGCGGTTTTTACCCCCCCCCCCCCTTCCCTCTACTACTAAATTGGTGACCCCGTGATAACTCAGAATGTGTACTACCAACCGATACCTTCTTCTAGTCAGGTTGTGACACAAATGTCTTTTCTCCCCCATTTGTTCAGTCCCTCCTCATTAGTACGTGATCCACCCATCTAATCTTCAGCATTCTTCTGTAGCACCACATTTCAAAATCTTCTGCTCTCTTCTTCTCAAAACAGTTTATCGTCCATGTTTCGTTTTCGTAGATGGCTACACTCCATACAAATACTTTCAGAAAAGACTTCCTAACACTGAAGTCTACATTCGAAATTAGCAAATTACTCTGTTTCAGAAACGCTTTTTTTGCCACTGCCAGAGTACATTTTATATCATCTCTACTTCAGCCACCATTAGTTATTTTCCTGCCCAATTAGCAAAACTCAACCACTACTTTGTCTCGTATCCTAATCTAATACCCTCAGCATCACCTGATTTAATTCGACTACATTCCATTATCCTTGCTTTGCTTTTGTTGATGTTCATCTTATATTCTCCTTTCAAGACAATGTCCATTCTGTTCAACTACTTTTCCAAGTCTTTTGCTGTCTCTGGCGGAATTACGGTGTCCTCGCAAACCTTTAAGTATTAATTTCTTCTCCCTGAGTAGACTTTCCCAAGGCTATCAGTAGTCCTAACGGAATATCGTCTGCTTCTGGGGCCTTGTTTCGAATTAGATCTTTCAGTGCTCTGTCAAACTCTTCTCGCAGTATCATGTCTTCCATATCATCTCCATCTACGTCCTCTTGCCCTTCTATAATATTGCCTTCAATTCATTTCCCTTGTATAGACCCTTTATATACTCCCTCCACCTTCCAGCTCTCCCTTCTTTACTTGGAACTGGTTTTCCATCTGACCTCTTGAGTTTCAAACAGCTGCTTCTCTTATCTCCAAAGGCCTCTTTAATTTGCCTGTAGGCGGTGTATGCTTCTAAATCCGTACGTTTGTCCTTTAGCCATTCTTGCTTATCCATTTTTCACTTCCTGTTAATCGAATTTCTTAGAAGTTTGTATTTCCTTTCGTCTGTTTCATTTGCTGCATTTTGATATTTTTTCCTTTCATCAATTACATTCAATTTCTCCTGTGTTGTTCAAGGATTTCTACAAGACTTCGTCTTATTACCACCTATTTCATGCTCTGCTGCCTTCACCATTTCATTTCTCGCAGCTACGCATTCGTCTACTACTGTATTCCTCCCCCCTATTCTAGTTAATCATTGCCTAATACTCCCTTGGAAACTCTCAATCACGTCTGGTTCTTTCAAATTGTCCAGGTTCCATCTCCTTAATTTCCCATCTTTTACCAATTTCCCTGCTTTTAATCTGCAGCTCGTAACCAATTAATTGTATAAGAATGCCCGCCTGCCCATGGAAATGTCTTACAATTTAAAATGTCTGTCGTACCATTCTATAGACAATATGAAACCTTCCTGTGTCTCCAGGTCCTTTCCTCGTATACGACCTTTTTTCATTATTGTTAAACCAAGTTTTAGCGATGATTAGTAACGCTCTGTGCAAAATTCTATCTAGCGGCTTCCTCTTTCATTTCTTTCCCCCAGTCCATATTGACCTACAGTTTTTCCTTATCTTCCTTTTCCTGGTATACAATTCCAGTCCCCTATGACAATTAAATTCTCGTCTGTCTGATATTGTATTTATAGCCCTGTATTCATCTGACCAAAAGTCCTGTTCTAACTGCCACCGAACTTCACAAATTCCCATTATATCTGACTTCCATCCATCCACTTTCCTTTTTAAATTTTCTAACTTACTTGCGCGGTTAAGGGATCTAACATTTCACGAGCGGATCCATACAAAGCCATCCTGCGGAGTAGCCCTCTCCCGGGAATCCAAATGGGGAACTATCTTATCCGAGAGGATGCCATTATCATTTAACCATACGGTAGAGCTTCATGCCCTCTGGAAAAGTTACGGCTTTAGTTTCCTCTTGCTTTCAGCCTTTCGCAGTATTAGCATAACAAGCGCGTTTTGGCTGATGTTAAATCACCCAGATTGCTGCCCCTGCGTGTACTGTAGAGGCTGCTGCCCCTTTTCAGGAACCAGGCGTTTGTCTGGCGTCTCAGCAGATATCCCACCGTTGTGGTTGCACCTGCGGTACAGCTGTCTTTATCGCTGAGGCAAGCATCCACCCCAACATCGGCAAGGTCCATGGTTCATGGGGGTTGGAAAAAAACGATTCTCAAAATGATTCTAACACCTCATTTCCTAAACCTCAAGCTCATACAGAAGGGATGAGATCTTACTGTCACTGTCCGTGAAGTATAGTGTCTGGAGCCCTCAAATTGCTCGTCATCGTCATCGTCGTCACGGCATAAGTCAGCAAGAGTACACTCATAATGACACACTACGCCGTGGTCTTACACTGAGGTGACAAATTTATTGGATAGCGGTACGCACACGTACAGAAGGCAGTGGTATAATGTACATAAAGTATAAAAGGGCAGTGCATTTGCGGAGCTGTCATTTGTAGTCGGGTGATTCGTGTGGAAAGGTTTCCGACGTGACTATGGCCGCACGCCGGGAATAAACAGACTTTGGACGCAAAGTGGTAGGTGGAGCTAGATGCATGGGACAAATACAGATCGTTAGGGAATTCAATATTCCGAGATCTACAGTGTCAAGAGTGTGTCGAGAATACCAAATTTCGCCGGCCGCGGTGGTCTCGCGGTTCTAGGCGCGCAGTCCGGAACCGTGCGACTGCTACGGTCGCAGGTTCGACTCCTGCCTCGGGCATGGATGTGTGTGATGTCCTTAGGTTAGTTAGGTTTAAGTAGTTCTAAGTTCTAGGGGACTTATGACCACAGCAGTTGAGTCCCATAGTGCTCAGAGCCATTTGAACCATTTGAATACCAAATTTCAGTCATTACCTCTCACCACAAACAACGTAGTGGCCGGTGGCTTTCACTTAAAAATCGAGAGCAGCAGCGATTGCATAGAGTTGTCATCGTTAACAGACAATCAACACTGCTTGAGATTACCCCATAAAACAATGTGGAACGTACGACGAACGTATCCGTTATGACAGTGTGGCGAAATATGGCGTTTATGGGCCACGGCAGCAGACAACCGACTCGAATGCCTGTGCTAACAGTATGACATCGCCTGCAGTGCCTCTCCAGGGCTCGTGGCGATATCGGTTGTACCCTAGACGACTGGAAAACCGTGGCCTGGTCAGATGAGTCCTGATTTCAGTTGGTAAGAGATGATGGTAGGGTTCCAGCGAGATGCAGACCCCATGAAGTCATGGGCCAAAGTTGTCAATGAGGCACTGTGCAAGCTGGTAGTGGCTCCAAAGATGTTGGCTGTGTTTACAAATAATGGACTTGACTGGAAACGGATACGTTCGGCTACTTGGAAACCATTTGCAGCCATTTATGGACTTCATGTTCACAAACAACGATGGAATTTTTGTGGATGACAATGCTCCATGTCACCGGTCCACAATTGTTAGTGACTGGTTTGAAAAACATTCTGGACAAATCGAGCGCGTTATTTGGCCATCCAGATCACCTGAAATGGGACATAATTGAGAGGTCAGTTCGTGCACAAAATCATGCACCAGCAACTCTTTCGCTATTATGGACGGCAATAGAGGCAGCAGGCTTCAATCAGTGTTTCTGTAGGGGACTTCCAGCGAGTTGTGGAGTCCATGCTACGTCGAATTGCTGCGCTATGCTATGCAAATGAGGTCCGACACGATATTAGGAGGTATCCAATGACTTTCGTCCCCTCAGAATATCTCACCCCTTGTTCGATACTATTATGTACTATGGGAGTGTCTGTCCATTAAAAGTCACAATGTAAGACTGCTTAGTTACTTCGGTTCTGATGTTATCGTGAAATATTTTGTATATCTTCAGGGCACAATGACTTTTTTCCTGCGTTGTACTTCTGCCAATTCCGTAATTTCTGTCTCAGCATCAACTTGTGTGTATTCACCAAGTACTTGTATTAGGCTACGCCCTGTCTGTGGACAATGTGGTTCAGAATGTGTGCTTAAATAATGTTTGCTTGATGCTTCCTCTCACTCACTAGCTTGTTACTGTAGAGCATGGGATTAAATGTAGAGGTTGTCTAGAAGTGACCCTCAATGCGGCAGACTCGTTGTATTTCCGTATGCTGCGATGCCCTTCACATATTTTTTTTTATTGTCTCCCAATAAGATAACAGTACCACTTTTTATTTGTACTGCCTCGCATGTGTTGTGAATAGCACCTTCTGGCGATGCTCAACACTGGAACAGTAATCATATACGTGACTGCAAAATGAAGGAACAATGCTTTTCGAAGTGGAACACTGAGACATCTGCTACCCTGTCAGTGGGGAAGTCATCTCCTTTGAATAGCTGTTGGAAGCACTCTGCAATACCGCAAACTCTTCCAGTTTCCATATGTTCGATGACTTCCACATTTTTGTCAATGAGAAACGTCGCATCTGTGTTTTATTTCTGCCAGAGTGTGTTGTGGTAGCTGTATAGTTTACGCCATGTAGTGTTCAACTTTCTGTGAGAGCCAAAGGGTCGAATCATGTAATAGTGGTTTAGCAGCAGCTGACCAGGACCTCTAAATCATGGCAGATAAAACATAGTGTGTGGCGGTGTACACTGAGTGGATGTGTTACAAACGAAAAAAACAATGTATTAAACTGCTTATGTACGAGCAATACAGAAACTCTCTCGTGTGACTGATAGTCTGCTGGATACGGTCTTGCCCGCATCTCGTGGTCGTGAGGTAGCGTTCTCGCTTCCCACGCCCGGGTTCCCGGGTTCGATTCCCGGCGGGGTCAGGGATTTTCTCTGCCTCGTGATGGCTGGGTGTTGTGTGCTGTCCTTAGGTTAGTTAGGTTTAAGTAGTTCTAAGTTCTAGGGGACTTATGACCACAGCAGTTGAGTCCCATAGTGCTCAGAGCCATTTGAACCATTTTGATACGGTCTTCCTGCAGTACAGGTGATGAAACTTTACACTGGTCTGTGGAAGCCACTTCGATCAAGAAGCCACCTGCTCCAATCAACCAATACCTGTATATTTAATAGGATCGCCAAATATCATCAATACTGGAGAGCACACTATATTTGTTTCACATATATCAGACGGCAGGGACAAGGTAATATCTTATCAAGTTCTCTAAAGGATAATGTTAGTGGAGTTTTTACAGTTAATAGGTTTACTCTGTTGGATGGTACAAAATACCGAGGTGGAAGAGAATGTTTGGGTAATAAACATGAAAGGACCCTGAGAGACACAGATCTCCTTCGGACTGCAGTACCAGTATACAGGGTGTTACAGAAAGGTAGGGCCAAACTTTCAGGAAACATTTCTCACACACAAATAAAGAAAAGATGTTATGTGGACATGTGTCCGGAAACGCTTAATTTCCATGTTAGAGCTCATTTTAGTTTCGTCATTCCAACGTGATCAAATTGTAAATTTTCACAATCAACATGTGTGGGCTGACGAGAATCCGCACGCAATTGTGCAATCACGTCGTCAACAAAGATTTTCTGTGAACGTTTGGGCAGGCATTGTTGGTGATGTCTTGATTGGGCCCCATGTTCTTCCACCTACGCTCAATGGAGCACGTTATCATGATTTCATACGGGACACTCTACCTGTGCTGCTAGAACATGTGCCTGTACAAGTACGACACAACATGTGGTTCATGCACGATGGAGCTCCTGCACATTTCAGTCGAAGTGTTCGTACGCTTCTCAACAACAGATTCGGTGACCGATGGATTGGTAAAGGCGGACCAATTCCATGGCCTCCACGCTCTCTTGACCTCAACCCTCAAGACTTTCATTTATGGGGGCATTTGAAAGCTCTTGTCTACGCAACCCCGGTACCAAATGTTGAGACTCTTCGTGCTCGTATTATGGACGGCTGTGATACAATACGCCATTCTCCAGGGCTGCACCAGCGCATCAGGGATTCCATGCGACGGAGGGTGGATGCATGTATCCTCGCTAACGGAGGACATTTTGAACATTTTCTGTAACAAAGTGTTTGAAGTCGCGCTGGTACGTTCTGTTGCTGTGTGTTTCCATTCCATGATTTATGTGATTTGAAGAGAAGTAATAAAATGAGCTCTAACATGGAAAGTAAGCGTTTCCGGACACATGTCCACATAACATATTTTCTTTCTTTGTGTGTGAGGAATGTTTCCTGAAAGTTTGGCCGTACCTTTTTGTAACACCTTGTATAATTTGGAGATGTACTACATCTACATCTACATCAATATCTACATGGGTACTCTGCAAATCACATTTAAGTGCCTGGCAGAGGGTTCATGAACCACCTTCACAATTCTCTATTTTTCCAATCTCGTACAGCGCGCGGAAAGAATGAACATCTATATCTTTCCGTACGAGCTCTGATTTCCATTATTTTATTTTGGTGATCGTTCCTCCCTCTGTAGGTCGGTGTCAACAAAGTATTTTTGCATACGGAGGAGAAAGTTGGTAATTGAAATTTCGTGAGAAGATTCTGACGCAACGAAAAACGCCTTTCTTTTAATGGTGTCCAGCCCAAATTCTGTATCAATTCTGTGACACTCTCTCCCAAATTTCGCGATGATAAAAAACGTGCTGCCTTTCTTTGAACTTTTTCGATGTACTCCATCAGTCCTATCTGGTAAGGATCCCACACCACGCAGCAGTATTCTAAAAGAGTACGAACAAGTGTAGTGTAGGCAGGCTCCTTAGTAGATCTGTTACATTTTCTAAGTGTCCTGCCAATAAAACGCAGTCTTTGGTTAGCCTTCCCCACAACATTTTCTATGTATTCCTTCCAATTTAAGTTGTTCGTAATTGTAATTCCTAGATATTTAGTTCAATTTATGACCTTTATATTTTACTGATTTATCGTGTAACCGAAGTTTAACGATTTCCTTTTAGCACTCATGGGGATGACCTCACACTTCTCGTTAATTAGGGCCAACTGCCACTTTTCGCACCATTCAGATATCTCTTCTAAATCGTTTTGCAATTTGTTTTGATCTTCTGATGACTTTATTAGTCGACAAACGACAGCGTCATCTGCAAACAACCGAAGACGGCTGCTCAGATTGTCTCCCAAATCGTTTATATAGATAAGGAACAGCAAAGGGCCTATAACACTACCTTGGGGAACGCCAGATATCACTTCTGTTTTACTCGATGACTTTCCGTCAGTTACTACGAACTGTGACCTCTCTGACAGAAAATCACAAATCCAGTCATGTAACGGAGACGATATTCCATAAGCACGCAATTTCACTACAAGCTGCTTGTATGGTACAGTGTCAAAAGTCTTCCGGAAATCCAGGAATACGGAATCGATCTGAAATCCCTTGTCAATAGCACTCAACACTTCATGTGAATAAAGAGCTAGTTGTGTTTCACAGGAACGATGTTTTCTAAACCCATGTTGACTGCGTGTCAATAGACCGTTTTCTTCGAGGTAATTCATAATGTTCGAACACAATATATGTTCCAGAAGGCTGCTGCATATCGACGTTAACGATGTGGGCCTGTAATTTAGTGGATTACTCCCCTACATTTCTTGAATTTTGGTGTGACCTGTGCAAATTTCGAGTCTTTGGGTACGGATCTTTCGTCGAGCGAACCGTTGTAGCAAAATCCTCGTCCTTCCTCAATGCCTTGTATGATGTGGAGTCCTAATTCTACCAGCAAAAGACACCACCATAACTGTTCATACTATCTATTCTACTACCTCGTGTTGCAGGGGAAATCTTCTTTTGGCGCTGGCCTTACACATTGTACGTGGTTGGCGGAGCTACGACAACATGTTCCCATTCTCACCGAGTGGTCGAAACGCGGTCCTGTCACATTAACTTAGCCCGTCCTGTTTGTCCACGAGATGCGGGTCTTAGATATGGACAAAGCTACAAACGAGATACGAGAGTGGCACAAATATGATTGACCAGTGGCTGTAGTCATTAAAAGACGTCTCTACAGGATCCAACGCAAGTATGTGATCAAATGGATATACTTGATTCCAAAACACAGACAGCCTTTCTACCAGAAATCGTAACGCTATCAGCGACTCATGTGTGTGTCTGTAGACTCAAGACCGCTTTTTATGCAGGATGATGGTAACATAGTCACTACGATTGTGTTTTTAATAGCGCGGTCCTTAAGTGAAATGTATGCTGTAGGCTGCAGAATCCCTCTGCGGTCAGCTTCAAATGTCGGTTTTCAATAGTGTTCCTCGCAAAGAACATCTCTCCTCCACGGACACCCATTTGACTTATCTAGTGAGTGTAATCCGACTACTGAAAAAAAATTACTCGTCATGCAAAGTGAATCTAATGATCAATTTAATTACTTAGCATATGAAATCAATGACGTGCTGTCTGGTGGCTCCAGGAGATGGCTAGGGCACCACAGAATGATTCTTGACAGGCTTTTTTTTCATTGCAGTTTTAACGAAATTTCAATCTCCCACCTACACAGGGCGAGACAGGCTCTCATGATTTGTTTCATAAATGCTAGTATGATATAGCACTGTAAATGCTAGTGTAATATAGCATCGCACTGGTAAAACGGGACCTGTCACAGTGTAAAAAACAGCTATGTCCTCTTGAATTATAGCTAGTTGTTGTCAAATGTAAAATAAATGTGTTTTTTTTCCGACATGTGAGCCAATGGCGTGAAAATTGTCTGAAATTTTTGCAATACACACGTGCATGACAGTTTATTTACAGACACTGAATGCGGAAGACACTCTCAGGTCATGTAATTTGTTCATCAAGCTGAAAGAAATTGCTTAATATAGATGTTTTTTATCTTTGGAGTTTAAATTCTCGCTTTTTCTTCGCTCTGATGACAGTTTCGAGATAATGAGGACATTCTGCGGTGATCGGTAATTTTCGCAGCAAAATAGTCGAAGTTATTTTTTCTTGATTTTATGCAGAGTGGACATGTCTCTCCTGATCATTTCTGATCGGTGGCGGTGCACTTCGCTGGATGTCACAAAATAATGAGATGCGAATTGTAACCTGCAGTCGAACATAAAAACTACACCGATTTAGCTCATGAAACTAAAAGAAAATGCACTGTGCCTATTTTCGTGGGAAGAAAACATTTATTATCGTCGCTGTTGCGTTTTTCCTTTTTAATTGTTGCTTCGTTAGAGGAGTTGCATTGATGTTAAATACAAATGTTACAGTCCAGTGCTTGGAACGGCTTGGCCAAGTTCCTTAAAAGGTCTCGGATGTCCCTTTAGACAAACAGTCCGCAGTCAGGATAGCCCTCATTTATCACAGTTTTTGTTCTGAGAGATGCCGGTGTCACGCTCTAGTGTTCGTGTAGCTTTTGTCAGCGTTGATAACGCTGATCATCCAACAGAATGCTCGCCAGGGCGCATTGTACTGAAGACACTGCAGTGTGAGGCTGCTGCTGGTTTAGGTGGAAGACTTCGTGTTTCGTAAGCATCGGACTTTGAGAAAGCCATGTGGAGCGTTCTCCGGAGGGGCGTGGTCGTGCTGCTAAATTTCCCTTTTGTGTTGTCTAAGACCGTCGCCTCGAGCCCGGCCGTGTGATGCAAGAGACTGCAGAGGTAGCGGAGGGCCTGGTCTGACCAGCGACCATGAGGGGATGGCTGTTGGCTGCAGAAAACCTACGAGACGCTCGCTTTGAAAAAGCCTGCGTCCTACCCATAGATGGATGGATAGAGGGGGAGAAGGAGGGAGAGAGGGGAGGGATGAGGGGCATCGATTTTTGACAATTTGTGATTGTACATCGAGGAGAATACATGTTCAACAACCCCCCCTCCCCCCCCCCCCCCCTATGCAGTGTTTTAGGATGACGATTTTCGCCAGTAGATGTGTTGCATTATGATCCATTCATTACGAGTGCTGGTTTTTTCACTACAGTTTAGAGGTGTTATTAGAACTGTGATGCATTTTTCCATCAGTTGTGGTATCGTGTATTGGCTTCGATTACCTGGGCTGAAGGGTGGTTTTTGAGCAGGCATCTGTAGCGCATTCGGACGTCAGACAATGATAGATACTGTCCTCAGCTGTGTGCTTAAAGGTAATACACTTTTTAAACTCCTCTCTGTCCAACACAAGTGTCTCATCAGTTGAATGTATTTCTTGCTAAAAAGAATAAAGATAGTACCTTACATCCCAGCCTTTTTTCCCGCCAGCTTGTAGGTGAAGGGTAGAGTTTGAGTGTGTCTGTCACTAGTTTCGAGTGGTATTGCAAATTTTTTTTCCCAACAGGATAACACCATTTGTATGGTGTCGTCAGTTTTTGAGTACTATTACGATTTTAGACCGTCCTTGTGTAGCGCCATGCATATAGTCCTAAATTAGGCCTGATATTTATGATTAATTACATAAGTAGGACTTATCTTCACTTCATTTTCCCCGACCAAAATAAGTTAAGTACACTAACCTAACCTTCCTCTCCTGCGTATGGACAGTTTCCATATGTTGGGGGGTGCACTTGGACTTTCCTTCCAGAAGAATGAGGGTTCAAGCCCCAGAAAGGACACCGCCATTTTTAATTTCCCTTCAATTCTAAGAGCCTCTGGTGGTATAATAGTGTTAGGGGGGGTGCACTTGGGCTTTCCTTCCAGGAGGACCAGGGTTCGAGTCCCAGACAGGACACTGCCAATTTTAATTTACCGCCAGTTCCAGGGTGGGGGTGGGGTTGGATGTCAGCACAGCCCTACGACAAAGAAATTCCCACCAAGATTAGAAATTCCTGCCAATAGGGTTTTTTGGGGGTGGGGAAGGGTTGGGAGGTGGGAGAGAGGGGTGGTGCCTACGTGCAGGCTGAGAAAAACACATGAAATCATCTTGGGGTGGAGGTGGGCCTGGGTGGGGGTGGGAATGGTTGGGGGCGGGGGTTGTCAGGGGCCAGGGGTGATTAATTCATCAATTTAATTAATTTGCATATCAATTTGATATCAAAACTGGGGTGAGAACCCCATCTCCCTACTACTATGATATACTATCCTTTAGGCTACTAACGAGGCAAAACCAAAGTATATTAATTTTGGTTTACCACTGTACTGAAAACTTATGTCCACACTATAAAGTGCAAGAAATCGATGAATGTTATCAGACTGCTCTTAATTTTTAGATAAAATTTTGACAACCATCCTAAAGTGTAAAATTTGCAAAAAGTAAGTTACAAATCTTTAAAAAATTACGAAATAATATCAGTTTATGAAATGTGAGACTATCTGAAACAACAACTGCCTGAAGGAAAGTGAAAGAACGCCTTACATTCATAACTCCTTGCACTTGACGCGTTTGAGCCACGCAGTCCCCGGCTCTATGATCTCCTTCATTTATTTCAGTCACCATCTCTGTCATCCACAAAAATTCCCTCGTTGTTTGGAACATGAAATCCATGAATGGTTGAAAACGGTGTCCAGTTAGCTAAACATAACCATTTCTAGTCAATGATAGGTTCAGTTGGACCAGAAGAACCACTTCATTCCATGTAAACACAGCCCACACCATTATGGAGCCACCATGAGCTTGGACAGCGCCTTGTTGACAACTTGGGTCCATGACCTTGTGGGGTCTGCGCCACACTCGAACCCTACCATCTGCTTTTGGCAACTGAAATCGGTACTCACCTGACCAGGTCACGGTTTTCCAATCGTGTAGCGTCCAATTGATATGTTCACGAGCCCAGGAGAGGCGCTGCAGGCGATGTCGAGCTGTTAGCAAAGGCACTCGCTTCTGTCGTCTGCTGCTATAGCCCATTAACGCAAAATTTCACCGCACTGCCCTATGTGCGACGTTCGTCGCACGTCCCACATTTATTCTGCGGTATTTCACGCAGTGTTGCTTGTTCGTTAGCACTGACAGTTCTGTGCAAACGTCGCTGCTCTTGGTCTTCAAGTGAAGGTCATAGGCCACTGTGTTGTCCTTGATCGGAGGTAACGGCTGAAATTTGGTATTGTCGGCTCACTCCTGAGTGTGTGGATCTTGGAATATTGAATCCCTAACGATCTCCGAAGTGGAATGTCCCTTGCGCCTAGCTACAACTACCATTCCGCGTTCAAAGGCTGTTAATTCCCATCCTGCGGCCACGATCGCTTCAGACACCTTTTCACACGAATCACCTGAACAACAAATGACACCGCCGCCAGTGCACTGCCCGTTTATACTTTGTGTACGAGATACTACCGGCATCTGTGTATGTTCATATCGCTATCGCCTGATTTACGTCACCTCAGTGGATTTCTTTTGACCATTTGTGGTAGTTATGTAAACGATATTTTTTCTGTTTTCACTCTTGCCTTGTCTTTCATCACCATTCTCTTACTGGCGTTCTGGATTTCGTGTCATGCTGTTCCCTCGTTCGGAACAAAATAAAGTACTGTTGAACTATGAATGAGCAGAATATAATGTTAATGTCTGCCAGATGCTCATGGGTGCATGAAATGTAGTCGTAGGGACCCAGTGCGCCAAACATAACACACGCAACAAAACATAATTTTGAGGAACTATGTAGCGACTTCTGTAAGATACACATACCATCCCATGCTAAGACTATTGCGTTCCAAGCATGGAGATTTGTCAGAAGTGAGTATATGTTCAAAGTTTCCTGCAGAGAGAGTTTTGCTGCGGTACGAGTGTCAGTATGAGTATGACATGTCGCGACGAATGGAAACATAGTTCAAAGCTTAAGTATGCGGGACAAGAGAGCTTTTATGGCAAAAGTCTATATTTCTCACAGACCGTTGACTTCTGTTATTGTACGGGTGACGTCGGTCCAGTCGTAGTGAAATGGTGCCAACAATTTGACCAAGGCCAAGCAGACGTGGGTGTTGAAAATCTTGTACCATGCGATTTCCACCTTTTCAACAAGTTGAAAGTACATCTGGTGGGTCAAGAGATTCTCCAGCTATGAGGACGTTCATACAGCAGTTCTTGGATTGCTCCGCGACCAAGGAGCGGATTTCTGTCAGTCTGTCAGTGAGTAATAGAACGATTGGTGTAACGTTCAAACTGTTGTTTACAGAGACTTTGAAAAATTGAGTCATGTTTCTGTGTTAGCCTGAAGTGTAGTGCTGCACTCAATGAAAGTTACTTTGACATCTATAACAACTTCGTATAATCCATCTTTATTTGATTTTCTGTGGTACAATTGGAAGAAGGGTCTTTTAACAAAATTTCTGTACCTTGTGGAGGGAAATAAAGCTAAATTAAGAACAATAATTAACAATACTAACATTCCCTTCTTTAAACCATGCTCTCCTGCTAGTACATCAGTTGTTACTGGTTGCTCCCGGCAGCCATCAATTGTCTGAGAATGACAGAAACGTGACGTGATCCTCTTGGAGAAAATGTCGAATGACATACAGATGGCATTCATAAGAAATAATGAGCTCTTTGCAATCAAACATATTTTGAATAAATGAATCGTATTTGATACAAGGAGTCGGTTATTTGCATTACTATTGTTAACAGAATTCTGCTTGAGTATGCCGATAAGCCCTCGCATACATTACGTTTTCCCACTGACATTAGTCCTACCCCTTGCGCACCCTTATTTGTCACCTTTTATCTGTCCGAACACTTGTTTCCACATCACCTGGCCGGCCGTTGTGGCCGAGCGGTTCTAGGTGCTTCAGTCTGGAACCGCGTGACCACTATGGTCGCAGGTTCGAATCCTGCCTCGGGCATGGATGTGTGTGATGTCCTTAGGTTAGTTAGGTGTAAGTAGTTCTAAGTTCTACGGGACTGATGACCTCAGATGTTAAGTCCCATAGTGCTCAGAGCCATTCGAACCATTTGAACCACATCACCTGGTGTTTTCCTTGCCGTGCTTCTGTGCTAGGCTCTACATTTTGTACCTCAAAGTCTGTTGCATTATCATCTACTGTGTCGCTGTTGGTCGTACTCACGGATTGTTTTACGGTGTCTGTTACTGGTTATGGCCACTGTGTTTCTCTCGTATCCTCTGCATGTACGCCAACACCATCGTCATAGTCTCATTGTACATTTCGACGGCTGTTGGGTAGCTGTGGGACCTATTCGAAGCGAACCGCATAGCGGACTGTGCTCAGGAACGATGCATATTTTTTTTTCTTTTATTGTCATTTCCATTCCCCATCAGGGGCGGGCTGGCAGCACCATAAACGCTGCTCTTCAGCCGAGAGACATAAATAAGCAGATAGACATTTAAAACAATATAAAGAAGATAACATGGCGGAATATAGATACAAAAAAGGCGAAACAGAAGAAAAGAAAGCACACAAACCGGTGACTGTAAATCGGAGATAAACATCAAAAAAAGTATGTAACACAAAAAAACACACACTAGATTAAATGACACCAGGTAAAGTACGGCCAGAGCATAAAAGTCATAGAACGATGAAAAACAGCCACGTAATGGACAGCGTAGCAAGGAACGGTCATGAACGAAAAACATGGTGCACACAATTAAAACCACATCACTAGATGACACTGTATAACGGCACCGAAACACAAGACTAACGCAGCACACTGATAACTAATAAAAGCATGGGGGGATCTGCCGGAGGGGGGGGGGGGGGGAGTGATGCATACCCGAACACTTCGAGAATTAATCCAAATAATTCAAGACGTTTCGAGTATCGAAATTTGATAACGATGTTTATACTGTTGCCATAGAGCAGGGTTTCACAACATACGTGCTCGCAGAGCAAGCTGTGAGCAGCAAGGCGTGAGCACGGAGCAGCGCGAGCACGCTACCCCCACTACCGGACCAGAGCGGAGAGTGGGGAGAGTCACGTGGGGTACACAACAGCTGCTGCCAGTCGATGTAAATCCGCGGCCACCTGCAGGGATATCACTCACGAATTATTACTGCGACAAATGAAACAAATAAAGGAGAATGTACACGTGCCACATAATTTTATTAGCTTAGTGTATGCCTCTACCATCTGTAGACACTGAAACTAAAGAATTCCACGACAATCCTATATTTCAACACTACTTAAAATATCACCTCCGGTTGTAGTGTTCTTCATGGTTACTACATCGAGGAGCTCCTCCCTCACCTGAAGATCTCTGTTAACACCTCCAATAAATATGGCAAGCTGCGCTGTTCCAGTGATATCAACACTTTCGTCCAGAGCTAGAGAATACGCCATAAAATCTTAACAGATATTTGCAAGCTGGCTCTGGACGTCGTCTGCCATGTCCTGTATGCGACGCATAATGGTCATGTTAGATAATGGCACAATCCGAAACTGTTCAACTTGAGATGGACACAAATGTTCCGCTGCAACTACCAAACATTCTTTTATTAAATCGCCATCAGTTAAGGGGCGCAGGGATTTTGCTAAAAGCAAAGCAATTTTGTAACCCACTCTGAGAGCTGCCTCAGTTGATTTTTCTTCATTGTCCAGATCTTCTTCGGATAGCTTCCTTTTATGTTTAATAACTTCCTGTGCACGATCTGGTCAATCACATTTTCCACGTCTGTAGTCTTTCGCGTGGTACGACATATAATGTCGCTGCAAATTAAATTTCGTAAAAGAATTCAGCGTTTTGTGACATACTAAACATTTTGCAACACCATCTTTTTCAGTAAACAGATACAATTCCTCCCAATGGGGGTTGAACTGCGAAAGCGTGGTTGGGGTTACACAACGGCGACTTCACACGATTCTTAACCAGCGAAGTGACTGTTAAGAGCTGATCGTAGTACTTTAAACGTTACACAGTCGGCGCGAATTCAATAGGCACGCTGCGGCCCTATTCAAATGTGCGCGCACATTTCCCCTCCCTCCCCACCCCCGTACTCCGCGACCAAGCAGCTGCTCGCGAGCACGTGCCTGAGCAGACGCGAGTACTCGCGCTCAAAACCGGCTAGTTGTTAAGCCCTGCCGTAGAGGAATGCGGAAGCAAGAGAGCCTTGTTCATGTATGTCAGCAACAACAAGTATACAGGTTCATTAAAAAAAAGTTTACAAACAGACATAGAACATCGGGCATACAAATAGCAACATTCGGAATCGGCGGTCGCAAACGCCACGAGTGGGTGCTACGGTCACGAGAGGGCGTTACTGTACAAACACGGGTGGAGCATTAGGAGACCGTCGGCATTTGCGGCGTGGAAGCGTTATGAGTTATGTGTCTAGTTCTACGTACCGCGATATGGCTGAGATGGATTTGCTTTATAGCGCGACGAACTCCAATGGATGAGAAACCGTGCGATTGTATCGTGCGAAATATCCCGATAGAAAGGCGCCGTGCCACACATTATTCACCATCCTGCATCACCGATTGTGCGAAACCGGCTCATTCCATGTACACAAGCCGGATGCTGGTCGCCAACGAACAACACGGATAGTTGCGACGGAAAAAAACGTTCTCCAAAGGGTGCAGCGTACGCCGTCAAGTCCATGAGGTGTATTCCGCTCCACTGATATCCACCCACCTTTCTTCTGGCGCATTGTATGTGATGAAGGACTGCATCGGTTTCATTTCCAAAGCGTCCATGCATTGCGAACAGGGAACTACAACAAGCACATGCGATTTGCGCTTTGGTTTCTCCAGGAATCCGCTGCAAACCAAAGCTTCAAAGCGAGTGTCCTTCACTGATGAGGCTGCACTCTCAGCCGATGGTGTGACGAACATTCACAGCCTGCATATGACGGCAGATGTGAACCCACATGCTACAGGTACGCATGTCTCACAACGCAAATTTACACTTGCCGAGCTCACTGGCATCGTCGGAGACTGTTTACTTTGGGCGTACGTTCTTCCAGACCAACTTCATAGTCGCACGTAATCCGTATTCCTGCGAGAAGTTCTGCTGGGCATGCTGAATGAAGCTCCCATGTTTATACGTCGCCGCATTCGATTTCAACACGAAGAAGCCCCCGTGCATTTCAGCAGAAAAGTGAGGGCACATCTGCAGGCGACCTTTTCTGGTCGCTGGAATGGTCACGGTGGGCCAGTGGCATCACCCGATCTGCCCCTAATCGACATTTTCCTCTGGAGGTATCTGTTACGTCGCCGAAGAACCTAATGGGCGGGATTGTTGCGGCCGCAGGATGTCTTCGAGACACACCTTGTATCTTTGAGAGGGTACGCCGTTCAATGCAACGTTGATGTTAGGCGCGTCTCGATGCATCTGGACAAAATTTTGAACGTGTCCTGTAGTGTCTGTCAATTTATATCATGTGACTAAGTAACTGCAACGGAATTTAGTAGACCCAGAAGGACTTTGCGATCCCCGGTTCCTATGTAATTATTCATCCGAGTTGTATACCCAATGTGCCATGTCAGTTTGTAAACGTTTTTTTGAATCACTCTGTATACCTTATTTGATTAAAAGTACACTACTGGCCATTAAAATTGCTACACCACGAAGATGACGTGCTACAGACGCGAAATTTAACCGACAGGAAGAAGATGCTGTGATATGAAAATGATTAGCTTTTCCTAGCATTCACACAAGGTTGGCGCCAGTGGCGACACCTACAATGTGCTGACATGAGGAAAGTTTCCAACCGGTTACTCAGACACAAACAGCAGTTGACCGGCGTTGCCTGGTGAAACGTTCTTGTGATGCCTCGTGTAAGGAGGAGAAATGCGTACCATCACGTTTCCGACATTGATAAATGTCGGATTGTAGCCTATCACGATTGCGGTTTATCGTATCGCGACATTGCTGCTCGCGTTGGTCGAGATCCAATGACTGTCAGCAGAATATGGAATCGGTGGGTTCAGGAGGGTAATACGGAAAGCCATTCTGGATCTCAACGGCCTCGTATCACTAGCAGTCGAGATGACAGGCATCTTATCCGCATGGCTGTAGCGGATCGTGCAGCCACGTCTCGATCTCTGTGTCAACAGATGGGGACGTTTGCGAGACAACAACCATCTGCACGAACAGTTCGACGACGTTTGCAGCAGCATGGATTATCAGCTCGGAGACCATGGCTGCGGTTACCCTTGACGCTGCATCACAGACAGGAGCGCCTGCAATAGTGTACTCAACGACGAACCTGGGTGCACGAATGGCAAAACGTCATTTTTTCGGATGAATCCAGGTTCTGTTTACAGCATCATGATGGTCGCATCCGTGTGTGTGGCGACATCGCGGTGAACGCACATTGGAAGCGTGTATTCGTCATCGCCATACTGGCGTATCACCCGGCGTGATGGTAGGGGGTGCCATTGGTTACACGTCTCAGTGACCTATTGTTCGCATTGACGGCACTTTGAACAGTGCACGTTACATTTCAGATGTATTACGACCCGTGGCTCTACCCTTCATTCGATCCCTGCGAAACCATACATTTCAGCAGGATAATTCACGACCGCATGTTGCAGGTCCTGTACGGGCCTTTCTGAATACAGTAAATGTTCGACTGCTGCCCTGGCCAGCACATACTCCAGATCTCTCACCAATAGAAAACGTCTGATCAATGGTGGCCGAGCAACTAGCTCGTCACAATACGCCAGTCACTACTCTTGACGAACTGTGGTCTCGTGTTGAAGCTTCATGGGCAGCTGTACCTGTACACGCCATCCAAGCTCTGTTTGACTCAATGCCCAGGCGTATCAAGACCATTGTAACGGCCACAGGTGGTTGTTCTGGGTACTGATTTCTCGGGATCTATGCACCCAAATTGCGTGAAAATGTAATCACATGTCAGTTCTAGTATAATATATTTGTCAAAT
This sequence comes from Schistocerca nitens, assembly GCF_023898315.1. Classification (NCBI taxonomy): domain Eukaryota; kingdom Metazoa; phylum Arthropoda; class Insecta; order Orthoptera; family Acrididae; genus Schistocerca; species Schistocerca nitens. The sequence continues at coordinate 343,175,163 of NC_064617.1, forward strand.
GAATACCCGTTTATCACCTGCATTTCTTCTTGATGTAGCAATTTTAATGGCCAGTAGTGTATATGTACACCCCTATATAATGCGGAATTGGCCACTATATATCACGGGAGGCGGATCCGTCGGTATAATAGGAGCCAGAGAATATGTGTCGTCAGAGTAACAGCAGAATGGCTCGGTCATGAGAGCTCCCTGACTTCGAACGTCAACTACTCTTTGGATGTCACCGGAGTATCATACCCTTGAGGGACATTTCAACCCTTCTAAAGCAGCCCATGTCGACTGTTGGTATTGTGCTTGTGAGGTGGAAACGCGTAGGAACAACCACAGCTTAACCAAGACGAAGCAGACCTCATGTATATTCCTGTAATGGAATGGCCTGCCCAGAGTCCTGACATGAACCTTTGGAACTCCATTGGGAAGATTCAGAGCGTTAACTTCGCTCCAAACCCCGGCGTCCCATATCACTACCTTCTCTCGATTTGACTTTTGTGGAAGAGTGGACCGCCGTTTCTCCAGAGACATTCAGACACCTCACTGAAACTGCCCCCAGCAGAATTCAAGCCATCATAAGGAGGAAGGGTGGACAAATCTGATATTAATGTGTACTTATAGGCGTCCGGCTACTTCTGATGAAATAGTGTAGTTGTCGAGGACCCAGTGTATTCATAATCACTAAATGTTTTCACAGCGCACCACTCTTAGTCATTGCTTTACTGTCTTATATCAGTGCTTCATAGAAATGTCCGTTTGTTAGTGACGTCTTTAGGTGTGCTCATACACTATGTGATCAAAAGTATCCGGACACCTAGCTGAAAATGACTTACAAGTTCTTGGAGGCCTCCATCGGTAATGCTGGAATTCAGTATGGTGTTGACCCATCCTCAGCCTCGATGACAGCTTCCACTCTCACAGGCATACGTTCAGTCAGGTGCTGGAATGTTTCTTGGGGAATGGCAGCCCGTTCTTCACGGAGTGCTGCACTGAGGAGAGGTATCCATGTTGGTCGGTGAGGTCTGGCACGAAGTCGGCGTTCCAAAACATCCCAGAGGTGTTCTAGAGGATTCAGGTCAGGACTCTGTGCAGGCCAGTCCATTACAGGGATGTTATAGTAGTGTAACCACTCCGCCACAGGACGTGCATTATAAACAGGTGCCCGATGGTGTTCAAAGATGCAATCGCCATCCCAGAATTTCTCTTCAACAGTGGGAAGCAAGAAGGTGCCTAAAACAACAAAGCTCGCAGATGACGTTCACAGGGAACTCGCCATACCCACACCCTTCCAGCGGATCGCCACATTGTGTACCGTAATTCGTCACTCCGCACAACGTTTTTCCACTGTTCAATAGTCCAATGTTTACGCTTTTTACACCGAGCGAGGCACCGTTTGACATTAACCGGCGTGACGTGTGGCTTATATGCAGCCGCTCGATCATGAAATCCAAGTTTTCTCACCTCCCGCCTGTCATAGTACTTGCAGTGGATGCTAATGCAGTTTGGAATTCCTGTGTGATGGGCTGGATAGATGTCTGCCTATTGCGTATTACGACCCTCTTCAACTGTCGGCGGTCTCTGTAAGTCAACAGACGAGGTCGGCCTGTACGCTTTTGTGCTGTGGGTGTCCCTTCAAGTTTCCACTCTATTATCTCATCGGAAACAGTGGACCTAGGGATGTTCAGGAATGTGCAAATCTCGCGTACAGACGTATGACACAAGTGACACCCAGTCACCTGACCGCGTTCAAAGTGCGTGAGTTCTGCGCGGCGCTACATTCTGCTCTCACGATGTCTAATGACCACTGAGGTCGCTGTTATGGAGTACCTGGCAGTAGGTGGCAGCACAATGCCCCTAATATGAAAAACGTATGTTTTTGAGGGTGTCCGGATACTTTTGATCATTTGGTATATCTCATTTTGCATTAATATATCGACATTTTCTCCTTCCCATCTTGAGTTTGAGTTACTGGCGCAACATTCAGCAGTTTAGGTTCTCAAAGCTTCCGAGAGGTGAGCGAGATCTACAGATATTCGCTAGCTATCAGGTAGCACAAGACAGCTCCTAGATAGGAACCAATATACCAGTTGCCTTACACTATTCCTTACTACTTACCACGTTTCTCCTTCGTACAGACTGTATACAAAGCATAAAGGCGGGTCCACACTGAGCGCGCCGTGCCGCGCCGCACTACGCATTTTTCCGGCTGTTGTCGGTACATCAAAGGAAGTGGCGCGTTTGCGCGCGCTCAGTTTAGACGGGGCTTGGCTGGCTCCACCTGCAGACCATGCGCGCGCTCCAACTGGAACACGGTGCGCACCTGTGAGCGCCGCGGGGGGGGGGGGGGGAGGCACTCCTCTCTGTTACAGCTGTGCGCGGGGTGCAGCAGCGCGGCGCGCTCATCGTGGACCCGCCTTAAGAGGGACACTAGTGATACTGTCTCTGCATTACACCCCCCCCCTTCCCTCCCTAACCCTCCTCCTCAGTCGCAAGTCCCCACGAAGAACCGACTACGGTAGTGGAGAGTGGCGCAAAGCTTCCTTTACAATAGCGACTTCTTTGCCTCAATCGACTACTCTTGACAAGTGAATCTACTGTAGTGCCACAGACGTTTTATCTCTGTACTGAATTCTTCTAGACATTAGCGCCATAGTGTGTGTGATCTTGAAATCTGTTTGCTCACATCCCAGAAGTAGCTTGCTAACAAGCGTGGCTACCCAGGAGGATCTAGGAAGACAGAACATACCTGTTTATAAGATATCGTTTGTGAATAGAACAGCTGTGTTTCCCACGAACATTGTGATGTTTGAACTTACAAAACGCCTAAGGATCGTACAGCAGACAGACTGCGGCGAGACGGATTGGTCTCTCACTGTCCTTTAAACAATCAGTTCACCCACCTGGATGGGCTTCAAATTGTTGCCCTTTCACTCTGCAACAGTAAATACTCGTTTAGCTGACAAAAGCAGCGTTGACGAAAATTCTACTAAATAAAATACCCACCACACAAACGCCACATAACTCCAGTCCATGGGCAGCAGCTGAAAGTTAATTAAACTATCGGGCGTTCGGGATTCTTGTATGATTCATTTGAAAAATGTCCACAATTTTCTGCATGCTGGTTTATTGTCTTTAGAGCACACAAAATGGCTATCTAGTCCACATTTAATATCCCGACAGTGATGCAATTTTAGACTGCCTCTGTTACAGATTTACACCCGAAAGTAGCCAGAAGATATTTAGTCCGGCCCGATATTCTGAATGTTCTAAACAATAACTGACCCACGACTACTTGCCTGGTATTTGTTAGACATCTGACGCTGCAAAGAATGCGCGTCTCCTAAGACCAGTTAGTTACTTTTGTCCCCATCATCTTTCTGTATTTCTGTCAAATCCAGTAACTCCTCTACTTTTCTTCAATTCTGACCCTGATGTTTTCTGTTTCATCGGGGCCTATTTTCTTCCTAGCTCCACACTCATTGTACCCCACGATATCTTCTTTTTTCCTGCAGCAATATATAGGTACATTTGCTCACCTCCCGGACGTCGATTTTTCCTGCAAATGGCACTGTCAAGAGCTTTTCATCTACGGTAATGACAGACTCGTTATACCCAAGAAAGACCTTCCCTTTTATTTTTGCAAAAAATCTGCCCCAACGAACATCTCCACATTTAACCCAAAAATTATCAGGATATTCTGGTACAGTTGCTCACCCTGAATCCTTACAGGTAACATGATCTCCTGAGTTACTGCTTTATTTCTTTTACCTGTGGCTACTACAATGTTTATTTTAGAGACGGGGATAATCACTATTTGTTTATGATAAATTATTTTGACACTGCACATACACCTGAACCCCTATCAAGGAAACAAGGAACTTTTTCACCAAAAACAGCAACATCTGTTATAATTAATAAAATTTTCTCGGGCTTCCAGCCGCGTCAGGTGGTTAAAATCCCACGAGCTTTCGACTGAGCTCTCTTCAGTCATTGTCAAGTGGTAAAAATGACTGCTGTGTCGCCGTGGCCGCGTCGTTACATAGCCGCGCTGCTGGCTGTGACGTCACTGGTGCTCTCAAAAAATGGTTCAAATGGCTCTGAGCACTACAGGACTTAACATCTATGGTCATCAGTCCCCTAGAACTTAGAACTACTTAAACCTAACTAACCTAAGGACATCACACAACACCCAGTCAGCACGAGGCAGAGAAAATCCCTGACCCCGCCGGGAATCGAACCGGGGAACCCGGGCGTGGGAAGCGAATCGCACTGGTGCTCTCTTCCTCGCCATATTGGTAATGTTTTCACCCCGCGTCCGTCGCGCCCGTTTAAACCTTGCGATGGCTGTGCTGAGCTGCAAACCGCCGTCCTTGTTGATGGTGTTTTCAGGGTTTTTTATTTCAATAGCTTCTTTTATGACGACAGATGTTTCGTAGAATAGAATTCGGTGTCCATTTTCTAAGGCGTGTTCTGCCACGGCTGGTTTTTCTGGATAGCGTAGGCGTAAGCACTTCTCGTGTTCCGTCCGGCGTTGCTCCACAGTGCGTACCGTTTGGCCGACGTAGTAACAGCCACACTGACATGGTATCTTGTACACTCCAGACGTTCTAAGCCCTAGATCGTCCTTCACAGCTCTCATGAGCTGTCGAATTTTTGCTGGGGACCTGAACACCGATGAAATGTTGTATCTCTTCAGGAGCCGGCTAATCTTTTTCCCGACACTGTACCACAGAAAGGCAAAAAGACAAATTTCTTGCTTTCTTCTTCGGTGGTGTTCTCTACTCTGTTGGTGTGTTTCTTGCGTGTCACACCAGATATAGCCTGTGACACCTGTTCGTGGCTGTAACCGTTTTCCCGGAAGACTTTTCGGAGGTGGCTCAGTTCTAGTGACAGACTTTCAGCGTCTGTGACGACTTTAGAACGATGGACGAGGGTATTCAGAAAGCCACGATTTTATGCCGGATGGTGGTGGCTGAGAGCGTGTAGATGTATTATAGGTTGTCCTAAAGATTCTTCCACAGTTTCAGGATCTGGTTCTTCCAATATCCCCACACTACCTCACGTCTGTATAATCCTATACATTCTGCGGAAATGACACTTATGTTTATGAGTTCCTCTTTATCTTTAATTGTGGCAGCTTTAATTAATCTGTCTACTTGTGAGAAGCCGAAACGTTTCTCCACAAATTCACCTTCTCTAATCCTTTCAGTTCTGCTGCACTTCCTCCTATGTTGTCAGAATTTTCAAAATAATTCCCGGCTTCATCTACTTCTGTCGATGTGCAAAAGAAAAGAATGCTACACTAATCCCTTACCTACATGATGGTGCTTAGATCACCCCTAACATTTCTCAAATTTTCGGACGTATGTATTTCAAAGGCTGCATCTTTCTAAACTGCAATTTCTAGGACGTTATCCCAAAACAATATACTATCCGTTAATGTAAACTGTAACATCCCACCCATCACTTAGCTGGTTTTGGCGTGTGTTCACCCCAACTAATTGACTAACAGATCAACAGAGAGTGCAAAACTGCCGCAATATCGGATAACGCAAAAAAGTAATATGGCCCTGTGACTCCTGATTTAACTGCGGTGGCAGTGTTGACATTGATCAGCGCACACTCCGCTGCAGAGTGAAAATCTCATTCTGGAAACATCCCCTAGGCTGTGGCTAAGCCATGTCTCCGCAATATCCTTTCTTTCAGGAGTGCTAGTCCTGCAAGGTTCGCAGAAGAGCTTCTGTTAAGTTTGGAAGGTAGGAGACGAGGTACTGGCAGAAGTAAAACTGTGAGGACGGGGCGTGAGTCGTGCTTGGGTAGCTCAGTTGGTAGAGCACTTGCCCGCGAAAGGCAAAGGTCCCGAGTTCGAGTCTCCGTCCGGCACACAGTTTTAATCTCCAGGAAGTTTCAACACTAATGTACTCTGGTGGCCATTCTAGGTGTCACAGAGAATAGCAACTGCGTTCATTTATTTACCTGCCGATAGTATTACTCATTTACGAGGGGCGACCAATAAGTAATACAACACATGTTTTTCTTAGCCAGTTTCGGTTGAAAAAACGCGGAATTTGTAGTGGGACATAGTCGAATATTCTTGCTTCAGATCCTATAGTTTAAAGTAGTTCCGATAGGTGACGGTGCTATACACAGCCTTCAAAATGGCGCCTGTAACGGAGGTGCATTCCAAGCAGGGAGCTGCCATTGAGTTTCTTTTGGCGGAAAACCAGAGGATCATAGATATTCATAGGTGCTTGCAGAATGTCTGGCAGTAAACAAAGCCACGGCGAGTAATTGGGTAAAGTGTCTATCATCATCGCAACAAGGTCGCACTAACTTGACCGATTTATCTGTTGTTAGTGTTCGTCCACCAGTTGGAGTACCCAATGGTGTGCACCTCGCTGGGTTCCTCGGCGCCAAACAGAAGACTTTAAAGAGCAAGAGAGTATCATCTGTGCGAAATTCTTGTTACGACGCTGATCGTGATAATTTTCTGTTGAACATCGTCACAGGAAATGAAACAAGGGTTCATTACTTCGAAACGGAAACGAAACGGCAATCCATTGGCTGGTGCCACATCACATCTCCTCCAAAGAAGAAATTCAAAGTCATAGCGACTGTCTTGGGTGACTCTGAAGGAGTTATTCTCTTTTGTGTCCGCCCGCAAGATGCAACGATCAGCTCTGAAATGTATTGTGCTAATCTCAGAAAACTAAAGAAACGACATCGCCGTGTTCGTCGCCAGTAAAATGCAAACGAACTTCTCCATGACACTGCAAGGCCTCACACAAGTCAGCACACCTAAGAGGGGCTCACAAAACTTCGTTGGACTGTTCTTCCTCATTTACCCTACAGCCTCGATCTCGCACCTTCCGAGTTCCATCTCTCTGGCCCAACGACGGATATACTCCACATGAAGCGATACTTGGATGACGGGGAGGTTACTGATACAGCAAGACATTGGCACTGATGTCAACCAGTAGGGTGGTACCATGCAACCATACAAAACCTCTCGCTAAGGTGGCATTAGGCCGTTGCATTCAATGGAGATTGTGTTGAAAAACGGGGTTTTGTAGCCAAAAGAGTGGGTAATAATATGGTGTACCGGGATCCAGAATAAATTCGGAAAAAAAGTTACATGACTTAGTGAAAGCTCCTCGTACATCCCTGCCGATGGTGTGTATGTGCACCAATTCACACTGACATTAGACCATGTCTTCTGGATGCTTCACTTTTTTGTGGAGTTGAGTATTTCATGGTAACTAAGTAATTTATTATTATTGTATTAAAATATTTCATATACGCACAAAAAAAATTTTTTGCATCACCCCAGTTACCAGAACTCCTGAAGATAGACGTTGACAGTGGATATTGTATCACAGACACTGTCCCTTAGACTGTTCAGAGATGTCACTGAACCCGCCCAAAGATGTAAACAACTGTGCATGTGCAGCGCCTGTTACACGGAGGGGGGTCCGACAGTCAATGACTTCCAGTCATTCCACCAGCAAGGAGGTACACGGCTCTTGTTGTCCGTAGTTCAACCATACCTAGATGGTCAATACCGCGGTTCGATCATGTCCGCATTGTTACTTTGTGCCAGGAAGGGCTCTCAACAAGGGAAGTGTCCAGGTGTCTCGAAGTGAACCAAAGCAATGTTGTTCGGACATGGAGGAGATACAGAGAGACAGGAACTGTCGATGACATGCCTCGATCAGGCCACCCAAGGGCTGCTACTGCAGTGGATGACCGTTACCTACGGATTATGGCTCGGAGGAACCCTGACAGCAACGCCAACATGTTGAATACTGCTTTCGTGAAGCCACAGGACGTCGTGTTATGACTCAAACTGTGCAGAATAGGCTGCATGATGCGCAACTTCACTAGCAAATTGTCCAAATTGCTCTGAGCACCATGGGACTTAACATGAGAGGTCATCAGTACCCTAGAACTTAGAACTACTTAAACCTAACTAACCTAAGGACATCACACAATTCCATGCCCGATGCAGGATTCGAATGTGCGACTGTAGCGGTTCCAGACTGAAGCCCCTAGAACCGCTCGGCCACAACGGCCGGCGCAACTTCACTCCTGACGTCCATGGCGAGGTCCATCTTTGCAACCACGACACCATGCAGAGCAGTACAGATGGGCCCTACAACATGCCGAATGGACCGCTCAGGATTGGCATCACATTCTCTTCACTGATGAGTGTCGCATATCCCTTCAACCAGACAATCGTTGGAGACGTGTTTGGAGGCAACCCGGTCAGGCTGAACGCCTTAGACACACTGCCCAGCGAGTGCAGCGAGGTGGAGGTTCTCTGCTGTTTTGGGGTGGCATTATGTGGGGTCGACATACGCCGCTGGTGGTCATGGAATGTGCCGTAACGGCTGTACGATATGAGAATGCCATCCTCCGAACGATAGTGCAACCATATCGGCAGCATATTGGCGAGGCATTCATCTTCATGGACAACAATTCGCGCCCCATCGTGCACCTCTTGTGAGTGACTTCCTTCAGTATAAGGATGTCACTCAGCTAGAGTGGCCAGCATGTTCTCCAGAAATGAACCCTATCGAACATGCCTAGGATAGAGTGGAAAGGGCTGTTTATGGACGACGTGACCTACCAACCACTCTGAGGAACCTACGCCGAATCGCCGTTGAGGAGTGGGACAATGTGGAACAAAGTGCCTTGATGGACTTGTGGATAGTATGCCACGATGAATACAGGCACGGATCAATGCAACAGGATGTGCTACTGGTATTAGAGGTATCGATATATACAGCAAACTGGACCACCACCTCTGAAGGTCTCGCTGTATGGTGGTACAACATGCAATGTGTAGTTTTCTTGACCAGTAAAAAGGTCGGAAATGATGTTTATGTTGATCTCTGTTCCAATTTTCTGTACAGGTTCCAGAACATTTGGAACCGAGGTGATGCTAAACTTTTTTTGATGTATTATTTTATTGTTATTATTAAAATCGTACATATTGGTGACACACTATAATCGGGATTGACGGGACAGTTACTTCCCACTGCCTAGCCAGATAATGAAGCTTCTAGCGACTATTTGCTCATCTACGCTACGTGATCAAAAGTATCCAGATACATATTAGTAGATATCAATATGATGTGTCCACCCTTCGCCTTTATGACTGCTTGATTGCTGTCTGCTGGGGTTCATTCAATAAAATGTGTGGATATCTGGAGCGATGCCAACCCATTCTTCTTCAAGAGCCAAAACCAATGGACGCTGGTGTCTACAGCGAAATCGACGTTCTAACTGATCCCAAAGTTGTCCCATTGGTGTCAGGTCGAGACTCTGGGCAGGCCAGTCCATTGTAGTAATATGGTTGTCCTCAAACTTTTGCTTCACAGATGCTGCTTTATGACAGCGTGCATTGTCATCCTGATACAAACAGTAATCGTCGCCTAACTATTCTACTACTGTCCGCAGCGCACAATGCTGGGTAACGTGTTCATATCTTTCCGAATTTAGCGGTTTTGTAAATGCAATAAGAGGACCACATCGTAATCACAAAGAGCAGCCCCATGCCACAATACCACCTCCGTCATACTTCACTGCTAGCACTACAGATAATGACAGGTAACGCTCTCCAGGCTTTCGTCAAACTAACACCATACCATCGGATGTAGCGTGATTCGTCACTCCAAATCTCTCGTTTCCAAACATTCATTGTCCAGTTGTACCAATCTCTACACAACCTCAAGCGTTGCATATTACTGACTACTGAAATGTTTGGCTAATGTGTAGCTCTCGATCATCGCATCCCATTCTTTTTAACTCACCACAGACAGTCATTGTGCTAGCTGGACTGCAGGTAGCAGTTGGGAAGTCACGAATATTCCTTTCCGCTGATTTCATGCGATTATTTACAACCACCCTCCGCCTAGGTCGACTCGGGTAGCTTTAGGAGGATTGAAAGGTCCCTGATGGATTTGTTACTCAGGTGTTCTCCAATGATTAGATCTCTTACAAAGTCCTCGAGCTCTCCCGTCTGACCTATTCTGCTGTTGCTTCTCTACTCACAACAAGATGCTCCCAGGCTCCTTTTAAACTTGCGAGTCCGCCTCTCGAGTCATCTAGTGGTCAATTACGCAGTACATTGTGGTATCAAGATGCTTCTGATCAGGTAATGTATAACTATATCGCTTATATTTGAAAAGGGATAAAAGGAAATAATGCTAAGCATTTGTTAAAGTGATCAGTTGTGAAGTTTTTTAAGCAAATAACATAAAATAGGCGGTGTGACAGAAGAGCGATTTGTAACAATCGTTTTCCCTATGGTCTTTTGCAGATGGATACTCCTCAGAGGCCAACACTCGTCATCTCCGGCATGTCCGGACGTTTCCCCGAATGCGACTCAATAGAGGAGTTGAAGGAGAAGCTGTACAGTGGCGAGAACATGGTGACTTCCAAAGGGTGCCGCTGGGGGACTGGTAAGCCTTTCATCTGCAGTAGATTTTCTCTAAGACCGGGCTTTTTTGTGTTTCATAAAACAATGTCGTCTTCAGTCATTGGAGGCTGTGAATGTGTCGAGATGCATTGCCACTCCAATAGAATACTTACCTGTTTCGTTCATGTCTGTGAAATATACTGTATTATAGTTGAAAAATGCTCCTGTTGGAGCACAAAAAAGGCAAATATGCTGCTCTTCAAAAGACTATTTCAAAGAAGTGAGATCCAGCTGTCTCAATCTTCATTCCACCTTCCTCACCAAAAATTTTGGCACGCGAAGTTATTTGCACTCTTTTAACACCGAATGTTCTAAATCATACTCAAAATACCCCACTGTCCATACATGTCTCTCTACCACTGTTTCCTTTTTCTCCCATTGGTGCTTTCTCCTGTCTTTGTCTCCTACTGTCACTGTGTACATCCCATTCCCTTGCTCTTCTGTACCACAGTCTCCCTGCCTGTCGCTTTCACTGTCTCTGTCCTACTGCCACTGTCTTTGTCCCATTCTTTTTCTCTCCCATTGCCACCATCTCCTCCTTTCTCGCGTATGGTATGCTGTCTTTCTCTGCAACCATTATTTCTCCTTCCCACACATGTCCCTGGGGATGGCTTGCTTGAGGTTCCAGACCCCCCCCCCCTATCCCACCCTCATCCCAACCCCCTGCCCCAAGGTCTCCACTTATCTCTTCTGCTTTTCAATTCTACTGTCTCTTCTCTCTTTTACTGCCACTATGACTATCTCCATCCATCTGTGTTTCTCTTTTACTGCCACTATTTCACACTGACCATCACTGTCTCCTGGGTCTTTCGCTCCAACTGCAGTTCTCTTCATTTCTCTCTCTTTCTGGTTTCTATTTCACTGCCACTTTCTTCTCCCACCATCACAGTCTCCACCCTCTTTCTCTCACACTGGCACTGCACTGTCTCCCCTCTCTTCCTCTGTCACTGCCTTTCTGCTACTTTCAGCACAAAAACGTGTCAATATGGTCGCATGCCAAAATTTTTGGTGAGGAAACAGAAATAAGGATTGAGACAGCTGTTTGCCCACTTTTCTGCCCCATTTTTCTGCTCCACTTTTCTGCCCCACTTTTTTCTCTGAGTCTTTTAAAAAGGAGCACATTCGTATTTTTTGTGTGCTGCAATGGGAGCATTTTTCAGCTGGTTCCCATCTTTTTCAAACGAATTCTGTAGGTTAGCAAAGTTGTGTCATTATATTTATATACTTCGGAACATTTACATACTTTGATACATACAAACAACAAATAAGTGTGCATCATAATAAGGTTAACACAAATTCATCTCACATCCTATACAAGTTCACGTTACACTGTTTTCCACAAAAATGTGCAACATTTTTATCCCACACATACAGTACATCCAAAATGTGGCGCTTGGTTTGAAAGTACAAACAATTTCGTATGACAAAATAATTTTTGAGAGGTGCTTACGCCACCTGGTGGCACTATCGAATAATTTCTAGGTCATGAAAGCTTGTAAGGACGTGAAGTGCCCATTATACAGAGACAGCACCTTATCAAGTTTTAGTGGTGACAAAATGGGAACTAAAAACAAAGGTTGGTGACCTCAGAACTCTTGCTATGATCTCAGAACCCTCGCTATGGGTTCAGCTCGCTAGTTGAAACTATATTTATGTCTGAGACCAGATATTATGTTCATATTTTATATGAATAAGTATGGTAAGGTTCAGCATCTGGATCTCGATTGGATGGTGACATCGAACAAAGCTTTCACAGTTCACTGAGAATATCATCTAAAGAACATATAGGAAAAATTTTGACGAATCGCCATGAGTATAAATGAAAGAAGTGGCCATCCCCTCAACTGGTACTTTTGGTACTCAAAAATCATGTTTTTTCGGTCTATTTTGATACCGTATAAAGATTTTTGAAAAAGGAAAAATGCTGTTTCTTGATAAATACCTAAAAAATGCACCAAATTGGTCTACCGCTATATACGGTTTAACAACATGTTTTAATAGGGACGGAAAAACACAAAGAATAAACAGTACGCCGTGCGGGATTAGCCGAGCGGTCTTAGGCGCTGCAGTCATGGACTGTGCGGATGGTCCCGGCGGAGGTCAGAGTCCTCCCTCGGGCGTGGGTGTGTGTTTTGTCCTTAGGATAATTTAGGTTAAGTAGTGTGTAAGCTTAGGGACTGATGACCTTAAGCAGTTAAGTCCCATAAGATTTCACACACATTTGAACATTTCAACAATAAACAGTATTGCAACAGCGATCAAGTAGCGGCGCAGCGCGGGCCGTCACGTGGCAAGTCGGGCAACATAGACGCGAGCAGGCAAGTCGGGCAACATAGACGCGAGCAAATATTTACCATCTGTCGGTTTCTGTTATTGCTATCCACTGACCGGCAGCAAGCCACATAGGCATGGTGCTAATATAGTATCACTACCGGATCGTTTTCGGAGAACGGCATACTGTTTCATTTTCCATACCTCCAACACGAAAATATATACTATATTTTACTGTGGTTTGTGATTTTAAAAATTCCAAATGCGTCCTCTAGCACTTATAAGGCGAGTAAGAAATTATTCCTATTTACAGAGAACTGACAGTCATCATACCAAGAAGACATTCTGGCCAAGTTCTTCTTGTTTTCCTTGCATGGAACGACTACAGTTTCCTGTAGAAATCGAAAGCGAACAGTTATTTTTTTATTTACTTACACGTCTAGTTCCGTAGGACCAAATTGAGGAGCAAATCTCCAAGGCGATGGAACGTGTTAGTAGTAATATAAAAGCAATAACCGATAAAAATAAAATGTTTATGAACTCAAAAAAAGTCAAGCCACTAGTTTAAGTAAACGCAATCAACAATATAACATAAGAATCAGCTTAAAGTTTCAAGGAACTTCTAAACAGAATAGAAGGACTGACCCACGAGGAAACTCCTCAGTTTCGATTTTAAAGCGCGTGGATTACTGCTAAGGTTTTTGAATTCTTGTGATAGCTTTTTGAAAATGAATGCAGCAGTATACTGCACACCTTTCTGCACAAAGAGTTAAGGAAATCCGATCCAAATGCAGGTTGGGTTTCTGCCAAGTATTGACTGAGTGAAAGATGCTTATTCTTGGGAAGAAGCTGATACTGTCAACAAGAAAAAACGGTGAGGAATACATATATTAAGAGGCAAATGTCAAAATACCCAGACTAGTGAACAGTGGTCGACAAGAAGTTCGCAAACTTACACCACTAAGTGCCCGAACAGCCCGTTTCTGATCCAAAAATGCCCTTTTAGAACGGGAAGAGGTACTCCAAAATATAATACAATATGACATAAGGGAATGAAAATAAGCGAAGTAGACTAATTTTCGTGTCGAACTGTCACTTACTTCAGATACTGTTCGAATAGCAAATCTTTGAACAAGATCCTGAGCATGGGCTTTCCACAACAGTTTACTATCTATCTGAACACCAAGAAATTTGAACTGTTCAGTTTCATTAATCATGTGGCCATTCTGTGAAATTAAAACTTCGGATTTTATTGAATCGAGCGTTAGAAACTTCAAAACTGAGTCTACTGTGCTTTAGCGTTAGTTTATTTTCTTCATGCCATGAACGTACGTCATGAACCGCTTATATAAATGAGGAACAGGAGTGATCCCAACACTGATCCCTGAGGCACCCCTCCCCATTTGACCATACCCCACTCAGACCCCACATCACAGCCATTCTCAACACTGTGAATAATGACCTTTTACTGTCTGTTGTTAAAGTAAGAGGTGTGAGCTACTCCCTGTATTCTGTAATGGTCCACCTTCTGGAGCAATATTTTGTGGTCAACATAATCAAATGCCTTAGTTAAATCAAAAATTATGCCTAGCGCTCGAAACCTTTTGTTTAACCCATCCAGTACCTCTCAGAGAAAAGAAAATATAGCATTTTCAGTTGTTAGACGGCTTCTACAGCTGAACTGTACATTTGATAGAAAATTATGTGATATAAAATGATCAATTATCCTTATATACACGGCCTTTTTAATAACCTTAACAAGCACTGACGGCATAGAAATAGATCTAAAATTGCCTACATTATCCCTTTCTCCCTTTTTATAAAATGGCTTTACTACTGAGTACTTTAATCGTTCGGGAAACTGACTGTTCCTAAAGGAAAAATTGCAAATATGGCTAAATACAGGGCTAACATGTGCAGCAAAGTACTTTAATATTTTGCTAGGCACTCCATCATATCCATGAGAGCCCTTAGTCGTCAGTGACTTAATTATTGACGCAATCTCCCCCTTGTCTGTATCACAGAGGAGTATTTCAGACGTCAATCTTGGAAAGGCATTTGCCAAGAGAGTTATATGATTCCCTGTAGAAAATAAATTTTTATTTAATTCACCAGCAATGCTCAGAAAATGATTGTTAAATACTGTACTTATATCTGATTTATCAGTAACAGAAATATTTTTACTATGGACTGACTTTATATCGTTGACCTTGTGCCGCTGACGAGACACTTCCTTCAGAACTGAGCACATGGTTATAATTTTATCCTGTGAATTAGCTATTCTGTTTGCGTACCACATACTCTTTGCATTCCTAATAACATTTTAAGCACCTAACAATAGTGTTTGTAATGGGCTACTATAGCTTGATTGTGACTACTAACATTCTGATATAATTCCCGCTTTATTCTACATGATATCCTTATCCCACTAGTCAGCCACCCGGTCTCTTTTACTGCTAGTACTCCGTTTAGAACGTTATAATGGAAAGCAACTCTCAAAGAGCATTATATTTGTCGTCTATGTTATCGGCACTGCCGGCCTGTGTGGCCGTGCGGTTCTAGGCGCTGCAGTCTAGAACCGCGTGACCGCTACGGTCGCAGGTTCGAATCCTGCCTCGGGCATGGACGTGTGCGATGTCCTTAGGTTAGTTAGGTTTAAGTAGTTCTAAGTTCTAGGGGACTGATGACCACAGATGTTAAGTCCCATAGTGCTCAGAGCCATTTATGGGCGCTATAAACATCCCGCCACTCTTGTTCCTTGACGAGGTTTAAAAAACTCTCCGTTGCCATTGGATTAACTTTGCTAAGTAGTTTGTAATTTTATGTGACATTTGTTTGAGTACAAAAGCCTTTTAGTGTTAAAATTTGTGTATCACGATCTGAAAGGCCATTCACCCTTTTATTAACAGAATGCCCACTAGTAAACAAGAAAGAATAAAATTATTCTCTCTGGCTGTGCTACTGTTCCCCTGCACGGTAGTTGGAATAAACACAGTCTGCATCAGACCATATTAGTTTACAAGATCTACCAACATCATTTTTCTTGCACCATCATATATAAAATTAATATGGAAGTTACCACATATAAACAATTTCTGGTACTTCCTACAAAGCGAATCAAGAACCCTCTCTAGCTTGAGCGGAAATGCTCCGAAGTCAGAGTTAGGGAACCTATAAACAACAAAAATTAGAAGATTAGTTTCACTAAATTCAACTGCCCTTGCACAACACCCAAAAATTTGTCAGTGCAGTGCCGTGATACGAGGTGTGGCTAGAAAAAAACCGGACTAGTACTGGTGAAACAATAAAACGAATGCAATAAGGCTGAAAGTCGCGTGGCCTGTCACGTGACTCTCGCTCCGCCTACTGCTCGAGTTTCATCTGCCTCCTGCACTCAGTCTGCCCGTGGCGTCTGTTGTAAGTAGTTGACGTTTTGTCTGTGCGTCGGAAAATGTTGAGTGTACAGAAAGAACAGCGTGTTAACATCAAATTTTGTTTCAAACTAGGAAAATCTGCAAGTGAAACGTTTGTAATGTTACAACAAGTGTACGGCGATGATTGTTTATCGCGAACACAAGTGTTTGAGTGGTTTAAACGATTTAAAGATGGCCGCGAAGACACCAGTGATGACACTCGCACTGGCAGACCATTGTCAGCAAAAACTGATGCAAACATTGAAAAAATCGGTAAACCTGTTCGACAAGATCGCCGTTTAACAATCTGCTCTGACTGTTAAACAAGGAACTCCTTGAAAAACAGCCAGCTAATCTGTATCCTGGTTAACGAAGCCTCTAGATTCTCAAATTATGTGAGTGATGCTCCGATATACCAATAATTTCAGAGTGAACATCTATTAACAGTTCACTAACTTTATCTCTAACATCTCTTATATTCTGATTAAATATGCTAATTCCTTCTCTACTTGGAAACATGAGGTCCTCTGAAGGTGACTGAAGGTAATTCCTTAGTTAGAGGGACTTCCTTTATGCAGGTATACCTATCAGCTGACTTCAAACCAAAAAAGGTGCCTCTCTAACACCAACTACTACAGGAATTTTTCCGTGAGTGATCCCACCACCACCCGCTACACCTATAAGCTTTGCCAGCCTCTCCTTCCCATACCTATTGAGGTGTAAACCATGCCTAATGAAACCTGATCTACTGACAGACTCAGCTGGCATCACTGCAATGTGACCCGTGCCCTCTGCCATCAGTGCCTTCTCCAGCCCCATGTTAACACACCTAACAGCCACATTAAGATAAGGCCGATCACGATGCTGAACCAGTTGCATGAAATGCTCATTAGTGCCACCAATCTGAGTAGCTGTCTTTACCAGGTCACCACCTACATCATATTACCCCATCCCTATCAAGACTGTTCCCTACTCCACTCACATTCACTACCTGAGCCTCTTTCGTAAAATTCCTACATAACTCCCCTATGATGTCAGTCACCTGAGCCAACCCTGCATAGTGATGGTAACCTGGTACTCACTCACCAACACTTCGTGCAACTGCTGGTACACACCTCTACCGTGTGAACTTCCTGGCAGCAAAACCTTATTCTTTCTGTAATACTTTGTAACTGACTTGGGCCTCCTAACTGCTGAGAACTGCTGCATGTTTCCTACACCTACAGCTACAAGAGGTTCCTCTCCACTCAACTCTGGCAGTTGGTCAAATTTATTGCATATACGCAAAGTACAACTGTCTGAATACCTCCTCCTAGCTGCCTTCTTGCCAATTGCCAGTTCCCATTCCCCAGCACCCTTCACCCTCCTCAACCTATCTAGTTCCTCTTTGCGTATTGTAGCTGCACCTGAAGGCCACAGATCTTACGCTCCTGCTCCTCTATCAACTTCTTTCTACTACAGAGTCTGCATTCCCAGGAGAGGATCTCGCCAGAATGCCCACTAGCTTCCCCACTGCATCCCCCCCCCCCCCCAATGAAAATACTTTGAACAGATCCCACACCGTAACCCACTACTCACAAACCTATGACAGAGCCCACACTTCTCACTCATTGTAAAATTTTATAGTTACTGAAAAAAACTAAACGTCGACGTTGCCTATGTTTAGTTACACCGGTAGAACTATTTATAGAACTAACAATAGCGGCCTCTAAATTCTCTCTCTACTAATAAAGCAACAACTTTTATTAATAATGCTAAACCACAACTAATACCAATACCAACAAAACTTCACAAAATTTATTAGCTAAAACCAAAAATTCAAACGGCCACTGGAACACTCATCGAAGTTAAAACAGTGAATGAAAATTTAACTAACGTCCGCTGTAAACTGAAGCACGAAATTTATTAAGCGACTTCAACGCACAGAAAACTCTAAGAAACACGAGCGAACGTTTCCAAAAGTTTATTAAATCGTTATTTCGCCACAAACAGCACACAGCTGCAACCGCAATGGTGCTACTTGCATTGTGTGATAAATGTTTTATGGTTGCTGAGAAAATTAGTAGCGGTCCTACTGCACTTCCTTGGAGCACATCCTACGTTATTTCTGTATCTGTTGAACGTTGGCTGTCTTATGATGACGTACTGGGGTGTGTTAGTAAAAAAAAAATTCCAATCAATAACGTATTAGTGATGATACTCCACACCATCGTATCTCCATTGCTGTTTGACGATGTGTTTCAGTGACGAACGCCTTTTGGATATCTAGGAAGACAAGATCTGTTCACTTGAATCTACTAAACTGCCCAAGAAACGATTTGCAACAACCTTAGAACTTGCATAATGTGTCTTTTCTTTTACCAGAAACGTCAATATTCTTTTATGAGTAGAAAATCGTTATGTACACCTAGCGGTAAATGTAAACCTACAATTTCAAAGCAATTCAAAAGACCATCAAAAATCTTCAGTCGTGACCGAGAACACTGTTGAATCTATGTATATCTGTGTGGTGTCTGTTCTGTCAGACATGTACGACAGAACTGGCACCACACACACACACACACACACACACACACACACACACACACACACGTATATACAGGTTGTTACAAAAAGGTACGGCCAAACTTTCAGGAAACATTCCTCACACACAAATAAAGAAAAAATGTTATGTGGACATGTGTCCGGAAACGCTTAATTTCCATGTTAGTGCTCATTTTAGTTTCGTTAGTATGTACTGTACTTCCTCGATTCACCGCCAGTTGGCCCAATTGAAGGAAGGTAATGTTGACTTCGGTGTTTGTGTTGACATGCGACTCATTGCTCTACAGTACTAGCATCAAGCACATCAGTACGTAGCATCAACAGGTTAGTGTTCATCACGAACGTGGTTTTGCAGTCAGTGCAATGTTTACAAATGGGGAGTTGGCAGACGCCCATTTGATGTATGGATTAGCACGGGGCAATAGCCGTGGCGCTGTACGTTTGTATCGAGACAGATTTCCAGAACGAAGGTGTCCCGACAGGAAGACGTTCGAAGCAATTGATCGGTGTCTTAGGGAGCACGGAACATTCCAGCCTATGACTAGCGACTGGGGAAGACCTAGAACGACGAGGACACCTGCAATGGACGAGGCAATTCTTCGTGCAGTTGACGATAACCCTAATGTCAGCGTCAGAGAAGTTGCTGCTGTACAAGGAACGTTGACCACGTCACTGTATGGAGAGTGCTACGGGAGAACCAGTTGTTTCCGTACCATGTACAGTGTGTGCAGGCACTATCAGCAGCTGATTGGCCTCCACGGGTACACTTCTGCGAATGGTTCATCCAACAATGTGTCAATCCTCATTTCAGTGCAAATGTTCTCTTTACGGATGAGGCTTTATTCCAAAGTGATCAAATTGTAAATTTTCACAATCAACATGTGTGGGCTGACGAGAATCCGCAAGCAATTGTGCAATCACGTCATCAACACATATTTTCTGTGAACTTTTGGGCAGGCATTGTTGGTGATGTCTTCATTGGGCCCCACGTTCTTCCACCTACGCTCAATGGAGCACGTTATCATGATTTCATACGGGATAATCTACCTGTGCTGCTAGAATATGTGCCCTTACAAGTACGACACAACATGTGGTTCATGCACGATGGAGCTCCAGCACATTTCTGTCAAAGTGTTCGTACGCTTCTCAGCAACAGATTCGGTGACCGATGGATTGGTAGAGGCGGACCAATACCATAGCCTCCACGTTCTGCTGACCTCAACCGTCTAGACTTTCATTTATAGGGGCATTTGAAAGCTCTTGTCTACGCAACCCCGGTACCAAATGTAGAGACTCTTCGTGCTCGTATTGTGGACGGCTGTGATACAATACGCCATTCTCCAGGGCTGCATCAGCGCATAGGGGATTCCATGCGACGGAGGGTGGATGCATGTATCCTCGCTAACGGAGGACATTTTGAACATTTTCTGTAACAAAGTGTTTGAAGTCACGCTGGTACGTTCTGTTGCTGTGTGTTTCCATTCCATGATTAATGTGATCTGAAGAGAAGTAATAAAATGAGCTCTAACATGGAAAGTAAGCGTTTCCGGACACATGTCCACATAACATATTTTCTTTCTTTGTGTGTGAGGAATGTTTCCTGAAAGTTTGGCCGTACCTTTTTGTGACACCCTGTATATAGTACATATGTGGGCGTGACTTCTTTGTTAACTTCAGTAAGGATGCGCAACAGGGTCTGAACCTCTTGCTACAGGACTAGCTGTGAGCAATAGACTAGTGTACGCTACTAATGTATGACAAGTTGAGAATTTGGGTGGACGGGAGCATGTCTGGTTCTCGCTTCCCACGCCCGGGTTCCCGGGTTCGATTCCCGGCGGGGTCAGGGATTTTCTCTGCCTCGTGATGGCTGGGTGTTGTGTGATGTCCTTAGGTTAGTTAGGTTTAAGTAGTTCTAAGTTCTAGGGGACTTATGACCACAGCAGTTGAGTCCCATAGTGCTCAGAGCCATTTGAACCATTTTTGGAGCATGTCTGGTTCAAATGGCTCTGAGCACTATGGGACTTAACTTCTGAGGTCATCAGCCCCTAGAACTTAGAACTACTTAAACCTAACTAACCTAAGGACATCACACACACCCATGCCCGAGGCAGGATTCGAACCTGCGACCGAAGCGGTCGCGCTGTTCCAGGCTGTTCGCCTAGAACCGCTCGGTCACAACGGCCGGCAACATGTCTGGGTTGCTGAAGTGAACAGTCGGGTTTCGGCTGCGACACAAGTCGGATGTACGGCGCGCCGCGCAGCGCTCTTGTGTTTGTTTACACGCTTGCGCGATGTACCACAATCGTTGTTGTGATTTCGAGCTCTGCTACATAAGGCGTTCTCTTAGTCGATAGTGAAACTCAAGTTCGAGGAATACAACGTGCGTCAGAAGGCTTATGAAATCGAACAGTTTTTGAGAGGCGACATGCATGTCGACCCCCACGAGCTGGTAGGCATCCACTTGTCTATCACTTCCAGTACAGTCTGCCTGAAGAGGAAAAACGAAAACGCATGCGTCAATCTAGTCCGACATCCCAACAACGACTACCGTTTTCGCCATCCTGACGGTAACATCAGCATGGTAACCGTGTACCATGCATGTATAGGGGTGCATACAGTGCGCATATTCGAACGGCGGTTCGAAGACCCGGCCGCGCTCGTCACTGACGCCTTATGGTCGTGTGGCATCCAGTCCTGCTCGGTGCGCGTGATTGTACACTGAAGGGCCAAAGAAACTGGTACACCTGCCTAATATCGTGTAGGGCCCCCGCGAGCACGCGGAAGTGCCGCAACACGACGTGGCATGGACTCGACTAATGTCTGATGTAGTACTGGAGGAAACTGACACCATGATTCCTGCATCATTCCACACATCAGTTAGAATACGAGGGGCTGGAGATTTCCTCTGAACAGCACTTTGCGAGGCATCCCACATATGCTCAATAGTATTCATGTCTGGGGAGTTCGGTAGCCATCGGAAGTATTTCAACACAGAATAGTGTTCCTGGAGTCTCTCTGTAGCAGTTCTCGACGTGTGGGGTGTCGCATTGTCCTGCTGGAACTGCCCAAGTCAGTCGGAATGCACGATTGACATGAATGGATGTTGGTGATCAGACAGAATGCTTACATAAATGTCACCTGTCAGAGTCGCATCTAGACTGATCAGGGGTCCCATATCACTCCAACTGCACACGCCCCACCAGCTTGAACAATCCCCTGCTGACATGCAGGGTCCATGGATTCATGAGGTTGTGTCCATACCCGTACACGTCCATCCGCTCGGTGCAATTTGAAATGAGACTCGTCCGACCACGTAACTCGTTTCCGTCATCAACAGTCCAAGGTCGGTGTTGATGGGCCCAGACGAGGCGTAAAGCTTTGTGTTGTGCAGTCATCAAGAGTACACGAGTGGGCCTTTGCCTCCGAAAACCCGTGTCGATGATGTTTCGTTGAATGGCTCACGCGGTGACAGTTGCTGATGGTCCAGCATTAAAACCTGCACAAATTAGCGGAAGGGTGCACTCTCGTCACGCTGAACGATTCTCTTCAGATGTCGTTCTTGCAGGATCTTTTCTCCGGCCGCAACGATGACGGGGATTTGATGCTTTACCAGATTCCTGATATTCACTATACACTTGTGAAATGGTCGTACAGGAAAACCCCCACCTCATCGCTACCTCGGAGATGCTGTGGCCCATCCTTCGTGCGCCAACTATAACACCACGTTCAAACTCACTTAAACTTTGATAACCTGCCATTGTAGCAGCAGTAACCGACCTAACAACTGCGCCAGACACTAAGTTCTCTCATATAGGCGTTTCCGACCGCAGCGCCGTATTCTCCCTGTTTACATATCTCTGTATACACATGCCTTTACCGCTTTCTTTGGAGCTTCAGTGTAATGGCGTTGCAAGCAGAGCGCCATGGAGCAGAGCGACGCTGAGAGAATCAAACATGTTTTGGTTCTGACTAGACTTGGCCACTGTTTCTATGTTTCGATACAGTGTATCGATACGTGGAACTGTTTCAGTGTTTCGGAACGGCTGTGGTTCACTGTTTCGAAACAGTGGTGTTTCATTCCGTCCCTGTCTCGGATAACCGGACCAGATTCGATCTCGAGCCAGACACAGAAACTGTATCGTTGTTTCAAAATAAGGCTGTTTCAGTCCACCTGTGCTTGTATCGAAACAGTGATGTTTCATTCCGCTCTGTGTCGGACGAGGTTCGGGCTTGGCACAGGTACTGAAACACAACATAACACTTCGTGAAACACTTTCAAGAGTGTCGAAATCTTTTTGAAAAGCAATAGCGTGAAGCTGAAGATATCCGAAAATAAAGCTTCGTTTCTAGCTGGCTGTCCTATTACGAAATGGCGTAACATCTGCTTTATAAACACTAACCAAACAATAAAACAACGCATACTATTCACATTCAAAATAATAAATATGTGAAAATCATTCGGTTAAATTACACTTTTTTATAACATACGCTTCTCTGTTCATGTACAGTAATCACATTAAGAAACGCAAATAAGCCTACAACATTTTGAATAAAAAAAAGGCGTAGAGTGACAGTTATTAGACATATACATAAATTTGATGTAGGTATAATTGCAAGCAATCTGTTTGACGTATCACTGATAGTGTAATAGTGAACAGGAAAGGCTGGGAAGCATGGTGAATTTATAGTAACGGTTCGAAAACCCTTGAAAGACAAAAAAATTTTCTGTTATACTTTGTTATTTATTCAAATTATTTGGCGTTATTTGTGAGTCTATAGTCACTGTGCCTATTATCCACAATGATTCCCTTTGTGTGAATGGAAATTAGCATTATGGGTATATTACCCATACTAACAGAATATGGGAATCCCAGCAGCATATCCGTTGTTTCTGCAGTTTGCTCCCACTTCCAGTTCCGTTTGTGGTAGTTCTTGTCTTCAGCTATGGCTGTCCTCAGCCAATTGAAAAGTATGGAAGTCACACGACACGAAAGCAGCGCATTTGCTGCAGGAAATACGAAACTGCCAAGACGCCTAAGTAATAGTTTCATGCTTTCTGCGATATGATTAGCACTCTCGCACCTCATTTGTGTTTATATGGACATACTTATAGAGTAGACATTCAAGATGATAAAATGTGTAGGTTTATTAGATTACAAAACACAAACTGTTTCACTGTTTCGAAACAGCGTATCGAAACATTACATTGTACTGTTTCATTTGTTTCGAAACAGTTACGTGTTTCAGTTTGCCCATCTCTAGTTCTGACAGTGTAATGGAAGGAGCGTTCGAGTGACTCCGGTGCATTCGGGCAAAGCCGACAGCATTCGGCTGTTGCTGCTGGTAGCAGTCACTACTGTTGCTGGTGCTTGTGTTTGTTTTGTTGTACTATTGAGCAAATGGGATCAGCGGAAGCCTTGGTACCAGTTGTTTTTACTTGGGGTCCTTCATGAAACCAGCGAAACAAGTAACGTCACAACTGATTCATTTCGGATAAGTTATCTGTTGAGGTTGCAGCACATTTACGAAATGCGAGTACAGCATATATTTTCGTAATCTCCCATTTCTTTCATTATCGTAAAATAATAGGCGATAATAAAGTTGAAGTAGCACAGCTTGCCAAAAAAAAATCGTGTTTTTTACGTGAAAAATACGTTTTCATGACCGTTTTGTTTGGACAGCTTTATTTGAAGCTCTGTTGAAGTTTTGACCTGTTTGTTAAGTGCCTTTTATAGACATGGTCGATCTTTACTGTAAGTTGCTCATTGGCTCTTAGGGATTCTTCCAGGTCAGTGACAATGTTGTGGAGAACATATAAATTTCACAATAACGTCAGCAAATTCTGGTGAGTCAGTATTAGCTTCCAAAATCTGCTCCATTTAGCGCTCGTTATTCCTAAAGCACATTTATTTAATATTCATAGTTTGGAAAAGTGTTTGTCGAAATATTTTTTTTTCCTGAATCTAAGACCCATCGACTGTAACAGTTGGTAAAATTTCCCAACAATGGATATGCCTTATTTTCAATGAACACAAGAGGCAACATACCTGATGTCTTTGGTAGTGGAGAGTCTGGTGGTGCACTGAACACCCGTTCTTGCATCAAGTGAAACACAGTAGAAGAATGAAATCTACCACCTTTTTCCTTGACATATCGCTGAACATCGATTATAATGAATTTCCTGTGAGGATTTCAAACTGCTTGTAGGATGACTGAATGAAATTTTTCTGAGCATTTTAGATGAATGTGTTTTCTGTCAGCTTTACCGACTGCGTATGTAAAGTTCTGTATGAAGTGTAAATCATTCACAGTATATAGAAAATCATCTTCAAAACGTGCTCATGTGTCGTGGCTGGATGCGATGCAGCCACACAACACTTTGGTAGCTGACTCCAAAATGGTTGTGAATCCTATTTAACAGTGCTCATCAATCCTGTTTTGAACGTCAAGGCCATGTCTCGAAAACTTTTTCAGCTTTTTAGGAACCTGTAAGAATTCTCGTTTCACCAGCTGTCAATTACCCTTAAAAATTATGCACACATCAAAAGAAGTTTTGCATCACCCCAGTTCCCAGAACTCCTGAAGATAGACGTCGACTGTGGATATTGTATCACAGACACAGTCCCTTTGACTGTTTAGAGATGTCACTAAACCCGACCAAAGATGAAAACAACTATGCACGAGCAGCGCCTATTAGACGGAGTAGGTCCGACAGCTGATCAGTTCCCGTCATTCCACCAGGAAGGAGGTACACGGCTCGTGTTGTCTGTAGTTCAACCATACCTAGATGGTCAATACCGCGGTTCGATCATGTCCGCATTGTTACTTTGTGCCAGGAAGGGCTCTCAACAAGGGAAGTGTCCAGGTGTCTCGAAGTGAACCAAAGCAATGTTGTTCGGACATGGAGGAGATACAGAGAGACAGGAACTGTCGATGACATGCCTCGATCAGGCCACCCAAGGGCTGCTACTGCAGTGGATGACCGTTACCTACGGATTATGGCTCGGAGGAACCCTGACAGCAATGCCAACATGTTGAATACTGCTTTCGTGAAGCCACAGGACGTCGTGTTATGACTCAAACTGTGCAGAATAGGCTGCATGATGCGCAACTTCACTAGCAAATTGTTCAAATTGCTCTGAGCACCATGGGACTTAACATGAGTGGTCATCAATCCCCTAGAACTTAGAACTACTTAAACCTAACTAACCTAAGGACATCACACACATCCACGCCCGATGCAGGATTCGAACGTGCGACTGTAGCGGTTCCAGACTGAAGCCCCTAGAACCGCTCGGCCACAACGGCCGGCGCAACTTCACTCCTGACGTCCATGGCGAGGTCCATCTTTGCAACCACGACACCATGCAGAGCAGTACAGATGGGCCCTACAACATGCCGAATGGACCGCTCAGGATTGGCATCACGTTCTCTTCGCTGATGAGTGTCGCATATCCCTTCAACCAGACAATCGTTGGAGACGTGTTTGGAGGCAACCCGGTCAGGCTGAACGCCTTAGACACACTGCCCAGCGAGTGCAGCGAGGTGGAGGTTCCCTGCTGTTTTGGGGTGGCATTATGTGGGGTCGACATACGCCGCTGGTGGTCATGGAATGTGCCGTAACGGCTGTACGATATGAGAATGCCATCCTCCGAACGATAGTGCAACCATATCGGCAGCATATTGGCGAGGCATTCATCTTCATGGACAACAATTCGCGCCCCATCGTGCACCTCTTGTGAGTGACTTCCTTCAGTATAAGGATGTCACTCAGCTAGAGTGGCCAGCATGTTCTCCAGACATGAACCCTATCGAACATGCCTAGGATAGAGTGGAAAGGACTGTTTATGGACGACGTGACCTACCAACCACTCTGAGGAATCTACGCCGAATCGCCGTTGAGGAGTGGGACAATCTGGAACAAAGTGCCTTGATGGACTTGTGGATAGTATGCCACGACGAATACAGGCACGTGCAGCGCCTGTTACACTGGGGGGGGGGGGGGGGGGGATCCGACAGTCAATCACTTCCAGTCATTCCACCAGCAAGGAGGTACACGGCTCTTGTTGTCCGTAGTTCAACCATACCTAGACGGTCAATACCGCGGTTCGATCGCGTCCGAGTTGCTATTTGTGCCAGGAAGGGCTCTCAACAAGGTAAGTGTCCAGGCGTCTCGGAGTGAACCAAAGTGATGTTGTTCGGACATGGAGGAGATACAGAGAGACAGGAACTGTTGATGACATACTTCGCTCAGGGCGCCCAAGGGCTACTACTGCAGTGGATGACCGCTACCTACGGATTACAGCTCGGAGGAGCCCTGACAGCAACGCCACCATGTTGAATAATGCTTTTCGTGCAGCCACAGGACGTCGGTTTACGACTCAAACTGTGCAGAATAGTCTGCATGATGCGCAGCTTCACTCCCGACGTCCATGTCGAGGTCCATCTTTGCAACCACGACACTGTGCAGCACGGTACAGATGGGCCCAACAACATGCCGAATGGACGGCTCAAGATTGGTATCACGCTGTCTTCACCGATGAGTGTAGCATCTGCCTTCAACCAGACAATCGTCAGAGAAGTGTTTGGAGGCAAGCCGGTCAGGCCGAACGCCTTAGACACACTGTCCAGTGAGTGGAGCAAGGTGGAGGTTCCCTGCTGTTTTGGGTTGGCATTATGTGGGGCCAACGTACCCCGCTGGTGGCCATGGAAGGCGCCGTAACGGCTGTACGATACGTGAATGCCTTCCTCCGACCGATAGTGCAACCACTTTGGCAGCATATTGGCGAGGCCTTCGTCTTCATGGACAACAATTCGCGCCCCCATCGCGCAGATCTTGTGAATGACTTGCTTCAGGAGAACGACATCGCTCGAATAGAGTGGCCAGCATTTCTTCAGATATGAACCCTGTCAAACATGCCTGGGATATATTGAAATGGGCTATTTATGGACGACGTGATCCATCAACCACTCTGAGGGATCTACGCCGCATAGCCGTTGAGGAGTGGGCCAATCTGGACCAACAGTGCCTTGATGAACTTGTGGATAGTATGCCATGATGAATATAGGCATGCATAAATGCAAGAGGACGTGCTATTACGTATTAGAGGTGCGGGTGTGTACAGCAATATGGACCACCAGCTGTAAAGGTCTCGCTATATGGTGGTAGCCCTACAACATGCAATGTGTTGTTTTCATGAGCAATAAAAAGGGCGAAAATGATGTTTATGTTGATCTCTATTCCAATTTTCTGTGCAGCTTCCGGAACTCTCGGAACCGTGGTGACGCAGAACTTTTTTGATGTGTGTAGTATCCCATTGAAAAATATGGGTAGTTTACAAGTATCGTATATCACGCTAGATGAGGAACTTATGCACACTAACGATATGGCAACCAACTCTTCTCTTTGCCTGCTATCATTTGCCAAAATCTCGTTCGATATCTCAAGCCCTACACGAAGTACAAAGGTGTTATGAATATTTATCGTCTGCCCACGCGAGCGGAATTGAGTGCGCTATATATGATAAATTTTCTCGAGAATGGAGTGAGTTATAGATTCCATCCCAAGTTTAAAAAATAGTTCAATATCTTAACTAAATTTGGTTCGCAGCGA
Organism: Schistocerca nitens; assembly: GCF_023898315.1. Taxonomy (NCBI): domain Eukaryota; kingdom Metazoa; phylum Arthropoda; class Insecta; order Orthoptera; family Acrididae; genus Schistocerca; species Schistocerca nitens. The sequence goes on from NC_064617.1 coordinate 343,203,478, forward strand.
GGTATGATCTAACTTGCACCAAACGCAAGTTCATAGCGATCTCTACTTTTCATTGCAAACTATTCTATTTTCTTGCAGTAGCTTGCTTAATTTTGAAATACCACAATAACTATGACGATTAACGAAATGGAAAGCATTTCATCGTGTAGCTGACGTGCAAAGCTGTGAGATGCGCTAGAACCAAGTTTTTTAACGAGTACTTTCTTTAAAGTTGTTTGAGAAAGATTTGCCATCCATGCAGTGAAGCGAACGAGCGTGCTGTTGTGTTACTCATTGGAGCCCTATTCTGTTCAGTCCATACTGATCAATTCGGCAGATTAGCCTCGGTAGTGACATCATTTTCAGTTCTTTAGCAAAAGTTGCTAATATGTAAGCTACTGAGACCTGTTACCAATCGGTCCGCACTCCGATTTCCCGACAACTGTGCCGAGAGGTGGCCACTCGTTAGCTCATTGTAATTTGTCTACAGCTTACTTTGTAAATATTGAGTGGTTTTAGTGTCGGATCTACTGATTATATTTTACTGAAGAATCGGCAGGACGAATCTGAGTGGAAAGTGAGTTCATAATAGACCGTTTTCCCTTGTTAGAAATATGGTGTGTATTATTATTACTGTGATTGATTGTAACATAAAAAAAAGCATTTTCGGTCAATATTCTCACAAAATACCTGTTATTTTTATGTAATTAAGAGTTTAAAAATCGTTAAATTTCAAGACGTCAGCTCTGCTTGCATATAAGACATGAGTGTTAGCTGAAGTTACTAGTGACTTTGCGTATTTTTTCCCACAAATGGTTTACTTATCAACCCTTAACAAACGAAGTGACTTTTCTGTTATGTATCCTACAATATGTGGTCTCTGCTACCCCCATGTTGAAATAGTAGTTTAAGGAGTAAATCATCGGAAATTTTTAATTTAAGTTACACAAAATTTATTTTTACTATTATTTAAATTCTCCTTGTTGATTTTATTGCACTGAATAAGACTGCAGTAAATTACTTTTTATTACACAAAATCACGCACTTTTGTGCGTTTTGCTTAAAATGGTAATCATAAAGGGAGTGTTATAGAACTGAATATAGGTTTCTGAAATATTACAGTTTCTATCTAACAAGTAAATTTTCGCACAAGACTATAAACATGCACATAAGAATTGCAATCGATAGATACAAAAAGAAAGTCTGCAGAATAGACATTCAATACTGGATATACATATTTTTATTACCAATCAGAATACTTTTGATCTTAAATAACATTTTAAGTATATTATTGAAACACTGAAGAAATGTGTATTTTGAAAATTTTACTGTATGCTGAAGAAACTGTTGTTTCACAGCTTTTTTGGAGCACTCAAGACAAATAGGTATCTTGCACATTTTGCACACGAACGCAGTTTTCCTTCTTTTCTTTGGACCACAAAGCTCACAAGCCTTCTTCTTGTCAAGACGGTCGTCTGCTGCATCCACTGATACAGTTTCCGTACTAACTCACAGAACTCTCCCAATACAAGCCCTCAGTGCACGTGAAAGGTGTATGTTTTCAATTCTTCTTTCCATGTGAGGAGTAACAAGCTGCTTTGCAAGTTTATTCATAAGGTTCAGTCGGTTTACAATTTCATTATCTTCGTAGCTGTTGTACAATACGTATGCACTGACACAACTAATATCTACGATTCTCTAAAATACTACCATGGACAATCAAGGAGTTCTCCTTCCTGAACTGTAGATGGAACACTTTTCATCACGGCTGCCTACACCGCCTTTATTTTCTTTGTAAAACTGAATAATTTCTGGCTTCTGTTTTTCCTCATTTGTGTCTAGCGCATCATGCATGCTGGACAGAAGCACAACAGCTCTGTTCTTCTCTGGAACATACGAAATTAGTGTCATGGTTTTTGTGAACCCGTATTGACTGGTGGCTATAGGAAGTCTTCTGTTGGGTTGAAATTTCTTCGGTATTTCTCTTTTGGTTTTCCTCAATGTCCCAACCAGCGTCAGCCCATCTTTTTCCATCTCTTGGGCACGTTCCACAGAAGTATACCAATTGTCAGTCGTCACATTTCGATGGGTTCTTTTGATTGGCGTAAAAAGTCGGATGCATACTTGGGTGGGGAATGTATAGTTTTTATCCTCTGCTGCGAGAATCCTTCCATCAGAATATAGCCATTCAGAAAATAATGTGTTTTAGAATCAACTAGGCTCTGAACTTTTATTCTATATCTACAAGGTTTCTTGGGAATGTAGACCTTGAATCTACACTTCCCTCTGAAGGGCACCAACATTTCATCGATTGTAGCACACTCACCTATAGTCTAAGCCTTCTAGTAATTTTCTACAAATTTTGCAAAAATGGCAGATATTGCTGCTGTTGGTTCAATTGCCATTCGTTCAGCTCTATCTTGACGGTCATCAAAACGATGGTTGGAAAGGAGGCTCATGATGCCACGAAAAATGTCCCTTCCTGTTCCATCTGTTGCCCAAATAGCAGAACTGTCTTCATGGTCAGATTTAAATAAAGATGTATGGATGAGAAGGCCAAAGAAGCTTTCAGTTCAGTCATTTCCACATCTCTCATATCTGCAGCATTTGCACTTTTCCACTTATCTCGTTCACGTACAAGTTTGATGTTTGTGAATCGTAGTATTCGCTCCAACATTTTTGCGTCAGTTAGTAAGTGCCATATTTTTTCAGGCTCTACTTGATACCCGAGAGCGCTGGGAGCAGGACGAAGACCAGGAAGCTGCAAGACAATAATGTGCTTCAGTGTTCTTGAAAATCGACTTTGCAAAGGATCCCTTGACCACATGAAACCATTCTTGTCGTAGTAATATTCTCTCTGTGTAACTGATACCTTCTCATCTAAGTCAGAAGAAAAAGAAAGATTCCCCATTTTCCTGAAGGTCTTCCTCTGAAACATATTCGTGTTCACTAGCAGAATTGTGATCACTGGCGATTGCAATATCATCGTCTACGCCTTCATCTATATCACTCATGTCTTCCTCTATCCACTGACTAACAATTTTATTGAATTTAGGATCGTTAAAATTGACAAGCTCCTGCGAACACAGTTTGTACTGCACTGCACAAAACAGGTACGTAGACCACTGAACGACAATGCAACCGACTGTAAAACATTGTTGGGCTCGCGATTTAAGAATTAGAGGGGCCGCAGCAGAGTTCCATCAAAACTAACCTTGCGGAACGAGTTAGAAAATTCTCGCGCGGTCTGAGAGACCACGCCTCGTGAGTTAAGGGTTAACTATCGAAACGCGTTTACAATTTTTAAATAACAATGAAAAGGAATTTTGTGAAGCTTAATAGTGGGAACGTAAAATTTCATGCATTTACGGCTTATGCCCGCATCGTTCGGCAGTGATATCAACTTATGTCCCTCTCCATTCAGATGGACAGGAATAGAACATCAACTGCGTACGGTATCAGTTGTTGTGGCCAAGTGGTTAAGGCATAGTCTGCTTTCGGCAGTGCAGCAGTTCGGACATGGTGTTATAGGGTTATAGACGGGTCCGTGCAGCTTACTTCCTTCGACTCACCATGACATATTCAAAACGAAAATAGAGATTGAAGTTCAGTTTTATGAACGAGTACGCACGACCGAAAGCATTAGAAATTTAACAGTTTTTACGAAATGCCGTTTACATCGATTACCAAAACCTAATAGGGATTCACCTCTCCATCGTAAGCAGCGTGGTCTACGTGAAACTAGTGGAAGACGAGGTATGTGAAAAGATTCTCAAAAGGACGAGCCACCTTCTGTTCAGGCATTCGGATGGACACATTGGCCCTGTGAAAGTGGAACATGCAGGACTCGGCCAGAGGACGGTCCGTGCTTTCGAGTTGCCGTTTGAGGTGCCAGCAGAGACGGTGATCGCAGCGTTTAGACCCTATGGCACTGTGATAACCCATACGGTGAAAAAATAGGCACACTTCACCATGGACCCCTTTCTGAATGGGGTGCGCCAGGTGTGCGTTGAACTTACTAAACATGTCCCATCCTTATTATTAGAGTAGATGCACCAAACAGCTGCTTATAATAATTAATCTTTCTTCAAGACAGACTTTTTTGGCTTTATCGCCAGTTTCAGGTTCCTGCGATTACAATTTTGGTGAGAACATGTATGAAAGTGAATGCCATTTATATTAAAACAGCTTTATTGTTCTCACGTCTAGATTAATGTGACGTCCATATTACGTCGTTAGTGGACTGTCTTATAACTGCCACTAAATAAAATGTCGTGTGGCTAGGGCCTCCCGTGGGGTAGATCGTTCGCCTGGTGCAAGTCTTTCGAGTTGACGCCGCTTCGGCGATTTGCGCGCCGATGGAGATGAAATGATGACGATGAGGACAACACAAAACCCATTCCCTGAGCGGAGAAAAGCTCCGACCCAGCCGGAAATCGAACCCGGGCCCTTAGGATTGACATTGTGTCGCGCTGACCACTCAGCTACCGGGGGCAGACATAGCTGCCACTGTTTTAATAAGATGGTAAATAGCCATATTAGAAAAGCGCTACGTAAACAAGAGCACTTCACCTCATACTCAAGAGAAGTAAAAACCTAGCTGACATACAAAAGCTGAACGAAGCGATAATGAGAGTAAGGAAAGCAAAAAGAGAAGCGTTCATTGATTTTGAAAGTAAGACGTTGTCAGACGACCTGAGTAAAAACTGTAAGAGATTTTGATCGTATGTAAAATCAGTAAGTGAGTCAAAATCAACTATTCATTCTCTCAGCTACCACACCGCCACCGATACGGAGGATAACAAAGAGAAGGCCAAAATACTGACTTCGGTCTTCCGAATTTGTTTCACCGCGGAAGGTCGTAACAGTGTCCCTCCTTTCCGTCGTACGAACATCGAAATGACAGATATTGAGATGACCGATCGCGGAATTCGAAAGCAGCTACAATCGCTTAGTAGCGGAAAGGCTTCAGGACCAGATGAGATACCTAAAGATTCTATAAAGATTATGAGAAAGAACTTGCACCCCTTCTAACAGTAATTTATCATAGACCACTTGAGCAACGAAAGGTATCTAACGACTGGCAAAAAGCGCAGGTCATTCCCGTTTTTAAGAAAGGGCGTAAAGCAGATCCACACAGTTATAGGCCTATATTGTTGACATCAATCTGTTGTAGAATTATGGAACATGTTTTATGCTGAAGAATTATGATGTTTTTGGAAAATGAACATCTCCTCTATAAAAATTCGCATGGATTCCGCAAACAGAGGCCCTGCGAAACTCAGCTCGCTCTGTACGTCCATGAGATCCACAGCGCAGTGGACAACGGCGCTCAGTTTGATGCCGTGTTCCTCGATTTCAGTAAGGCGTTTGAGACCGTCCCGCACTGCCGTTTAGTGAAAAAAAAAAAAAAAAAAAAAAAAACGAGGTTATGGAGTATCGGAGCAGACTTGCGATTGGATTCAAGACTTTCTAGCAGATAGAACTCAACACGTCGCTCTTAACGGAACTAAACCGACAGATGTAAAGGTAATATCCGGAGTACCACAGGGAAGTGTGATAGACCGTTGCTGTTTACAATATACGTAAATGATCTAGTAGAAAGCGTCGGATGCTCTTTAAGGCTATTCGAAGATGATGCAGTTGTCTATACCAAAGTAGCAACGCCATAAGATAGTAAGAATTTGTAGAACGACGTGCAGAGAATTGATGAATGGTGCAGGCTCTGGCAGTTGACCCCGAACGTAAATAAATGTAACATATTGCGCATACATAGGAAAAGAAATCCACTACTGTACAGCTGTACTATTGATGACAAACGGCTGGAGGCAGCGTCTGCCGTAAAATATCTAGGCGTAACTATCCAGAACGACCTTAAGTAGAATGACCACATAAAACAGATAGTGGTAAAAGCAGACACCAGACTTAGACTCATCGGAAGAATCTTAAGGAAATGTAACTCATCCGCGAAAGAAGTGGCTTATAAGGCGCTTGTTCGCCCGATTCTTGAGTATTGTTCATCTATCTGAGATCCCTATCAGGTAGGACTGATAGAGGAGATAGAGAAGATCCAACGATGAGCGGCGTGTTTCGTCAGGGGATCGATTAGCTGGCGAGAGAGCGTTACGGAGATGCTAAACAGACTCCACTGGCAGACGCTACAAGAGAGGCGTTGTGCATCACGGAGGGATTTACTATTGAAATTTCGGGACAGCATTTTTCAGGAGGAGTCGGACAACATATTACTTTCCCCCCCCCCCCCCCCCCCCCACACACACACATTCATCTCGCGTATTGACCACAAGGAGAAGGAAAAGATTCGAGAAATTAGAGCCAAGACGGAGGCTTACCGACAATCATTCTTCCCCTCCCCACACGCACTATTCGCGAGTGGAACAGGGTTGGAGGGATCAAATAGTGGTACCGAAAGTACCCTCCACCACACACCATTAGGTGGCTTGCGGAGTATGATTTAGATGTAAATGATGTCAATATGTTGAAAATAAAATGTTAATTACGATGTGACAGTAATCTGACAGTTCTTACAAAGTTATGTTTACAAAGATTGTGCACATGAACAAGGATATTATTTTATTAACTAAAATTTGTTACGAGGGTCTTTGGTTGTTGCGCATGTTCCTTCCGATTTATCCATCTTCGTGTTCTAAAAGTTCAATTAAGTTTTTGAAGTAGTATTGTGTCTAAATTCTGTTGTTCGTTTACTATCGCTATTTGGTGCATCTACTCTAATAATCATGTCGTTAGCAGACATATATTATGCTGATGGCCCTAAAGAAGAAAAATGTCTCGTCCTATTTGAACATCGGCGGATGCCGTGCCATTGTTATTTATAACAGCCCGCTCGGAGTGCGGGCAAGAGGGAATTCCAGATCAAGCTGTACGCAGTAATACATCACGCAACTGCCGACGGGTGGTGCGGGGGGCGGTGAAGATGTCACTCGATCTAACTGTGCTGCCACTGCCATACGTGGAGTCCATTCAAACTGTTCCATCTGATCATCGACCCTCGACAGAAGCGTCGTCTTCAGTCGACACTGACCAGCCACCGATGCGGCGGCAGGGCCGTGCAGACGGACATTCTGCACTGCCAGAGCTGGTCCTGGTATCAGCTTTGCAATGCGAGAAGGGAACGGCCGTGCAGAAGAGGTTGGCTGCCGCAGATTCGGTTGTGAGAACCGACGCTTTTTTCCCCGTTGGCAACGACCCCAGTCGTTGTCAGATACCGACACTTATGTCCAAAAGCAATGGCCTCCAAAGCGACGGAAGAAACGTCGACTGGCACCATCCGATACCTGCAGGACAAAGCCAACAGAAGACGAACATTTCTACGGAAACGACCATCCCAGCAGGAAGATATGCATATCGGTTTCCCTGGCAAGATTCGATCAGAAGCGGCTTTGAATGAAGGGTAGCAGATGGATTCAGTATCTGACCTGTTACGGACGTACAGCAATCTTCAGCCGCCCAGTTAATTCCGAGGGATAATCGCAACACAAGCCTGTCTACGTGGTCCGACCATGTCGAAGATGCAATGGCTAAAGCGGTTGCAGTTGCTTCGTATCACGACAGTTAAATGTCATTGGATATAGGAGGAGACCCATTGTTGACAGCAGGGCCTCCTTCCCGTCTCCCATGTCCACCTCATGCAGCAAACGCCAATAATACCAACTTCCAGTGCCAGGCCTACTGGATTGGTACTATCAGTCTCAATACCATCAGTTCTGAGATCGAGCTGTAGATGTCTCGTGATTTCTTGTGTATGGCAGATCTAGACGTCGCACTCCTCCGCGAAGTGCGCGTCCACCAGTTCCTACTTATGGATACGACGTTTATAAGGCGTCATGCATGGATAACGGCAATGGTATGGCCATTCTTGTCAAAAATGGTTCAAATGGCTCTGAGCATTATGGTACTTAACTTCTGAGGTCATCAGCCCCCTAGAACTTAGAACTACTTAAACCTAACCAACCTAAGGACATCACACACATCCATGCCCGAGGCATTAATCGAACCTGCGACCGTAGCGGGCGCGCGCTTCCAGAATGTAGCGTCTAGAAACGCTCGTCCACTCCGGCCGGCCGATTCTTGCCAAGGAAGGCATTGTGATCGATGGTGTGACTTACCTACCCACAATATGAGGACTTGCTATCACGTATCAGGGCGTCAGGATTATGTGTATCCCCCTCTGGTACAGACAAGAGGAGAAACCGTTCAAGATTTTTTGTGGAGGAGGTCGCGTCCTTATTCGAGGGACACTATGATCATATCATCCTAGGGTGCGACTTCAGTAGTGTCCTCTCACCACAGGATCAAATACCACAGAAAACTACAATGCCTGGTTCAAGACTTTTGCCTTGTCAACACATGGTGGAGTATCCTCGGCAACAGACAGGGATACACATATGTTACCGGGCATTCAGCGAGTCGCCTTGACCAGGTCTGTGTCTCCCACGGACTTACAGCAGCAGTGCTTGATGCTCAGATATGGCCGGCAGCCTTTTCAGTCCATGATGCCTACCTGTACATTATCTCCCTCCCATAACAGAGGGTGTGGCGGAGCAGGAGCACATGGAAGATGAACAGAGTGCTCCTTGACGATCCAGAATGTAGGCGGAGGGTAGAGGAGACCTGGAAGAACTGTGAGAGGCGGCATCCGGTGTTTTCTTCCACGATCCAGTGGTGTGCAAAACCTGCAGTGTCATATGTGTTGGTGGACTATACTCGAGAGGCTATGTGTTGGCAGCGGCACACCATCGAATATCATTTTATGCTACTGCGGGAGATATCCGCCCAGCTACTGTCGCCAGGGCAGGTTGAGGTCCAGAGATTGCAAGCAGAGATCACAACCCTTACACAACGTCATCTCGAGGGTACGCTTGTATGCATGTGTAGCCAAGACCAGATTGTGGGTGAATTGCCGTCCGTGTATCACATTATACGTGGACGCCGCAGATGTCACAGAGCATTGATCTCTGAGCTGGATATGCCAGATGGATGGCGCCTGACGGCCTAAAAAGATATTTCCAGCGTCTTCTTGGATCGTTACCGATGGTTCTACACCGCAGAAGACCGGGATGCTACAGCGATAGATGAAGTCCTCTGCATGCTACCTTTGACCCTCGATGTCAATGCAGTGGCGACCCTTATGAACCCCATAACGGCAGAGGACATCGCTGATGCCCTCAGCAAAGGGGCAGATGGTCTCCTGATAGAGTTCCATCGTACATTCCGTGATGTTATGATGCCCCGGTGGGTTACAATGTACCAAGAACTGATGGACCCTGCAGTGCGGATGCCACTAACCCTCGTCGAAGGCAACCTTATATCGGTTCCCAAGCCATCTGCCGGATGGACTTTTCTGATGCTGGACTTTTCTGATGCACAACAGCGATTTCCAGATTTTAACGAGAATTCTGTCTGCCCAAATTCGGAGTGTCCTGTACCAAGTCCTCTCTACCGACCAGACGTGTGTTGGCGGTAATGGCAACATGCAGACGGTGCTCAGTGATTATTGCAATGTCATCGCACTGGTGGAGGCACGTCACGTGCATGGGAGCCTTAGTGTCAATGAACTTTGGCCACGCTTTTGATGGGATGCCACGATTGTCTGGAGAAGGTGCTGTGATAGCTGGCCTTCCCCCAGTCCTCCATAAACACTGTCATACTGTCATGTACCTTCTGCACAGCATGCCTTCACAGGTTACAATCAATGGATGTGTAGCTGACAAGATAACTATCGCCTGCTCCGTGAGCCAAGGTTGCTCCCAGTCGGTAGTTATGTATGCCATTGCCATGGAGCCACTGTTACATGACGATGCCAGCTGCAGGCACTTTTGCTGAGAGACCATAGCTTTGTCTGCCAAGCATATGCGGAGAATCTGGTGTTTTTATTGCATTCGCCAACCGAAGTTAAGGTGACAACTGGCTTTGTATCACAACTCCATTAGTCTGTCCATAGTACTAGTCACTGAATAACGAGTATGTGGAAGTCGAAATAGGTTCCTTATCTTGACACCGGCCACCCTATGGAATATATCGACATGAAGATTCTGGCATGCACTTCCAGCTACTGGGATAGTGTTGATTAAGGAACCTGTGAAAATTAAGTCATCAAATAGAGATGGAGGTTTCTGTTTCAGTTCTGTGTGTAATCCTGCTCTCTCCCTTGGCAAAAAAACTGAGGGACAGAGTTAACGCTACCTTCTCCGTTGTTCAGTAATTTTCAGCCTCGATAACTTCGGGTATCGGTCATCTTTCGTCCGTATGGAGGCACTAGTGTTTACAGCGTGTTTTTGTGTTTTATCTTTCCGAAATTGCTCTAAAAGTCGAGGTTTTAAATTTCCTTCCATGGTACTTTCCTCCTGCAGCCATGCTTTGAAATGACAGGCTGATATCCTATCGAAATGTCGGCGGTTATCAACAGTGGCAATTGGCTGTGTTCCCGTAAGTTATTTGAACCATGTATACGCTGGGAGTAATGTTGCAGATGCAACAAAAATTATATCGCAAATTTAATAATAAAAAGTCGGAAAATAGCAGGAAAAATACAATTTTATAACTGTGATGTAGCATGTTTCGGTAACGCTATAACATATATTAACAGGACACAAACAAAATTTGTGAAATTTCTGTAGGTACTAAACTTACTTAATATCTCCGAAGCGCTCGTCCATCAGAAGCCAGTAGCCAGCCTCTATTAAACACCATATTCTTCAGGACATTTCACACTATTACACAAATAATTTGTCTATGTTTTATAAATAAAACTCTTTGAAAACATAACTTTGCCCTACTTGATTTTTCTATACCGTGTTGAGCTTATTTATTGTCCTCTTGTGGTACATTTCATTGTTCACTAGTTTGATAAATTTGGCTCCTACACTGGAGTCTAACCGGTATCAGTTTTTGTTAACCTTTTGAAATGCTTTAGCCCTGAAATTGTTCCACTGCTCAGTCGATTACTTGTGTTGGTTTTCATTCTATTCAGTTTAGAAAACACTCTTTCAATGCTAGCTGATGAATGAGGTAATCGCAAAAGTAAGATCAACAATTGAGATAATTCTGGAAACATTCGTTCCGTCCCCTGTCTTTAGACCTCTAACCACAATCTGGAACGCTGTTGGAACTGCTGTGACAATATCAGTATTTCGCAGCTTTCTCTGGAGCCTAATTTGTACCGTTTGTCGTCTCCAATTAAATTCGGAAACTGCGATGCAAGTCAAAAGAATGAAGTAGATTTATTCTTTATGTTTTAGGATCAAGAGCGTCTAAGTCCTTAAACAGATTGTCATCAAAATGAAATCTCTTGTATATTTGCTCAACACCTTCGATGTAGAAGTCTGAGAATCGAAGCTTGAAATCTTTCAGTTCCTAGCGGCCTAGGTTTTGACTTTTGGCTACTGTGAGAGGAATTTTAGCACTAAAGTAAATATCATATAATAGTTTAAAATTACTGGGATTTTCATACTGCACGTTCCCCAACGTTTTCTTTTATGAAGCAGTCCAATTGTACTCAGTGTGTTAGCTACATCGCAGTAAATAACGTGAATTTGCGGTGATTCACTCCGTAGTTTCCTATTCAGATCGTTTAATAAGGATAGTATGAAATCAGAAATGGAAGAAATAGTTTTATAGTTTGACTGTTCAGTATCTTCAATTTAGTTTTACAGGAAAGAAGACGTTTACTCAAGACGGCATCGGTAAAATACAGTTGTAAGGCATCACATTCTCAGACAATGAAGTAGATTTATTCTTTGTATTTTAGAATCAAGAGCTTTCAAATCCTTAAACAGATTGTCATGAAAATGAAGTCTCTTGTACGTTTACTCAGCACCTTCGATGCAGAAGTCTCAGAATCTTTCAGTTTATGGCGGATTCCGGTGATTAAGCGTGGCAGTGTGGTACTGGTGTGCAAGACTCACACTCTCCCTTGTTTATCGAACTTAACTTGGAGTTGCTTCGCCGATCTTCTTTTCAGGATAGCCGGCTACGATGTCCTGCACAACTTCTTCTCCGAAGATAAGATGCTACTTTGGAGGAATTTTTTATACTTCTAAAATAACTCTGTACACTCGAGAATACTTTGAACTCAATCTCACTGTGTTTTCATCACACATAACAATTTTCACACAACTAAAACATTTTCTGTAAGCTCGACACCTTCCGGTCCGTCAGAAACTATCACACTTATTTTTCCATAATTACAGTCTACAAATCTCTCCAAGTTTAACAAGACAAATGGTCGGACCTTACAAAAGTAAAAGAAAGAATGAATAAGTAATTGTCTCTTCTCTTCTTTCAACATTCAAATGTTCACACAATAACGGCTCTGAGCACTATGGGACTTTACTTCTGAGGTCATCAGTCCCCTAGAACTTAGAACTACTTAAACCTAACTAACCTAAGGACATCACACACATCCATGCCCGAGGCAGAGGTCGCGCGGTACCAGACTGAAGTGCCTAGAACCGCTCGGCCACCCCGTCCGGCTCACACAATAATGTTTGACGTCGCACGGAGTACGGCGCGTTTGTTCCCTCTGGACGTGTAACTTCTTAGGCGGCCTCGGCGACTACCTGCCCTCACCAATCATCCGTCCGATACAGGTCCGTCTTGCACACACATAATTGTGGTGCAGTAGACACAGTTCTACGTCACCACACCCATCTCTTAAATAACGCGTATTCGAGACGGTGGAAATACGAGGGTCTCTAGACTTTACCCCGAAATTCTCGAGGCACTGCAGGTTCCTGGCGGCCTAGGTTTTGACTTTTGGCTACTGCGAAAGGAATTTTAGCACTAAAATAAATATCATCTAATAGTTTAAATTACTGGGATTTTTATACTGCGCGTTCTCCAAAATTTTCTTTTATGAAGCAGTCCAGATTTGTACTCTGCAGGGGCAGTGAAGACGCCCCTGCAGTCTTATTCTATGGGAAGTGTTCGATCACCCACAACACAGCCCTAATTGGCTCGTCCTGAATATCATCTCTGTTCACCTGAAACTCTGGATACGGAGACAAGACTTGGGTGCAGGCTACATCGCGGTAAATAACGTGAATTTGCGATGATTCACTCTGTATTTTCAAATTCAGATCGTTTAATAAGGGTAGTATGAAATCCAGAATGAAAGAAACGGTTTTATAGTTTGACTGTTCAATAACTTCAATTTAGTTTTACAGGAAAGAAATAGTTTACTCGATATGGCATTGGTAAAATACAGCTTTAAGGCATCACATTGCTCCAGAAGTCGAGCAACAACCACCTTTAAAGAAAGAAAGTCTTTTTGACACGGATATGGTACCGTGTGAGGTTTGTTGTTGTTGTGGTCTTCAGCCCTGAGACTGGTTTGATGCAGCTCCCCATGCTACTCTATCCTGTGCAAGCTTCTTCATTTCCCAGTACCTACTGCAGCCTACATCCTTCTGAATCTGCTTAGTGTATTCATCTCTTGGTCTCCCTCTATGATTTTTACCCTCCACGCTGCCCTCCAGTACTAAATTGGTGATCCCTTGATGCCTCAGAACATGTCCTACCAACCGATCCCTTCTTCTAGTCAAGTTGTGCCACAAACTCCTCTTCTCCCCAATTCTATTCAGTACCTCCTCATTAGTTATGTGATATACCCATCTAATCTTCAGCATTCTTTTGTAGCACCACATTTCAAAAGCTTCTATACTCTTCTTGTCCAAACTACAGTATTTATCGTCCATGTTTCACTTCCATACATGGCTACATTCCATACAAATACTTTCAGAAACGACTGCCTGACACTTAAATCAATACTCGATGTTAACAAATTTCCCTTCTTCAGAAACGCTTTCCTTGCCACTGCCAGTCTACATTTTATATCCTCTCTACTTCGACTATATTCAGTTATTTTGCTCCCCAAATAGCAAAACTCCTTCACTACTTTAAGTGTCTCATTTCCTAATCTAACACCCTCAGCATCACCCGACTTAATTCGACTACATTCCATTATCCTCGTTTTGCTTTTGTTGATGTTCATCTTATACACTCCTTACAAGGCACTGACCATTCCACTCAACTGTTCTTCCAAGTCCTTTGCTGTCTCTGACGGAATTACAATGTCATCGGCGAACCTCAAAGTTTTTATTTCTGCTCCATGGATTTTAATGCCTACTCCGAACATTTCTTTTGTTTCCTTTACTGCTTGCTCAATATACAGATTGAATAGCATCGGGGAGAGGCTACAACCCTGTCTCACTCCCTTCCCAACCGCTGCTTCCCTTTCATGCCCCTCGACTCTTATAACTACCATCTGCTTTCTGTACAAACTGTAAATAGCCTTTCGCTCCCTGTATTTTACCCCTGCCACCTTCAGAATTTGAAAGAGAGTATTCCAGTCAATATTGTCAAAAGCTTTCTCTAAGTCTACAAATGCTAGAAACGTAGGTTTGCCTTTCCATAATCTTTCTTCTAAGATAAGTCGTAGGTTCAGTATTGCCTCACGTGTTCCAACATTTCTGCGGAATCCAAACTGATCTTCCCTGAGGTCGGCTTCTACCAGTTTTTCCATTCGTCTGTAAAGAATTCGCGTTAATATTTTGCAGATGTGACTTATTGAACTGATAGTTCGATAATTTTCACATCTGTCAACACCTGCTTTCTTTGGGATTGGAATTATTATATTCTTCTTGAAGTCTGTGGGTATTTCGCCTGTCTCATACATCTTGCTCACCAGATGGTAGAGTTTTGTCAGGAAGGGCTCTCCCAAGGCCGTCAGAGTTCTGATGGAATGTTGTCTATTCCCGAGGCCTTGTGTGAGGTTATATGTACGCAATCTTGAAATGCCCTCAGCTTAATTAGATGCTTAGAACTTTAATGGAAATAGCTGTAAACATTTCTTGCAAAATCTATTCCTCTAGGCAATTTGAGGCATGCATGAAAGCACAAAGTGCGAATGAATGACATGAGCATTTCATTACGGAAAGACGTATGTCCTTCTTCAGCAATACGAGCGCTGTCCAGAAAGTAAGTTCCAGTCGGTCGGGAAATGGACACCATAGTGAAAACCTGATGGAGCTTTGCACAGATGTGTTGGGTAGTGTCTCTAGTATGACTGTCGATCGCATCAAGACGCTCTTTTCAGTTGTGAGCCCACTGTGAACGAGTAAAGCTGCCTAGAACAACGATGTCTCCTGCCAAGTAGGATGGCCCACTGAGGGGCTTCGCCTTAATGAAAGCAGCCCACCTAACACAACTGCCACGCACTTCCCTTCATGGCAATTTCTCAGACGCACTCTGCAGGGGCAGTGAAGACGCTCCTGCAGCCTTTTTCGATGGGATGTGTTCGATCACCCACAACACAGTCCTAATTGGCTCGTCCTGAGTATAATCTCTGTTCACATGAAACGCTGGATATGGAGACAACACTTGGGCGCAGTCTACGCGCTAAAGACCAGTGTAAACCGGAAAGCAGAGGCGGCTGCCTTGTATGACGATGGTGTTGGAAATTTGGTATAACGCTCCGACAAATGTCTAAGTCGGAGCGGCGACTATGTAGAGAAGTAGTTGGAAAGTGTATTTAACTCTTGCAAATAAAATGTTTATGATTTTCACTTTGGTTTCCATTTAGCGACCGATCGGAACTTACTTTCTGGACAACCCTCGTATATGGAATTAAAAGTGCCCCCTCATCATTATATTTGCACCGTCTGCAGCAAAACCTGTCATGTTTCTTTTGCATTGTATGTTATGCTATTAAGAAATGTACCAATACGTTCGTGCAGAGTCTTGCTAGTAACATCATTCAGAAGAATAGGACGAAGGAACTCATCTCTGACTTAACCTTTTGTCATTAAACGAACTACCATACATAAAAGTTTTATACAATCATTGTCAGTAGACTCGTCTACAAGAAGGAAAAATGTGTTTCTTTTGCGAAGTTCAGCGAGTTGAGTGAAACTTTCCTTCCCTGTCACATTATTTGAAATGGCTGTTGATATTGTTCTTCCACACTCGACACTCCTTGCAATTTCAGAATCTGGACACAGTGCTTTTTTATCGGATTGGGAAAGTGCTCGATTACTCTTATTGGAAGATAGTGTTTGCAAACAAAACTAGCGAGACGTATTTCACTTTCCTTGACATTTTTACTTAATTTGGTTTTAACGCTCACGGAAGACATTTCAGCTAACTTGAGCTGTTTCGCAACAAGTATTACAACTTTTCACTCGTTTTTTCACTGTGCTATGTTTCTCCAGATCATTCTTTCCGGATGTCAAACTGTTTTGATTACACTCGGAACAACAAGCAAAAAAAGAAGCTCTGTTACTTTTACTTAACTACCCACAAAAAAGAGGACCATTTTCCCATTCTTTATTATATTTCGTGCTATATTTTGTTTTTTTACTTCGTACTAGTCTCAATGAGGCAGCGGAATCGCTAATTGTATCCATATTTAACTATTTAACGCTCATCCTACTTAGCCGCCTAAACTGAGATACTTTCAATACTAAAAAAGTTGTGCGCAATTGCAACTGGCTTCTTTTCTTCCAAAAAAAAAGTTCAAATGTGTGTGAATTCCTAAGGGACCAAACTGCTGAGGTCATCGGTCCCTAGACTTACACACTACTTAAACTAACTTATGCTAAGAACACCTACACCCATGCCCGAGGGAGGCATCGAATCTCCGGCGGTAGGGTTTTCTTCCAATCGTCAGCGATTACCAAGTACAAGCAGGGGATTCACACATATTGGTATTACATCACCTGCGCAATACCATTTATTACATAATTAAAAATTAATTTATAAAGAGAAATTAAAAATCTGAAGATTTCGGAGGAAAATCCGTATTTCCGACAGAAAACGAAAAATTGGGAGATCTTCCGAAATCGGAAGATGTGGCAACATTGGCTGGGAGAAAGTCAGGTCTCACACACTTCGCATGTCGCTTACATGCGACACATCTTCCGAAGGACGAAAACCGAATTTCGAAAACCGTTCATCGCTCTCGTGTTTACATTTTAAGGTGTAAAGCGGTTTTCCTAGCCCATTTAAGCAAATGCGTCGTTACAGTTTCTGATGTAGTCAGCATAATCACAGTGTCTCGTCAATTACGAGGCTTAAATAGCTTCAGTCTAATATTTTTACTTATCTTTCACTGTAAAAAAAGCCACTCGGTCCATAGTAGCCGAAAATTTTATAAAACAAAACGAAACCTGATAGCCCAAGCACGTTTCAAAATCGGTTGCGTTTACGTGGGAGCGAAAATAGATTGCGGAATTGAAAAACCGGCAGCTAGAAGAATGATTTCCAGAATCGATTTTGAAGTGTTTACATGACCACCCAGAAGCGATATTGGGAAATCGGTGTAGGAATCCGGTTCCGGGAGCCCCATGTAAAGGGGGTGATGGGACTGCTTTGCCAACATGAGTGCATGTAAACAATGGTAGGTGCCAAAACCGTGGCTGCCGTTAACAATGCGTATGGTGTTCGTGATACGTAAATGCTTTTCACAGATGATGTATAAGAATCTGAGAATGCTGTGGATAACTAAGACCTAGATGAAGATCCCGAATATTTCCTTGAACGCAAACGCGCTTCAGAAATTGTTGGTAATTAGGTAAATGTGAATATTTATTTAGGTGAGTAAACAAAAGTTGTATACCTTACAATAGCTTAGGACTTACCGGTACGTATCAGGATGAATGCAAATCTTAGTAGGTATCAAAAACCGAAATGGAAAAAAATGGAAATGAGCGTTTGGCGCCATTGGCCGGGAGGCCCATTGCGAGGCAGGTCCGACAGCCTTGGTGCAGGTTTGATTACATTCGAAGCTACATTGTGCTTTACCTACGATTGAGCCCATGTGATAATTCTGTTTCATGCCGCTACAAGGTTTTGCACCCAGGTATTGGTACGAGTAGCCCGATTTCAACAGTGACTCATTGGTATTGTAGTCATAGGATACTACGTGTTTTAGTTTTGTGAAGGGAAAAATTTTACATTTCTGGTTCATTTAGAGCAATTTGCCAATTTCTGCACCACGTTGAAATCTTATCAAGATCTGACTGAATATTTATGGAGCTTCTTTCAGATTGTACTTTGTTATACACAACTGCATCATTTGCAGAAAGCCTGATTTTACTGTTAATACTGTATGCAAGGTACTGGTAAGTAATATATAATATGAAGAGCAAGGGTCCCAACGCACATCTCTGGGACACACCTGAAATTGCTTCTACATCTGCTGAAGACCCTCCATGCAAGATAACATGCTGTGTCCTCCCTACCAAAAAGTCCTCATTCCAGTCACAAATTTCTTTCGATACCGGTACCCCGTTTGATGGTATTTTTGACAATAAGTGTAGGTGCGGCACTGAGTCAAATGCTTCTCGGAAATCAAGAAATACTACATCTACCTGGTTACCTTGATCCAGAGCTTTCAATATTTCATTTGATAAAAGTGAGAGTTGGGTTTCACATGATCGGTGTTTTCGAAATGGATGCTGGTTGACTTTGAGGAGGTCAATATGTCCAAGATTTAATTCAGCTGGAAAGCCCACGCCCTGTATCTCATTAACCAGCTGCCCTCTGCTTGTTTTTCATTGCCTTTAATTAGTACTGTGTGTAGTAGACAGTGTATCAGGCCTCACCTTCTTGTGTCATTATACGACAAACCAGAAAGCCATCTTCACCACACAAAAACGAGCTGTTATAATAATTACCAACAGTTCTAGTCTAACACTCTTGAAGCAATAATATTTCAACAGTTAAATATTCTAGCCTCGACATTTCTATTTATACAAGGAACTGTAATTAATATGATGGGGTACAGTGACAGTTTCAAAACTAATTCAGATCTTTATTTTTGCAGCACAAGAACATGCTGTGACGTCCATATAGAGAGAGTAAACAATGCTTTAGTATATCATCATTTATTGCATTTACGGGCCTTTAAAGCCTACAGCACAATAAAAAGGATACAAACTACAATATAAAATGAATACAACAAATGGCTCATTATAAAAATTAGCGAAAGTACACATTACAGAAAACACCAGTCAGTCACAATCTCAATGCAGGAGACATTTGTTGCAGATGGCGGTCCACCGCTGTTGGTCCCCAGCCTCATCGTATACCGCTGTCAGCTCCACTTGTCTGAGTATGACCAGTAACCAACCAATCCTTCCATCGCGTCCTCGGTCGTCCCTTTGGGTGCCGCCCAGCAGTTTGGGAACGGACTCATGTACAGCCGAATCTTGTTTTTTTAGCGATATCAGGCGGGATTTGCATAAATTGTTTAGGCTCAAGAAAACAGGATTAGCATTTGTTAAGATTGCAATTTTAATGATTCTCTGTGCGACTTGCGTTAAGTGCTGTACCATCAAAGAGTAAAACAGGCGTTTTTGTTCGGTTATTCTGTAACGACTTTCAGTTTAATAAAAACCCTCTAATAGTTTTTAACTTTACGTGTGTTATTTTATCGTAAGAAACTAAAATACAGCAGCGTTTGTCATTCGTTGCTGCACCTCTTTCGTCACTTCACTTTTGTTGGTCAGCATGGATCCCATGTATTTTAATTCTCTTACTCGTTCGAAGGCATACCCGTCAACAATAATGTAGGGGAGAGGAGCTTGATGTCGCGAGACAACGAGATATTTTGGTTTACTCTCTCTCGTTCACTACCAGCCCCATTTGTTTCGCGTTGCGGGGGAATCGTCAGCAAATGCCAGGATTGTGCCTGATCCCACCAGCTCCATTTCTCTGTTTCGACAAGTGTCGTGGCTTACTTTATCCAAGGCCCAAGTTGAATAGTATTGGCGCCAATGGATCTCGTTGTCGCAATCCATTTTGAACACCTAATGGTGATGATAGCTGGCTGCTGAACCTTACTTGGCAAGTTGACTGGAAGTAGCAAGCTGCTATTAGTCGGATGTATTTAGGTGGAATGTCGAGTTCTTCTAACGTTTTCCATGGCATGGAGCGTTCAATGCTATCGTACTTGTCCAAAACCAATGAAGGTGAGGTGTAGTTCCAGACCAAAGTCGTAGAATTTTTCTGTTAGCTGTCTCAAGGTACATGTGTGATGAAGAGTCGACCGTCCAGAGATGAAGCCGCATTGATAAGCACCTATAATTTCTTCAGCCAATTGTTTCAAGGGGTTTAGGAGTAGCATTGTAAATACTTTGTACCCAATCTCAAATAGTGAAATCCCACAGTAGTTGTATACTTGTGTAGCATCTCCCTTCTTGAAGATGGGACATATTATTGCGCCTTTCCATTCCTTACGAATTTTTTCCACTGTCCAGATGGTGGATATCGCTCCGACGTCTCCATCAATGCTTCACCCCTCCCCCCTCCCACCCCAGGGGTAGCATCACAGCTGTGATGCTACTACCACCTGGAACCTTATTTTTCTTGAGGGCCTTTAGCCCAACACACATGAAAAAACATTCAGGGTACTAGATTGTACAACAAATCAACAGAATTATTTACAGGGTATAATCTGCTAGACATTTAAAACATGCATTATCCTTCGACTCAGTGTGTATTACTGCACGTTTATCTGCTAGTACCTTACGAAGTTTTTTGTGCACTCCTGTATAACAACTCTTATTTTCGTTAACATTAGTGCGTAACAATGCCCAATCAGAATCGTGAACTTGAGAAGTTTCCATTATTTCGCAAAAGTTGCTCTTTGATTTTGGTCGCGTACCATTCACCGCTGCCAGTAGCAGATATCATCAACAGAGTCACATTATTCGTACTAAGGTACATCCGTTCTTACTAACCTGTCTTAAGCGAAAGATACCTGCAGGCTAGTGAACAATTAAGGGGGAGCATAGGAGAAAATGGACGTGTTTACATAATCTAACACAGTTTTTGGTGTTTGAAAGATAATAGAACCAAATTCTGTACGTGAGGTAATTATGTTATGGGCTACATTATGAAATTTTTTCAATTTTTTTTTCTCAAAAAATTGAGTCATGGCATTGTTGGAAATTTTCGCAGCACGTGCTATCACATAAGGAACATTTTCACAAAAATTACCTTACTTACAAGTTTCATATTGTGGTCGATAATTATTAGTAATAAGATAAGCCAACATGTGGAACAGCTTTTTCATATCAGTTTTAGAACTCTTACAATTTATTTTAAAAAATTATTCGTATGAAACAAAGCAATTTCAGTTTCACAGAAAAGTTAATAATTGTGACAGAAATACACTGAGAAAAAATTTGCACCACAGGAAGTTGTGTTACACTTTGAAAAAAGTCTGCAGAAAATTTCACTTTTCTATCTCCAATCGTTCAGGCGAAAATGTTCCTTATGCACTGAAAAATGAAAGTTCCGGGAAATGCACATGAAAGGTTTTATAAGGATTTGCACCATAAACTAGTACCTTAATGTTTCCAGAATGAGATTTTCACCCCGCAGCAGATTTTCGCAAAAGTAAAGTTGTGGGTATGGGGCGTGAGTCGTGCTTGGGTGGCTCAGTTGGTAGAGCACTTGCCCGCGAAAGTCAAAGGTCCCGAGTTCGAGTCTCGGTCCAGCACACAGTTTTAATCTGCCAGGAAGTTTCTTTACCTTAATGTTGAGCATAACATTAGATTCGATCTTCTTGCCCTTTGTGTAACTGTTTGCTTTTTATCTGATGTTTTTGGTGTTCCCTTTTGCCTGTATCCTCCACAGACATTTCAGAACATGCAACATGCACAGTATCTATCATCTTCAATAGCTTCTCAGTGAAGCAGGCTGCAAAAAATCTTAGTCCAGTAAGGGCCCTTATTCTTCTGATGTTACCATCATTAAACGCCAGACATGCATCATATCTGGAAATTTTAACAAATTGACCTAAATGTTGTTTTTGGCCATCTGCTCCAAATGTGTCTGTTGAAGCTCTCATTCAGGTTTTGTGTTCCACCATGGGTACATTTCTTTTAACAAATCTGGATGAGCTAGAAAGTGGAATGTTGGCTTTATGCTGTTTAAGACTGCTTCAGGAAGACTATGTTTATGTGCATAAGTTTTGTTTTCTGCTTTTGCCTGCTTATATTTGCACCAGGATGTATTGTACAATTCATGTACTGGCTTCTCATTAATTGGCAACTTGTGAAAAAATATTGCCCACACTGCCTTCTGCATTGCCTTCAAATCTCTAGTGTTTTGCCTTATTGCTTTGCCATAATATATTTGCAAATTGTGGATCTCTTTGTCAGTCAGGCATTGTGGCCCACTCAGGGGCTTTCCATCTTTGAGTTTTACACCTTTTTGTTCTCGTTTCGGTTTCAGAAGTCTCCCATCCATCCTCTTATGAATGTGCTCCACACACTCTAGCTTTTCAATGTTGCATCTATTTCCATATGGCTTGCTTTCTATAACAGATTTGAAAGCACTAGAACCTGCATCTCCAAGATATTTCACATATTTAACTCCATGCCTCATTTTGCTCCGATCAAATATTAAATTCATTCCTGTTTGCTCCATGCCACCACTAGAACCATCATAATTCTTGCTGCAATTTATTTGTGTTTTATTTGCCATTGTCTCTCTTCTTCCTTATTGTCTAAGGTCTTCCTCTGTGCACAAATGGAGCAATATTTGGACATCACTGGCAAATCTAAAAGTTTTCCTGTGTCAACACTTATAACTGATGAAACGCCATGTGGGGAGGTGTGGCCTCTTTTCACCCATGTGCTATCACATGAAAAACATAGATCTGTAGAAGGCAAAGGGTCATTTACTTCTGTCTGAATGTCTTTGTTAAATAAAACTGTCTCTTTCACTGCTGATGACAATCTGCTATTGCATTCTGTTTCCAAAGCATTCAAAAGATGATTGCTTAGTTTTGAGTATGGGGCAGACAGAGATGGCATATTCATTATTGCACAAAACAAATTGCCACCATCCCTTCCAACACCAACACATCTCAGCCCATAGCAGAATCTTATGTTGGCTTCATACACCCAATTCTTAGCAGCTGATGTTCTGAATTGAATGTCAGTTTGACAGTTGTCACAAAACAAGTGCTTATTACACACAATACCATCTCTGTCACTGCTGTCATGTAATATTACAGATTTATTGCCACCGTTACCATGCACACGAATTTCTAATAATAGAACACATAATATCTAAATCAATTATCCTAAAACCACTATTCACTTCGTCTTTAGTGGACTGAAACTCTACACCAGTTCCAAGTTTCCTCTGTGAACTGTTCGTTGTCTTAGCTTTACAATTATCTCCCGCTGAATGATGTCAACTCACTTGTAGAAACTGTTTATTCACACATAAATGGCGAGCTTCTGCCACTTTCTTAAACACTTTACCACTATATCTTGGCATTTTAAATGGTAAATCATACAAAAAAAGCTTGAACACACTAACATCAGAACTGAAATGTTTATGTTTCTGCACCACAGACAATAATAGCTGCCAAAGATAGCTAGCAGAAGGCAAAGATAACATGACATAAATGGGTCCACAGTGCTCTATACCCTTCCGATGCTTTTATGACAGCAGGAAGTAATAAAACATCACAAACAAGAAGAGCGTCGTCTAGAAAAGTGAGTGTGGTGCTGCGCAGTGATTGAAACAAGACAGCTTTTTTATCATTTGTAGTTTGAAAAAAATCTGTGGAAGTTGGATCTTATTTCTAACTTGCTCCAGAGCTGTCTGGTGGCAAATTTTTTTTTATCATTTTTGACCAATTTTGCCTACGTCCCCCCTTAATCTTAAAAGGTTGGTTAATTTGATGAACACATCTCTCGAACATGGGAAAGCGAGTATCCAAGAAATATGCAACCATACATATTCTCTTCTAAATTCAGTTTCTGCATCATCTAATTTAACACATTTTGCTGCTGATTCAGCATTTATAATAATAGTATTATTATGTTAGTTGGTGGAAGTTCAGTCTACGAAGGTGATTGTCTTCATCTTCTGGAGGTTCTCTGCTGCTGCTTCTTTTTTTCTCAAATTTCCCACTCCCAAAAGCTTTGGTGCTTCTTTCTTTTCCAGATATTTCTGAGGAGCTCAAAACAGATGTTCACAGCTCTGAGGATAAAGGAGGAATGACTTCCAAATGGGATCTCTGCTTTTTATAACCTCTGAATACTTCCTGAGAGAACCTTCCTGCTGCTGCAGGATCTTATCTCATGTATGCTCAATCAGGAGGACCACAGAATTTGTAATATTACATGAGAAGTGTGTGTGTGTGTGTGTGTGTGTGTGTGTGTGTGAATTCCTAAGCTACCAAACTGCTGATGTCATCGGTCCCTAGACTTGCACGCTACTTAAACTAACTTATGCTAAGAACAACGCACGTGCCCATTACAGAGGAAGGACTCAAACCTCCTGTGGGAGGGGCCGCACAGTCCATGACATGGCACATCTAACCGCACGGCCACTCCATGCAGCAAATGAGAAGAAAAACACTTGTTGATGGATGGGAGAAACAAAATGTTTCAATAACGAACTGGATTATCCAGTAGAATAATTACATTTTTCATCTCGTACTTCTGACTCTGCTCTCTCATTTCACAACTGGCGCCATATTCGCCGGATTTAGCACCCTCGGACTTCTTCCTATTCCTGAGGATGAAAAGAGACTTGAGAGGGAAGTGTTTTACGGGTGTGGAAGACGTAAACCGCAATGTCATGAAAGTGCTAGCAGGTATCAAAGAGGACGAATTTAAAAGGTGCTTCAAACACTGGAATGAACTTTTGAACAAGTGTATTAATGCTAATGGAGAGTACTTCGAAGGAAATTAAGGTTGTATTTGAAAACAATAAAGTATATGCTTTCTAGAAAGAAATTCTGGTTATTTTTGGGTCCCCTCTCGTAGGCAGGCCAACATATTAGTGATGTATGCAGCTAGTGTGCTTTTTCAAGTATGGTATCTCACAAAAAATGGGTAGATTCTTATTTCCTAGATTTTTCTAAAAAAATTATAATGATTTCTTTAAGAAGAGGTTGTGAAGGTACGATTTCCTGAGATTTTTTGAAAGGAGAATGAACGTTTTTTATTCCTATAGAAAGACTGCACAACTGTACAATAGTTCTAGTACCACCATGACAGGAGTTTGTAGCAAGGGAAACTCTAGTGCCTGAGTAATATATTATGATGTTAGCCATTAAGAATCAGGTGTTACTGGGTTTTTAAATAGTGTTCTAACGTCAGATGGATCACTGTTCCTAGAGGGAGGGAAACCGTTGTCCTTCTGTAACATATTATAATTTTGTTGCCGGGATGGGTTATCCACTATGAATTAGGACTTAGGTATAGGCATTGTAATGCTGTGTTCGGTCTTCTATCCACCCAGCTACTGGTGCAAGTTAATACAATTTGAAGAATGATTAGATACAGTTTGGGTTATTTGATACATTTGGGGGCTAGGTCATACACTTTTGAGATAATTTGACACAGTTTGAGGGCTTATTTGACACACTGTTAGAGACAAATTGATGCACTTATGGGGGGGACGGCAAGTTGTTACTGTTTGAGGGGCAATCTGATATGCTTTTGGGGCTAGGTGATAAAGTTTTAGGGGTAATTGATACACTTTTAGGGATCAAGGTGATATACTATTGGAACAAGTTGATACAGTTTAAGCGGCAAGTTGATACAGTTTTGGGAGCAAGTTGATACAATTTGAGGGGTAATTTGATACACTTTTGGGGTTAATTGACACAGTTTGAGGGGTAATTTGATACACTTTGGGATAATTTGATACAATTTGATGGCAGTTATCGCTGATGGCCTGTGATCGTTCATGGTCAGTGATCAGTGATGGCCAATGATCAGTGATCAGTGATGGTCAGTAATCAATACACATTGTACATCAAGCATTAGGTGTTTATCATTTAGCATTTACCTTATAGCATTTACTGTTCAGTGTTTACAGTTAAGCACTTACCTTTTCATTATAATCAGTGTTCTGCCAAAAGGTAGGTTTTCACATGGTAGTTCTCCAAGCTGTCCAGTCTTCTGCCAACCTCTTCAAGTCTGCATAATTTCCTCTTCCCTTTATGTCATCTACCCTCTTGTATCTCCTTCTTCCTCTCTGTGTTCTCCCACAAACCAATCCTTCCAAAGCGTCTGCTAGCAAGCACTCCCTTCTCAATTATTGTCCCAACCAGTTCGTTTTCCTTTCTCTTACAACCTTCAGCAGACATCTTAGCTCACCAACCCTTTCCAATACTCTTTCATTATTCACTCTTTCCTTCCAGCTTATTCTCTCCATTCTCCTCCACATCCACATCTCAAATGCTTCTAACCATTTTGCATCCTCTCGTCTCAGCGTCCATGTTTCTGCCCCATATAGTGCCACACTCCAGACAAAACAGTTGTCAAACCTTTTCCTTAGACCTTTATCTAATTTGCCACATAAGAGTCTCCTCTTTCTGTTGAATGCCTCCTTCACTATGGCAATTCGAGTTTTCACCCCCTGGTGACATCTCAAGTCTTCAGTTATTGTGCTTCCAAGATATTTAAATGCACTTACTTGGCTAATGGTAGATTGTCCTATTTTAATATTGGACAGTCTGCGTCTTGTACTGATGGCCATACTCTTTGTTTTTGCTATGTTTATTTGCATCCTGTATTCCACACAAGCTTCATTCAGATCATCAGCAAATCTTATACATTCTATTCTCTTTCCACCAATACATATTCCTCTTTTCCCATCTAAACCTTTTGCAATAATCTCTTCAAGGTATGCGTTAAACATCAGTGGGGAAAGGCAACAACCTTGTCTAACACCTCATCCAATGCTGCTTCCTTCTGACATTTCATTTCCAATCCTTATCCTTACTTTCTGATGTAAATATAGATTCTGTATCACTCATCTCTCTTTCCAATCTACTCCTTTCCTCTTCAAAATATCCATCAGCTTGTTCCACTGAACTCTGTCAAAAGCCTTTTCTAAATCTATAAAAACAGCAAAGATTTCTCTACCCTTTTCCATATATCTTTCCCGTATAGTTCTTAGCAGGCCAATAGCATCTCTTGTTCCTTTTCCTCTTCTAAATCCGAACTGCTCCTCTGCAATCCCTCTATCCAGCTTGCCATATAGCCTTCTATTCAACACTCTCATCAAGACTTCAGCTGCGTGAGAAATTAGACTGATAGTCAGATGCTCTCTCCACCATAGCCGGTCCCAAGCCTGGTTCAGAAAGGAGGAGGGGGAGAAGTAACACTTCATTAAAAAACCTTGGTTCACCTGGCCTGGGTGATAGTACCTCATGAGGGCCCCTTTCCAGGGATACGGTGAAGACCACAAAGGCAGCGAAGGTGGAGAAGATGGACTTTGGTGCTGCGGAGCTGGCGGAAGAGGCACCTTTTCTCTTTGGCTACAAAAAGAGTACAAGTAGCGACTGTACCCCAGAGGGGCAGCTACAGACAGTGTCTGACTCATGATGATCAGCTGACTTTAGGCTGGACATCCTACAGCCTATGTGGAAAGTAACGGGAAACTACCACATTACATTCCCAAGCAGTACATGGTACGTCTCTCCATGTGAAAGATTCCGGAGTGAAAACTTCCCCTCATTCGGATCTCCAGGAGGGGAACACATTGAGAGTAGACATATTTGAAAGGAAGAAAGGGAGAGTGAAGGGAGGAAAGATAAGGATTGGAACATGGAATGTGAGGACACTACTATAAGCAGGAAAGCTAGAGAACGCAAAACAGGAGATGAGAAGGAACATATTAGATGCCCTCAGTTTGTGTGAAATGAGATGGGAAGAGAATGGGGAGTAATAAAGTGGAGATTATAAGCCCTTTTACTCAGGAGAAATCAAGAGTGGTGAAAACGGAGTAGGAATATTGAAAGGGCAAAAGTTGAAAAATAAGGTAATGAAGGTACAATATATTGATGGAAGACTGATGATACGATTGAAGGGTAGTTCAAAAGATTTGGTGTTAATACAGGTATATGTGCCAACCAGCCAGCATATAGATGAAGAAGTGGAAGAATATTATGAGAAAATGCAAGAACTCATCGAGAAAGAAAATAGGAATGCCTGCATTATCATCATGGGGGACTGGAATGCAGTGATGGGTGAAGGAAGAGATGAAGATGCAGTAGGAAAATTTGGATTAGGAATAAGAAATGAGAGAGGTGAACGACTAATTAGTTTCTGTAAAGAAACTTCATTAGCAGTGGGTAACACATTATTTGAACACTTCAAATGGCTCATTACACAGGGATATAAAATTTGAATAGGGAAAGATATCGGTTGGACTACATCCTGATACAAAAAAGGTTTAGGAACTGTTTGAAGAATGCTAAAGCTTATCCAGGAGCAGATATAAATTCAGACCACAACCTAGTAATGGGAGAAATACAAGTGAAGTTGAAAAAAGTCTGGAGAGTTAAAGCAAAGGAAAGACTAAACACAGAAAGACTCAAAGAGGTAGGAAAGGCATCAGATTTGGAGAACAGATTTATGGAAAAATGGCAAAGAGGTGGTGTTGATGAAAGTGTTAATGATAAATGGATAAAAATGAGGGAAGAACTCATGGACTCTGCCAAAGAAGTACTAGGAATGAGAGAATCCCAAAGCACCAGGAAAGAATGGATAACAGAAAACATGTTGAGAAAGATGGAAGAGCGGAGAAAGTGGAAAAGTGTAGAAACTAAAGAAGGCAAAAAGAGGTACAGGAAACTGAATAATGAATTAAGAAGAGAAACTGGAGAAGAAAGGGAAAAATGGATGAAACTATAAATGCGACAAAATAGAGAAAATGGAGAAAGAGGGAAAGTATGAAATGATATATAGACTGGCTAGTGAGATAGATTTTGAACGTAAAAGGAAGAGGTATAACATGGAAATAGAGCGGATGGTGTCTGTGTAAGGGGGATGAAATGCAAAGTGAAATTAAGGTTGAAGAGGTGCAATACGTGCCAGAAGATGGAAAGTGATTCACCATCTTGGAAGCAGAAGCAGAACAGGCGCTGAAGGAGATGAAGAATAGGAAGGCATGTGGAATTGATGATTTGCCAGCAGAACTGTTGAAGAGTCTGGGCAACAAGGCAAGAAACAAAATAGTCTACCTCTGTAATGAGATGTATGACAAAGGGGAATGGCCTGAGCACTTCCTTGCAACAGTTATTATACCAATAGAGAAAAAGAGAAAAAAATACCATTTAGCATTACCCATTAGATATTTAGCATTTAACATTTGGCATTTACTGTTTAACATTCAGCACTTAGTGTTTACAGTTAACTGTTTAGCATTCTGCATTAAGAGTTCAGTGTTTACTGTTCAGGATTTAACATTTAGCATTTACCATTTAACATTTCCTGCTCTGCATTTAGCATTTATTGTTTAGAATTTATAGGTTAGTGTTTACCATTTAGAGCTTACTATTTGTGTTTAGTGTTTATCTTTCAGTGATTATTAGAAGGGGGCATAAGGTATAAAACACATTATTTTTTACTTCATACCTGGGGCCATTTTTACGCATCATTTAAATAGTACATGCAGACTTATTGGAAAAAAGAGGCAATATAAAGCAGACAATTAATCTGTTTGTACTGTCTCGGATTTTTAACACTGTGTTGTGATTGGTTGGAGATATGGGGGGAAATTCTTACTTAAATTGCTTGTGAGTTTCGTATAGGAGGTGTAATTTCGAGTTTTAGTTACTGTAATCGTAAATTCAAGCAGATTGTAACGCAGTCGTTAGGCATTTGTACAGGTTAGTTCATACATTCTTTGCGTGTTTCCCTTGCGTTATCTAGGCACTCGTGTTTCAGTAACTGTTGTGCAACATTGATTAGAATGGACAGGGACTGTGATTGCTGTGTTCAGATGAGGGCTGAGTTGGCATCCCTTCGCTCACAGCTGCAGGCGGTGTTGACTTCGGTCGTGCAGCTTGAGGCTGTTGCCAATGGGCACCACTGTGGGGAGCCAGACTTGGGTATCAGGGGGATGTCAACCTTGTCCCGTCTGCCCCCAGATCGGTCTGCCGCTGTGGTTGCCCCGGTTGCTGCCCGCAGTGGGGCTGAGCCCTTGCCTGTGGTTGATTGGGAGGTCGTTCCAAGGTGTGGCAGGCAGTGAAAGACATCCCCGGAGGCTGACCAGAAAGCCTCCCCGGTGCGTCTGACAAACAGGTTTCAGGTACTGTCTCTGGCTGAGCCAGATGGAGCTGCCTGCCTTGTTCCAGAGGATGATTCTCAGCCTTCAAGGTCCGGGCAATCGCAGAGGGTGGGCTTATTGGTAGTTGGGAGCTCCAATGTTAGGTGCGTAATGGGGCCCCTTAGGGATATGGCGGCTAAGGAGGGGAAGAAATCCAGTGTGCACTCCGTGTGCATTCCGGGTGGAGTCATTCCTGATGTGGAAAGGGTCCTTCTGGATGCCATGAAGAGCACAGGGTGCAGCCAACTGCAGGTGGTGGCACATGTTGGCACTAATGACGTGTGTCGCTTTGGATCTGAGGAAATTCTCTCTGGATTCCAGCGGCTATCTGATTTGGTGAAGGCTGCTAGTCTTGCTTACGAGATGAAGGCAGAGCTCACCATCTGCAGCATCGTTGACAGAACCGACTGCAGACCTTTGGTGCAGAGCCGAGTGGAGGGTCTGAATCAGAGGCTCAGACGGTTTTGTGACCGTAGTGGCTGCAGATTCCTTGACTTGCACCATAGGGTGGTGGGGTTTCAGGTTACGCCGAATAGGTCAGGAGTTCACTACACTCAGCTGGCGGCTACACTGGTAGCGGAGGATGTGTGGCGTGGACTGGGCAGTTTTTTTAGGTTAGAAGGCCTCGGGAAAGTATGGGGTGGGCTGCAATCTCAAAGGGTGCATGGCAAATACAGGACGTGCTTGGATCAAGGAACAGTCAGAATTGTAGTTGTAAATTGTTGTAGTTGTGCTGGGAAAGTCCCTGAGCTTCAAGCGCTAATAGAAAGCACAGAAGCTGAAATCATTATAGGTACAGAAAGCTGGCTAATGCCTGAAATAAGTTCTGCAGAAATTTTTACGAAGTCTCAGACGGTGTTCAGGAAAGATAAATTAGGCAGAATTGGTGGTGGAGTGTTTGTGTCTGTCAGTAGTGGTTTATCTTGTAGTGAAGTCGAAGCAGATACTCCGTGCGAATTGGTATGGGTGGAGGTTATACTTAACAGCCAAACTAAGTTAATAATTGGCTCCTTCTATCGACCCCCAGACTCTGATGATATAGTTGCTGAACAATTCAGAGAAAATTTGAGTCTCGTAACAAATAAATACCCCACTCATACGGTTATAGTTGGTGGGGACTTCAACCTTCCGTCGATATGTTGGCAAAAATATTTGTTCAAAACCAGTGGTAGACAGAAAACATCTTCCGAGATTGTCCTAAATGCTTTCTCCGAAAATTATTTTGAGCAGTTAGTCCACGAACCCACGCGAATTGTAAATGTTTGCGAAAACACACTTGACCTCTTAGCCACAAACAATCCAGAGCTAATAGAGAGCATCATGACTGATACAGGGATTAGTGATCACAAGGTCGTTGTAGCTAGGCTGAATACCGTTTCTTCCAAATCCACCAGAAACAAACGCAAAATAATTTTATTTAAAAAAGCAGATAAAGTGTCACTAGAAGCCTTCCTAAGAGACAATCTCCATTCCTTCCAAACTGACTATGCAAATGTAGACGAGATGTGGCTCAAATTCAAAGATATAGTAGCAACAGCAATTGAGAGATTCATACCTCATAAACTGGTAAGAGATGGAACTGATCCCCCATGGTACACAAAACAGGTCTGAACGCTGTTGCAGAAGCAACGGAAGAAGTGTGCGAAGTTCAGAAGAACGCGAAATCCCAAAGATTGGCTAAAATTTACAGATGCGCGAAATTTGGCATGGACTTCAATGTGAGATGCCTTTAATAGGTTCCACAACGAAACATTGTCTCGAAATTTGGTAGAAAATCCAAAGAAATTCTGGTCGTATGTAAAGTACACAAGCGGCAAGACGCAGTCAATACCTTCGCTGTGCAGTGCCAATGGCACTGTTACCAACGACTGTGCCGCTAAAGCGGAGTTATTGAACGCAGTTTTCCGAAATTCCTTCGTCAGGGAAGACGAATGGAATATTCCAGAATTTGAAACAAGAACAGCTGCTAGCATGAGTTTCTTAGAAGTAGATACCTTAGGGGTTGCGAAGCAACTCAAATCGCTTGATACGGGAAAGTCTTCAGGTCCAGATTGTATACCAATTAGATTCCTTTCAGATTATGCTGATAAAATAGCTCCCTACTTAGCAATCATATACAACCGCTCGCTCACCGATAGATCTGTACCTGTTGTTGTTGTGGTCTTCAGTCCTGAGACTGGTTTGATGCAGCTCTCCATGCTACTCTATCCTGAGCAAGCTTCTTCATCTCCCAGTACCTACTGCAACCTATATCCTTCTGAATCTGCTTAGTGTATTGATCTCTTGGTCTCCCTCTACGATTTTTACCCTCCACGCTGCCCTCCAATGCTAAATTTGTGATCCCTTGATGCCTCAAAACATGTCCTACCAACCGATCCCTTCTTCTAGTCAAGTTGTGCCACAAACTTCTCTTCTCCCCAATCCTATTCAATACCTCCTCATTAGTTACGTGATCTACCCACCTTATCTTCAGCATTCTTCTGTAGCACCACATTTCGAAAGCTTCTATTCTCTTCTTGTCCAAACTGGTTATCGTCCATGTTTCACTTCCATACATGGCTACACTCCATACAAATACTTTCAGAAACGACTTCCTGACACTTAAATCTATACTCGATGTTAACAAATTTCTCTTCTTCAGAAACGATTTCCTTGCCATTGCCAGTCTACATTTTATATCCTCTCTACTTCGACCATCATCAGTTATTTTACTCCCCAAATAGCAAAACTCCTTTACTACTTTAAGTGTCTCATTTCCTAATCTAATCCCCTCAGCATCACCCTATTTAATTTGACTACATTCCATTATCCTCGTTTTGCTTTTGTTGATGTTCATCTTATATCCTCCTTTCAAGACACTGTCCATTCCGTTCAACTGCTCTTCCAAGTCCTTTGCTGTCTCTGACAGAATTACAATGTCATCGGCGAACCTCAAAGTTTTTACTTCTTCTCCATGAATTTTAATACCTACTCCGAATTTTTCTTTTGTTTCCTTTAGTGCTTGCTCAATATACAGATTGAATAACATCAGGGAGAGGCTACAACCCTGTCTCACTCCTTTCCCAACCACTGCTTCCCTTTCATGCCCCTCGACTCTTATAACTGCCATCTGGTTTCTGTACAAATTGTAAATAGCCTTTCGTTCCCTGTATTTTACCCCTGCCACCTTCAGAATTTGAAAGAGAGTATTCCAGTTAACGTTGTCAAAAGCTTTCTCTAAGTCTACAAATGCTAGAAATGTAGGTTTGCCTTTTCTTAATCTTTCTTCTAAGATAAGTCGTAAGGTTGGTATTGCCTCACGTGTTCCAACATTTCTACGGAATCCAAACTGATCTTCCCCGAGGTCCGCTTCTACCAGTTTTTCCATTCGTCTGTAAAGAATTCGCGTTAGTATTTTGCAGCTGTGACTTATTAAACTGATAGTTCGGTAATTTGCACATCTGTCAACACCTGCTTTCTTTGGTATTGGAATTATTATATTCTTCTTGAAGTCTGTGGGTATTTCGCCTGTCTCATACATCTTGCTCACCAGATGGTAGAGTTTTGTCATGACTGGCTCTCCCAAGGCCATCAGTAGTTCTAATGGAATGTTGTCTACTCCCGGGGCCTTGTTTCGACTCAGGTCTTTCAGTGCTCTGTCAAACTCTTCACGCAGTATCTTATCTCCCATTTCATCTTCATCTACATCCTCTTCCATTTCCATAATATTGTGTTCAAGTACATCGCCCTTGTATAAATCCTCTATATACTCCTTCCACCTTTCTGCCTTCCCTTCTTTGCTTGGAACTGGGTTGCCATCTGAGCTCTTGATATTCAAACAAGTGGTTCTCTTCTCTCCAAGGGTCTCTTTAATTTTCCTGTAGGCAGTATCTATCTTACCCCTAGTGAGACAAGCCTGTACATCCTTACATTTGTCCTCTAGGCATCCCTGCTTAGCCATTTTGCACTTCTGTCAATCTCATTTTTGAGACATTTGTATTCCCTTTTGCCTGCTTCATTTACTGCATTTTTATATTTTCTCCTTTCATCAATTAAATTCAATATTTCTTCTGTTACCCAAGGATTTCTATTAGCCCTCGTCTTTTTACCTACTTGATCCTCTGCTGCCTTCACTACTTCATCCTTCAAAGCTACCCATTCTTCTTCTACTGTATTTCTTTCCCCCATTCCTGTCAATTGTTCCCTTATGCTCTCCCTGAAACTCTGTACAACCTCTGGTTCTTTCAGTTTATCCAGGTCCCATCTCCTTAAATTCCCACCTTTTTGCAGTTTATTCAGTTTCAATCTGCAGTTCATAACCAATAGATTGTGGTCAGAATCCACATCTGCCCTTGGAAATGTCTTAAATTTAAAACCTGGTTCCTAAATCTCTGTCTTACCATTATATAATCTATCTGATACCTATTAGTATCTCCAGGATTCTTCCAGGTATACAACCTTCTTTTATGATTCTTGAACCAAGTGTTAGCTATGATTAAGTTATGCTCTGTGCAAAATTCTACCAGGCGGCATCCTCTTTCATTTCTTAGCCCCAATCCATATTCACCCACTATGTTTCCTTCTCTTCCTTTTCCTACTGACGAATTCCAGTCACCCATGACTATTAAATTTTCGTCTCCCTTCACTACCTGAATAATTTCTTTTATCTCGTCATACATTTCATCAATTTCTTCATCATCTGCAGAGCTAGTTGGCATATAAACTTGTACTACTGTAGTAGGCATGGGCTTTGTGTCTATCTTGGCCACAATAATGCGTTCACTATGCTGTTTGTAGTAGCTAACCCGCACTCCTATTTTTTTATTCATTATTAAACCTACTCTTGCATTACCCCTATTTGATTTTGTATTTATAACCCTGTAATCACCTGACCAAAAGTCTTGTTCCTCCTGCCACCGAACTTCACTAATTCCCACTATATTTAACTTTAACCTATCCATTTCCCTTTTTAAATTTTCTAACCTACCTGCCCGATTAAGGGATCTGACATTCCACGCTCCGATCCGTAGAATGCCAGTTTTCTTTCTGTACCTACAGATTGGAAAATTGCGCAGGTCGTACCAGTGTTTAAGAAGGGTAGTAGGAGTAATCCATCGAACTACAGACCTATATCATTGACGTCGGTTTGCAGTAGGGTTTTGGAGAATTTACTGTATTCAAACATTATGAATCACGTCGAAGGGAACGATTTATTGATACGTAATCAGCATGGTTTCAGAAAACATCGTTCTTGTGCAACGCAGCTAGCTCTTTATTCGCACGAAGTAATGGCCGCTATCAACAGGGGATCTCAAGTTGATTCCGTATTTCTATATTTCCGGAAAGCTTTTGACACCATTCCTCACAAGTGACTTGTAATCATGCTGCGGGCCTACGGGGTATCGTCTCAGTTGTGCGACTGGATTCGTGATTTGCTGTCAGGAAAGTCGCAGTTCATAGTAATAGACGGCAAATCATCGAGTAAAACTGAAGTGATATCAGGTGTTCCCCAGGGAAGCGTCCTGGGACTTCTGCTGTTCCTGATCTATATAAATGACCTGGGTGACAATATGAGCAGTTCTCTTAGGTTGTTTGCAGATGGTGCTGTAATTTACCATCTAGTAAGGTCATCCGAAGACCAGTATCAGTTGCAAAGCGATTTAGAAAAGATTGCTGTATGGTGTGGCAGGTGGCAGTTGACACTAAATAACGAAAAGTGCGAGGTGATCTGCATGAGTTCCAAAAGAAATCCATTGGAATTTGATTATTCGATAAATAGTACAAGTCTCAAGGCTGTCAATTCAACTCAGTACCTGGGTGTTAAAATTATGAACAACTTCGGTTGGAAAGACCACTTAAATAATATTGTGGGGAAGGTGAGCCAAAGGTTGTGTTTCATTGGCAGGACACTTAGAAGATGCAACAAGTCCACTAAAGAGACAGCTTACACTACACTCGTTCGTCCTCTGTTAGAATATTGCTGCACGGTGTGGGATCCTTATGAGGTGGGATTGACGGAGGACATCGAAAAGGTGCAAAAAAGGGCAGCTCATTTTGTATTATCACGTAATAGGGGAGAGACTGTGGCAGATATGATACGCAAGTTGGGATGGAAGTCATTAAAGCAAAGACGTTTTTCGTCGCGGCGAGATCTATTTACGAAATTTCAGTCACCAACTTTCTCTTCCGAATGCGAAAATATTTTGTTGAGCCCAACCTACATAGGTAGGAATGATCATCAAAATAAAATAAGAGAAATCAGAGCTCGAACAGAAAGGTTTAGGTGTTCGTTTTTCCCGCGCGCTCTTCGGGAGTGGAACGGTAGAGAGATAGTACAATTGTGGTTCGATGAACCCTCTGCCGAGCACTTAAATGTGAATTGCAGAGTAATCGTGTAGATGTAGATGTAGATGAAAGAGGGAGGAGAGGCTTTAAATTTCCTATTAACACAGTTGAGCTCTTTCTGCCATCTTGGTTTTTTTCAGCACTATGATTGGCTGGAGATAAAAAATACAAGAATGTTCTACTGTGTGATTGGTTGGAGATAAGGGGGTTGAGTGCAATTTTTTCCACTAATGCAATTGGACTGTTTCCATCATCTTGGAAATTTTTAATACTGCATTGTGATTGACTGCAGATAAGGATGCTGTGGGGAGGGGGAATGTGGCAGGTATGACTTCACACTGGTAAGGATGATGACATCACTGATAGCAGTGATATCACTGATAATGATGTTGATGGCACTAGGTTATGAGGTATCACAAATGTAAACAAAGTAGGTCAGAATACCCACACCCCTACCAATCTGTAGGATCCTGCAGCAGATGAACATCACAATATTTGTCTGTAAATCTGAGCATACTATTTACTGTATTGTCCTTTTTGTAAACATGAGTAAGATATGCTGTTTTCCAGTGCTTGGGGATATTCTTGTACAAGGAATTCATACTATCCATGCTGATATTATAATTGTGAAAGTAACTCCACCTGTTACATTTTCATAACTAAACTGCTGAACCGAATTAATGAAATTTCGTATGGAGATAGCTTGAACCCTGAGGAAGATCATAGGCTATGTTAGAAAGTGTGTAGTAGGAGATGTTTATTGTTTACAAGAATATTATGGAAATTAGGGGAAAACATTTCCTCTTTGAAAAAGCTATTTCCTCTCTGACTTTTGAACCATATCATATTTCTGAAAATGCTTTTATTGGCAGATATGTTCTACATAATATGATTCAGTGTAATCGAGACAATGTTTACATAGACCTAAACATGTTTAATCCATACTTGCATTACTAAATGCAAAATTAACACTGTTATGCTTTCATGACTAAACAGCTGAACTGATTGTAATGAAATTTGGTATGGAGATGACTTGGACCCTGAAGAAAGACATAGGCTATTTTAAGGGGGAGGGGAAAAAAAGAAAAAATGTAGACCCCCCATCAAATGGCTCAAATGGCTCTGAGCACTATGGGACTCAACTGCGGAGGTCATTAGTCCCTTAGAACTTAGAACTAGTTAAACCTAACTAACCTAAGGATATCACAAACATCCATGCCCGAGGCAGGATTCGAACCTGCGACCGTAGCGGTCTCGCAGTTCCAGACTGCAGCGCCTTTAACCGCACGGCCACTTCGGCCGGCGACCCCCCATCCCATTGAGGCCTGGTGGCTTTTTCACTTTTGGTAGTCTCAATAGTTTTTCAATAATGAGGGTGCTAATATCTGTACAGGTCATGTGTGAGTCTGTGTGAAGGTGAACCACTGATAACAGTTGCATCCTATTGTGTAGATAAATTTTTAAGTGCGGAATATAAAATTTTTGCTTTATGTCTGCTGTCTTTGACACGACATGAAGCAGATCGATGAGATTTTGAATGGAAGTTTTTGCCACACTGGTCCTTGTTACAAATGTATGCTTATTAACCAAACATATACATACTGTATTGAAGATGACAGGGCTAGTGTATCAGCCTTTGTGATCGTTCGAGACACTAAACATCAGAAGCCGTTCCTGCAGACAAATTAAGGGAACACCTCATTATATCTTTAGTTGGTACATCCAATGCAGTTTTGGAAGCTACTGGTGTATTTTCTTTCTTTGAAAGTGTGAACCTATCAACTTTATATAAAGACCTGACAATGTGTTTTGTAAAGTGTAAAGTGACAGTAGCAAATCTACTGTCAACCTGGTTCCATTCGTAATTGGCATCGTAGGTCTGTGTGTTTGTCAAGGGATTGGTCAACATCTGTAATCAAAGAACTGAGTAAATGTTTCATTGCTGGTGTCATTTGCACAGAACTTGTGATGAAATATAATGAGAGAACTTATACACAGAAAGGCTGTTGAATGATCGCAGAGGTATTGTGTTAAAACCTGCTCACAACCTGATTTTTTTTTTCCATCTGCAAAGAATGCTGAAATACTGCCAAGCAGCAGTGTGATATGGAGTCCACATTAAACTTGACTTGGACAAACTACAAATACAAGACTATGTAGCAAGTATGTGCACTAGTGTTCCATATCATAGCTTGTCTTACATCAGAAAGTAACACAGTGTCACAGTATGACTGTTTTTCTACAAAACTGGAAAAAAATTGAGATGGATCTTATTATAGATATTACGGTGCCCTTATGAACAACATGAACATATATTTTGCAAAATGTCTACTTGTTTGTGAATGGTTCTTTACATCAGTAAAAGGCAAAATTTTGTTAAAATTTTGTTAACATTTTCCACATATTTAAATAATTGTAAAGTACTTTCATTGCAGTGGCCAATTGATGACGAATACTGACTTTAAGAATTCTAGATAAGTTGACTGTGAAATAAAACAGGATGAACATGGTAAACTCTTTGGAGAACTATTAATCTTTATGGCATCTTCCATGTAAGAGCAGTATTTTATGATTCATATGTCAGGGTAGACCACTTGCTTATGTACATTGTCATTAGTCATGCCCTAAATATTTAGGACTGTGATGAATACCCAAACTACCTTCATACTGCAGAAATGAGTAGTACATATAAAAAAACATAAAAGTTTTCAGTGCACAGCATGTGGTTTCACTGCTCTGCCTAGTGCTTTGGTGTTTCTGTTGTTGCACAACTACAGACTCTACTTTGACAAGGTTTGCATTCAGTTACATTAAAGGAGTGCAACTGGAGAGACACATGGCCACTCCTGTGCAGCCTGTGTTGACACAGCTGTCACATTGGAACTGCACCTTAGATGGCATAATTGCACTGACTCATTGGCCATGTACCTCTCCAAGGCACACCTTTAATTTAATGAATGCAATCCTTGTGTAAAAGTTCATCTGCTGACGTGCATCAGTAGAGAAACCAAAGTGGTGCACGACTCAACTGCTTCGCCAAGTCCTTTTGTGTCTCTGCTGTTGTGTCACTACAGACATGCTATTGAGAAAGGCTGAATTCACTTACATTAAAGGCATGCCACTCGACAGATGCATGGCCACTATTATGCGGCTTGTGACACCACTGCTGTCGTATTGGAATGGCACTTAAAAGATGGTAGAGTTGCACCGATGTGTTTACTGTGCTCCTGTCCTGTGACACTCTCCTAATATAATGAAAGCGACCTTATCCAAAAGTGTGTCTGTAGTTGTATGATAGTAGAGACACCAAAGTGGGACACAACTTGACTGATCTGGCAAGTGTTTTGTTACCTCTGCTCACAGCCATATGGAGGTCTCACCAAGTATGACTAGCTGCATTCACCACCTCCACCAGCCCCCAAAAAGACATCATTAGTCCCTATGTGAGAAACAGTCTGCAGCTGACTGCAACCTGTGATCTCAAGTGCTCCTAGGATGGTCTCTTCCACTTGACAGACAATTCCTCCTGGGATACACAGCAAGTACCTATTTGTTTTGTTTCCCTCCCAGAACACTATTTCCCTAAGAGAAGCCTTGGTGCACCTAACATTGGAATTGCCTACCACTAATAACCCCTTCTTTCCCCTTTTTGGGTGCCCTGACCCTGACAGAGGAGAGACCACTGCACGAGCAGGAGAAGTGAGATCTGCTGGCTCTCTCTCATTATCAGCAGCAGGCAGTATCTCCATCAAGGTATGTGGGTTGCCTTTTGGTTATCAGCCTCATACAGTCTTCCTCATGAAACATCTCCTGTGCATGACCCACCTGCTGCCATCAGACGGCCACTTGGGGCCAGATTGAGGTGGGGCCAGATTGAGGTTCTCTGCAGACCACATTGGCAAAAAGTGTAGCCGGCGAGCTTTGCAGCACAAAAATGCAACAGGAGATCATACTGGCACTGCAGTGGTAATATGAAGCTGCTCATGAGTGGTCAATACATACTAGATATTTAATAATATAGTGTATGGATTTTACTTTGTGGCTAGCAGTGTGACATTGTGATAACTGTATTTTTGTTTCACTTGGTGAAACAGTATTTGGAATAAAGTACAAAGTGTAGCTCAACATTTTAAATATTCCCCAGATAGTAATGTATGCAAACGATGAGCTCAAAAGCATTAGAATGGAAGATGGTGTGGCTGTTAATTTTACTATCTTATGTTTAGCTTCAGTAATGATGAGAAAAAAGAGAATCTACATCTGCACCCACAGTTTTTAAACAGTTGTGAAGAGCATGGCAGAGGGTACTTACACTGTGGTATATTATGATTTCTTCCCCTGTTATTCCCATATTGTGTGCAGGAAGAATGTCTACATAAATGTGAACTCAGAATACATTTTTAAAATTCTGCCGCAAATGCATGTCAGTGATACTGTATGGCAGTTTCATCTGGCTCTTCTGCTAATTTTCTTGAAACTAATTGCAAAAGATGTGCTTTGCTGTGTTCCACAATTTTCTGTTTTTAGTGAAATAAACTGACACTAGACCATTTGTCTTTGTCACCATAGTGCGAGAGGTGTTGCAAAACAAGCTAATGCAACATCTGTACATTTTACACTATTGTTTACAAATGTAAGGTGACTTCCAGTTTTTCCTTTGTGTACAAGAAAGATCACATTTGTCATATCAATTTGGTTCAAAAATTTAGAATCCAATATTTTATGTACTGTCTCCATGATGTAAACATAGCTCTTTTGCTCTACTCTGTGTATCAATAGTGTATTTTGCACCTACTACAAGGGCATGCTGAAAAGTAATTCCTCTGGATTTTTAACTCTTAAAACTTTTTAAATAAAACAAACTTTACTAAAATTCTACATCTTTATTTTTCATGTCTACATATTTATTTCTCAACATAGCCACCCTTGGGACAAACACATTTCTCCCAGTAAGAGACCAGTTTGTTGATAGCATCACTTTAGAATGTTTGCTTTGGTCATGAAGCTGCACCCTCACCTCCACTTGTACCCTTCATTGCTATCAAAGTGAAGCCCTTGAAGGTGTTCTTAAAATTTTGGAAGCAGATGAAAATCAAATGGATCAAGTAGAAGTGTATGGAAGATGATCAATGACAGTAAATCCAAGGTGTTGGACTGTTGCAGATGCTGCAGTACTTGTGTGTTGTCTGACAGTGTCATGATGAAGGAGAGGGTACTGCACATGAGGGCAAACATTTTCTTCAGTTAGAAACTCAGTTACAACATGCTGTTCCTCATGCATTGACTTAGTCATTTTACACACCACTGTGTTACATACTACAATTCAAAGCCCTCTAGTGGTGGGGGGTTGCTACTTGTGTCAGTGAATCAGAAAAGTTGACTGAGTAATATGCATGAAATGTAACATCTCAACCAATATTGAGAACAGAATAAAAAATTCAGAGGCATTCTTTTTCAGCACGCTCTCATGTAACAGTAATATTGTGTTATATTTAGTT
This sequence comes from Schistocerca nitens, assembly GCF_023898315.1. NCBI lineage: Eukaryota > Metazoa > Arthropoda > Insecta > Orthoptera > Acrididae > Schistocerca > Schistocerca nitens. The sequence goes on from NC_064617.1 coordinate 343,245,420, forward strand.
TATTCCTTCAAAATCAGGTTTTATTGTCAGTTTGTTAGGTATGTTCGTTAGAGAGAACCATATCAACAAAACAGAAGTTCAAGATCCAAAATCCCATGTAGCTCCAGAGAATCAGCAAATTTTACCCCAAGTTTTTTTTCTCTTATTTAGCAGAAATCACCTTCTTTGGTGTTAACTGGTTGTTTTCTTGAAGGGTTATTGCAATCCTTATAGTGTGACAAACTCAAAATTATTAGAGTGTCAGCAAGCTTACCTGAAGTTATTTGTTTATTGTTTTCTACAACATTGCATCAATGATAATGCAGCCTGACTGGGAATGCTAGTACTGAGCACTGAATAAATTAGTTGTTGTTTATAGACATATGGAAATTGCCCTGACATCTGTTATATTATTGAGAGCTGCTGCAAATGGGTACCTTGGGGTAGGCTACCAAGAGATACATATCAGCCTCAAGTACCATCCTTTCCAAATGGATAGTGGCTCCCCTCTAGGAAGTACAGGATCTATTATCACTGGTGGACATGACTGTAAGTTGTGTCCCAGTGATAGGTTAAGGGGAGTTGTCAGGGGAGACTTGGACTAGAGAGAATGGAGTGCAATACTCCCATCCCCATAAGCAACAAAAGCCAGCTGTGTCATGTGAAATGTGTTTTATTCATCTCATAACGTACACAATTTCAGAACATATGTCTGATGTACAGGAGATGGTTGGTTGTTTGGGGAAGGAGACCAGACAGCGAGGTCATCAGTCTCATCGGATTAGGGAAGGACGGGGAAGGAAGTCGGCCGTGCCCTTTCAAAGGAACCATCCCGGCATTTGCCTGGAGCGATTTAGGGAAATAACAGAAAACCTAAATCAGGATGGCCGAATGTGAGTCCAGTGTCTAACCACTACGCCACCTCGCTCGGTGATATACAGGAACCATGCCAAGGTTACAATTTGCTTATTTAAAATTTTGTCACACTTACAATAATACTTTGTCAGAAGGAAGCAAGTGCAAAAGGGATGGGGCCTGTTAATTGTCCACAATTCTATGTGTGGCAAATAATGGCATTCTTGTTTGAAGTAAACCATAAAAGTAAAAATTAAAGTAACAGACAACTGGGGCACATCTGTATACTATGCAGTGTATCTCAAATAGAAATAACATGATACAACTTTTGCAATTTATATTATCTTACAGAGAGCATGTGAAAATATTTGCTGTTCTATAACCATGTTTTCAATTTTTTCACAGGACTGTGTGGTGAGGAACGTTATACAGGCAAGCTACAAAGTCTTGCAAAGTTTGATGCAGAATTTTTTAATCTTCCCCCTGCAATAGTCCATAAATTGGATCCACAAGCTCGAATCATGACTGAGGTTGTTTATGAAGCTATAATTGATGCTGGTATGTAACTAACTACAGTATAAGAAGCAAAAAATAATCTTGTTCACATATCTTTCTACAAAATATTCTAATTTTGTACATGTCACATTGACAGGCAAATGTGCTGTTTAAGCTTTTCTTCAATAAGACTTATTTCAGATCTGTTATCCTTCTATTGTAGGTGTGAATCCTCTAACCCTCCGAGGCTCTCGTACTGGAGTTTTTGTGGCAATGTGCTCTTGTGATGCTGAGTTTTACTGGTTTTCTGGTATGCGCTCATTCAACAAAACAGAGGCATTACATTCTTTCAGAAGTCTTATTGCAAACAGAATATCATACATCTTTGATTTCAAAGGTATGTGCTTGTACTTACCATCCATCAGTAAATATTGAAAATATTTCATAGGTATGTATGTTTACTTACTATCCATTGGTAAAAATTGGAAATAGCTAACTTCCGCATAAATAATTAAGGATCAAAGGTAATAGCTCACTGAATAGTAAGACTACTGAAAACTTGCTGTCTTTCAGACCAATCCTTTTTTCAAACACGCACACACACACACACACACACCTGTACAGCTACAGTCTGCAGGCTGAATGCACAGTGCTGGGGCTGTAGTTCTGCAGCTGGACTGCAGTGAGGGGTTGCGTCAGATGAGAGAAAGGAAACAGGAGGGAGGCTTGGGGAAGTGTGGTTGACTGCTCGGAGGGAGGCACCAGGTACATAGGATAGCAATGCAACATGGGCTGTGACACTGCTGAATTAGTGCAGTGCACAATGATGGTGATATGGAGGGTTGGAGTGGGTGATGGAATAGAGGGAGCAGAGACTGCAGAAAACAGAGTGTGGGTAGATGAACAAAGTTAGTGACCTGGAGCAGGTAGGAGGTGGGTGTGGAGTGGGGGAAGGGGCAGGGGCTAGTGAAGAGTGAAGACAGAAGGATTGTAGGAATGAAGAATGTGTTGCAAGGACAGCTCCCATGTTTGCAGTTTAGAAAAGCTGACATTGAGTGGGAAGAATCAAGGTGGCATGGGTTGTGAAGCAGCCACTGAAACTGCGCATGTTGTCCACAGCAAAGTGATGTGCCACTGAGTGGTCAACTCATATCTTTTCCACAGTTTGGAGCTGGTCATTCAATTGGGTGGACAGCTGGTTGGTGGTCGTTCCCACATAAAATAGTATGCAGAAATTGCAGAAAAGCTAGTATATGATATGGCTACTCACAGGTGGCCCTGCCACTGATGGCATAGGATAAGCCAGTGATGGGACAGGAATAAGATCTGCAGGAAGAGTATATGAGACAGGACTTGTAACTGGGTCTTCCACATGGATATGACCCATGTGTCAAGGGGCTGGGAGTGAGTGCTGCCTGTGGGTAGGAAGTTCCTCAGTTCTGGGCACAATGATAAAGAGTTGAACTTCTTGCAAGTATATGGTTCAGTTGTTCCGATCTAAGATGATAATGGGTGATGGAGGTGGTGCTGGATCTTGCAGGTGGTGGGAGGATATGGTGAGGGAAATCTGTCTTCAGACTTGGTTAGGGAGATAGTGGCCGTCTGTGAAGATCTTAGTGTTATCTTCATCATACTGGGTAAGGGAATTCTTGTCACCTGTAGAAGAGCCATTCATTAGTGACCAGACTATATGGGAGTGATTTCTTTTTCATGTGGAAGAGATTGTAGCTATCAAAATGCAGGTGTATTTAATGGTTAGTGGGCTTGATATAGACAGTAGTATGGCTGGAGCATCAGAAATGTGTAGGTCAGTGTCCAGCACATTGGGCTGAGGAGGACCAGCTGAAGCAACCTTGATTTTCTACCCCTACTATTAGGTGAGTTGTTACCTTTGCTCCAACATTATTTACAGTCCACCAGGGCTTCCCATTAGCATAACTTATCTTTAGAAAACCAGTAAGCAAACAAGCAAGAAACATGTGTTGCATGTTTCAAATAACCTAAGTTGCCCAGAATGACCTCTTCACTCTGCAGAGGACTGTACACTGATTTGAGGAGAGAGCTACTGATTGCAGTAAAGATGAGTTTCAAGTCAACACAAACTCCACTGCAGAGCGAAAATTCATTCTGGAAACAATCCATTAGGCTGCAGCTAAGCCATTGCTTTGCAGTACCCTTCCTTCTAGCTGTGATAGTCTTGCAAGGTATGTAGGAGACTTACAAAGTTCGAGAAGTAAGAGAAAGGTACTGGTAGAAGTGAAGTTTTGAGGGTGGGCTGTGGGTCTGACCCGGATAATTCAGTCGGTTGAGCATTAGTCTGTGAAAAGTAAAGGTTTCAGGTTGGAGCCTCAAGCTATTATACAGTTTTAATCTGCCAGGAAATTTTAAAATGAGATTTTAATTATGAAGGGAGACTCCATTTATACAGAAAATATCATTCCTGACTACATGTTATTTTTAATGATAGTAATAGAGGTATCAATACCAGAGAAGGAAAGTTACTACTCAACATATAACGGAGATGCTGAGTCATGATAGGCACAACAAAAAGATTCACACAATTAAAGCTTTCGGCCATTAAGGGCTTTGTCAGCAGTAGAAACACATACACACATGCGCGCACACACACACACACACACACACACACACACACACACACACACACACACACACACACACTCATGTAAAAGCAACTTTCACACATGTCTGCAGTCTCAGAGAGCTCAAACCACACTGCGAACAGCAGCACGAGTGCATGATGGGAGTGACAACTGGGTTTGGGTAAGGAGGAGACTGAGGCAGAGAGGGGTAGGGATAGTATGGTGGGAGTGGTGAACAGTGAAGTGTTGCAATTTAGACAGAGGGCAGGAGAGAATGTGTGGAGGGGTGAAGGGGTAAGGAGTGGAAAGGAGAGAAATAAAAAGAAATTAAAAGACTGGGTGTGGCGGTGAAATGGCGGCTGTGTAATGCTGGAATGGGAGCAGGAAGGGGGCTGGATGGGTGAGGACAGTGACTAACGAAGGTTGAGGCCAGGAGGGTTATGGAAACATAGGATGTATTGCAGGGAAAGTTCCCACCTGCGCAATTTGGAAAAGCTGGTGTTGGTGGGAAAGATCGTTATGGCACAGGTTGTGAAGCAGTCATTGAGATGAGGGATATCATGTTTGGCAGCATGTTCAGCAACAGTCTGGTCCACTTGTTTTTTGGCCACAGTTTGTTGGTGGCCGTTCATGCGGACAGACAACTTGTTGGTTGTCATGCCTACATAGAATGCAGCACAGAGGTTGTAGCTTAGCTTGTAATTCACATGACTAGTTTCACAGGTAGCCCTGCCTTTGATGGGATAGATGTTGTTAGTGACTGAACTGGAGTAGGTGGTGGTAGGAGTATGTATGGGACATGTCTTTCATCTAGGTCTATTACAGGGATACGAGCCATGAGGTAAGGGATTGGGAGCAATGGTTGTGTAAGGATGGACAAGTATTTTGTGTAGTTTCAGTGGATGGCAGAATACTTCGGTGGGAGGGGTGGGAAGGATAGTGGGCAGGACATTTCTCATTTCATGTCATGACGATAGATAATCGAAACCCTGGCGGAGAATGTAATTCAGTTGCTCGAGTCCTGGATGGTACTGAGTTACGTGGGGAATGCTGCTCTTTGGCTGGGCTGTGGGACTTTGGGAGGTGGTGGGAGACTGGAAAGATAAGGCACAGGATATTTGTTTTTGTACAAGGATGGGAGGATAATTATGGTCAGTGAAGGCTGAGATCCTCAAAATATTTTGAGAGGGACTGTTCATCACTGCAAATGCGATGACCACGGGTGGCTAGGCTGTATGGAAGGGACTTCTTGGTATGGAATGGGTGGCAGCTGTCGAAGAGGAGGTACTGCTGGTGGTTAGTAGGTTTGATATGGACGGAGGTACTAATGTAGCCATCTCTGAGGTGAAGATCAGCATCTAGGAAGGTGGCTTGTTGAGTTGAGTAGGACCAGGTGAAGCAAATGGGGGAGAAGTTGTTGAGGTTCTGGAGGAATGTGAATAAGGTGTCCTTACCTTCAATCCAGATAGCAAAGATGTCATCAGTGTATCTGAACCAGGTGAGGGGTTTAGGATTCTGGGTTTTTAGGAAGGATTCCTCTAGATGGCTCATGAACAGGTTAGCATAAGATCGTGCCATGCGGGTGCCCATAGCCATTCTGTGGATTTGTTTGCAGGTGATGCCTTCAAAGGAGAAGTAATTGTGGGTGAGGATACAGTTGGTCATGGAGACTAGGAAGAATGTTGTTATTTTGGAATCCATAGGGTGTCTGGAAAAGTAGTGTTTGATAGCAGTAGGGGCCCATCCCAGAACCTCTCCCCAGAGTCCATCTCTCTACTTACCCCTACCACTCCCTGCACTCTCACCTTCTACATGCTTCCTAAAGTCCATAAACCCAACCACCCAGGATGCCCCATTGTGGCCAGTTACTGTGCCCCCACTGAGAGAATCTCTGTTCTCATACACTAACACCTTCAACCTATTACCCGGAACCTATCCGCCTATATAAAAGATACCAACCATTTCCTCCACCGACTCTCCACAGTTCCTGTCCCTTTACCACATGGTGCTCTGCTTGTCACTGTTGATGCCACCTCCCCGTACACTAACGTTCCTAATGCCCATGGTATTACTGCTATCGAAAACTACCTTTCCAGACACCCTATGGATTCCAAACCAACAACCTCCTTCCTAATCTCCACAACCAACTATATCCTCACCCACAAATACTTCTCCTTTGAAGGCATTACCTGCAAACAAATCCGCAGTATGCCTATGGGCACCCGCATGGCACCATCCTATGCTAACCTATTCATGGGCCATCTAGAGGAATCCTTCCTAAAAACCCAGAATCCTAAACCCCTCACTTGGTTCAGATTCATTGATGACATCTTTGCTATCTGGATTGAAGGTGAGGACACCTTAATCACATTCCTCCAGAACCTCAACAACATCTCCCCCATTTGTTTCATCTGGTCCTACTCAACCCAACAAGCCACCTTCCTACATGTTGACCGTCACCTCAGAGATGGCTACATCAGTACCTCCGTCCATATCAAACCTACTAACCACCAGCAGTACCTCCTCTTTGACAGCTGCCACCCATTCCATATCAAGAAGTCCCTTCCGTACAGCCTAGCCACCCGTGGTCGTCGCATTTGCAGTGACTAGCAGCCCTCTCAAAATATACTGAGGGTCTCACTGAAGCCTTCACTGACTGTAATTATCCTCCCATCCTTGTAAAAAACAACCCATGCTTTATCTTTCCAGTCTCCCACCACCTCCCAAAGTCCCACAGTCCGGCCACAGAGCAGCATTCCCCTCGTTACGCAGTACCATCCAGAACTGGGGCAACTGAATTACATTCGCCGCCAGAGTTTCGATTACCTCTCGTCGTGCCCTGAAATGAGAAATGTCCTGCCCACTATCCTTCCCACCCCTCCTACCGTGGTATTCCACTGTCCACCAAACCTACACAATATACTCATCCATCCTCACACAACCCCTGCTCCCAATCCCTTAATTCATGGCTCATACCCCTGTAATAGACCTAGATGAAAGACCTGTCCCATACATCCTCCTACCACCACCTACTCCAGTCCGGTCACTAACATCACCTATCCCGTCAAAGGCAGGGCTACCTGTGAAACCAGTCATGTGATTTACAAGCTAAACTGCAACCTCTGTGCTGCATTCTATGTAGGCATGACAACCACCAAGCTGTCTGTCCACATGAATGGCCACCTACAAACTGTTGCCAAAAAACAAGTGGACCACCCTGTTGCTGAACACACTGCCAAACATGATATCCCTCATCTCAATGACTGCTTCACAGCCTGTGCCGTATGGATCCTTCCCACCAACACCAGCTTTTCTGAATTGCGCAGGTGGGAACTTTCCCTGCAATACATCCTACATTCCCGTAACCCTCCTGACCTCAACCTTTGTTAGTCACTGTCCTCGCCCATCGAGCCCCGTCCCTGTTCCCATTCCAGCACTACACCGCCATATTTCACCACCACACCCAGTCTTTTAATTTCTTTTTATTTCTCTCCTTTCCGCTCCTTACCCTCTCGCCCCTCCACACCTTCTCTCCTGCCCTCTGTCTAAACTGCAACACTTCACTGTCTGCCACTCCCACCATACTATCCCTCCCCCTCCCCGCCCCAGCATCCTACTCACCCCCACCCAGTCATCACTCCCATCATGCACTGGTGCTGCTGTTCGCAGTGTGGTTTGAGCACTCTGAGACTGCAGAGGTGTGTGCAAGTTGTGTTTACGTGAGTGTGTGTGTGTGCGTGTGTGCAAGTGTATCTACTGCTGACAAAGGCCTTAATGGCCGAAAGCTTTAATTTTATGAATCTTCCTGTTGTGCCTAACATGACTCAGCTTCTCTGCTATATGGTGAGTAGCAACTTTCCTTCTATGATATTGTTACTTTCCATGCTGGATTTTCCATTGTTTAATACAGGTATCGGTAAGATAATGGTAGTAATGAAGACGACCTTCAGCAGTTTGGAAGAAATATTACTCATCAGTGCAATGTCTGCTGATGGAAAGACTGTAGAGGAGATTATTTCATGCTGAAATGGATATTGTTATTAAGGACGATAACCCACAAAGCTGAAAAGGACCAAATGAAACAAACTGGGAAGCAGATGCTGGTGTTGTTGATGATTGAGGGAAGAGCATCTTGGTGCATGATATAGATCTTTAAGACATCAGCTGAAGAGGAGTTAGCAAGAATATCTGAGGAAAGATCTCTATGAAAATCCCATCTTCATATTGTGCAGTGGCGCAGCATGGTTTTAAAGGTTGGGGAGACAATACATTTATTATAGGGAGACAAAATAGTACAATAAACAGTAATTTAAACAAATGAAAGAAAATGCATTAAATAAAATCCTCGCACAAACGAAAAAATGGCTGACATCGAAATAAGTGTCCAATGGAATAGAAAATCAACTGGAATCACTCAACAGAGGAAAGTCCACTGGACCTGACGGGATACCAATTCGACTCTACACAGAGTACGCGAAAGAACTTGCCCCCCTTCTAACAGCCGTGTACCACAAGTCTCTAGAGGAACGGAGGGTTCCAAATGATTGGAAAAGAGCACAGGTAGTCCCAGTCTTCAAGAAGGGTCGTCGAGCAGATGCGCAAAACTATATACCTATATCTCTGACGTCGATCTGTTGTAGAATTTTAGAACATGTTTTTTGCTCGAGTATCATGTCGTTTTTGGAAACCCAGAATCTACTCTGTAGGAATCAACATGGATTCGCTTTATTTGTTCACGAGACCCAGAAAATATTAGATACCGTCTCCCAGGTAGATGCTATTTTTCTTGACTTCCGGAAGGCGTTCGATACAGTTCCGCACTGTCACCTGATAAACAAAGTAAGAGCCTACGGAATATCAGACCAGCTGTGTGGCTGGATTGAAGAGTTTTTAGCAAACAGAACACAGCATGTTGTCATCAATGGAGAGACGTCTACAGACGTTAAAGTAACCTCTGGCGTGCCACAGGGGAGTGTTATGGGACCATTGCTTTTCACAATATATATAAATGACCTAGTAGATAGTGTCGGAAGTTCCATGCGGCTTTTCGCGGATGATGCTGTAGTATATGGAGAAGTTGCAGCGTTAGAAAATTGTAGCGAAATGCAGGAAGATCTGCAGCGGATAGGCACTTGGTGCAGGGAGTGGCAACTGTCCCTTAACATAGACAAATGTAATGTATTGCGAATACATAGAAAGAAGGATCCTTTATTGTATGATTATATGATAGCGGAACAAACACTGGTAGCAGTTACTTCTGTAAAATATCTGGGAGTATGCGTGCGGAACGATTTGAAGTGGAATGATCATATAAAATTAATTGTTGGTAAGGCAGGTACCAGGTTGAGATTCATTGGGAGAGTGCTTAGAAAATGTAGTCCATCAACAAAGGAGGTGGCTTACAAACCACTTGTTCAACCTATACTTGAGTATTGCTCATCAGTGTGGGATCCGTACCAGATCGGGTGGACGGAGGAGATAGAGAAGATCCAAAGAAGAGCGGCGCGTTTCGTCACAGGGTTATTTGGTAGCCGTGATAGCGTTGCGGAGATGTTTAATACACTCAAGTGGCAGACTCTGCAAGAGAGGCGCTCTGCATCGCGGTGTAGCTTGCTCGCCAGGTTTCGAGAGGGTGCGTTTCTGGATGAGGTATCGAATATATTGCTTCCCCCTACTTATACCTCCCAAGGAGATCATGAATGTAAAATTAGAGAGATTAGAGTGCGCACGGAGGCTTTCAGACAGTCGTTCTTCCCGCGAACCATACGCGACTGGAACAGGAAAGGGAGGTAATGACAGTGGCACGTAAAGTGCCCTCCGCCACACACCGTTGGGTGGCTTGCGGAGTATAAATGTAGATGTAGATGTACTACTACCACCACTACCACTAATAATAATAATAATAATAATAATAATAATAATAATAACTAATTTGTTCAAGAAACGCTGACAAAATTGTAGAACTCTAGCAGCAAGAGAAGAAGCACTTATATTTCATTGTACACAAGTGCTATACACCTGTCTTTTCTTTCCACGAAGAAGTCTATAACTCGGTCTACAAAGATCTGATCACTGGATAGCTCTCCAAGTAGTGTCTTTTCTATTGATAACATGCTCAAACATGACAGCTGGTTGTTGGACACGGAATTCCTTAAATAATTCTTCACTCGTTTAAGAGTACTTATGCTTCATTCAGTGCTTGCTGTAGTTGCTGGTAGGTTCAAAACCAAAAGCAGGAACTTCGTTGTTTCTTCATAAACAGAGTCTAAATCATTGTTGCCAATGTACTTTAAGAGGATTCTTGGAGATAAGTGTTTTTCCTCATCAGCATAGATGTTACACAGTTCATTTTCAAGTTGTTCTTGTTTAAAAAAGGGTACTGTTCTAATAACTGATGCAGTTTCAACTTTGGGAATTCTTCTTGATAGTTCGGGAAACACTTTTCGTTCGAAAGTTCAACTAAATGAATTTGGTGAAAGTCTTGAAATCTTCTTTCCATCTGAACAATTTGCAAATCCAGTATCTATTAAGTTAGTGCCCTGACAGATGTCTTTTGACTGTTACAGAATGATAAGTTGCCATTCAAACACAAGCTGCATTTAATGCGTTCATGAACAAATGTTTCCGTTCTTAACTGTTGTAAGTTTCTCAAAACAGTTCTATTTCATCATGGCAAGCAGTTATACTGACAGATTTTGACGGAAGAACATTAAAGAAATGATCAACATAAACAAAGTACCCTCGGTAGAAACGAAGCAAGTAGACAAATGTAGGATCATCCGTCCGTTGTTTCATTCCCACAACACAGCTCAAAGATTCTGGTCCCACTGAGAGTCTGAATCATCAATTATATAATTTAAAACACTATATAGCTCTGAGAAATGACTAGATATTGTTGAAACTGCCCTGGAACGAAAGTTTCAGCGAGTGTTGCTTGCATGTGCCAGTTTAAATCCTTTCTCAGTTAGCAATACAGTTCGTTTTGATGATTTGCTGAAAAACGAACAGAATGCAGTAAGATCACTTACAAACATGCGTACTTGTCGTATGATTTTGGAAGCATGTAACAGTAACAAATTCAGCTGGTGTGCGTAACAATGCGTAAACACCGCATAGGGACAGAACTGCTTCACCAATTGTTGTAGTCCTCTTTCTCTGCCCGCCATTACTGAAGCGCCATCATATGTTTGACTAACCACATTTTTTTCCACGTTCCATTCCTTCAATACTGCATGAATAATGTTTGACAAACCTGCAGCAGTTTTATCTCCAGAAACATCGTAAGATCCAACGAATCTTTCCTCAGTTTTGTCTGCAATACAGTATCTGAATACTATAGTCATTTGACTCTTGCATGACATGTCTAATGTTTCATCAGCCTGAATCGAAATGAAATTGCAGTTCTGAATTTCAGATTTCATTTTCTCATTAACTGCCAGCGTTATCATTTCTATTACATCATTCTGTATATCTGGAAAAGTTCCTTTAAAGGTTGAAGATGATGACAGATGGTCTCAGATTAACTGCTCTCCTTGAGCTAGTAAATCTAACAATTCCACATAGTTACCATTGAAGCTGGAGGATTTGTCTTCTCGATGGCCGTGAAAGACTAGCTCTTGTTTACAAAGAAATACAATTGTCTGAGTAAGACGAGCCAATACTGTCCTGTTGGATGCAACTTGTTCGTTGTATTTTGTTGCTGTCAGATGATCAGCTTCAGAAAGGGCATGCTTAATTCTACTTTTCCCCAATAACTGAAATGATTAGTTGTTCTGCAGGTGATGTTTTGATATGTGATGCTTTGGTGCTTTCCTGTCAAAGTTATTTATTGTACAAATGCCCTCATTGCACCATTCCTTTTCACCACCAAACAGAAGACATATATAACAATATAATCTGTTATTAACTGCATTCACAGTCAGCCAAGTATGCTTTTTGTACCAGGCTGTCTGAAAAGTGCATTTTTGTTTGGCTTCACTTAAAACTGGCAACGGCCTTGCCGCAGTGGCTACACCGGTTCCCGTGCGATCACCGAAGTTAAGCGCTGTCGGGCGTGGCCGGCGCTTGGATGGGTCACCATCCCGCCGCCATGTGCTGTTGCCATTTTTCGGGGTGCACTCAGCCTCGTGATGCCAATTGAGGAGCTACTCGACCGATTAGTAGCGGCTTCGGTCAAAGAATACCGTCCTAACGGTCGGGAGTGCGGTGTGCTGACCACACGCCCCTCCTTATCCGCATCCTCCTCGGAAGATGACACGGCGGCCGGACGGTCCCGGAAGGGCCACTTGTGGCCTACAGACGGAGCTTTTTTTTTTTTTTTTTTTTTTTTTTCACTTAAAACTACACTGAGTATAGGAGTAGGTCGTTTGTCCTTCAATTTGCACTTTTCTTCGTACGGTACGTTAATGTAGAAAAAGGCGTCTTTAATAAAAATTCTATAAGATTTTCAGTTGCTGGCTCACTCATGGTGGCAACACAACAAAAATATGCACTAAAATCACACAAGATTGACTATGAACACAAACCGCGTGACTGTTGACGTCCGTGTTAAAAGCCAGCATAGAAGTGGCAGAGACTAGTCTCAATACCTGCTAGCAAGTGCAGCATACCGGCCTTCGTGGAAGAGGGAAAGTGGAGGGGAGCTGAGAATGCCACTAACACAGCCAGGTAAGGGAAGGGAGGCAGAGACTAAGAGCAGTCGAGTCTCAAGCAGGCAAATACACCAATACTCAGGATGCGGCGCGGGCTACAAAACCAATGTCTTCGCGCATTTAGAGTTCTTAGCAAAAAGTTTTTTTATATTTTTGTTGTGAATTACTATTGCATCTTTTTTGAACACGAAAACAGGGGAGACTAAGTCTCAAAGTTTCCCCTCATGCTACGCCACTGATATTAAGACATGTGATGTTGTTGGGTGCTTATTAATAACCTGCTCCTAGGAAACCAGTCTGTAAGGCAGGCATGTCAAACATGAAGCCAGACTGCAATACATAAGCAGCAATAATAACAGTAAAATTTATATTTTCTTCCTGTCACAAAATATAACCTAAAGCCATCTCTTTCATTTGCATAGAAATGTTGATTTATTTTCAGTGTACAGTAGAAAAAAGGGAACAACAGTGAAAACATTAAGTTTTGGGGCATTAATAAACTGCTTCACCCATATTTAGTCCTTTATTTTCAGATCACTACCAGTTTCATGGGCCTAGAAACCACCCACATCTTCATGTGAACATTATTGCTAAAAAGCTCAGAACTTGGTTCCCTGAATTCATTGTCTGTCAGAACAAAACACCGCTAAAAGGTAGTGTGTCATGGAATAAAACAGCCAGATTCCAATATGATGGATTGGCCCTAGACCAAACCCATCATTTTTACGTGACACATTTGGTCTAGGACCTATCCACCATATTGGAGAGCTATTCCACGACATATTGCCTTCTAGCAGTATTTCATTCTGATAGGCAACGAATGTTGTTTACAAAATCCTGAGTTTTTTTATCTCTGATTTTTTAGTTATTTGTTCACCTGAAGATGTGGCTTTAGTCCCACAAAACTGGTAGTAATCTAAAAATGAAGTACTAAATACAGCTGAAGCAGTTCATTAATTCCTAAGATGATTACTCATAGCTGTCTTTGCCCTACCTACAAGGCTGTCTGCTAAAACAATAAGACTATTTCCTGCCACTTGACACTGGTGATGCTATATTTTGTAGTTAATGAGAAATTTTACATGCAATGATTAGTTGAAAACTGACATGAGTTGTATTGTCGTAATTCTAGATCTGACAGAGAGCAATTTCCCTATGTGATTTTAAATATCATATTCATACTGATAAGTAATTCCAAACATAGATATAATGTCATATATGAATTTTCTGGTACTTTCCGATCTGGTGCAGGTAAACATGCACTAATTCAATATTTATTGAAAAAAGGGTAAGAAAACTTGTCTTCCCAAGTTTTCAAATCTGCAAAACTTTCTTTCAAATGGAATTATTAGATTCACCATTTTCCACTTATTTCTGGTACATTACAATCTTACATGAATTGGATTTCTACATGTTGCATGTTAGAAACTGTGTCAAATCTTCAGTCTTCAACTGGTTTTCTAAATAATTACCCTACTTAGTGTTTGAATGCCTTAATTTACTTACACATGTTTATAATAATCTGATATTTTCCATGTAGATTTAAATATAAATTGTGCAAATATTTTGTTATTTTGCTCATCAAGGATAAACCTGCAATCATACAGCATAAAAAACAGGCTTGTGCCTTTATTTATAATTATTAAGAACTAACCTATTTCTTCTGTCAAGTCCCATGATTGTTTGGAATACTGTATTGGCTGGTTGGCTGCACATTGGTAGGGCACACAAGAATATTTGTTTTCTATTCCACTTCAGAAAGTAGAGAACTGCCACTCATTTTTGCCTCAAGATTTAATCCAGTTTATTTATTTATTTTCTTTTTTTGCACATGTCAACACATTTTCCATGCTCATACTTTTCTGTGTGTAATGTACTGTGATGAATCTTGCATCTGTCTTTGTCCCTTTTGCAGCAATGTGAAAAAAACTGTTATTCCTTCTGATTATAGAAGTATCTTCATCTGTAGTTACAACTCTAATTTTGGCAGAGTAAAGTTGTATTTTTGTAGAATTTTGGAAACACAGTTAAATATATCTTGTCCTGTGTTAGTTTTATACATTCAGATTGGTTACCATAAATCTTTGAAAACGCTGAAATTCATCTTACAAGGATAAAGAAATACAACTGACTGAATTAATGTCCCCAGTATGCTGTCATTAGAGCCAAGTAAAAAAATCTTGCAACTAGATGAGTTTGCCATGATTTGAATGCTTAAATTGTCAGTTGGATCAGAAATTTTTTCCTGGAACTGTATTTCAAGACAATGGAAATTTGAAAAGATATCAGATTTTTGCAGCAAATACAAAGTGTGTCCAGAAAGTACATAGCATTTTGTTCTACCACCACAGCAGCACTAGTGTCACAGCTCCACACTTTTGCACTTGTCTCTCTGGTTCATTGTTTGTTCACTGATACCATTACAGCCAGATTGTGATGTGTTTGCATTTGTTTGTGATTGTTCAAAGTTTTTAAGACTATGTCGGAGCCCACTAATTGTGAAGTGCATTGTGTAACGTGGTTTTTGAATGCAAAGTATGCTAATCCAGCTAAAATTTATTGTCATCTTGTAGAGATTGATGGTGAAAATGTAATGACTAATGGAATGGTGAGAATGTGGGTGAAATAGTTCAGTGATGAACAAATCAGTGTTCATGACAAAGCATGGAGTGGGTGGCCTTCTGTTGTTAATGATGATTTGGTTGAGAAAGTGAATGATAAAATTTATGAAAATAGGTGGTTAACAATAAGAATGCTTTATTATGAGTTTCCACAAATTTCATAATGTTCCTGTCTGGTTCCACAAATTCTTGCGGGAATTCACAAAATGAATTCACTTGGAAATGTTTCGTTATTTCTTACCCAGTACAGTGATAAAAGTGATGAATTCTTAAACAGAAATTTGCCTGATGATGAAACTTTGGTTTGTCATGTCACTCCAGAATCACAACAATAGCCAGTGGAGAGGAGGCACTCACAGTCCCCCAAAAAATAAAAATTCAAAACACCATTGCTGGCACAAAAAATCAAGTGCGCTATGTTTTGGGACAGAGAGGGACTTTTGCTTCCTTTTGAGAGTTGAAGCAATCAACACAGTACAATACTGTGAAACACTGAGAAAACTTCGGTGCACAATTCAAAACAAAAGGTGTGGAACGCTCAGTCAAGGCACTGTACTGCTTCATGACAATGCATGTCCCCATTCTCCTGGTGTCGCACAAAACCTTATTCAACAATTTGATTGGGGGCAGTTCGACCACCTGCCATACAGCCCTGATCTCACACATTCCGACTAATTAGATGCTTTTTAATGAAATTGCCTTGAGTAAAAAGTTTTGGATGTTTAGCTATCAACTCCGACAACACAGATAGCCTGAACCACTGTTTCACTTCTAGTGCCAACTTTAGTTCTTTCAACATTTCTTGTCTTATCAGTTGCTCATAGTTTTCATATTTTGACTGTATTGTTCACAATGATGGTGCTGTTTAACTTCGGTACACTAACAACATTACTACATACTGAATTAATTATACAGGGTGATTCAAAAAGAATACCACAACTTTAGGAATTTAAAACTCTGCAACGACAAAAGGCAGAGCTAAGCACTATCTGTTGGCGAATTAAGGGAGCTATAAAGTTTCATTTAGTTGTACATTTGTTCGCTTGAGGCGCTGTTGACTAGGCTCAAATGGAAACAGATGAATCTTTCGTTTCAAAGATTGTGTTTAGTGATGAAGCAACTTTCCACACTAACGGGAAAGTCAACCGTCACAATGTCTGTATATGGGGCACTGAAGGTGAACGTTTTCTGTGCCATTTCAGCCAATAAAGTTTTTGGTCCCTTTTTCTTCGAAGGTGCTACTGTAACTGGACTACAGTATCTGGAGATGTTAGAGAATTGGCTGTTCCCTCAGCTCGAACAAGAAGCACAACAATTCATATTTCAGCAGGATGGAGCGCCACCACATTGGCACTTATCTGTCCGTAACTACCTGAATGTCAACTACCCGAGGCGATGGATCGGCCGCCAGGCAGCCCGTGACAGAGCACTTCATCACTGGCCTCCAAGAAGCCCTGATCTTACCCCCTGCGATTTTTTCTTATGGGGGTATGTTAAGGATATGGTGTTTCGGCCACCTCTCCCAGCCACCATTGATGATTTGAAACGAGAAATAACAGCAGCTATCCAAACTGTTACGCCTGATATGCTACAGAGAGTGTGGAACGAGTTGGAGTATTGGGTTGATATTGCTCGAGTGTCTGGAGGGGGCCATATTGAACATCTCTGAACTTGTTTTTGAGTGAAAAAAAGCCTTTTTAAATATTCTTTGTAATGATGTATAACAGAAGGTTATATTATGTTTCTTTCATTAAATACACATTTTTAAAGTTGTGGTATTCTTTTTGAATCACCCTGTATTATTTCAAAGTCCATAGCAGTCACCAATCCCCACTTTCCTTGGAAATATTGATGTTTGACAGCAATTTTGTATTTACTTCTGTTACTCAGACTCAGTACACACATGATGAATGCAAAGAGTTGAGAAGTTAATATTTGTTACCTAACCTAACACAGTAGAATATTCTAATGAAATGTAACATTTTTTTCTTCAGCAGTAACATACCATATACTAAATACCTTTGCAAATTAATAGGCATAACACATGTAAAATTGTTTTTTTATGTTCACCAAAAATGGAATGTTTCCTATTAATTCAATTCAAACAAAGGACTGTTGACACTAAACAGTTGACTTGAAAGAGATACAGTAGTTGTAATAAACCTTTTACTTCTATACTTACAGCATCAATTAGTTAGAAAAGTGCAGAATTCACTCACTCATTAAACAATAAATACTGAAGGTTAAATTCTGCTTTATATTTTAAGATCTGTGCATATACAAAAACACATTGTTTAGTGATCACATGCCTGAACTGGAAACACATCCATCACCAGACGTATGTATCCTCATGAGGTGCAGTTTTGACACTCATGCAATATGATGTGTAGCACAATTTTTAATTTCATATTTTAGCTGTTCTTTGGTCCTTCCATTCATTAACACTTGTGTATTATCTGCAAATGTAATGGGTTGGTTGATTCTAGGTCATGTACAAAATGTGAATATAATATTGTTCCTAGCATGGAGCCTTGAGGAATGCCATATTTAATATTCAGCTTTTACAAGTGGTAGGACATTACATTATTTGGTTCTTGGAACAAGCTCAACTATTGCTATCAATTCTCTTGGTATGATTTTATCTATCACACCCTCTGCCACTAATACCTACATATTCCAGTGGATGATGACATTTAATGCTTTCTAGGAATATTTCCAAAATGTGCTCTTTGGTGCCTATTGCAGCTAAAACTTCAGGTAAGATAGCAAATTAGGCAGTATTTGCTGAGTTAGATTTATGACATCTGTGTTATGTGCATGGAATTAATTATTTTTGTCTATGAATTTTACTGATCTCTGATAATATTGACCTGTAACAGTTTATGTATGCTATATCCAATTTTTGAACATGGGCTTTACTTTTGTCATTTCTAATTTCATGAAATACACCTGCTGCCAATGGACAGTTACAGATGTCAATGAGCGCTTGCTATGAAAGGAGCAAATTTGTTTAATGTTGTAGTACTGTAATTATATCCAGCATTTCTTGTGTTACAAGCCAATTTAACAATTTATCAGGTGAACTGGGAAAGAACTCTCACTATGGAAACAGCTAAAATACTTCTATCCAAAAATGTGCAGCAGTTTATTGTGTTTTTAGCCCTTTAGCTTGGTAGCAGCTTCCACTCAGATTATTAGCAATGGATTTCTTGATATGATAATTCATCTAATAATGTTTGTTGAACAACAATCACCTGTAATATTATATTATATTTGCTTTTCATTTCATAGATCCATACTGAAGGTACACAGAAGTCATATTTCATGTAACATTACCATTATTTGAGATTACTATCTACACTGAGGTTACAAAAGTCCTGGGATATGAATATGCACGTATACAGATGGTGGTAGTCATCATGTATGCAAGCTATAACAGGGCAATGCATTGACAGAACCATTTTCTGTACTCAGGTGATTCATGCGAAAAGGTTTCCAATGTGATTATGGGCACACAGTGGGAATTAATGGACTTTGAACACGGGTTGGTAGTTGGAGCTAGATGCATGGGACATTCCATTTCAGAAACCATTAGAGAATTCAGTATTCTGAGGTCCACAGTGTCAAGATTGTGCTGAGAATACCACATTTCAGGCATTACCTCTCACCATGAACAACACAGTGGTCAATGGCCTTCACTTAATGACAGAGCTGTGATGTTTTCGCAGAGTTGTCAGTGCTAAGAAATAAGCAAGTTGTAAAATAGCTACAGAAGTTAATGCAAGATGTATGACAAACACATGACAGTGCAGCAAAATATCGAGAAAATAGCCAAGTATTTCAAGGTCATATTAAATAAATCTACCAGAGAGCAAATAGTACACATCAGTGACCTGTGGCAAGTGAGACCTTGATATCCATTGCTACTACTGTTGTGTAACCATGTGACCTGATGATGGTGGACACATAACTCCACATCACAGCTATGATCTTGCTGGCTGTATGCATAGTTATATCAACTGATCCATTGATATGTCCACCAGTATTACAAGATTCCCCCCTCCCCCTGGTCAGTGTGAGGGAGAACAGGGTGTGTGTAACGCTGCCTGCTGCGGAGGCTTGGGTGTGGCTCCTGATGTTGCAAGAGGTTGATGAGCGGTCCAGTACCAGGTGTGCAAGCAGCAGTGGTGTCTCAGACTTGCATTTTGCTTCTGGTTCATGACTGGGTTGTGATACTGGCATCAGACCCTGTGCAGACTAGAGATCCTCCTGTATGCCCTCTGGGTCCAGATTACCAGAGGTGACATACTACAACTGGATTAAGTGGGAATGCCAAGTGTCCATTGCCTGGGATGCCACCTCAGAACTGGACACTATGTCTGCTTTTGTCAGTCCTTGGAGTGGGTAATGTAGGCTGCCTCTCTGATGTGGCTGGCTTGGAGATGGAGCTTGCCCCATAAAGCACAAATGGAGCTGGTTCTGGTGCTTGTGAAGGATACATCAAGATTTGGACACCAAGACTGCCATGCAGGGTACCCATGCGGTCTGAGGCAGCTAGTCACGGTCCATGCGGCTCCCCCCGTAGGAGGTTCGAGTCCTCCCTCGGGCATGGGTGTGTGTGTTGTCCATAGTGTAAGTTAGTTTAAATTAGATTAAGCAGTGTGTAGTCTTAGGGACCCATGACCTAACTAGTCTGGTCCCATAAGACCTTACCACAAATTTCCTAAAAACACCAAGACTGGCTGACAGTCCAATGCTGAAGATAGGGCGACATATCCAGCCAAGTGTATGTCTGAATGTGCTTGCCCAGATGGGGACACCCACTTTAAATTTGTTCCTTCCTCTTCTTGCACTGATGGAGGCTGCAGCAAATCTAACAAGGAACAATGAGGGCATCCATAGAAAAGCTCTTGTGGGTTTAATCTTGCATTGGAGTTGCCCAGTGCAAGGCAAAAAGGAGACCAGTGCGCAATCAATAGTAGTGGATGTCAAGATATTTTCCATCCACATCTTAAACATTTCCATGAAACTTTCTGGCATACCATTAGAGCAGGGTGAAACGTAAGTGTGATAACATGCTTAATTCTATTCATGGTAAAAAAACATTAATAACTCACAGACATAAATTGTAGACCATTATCTGTAACAGTAGTTCATGGGGCTCCCCTATAGAAAAAAATAGTTGTGAGGGGCTTAGTGGTATTGACTTGCACATGGGAAATGAGAATACCCATCTGATGAAATCGACCATGTGGCCCCACAGAACAGCCCATAGAATGTGCGTGCACCCATTCCCACAATTGGCCGGGTGTGTAGGCCACAGCTGGTAGGTTTGTGATGGTGCCAGTTGCTGTGACTGACAGCCCTGATGTTTTTGAGCCACTCATGCAATATCCCCATCTGCAAGTGGCAAATATACATATCGTTGGCCAAGATTCTTCATTCTGGAAATGCCCCGATGTGATTGATGCAGAAGTTGCAGTGTATGGAAGTGAGGACCTCAGGAATTACTTCTTGACACTGGTGGTCATCCTGATTCAACAGATTCAACAGTAGGACATCTTTGAATAGATGGAGGTTATGGCATTGAGAAAAAAGAATCAACAAATTTCCGTGGTGGTTGCCAAAGGAAGGGCACGTGGCCAGCTGGTTTGTGCAAATTGGCAAACCTGTCTCAAGAGTGGATACCTATGGGTGGCTGCTGTGACATCTCTGGAAGTGATATGAAACTCTTACACTGATTGTGCTAATGTATAGAATAATAAATCCGTAAAACTGTCAGGTCTGTCTGTCTCTTTTAACATGCTTCTCCAAAATTACTAAACGAATTTTCATGTGGTCTTCACAGGTAACTTGGGTGTAGCTTGGGCATACACATGCTGAGCTGATGTACAATGGTAAATGGAATATTAGTAATTTGATAAGAAAAGAGCCCAGTGTTGTCTTCTCTGAGATGTTTGTTCAGACAACTTTGACTTAGGGTCAACTATAGACAAAACTGTTTATGATCTGTTACCAGATGAAATTTATTGTTGTACAAGAAAATGCAGAATTTCTGGATACCAAATATAAAAGGCAGTAAAATGAAAACTACACACCTGCCACAACTGCGTCATGGAATATTTCTATTCAAAAGTAGTCACCACATGCATTCAGACATCTATCCCACTAGGAGATGAGATGATCAATTCCTGTTTCACTGACAGACCCACAACTGCAACTGCACCCACTCTTACTCTTTCTAATCTGACTGAAACTGTTATCCACACATGTCTTTCTTCATGTCACCAAAGATAAGGAAATCATGTAGTATAGAGGATGTCCATACATGTCTCCTTCAGGTCGCCAAAGATGTGAAAATCACACAGTGGAAGATCTAGGCTATAAGCAGGACATTGTATTGTTTTCCAGTCAAACAAGATTATTCCACCTGACAACATCCCTGAGTGTTTTGACTTTGTAGCATGTCACAGATTCCACAAAAAATGTGTATACACTCTGGGACATCTGGGAAAAACCCAGGAATTTTTTCATCTGGGAGAAAACCAGGAGAAACCTGGGAATTTTTTAGAATCCCAGCAATTTTTCATTGTTTCAGACTTCAGTAAAATTTTTGTAGTTTTGACTGGTAAGAACTGATAAACAGCAAAATGTGTCAAAGGTCTTAGGACAAAGACTACGGAATACTTCATAACAATAAACTGCTGCTGACAAATGTGACATCACAACTGTTTACCTTGTTTGTTTGAGCAGGTGCCCATGGGCTCATGTGCATGTGCAGTTGAGTTGCATATGGGCAGTAGCTTCTCCCACTTCTGCCTGCTTGAAGTGTGGCTGTTAGCTGTATCAGCATTAGCAACAAGCAACCAGAGCTTGTAGTGGGAAGGGGGTTAATTTCCATGTAAGTTGTGTTTACATTTAATGATTTTGCCGATTCCTCTTCATTTACACTTCTCACATGAAATGAAAACAAAACAAATTTCTTTGGGTTGGAGCTATCAACTGAATTGAAATACATTGACATAATTGTGGAAGGCTAACATATGTCATTAGTTTCAGTTTTCTGATTTCATTTTATTTCCACATTTTTGGCAGTCAGTTGCCTTGCAGAACAATTAAGTTATCTTTGTCAGTTTGCTAAATAAATGTGGCTTTTATTAGACTTTTCCCTAGAGGCAGTCAATGTATTAGAAACAAAGTGTTTCATTCTGCACTATTGGCTAGTTTCAACTGTTCACTGAATTTCAGGAGCACATTTTCATCTTCTGCCATAATAAAGGACCAACCATGAGATAATGCAGTACTGGTACTCCAAGAAAATTTGCGTCCTGAAAACCGCACTGAAATCTTAATATCAGAATGGGCCTACTTCATTGTGAATCTGGACATATGAATGAGCACTTTAAGCCAAATTATGCATTTTAGTATGGTGTACAAATTTCCACTGCTCTTGTAGTGTCCTACTTCTTTTATGATGTCATGTAAGATCTCTTAATACTATGTATGTACGAACATATGGGCTTCTTATGTCATCATAGGTGCCCACATGCAGTAACACCTGTTTTCTGGCACCTCTGGCAACTGCTGAAATGAAGCTATTTCTAATAGGTCGCAGGAACATATTGCGAATGGTGCTTTGAAAAGTGTTAGTAACAAAGTAAATTTTCTTTTACACAACATGAATTATATTACGTGTGTAAATGTTCAACGAATTTCTTAAATCACAGAGTGTTTGACTCTCAGTTATAACTTAACACATTGACGACTAGCCACTCAGAAGAATTTCAAGCTCAGAAGACCAGATATTAATGTCATTATTTAAAATTTTACTGGCACATTTGTGTGATGTATATTAAAGTGTAACACACGTAAAAAAGAGACCAATATTATACGGAAATCATAGCTTTTCTTGTGGCTTATTAATCTTTAAGGCCGATATTATATGTGAAAGTTCAACTTTTCTTGTAGCTACACTATATACATTAATTTCAACCATTAAATTTTCCTGTTTGTGTGTTCATACTACTACTTGACAGTGATGTTGCTGCTGGCTTACAACGTCACGTGTCCTATGCTCTGAATATCTGCTGTCATTGGCTGGCGAGATGATGTGACATCGCAGTGTAAATGTTTCCGCATATCACAGATCTTCCCAAAGCTTTATTTTGCCAAGTTTTTTCATTCTATGAAGTTCAGCGTTGGTGTATAATGTTCCAAGCTGGTGCAGAAAACCTTTATCATTCAAAGAATTGATATTTTTATAGTCCAAGGGAAAATATACTGTCACTTATCATGGAAAAAATGTATTTTTCACCTTGGAAGGAGTGTATAGATATAAACCCTGACAAAGTGTTTTCATAATCTGCACATTGATTATGGTTCTATGTTTGAGAGAGTCAACCAGCAGAGGTCCCCTGAAATCAAAGAAGGAGGTCATTCTGACATTACCGGAAATTGTGTGAACAGCTTTGGATTTGACATGTGGAATAATCGGGTCTACTGCCAGATGTTTGTGTCGCTCTGGCGCAATATTTTGGCCACATAACTCATTGCGTTCTTCAGGAGCTACCTGACACTGCCGTATTGGAGGATCTTGTCCAGGCAGGCGCGGACCGCGAACAGAGCCCCCTGACGCGAGACGGGCCTCAGACTACTGCCACAACTGCAGATGGTGGACCAGGTGGACTTGGATGTCCGTCGGAGCACCAGGGAAGTGCCAACACCTCAGGAGCAGCGCCAAGTGGGTGCGGACCATGAACGGAACGCCAAACGCGGGTCCGGCCCCAGACAGCTGCCACGACCACAGATAGTGGATGAGCCGGGCGCGGATGTCCATGGGAGCACCAAGGAGTGGCCAAAACCTCAGGAGTAGCACCTGGAAGGCGCAGACCACGACACAGGACAGGCCTCAGAGAGCTGCCACAGATGGTGACCAAGTCGGGCGCGGACGTCCGAGGGAGCACCAGGGAAGAGACAACACATTACAAGCAGTGCCAGGCAGGCGCAGATGGCAAAGAGAGCACCCAGCGCCCTCTGAGCATAAATACTGGACAAGATCCTCCAATACGGCAGTCTCAGGTAGCACCTGAAGAAAGCAATGAGTTACATGGCCGAAATATTGTTCCAGAGTGACACAAACATCCGGCAGTAGACCCGATTATTCCACATGTCAAGATCTCACCGGGAAAGCCTGAAGAGTTATAGCTTTGGATTTCTTTGGCAGGGGAGATACAGGATGTTTCCACTGTTGGCTTTGGTGTTTGCCCTTGGGCTGTCAGAATGCTGTTCGATGGAATCATCCTGTTGCATGATAATGCTCATTCCTACACTGCCAATCAGATGAAGGCTAATACGTCAGTGATTTGGTTGGGAAACAACATCAAAATCCTCCATACAGCCCAGATCTTTCACCCTGTCATTTTTGCATCGTTGGCGACCTGAAGAAAGATGTGTGAATGTTGGTTTTAGTTAGATGAGGAAGTGGAAGAGCAGGTGCATTTGAGGGTCTGTCAGCAGTTGACAGCATTATATGAAACAGGAACTGATAGCCTCATCTACCAGTGTGATAAATGTCTTAACGAATATGATGATTACTTTTGAATGGAGCCATTCTGTGGTCCTGTTGTGGTGGGTGTTCAGTATTCATTTCACTGCCCATTGTGTAATTGTCACTACTCTTTCTGTGAATGAGCTTTGTATGCTGTGGTTGGCATCTTAGAGGCAAACATGATAGGCCTTTCCTGACCATCTGGGTAATTATGCAGTAGAATGGTCCTGATGCTGTATGGTGAGGCATCCATGGCTAAAACATTGTTAGGTATGGTGCAATTAGGAGACTTCACTTCAGCTTACAAAATTCTTTGTCGAAAATCTGTGGACCACAAGGAAGGGATCCCCATTCTCCATGGTTGATTCAATGGATGAGCTGTAACCACAATTTGGGGAATAAATCAGGCATAGTATGTAAACTTGTCCATAAGAACCTGCAGATCCTTTACATTCTTGGGTACTGGAATATGAGAAATGGTTGCCACTTCCTTTGACATCAGTTTAATGGCTTTCAGGCTAATGGTATAACTATATACTTAATAGAAGACTGAAAGAAGGAGCATTTTGACAAGTCACGCTTTAACCCGGATTACAAAATAATTGAAAATACTTTGTCAAGCTTCGATATATGCTCCTGCCTCTACTAGATCATCCAGATAATTAATTGTTGCATTGTTGAATCTTGGCAATAGTTTGCTGTAGAATTATTTGTAAGATTTAATATCAGAATGACTTTAGAAGCCTCATCTGTAAGGAGCTGAAAATAAGCTTCCAAAAAATAATCCTTCAGAAATAGTTACCTCTTACTGATTTTGAAAATACACTCCTGGAAATTGAAATAAGAACACCGTGAATTCATTGTCCCAGGAAGGGGAAACTTTATTGACACATTCCTGGGGTCAGATACATCACATGATCACACTGACAGAACCACAGGCACATAGACACAGGCAACAGAGCATGCACAATGTCGGCACTAGTACAGTGTATATCCACCTTTCGCAGCAATGCAGGCTGCTATTCTCCCATGGAGACGATCGTAGAGATGCTGGATGTAGTCCTGTGGAACGGCTTGCCATGCCATTTCCACCTGGCGCCTCAGTTGGACCAGCGTTCGTGCTGGACGTGCAGACCGCGTGAGACGACGCTTCATCCAGTCCCAAACATGCTCAATGGGGGACAGATCCGGAGATCTTGCTGGCCAGGGTAGTTGACTTACACCTTCTAGAGCACGTTGGGTGGCACGGGATACATGCGGACGTGCATTGTCCTGTTGGAACAGCAAGTTCCCTTGCCGGTCTAGGAATGGTAGAACGATGGGTTCGATGATGGTTTGGATGTACCGTGCACTATTCAGTGTCCCCTCGACGATCACCAGTGGTGTACGGCCAGTGTAGGAGATCGCTCCCCACACCATGATGCCGGGTGTTGGCCCTGTGTGCCTCGGTCGTATGCAGTCCTGATTGTGGCGCTCACCTGCACGGCGCCAAACACGCATACGACCATCATTGGCACCAAGGCAGAAGCGACTCTCATCGCTGAAGACGACACGTCTCCATTCGTCCCTCCATTCACGCCTGTCGCGACACCACTGGAGGCGGGCTGCACGATGTTGGGGCGTGAGCGGAAGACGGCCTAACGGTGTGCGGGACCGTAGCCCAGCTTCATGGAGACGGTTGCGAATGGTCCTCGCCGATACCCCAGGAGCAACAGTGTCCCTAATTTGCTGGGAAGTGGCGGTGCGGTCCCCTACGGCACTGCGTAGGATCCTACGGTCTTGGCGTGCATCCGTGCGTCGCTGCGGTCCGGTCCCAGGTCGACGGGCACGTGCACCTTCCGCCGACCACTGGCGACAACATCGATGTACTGTGGAGACCTCACGCCCCACGTGTTGAGCAATTCGGCGGTACGTCCACCCGGCCTCCCGCATGCCCACTATACGCCCTCGCTCAAAGTCCGTCAACTGCACATACGGTTCACGTCCACGCTGTCGCGGCATGCTACCAGTATTAAAGACTGCGATGGAGCTCCGTATGCCACGGAAAACTGGCTGACACTGACGGTGGCGGTGCACAAATGCTGCGCAGCTAGCGCCATTCGACGGCCAACACCGCGGTTCCTGGTGTGTCCGCTGTGGCGTGCGTGTGATCATTGCTTGTACAGCCCTCTCGCAGTGTCCGGAGCAAGTATGGTGGGTCTGACACACCGGTGTCAATGTGTTCTTTTTTCCATTTCCAGGAGTGTAATTAATCAGGACACAAAGGGAGTATGAGTCCATAGTTGACCAAGCATTTACTGCTTTTGAAATCCCTACAAAGGCAGAAATTATTACCTGGTTTGAAAATGATGACTAGAAATGATGCTCATCTGCTATAAGGCATCTGGACAGCACTTGTAATCCCTCTAAGTAATCAAGTTCTTCTTTAACTTCATTCTTCAGTGCTAAAGATGTCAGGTGGCCTTTGAAGAATTTCTGCCAACTCTATTGATGTGGCGTAAACAGGTCTGGAGTAAATATGAGAGCATCATGAAGAGACGAAGACTTCATCTCTGCTCAAAGGATGGCATTGTGAATTGCTTGAACAGAATGTTGGGCAGAAAACCCAAATGCTGTATAAGCTTCAAATCCAAAAATCCAAAAGTATTTTCCACTCAGGGTACGGCCTCTACAAGAAAGTAAGGGTTCTGGTTACTTCCCTACACATTAATTCCAGAACTAATGGCCTAATACTGGAATTTCATGCTGAATGTAGGTCCCCAGCTTAGTGGAGATCCCAGTCAGAGATATGTAGGCTGATTAATAATTGAGACCAAGGACTGTGAATCATAAAGTAGTACAATTGGAATGCCATTAACTGTTGCTAATGGCATAACATGGTGTGGTGCCACCTTGAAAACTTTCAAAAATATTCTATGATATGTTAATATTGCTTGGTACAAAAGCATTCACCACTTGTCGTTTTCTAGTGTATTTTGAGTTTAATGTTTGTCATATTATCAACAATGAAGTGATGTTTCAGAGCACAGCTGTGAGCTGATATTTTTGTAATTCATTATTATATTTCTATTGTTAACATTATTTTTATTTAGCTAGTTTGTTAAGATAAAGACAATATAAATAATCAGCTGTGTCTTTCACCTGAAGTAATTTAAGGAAATTGTGAACAACTGGTACCAGAATAGCTTGACAGGCATTTGTATTTGCGTCTTTCAAATACTGATCCTGGATCTTACTAACTCTGTGTTCTGATTCCATAACTTTGCTTTGAGACGTGAATGTGTGACAAATTGAAAATGCAAGAAATATTCAAACTTCAATGCAAGTTTATAAAGTGATGCTTCTTTTCTCAGTGCTGTGGCTTTTTTAAGAGTGTAACTAGCATTTTGAGTATATCAGACTAACTCAGTCCTTACGGAAATAATATTATGTCTGTCCTCACCTTTCCTCATTAATTCAATTTTAAAATGTCCAAAAGTTCATATTATGGTTCAAAATAGCCACAATTCTTTTATGTTCTCTCGTACAGGTCCATCCATAATACTTGATACTGCCTGCTCATCCAGTACCTATGCACTAGAAAAAGCTACCTCCAGCATTTACAATGGATCATGTGATGCAGCAGTGGTTGTGGGCTCTAGCCTGCTACTTAACCCTCTTTATTCATCAATGCTACAGCTCGTCAATGCAATAAGTCAACGAGGCAGTTGCAGCAGTTTTGATGAAGCAGGTGTGTATTGTTGTTGTTATGAGAAAATTCACTGTATAACTGATACAAAGGGAGGAGAAGTGCATTCCCAAGTTATTAATCCATGTTAAATGTGTGCTTCATAAAAATTGATTTTTTTAAGGAAACTAATTCTCTAACTTGCTATTTAATTTCCCTTTCCTGTTCATTCCACACTAATGCTTAAACAAGTTATACTTTCGTCATGGGTACCTCAGGTCTCAGTCTGTAGTCAGATTATGTAGGAGCTCATCCGTTTTTATGCAGTTCACTAATTTCAGAATGCGATAAAATTTATTTCCCAAAGGGTGACTGATAGTTTCTATTTATAAGAGAATGATTCATTAGTACCAATCTACTAAGTGTTCATTTTCATACCAAGTGGTTACTTCATAAATTTCTTTCCATTTCCATATTTTTAAAATGCAGAATTTATTGTCTGTACATAGTCAATGCAGCGCAGTTTTTCATTACTCACTTACTGTATGCAGATTCCTACTCAACCCATTTCCTTGTCATTCTTTCTATATCAATGTAACCATCCTAACCCTCTGTGTTCATAATGGCTGCTACTCTGTCAGTGCCATAAAAAGTTTAGTGGAGGGTAAGGATAAAATTTCTCTGTTTTCTATAGGAATGACATGTATATCAGTGAAATTCTCTTTATGTTGCAATCATAAATGTTCTACTGTAATACACACAGAAGTGCCAGAGAAACTGGTATAGGCATGCATAGTCAAATACAGAGATATGTAAACAGGCAGAATATGGTGCTGTGTTCGGCAATGCGTATAAAAGACAAGTGTCTGACACTTTTTTTTTTCAATAAACATCACCAACAGCTGCATACTTTTAAGATATTTTATTTTATTCTAAAAGCAAACATTTCATTTTGTCATCTTCAGGCCCCATATGCTTTTAACCAAATAAACGAACTTGTCGTATAGCGCCATAAATCACTGAATATTGTAAATTCCAGTCATTTTACAGTTGCTTCATATGAAGACATGGCGCTATACAACCAGTTTTGTTATTTGTGTAAAAGTATGTGGGGCCTGAAGAGGGAAAAATGAAATGCCAATACTGGCTGCTCTCAGAATAAAATAAAATATTTTAAAGTGTACAGTTGTTGGTGAAGTTTATTGAGACTGAAAATTACTTACCAACTGATGTCTCCTTGCCATGATGGACCAACAGAGAGAGAGTGTGGTGCAGTTGTTAGATCAATTACTGCTGCTACAATGGTAGGTTATCAAGATTTAAGTGAGTTTCAAAATGATGTTATGTCAGTGCACGAGCAATGGGAGACAGTATCTCTAAGGTAACGATGAAATGGGGATTTTTCCCATATGACCATTTTACGAGTGTGCCATGAATATCAGAAATCAGTAAAACATCCAATCTCTGAAATTGCTGTGGCCACAAAAAGATTCTGCAAGAACAGGACCAACTATGACTGAAGAGAATTGTGCAATGGGACGGAAGTGCAACCCTTCTGCAAATTGTTGCAGATTTCAATGCTGGGCCATCAACAAGTGTCAGCATGTGAACCATTCAATGAAACATTGTTGATGTGGGCTTTCGGGACCCACTCATGTACCCTTGATGACTGCACAGCACAAAGCTTTATGCCTCACCTGGGCCTGTCAACACTAACATTGGACTGTTGATGACTGGAAACATGTTGCCTGGTCAGACAAATCTTGTTTCAGATTTTATCGAGGGGATGGATGTGTATGGGTATGGTCACAGCCTCATGAATCCACAGACCCTGCATGTTAGCAGGGGACTATACAACCTGGTTGAGGTTCTATAATGGTGTGGGGCGTGTGCAGTTGGATGATATGGGATCCCTGATATGTCTAGATTTGACTCTGATAGGTGGCATGTACGTAAGCATCATGTTTGATCACCTGCATCCAGTTATGTCCATTGTGCATTCCGATGGACTTGGGCAATTCCAATGCACCACCTCACACTTGCAGAATTGCTACAGAGTGGCTCCAGGAAAACTCTTCTGAGTTTAAACACTTCCACTGGCCACCAAACTCCCCAGGCATGAACATTATTGAGCATATGTGGGATGCCTTGCAATGTGCTGTTCAGAAGATATCTCCAGTCTCTCATACTCTTACAGGCTTATGGACAGCCCTGCAGGATTCATGGTGTCACATCATGTCGCAGAACTTCTATGTGCTCATGGGGGCCCTATATAATATTAGGCAGGTATACCAGTTTCTTTGGCTCTTCAGTGTATATCAGTTGTCAGTTTTGTCTGCAGAATACTTTTGTTTATTAAGCTTTTGAAAGTAATGGTAGTTATTTTCTGTGTGTTTTGTTCAAATATATGCATTTTAATATCATGCTATCATAAAATTCTTTGTTTTGGATTATGAAAGTTCATCCTAAGTTAGTGGAGCATTATAATGATGCACAGGCACATATTTCAAGAAGAACGGAATAATTCCAATTTCAAAGAAGGCAGATTCTGACAAGTATGAATACTAATGAACCATCAACTTAATAAGATATGGTTGCACAATAATGACAAGGATTATTTTTAGAAGAATGGAAAAACTGATAGAGGCCAATCTCATGTAAAGATCAGTTTGAGTGACAGAGATATGTAGGAACAAGTGAGACCATATTGACCCTATGACTTGTCTTAGAAGTTAGATTAAATAAAGGAAAACCTATATTTATAGGTCTAGATAAAGCATTAGACAGCATTGCTGCAATGCACTCTGAAATTCTGAAGGTAATAGGAATAAAGTATTGGGAGTGAAAGATTATTTAAAAATTGTGCAGATACCATACAGCAGTTATAAGACACAATAACTTGAAAGGGAGGTAGTGTATGAGAAAGAAGTGAGACAGATTTGTAACCCATCCCCAATATTATTTAATCTGTATATTAAGCAAGCAACAAATGAAACCAAGAAGAAATTTAGAAAGGGAATGAAAGTTTAGGGAAAAGAAATAAAACTATGAGGGATGCCAATGGCATTGTGCAAACTGGACACACAGTGCCAGGATTTCAGTTCATCTGGTGGTCTGCATTGTGTCCAGCTGCATACTGTAGGTGCACAAGTGTGTGTGACACAAATAAACTAAAAGTAATAGAATGTAGTTGAATCAAATCTGGTGATGCTGAGCAAATTGGATAAGGAAATGAGACACTAAAATTAATACTGTGGAACTTTGCGCACCAGGCATAATTCATTCCAGAATCTTACTCATAGTGTGAAAACTCATTAACTGAAACAGTTTATCTCATATAAATTATGTAATGCAAAATACGATAATGCATTCTATGCAGAAAAAGTACTAAAAATTTTATCTTATTCATGCCATTTATCCAAGGAAAATTATACATACAATATTATGTACTTTATTATTCGTGATACATAACTCTTTTTTACTAGGAAGCTATCTATAGTCATTTGTTTCTTCCAATGCTTGAACACTTGGCAAAAATGTGACACATCATTATTGTCAGATAAATTTGTAGTGCATGTAACCACTGCTTTATTAACGTAATGATGTTCAGTGTACAGTGCAACCAATTCCCATGCTTTCAGCATTTCTCTTATTGTGCCAGAAGACTGATGCTTAGCTGTTACTGCCTCCTCCACCTCCTCCTCTCCCTAACTTCCTGCTGTGAAAGCTCCATAAGCTCTTTGGTCATCATTTCTTGGCTGTGATCTTCCACAAGCTCATCGATATCATTGTTATCCACTTCTAGTTCCATGCTCTTGGCCAAAGACACAATCTCATTGACTACAGGCTCCACAGGTACCGACTCAAATGCCTCAGCA
Source organism: Schistocerca nitens (assembly GCF_023898315.1). NCBI lineage: Eukaryota > Metazoa > Arthropoda > Insecta > Orthoptera > Acrididae > Schistocerca > Schistocerca nitens. The sequence goes on from NC_064617.1 coordinate 343,277,713, forward strand.
TCAACACGCTCTGGCCAAAGCTTCTTTCAAGCAGAAGTGAGAGTTCTCTTGGTAACCCCTTCTCATACGTTTTTGATCATCCTGACGCAGGCGACGATTTTGAAGTGATATTTCTGGAACTCTCTGGGAGTGATATTGGTAGCTTCAATCAACTCAAAGCAATGCTCAAAGAGTGCTTTAGTGTAGAGCTTCTTTAAGTTAGAAATAATCTGCTGGTCCATAGGCTGGAGTAAAGGAGTGGTGTTTGGCAGCAGAAATTGGATCTTGATTGATTGAAATTCTTTAAGGAGGTGATCTTGTAGGCCTGGGGAATGGGCAGGAGCCTCATCCATAACAAGCAAGACATGGAGTGGCACATACATGTGAAGCAAATATTTTTTTATTGAAGGATCAAACAGTTCATTGATGTGATCACTAAAAAGATCATGTGTCACCCAAGTCTTGTGCTGGACCTCCGTATCACATTAAACTTGTTCTTCTAGACTTTACACCTCTTGAAGATTCATAGAGTTTCTGAATGGTCAACAAGCATTTAATTTTCAAATCGCCACTTGCATTGGCACAGAACAGCAGTGTGAGACAATCTTTTATTGGCTTGTGACTGGGCAATGCTTTCTCTTCTGCAGTTATAAAGGTACACTTCAGCATCTTTTTCCTGAACAGACCTGTCTCATCACAATTAAAAACTTGTTGTGGCAGATAACCCTCAGAATCTACAAGCATCTTGAAGTTGCTGATGAAGTTCTTTGCTGCCTTTGTGTCAGAGCTGGCTGCTTTGCCATGCCTCACAACAATGTGGATGCCGATTCTCCTCTTAAACTTCTTGAACCACCCACAGCTTCTCATAAACACTTCTTTGGCTGCTGATCATCCTGGTGTCTTCTTAACAAGATCAGCAAAAGTCATTCTCACCTTCATGCAAATGATGTTTTCATTAATAGTGTCATCTTGCAATTGCTTTTCGCTTATCCATATAAGGAGCCACCATTTGGCATCACTTCCTTTGAAGCACCTGTCTCCCTAATCTAGTCCTTGTCCTTGAGGATAATGCAAATAGTTGATTTAGACTGATTGTATGCTGTGCTAAATCAGCAACACTCACACCACAATCACTTTTTTCAGTGATTTTATTTCTAAGGTCATATTCTTTCTCTTATGCTTGTCTTCTTGTGACTTTATCTTTGGGGACATTTCTATGAAGGTTATTAAAATATGCACAGAAAGAAACACTGTGTGAACACAAGTTTAGAAAAATATTTGATCACTAGCTTCACTAAGATAGTAGCAGACACAGTGCTAAACTCAGGCTGCAGCACATACTAAAAACATTGTTCATATGCTGTTGCCATCAATGAAAGGTGTCCATATTATTTAACATTTCCCCTGCCGGGCATGAACAGGTAATGATGCCACACTAAATCATAATCACTCATAATGCAAAATGTTGCTCATTAAGCAAGTCATTTTTTTTACAGCTTATTTTGTTCATTATGCGAATTACACATTATGGGAGGTGCTCGTTAATCGAGGTTCTACTGTAGATGAGTTTTTCTATTTTAGTAGCAAAATAACTGATGATGACTTGAGTAGATATGATATAAAATGTAGGCTGGTTATAGCAAGAAAAACAGTTCTGAAAAAGAGTAATCTGTTAACATTTTGTATACATTTAAGCATTAGGAAGTATTTTCTGGAGCGTATATCTGAGCAGAAGTGAAACATTGACAACAAGCAGTTCAGACAATATTAGAGTAGATGCTTTTGAAATATAGTGGCACAGAAGAAACCAAAGATCAGAAGAGATTGGTTGTAGGATACATTTTGACTCTTAAGGAATTGTCAGATTGGAAATGGAAAGAAGTTGGGGGGGGGGGGGGGGGGTAAGAATTGTAGGGGAAAGCCCAGGTATGAATACAGTAACCAGGTTCAGATGTATATATGATGCAGTAGTTTCCAGGGATGAAGAGGCTTGCACAGGATAGATGAGCTTGGAGTGCTGCATCAAACCAGTCTTTTGATTGAAGACCACAACAATAACAATTTTGTGGCTTCTGTAATAACTATATTGTTAAGAGGCCACATTAGGTGATCCAATTCTGTTGAGAACTACATTGTGGAAAAACATACAATTATGAGAGTATTCAGTGGATTCACATAGAAATTTTTCAAATAACTTTATTGAAATGAATCATAAAAACTAAGTATTCTGTACTTAATAACTCAGAGCAACTAAATCTGTTCTACTTATATGTGGATTATTTCATTTATATATAACTAATTCGCTTTCTTATTTGTGTGTCATTGCACCTCAATAGAGGCAATTAGGCAGACATAGTTGTAACATGAGTAGATCTAATAACTCAAACTATACTTGCAAATGAAGACCAGGTCAACTAAAAGTTTGTAAACATTGTATTGACCTGTATAGTGGATTGTGGCATTTCACTACATAGTTTAGAACCACTAATGTTTGGTGCCTCATTGTAGTGAGTATTTTGAAGACATTCTGAATCACACTTCGGAGTTGGAATCTACTTATGAGAAATTATATTGACCTTAAAGGGGGATTATATTATAAATTGAGTGCATTTTTTACCTAAAACACACAATGTTGCACTGCCTGGAGGAGATATTTCTCCTTTACCTCATGCTGACAATACCCAAGCCCTGTTGTAAAGCACACTCTTCAAAGCAATAGCAGGAATGAAGGAAATGCTTTCTACATCCATTCAAAATAATCCCAGACTGGTATTGAATAGTGCCCCAGGCAGCTAAGCTATAAGTGATTGGGTTTGATTTCTATAGCCCTAAGCAGAATGCTGGTCACTCTCACCAGCCTTTTGTCACTGTATTTATTACCATAAGGTTCTTTCTACAGTAAGATCAGTGCAGCCAATGCTGTGTGGTACAGAGAATGGCTTGAATCATTTGCAACTTGACCAACTTGCTGATAAATTACCACCCACCCACCCACCCACACACACTCACTCGCACACACACACACACACACACACACACACACACACACACACACACACACCTACTTACAACAGGCACCCAACAGGCACTTCCTTCTCATCCTAGGGTCTGAGTGATATTTCTGGTAAATTGTAGGAGTGGCTGGTGAAGTGTTTGTCCTTTTACTTCATTTTTTAATATTTGAGGATTTTCTATTCCCTACTTCATGTCTTGAGCAAACTGTTAAAGACTTTTAATCAGAGAATAAAAGACGATTCTAAACTCTGATGATGCACAATATGTATTACAGAATTTCATCCTAATTCACTTTTGTTATTAAGGACAAATTCAGTTAGGGAGTATATGTATCTGAATGTAAATGTAACTATCCCTAGGTCCCTGAAGAAATTTCTAGATGATGTTCAGTTATCAACTTCATTCAGTATTGTTATTTCATGCTTCTGTAGAACAAATACTTTTTACATCTTAGCTGCATTGCTTCTGAATATTATGTATAAGGAGAATAATGAGCGAAAGGATGCTAGCAGTCCTGCCTGCAGGCCAACACAGTGAGTGAGAGAGACTTCTAAGCACAATGCAGATGGAAATGAACATTTTGATTCTGCTTCCAGCATGATTAGTATCCATCTGGATGCCAAGAATTTCACTCATATGCCGACTAATCACTCCTACTTTTACTGTAAGCCATTATTGTTTGTTTGGTGTTGTGTAGAATGAGCTTTTGTAAGGGTAAGTATTAAGCTATTTGCTGTGAACCTGTTGTAAGCATGTTCTAGTATTCTCCTGTCTGAGTCTGGTATTGATGTGTTCAGGCCCTTTTTCAATACACTTTTCATTAGCAAACATTACAGTTTTTGAAGAGTTCTCAAATGTTCTGGCTAAATCATTTATGTGTGTCAGGAACTTTGCTGCGCACCATATTTAATTTTTTCCCCACTCTGAATTTAATCTTATACCCATCATGTAACTTTCTGATGTGACCCTCTGTTTTCTGTTGTTGAGGTAACAACTATTCATGCAATGGAAGACATTTAATACCATAGAATTTCAATTTCGCTAGTAGAATTTTAAGCTCTACCTAATCAAAGCTTTTGGCTATTTTTAATATTTCTTGTTTAGTTCTGCTAGAACTGAGTTCAGAAATCATATTTTGGTTTCTCAGAATGGAAGTATTTAAAGAAGCCATTAAAAAGTTAGTCTCAGATAGTTGGTTCAACATTCTGTTGTAAGCCACCTTCAACTCTTTTGAGAACATAGGAAGGAAAGAGATGGCTTCACAATTAGAGCTCAGTTACTTATAATACACTTTAACAAGTATAAATGAGTGTTATCACTACATAGTTCAGCCTTTCAGGAAATAGACATTGACACATCAACTAATTACAAAGGTACCCAAGGGTGGTGCTACTAAGTCAGCACAAGATTTTAGTACTTTGGCTGAGATACCACCACACCCAAAAGAGTTACTCCCTATAGTGACCTAATGATTTGTGCAATCTCTCTAACAGGTGGTCTGGAAAACCTGAAATCTGATGGTAGAAAATGCAATGCCTGTATAAGTAAATTTAATCTATGTACCCATGATAGACCTTTTCTTTCCTTTTGTTTACAACTATGGCTAGGAATAATCTGTTACATGAAAATACAATTTATTTAAGCGCACAACATCATTGTAAATTACAATGAGTGGTCATAATTGTAAGACTACCAAGGACATCTATATCAATACTTTGTTTTTAGTTCAGAGAATCAAAGAGTTTACATTGCACACATGAATTACATAGCAGATGATTCACTGTTCACATCACTGTTGACATCACTCCTACCCAAGTACCAACAGTATGTGTGATTGAAACTACATGTTTCTCAAAACTTGTTGTGACTTGTGGTTTACTTGGAGGCAAGGGCAGTAATGGAGGAGTTTTTGGTCTTTCAAAGGACATTGTGATGAGGAAAGAGACATAGATATTGACATCGAATGTTTTGATGCCGTGCTAATTCCACTCATGGCCCATTGTATGGTGGTTGAAGAGATTTTTGAATAGCATCATGCTCCATAGAAACCTAACGAAGGTGATTGCTGGATAGAATGTTTTTGCGCAAAATCTTTGCCTTCAGTAATACTGTTTGAAGTGTCAGTAAAGAAATCTCCCAATAGTTGAAGCATCCGCCCATACAGTAATTGAGCCATTGTTGCATCAAGATCTTCTTTGAATGCTTTCCAGAGGCCTAGTAGAACAATAAGTAAGCTGCCTGTCCAGTGCTCTGTGACATGGCATTAGACGGAGGACTTTAATTGCCAATGAAGCCATTCCACGAGACCGTTAGCAGCAGGTTTGAATATGGTTCGTGCTGAGCAATGATGAGAATGCTTCAAAGAGAAAAGACTGGAACTACTTGGCCTGGTGAGTAGTGACACACATTTCCACAAGTGCTGGATCAGTTCACTGAGGGAAGGTCATAGCTACAGTTGCCACCATTGTGTCTTTCATAGGATCGACTTGAGGCCAACGAGAGAATGGTAATTTGCTGTCAGGCAATATTGGTTGCCTCTGATGGTGGCAAAGATCCAGTGATGTCAATGTGGACATGCTGATAGCTTTGACTCAGTGGGGTGATGGTACCGAGCATAGCCCGTATGTGCCAAGTTACTTTGTTGCGCTAACATTTATTGCACTAGTGAACAAATACCTTACAATCTTGTTCAATGTTTGACCAAATAAATGTCTTCTTCACCAGTCACACAGTAGCCTTTCCTCCTGGATGAGAGAAGCTGCAAAGAGAAGAAATTACTTGGTTTCAAAAATCAGCCATAATGAATTGTCATGCTTGTGGTGTTGATGCATCACATTGAGGTACTACATTTGTACATTTCATTCAGATGTATCAGAACTGTAAGCCTGACAATGCTTCAAGGCAAGCCTTCAGCTTGTTGTCTCCTTTCTGGACAATGGCAAGTTCTGCAATTCAAGTTCCTTCGTGGTGGAGTCAATGCAAGATAGTGCATTGCTGGTCCATTCCACTCATTATCAACATGTTTAATCTCTGTAGTAAATTACACAATGATGTCCAAGTGTTGTAAGTGGTGTGGTGATGTCTTGTCTGTCTTCTGACAGAAAATAAATATGTGTGGCTTGTGGTCTGTGAGAAGTGTAAAATGCCTATCATCAAGTATGTACCTAAATGCTATAGTTTAGCCATACGCTGCATAGATCACACATTGGCTAGTTTTCTTGTGAATGTGATACTTTTTGCTGAAGAATGCTAGAGGTTGCCAGTCATTTTGCACACACTGTTGTAGCATGGCTCCAGTTGCAGTTGATTATGCATCTACCTTAACTGAGAGAAGTGCATCAGGAAGAGAATGAGCTAACAATGCAGCCCCTGCAATAGCAGCTTTTACTTTGACCAAGGATGCTTTCATTTCACCAGTCCACTGTAGTGTGTCTCCAGATTTAGGTGAAACGTTTTAGTATCTCATTGACAGGTGCTACTAACAATGGATGTTTGCACACAAAACACCTGTAAAAGTTAGTTAAGCCCAAGAAACAACACAATTCTCATATCATAGTGTGATGGAGAAACTGAGAAAAAGCTTCCACTCCATCTTGAGCTTGCAGGATTCCTTGTGCATTGATAAATATCCTAACAATATCGCTTTTATCAATCTGAAGACACCTTTTTTGTGGGTTAATCACTAAGCCATGTTCTTGTAGTCTAGTGAATAGGTGTTGTAATTGTGCTACATGATCTGCTTCACTAGCAACATTACAAATGGATAGCAGTGTAGAAATAACAGAACACTAAATCTCTAGTTATTTCCTCTCTGAAGAGCAGGAAAGTCTAGGCAGCACTGCACAGTCTCAGTGACATTTGAACAAATTCATCAAAGTGAAGTGCAAATAGCAGTTTTAGATATATCTTATGGTGCAGTTGGTATATCATAAAAAGCAGGGATGAATTGTGGAGAAAACAGTCTTACTTTGAATGTGCATAGCAAAGTCTTCAATATGTGACACAGGATGAGGATTAGATGTCATTCTGGCATTAGCTGACGACAGTCACCACATTGGCGCCACCCATTATTCTTCTTTGGAACTACAATGCATAACATAATTAAAGGATCACTGTTTCAAAATTCCATAATTGTCTCCCATTGGTGCAAAAGTGTACTGTCCTACAACGTCACCCTTTGGGTGGACGACAGTTCAAGCAGCGAGGTGTTGACACGTGTGAAGAAAAGGCCACCCAGAAGTTCATGTGGAATATAAGATGTGTTAATGATGCCACATTGGGACCAAATTTCACCACAAATTCTACTCAACACCACTGTGGACATGTCACATGATGGGAAGGTCATCGCAGCCCCTCTTACCCACATTTCACCCATTCTTTTGATGATAAAAGCACGGTTTAAACAGAGTTTGAAAGACTTTTTGATAGGCAGTTCCTTCTACTCTATAGATGAATATTTTAACAGAGACTGTTAAGCCAGCTTAAGTAAAAATGCCTGTTAGATTTCAGTTTTGACAGCACTTGGTCACAACAGTCAAGCTTAGGTATTTAGTGTATGATAAATTTATTAATAGTGCATAACAATGTTTCATTCTGACAGCATGTTAATTCTGTAAATATTAGCTACTCCAGTTTACCGCATTGTATTCACCTGTTTTGACAATCTCCTGACAAATGATCAGGGTAGTAGGTATTATATTCAAATGTTTTATGTTTTTATGATATACTTTCTGACATGTTCCACACCCACAAGAACGATCTCACCTTTTGGGTCTATGGAATGACAACTGAATCTAATCTAAACTAAGAGGAAGACTGTAAGCACCTTTGAGCCAAATTTCAAACACACACAATGCTATGGGAGACAGTTACCAGGTTTCAAAAAAATTATCCTTTAATTCTGTTGTGTAGTATATGGAATGGAGGGGCCCAGCTACAATTTGAAGAGCAACAGATCCTTTGTGCTTAAATAAAACAGAACTCTTGCTTCACAGTCTGTTTTTTTTGGGTGCAAACAGTGAGACCACATGTGAACTGATGGTCCTAGTGTCGGGGCAATGTAATGTACCATCGAGTGTCTGACTGGTGCTGGAGTAGGCAATGGGCAGGCGATTGCAGGGAATTGACAAAGGATGTCATTGTATGACAAATCATCTGCAATCATTTTGACGCCAACATGGTTGGCATGGTGTAGGTTCTCATGACTAGACAACTGTGCTGTAGAATCAAGCAAGCATTGATTGCAATGGTCTTGGAGGAGACTGTAAAAATATAAGAAGTATGCTCCAAGAATTTGGAACAGCATGTTGGCAACAATGAATTCCCATATGAATTCTTGTCAAAGATGGAGCTTTAGAGGTGAATTGATATAACTATAACTCTTAATGGAAGGTAAATTCGCTGTATACAGGTGATTGTCATCAGTATTCTGCTGTGGAAAACTTGAAGAAGGTTCAACTGAAAGATCAGCTCCTGTGTCAATGAGAAATTGCAGCTCAGTACAGTGCTCTGTTATAAGCAGTTGATGGCTGTCTGATCCAAAATCAGTCACCATCACTACTGATTTCAGGCAGCACAGGCAGCACAGACGGATCGCCACTACTGAGCTTCAGCTACAAATTTTTTATGATATTAGGTGACATTTTCCTTTGTAGATGATTGCTTCTTTCTACTGAAAGACCACTGCCATCAAGACACACATGTGAAACACAGTATTTGTAAGACCACAACTTGCTTAGTTGGTGCAACCCCTCATGCTTCCAGTGCTGCCAGAGAGGTCTCTATTTTGGTGAAGACATTTGTGACGCCCATCAATGGATGGATCTCGATTATTCTGTCAGCGGTCTGAGTGAGAGTGTTGAGGTCATCAGCGCAAACTGTGATTATTTTCTGTGTGTCCTGATGTAATTGCGACAGCCAAATATTCTATGGAATATTGTCGTTAGCTGCATTACCTGCCAGCGTGCGAAGACATGAAGTGGCTGATACATATTACAAATGCATGCTTGATAGAGCCATATTTTTCAGTGCTTGGTGGGGAAGCTACGATGTCTTGTACTTCTGTAGCCATTTGCTCATTAAGTGTAGCCGTCAGGTAACAGTGTTTAGTTTCATACTAGGTGATGTGGGCCAAGACAAATTGGCTCCTGAGTTGGGTGAACCACAATACTGGATTATCTGTCCAGAAGGGCATGTGTTTCATTGCAACTGGACAAAGGATCATTTTTGTCACTCTAAAGTGAGTGCTTGTTATGGTAGGCACAGATTATGTGGTGCGTTTGTACATGAGAGATTCTGTGCGGTTCTGTTGATGCAGGAACTTACACATGATGCATCTTATCATTTTGGCACTACTCAGTTTTTGGAGTGTGATGCAATTATTCCAATACAATTCAGGAACTCAAGAGTCACCCAATGTATTGTTGTTGTTGTGGTCTTCAGTCCTGAGACTGGTTTGATGCAGCTCTCCATACTACTCTATCCTGTGCAAGCTTCTTCATCTCCCAGTACCTACTGCAACCTACATCCTTCTGAATCTGCTTAGTGTATTCATCTCTTGGTCTCCCTCTACGATTTTTATGCTCCACGCTGCCCTCCAATGCTAAATTTGTGCTCCCTTGATGCCTCAAAACATGTCCTACCAACCGACCCCTTCTTCTAGTCAAGTTGTGCCGCAAACTTATCTTCTCCCCAATCCTATTCAATACCTCCTCATTAGTTACGTGATCTACCCACCTTATCTTCAGCATTCTTCTATAGCACCACATTTCGAAAACTTCTATTCTCTTCTTGTCCATACTAGTTATCGTCCATGTTTCACTTCCATACATGGCTACACTCCATACAAATACTTTCAGAAACGACTTCCTGACACTTAAATCTATACTCGATGTTAACAAATTTCTCTTCTTCAGAAACGATTTCCTTGCCATTGCCAGTCTACATTTTATATCCTCTCTACTTCGACCATCAACAGTTATTTTACACCCTAAATAGCAAAACTCCTTTACTACTGTAAGTGTCTCATTTCCTAATCTAATTCCCTCAGCATCACCCGATTTAATTTGACTACATTCCATTATCCTCGTTTTGCTTTTGTTGATGTTCATCTTATATCCTCCTTTCAAGACACTATCCATTCCGTTCAACTGCTCTTCCAAGTCCTTAGCTGTCTCTGACAGAATTACAATGTCATCGGCGAACCTCAAAGTTTTTACTTCTTCTCCATGAATTTTAATACCTACTCCAAATTTTTCTTTTATTTCCTTTACTGCTTGATCAATATACAGATTGAATAACATCGGGGAGAGGCTACAACCCTGTCTCACTCCTTTCCCAACCACTGCTTCCCTTTCATGCACCTCGACTCTTATAACTGCCATCTGGTTTCTGTACAAATTGTAAATAGCCTTTCGCTCCCTGTATTTTACCCCTGCCACCTTTAGAATGTGAAAGAGAGTATTACAGTCAACATTGTCAAAAGCTTTCTCTAAGTCTACAAATGCTAGAAACGTAGGTTTGCCTTTTCTTAATCTTTCTTCTAAGATAAGTCGTAAGGTTAGTATTGCCTCACGTGTTCCAGTATTTCCACGGAATCCAAACTGATCTTCCCCGAGGTCCGCTTCTACCAGTTTTTCCATTTGTCTGTAAAGAATTCGCGTTAGTATTTTGCAGCTGTGACTTATTAAACTGATAGTTCGGTAATTTTCACATCTGTCAACACCTGCTTTCTTTGGGATTGGAATTATTATATTCTTCTTGAAGTCTGAGGGTATTTCACCTGTCTCATACATCTTGCTCACCAGATGGTAGAGTTTTGTCAGGACTGGCTCTCCCAAGGCCGTCAGTAGTTCTAATGGAATGTTGTCTACTCCCGGGGCCTTGTTTCGACTCAGGTCTTTCAGTGCTCTGTCAAACTCTTCACGCAGTATCGTATCTCCCATTTCATCTTCATCTACATCCTCTTCCATTTCCATAATATTGTGTTCAAGTACATCGCCCTTGTATAAACCCTCTATATACTCCTTCCACCTTTCTGCCTTCCCTTCTTTGCTTAGAACTGGGTTTCCATCTGAGCTCTTGATATTCATACAAGTGGTTCTCTTCTCTCCAAAGGTCTCTTTAATTTTCCTGTAGGCAGTATCTATCTTACCCCTAGTGAGACAAGCCTCTACATCCTTACATTTGTCCTCTAGCCATCCCTGCTTAGCCATTTTGCACTTCCTGTCGATCTCATTTTTGAGACGTTTGTATTCCTTTTTGCCTGCTTCATTTACTGCATTTTTATATTTTCTCCTTTCATCAATTAATGTATTAATGTATTATGAACATACAATTTATTCAAGCACACAACATAATGGTTACTTAGAATGAGTAATCATAATACAAAGACTGCTAAGAATGTCTACATCAATACTTTGTTTTTACATCTACATCTACCTCTGTGTGACTACTTTGCATTTCTATTAAGTGTCTGGCAAAAGGTTTTTCAAACCACCTTCAATCTATTTCACTACCGGTCCACTCTCTAGCACTGCATGGGAAAAGCAAACAATTAAATTTTCCTGTATGGGCTCTGATTTCTCTTATTTTATTATGATGAACATTGCTCCCTATGTAGGCTGGTGGCAGTAAAATATTTTGACATTCTGAGGAGAAAGTTGGTGATTGAAATTTCATGAAAATATGTTGCTTGAATGAAAGATGTGTTTATTTTAATGACTGCCATTCCAGCTTGTTTATCATATCTGTGACACTCTCTCCTCTGTTTTGTAGTATCAGAAAATGAGCTGCCCTTTGAACTTTTTTCATGTTCTCCATCAATCCTGTCTGGTAAGGACATACAGCTAAGCAGTACTCTACCAGAGGACAAACAAGTGTAGTGCAGGCAGTCTCTTTAGTACACCTGTAGCATCCTTTAAGTGTTCTGTCAATAAAAGGCAGTCTTTGGTTTGCCTTCCACGCAACACTATGTTATTGTTCCAATGTAATTTAATTGAATTGTAATTTCTAGATGTTTAGTCACATTGATAGTCTTTAAATTTTTGTGATTTATTGTGTAGCCGAAACTTAACAGATTTCTTTTCATACTCATGTGGCTGACCTCACACATTTCCTTGCCACATTTCTCATCATATGGATAATATGTTTAAGCCATTTTGCAATTGGTTTTGATCTTATGATGACTCTAGTATGTGGTGAATGACAGCATCATTTGCAATCTAAGAGAGCTGCTCAGATTGTCTTCTAAATACTTTATGTGGATCAGGAACAGTAGAGGGTCTGTAACACTTTCTTTGGGAATGCCAGATATCAATTCCGTTTTACATGATGATTTTCCATCAATTACTACATACTGTGACCTTTCTAACAGGAACTCATGAATCCAATCACACAACTGAAATGATGCTCCATTGGCATATGAATGGATTAAAAGTCTCTTGTGAAGAACTATGTCAAAGGCCTTCCAAAAATTGAGAAATTTGGAATCAAAGAGAGATTCACTATTGATAGCACTCACTACTTCATGCAAATAAACAGCTAGTTGTGCTTTAGCTCAGAGGCCGCACAGAGACTCAAAAGAGTTTATCCTTCACACATGAACTATTTAGCAGAAGTTTCCCTGTTCACATCACTGTCCACAAATATGTCACATCTAGCAGTCAGTGATCAGATTTTCCTATCATTCATCTCTACTGTCATCTGGTAGTTGAATATAATTTGCCTTGCTGTGTTTATTTGTTTAATGCCAATAATCTTACAAACATCCTTGCCTTAGTCTTGGAATTTTTAATTTTTTTGTGCATAGTGAACAGTTTTTGCCTTTTTAATGAAACACTGAAGAATTGCAATACTGAATATAGTGCACTTTTAAGTTTTGGTTAGAGCTACTCCTTCTCTTTTGTATCACAAGATGATTTGATTAAATACATCAGATACCTTTCTCTTGACCTCCACCTTAAGTTTTGAAGGAAAACTGGTTTCATGATGTTTTAAGAATAGTTTTTGGGAAAGCTTCTATTTTCTCATCTACTGTATGTCCTTGGTAAACCTCTTTCCATTTTTCATTCTGTAAGTTTTCCCTGCATGGTATAACTGAGTGAGAATTTGTATCATTCTTTTTCAAAAATGGCATAGTTCAATAAACACAGTTTTGAGAAAGCTTGAAAACTGTTCTGTACCACCAAACCTCAGTTACAGTATTTTTTTTTTTTAAGATTTAGTCTTATTATGAACATAAAGTATGTATACGTGAACCAAAATTATTTTATAAAAAAAGTAAGATTGTTGATGCTTATATTCAAAGACTTATGTTTTTTTCAAAAAAAGCTCACTGTTTTACATACTTTTGTTAAAACAAAAGAAAAATATTTTAAACAAAAATATAACATTAATTTAATCATTAATTCATTTCTTTTATGTCTCTGGGCTACTTTTTAATATGTCTATTGCACTTATCACCCTTGCTGTCACTACCTGTTTGCACATGTATAGGCAAAGGCAAGACAATAATTTTTTAGAATGCCTGTTTTTCTACAGAAATGAAAGTATTTTCAGTATTTTCGATCATAGCCTATTTGACGTGGATGTTCTCAAGAAGATAGGCAGGTGCTGTTAGCCGTACAGCATCAATGAGTCAATCTGAATATATGCTGCAACAAATGCAGAGCTATCACACAGCACCATACATTTAACCTATAAATGAAATGGTGAAGTGATTGGATGAGAAACTTAATCTCACTCTCTCAAGGCAATGATTGTTTTTTGTGTTGCTTCAAAAACGTAATTTTCTTCCAATAGCACAACCATCAAGTTTTGTAATCTGTAACTTCTGTTGAATCATATATTTCTGTGTGACAAATTTGTTTTTTGTCTGCTAAGAATATCTGTTATTTTATAAATAATAAACAACCATTTTTTTCAAGACTCTCTTAATCACGCTAAAGTCCCCGTCACAGGACATACAACAATTTCCACATATTGGAAAGAAATGTTCAGTTCTCTTAAATTGCCCTGCAGATGTTAATGCTAATAAGAACCTAATAAAAATATGGTTTTTATTCTGATACCACTGTTATCTAAAATATGTATAGCTTTTGTACCTCACCCAGCACGTCTTACAGGAAATCAAATCAGAAAGAACAAATTTAATTAGGGCTTTTCCTGGCAATGCCCTCAGGATATGATTCACAACAGCACTGTTTTTCTTGACATCGTAATACAAAATAGATGCACTGTTAATTCCCATAAAACCAATTTTGAACTGGGGAAACAGGCAGGTGAGTGTCTGAATTTAAGCTATTGCATTTGATCAGTGATTGTGAGATTTATCTCCTTCATTTTCCCTTTTCGTAGCAGCATAGAACTGATAACATCTTCATAAGTGAAAAATGTGTTGTGCAACTGCAGACCTTTTGTTTGCATTCACTGAGATGGAGGTTTCTCCATTACCGTTTCAGTTGTTCACATGCACAATGAGATCTGCTTGTGGCCCGCTCAAATGATTCAAAAGTTGATAATAAAACTGGTAACAAACATTTAGAAGCTTTTGCTGGAACAACTCATATATATGTTTCAACTTACTGTAAAGAAGACATATCAAGTTGCAGACAGGCACAATGAAACGGCACTCACATAAAGCTTTTGGCCACAGCCTTCATCAGTAAAAGACACACACACACACACACACACACACACACACACCTCATGCTCACATGACTGCCAACTCCAGCATCTCAAGCTGGAATGCAACATCACACAGGATGGAAGCAGCAATCTGAAGGGGGTGGAGAAGGGGAAGGGATAGTAGCGTATGGGTGGGGGGAGAGATGAATGCTGTGTGGTGGAGAGTGCAGGGCCTAGACTGCCCACAGGTGCAGTGTCAGGAGGTTGTGGGGTAGGAGGCGAGAAAAAAAAAAGGAGAGGAGTGGGGAAAGATAGGCAGATGCATTGGCAGAGAGCTGTAAATAAATAAATGGGAGATAAGAATGGGGAGGAGATGCTAGGACAGAGGAGGTGGAAACAGTTGAGTGGAGGGTGTGGGGACAGTATGCTACCATATGTTGAGGCTGGGATGATTACGGGAGCAAAGTAGACCACCCTGTGGCACAATATGCAGCTGAACATAACATGCTTGATTTCAACGCCTGCTTCACTACTCAAGCCATTTGGATCCTTCCCTCCACCACCAGATTTTCTGAACCATGCAGGTGGGAGTTATCCTTACCACACATTCTCCACTGCCACAATTACCCCAGCCTCAATGTATGGTAACATACTGTCCCCACACCCTCCACCCAACAGTTACCAACCTCTCTCTCCTATCATCTTCGCAACATTCTCATCTCCCACCCTGTTTATTTGCAGCCCTCTACCAATGTGTTGGCCTGTCTTTCCCCGCTCCTCTCCTTTTCTGCTCTTTTTTGCCCATCTCCATTCCTCACAATGTCCTAACACTGTGCCTGTTGGCAGTCTAGTCCCTGCACACTCCACCAGTTAACATTCGTTTCTCTTCCAACCCATATTCTACTTTCCCTTCCCCTGTGTGTGTGTGTGTGTGTGTGTGTGTGTGTGTGTGTGTGTGTGTGTGCCTTTTATTTACCGTTGAAGGCTATGTGTGTCTCTTTTTTACTGACGAAGGCTGTGGCCAAAAGCTTCATGCGAGTGTTCCTTAATTGTGCCTGTCTGCAAGTTGATGTGTCTTCTTTACAGTAAGTAGCAACCAGTCTTTTCCTTTATTGTTGATATGCCTACCTGGAGTTTCCATTGTTTGATTGATATATAAATTTTATATTTGAGTTGGCATCGAGATGCTTCACAGGGCAACTGTTGTAGTCAGTGCATTTTGTTGTGAATGAGCTGATGTACCGAGGTTCTTGCTTCATCTCTGAGCCTTTTGTGGGTTACATGTTTACCCTTCATGACTCGGGGAGTTTCATCTGCAATGCTCAACTGTCTGATATTTTTACACTTTTTCAAATATAGAAAGTATTGACAAAAAGCCTTTCAAAGACACCTCTACAGCTGATTGTCATGTATCAAAACATGATACTAGTTGGCAGCACTGAATTTCATGTGCATAAATAAGCATTCTTATGAAGATATCTTATTCATACTCTGTATGCATTTCATGTAAGCGAGTGAGAATTTTGACCTGATGATCCTCTGGTGCCATTTAAAAACTATTTTTCATCTGCACTCATAAAAATGGAGTCATAAGTATGAAATATGTGAGACACTGTATGGAATGAATGAAATTATTATGGGAGTGTTAACTCATTTTAAACAAGTTTTATTTTGCTGTAATACATGTCTATTTTAAAAATTAAAATATAGAGCCACCAATGTGCATCTTTGGAATTTACATGACCAAGGGCCACTTGTTACAAATATTGAGGTGAGTATAGCACCGTCATCATACATAAAATTTTTTATGTATGACAGCAACACTATACACAGCCCAGCTGTTTTATCTGGTGCTTCCTTTCCTTTATGACTGACTTAACACCGTCCTTTATGTCCAGCAAATTTAATTGTATTGTTCCTGTAACACTCATTATTATAGTTCTCTCTTTATTTATTACTTTTTACATTTCTTGATTCACTAACCTGACACATTTTGTAATTTTTTTTAATCAAATCAAGAAAAGGAATAGATTACTACTTACTGTAAAGATGATGCTTTAAGTAGCAGACAGGCACAATTACAAGACACTTACATTAGTTTTCAGTCACAGCCTTCATCAGAAAAAGAAAGAGAAACACATACACATTCATTCAGAGAAGCAAGGACGCTTCACGCACACATGAGCACCATCTCTGGCAGCTCAGACGATAATGCAACTGTCATGTGGAATGTAAGCTGCAACCTGGAGGGGATGGGGAAGGGCAAGGCATAACATGGTAAGGGTTGGGGGGAGAGGAGAACTGTCTTGTGGAGTGTGCGGGGACCGGACTGCCAACAGGCACAGTGTCTGGAGGCTGTGGAGCAGGGAGGTAGAGAGGGTGTGAAATGGAGTGAAAAAGGAGAGGAGCTTTACCTCTGACAAGACTAGGGTCAGTTTGATTTAGTACATAAACTGCCATGTTAACTGCTTCAGCCCAGAAATTTTTGGGCATTTCTGAAATCATTGAATAAGCGGCTTCAATCAAGGTGTGCATTTCACTTTCAGCTCTTCCATTTTGATGTGGTGTCCACACAGTGCTTCTTTGACGTGTCATGTCATTTCCACTCAAATATGTATCTAAATCAGTATTCATAATTTCTTGTTCATTTTCACCTCATAGAACTCTAAATTTTAGACCAATTTCTCTCTGCTTTTGCTAACCTGTGCAGTCACCCTTCAAAAGCAAATAATATCTTGCACCTCTAAGCCAATGCCTCCCCATAGGCCAACAGATGTCTATATGAACCAATTCAAGAGTGTCATTAGCTCTTGATGAACTGATGGGGAAAGGGAAGTGATGTTGTTTACCCACCAACATTCTTCCCAAGTGACAAAGTTGTCAATGAAGTTCACTCCTTTACATGACAATAACCCTCTCACGTGCATAATGCTCTAATGGCACAATTTATTATGCTGTACACTCAAATTTTCAGCATGTTTAGGCAAATTTCCCAGAATTATCTCACATTCACAATCAATACTAAATGATAAAAAGTCACTAGTGTCATTGCTGTCAGTCATAGAGTTGTTTGATCTGTGCATATCAGAGTAACCATTGACAGGTCTGATAGTGTTCTGATTAAAGAAAACTGCACACAGAGATGTCAAGTTTAGTGCAGGTGGTGGTGAGGGCAGAGGAGGATACATGGACGGTAGTGGCAGGACATTGTGATGCATTGCTAAATCAGATATTACTGGAAAAATAAACGCACACTTTAAACAAATGTGGTATATTCGAAGACTGATATGTACGGAGCCTGTTTGTTTTACCTGCTAGAGTTTGACATCATATCAGACCTGCACTACATATCTGAAGTAGAAGTAGAAGGATCATTTTTTGAATGGAATGCTCTAGTTGCTAGCAGCTCCTGTTTGTTAAAAGTACACTGGTGACATGTTTTTTATTTTGAGATCATGTACATCTTCTACACTAATGGAACACCTAACAGTTATATGTTTATATTAGCATGAAATTCTGTCCTGTCCTACCTCACCAAACTAAAAACTTTTTCCACTGGGTAGTTACTATGTGGTACCAGAAGACTGGCCATTTCAACTTATTCAGTGAAGGGTACTTTATTATTCCTAAAGCATCAGTGAGTTTTGAAAGCTCATACCAAATTGTGTCAGTCCTCTCATCCTTTTCAAAAGAGAATGCATCAAATTGGTAATGACTGAACTCTGTTTCCAAAAATTCAATTTCTTCTGGTAGCATGGTAGAAAACTTGTCAATTGTATATTCTATAGATGAAAAACTCTTCAGTTTTCATTGGAAATTATCAGCAACATCAGCATGCCATAAAAAACTTATCTTCAGCTGGCCATTTGTTGACAACATACTCAAACATTTTTATATAGAACAGTCTGACTTTGGAATAAGAATGTTTCATCATAGTTTCATCTAGAGGAACTTCCTTTACGTAATCCTTTGTGTTTGCCCTACTAACCAACTCACTGTCACTTTTCTATACCTTAACAGACCCAAATTTCACATGAAACAAATTGCTGTTGGACTCTGGAACTGAGGATGCTTTCACAAAGTGAACAATAAGGTCACTGAAAAGATTGTTTAATTTTGAATGAAGTTTATGAAAAAGTGGGGCCTCTTGTTGGAGGAATACATTTAAGGAGTTGAGAAGTGTAAGAACAGAGCTGAGAAATGAAAGATAAAGCTTAACTTTTAGAAATTTTTAGATGGCCTTACCGAGATATGATTCACAGAAGAAAATTTTTAAAGAATTCCCAAGTTCTAAGACACTTCATACACACTGTAGCAAAGAAAACCACATAGTAGAAACATATTTCAATATTTTGTGTGGCATTTCACCAAAGACTTACTGATATAGCTTTAAAGGATTTTGTCTCTTTGAACTCTAATAAGAAATGTTAATTAAAAACTGTTAAATATTAATATTTACAAGACCATTACAGACCCTTTGAGCAGCTAAGTGTACCAGATGATAAGCACAACCTTGCATGTACATATTAGTATTTCCTTTGCAGATAAAGGAACTTACACCTTTGTAAACACCAGTCATAGTACTTGATTCATCACATAGATCTCCCTCTTCTTTAGTTCATTATCCAAAACCCTGAATACTCCTTTGCTTGTATTCAGAGGTGCCTCGTGAGTATACAATCTGGGTTTTCACATGATATACATATCATGTCTGAAAAAAGAGTGAATTGTTTTTGTCGAATTTTGATGTTTTATACGTATTTAAGTACAATGTAGGGCAAGAACAAAGTAATGTTTAACCCTTTCCAGTCCAGTGTCGAGTGCCACTCGACAACGCGAAATTTGTTTTCCGCTCCGATGTCGAGCCTCATTCAACACGACTTTTCAAAGCTCTCAGACGTATTTTGAGTCTAGTAGGCATTATTGCTGCAGTGTGCTGCCATCTAGGAGAACTAGTGTTAACTCGGTGTCGAACAGTAGCAGCTGTGTTAAGTCAAAGATTGTAATTATTACGTTCAAGTCCACACGCTCGAAATGGCTAGTTCTTTACATACAGTCCTTTCTGAGGAAGAGATTTTAGATCTTTTAGAGCAATCTCTAAGTGAAAACGAGAATGAAAATGATTTTGATTATGATAGTGATTCATTTCAAAACAATTCGAGTGACAATGACAAAGAAAACACTGACAATGTGCATGTTTCTAGTGATTCAGCAGAGGATTCGTGGCGAATGTGGAGTGACACTGACACTGACACTAACTTCACAGATTTTCCTTTTGACGAATCAAAGCGTGGTTTTATAACAGAAAGTAGTTCTGTTCCATCATTGCCCGTCGGATTCTTTCAATTAATTTTTACACATAACCTATTTCAACAAATAGCAGATGAAACGAATAGGTATGCTATATCAGTAAAGTGACACCACTTCCACAACATTCTGCATTGTGGGACTGGATAATGTTTCCATGGAAGAAATGAAATGCTTCCATGGTGTGCTACTGAATATGGCATTACAAAAGTGTAAGAACTTGCAGGACTTTTTTTCAAGATAATGGTTACAATCATCCAACTTCTTTCCAGACTGTTTTAGTCACCAACAATTCATGCAAATTTTCTGGGCACTTCATGTTTCTAATCCGACGAGTGCTACGCATGTCAACAGTCAGGTTCAGCCACGTCTGAGTAAAGTGACAAATGTACTGAATTACTTGCCTGGCACGTTTCTTGAAATTTATCGACCATATCAGTATTTAGCTGCTGATGAATCTACAGTATCATTCAAGGGTCGTGCATTATTAAAACCAACTAAATGGGGACTCACAGTTTATGTAATTTCAGATTCATCAAATGGTTATATCTGCAGTTTGATACCCTATTTTGGCACTGTAACAACTGAGTCATTGATTTGTCCACACTTGAATTTTTCTGAGAGAATAGTTCTTCAGCTGCTAGCTAATATCAGAAATGCTACAGGGAAATCAGGGTATCATTTGTACACTGACCATTTTTATACAAGTGTTGCATTAGCTGATGAGCTGTTGAAACAGAAGATGCATGTCACAGGAACGATTCAGGCCAATCGCAAAAACCTTCCAGCTGCATTCAAGAAAGGAGCTCTGCGTCTAAGGAAGCACGAAATAAAATGCCTCCGCAACAACAAAATGATGGTTCTGGCATGGCAAGATAAATGAAGAGTTCTCATGCTTTCTACAAAAGCCAATAACTCAGTGTCACTTATAGAAAGAAGAAACAGAAAGGAAAGGGAAGTAATAAAGAAACCAAATGTGATTATTGATTATACTTCAAAGATGGGTGGAGTTGATCGATCTGACCATTTTATTTCCAGTTACGGTTTTTAATGAAAAGTCTCAAGTGGTGGCGAAAACTATACTTCTGTCTGTTGGAGGTAGGACTTGTTAACAGCTATTTACTATACAAGAACCACTGTGAGAAAAACAACTTGACAATACTGTCTCACAAAGCATTCCGTAGAAGTGTTATAAGAGGATTAGTTGCCGAAGAAAGAACTCAAGGACAGAAACAAGGACATCGTTCAACTTCTGATGACGAGGAATGCTTGAATGGAAAGTTGCACATTATCAACAAGCTTCCTGGGAACAAGCATAAGGATTGTGCAGTGTGCTCAGACAGAAAAAAGAAATGTGGCAGGTGTGAAACTGTGTATTACTGCAAAACATGCTCACGAAACTCAGCTCTCCACCCTGAAGAGTGTTTCAAAAAATACCACACAATGGAGAGTTTAGTACTGTAAAAGTTTACGTAAATATATGAATGAAAGCACACATTTTGTTGTAATGTATACCCCAATTGTTGGCCAGTGGCCACATTGTTTCCACAAAGAGATCCGCGCAAATCTCTGTGGTGCACTGCCGCCCAGGCGGCGGCAATTTAAATAAGAGCGCGCGGAGCCACCCTGTGTCTGCCTTATGGAGTGCAAAGGGTTAAGCCTTTGCTACTCTCTGTTTTCCATTTTTGTGTAAGTGGGAGTTTCTGTGTATTTTTATTTTTTTTGAACAATTGTGTGAGATCCCTAACACAGGTACTAGTTAACGAAGTAACTTCCGGACTGAAAATGAGACATTCTTACATTGCACCCACGCAACAGCTTGTGCTTATTATACACTTCATTGCTAAATGTTTTCTGGTACTCACACTTATTTGATTTCATCACTTTCCCAGTCAACATGCCTGGTATGGGAATTTCCTTTGTGACTAACTTTTCCTGGTAATTTTCTTTTCTTTTAGCACTTAAAACAGATTCAACAGAGTTCACTTTGACACTGCACACTAAAGCCGGTTACTGCATAGTAAACAGTCAACTCCAAACACGTACTGCCATTTATGAAAATGATTAAATTCAAGTAGTACTGTCTACCAAGATGGTCACTTGACTAGAATACAAATGAGGTGCTGAGAAATGTAAGGGCCAAAAGCACACCATCATTGATCCCAAATATAAGTGAATGTCAGAGAAACCAGTGAGAAAATTTTTTTGAAAGTTCGTATGTACAGTGTGACCCTACTGCACAGGTAAACCTGACCCACCATAAGACAAACAGAAGTCAGAAGCATAAATAAATGCTACAGCCTGACAGTCTACAATGATGTGCTTTATGGTTCTCACTGTTCAAATGGATTACTGTATGATAAAGTCCAAAACTAAATATAATAGATCTCATTCAGATTTCCAAAAAAATGGGTTTCATATCAGTATAACTATAATGTATACTGATATCTGATCTATGTTTACTATATAGTGAGTGAATTGGCATATCTGAGGTGTATGCTACTATCTAGAGGGATTTGTGCCAAGCGAATGGGGATAAAGTCTCCTGCAGTGTGCTGCCATCTGGTGGCATTGACATAAACTTGTAGTTGAGTGGTAAGTGCTAACTGTGCACACTGTGGGCTGTGCTCATTGTTAATCAGATCCGTATGTATTTGGCCCATAAGGCAATTACATTATGGCTGTTGCGTATGATGAAAGGCTCCTTAAAACCTGTACAACTGAAGGTGTGCTTACATTCCTGATGCCAAGTTTCATGGAGTCTAGAGGAGTAGCAATGTAACATTGCACAGTAGATTTATTGCCATGTATTTCAGATTATTGCATCCACATAACATTTAACAGCATTAAAACTAATAAATCTGCAAGGTGTCAACAGTTAGGGTGCTCATGTGCTCTCGCGCTCTTACATAGTAGCCACTTCGGCCTGTATTATTGTTGGATTCTCAAATTGAGAGAATTACAGTTGAAATCTGTGTAGTTTCAGCATCAAAAAGTGACACAAATACTGGATAGAGCTTTTTGTCATTCATATTGTTACTGCTGTCTGTTGCCAGGGCAAAGGGCTGGGGTCTCATTAATTTCATTACCTTTCCCTCAAATGTGGAAGCCACACTTTTAACTAGCTCTCCAGTTTTTGTTCTCACACAATTGTACTTGGGGGCTATTTTTGTATTTTATCAAGCAAACGTCATGCATGGTGACTGCATGCCAAAGGCACATTGTGCTCAACAAGGAATGTGATTATTGATTATACTTAGCCATATATATTAACTACATTTATCATAAATTAACTCTGTTTTCAGTTTTTCTAACAACTATAATTAACTCCAAAATATTTTAGGGAACTAGTAATTTTTACCCAAGTTTTTTTGTGTTGCCTGAATTGAAATCTCATTTTTTGTATATGTTTCAATTCTTATAGGGGATCAGCAACTTTTTAGCTCAACAGATTGAATGACAATCAGTGGGGTTAATTTAAAGTTATTTGTTCACTGCCCCGTAGTACATTGCACTAACTAAATGCAGCCCCACTGTGAATATTGTCCTTGAACATGGGATGAGATGGTTGACATTTGTAAGCAGCTGGAAATCACCCTGACTACTGTCAAATGATTGGCAGCTGCTGCGATACCAGTACCAGAGGTACCTCAAGTATTCTTCTTTCCTGTAGATCCTATCTCATCTGCAAAAAGTCTAGGATCTATCATTACTTGTCCATTTGACTGTGAGTGGCATGTCAGTTGTAGATCTAGGCATCCTGTACAGGAGGGATGAGAACCAGGTAGGACTCATAATGTTGTACTGGCCTCCCTGACCAACAAGTTTCAGGTACTGTCTTACACTTAAACTGAAACTGAGCCAGAGGGACTCATTTCACTTGTTTTGGGGAAACCTGTTTTTTCAATGTCAAGATGAGAAAATGCAAAAGGGTAGGGGTCTATTAAGTGTTGGTAGTTCAAACATATGCAAATGATGGTACCCCTTAGGGAAATGGCAGCAAGGGACAGGAAAGGACACCAGGTGCATTCAGTGTGTATGCCTATTAGCCTCATTCAGCAGATTGAAGAGGCTATTCCAGCAAGCATGTTGGAACAAAATACATTTTGTCTGGGCTCTGAGGTCATACTTGGGTCATTCCAGTGACTGGCAGCATGCTGGAACAAATGATATATTTTGTCTGTGCTCTGAGGTCATACTTGGGTCATTCCAGCAATTGACAGAGAAGACCAGCCTTGTGCATGGAGGGTTCAACAAAGCTCACAATTTGCAGCATTGTTTCCTGAACTGATTGTGGCACATTGGTTCTGAGTAAAATGGAAGGACATCAACGCTTCTGTGACAAGCTAGAAGGCTGCGACTTCCTGGATCAGCGCCATAGGGTTGAGAACTGTAGCCCCCCCCCCCCCCCCCCCAAATGAGTCAGGTGTGAACTACATGTGAGAGGCTGCTCCTTGGGTAGCTGACTGTGTGTGGGATGCACACAAGGATTTTTGAGATTAGGTAATTCTCCATCCAAATGGTGGCTGTAGGAAATCCAGATGTATCAGGGTAAGATCAAAAGAAATGCCTCCCGATAGTGAGAGTATTAAAATTCTATTGATTAACTGCCAAAGCATTAGCAACAAAGTGCCAGAGCAGAGTGCTCCTGAAGAGCAGGGAAGCTCACATAGTACTAGGTACAGGAAGATAGTTGAAATCTGAGATTGATAGCATTGTGTTTTTGGGGAAAATTTAATGGTATATCGAAATGATAGGCAAATGGTAAATGGAAGTGGTATTTGTGTCACAGCAGGTGAGAAACTCAAATCCATCAAGATCCATATTCAGTATTCAGTTTATTCACCATTGACCACTTACAGAGGAATAGGTCTGAACATTAAATATACAATTAACAATAACTTAACAGTAAAGTTTTTACAATTTAATTAATTTTCTTTTAGGAATATTCTTATATACTAATGTCAATGATTATTTCAAAATATTCTGCTATCTTATAAAATGGGTATTTGAGTAACCAGTCATAAACCTTACGTTTGAAAATATTACTGGTCAGTGACCGAGCAGATGCTGGAAGTTTATTGAAGAGTTTTAAACTCATTATTTTGTGTGAGTTTGCAGTCTTTGTGAGTCTGTGTCTTGGTATGTCGAAGTCCAGTTTACCTCTGGTGTTGTGGGGATGTATGTTCTCTCTGGTCTCGAACTCATTTAAGTTGCTTTTGACATAAAGCAGTGCTGTGTAGATGTATAGATTCACAACAGTTAATATCACGTGCTTGATAAAGAGGGGGTGGCAGTGTTCCTTGGGCTTAGCTTTGCTTATTATTCTGATTACTTTTTTTTTTTTTTGAATTTTCAGAATTTCACTGACAAAGCAAGAATGTCCCCATAACAATATGCCGTAGGAAATGGGTGACTGAAAGAGGCCAAAATATACCACCTTTAGATACTCATCAGTGACTACATCTGTCAGTCTCCAGATGAGATAACACACTCTTGCTATTCTCTTGCAGATATGGCTAATGTGTTCTTCCCAGTTTAATTTTGAATCAATGTGGAATCCTAACAATTTTATTGATTTGCTTTCAACAGCTGTAGTTAAACCCAGAATTAGTTCTTGTGTTTTATCAGGATTACACAGGAGTTCATTAGAAGAAAACCAATCCATTACTAGTTCTAGTTTTTCCTGTGTTGCCTGATGCAGTTCTGTTGTGTCATGGTATGTATTGAGCAATGTTGTATCATCTGCATAACACACAATTGAATTTGCTCCTACATGGTAAGGTAAGTCATTAATTACAATGATGAACAGAAAAGGACCTAGGACCAAGCCCTGAGGCACTCCAGTCTGAACTTCCTTCAGTGAGGAGCATCTATTTTTAAATATTGAAGCTGCATGTGAGATTGTTCGGCATCAGGGATGGGCATAAAATGATAACTGGATCCTTCTATCACCCACCAGTCTCATCTTCTCATGTAACTGAAAACCTTAGAGAAAACCTCAGTTCACTTGTACGCAAGTCCAAAATCATACTGTAATCATCAATGCAGTCTTTAGTCATCCAACAATTAATTCAAAATATTACAGTTTTGTTAGTGGTGAGTGTGCTAAGACATCGTGTGAAACATTACTATATGCCTTATCTCAAGACTACCTAACAACAAATAGACGTGACCTCTTTGATAATGTCCACATAGAAACTGATGTCAGTGACCATATCACGTTTGTGGCAACAATGATTACCAAAGCAAAAAGGTCAACTAAAACAATCAGAAAGATATATATGTTCAAGAAACTACATAAAAGTCAGCAGTGTCATACCTCAATGAGGAATTTGAAACTTACAGCACAGGGCAGGAGTGTGTAGAGGAACTATGGTTCAAGTTTAAAGAGTGGTTCGCCATGCACTGGATGGATATGTACCCAGTAGAACAGTTCATAATGGGAGGGACCCTCCATGGTGTACAGTCACTGTAAAGAAACTACTAAAGAAACAGAGATTACTGCATAATAGGTATAAAACAAAGTGTAGGGCAATAAGTAGAGAGATGGTGGATAAAACATGTTTGACTGTCAAGAGAGCAATCCGTGATGCCTTCAGTGACTACTTGTAGCAGAATATTGTTAAATGATATTTCACAAAATCCAAAGAAGTTCTGCTATATGTAAAGGCTGTTAGTGTCACCAGAGTTAGGGTCCAGTCTCTAGCGAATGAGACAGGCACTGAAATTGTGGATATAAAAGCAAAAGTTGAAGTGCTTAATTCCATTTTCAAATGCTTCTTTACACAGGAAATATCAGGGTATCAAGTGAAATTTGTGAGTGGATTGAGGACTTTTTGGTAAGGAGGACACAGCATGTTATTTTGGATGGAGAGTCAACATCAGATGTAGAAGTAATTTCAGGTTTGCCTTAGGGAAGTGTGTTGGGACCCTTGCTGTTGATGTTGTTTGTCAATGACCTTGCAGAAAATATTAATGGTAACTTCAGACTTTTTGCAGATGATGCAGTTATCTATGATGAAGTACTGTTTGAAAGAAGTTGCATAAATAGTCAGTCAGACCTTGATAAGATTTCAAAATGGTGCAAAGATTGGCGACATGCTTTAAATGTTCAGGAATGCAAAGCTGTCCACTTCAGCAAATGAAAAAAAAAAGTTGTATCCTATGAGTATGATATTGGCAAGTGACTATATTGGATTCAGCCAACTCTTACAAATACCTTGGTGTAACACTTCTTAGGGATATGAGATGGAATGATCACATAGGCACAGTGGTGGGTGAAATAGGTGGCAAAATGATGCAGATGCTCTTGTCTTTAGATTTAACTACTTCTACAGTTTGCAAATTATCACTGCTAACCTCACTACCTGAAGCATCTTCTGATTATGACGTTATGTGAATACTGTCTTCCTTAGTACAGTTTTCTTCTTCTGAAACATCCTCCCAACTACCAAATGCATTACCTGCTGTTTCTAATTCACTGCCAGTTAGGCAGTACTTTACTGTGATAAAAATACACCATTATTTACTGCAGTATAGTGTCTATTGTTGCAAAAGCAACCAGGGACCTCCATTGTTGTGTATATTGACATGCACATGGATTTGGATATAGTAGGGTATGAAACTCAATGAAAGAAATGTAGAAATGAGTAGGAAAGCAATTGGGTTGTTATGAACCAAGGAACATAAATGTAACTATTTCAACTATAAAAAAGTGGAGTAATATTTTTCCAACAGTTCTGAGTTTTATAGGGAGTAGTCATGAACAAAATCAAATACATCAATTTAAAACCACCAGACATTATTGTCATGTCATATTGACCCAAGGACAACAGCAGAATTAAATTTATAATAGCATACAACTCCATTGCAGATGACAATGATGCACACAGACACTAAAAAAAGAAACCTATCTGAAAACAAAATTAACATAAACATTAAAACAATGTTAACATTCTACTAATATTAGAGAAGGAAAGTTGCTACTCACCATACAGTGGAGGTTCAAATCCTGCCTCGGGCAGGGATGTGTGTGATGTTCTTAGGTTAGCTAGGTTTAAGTAGTTCTATGTTCTAGGGGACTGATGACCTCAGAAGTTAAGTCTCGTAGTGCTCAGAGCCATTTGAGTGGTGACTTGGTGGGGTAAGGAGGAGGCTGGGGTGGGAAGGGGGAGGTGGAATGGTGGGGGTGGCAGACAGTGAAGTATTGCATTTTAATTGGAGTGCAGGAGAGGAGGTGGGGAGGGGGGGGGGTAAGCAGTGGAAAGGAGAGAAATAAAAAGAAATTAAAAAACTGGGTGTGGTGGTGAAATGATGACTGTGTAGTGCTGGAATGGGATCAGGGAGGGGACTGGATGGGTGAGAACAGTGGCTAACGGAGGTTGAGGCCAGGAAGGTTATGGGAACATAGGATGTATTGCAGGGAAAGTTCCCACCTGCACAGTTCAAAAAAGTTGATGTTAGTGGGAAGGATCCATATGGCACAGGCTGTGAAGCAGTCATTGAGATGAGGGATATCATGTTTGGCAGCACATTCTGCAACAGTGTGGTCCACTTACTTTTTGACCACAGTTTGTCGGTGGCCATTCATGCAGATAGACAGCTTGTTGGTTGTCATGCCTACATAGAATGCAGCACAGTGGTTGCAGCTTAGCTTGTAAATCACATGACTGGTTTCACAGGTAGCCCTGCCTTTGACAGGATAGGTGATGTTAGTGACCGAACTGGAGTAGGTGGTGGTAGGAGGATGTATGGGACAGGTCTTTCATCTAGGTCTATTACACGGGTATGAGCCATGAATTAAGGGATTGAGAGCAGAATTTGTGTAAGGATGGATGAGTATATTGGTAGGTTTGGTGGACAGCAGAATACCAGTGTAGGAGGGGTGGGAAGGATAGTGGGCAGGACATTTCTCATTTCAGGGCATGATGAGAGGTAATCAAAACCCTGGCAGAGAATGTAATTCAGTTGCTCCGGTCCTGGATGGTACTGAGTTACGAGGGGAATACTCCTCTGTGGCTGGACTGTGGGACTTTGGAAGGTGTTGGGAGACTGGAAAGATATGGCATGGGAGATTTGTTTTTTTACAAGGATGGGAGGATAATTACAGTCAGTGAAGGCTTTAGTGAGGCCCTCAGTATATTTTGAGAGGGACTGTTCATCATTGCAGATGCGACAACCATGGGTGGCTAGGCTGTACGGAAGGGACTTTTGGTATGAAATGGGTGGCAGCTGTTGAAGTGGAGGTATTGCTGGTAGTTAGTAGGTTTGGTATGCATGGAGGTACTGTTGTAGCCATCTCTGAGGTGGAGGTCAAAATCTAGAAAGGTAGCTTGTTGGGTTGAGTAGTACCAGGTGAAGAAAACAGGGGAGAAAGTTCTGGGGAATGTGAATAGGGTGCCCTCACCTTCAATCCAGATAGCAAAGATGTCATCAATGAATCTGAACCAGGTGAGGGGTTTAGGATTCTGGGTTTTTAGGAAGGATTCCTCTAGATGGCCCATGAATATGTTGGCATAGGATGGTGCCATGTGGGTGCCCATATCCATATCCTGGATTTGTTTGTAGGTAATGCCTTCAAAGGAGAAGTAATTGTGGGTGAGAATATAGTTGGGCGTGGCGAATAGGAAGGAGGTTGTTGGTTTGGAATCAATAGGGTGTCTAGAAAGATAGTGTTTGATAGCAGTAAGGCCATGGGCATTAGGGATGTTAGTGTACAGGGAGGTGGCATCAATAGTGAAGAACAGGGCTCCATGTGGTAAAGGGACAGGTACTGTGGAGAGTCGGTGGAGGAAATGGTTGGTATCTTTTATATAGGAAGATAGGTTCCAGGTAATAGGTTGAAAGTGTTGGTTTATGAGAGCAGAGATTCTCTCAGTGGGGGCACAGTAACCAGCCACAATGGGACGTCCTGGGTGGTTGGGTTTATGTACTTTTTGAAGCATGTAGAAGGTGGGAGTGCAGGGAGTGGTAGGGGTAAGTAGAGAGATGGACTCTGAAATGATAAATGTCCTGCCCACTATCCTTCCCACCCCTCCCACCGAAGTATTCTGCCATCCACCAAACCTACACAATATACCATTCATCCTTAGACAACCCCTGCTCCCAATCCCTTACCTCATGCCTCATACCCCTGTAATAGACCTAGATGCAAGACCGGTCCCATACATCCTCCTACCACCACCAACTCCAGTTCAGCCACTAACATCACCTATCCCATCAAAGGCAGGGCTACCTGTGAAACCAGTCATGTGAATTACAAGCTAAGCTGCAACCGCTGTGCTGCATACTATGTGGACATGACAACCAACAATATGTCTGTCCATGTGAATGACCACCGACAAACAGTGGCCAAAAAGCAAGTGGACCACCGTGTTGCTGAACATGCTGCCAAACATGAAACCCCTCATCTCAATGACTGCTTCACAGCCTGTGCCATATGGATCATTCCCACCAACACCAGCTTTTTTGAATTGCGCAGGTGGGAACTTTCCCTGCAATACATCTTACATTCCCGTAACCCTCCTGGCCTCAACCTCCGTTAACCACTGTTCTCACCCAGCCAGCCCCCCTCCCTGTTCCCATTCCAACACTACACAGCAGTCATTTCACCGCCACACCCAGTTTTATAATTTCTTTTTATTTCTCACCTTTCCACTACTTACCACCTCCCCCCCTTCCCCCCCAACCTTCTCTCGTGCCCTCTGACTAAACTGCAGCACTTCACTGTCTGTCAACCCCACCATACTAACCCTCCCCCTTCCTGCCCCAGCCTCCTCCTTACCCCCATCCAGTTGCCACTCCCATCATGCACTGGTGCTGCTGCTCGCAGTGTGTTTTCAGTTGTCTAAGACTGCAGATATGTGTTCAAATTGCGTTTGTGTGTGTGTATGTGTGTGCACGTGTGTGTGTGTGTGTGTGTGTGTGTGTGTGTATGTGTGTGTGTGTGTGTGTGTGTGTGTGTGTGTGTGTGTGTGTCTATTGATGACAAAGGCCTTAATGGCTGAAAGCTATAATTGTGTGAATCTTTTTGTTGTGCCTATTGTGACTCAGCATCTCTGCTATATGGTGAGTAGCAACTTTCCTTCTCTAATATTTTTACATTCCATACTGTATTTTACATTGTTTAACAGTGTACTCCTAACACAACTCTCCCTTTCTGGAGAGAATGGTTATTTCAGGATCTGTTTTGAGACTTTGAATGACAATTGTTTCAAGACTGATGTCTTTGGAGATGGTCATGAGAAGACAGCTGAGATAAATTAGAAAACTTTGGAAAATTGAAAGGAGTTAGGCCATTAAATGCGTAAAAATTGCATATGCATAGGCATACAAACTGCTTGAAATAAAGTATTTGAACCTACTCCTTAGTTTCTACCTGCCAACAATGCCATATGACTCTTCCTTTCTAGAGAGAATGGTTATTTGAGTAATTACTTCGAGACTTTGAGTGACAATTGTTTTGATCATTACTAGATTGATATCTTCAGAGACAGTCTTGAGGAGGCAGTTGAGGTAAGTTGGAAACTTGGGAAGTTTAGAAAGAAGTATGGCAGTAAATACAAACTGAATGAGATAAAGTTTGGCCAATGGCTGTGAAATGAAGGATGTATGTATATGTTTGGAACAGTGTCAGTATACATATGGTCTATGAATTCCCTAAATTAAGCAAAATGAGTAATATGTCTTAACCTGTTGGAGTATTTCGTATTAGATGAAACATCTCACTTTTCATGCACAGAAAAATATTAGTGCCTATACTCTTCAAATTTTATAGTTTTAACAGTTTTGATGCTGTGGAAATTGTTGGAAGGGATATACAGTTTCATGTAATTATACTTGATGCTAATATTTAATCTCTGTTTTGATTAAAGCTGATGGATATGTAAGAAGTGAAGCAGTAGCAGCAATATTTCTTCAAAAATCGGATGTTGCTTATCGTCATTATGCTGAAATTGTGGCTATTGGCACAAACACTGATGGCCATAAAAGCACAAGCATATCTTATCCATCAAGAGAGATGCAGTTACGTTTGTTGGAGGAGACCTACCGATCAGCTGCTGTTGACCCAGCAAGTGTGGATTATATTGAAGCCCATGGGACAGGCACAAAGGTATCAATTCTGTAAAGTATTTGTAATTATATTTAGAGTATGTAAGGTGCCACTCTTTAAACTTAAGATGATATATCAGTATTCCATTCAGATAGTTAAGTTACAGGCTGGGAAAAGTCAGATCAAAGATGTATTCTCTGACATCATTGCATAGGTACCTCCACAAGTAGAAAAAACTAATTCAGCCCAGATATTCCTTCTTGTACAGCAGAGAGAAAATGGAAGAAGGGAAAAATGTAGAAATGTCTCTAAGACTAGTTCATAGACTGAGTGACCTTCCTTGTTCTGCAATTCTCATTCTGTCTTCATTTATGTGTAATTGTATCTTTCCTTCAGTTGTATTTCAGTCAGTTTTTATCTTGTATTTTCTGTGTTTTCATGCCTTAAGAGTCTTTTTTTCCTTTTTGATAGTGCATTTTGATGTCTGTCTTCTTCTGATCTGTATTCTGTGACGCACTATTCTTTCCTTCTTTTGTTTATTGCTTTCTTGACTCCCAGATTTCTTATGTGTGTTTACTTGATTTTACATTAGTTTCATGTAAGTACTCTTACCTGAGTTGTAAGGTGCAAGTGATGTACACTGTTAAAAATGAGGAAATAAATAAATAAAATAAAAATGAAATAAAAAATGAAAAAAATGGTGCACCACAAAGGAATTATCCAATTGGGACAGAAACAAGCAGATGTGATTTACATATACAGACAAACAAATGACTACTATTTCAGAAAAATTGGATGATGTAGTCAAGAGAAAGAGCTTCACAGATTGAGCAAGTCATTAATGCATTGTCCATCTCTGGCCCATATGCAAGAAGTTATTCAGCTTCGCATTGATTGATAGAGTTGTTGGATGTCCTGAGGGATATCATGCCATATTCTGTCCAATTGGTGTGTCATATCTTTAAAGTCCCGTGCTGGTTGGAGGGCCATACTGCTCCAAACTTTCATAATTGGGAAGAGGTCCAGTGACCTTTCTGGCCAAAGTAGGGTG
The DNA here is from genome assembly GCF_023898315.1 of Schistocerca nitens. NCBI lineage: Eukaryota > Metazoa > Arthropoda > Insecta > Orthoptera > Acrididae > Schistocerca > Schistocerca nitens. Next base: position 343,310,745 of record NC_064617.1, read on the forward strand.
TGGCAAGCACAAAGAAAAGCAGTAGAAACTCTCACTTTGTCTGGGCATCCATTATCTTGCTGAAATGTAAGCCCAGGATGGCTCGCAATGAAAGGTAACAAAACAGGCCATACAGTATCATCAACATACTGTTGTGCTTTGAGAGTACCACAGTGACAACAAAAGGAGTCCTGCTATGGAAAGAAATGGCAGCTCAGGCCATCACTCCTGGTTGTTGGTCTGTATGGCAGACTGTCCAGGACCTCTCCAGATGTGTCTACAGCCTGAAATCTCAATGACTGGAGTAGAAGTGTCTTCAGTGATGAGTCCCAGTTTGAACTTAGCCCTGATGACTAGCAAGGAACTGTCTAGAGATGCCCCAGACAGTGGTGGGATCCTTCCTGTCTCTCGCCATGTGACCCAACAGCCAGGAGTGACGGTCTGGGAAGCCATCTCATTTCATGGCAGAACCCTTTGGTTGTAATCGATGGCACCCTTACAGCACAGCAGTAGTTCAACAATATTCTACACCCCATTTTGTTGCCATTCATGACAAGGCATCCTGGGTTTACATTTCGGCAAATAATGCCCACCTGCATGTGGCAATAGTTTCTACAGCTTGTCTTTGTGCTCCCCAGTTGTGTATCTTTGGGGTATTATGGGCAGTGGCCCCCTACCACCTCAGGATTTTGACAATCTAACATGCCCCTTGGACGGAATTTGGCATGATATCAGTCTGGAGGACATCCAACAACTCTGTAAACCAATGTAAAACTGAATAAGTGCTTGCATAAGGGCCAGAAGTGGGCCAACATGTTATTAACTTGTTCAATTAGTGAAGCTCTTTCTCTTGAGTAAATCATATGATTTTTCTGAAACTGTAATTATTTGTTTGTCTGTACATGTACATCACATTTACTGATTTCCATCCCATTTGGATAATTCCTTCATGGTGCAGGATTTTTTCTGCCTTAGAGTGTAGAGTAATCATTTTGCAACTGTTGGTAAAGTTGCCATACTAGCCACTTTAAACTGGGCTTTAACTAACAATAGCTGCGTTTGTTTCTGGCATGAAACTTTAACTCATAAAAGGGACATTTACTAAACTGGGAGTTAAAACTGTGTGCCTCACCAGGAGTCAAACAAAATATTTTACCTTTCATGAACAATTGCTGTACCAAGTAATATCAGTTGGTAGAACATTGACCATGAAATACCAATCCCTGTGTTACATTTCTACTTTGACAGACAATTTTAATGTGTCAAGCCGCCCTGAAGTATATAGTTTGTCAGTTTGTCCTGTTAAATTTCGTGGAAACTCAGTGATGTTTATGTTAAAATATGGGACTTTTAAAATGTGAAATGCCTCTTACCATTTAAAAGTGTTAGGGTCCTTCGAGAAGTTAATGGCACGACATAGAAAACAGCAGAGTATCATTTAAAAATGTTTTTCAACTTTATCATTTTTTATTTTTTATTTACGTTTCTTTATGCATGTAGTCATCACAGGATGACTTTTGCAAACATCATATTGTTTACAAAATTATGAGAAGGAAAGTTGCAGCTCACCATGTAGCAGAGATTCTGAGTCGCAGATAGGCACAACAGAATGACTTGTCACTGGTTGCTTCAGTTGACTGAGACCGCAGTCATGTGTTTGTGAGTTGCATTTTTGTGTGTGTGTGTGTGTGTGTGTGTGTGTGTGTGTGTGTGATCTATCTTTGATGACGGCCTTACTGGCCAAAAGCTTTATTTGTGACTGTCTTTTTGTTGTGCCTATTTGCGACTCAGCATCTTTATTATACAGTGAGTGGCAACTTTCCTTTTTACAATATTGTTACATCCCATACTGCATTTTACATTGTTTGATATTGTTTACAAAGGTATAGTACATATTGCATAGGTATACACGTGTTTAGTACAAGTTTATATGCCAACTAGCTCTGCAGATGATGAAGAAATTGAAGAAATGTATGATGAAATAAAAGAAATTATTCAGATAGTGAAGGGTGACGAAAATTTAATAGTCATGGTGACTGGAATTCGGTAGTAGGAAAAGGGAGAGAAGGAAATGTAGTAGGTGAATATGGATTGGGGCTAAGAAATGAAAGAGGAAGCCACCTGGTAGAATTTTGCACAGAGCATAAGTTAATCATAGCTAACACTTGGTTCAAGAACCATAAAAGAAGGTTGTATACATGGAAGAATCCTGGAGATACTAAAAGGTATCAGATACATATATAATGGTAAGACAGAGATTTAGGAACCAGGTTTTAAATTGTAAGACATTTCCAGGAGCAGATGTGGACTCTGACCACAATCTATTTGTTATGATCCGTAGATTAAAACTGAAGAAACTGCAAAAAGATGGGAATAATAGAAGAAAAGGGGACCTGGATAAACTGACTAAACCAGAGGTTGTACAGAGTTTCTGGGAGAGCATAAGGGAACAATTGACAGGAATGGGGGAAAGAAATACAGTAGAAGAAGAATGGGTAGCTCTGAGGGATGAAGTAGTGAAGGCAGCAGAGGATCAAGTAGGTAAAAAGACGAGGGCTAGTAGAAATCCTTGGGTAACAGAAGATATATTGAATTTAATTGATGAAAGGAGAAAATATAAAAATGCAGTAAATGAAGCAGGCAAAAAGGAATGCAAACGTCTCAAAAATCAGATCAACAGGAAGTGCAAAATGGCTAAGCAGGGATGGCTAGAGGACAAATGTAAGGATGTACAGGCTTATCTCACTAGGGGTAAGATAGATACTGCCTACAGGAAAATTAAAGAGACCTTTGGAGATAAGAGAACCACTTGCATGAATATCAAGAGCTCAGATGGCAACCCAGTTCTAAGCAAAGAAGGGAAAGCAGAAAGATAGAAGGAGTATATAGGGGGTCTATACAAGGGCAATGTACTTGAGGACAATATTATGGAAATGGAAGAGGATGTAGATGAAGATGAAATGGGAGATACGATACTGCGTGAAGAGTTTGACAGAGCACTGAAAAACCTGAGTCGAAACAAGGCACCCGGAGTAGACAACATTCCATTAGAACTACTGACGGCATTGGGAGAGCCAGTCCTGACAAAACTCTACCATCTGGTGTGCAAGATGTATGAAACAGGCGAAATACCCTCAGACTTCAAGAAGAATATAATAATTCCAATCCCAAAGAAAGCAGGTGTTGACAGATGTGAAAATTATCGAACTATCAGTTTAATAAGTCACAGCTGCAAAATACTAACACGAATTCTTTACAGACAAATGGAAAAGCTAGTAGAAGCCGACCTCGGGGAAGATCAGTTTGGATTTCGTAGAAATGTTGGAACATGTGAGGCAATACTGACCCTACAACTTATCTTAGAAGCTAGATTAAGGAAGGGCAAACCTATGTTTCTAGCATTTGTAGAGTTAGAGAAAGCTTTTGACAATGTTGACTGGAATACTCTCTTTCAAATTCTGAAGGTGGCAGGGGTAAAACACAGGGAGCGAAAGGCTATTTACAATTTGTACAGAAACCAGATGGCAGTTATAAGAGTCGAGGTGCATGAAAGGGAAGCAGTGGTTGGGAAAGGAGTGAGACAGGGTTGTAGCCTCTCCCCGATGTTATTCAATCTGTATATTGATCAAGCAGTAAAGGAAACAAAAGAAAAATTTGGAGTAGGTATTAAAATTCATGGAGAAGAAGTAAAAACTTTGAGGTTCGCCGATGACATTGTAATTCTGTCAGAGACAGCAAAGGACTTGGAAGAGCAGTTGAATGGAATGGATAGGGTCTTTAAAGGAGGATATAAGATGAACATCAACAAAAGCAAGACGAGGATAATGGAATGTAGTCGAATAAAGTCGGGTGATGCTGAGGGAATTAGATTAGGAAATGAGACACTTAAAGTAGTAAATGAGTTCTGCTATTTGGAGAGCAAAATAACTGATGATGGTCGAAGTAGAGAGGATATAAAATGTAGACTGGCAATGGCAAGGAAAGCGTTTCTGAAGAAGAGAAATTTGTTAACATCGAGTATAGATTTCAGTGTTGGGAAGTTATTTCTGAAAGTATTTGTATGGAGTGTAGCCATGTATGGAAGTGAAACATGGACAATAAAGAGTTTGGACAAGAAGAGAATAGAAGCTTTCGAAATGTGGTGCTACAGAAGAATGCTGAAGATTAGATGGGTAGAGCACATAACTAATGAGGAGGTATTGAATAGAATTGGGGAGAAGAGGAGCTTGTGGCACAACTTGACTAGAAGAAGGGATTGGTTGGTAGGACATGTTCTGAGACATCGAGGGATCACCAATTTAGTATTGGAGGTTGGCATGGAGGGTAAAAATCGTAGAGGGAGACCAAGAGATGAATACACTAAGCAGATTCAGAAGGATGTAGGTTGCGGTAGGTACTGGGAGATGAAGAAGCTTGCACGGGATAGAGTAGCATGGAGAGCTGCATCAAACCAGTCTCAGGACTGAAGACCACAACAATACATGCGTTTAAACATAACATATTTATCTACAAATGTTTATACATAACATACATAGTTTAGGATTCTTTCAGTGTATACAGGCATTTGCAAGAAAATGTAATTTGGTTCTAAATGGTTCTTCAACATGTGATGTTATGGATTCTGGCAATCTGTTGTACTACATTGAGGCTCTGATGTATGGACAGTGGTCTATTACATTTAATTTTTGTCTGTGATAACCATGCATATTTTTTGGGCTGTATGTCATACCATTAGCATTTGTCACCCTGATGGCTTACAAAAATGTGATAAGCATATTAATTTTGATGGGCGTATGATGATAGCCTTTCTATATACAGAGACTATGTATCACCCTAACAGCTCTTATTCATAGCACCAGCATTCTGTTCGAGTGCATATCAGTGGCACACCTCCATAGCTCTACCCCATAACTTATAAATTGGAAATTTACCCCAAAGTATCCTGTTTTCACAGTTTTGTTACACACTGTTTTCGACTGTTGGCAAAAGAAGGACAGCGCACTGCTTATTTTCCTACATACAAATTTAACATGGTCTTCCCATCAAAGATTGCCTTCCGAGTATAGTCCAAGGAAATTACAGAGTTCCTTGTCTGTACATGAAATTCCATAAATATTTCGTACACAGCTGTGGCATTAGTTGCCTGCTTTGAAGGCCAGTAATTTTGATTTTTGGTGTTGACTTCTGGGCCTTTCCACAAATATTTCCTTCACATCTGTGGCATTAGTTTGCCTGCTTTGATCTCCAGTAACTGTGACTTTTTTATGTTGACATTTAGGTGTTGAGTACTAAAACATTTAATCACTTCTGATGCCCTCCGTGTTGAAAAATATGTTATATTCTCCACATTGTCACCATAAAACAGCAGTCAGGTATCATCAGCATTGAAAGTTATGTAGGAATTATCATTTACATGCAGAAGAAAAGAAAATGGCCCTGTGGCATGCCCTACATTACTGTTTCAGTCATAGACAGAATAATGACTTTCTCATCTCATTTTGATAGTTTATATTTATGCATTGTTTATGGCTTTTTAGGTATGTAAACAAGAGTTAAATAGATGTATGCATGATATTACATACCACAGTTTCCATAAGAGAAGTGCGTGCTTGATCGCATCTAAGCCTTTATGAGATATAAAAACATGCCCATGATATTCTTTCCTTCGTCTATAGCTCACATAAGCCACACAAGTGGGCTCCTGTTAGTGCTCTGTTTGGAAAACGTGCGACACATGCTTTTGATAGGTGCATGCACCTTTCGTACTTGTTGTAATAGTTTCTGCATTGGTAAAAATCAATATCATTACATTTTTGTGGTGGAATGTTTACTTAGCCTATGTCAGTCGTATCATTATGGAAGCAATGCAAGTATGCATTATTGTGACATCAAACTCATTATCACAAATGTTTCAAGACTTTGATGTAAATAATTTGGTTCACTGGTTGACCTGGAGGAACATACTCATGGTGGACTAATCCATTACTATCAAAGAGTGTGATCAACATTGTCTTTGTTCTTGAAGGTTGTCATTTGACTTTTTTCAGGGCAGGTGATTGAGGCTTTGCCATTCAGCACTTCAACATTTCATGTGAGGTTATACTGGTAGCACCAACTTTCATCCCCAGCAATAATCTTCGACAGAAGTGTGGGATCACGTCTGGCTCTATCCAGTAGTTCAGCAGAAATTCTTCGTCTTTACCTGGTAGGACCAGCTTTCATCCCCAGCAATAATCTTTGATAGAAATGTGGGATCACGTATAGCTTTATCCAATAGTTCAGCAGAAATTCTTAGCCTTTCCTCTTTCTGTTTGTCTCTTAGTGGATGAGTGACAAGTATTGCATTAAGTTTCAATTTCCTTAAATTTGTGGGTAAAATCTAATGTCACACATCCCACTTCAAATTAAGTTCTTCTGATATTGCATGCACAGTTACATGATTGTCTTCTTGCAGGAACTGCCATATATGCTTCACGTTTGCATCGCTATGTGCTGTAGATGGATGAACAGCTCTCCGATTGTCTTGCACTGAATCTTTGCCTTTATGAAACCTTTTGTTCTACTCGAAAACACAACTTCTTGAAAGCACCTCACCTGCATATGCTTGCTCAATCCTTGTCCACGGATCACTAGGAGTTTTCCCAAGCTTAATGCGGAACTTAATGTTCACACTTGCTCACAGTCAGCATCCATTTTGTCACCATAACTAATGTACCACGAAACCAAACAGTGTGTTGCTAAGCACAGCCCTGGCACCTAGTGAGTTTGTGTGGAAATATGGCCAAAGTCATTTCAAGAACACACAAAGACCAGGTAACATAAAAATAACATTTGCTCCTTTTTTAGTGTTGCAGTCTCAGAAATAAAGAAAACAGTCCTGGAACTTTTCTGACAAAGGGGCTAAACTCATTGATGGTAGCTATAATCAAACAATGGAAAAATCCAGGATGCAAGAAAAGGAAAGTTGCTACTCACCATATAGCGGAGGTGCTGAGTCGCGGTAGGCACAATAAAAAGATTCACACAGTCATAGCTTTTGGCCACTAAGGCCTTTGTCAGCAGTAGACACACACACACACACACACACACACACACACACACACTCTCTCTTAGTGTAGTTTCAGCTCTCTGAGACTGCAGACGTGTGTGCAAGTTGCACTTGCGTGAGTGTGTGCGTGTGTATGTGTATGTGTGTCTACTGCTGACAATGGCCAAAAGCTATGATTGTGTGACTCTTTTTATTGTGCCTATTGTAACTCAGCATCTCCGCTATATGGTGAGTAACAGCTTTTCTTCTCTCGTATTGATGGCAGCTATAAGATAGCTGATATATATATCTGCAATAAAGCAAGATTACTATAAGCTGATTGCAGTAAACATCAAACTTGTTTGCCAAATCATTGTACAGTCACTGAGCACAACAATTCCCTGTGGACTCAAATCTGCTGTACATGGGTTTTGCTTGTGAATAAATATATAACACTAATAATACAATTTATTTACAATACAATATTTTATTAAATTATTACTTATGAAATGTTGATGTAAAAACTGCACAGTAAAGTGAGATAAAAGTGTAAAATGTGTCAGGCATCCATGTCAGTTGTCTTCACTCTTGTCATCTTCCTCATTGCATTTTTCTTATTTGTTTACTTCTTGCTGCTCTCATTGTTTGTTGTTCTTGAATCATCATTGAAGGTGATGTTTTTAAGTTTGATTATGGTGCACCAGATGACTTCTTTCTGAAAAACTTGTTCCGCAGTTTTTCTGGATGCTGAACTTAAGTGAGTACTCAACATCTGAGATTTTAAACATGTTGTTTCTCGTGGCTACTTCTCTCTTGACTTGCATCCAAATGGACTCAGTTCGGTTGTACTGGGGGTGATAAAGGTGGTAATTGTATTACTTGGCGTCTCCTCTCATTTGTCAGTGCATTTAGCTCATAAATAGGTACTTATTTGTTTAAATAAATGTTATCCAACATCTCAGCTCTTGTGTCTGTAGGTGAGAAAGCAATATTTTTTGCAGTTAGCAAAGCACCTCTGTCAGCCATCTGTGTTTTTTTGCTGGAACTCAGTTCATCACTACTGAATGACTGTCCACAAATATTTAATTGGAGGCCAACATGTAATTGCAGTCAAGGAAAAATTTTTGTTGTGTATCATTTAATATGTCTCTGTATCATTCAATATGTGTCTCTGGTGTGCATACTGTAAGACCTTTGGTACACACACCATCAGATTATTTGACTTGTTGCTCTAACAAAGTATGCGAGTGTCAGCAATATGTCTCGTGGTCTTATTGTGGCGTGTTTATCTTCTGCCGTTAGGTCAGACGATAGAAATGCCACTTGCACGCTTAGAGTAGCGGATTGACGGTGACCAACTTCAAACAGAACTTGATTAATTTTCACACACATTTATTAAAATAATAAAAAGCATAGACATTACGTAACTTGATTTTGGATGCTGTTTACAATTGACAATCTGAAGTTCCTTTGGTCTTGGTACGTTAATCTTATTCTCACATATCTCTGATACTTGACAAAGTGTCTATACATTTCTCTTCATGGCTATGTACAGGAATATGATAATCTTATTAGGTGCAGACTGAAACTTGACTATAGACTGGTACAGACAAATGCAGACTAACGCAGACTGGTGCTGACAAATGCAGACGGACTAATCGGAGGTCTGTACACTCGTTATAATACCTCGCGCGTTCAGGTATCACTGCACGAGTGTGATCCGCGAGGAGAAAAGGTTCTACGTTATCAGCAATCTCATTGGCTGCATTACATATTAATACACGGATTGGCGGAAGCAGAATTTGGTCCGTCGTTATGGCAGTGCCATCTTGTAGTGCGGAGACGGACATGCGCTGCGCCTATGCTGTTGTGCTTAGTAGCTGGGCGCGCTCTAGTGGGAAAGTTGTGTATGTGCTGACAACGCGGAACTAAGTACACAACATCTTTCCCTTCCGGGGGAAGAAAGAAAGCTTTTGAAGTTTGCTTGAAAAGCCTTTTTTTCTGCTTCCTTGCTTTCCGGCGTGTGTATGTCTGTTGGTGCACACATGTTGCTCCCCATGGCATTCGCTTGCGGTCTGCTAGGAAAACCCACTCAAAACCTACGGAACAGGGAACCGGAGAAGCAAAAATTTTGTTACATAATTGCATTTCAACATCGGTACATTGGTCATAGCTTAAATCTAATTCTTCTTCGACGTCCATCTTCTCTGGGGATGACGGCTGTGGATGGCTGGTGTAGTCGGCTGCCCATGAAGGTGTTGCGTCTGCTTTGGCTGCGGAGGCGGCGGCTGCCGGTGACGGCGTCTGGAACCCTGCGAGCTCCTCGGGGTTGACATCGGCTTCTGAGTCTGCAAAATGAAACAGCCTAGGAGTTCTGCCTATATGTGACTGCTGTCTTTGCTGCCGTAATTGATTAGTATGGCAAATAACTATGCCGCTTTGCGTTCTTATTCTATACATGACATTGCCAATGCATTCTACAATGGTTCCTTGTGTCCAAGTAAGCATTCCTTGACTGTAGACAGTTACGAGGACTTTGTCGTTTACGTGGAATCGTCGCCCTTTCAACGTTCGTTGATCATTTTCTGGATGCATTGTGGGTTTTAGGAGGGACATCAAAGTCCTGTGTTGTTGCCCATGCAGTTTTTCTGCTGGTTACTGTGCCTTGTGCAGAGTAGCTCTATATTGTGACAGAAAAATTAATAAGGAAGTCTCTTTGTTGTACTGTTGCACCAACTTTGTCATGTGTGCCTTGAACGTTCGTACTAATCGTTCGGTGAGTCCATTAGCCTCAGGGTGAAATGGTGCCGTCCTGTAATGTGCAATTCTGTTCATCTGACAGAATGACTGGAATTCTTGAACGTAAATTGTGTGCCGTTATCGGTCACTATGGTTTGAGGCAATCCTTCAATTGAAAAGATCTTTGACAGCACTTGAATTGTTTTCGCTGAAGAAGTTGTACGCATTTGTAGTACAAAAGGGAATTTGGAAAATGCATCAAGGACAATTAACCAAGAAGTTCCAAGAAAAGGACCTGCATAGTCAATATGCAATCTTGACCAAGGTTCTGTTGCCTGTGGCCACGGAAAATATTGTCTTGGCGGAGCTGATTGATGCGTCTGACATAATTTACAGTTAGAAAGCATTGTTTCAATATCTTTATCAATGTTCTTCCAGTAGCAATGTTCTCTGGCCATGCGTTTCGTGCGTACTATGCCCCAATAACATTGGTGTAGCATTGTTAGCACTGAGAGCTTTGGGTATAACTACTCTTGTTTTTCCCGTTTCACTGTGAACTAATATGATGCCTTTGTGCACTGTGAGAGCATGTCTCATGTTCCAATAAGATTTCACTTCTGGCTGAGCTAACATGTTCTTATCGGTTGGCCATTCTGTAAGAATATACTGCTTTATCTTTGATAACACTGGATCTTTGAGCACTAACTTAGCTATTAAGGTGGCATTGACGGGGAAATTTTTCATGACGTCCTCACTGATTACATCTATCTGAAAACATGCGTCCTCTGATTTGTCAAAATGTTCATCTTGACCCGCCGGTAGACGTGAAAGTACATCGATGTTGGCATGTTTTGCCGTCGATCTATATAAGATCTCGTAGTTGTAAGTAGACAGTAGCAATGCCCAATGTCGTAAATGCTGTGCTGTCTTAGTGGATACACTATTATGTGGTCCGAATATTGTCACCAATGGCTTATGGTCTGTGAGCAGAATAAATTTTCGTCTGTATATGTAGTCATGAAACCTCTTCACTGTAAAGATAATTGCGAGTTCCTCTTTTTCTACTTGGCTATAGTTTCGTTGACTTGAGTTTAATGTTTTCGACGTGTATGCAATCAGTTGTTCAATTCCTTGATGTTTATGGGACATGACTGCACCGATCCTGTAATCTGACGAGTCCGCTGCAATAGTGATCAACTTTTGTGGGTCATATGTTGTAAGACATTTTGCGTCAATAAACTTTGTTTCAGTTTCGTCGAATGCGTGCTGGCATTCTTTGGATCAATTCCACGTGACTCCTTTGCGAAGCAATCTGTTCAACAGTTCGAAAATTTCAGCTGCTTTCGGTATGAATTTCTGGTAATAATTAATTTGGCCTAATAAAGCTCTTAGTTGCTTCAAGTCTTTCGGAGCTGTCAATTTCTGTATGGCTTCTATATGCTGTGGTGTCAGACTGATTCCATTATTTGACAATATATGTCCTAAATACTGAATTTTCTTGACAAAAAAATACATTTGTCCTTGTTGCACCTGAGATTGGCCTTTCTGACAACCTTGAACAGTTCTTCCAGGTTATCTAGTAAATCTCGTGGAAATTTTCCCGAGACGATTATGTCATCAAGATAGTTAACTGCGTTAGGACAGTTTCTAATTGATTGTTCCAAGTAACGTTGAAAGAGGATTGGTGCGGTAGCGATACCAAATGGTAAGCACTTGTATCTGTACAATCCAAATGGAGTATTTATGACCATAAACTTTTGTGTATCTTTGTCTAAAGGGATCTGCAGATATGCTTCCTTTAAATCCAGTTTGGCGAAATACACACCCCCTGATAATTTATACATCAGTTCTTCTGGTTTCGGAATCGGGTATGTATCTATAATGCACTGTGAATTGACAGTATTCTTGAAATCTCCACAAATACGTAATGATCCATTTGGCTTTTCTATGACAACGATTGGTGTTGCCCAGGCGCTACATGTGACTGGTTCGATAATACCATTGCCTTCTAAATGGTCAAGTCTTTCATTGCGTAAGGGACAGTTCTAGCTTTACAAAACTTCAGCACTGCATTCGGTGTCAGCGTAATGTGTGCCTGGTAGGCCGTTACACTGCCTGTCGCGCAGGAAAAAATATCGTCGTACTTCTGCAACACAGTTTGTTATTTTCCTTTCAGAACTTCATGTGTGACCTTTTTTTGCTTCATGGATTGTGAAGCCTAATTCGTTAAAGAGATCCAGACTCAGCAAGTTTGATGCCTTATGGGTGTTAACTACTGCTAAAGTAGCTGACTTGGTAAACTGTTTGTAAGTTACATCCGTCGTCAGTGCACCTTTGACTGGAATTTGTTCATTACTGTAGCTGTACAGCGAGCTTTCATAATGTTGCAATTTAGGAGAACCTAGTCGTTTATGCGTGTGCAGATTTATGATAGAGATCGACAATCCTGTGTCAATCTGGAATTTGATAAGTATTTTGTTCACCAGTAATGTGACATACAAAGACTTGTTCCTGTTTTGTACAATAGCATTAACTTTGTGTTTAACTTTTGAAACCTGAATATAGTCTTGCCTATTCATATCATCACATGCATTGGAGGTATACTTCTTAAAATTAAGCACTTTCTTATTGCTAAACTTATTTCTAGACTGTACACTTTTCTTATTACACACTTCTGATCTGTGCCCTTTACGTTTGCAAAAGTCACAATGTGTGTTACGATAGTAACAATTGTCTCTGTGATGATTGATTTCACATTTACGACATGATTTCAACTTTAGTCTTTTAGTTTGGGTGTGTGACCTGTTCTCAGTTCGCGTGAGCCTAGCCTTGCTGTCCTGTTTACGGCCTTGGGTACGCGGACCGCGTTGCCCCGTTTCGCATGCCTGTGTCGCGAACACGTCACAGCCGTCGTCTTGTGCCACACTCACAGAAGCTTGGCTTTGTTCATGTGCTCGAATGATTGGTAAACAATCTTGCAAGGATGCATTGATTAAACTAAGGAGCTCTTTCCTTAATTTCTCATCTGGTGAATGCATTATGAGCATATCACATATTAAAGAATCTGCATAGGACTTTTTACACTTTTCGTTTTCACAAATAAAATTGCAGTTCGTAGTTAATCCTTCCAACTGTGTAATCCATTCCGTGTATATCTGCTGTGCCTTTTTCTTGCATAAGTAAAATTTATGCCTTGCAGTAGCGACATGCGTTTGCTTGTCGAAGTATTTTTCGAGCAAGTCTTTAATAGCTGGGAATGACAAATTTGTTGGTTCACAAGTCGGACTCAGTTTTAAGAGAAGGTTGTAGATAGCTGCGCCGCAATTCGCCAAAAAATAAGATCTTTTTTCTACATCACCTGATATCTGGTGTGTGAGGAAGTGCTGTTCCAGGCGTACTGCATATTCCGGCCACGCTTCTTCCTTGCTGTTGTAAACTGCGAAAGGTGGTGGCGGAAATTTAATTTGTAGCGGAGACACTACAGCAGGCTGCAACTCCAAATGTTCCACTCTTGTAAGCAACGCCTGTTGCGTCTGTTGTATTTGTGCCATGAGATTAACGATCTGCGCTGTGAGGTCCATGGTTATCTGAAAATTCCAGGTGCGACTAGGTTACTGTAATAATGATATTTTAGCTGCAAGAGAGCAGGTTAGCAGTCAAGTATGTATCTTCCAGAAGTCCACTGTAATCTATTTTATTTCAGGCTTACATGTGGTCATCTGTAATTGTGCTGAAATCATCTGTTTCCTTAGTACCTCGTCGCCAATGTGGTGTGCGTACTGTAAGACCTTCGGTACACACACCATCAGATTATTTGACTTGTCGCTCTAACAAAGTAGGTGAGTGTCAGCAATATGTCTCATGGTCTTATCGTGGCGTGTTTATCTTCTGCCGTTAGGTCAGACGATAGAAATGCCACTTGCACACTTAGAGTAGCGGATTGACGGTGACCAACTTTAAACAGAACTTGATTAATTTTCACACACATTTATTAAAATAATAAAAAGCATAGGCATTACGTATCTTGATTTTGGATGCTGTTTACAATTGACAATCTGAAGTTCCTTTGGTCTTGGTACGTTAATCTTATTCTCACATATCTCTGATACTTGACAAAGTGTCTATACATTTCTCTTCATGGCTATGTACAGGAATATGATAATCTTATTAGGTGCAGACTGAAACTTGACTATAGACTGGTACAGACAAATGCAGACTAACGCAGACTGGTGCTGACAAATGCAGACGGACTAATCGGAGGTCTGTACACTCGTTATAATACCTCGCGCGTTCAGGTATCACTGCACGAGTGTGATCCGCGAGGAGAAAAGGTTCTACGTTATCAGCAATCTCATTGGCTGCATTACATATTAATACACGGATTGGCGGAAGCAGAATTTGGTCCGTCTTTATGGCAGCGCCATCTCGTAGTGCGAAGACGGATGAGCGCTGCGCCTGCGCTGGTGTGCTTAGTAGCTGGGCGCGCTCTAGTGGGAAAGTTGTGTATGCACTCACTACGCGGAACTATGTGCACAACAATCTCACATATCTTTCAGATCCAGTAAAAAATATTTTTTCAATTAACTTTTGTCTCAATTTTTCTGTTATTAGATACTTGTCATTATTGTAAAATTCATAGACTGTCCATCTGACAATGTCTTTATCAAAGTTGTTTAATTTGACAAAGAGCTGTGTTTTTTAGTATTTATTGGGAGAATCAAACATTTGGGATTTTCCTTCATGATACATGTGCTGAATAACTCTTAAATCAATGCCACAAGCTGCAGCACCAACAGCTTGTATGTTATCAAGGTTTTTCCTTACCATGTTTTTTCTAAAGATATCACTGCATTTCTTAGGTATTTAGTTATGTATTCCATAGATCATATAAACAATTATTTTATCAAATTGATGTGTAATGAGGCAGTTTATACAATATGTATGACTGATTGGCATTAACGATAATAAACACATTATTATTTTGGTCCTAATAATGCAGCTACATTTAAAAACAAGTTTTTTTTCATTTTTACTGACTACTACTTTTTAAGTAGAAATTAGTCAATGGAACAGGAGGAGTTGTCCAGAAGAAATGATTTTAAGTTAGGTTTAAAACTTGCATTGCTACCTGTCTGAGATTTTGTATTATGTGGCAAATGATTAAAGATTTTTGCTGCTGCATATGGAACTTCTTTCTGAGCCAGTGACATCTTTGAAAAAAAGAGGTGAGAAAAGTCATTTTCCATCTAGTGCTGTAGGTATGGACAACAAATATGATGGATTTCATTGCTGAATATAAGTACTGTGACAGTGGAGTTAAAATGTCTAGCTCTTCAAAGAGGTACCTACATGACATCTGTGGGTGAGCACTATGTATTATTTTACTGCTTGCTTTTGTGCAATCAATACTTTGATTCTAAGTGATGAATTACCCCAGGAAATGATTCCAAAAGACATTACTGAGTGGAAATAAAATACGTCAAGAGGTTGATTCATTTGTTTCCAAGATTAGCAATTATACAAAAAGGAAAAGTAGCTAAACTTTTATTTTTTTGAGAATCTCAATAGATTCCTCTGGTCTACGTTTTCATGAATATGTATGCCCAAAAATTTGGATCATTCTACTCCATTTACTGACCCCTGTTCATGCACTACATCAATTGTAGGTATGACTCTGTTTGTGTTACAAGACGAATATAGGGTGTTTTTTCAAAATTTAGGGAGAGTCCACTTTCTGAAAACCTTGTTTAATTCTTTGGAAAATATCATTTACCATCCCTTCTGTTGCTTTCTTTCTAACGGGATTTATTATAATTCTAGTATTGCCTGCAGAACGTACCAATTCTGCTTGTTGAATGTTAAGTGGAGGGTCATTCATACATACACTCCTGGAAATTGAAATAAGAACACCGTGAATTCATTGTCCCAGGAAGGGGAAACTTTATTGACACATTCCTGGGGTCAGATACATCACATGATCACACTGACAGAACCACAGGCACATAGACACAGGCAACAGAGCATGCACAATGTCGGCACTAGTACAGTGTATATCCACCTTTCGCAGCAATGCAGGCTGCTATTCTCCCATGGAGACGATCTTAGAGATGCTGGATGTAGTCCTGTGGAACGGCTTGCCATGCCATTTCCACCTGGCGCCTCAGTTGGACCAGCGTTCGTGCCGGACGTGCAGACCGCGTGAGACGACGCTTCATCCAGTCCCAAACATGCTCAATGGGGGACAGATCCGGAGATCTTGCTGGCCAGGGTAGTTGACTTACACCTTCTAGAGCACGTTGGGTGGCACGGGATACATGCGGACGTGCATTGTCCTGTTGGAACAGCAAGTTCCCTTGCCGTTCTAGGAATGGTAGAACGATGGGTTCGATGACGGTTTGGATGTACCGTGCACTATTCAGTGTCCCCTCGACGATCACCAGTGGTGTACGGCCAGTGTAGGAGATCGCTCCCCACACCATGATGCCGGGTGTTGGCCCTGTGTGCCTCGGTCGTATGCAGTCCTGATTGTGGCGCTCACCTGCACGGCGCCAAACACGCATACGACCATCATTGGCACCAAGGCAGAAGCGACTCTCATCGCTGAAGACGACACGTCTCCATTCGTCCCTCCATTCACGCCTGTCGTGACACCACTGGAGGCGGGCTGCACGATGTTGGGGCGTGAGCGGAAGACGGCCTAACGGTGTGCGGGACCGTAGCCCAGCTTCACGGAGACGGTTGCAAATGGTCCTCGCCGATACCCCAGGAGCAACAGTGTCCCTAATTTGCTGGGAAGTGGCGGTGCGGTCCCCTACGGCACTGCGTAGGATCCTACGGTCTTGGCGTGCATCCGTGCGTCGCTGCGGTCCGGTCCCAGGTCGACGGGCACGTGCACCTTCCGCCGACCACTGGCGACAACATCGATGTACTGTGGAGACCTCACGCCCCACGTGTTGAGCAATTCGGCGGTACGTCCACCCGGCCTCCCGCATGCCCACTATACGCCCTCGCTCAAAGTCCGTCAACTGCACATACGGTTCACGTCCACGCTGTCGCGGCATGCTACCAGTGTTAAAGACTGCGATGGAGCTCCGTACGCCACGGCAAACTGGCTGACACTGACGGCGGCGGTGCACAAATGCTGCGCAGCTAGCGCCATTCGACGGCCAACACCGCGGTTACTGGTGTGTCCGCTGTGCCGTGCGTGTGATCATTGCTTGTACAGCCCTCTCGCAGTGTCCGTAGCAAGTATGGTGGGTCTGACACACCGGTGTCAATGTGTTCTTTTTTCCATTTCCAGGAGTGTATACGAAATAAGAGTGGACCCAAAATTGAACCCAGAGGAACGTCCTTAGCATTTTCTCCTCAGTTTTTAAAATTTTCTATCCTTCCCACTTTGTTTTAATTATTCAGCACAGTCTTTTGCATTCTGTTTGTTAAGTATGATTCAAACCATGTGTTTGTAAAGCCATCTGTAAAATTTGAATTTTTCTAAGAGAGTAACATGATAAATGCATTGGGGAAAAAAGCAGCTGGTGATATTGTGTTATTTAAGGCTTTTACTATTTGATGAGTGAGTTATAAATAGCACTCCCAGTTGAGCAACCCTTCTGGAATCCATACTGTGACATGCGAAGTTAATTATTTCCATGTAAGTGTGACACTGCTCTTGAGTACTTTTTCAAATATTTTGGAAAATATGTCAGTATGGAAGTGGGGTGATAACTCCCTTTGAAAAAGTTATTGATTGGTTTTCTGCAAATGGGCTTGCTGTGAACTTTGGGGGGGGGGGGGGGGGGGGGAATTCATATTTTGGATCATCTAAAGCAACTAGGTTCGGTAACTATTGCAATCAGAATAATTGCTAATTTTTAGGATATGGACATCAGCAAGCTAACATACTTTTCATATTTTCACTCGCTGATGTCATATGGAATAATATTTTGGGCTAACTCAACACTTTGGACAAAAAGTATACACTGCTCAACAGAAAGTGGTTAGAATAATGTGTGAGGCTCATAGTCGCACATCTTGTAGGTATATGTTTATAAGGTTAGGAATTCTTACAACAGCCTCACAGTACATTTAGTCAGTAATGAAATTTGTTCTTAACAACATGGACCAGTTTAAAAACAACAGTGACATTCATGATTATAATACCAGAAGAATGAAAGACTTACACTATCCCCTATGTAATCTATCTATTCTATCTTTGACACAGAAAGGGGTAAAATATGCTGCTGTAAAACTTTTTGATAAATTACCAGATGAAATAAAAGTCTGACATACAGCAGTAATACTTCCAAAAATAAATGGAAATGATATCCCCTTGACAACTCCTTCTATACCATAGATGGATTCTTGAATAGGAATAAATAAATCTATAAGTATAAATATATGAACTTTGTGCCATTTAAGGGAATGGGGTATGCAATAAAAATTTTAAGCTTTTTTTATAAAAAAGAAAAAGAAGAAAAAGAAAAATCTCGATTCATATGTCATTTCTTATGCACTTGACACATTCCACAGCACAACAGTTTCTGTGAGATTGATCAATGGAACATGTAACCAACAAACTTCACTTCACCATCCACTGTTGTTTCTGCTGATTCCTTGCGTTTTTTTGCATGTTTTGCTCCTACTGCTGGGTCTATTGCTTCTACATTTTTTGAGGTGTTTTCGTCATTCCTGGCAGGTCTGATGATGGCATTGTGACTATGGGTTTGGTTTTGAAGTTAGTTTGGTGTTTTTTTAATTCCTTGATTATCATGTTCACCAGATATCTTTACCCAAGTCATTCATGTGTATCCATGTTGTGTGTGGAATCTGCATCCTATATTACTCACATCAACACATTTCTAAAATATGTGTAGATATTAGCAAACTGATTATTGGCACTTTGACACACGACTTCCTCACATATCATGGCGGTGTGGAATTTTCATAATTACGACAACTTTATGTGTGAGATTTTTCAGACATTGTTTAAGATTGCACATAGCAATCACCACTTCATTTTTGTACAAGTTGCTAGAACCTCCCATAAGTACGACAAAGTCTTTATCGTGTAGATTTTTTACTGCTGTAGATGCAATCATTTTTTTATCTTCCCCAAATGAGGCTCCTGGTTACACTATACCACAAGAATATGTATTAGATTTTTCTTTTAATTTATTTGCAAGACCATGACAATGGCTGCTTGAAAGCATGAACAGTTCGCTGTTATAGTTTACAATCTGGAAGTAATTTTGTGTCATTTCACTAACTGCTTCAGCACAACTTTGGGTCGGCAGATCTGCATTGTCCACATTTATGCTTGGTTTCTTATTTGTCAGCGTCAGTAAATTTTCTTCTGCTTTATTCACATTGTCCTTTTCCTCTTCAACTTGTTGACGAGAACTGCATAGGCCTGCACTTTCACAATCATTGGTAGAAATAACTTGAATTGAGTTTTCAGATACTAAGCTTATGTTACTTTCACAGTTTTTTTGATTTAGCACTTTTTTCTTGCTGCTATTGCACATCACATTTGTCCACTTTCCTGTAACTGTCGTACTTTCATGTGGAAGTTTCAGTATGTTCAGTTCACTTTATTTGAGCTGTAATCTCACAATATCTGTTTTTAAAGTGCTGATAATAAACTGCAAACTAGTTAAGCATTCATTCAGTTTGTTAATGTCATCCCCACAGTTTTCACAGCAAAATTGACTTTTTTTTTGGGAAGACACATTTAACTTTTACACTTGCAGCCATCTTGTAAAGATCAACTAAGATCAATACCTTAACGCATCCTTGTACAATTATGCTGTATGCTAATCTTGATGGTAAATTGGCTGGGAAGTTATTTATTATGCTGCAAAAAGTTGGATGTGATCTGCCCTCTACAATTCTTTCTCATGTGTGTGATCTTGCAAGAGCAGTAAGCAAGAATGGGAAAATGGTCATAAGAGAACTACAACTATGGTGTGAGCACTGCTTTGGCCAACAGCTGGTCAAAATAACTTGCTTCTGCTTGATTCCTGGTCTGCATATAAAAATCATACTCCTTTAAAGGAAAGTATCCCTCCTGAAAAGTGTGTTACTTTGCAGTTCATACCACCTGGAACCACTGGATAAATTCAGTCTCTGGATTTTTTTTTAATATAAAACAAATTATTGCAGTATATGCAGCTAACCTAAAGGATAGCTAGTTTCACAATAAGCTCCATGACAGATTGTTTCATGATTCTATATGCTTTCTTTAAGAGTGCATACCTAGCTGAATGTCCTGCATGATTTGTAAGTCCTAAGGAGCTTGTCTTCAGTCTTGATGGTGTGAACCTTTGTGATCACTGTGGGTGCCACTTTTCAGTATTCATGGTGCAAGTCAATGGTTTGTTTTGAATATTTCTTGAATGTTGATGTTGTCCATTTTGTGAAATGTAGTACATACATCCTGTACAAAACTGATGTCTGCATCTTCTGGATACTCATTTTCTGCTGCCTTTCTGATATGCTGATGAGTCATTAGCAGCTGATATTTTTCCTGTCATAATTGTTAACACAACACTTTCTAATGAGTCTTACTAAATATTGAACTTCTGACTTCTCACTCAAGAGGTTCCTTGTTAATAATTCTAAGAAAATGTCATCTACTCTAGGGGACTTACATATTTTTCCTCTTGATTATAATTTATATAGCTTATAATGTAAATGCATGACACATGTTACTGTAAAATCATTATGTAGCTTTATATCTGTAATTCTTTTAAAATGAGAAGATTAACAAATGTGTTAAAAGTAAAGTACCTTTTATACTTGCAGGCGGGGGATCCTGAAGAATTGGGTGCAATAGCAGATTTATTTTTGAAGAAAAGATCATCTCCTTTGTTGATAGGTTCTATCAAATCAAATATGGGCCATACAGAAGCAGCTTCAGGAATATGTTCTGTAATCAAATCACTATTAGTTCTAGAAAATAATGAAATTCCTCCCAACCTGCATTACAAAAATCCAAACTCTAAAGTGCCAGCTCTTTTAGATGGAAGACTGAAGGTGAGTCAATTTTGTTGAATCTCATGTCGTAGGATCAACACAATAATGACTGTTATGTAGCTGATAAGTTATATGAGCATATTAGCAAAAGTTTAGAAGTCTATTATGCAGCAGCATGCATGAGATGGCTCTCGATCTCAAGATATGGAAGCAGAACTCCTATCTTGAGAGCTGGAAGTATGTAAAATGAGGAATAGGTGTAAACAAGTGTCAAAGGCTGTTAAGAGCAGTGCAACTTACTCACATCTCATGATCAGGGAACAGAGCAAATTGTGGGAGAAATGGGATTTTTAAGGCAAAGTTGCTGAATTGTCTTTTTGCCAGATCCAGAATGGGGTAGGTTCAGTTTCATTGACAGCCAATTCAACATCTCTCTATTTGTAGCTGCATGATTTCTTTATTTTTGTATTGATATCAGAAACTTAGAATGTGGAGTCTCATTACATTATATGCCTGATGCTTTCTTAATTTTGTGGTGATATATTCTTCCTTTTGCAATATTGTTCTCCTTCAGTTCTATTCTTTCATCTGTGTAGCTAGTGAGGAAGTGTTTGCTGATTTACAATGCTTGAGAAGACAGTGCCATCACCTTTATACAGCTAGCTCCCAGCTAAATAAAAATTACAAATTTTGCTATTTTATTGTAATATTTGTGTATGTAGTGTCTTTATTTGCACAGTAATTGGTTTATTGATAGGTGGTTTCTGTTTTAGGTGGTCACTGAGCGACTTAAATGGCATGGTAACTTCATTGCTGTTAATTCCTTTGGATTGGGTGGATCAAATTCACATATAATTCTGAGAAGACCACAATCAACCCAGAGAAAAGATTCTTTCATATATCCTCTAACTAAAGTAATCTGTGTATCTGGACGCAGTCAAGTGGCTGTGAAAACCCTGCTGACTAAAGTACAGTTGCCCAATTACTTTTGTTTGCCTGTAACCATATTATGATATTCTGTGTATGATTTTAGCTATATTGGAGTCCAAAACCTTAATATAATTTAGAAAAGTGAAAGTGTAAAAAGTGAACAATCAGTGTAAATGGAAGTGAAGACAACCTCATAAAACAAAATTTTGCCATATTTTGAAGAATGATTCAAAACTAATTAAAACATGTTTTTTAGTTACACAGTGTCTCAATAATGTGTACATTTTTGTTGCGAACAGAAGGTAATCTCCTGGTGATGTTTACAATGCAGTGCCACAAGGACTCCACTTGGCTCCTATTTTGTAGGGGTGAATCCATGGATACACTGTTGCAGACCACTCAGAGTAACAGTGAATGTATTATTAAATGCCATTTCAAACCTTTTCTCAGGGTTCTGATATGCAGTAACTATTGATCAAAGGCCAGTATATGGTCGGCATATAAGCATTATATGGTAATTGCTCCACAAAATGAATCACTATCAGGCTCTGATGGCTTGGTAAAATCCTACAATATCTGCAAAGCTTACAATTATGCTAGGAGTTGCAGTTTGTTTTACAAAATTTGTGTTGGTAACCATTTACTGAGATGGGCAATTGGTTGGGTGTTACGTCAACAATTTAAGTTCCGCAGTGATTGCAGCAGAGTTGGTGTACAACATGGCTGCTTTCACAGATGGTCTTGCCTCTTAAGGGGTTAAGGTGGGCCTGTGACAGAAATGGAATAGGAAATGTTGGGTGGGTGGATTTGATAGGTCTTGCACCTGTGTGTACCACAGAGATACAATAACTGTGTCAATGAGTTGGGATTGGCAGTGGCATAGGGATGGGCTAGGATGTTGTGCAACCTGGGTGGGTGATGGAACATCACTTTAGGAATGGTGGGAAGGATATTGGTTAGGATGTGCCACAGTTCAGGGCACGGTGATAAATAATGAAAGCCATGACTAAAGATGTGGTTCAGTTATTCCAGTCCTTGGTGATACTAAGTGATGAGGGAGGAGCTCTTTATGGCTGATTCTTGGGGGTGGTGAGAGGATTAGAGGTGGGTGAGGATATGGCACAGGAAACCTGTTCACGGACTGGGTTTGGAGAGGTAGTGCCTGCTTGTGAAGGTCTTCGTGAGACCTTCAGCGTACTGGGCAAGTTAGTTCTTGTCCTTACAGGTACACCATCCATGGGTGGCCAGTTATTTCTTGGTGTGGATGGGGTAACAGCTGTCAAAATGCAGGTACTGTAGGTGACTGGTTGGTTTAATATAGACAGACATGTGAATGGAGCCACCAGAGAGGTGGAGGTAAACGTCCAGGAGAATGACATGTTGGGTTGAGGAGGAACACATGAAGCAGATGGGAAAGAAAGTATTGAGATTATGAAGGACTGAGATAGTGTGTCTTGGCTCTGAGCTTAAATCATATAGATATCATCAGTGAACCTGAACCAGACAAAGGTTTGCTGTTTTGGGAGGCTATGCATGTACCTCTAAATGGTCCATATAAATGTAACATAGGAGGGTACCAAGGGGTGCCCATGACTGTTTTGTGGATGTATTTATATACCTTCCCCTCGAAGGAGAAGTGCTGGTGTGTATGAAGATATAGTTGATAAGGTGTAAGAAGAATGAGGTAGTGGCTTTGGAGGCTGAAGGATGTTGGGAGAGGTAGTTTATGATAGTGGGAAGATAATGGATGTGTGAGATGACTGTGTATATGGAGGTGTCAGCAAGAGTGATGAGTTTGGATCCAGGAGATAAATGGGTGGGAATGATGGAGCATTGGTGGAGGAAGTGGTTGGTGTCTTTGATGAGAGAGGCCTTGTTTTGTGCAGTTGATTGGAGGTGTTGGTCAACACACGAGGAAATTCTTTCAGCAGGAGCACAATAATCTGCTACAGTGAGACATCCAGGATTGTTGGAGTTGTGGATTTTGGGGGGTATTTAGAGGATGGATGTGCATAGTGTCATGGTGAAGAGGTAGATAGATTCTGGGAAGAGGTTCTGGGATGGGCTTAAGACTTTCAGTTGAGACTGAAGATTATATTGGACATCTGGGATGGGATCACTCTGCCAGAGCATTTAGATGGAGATGTCAGACAGTTGGTGGAAACCTTCTGTCAGATAGCCCCTGTGATACATCATGACAATGGTGGAGCTTTTTTCTGCAGGGATGATAGTTATGTTAGGATCTGTTTTGAGATGAGTATGGCTGTTGTTTCTTTTGCTGACAGTTTAGTTTTCTTTGGAAGAGCTCTGGGGAAGGATGGTGACACCAAGGCAGTGCTAAGGAATTCTCAGAAGATGAGCAGGGCTTGGTTGGCAGGAGGGGGGGGGGGGGGGTTTGGTCCTCAGCTGGAGGGTGGTATGAACTGGAAGAGGCAAGCTTCTATGTTGGGATTATGTTGGCTTTGGTTCGAGGGATTGGTGGCAAAGAAGTGTTTCCACTGCAGGGATCAGGGAAGGAGAGTAGGTGTTTAATAAGTCTAGCTTGATTAAACCTCCATCTGGTGAGGCCTTTGAATAGGACTGCAACTTCTGTGGGATTGAGGTTTTTGGTGGAAATTTAACAACAGTGTTTTGTGTTAGTTTGGTTTCTGAGTTTAATACAGTGTTCGGAGCATCTGGGAGGATGTGGCACATTGAAAAAATTAGCTAGGCAGGGTGTGGATACTATGAGGAGTTGATAAGGGAAAATCAGTGAGGCAGGGCGTGGATACTATGAGGAGTTGATAAGGGTAGTCACTGTGAATGGTTTGGATGTTGATGGCTAGTGATGCTCCAAGGCAGGAGTAAGATGTCAACAGGTGGACAAATTTTGGAACTGGTATCTGGAATGCTCTTATAGGTGTTGGAGGGCAGGATTGTGTTTGAAGTCCAGTTGGCGAGTATGGTTAACAGCAAAACTCTCAGCATTTGAAGAAGACAGCTGGGCTACCCATTGAGATATTGTGCATAAAATGGAAACAATTCGGCAGAACACCCAGAAGCATGCTGTGATGAAGGTGTTTCTTGGGAAACTTTTCTGACAGCAATAAGAAGCTTTATAATACAAAAGATTATTAAGACTATTGAAAATAGCCTTCCAGAAACACACGTAAGCTACTGTTCCAAAAATTACAACTCATTATGCTGCCTTGATTATATATCTGGTAGGTCTCATTATTTGTGAAGAAGTTTTAGAGAACAGAGAATAGCATATATTTGATATTTACATAAGAATTATAATATCATGTTAAAGGTGAAACTACATACAGGACTTTCACACAGGAAAGTGTAAACACTGAATCACTGCAAAGCAAAATAAATCAAATGATCATATTGGAAAAAATAGTTCTTAATGTGTACCTCCCAAACAAGTGCTATTACAATGTATAGAAAAAGTTAGAAAATGACCAATAAGGTACTATTCTATAGGAAATTCAAATGCTTACTAAAAAAGTTTTTGCAGGAAACAGGGTTTGTTGTTAAGCATAATCCTTATATAACGCAATCACCTTGCTTTAATCCCTTCTATTTCCTTCAGTGAAATGATGTTGCATGTATATTCTACTGAAACACTGTCAAATAAGATGTACCCACCGGATGCAAATGGGATGCGATTGTTAAGCTTGCCGAATACATTACTACTACGTAATGAATCTACTGGGAATCTTCACGTGCACTGTTCTTACTTGGATTCACCAATTAACAAGGCACAGGAAGCTCATGCACAATCCAAACCCCTCTAAAATCTCATTATAATGGGTTGACACTTATGCTAAGAATGTGAAATTTGAAAAATGAACTTTTAGTACAGGCATACAATGAAATTATTTTCATTTAATTAATTCTGTCAGAATTGCTCGTGTACATAAAAACTATTATAATTAACCTTTAATGATGCTCGTAGCTAATGACCATGTATATTATGTTGTTTAATGTAAGTAAAGTTACAGCTAAACATCTTTTAATAAAACCATAAGAGTAAAATATCTTAACCAGGATAGCTTTCAAGCCAGGTATTTACTGTTCTGTTTTACATGAGCAGCTTCAAGATGAGGATAAAAATCATGCATTCCAAGCACTTATACAACAAATACACTCAATGAATATCATAGGACATGAATGGAGAGGCTACATAGTGATGAATCCCAGGGGTAACAACCTACAAGACATACAGGTAAACAAAATTCTTTGTTGTTAGTTAGTTTGTTACTTGTTCTATAGATTGTAGTCACTATAAACTTTATGACATTCAAAGAGTGGGGTATTGTTTATGAAGAAACAAAACTTAATTTCACCATGAAGAAAATACCAATTTTTCACAAACAGTCTTGTATTCAGATCCTGCATCAGTAAGTCAGTGTTTCCAGTCAGTGTGTTAATACTACTACTTCATGGAGCAAAAATGTTGCCACATATCTCCTGTGACTGACATTTGTAACTAAATTAGAAAAGACATAATGGAATATGTATCACTATGAACTTATATTATGTAGCAGGTCTCCCACCAACTAATTTTCATTTCATATGCCTTAACAGATCTGCAACAAACAGAGAAAACCAGTGTGGTTTGTTTTTTCTGGACTTGGTAGCCAATGGCCAGCTGCAGGGCGAGTGTTTCTGCAGCTATCAATCTTAAAAGATGTCATAAGACAGTGTGCTGAGTCACTTTATCCATTCAAAATTGATCTTTTTGAACTTCTCGAAGATGAAGATGATACATACACAGATCACACTAAAGCATTCATTTCCATTGTTACAGTACAGGTGAGTGTTGAGTTGCAATTGGGTTTTGTAGTAAACTAGGAGAAATAAAATAATGCCACTGTGCATATATGTTAAGAAAAAAGAACTTATCATTTTACCAAATGAAACAAGAAAAACTGGAGCAAAGCCAACACTGAAATTGTTGAAAAACTATATTTCAGAAGTCTAGATTTGTAGCAGTAAGTAGTCTTTCTCCTTCATTTTCACATGTTTTTGCAACTCTCAAAATGGCCAGCTGCCAAAAACTGTATCTGTTTCTGCAACCTAGTGAAGTGTCAGCCTCTTTCACATTTTCAGTTCTCACAAATGGTCTTACATCAACAATATACTTAAATCTGTTTCCAATTAGTAAGTTTATTTAGTTCTTGAAAATTCTTGCTGTTTTATTTTTATTTTATGTACTTATTTGTCGTTAGATCATTTTACTTGAAATCAGATATGATAGCTTAAGAAGAAGCAAGAAGCTGCTGAGTTTCGTGTTACTGGACTGGTTATGGTTACACAGATATTCACAACATATACTACATAAAATGTTCATGCTACCTACAAAAACAAAAAGTTCATATATGTTATTGCATCCCATAAATAGTTAAGTATACATATACAGTTCATCTTCTTGGAGATTTTTTTCCTTTGTATTGTTCATGTTGCCTCAATTTATTTCACAGAATGTATAGTACTGTTTCGTGTTTGACAATGAGAATATTTAAATACACAAAAATGGAAAACACATGATAGATATGATAATACAATTGTGTGAGATAAGTTTTCACTCTGTTGCTAATTCTTTGCTTTAGTCACACACACATTTACCCCTAAGCACATAGAGTTTGTGTTTAGTAGCTGTGATGTTTGTGCAGGTATTCTTTATGCTATAGGGACATGTCATAGTATGTAGACTTTAGTTTTTGTTTTAATTATGAAAATATTTTTATATCCTTTATATCATGTGGGAGATAACTGTTCGAAATACGCACTGCTTCTGTAAGGTCCTTATAAGTTAATAGTTAGTATCAGTCTTTACATGTCATATGGCGATCATTCTAATTTTAGTATTAAATAAGTGCAGAGCTTTATTCAGTGTTCCTTCAAGTACACCGTGTTGTGTGTGTGTGTGTGTGTGTGTGTGTGTGTGTGAGAGAGAGAGAGAGAGAGAGAGAGAGAGAGAGAGAGAGAGAG
Organism: Schistocerca nitens; assembly: GCF_023898315.1. Taxonomy (NCBI): domain Eukaryota; kingdom Metazoa; phylum Arthropoda; class Insecta; order Orthoptera; family Acrididae; genus Schistocerca; species Schistocerca nitens. The sequence goes on from NC_064617.1 coordinate 343,338,376, forward strand.
ACTGTGCAATACACCTTACAGCTTGCTTTTGGAGTGTAACCATTCTGAGAGAGAGAGAGAGAGTGACTGTGCAATACACCTTACAGCTTGCTTTTGGAGTGTAACCATTCTCGAGTATGGCTGGGAATGGTGGTACTCAGTTTTTAGTGTCAGGAAGCTTGTAGTACACCATCCTGGGTGTGATAGCAGTGAAGTGGTGTGTGGATGCCTGGTAGTCATTCAGCATGTCAGCATTAAAACATCAGTGTTAGTATAATAATTTACTGCTCAATAAACTACAGCAGTTACATTGAGGCTTGGAGAATACACCATCTCCAGGTCATAAGTCGTAGGCAGCCTATGAAGGCCTGCAGCTGTCAGCAACATTATGAATCCGGTAAAGTGATGATGGCAATGACCCCACAAACACTAATTGCAGCTGCTGGTGGTAAGCAGTGTATCCACACAGCAGACTAAAGGCTACCCATGTGTACTTGCTGAGTTGTGCTGAGGCATACCACATCACTCTGTGATCCCACTGTGGATGAGATGGCTCACAGCAGCATCAGCGTCCACCCACATGAACGGAGGCAGGTAGCAAGGAGTTTACCTGTACAAGTGATGATGACTGAGTGGCTGCCCATTTCTGGGCTTGAATGGTCAAGTCCTAAGGTAGCAAGCTGGTGGCAGGTGAAGTAAGACCCCAGGTAGACTGCTGGTTGGGGGGTGCTAAAGCACATCATCAGACTTGGTGTAAGCAGCAGGGATGCAGCTAGCAGTGACAGGGTCCAGAGGTGGTGACTTCTTGATACATGTTAGTTATTAGCTACATGTTCTATAGATAATCTGAACAATTCTTTTACCAAAATGATGTGGAATAGGTCAGGATATGTATACATGATTAGTGTTAGCATTAATTAACACATTATCATTTCTTTGCTACTCGTGCAGCTGCACCTTTTTTTCTGGCTACCAGTTTTTAAGTAGAAATTTGTCACTGGAATACAAGGAGTTGTCCAGGAGATACGATCTTAAATTAAATTTAAGACTCGCTTCGCTACCTGTCAGACATTTTATGTTATTGGGCAAATGATCAAAAAATTGTATTGCTGTTTATCAAACTGCTCTTTGAGCCCCTGACAGTTTTAACAATGGGCAGCAAAGGTTATTTTTCCCTGTAGCATTTTAGGTCTGTACATCACTCTTCTTCTCAAATTGTGATGGATTATTTATGATGAATATCCTTGTAGGCTCGTAAGACTGATATGCCATTGTAGGTACTCTCTCAGGACTGCTGGCAGGCAGACACTGATTAAAAATGATGGGTATGCCATCTCCTGATGAAGAGGAATACAAGTTCTACCAAGATCTCTGATACATACTTCAGGGCATTCCTTCCGCAGATAAAGTCCTGTTGCTTGGAGATTTCAATGCTCAGGTTAGCAGTGATTTAAATGCCTGGAATAGAGTCATTGGTCGCCACAGAATTGGAAAATGCAACTCAAATTGTCTTGAGTTTTTAACTTTATGTGCTGAATTTGAACTCTGTTTGACAAATACACATTTTCAGATGCCCGATAAATATAAAACGACATGGATGCACCCAACATCTAAGCACTGGCACCTTCTAGATTATGTGATCGTATGGAAAAAAGATCTTGGTGAAGTACTGATCTCACATGCTATGAGAGGCACTCAGGGTTGGACAGACCATCGACTTGTGAGGTCCAAATTAAACATAACTTTGAAAGCACCATATCCAAGTGTTACACAAAATACCATCAAAATTATCCAGCAAAATCTTGGTCTGCGATCAGACTATGAGAGCAAAACTGTAGGATGCATTCGGTTCTGATGGGCTTTTGATATTCAAGTCTGCCTCTGTAGATGAGCACTGGAATGTATATGCTACCAAACTGCGCAGATGTGCCACAGAAGTCTTGGAAAACCTTAGAAAAAGAACCAAGTTTGGTTTGACAGTTCAGATGCAGAGCTTGTTAATGGTTTCAGAGCATCTCTTCACAGTCATGATCTTGCCAACTGCAAAGTAGCACATACAACCTGAAAGTGAAGGTGCACTCCCTCAAAGACAAATGGTGGCTGAATAAAACCAATGAAATGCAATCATATGCTGACACAAACCAAACAGGCAGATTCTTTGATTGCCTGAAAACTATCTTTGGTCCACAATCAAGGAAGATAGCACGTATTAATGACAAAGATAAAACCTGTCAGCTGATGCAACAGAGTGATATTCTTGCTTGGTGGGCAGAATATTTTGATGACGTTCTTAATCCCAACCATCAGACAACTGATATTCCATACATAGAATAACCTGAAGGCCTGCCAGTCGATGAACAACTTGCTGATGCCCCTTCATTCAGTGAATTCATTTCAGCATTGGCTAAGCTGAATAATAACAAATCAGCAGGATTAGACAACTTACCATCAGAGCTCTATAAATATGGTGGACCAAACATTATGAACCCACTGTTTGTTCTAGTTTCAAAGATTTGGGAGTGCGAAATAATTCCACAAGATTGGAAAGATGCAAGATTTACAAAGGAAAAGGTGACATTTCTGACTGCAGTTCTCACAGGGGAATCTCTCTTCTATCAGCAGCAGGGAAAGTCCTGGCTCACATATTCAACAACCAGCTAATGCACCCAGCAGAAAAAGTGCTACCAGAGACCCAGTGTGGCTTTCGACTGAACAGAGGCGCAGTGGATGCCATATTTGTTGTCAAACAAATGCAAGAGAAAAGCTTAAAGCAGCATCAGCCTCTGTTCATGTGCTTTGCAGACCTCGAAAAAGCATTCAATCAAGTCCCACGGGAAGCTCTCTGGACTATACTAAAGAAAACCGGCTGCCCTGACAAAATTATTAATTTGATTAAACAGTTTCATGACGACGCGATGGCAAAAATCCACCATGTAAATGAGCTTTCAGAACAGTTTCCTGTGACATGTGGTCTAAAACAAGGCTGTGTACTGGCTCCCACACTCTTCTCACTTTATTTCACAGCTGTTATGAGAGACATGATCAAAGCCTGCAGTGGGAAAATGGGTCTTGACTCGAGAACAGACAAAAGTGTCTTCAACATGTCTCGCCTCAGAACATAAAGTCGCATAAATAAAGTATCTATCTTAGAAATTCTTTACGCAGATGACGTATGCATAATGGCTAATTCTCCTGAATCTCTCCAAACATACATGAACCTGCTAAATGACTCTTGAAGAAGATTTGGTTTAGTCATAAGCATCACCAAGATGCAAGTCCTTCAACAACCACTTAGGGGTTCCAATGCAGATGAATGAACAACAAACATTTGAAAAATGTGTCACACTTTTATCTAGGTAGCCAAACTAGAAGTGACAACAGCCTGACAACAGAAATTGCAGCTCGTATAGACAATGCAGCCTCAGTTTTTGGCAAACTGAATCACCGAGTATGGAAATCACACGATCTCAGACTACAAACTAAAACTGCGGTCTACAAAGCAATAATATTACCAATTTTACTCTACACCTCGGAAACCAGATGCTGTTATAAAGCTGACATTAGGAGGCTAGACACCTTTCATCTTCGCTGTCTGAGATCAATTCTCCACATGAAATGGGAAGACCGTGTTCCAAACACGGAGATTTTGTATCGCGTGAAACGGCCTGGCATTGAAGCTCTCTTAATGATACATCAATTGAGATGGAGTGGCCATATCATACACATGGATGACAATAGACTTCCCAAAGCAGTGTTCTGCTCAGAGCTCTTGTGTGGAAAGCAGTAGCAAGGTGGCCAACAACTGCGATATAAAGACACCATCAAACGCCACCTCACAGCATTTGGCATTCCGAGCAAACGTTGGGAGGAGCTTGCATTGCACTGATCAGAGTGGTGCTCAACTGTACACAAGAGTGTGGAACAATTTGAGCATATCTGCCTAAAGAACGTGGACGATAAACGAAAGCTCTGCAAATCTACGCCAAAGCCTAATTACATCTATATGCATAAATCCACTGGGCAACTTTATTGCACTCTGTGTGACCAGATCTTAAAAGCAAACCTCAGTTTTGCAAGTCACATCTGAGCCTGCCACAATATGGACTAAACAACTGATGGAGTTGCTGTCGCCGGACACGGCGAGGAGGACATGATGATGATGATGATGATGATGATGATGATGATGATGATGATGATTAAGCCTTGGGTTCCTCCACTCATTTGCAGTGTTTACAAACCACCCTGATACATTGGAATTGCTTGCCATGTGAGCAAGTAGATTCTGTTGTAACTGTGTTTGTCAGGCTCTGATCTGACCTGCTTCCATGGCTCTTGCATTAGCTATGGTAGAGATGTTTCTTCAGGAATGCCAAAAAACATAGTAGTGGCACTACTTTGTTTGTGTGTTTTTCCCAAGACAAGTACTTGTCGACCACCTCTCCCAAGAATTTGCAACTGCTTGTCTGTGTAGGTCTGTGTACCAAACTTAAAGGCTGATATTTTCAGTGTAGCCATTTCTGTCAGCATGGACCTACATGAGCCTCAGTTCTTTCCATTTATGAACAAATTTTTATTACTCAAATACTGGGTTGCATTTTCTCTATTCAGAGAAATCCTTTTCTCCAGTTCATTTTCGGTGGTACTACTCACTGTAAGAAAGCTAGCATCAGCATACACAATGAAATCTCCACTCTCTGTCATACTCCTATAATTTGTGTAAAGAATGGAAAGTAGTGGACTCATTATTGACCTTTCAGGCAAACCATACATGACTTGTATTTTAGAGCAGATATTATTTATAATTTTCTTTTCTGTTTTATGTTTCATATAAACACATAGTCTTCTGTTTATTCTCATCAACTATGGTATAATGTCAGCTATTTTTCTCTCAAATGGTATTGATGAAGTTTCTGCAACAGCATATCATGATATACATAATTGGAAGGTTTGAATAGATGTAGGAACAAACAACAAACTTCCTTTTGGTCTCACATTTATGGAAACTGTTACGAGCATTTATTAGGATGTCATACCTGTCCACGTTGTGGACCATCTGTCTTTGATATTGTCTCTATTACTTTTTAAAATACTGGGGTTATAACTGATGGGTCTGTAATTTTCTGGGTCATACTTCTGCACATGAATCACTTTTCTGGCTCTTTCATAAACTAGTTTATTAAAAAGAGGTCAGTGGCTGTAATAAATACTACGGGCAGCGCTTAAATAATGTGCTAGATATGCAGTACAATCCAAACCTTCTATATTTTTTTCGTTCTGCTCATTATTTTTGATACTTCCCTCTTTTCAGTATGATAAAGGAAGAAACATAGTGTTACATTTACTTTCTTTTCTATTATTTTTTTTTTGTTTTGTGGCATTTTATTCCACGAGTTTTACTACAGTGGCGTAGTGCTAATAGGAAATGGGGCTGACTTAATGTGTATCTGAAAAATTCTTTTATTCCTTTTTAGGTATTGTGTTGCCATTGCAGGTAAATTTTTTTAGTTTGTTAGAACATATCACATTAGTCTTCAATTTATATTACGTGATCAGTATTTCAACCCCTATGCTGCAATCTTCTTCAGGGTCTTGCAGTGTCCTCTGTTAGCTGAGTATTCAGTTAACTGTGAACACCACATGAGGCTGAAGAGGAGTCTAGCAGAGGTTTGAAATGTTGATTATGTAGAAAAATTGAAGAATACAGTCACATGAATTTGTATTTCAGAAACTCTGATAGATCATGTCATCACAAACATATCTCAAATTTCATGTATCAAATACTGTAATTTCAGACCATTACACACTGTTATTAGATAACAGTGACAGCTCTCTTTCTGTTCCCATAGGCCAAAATGTTGGTTTGGTTTTTATGTTTTTGGTACCTCTTGTACAGAAGCTTCAGTTTCTCTGTTGCTTTATATGTTTGATGTGATCCAGTCTTATCTCAACTTGCTCATTACATTTTTGTTTTTCTTAGGGCATGTAGTTGAATTGCAGCACATACAAATAACTCCCTTTTTCTGATCCAAGCACAACATTTAACATGTTTATATTAGTTTCTTTCATCTGCTTTACTTTCATAGAAGTGACATCATTCAGTTCTGAGTTGTCTATTATTTCTAATAACAGGGTGTCATGGGCTGAAATTACAGTATTTGATACATGAAATTTGAGGTATGTTTGTGATGACATGTTCTATCAGGGTTCTTGAAATACAACAGCTGTTTTTCTGTTACAAATTTAGATTGTGAACTCTGGGCAGATCATAAATATCTCTTGGATGAAACTGTGTTTTAATGTTATTATTATTATTATTATTATTTGGGCAGTTCTTCTTAAGAAAATGGACTGCTGTTTTCATTCAAGTAATTAAATTCTGAAACTATCCTTATTTTTCCATATTTTGAATCCATATATTTTAGTGCATCTTTAATGTTTGTCATGTATGCAGTTTTTTCAAATGAAATTTCTAGTAGTTTTTTCTGCTACCTCCTTTCCCATGTTACATTCTGCTAAATGCATTTTAATAATAATGGAGACAGTCCATCTCCCTGCCTTATGCTTGTTTTAATTTCAAAAGATTTCAGTATTTCACCTAAAAATTTAACTTTGGAAACTCTTTTAGTCACAGTTTGCTTAATAATTGCCCTTTTTTTTTATTGTCAGCTCCAAATTCTTCAAGAAAATGAAAAGTGTATCTCTGTCTACATAAACATGAGCCTTTTTAAAATAAACAAAGGGTGCATAAAGTATTTGGGCTTGAAGTTTCTTATACTTGATTCATAGATTTATGTTTAATATCTGTGTATGAACATCAACAAAAGCAAAACGAGGATAATGGAATGTAGTCAAATTAAATCGGGTGATGCTGAGGGGATTAGATTAGGAAATGAGACACTTAAAGTAGTAAAGGAGTTTTGCTATTTAGGGAGTAAAATAACTGATGATGGTCGAAGTAGAGAGGATATAAAATGTAGACTGGCAATGGCAAGGAAATCGTTTCTGAAGAAGAGAAATTTGTTAACGTCGAGTATAGACTTAAGTGTCAGGAAGTCGTTTCTGAAAGTATTTGTATGGAGTGTAGCCATGTATGGAAGTGAAACATGGATGATAACTAGTTTGGACAAGGAGAGAATAGAAGCTTTCGAAATGTGGTGCTACAGAAGAATGCTGAAGATTAGATGGGTAGATCACATAACTAATGAGGAGGTGTTGAATAGGATTGGGGAGAAGAGAAGTTTGTGGCACAACTTGACTAGAAGAAGGGATCAGTTGGTAGGACATGTTTTGAGGCATCAAGGGATTACAAATTTAGCATTGGAGGGCAGCGTGGAGGGTAAAAATCGTAGAGGGAGACCAAGAGATGAATACACTGAGCAGATTCAGAAGGATGTAGGTTGCAGTAGGTACTGGGAGGTGAAGAAGCTTGCACAGGATAGAGTAGCATGGAGAGCTGCATCAAACCAGTCTCAGGACTGAAGACCACAACAACAACATCTGTGTATGACACATGAGAGGGGTTGGGTGTTTTGGGGGAAGAGACCAAACAGCGAAGTCATTGGTCTCATTGGATTGGGGAAGGATGGGGAAGGAAGTCAGCCATGCACTTTCAAAGGAACCATCCCGTCATTTGCCTGAAACAATTTAAGGAAATCACAGGAAACCAAAATCGGGATGGCCAGACGTGGGATTGAAGCGTCGTCCTCCCGAATGCCAGTCCAGTGTGCTAACTGCAGTGCCACCTCGCTCAATATGACACATAATCTTCGTCTGCTAAACCCTCCATGGTATTCTCTTATTGTTCCTCCATTTTATTTTCTAATCTATTTTGGCAAGCTTTAGACAGAACTTATATGTCACATGGAGGAGAAGATACCCCTCAGTAATTGTTTGCATCTGCTTTATCACTGTTTTTGTGTAATGGATGAATAAGTGTTTATGCAGTGTCCCAGTGTTTTCAGTTACTTTTTTTGGTTGCCAAATAGTTCTGTCATCTGCATTTTTACACAATTCTGCAACAGTATGGTCTTTCTCTGGAGCTTTGTTGATTTTTAGTCTTAAATAAATTTGACATTTGTGAATCTTTAAATTTTTGTTCTGGAACTTGCTTTTGGGAATTTCTCCTTGAGTTCTTCACAGTTTCAAAGTATCTGGAAGTATCTTGCCAGTATTCTATGGTTTTTGTGATTATTTAAGGCCAGATTTCTGTTTTGATCTTTGAAACATGTATTTGGTAGTTGCTATTTTTGAAAATTTGATTTAAAAGGTTTGTAGAAGGCCCGTGTATTATTTTTCTGGAAGTCCTTATTATGTTGCAAAAATTGGTCCTCCTCATGGTTCCCTTTAACTAATTGTATGATTTCAGCTGTCTGTTATCTTTCTTTTAATTCAACATAATCTTCAGGTTTTTTTGGGAGAGTACCATTTGATCCAAGTTTGTTTTCTTAATTCTAGCACTTCCTCACAATGTGAATTTCATCATCTGTGATTCTTTGTTCCCTTTACCATGGCAGCTTCATAAGCTGACTTTACTGAATTAGAATGAATTTCATGTAGATCTTCCATTTGCATATCGAATTTTTCTTTTCTTTTGGCATTCAGTATTTTCATATCTGTTTGTAAGGTTTTAGGTTTTGGTAACCTATTGTGTGGGATGAATTTCATTTTTATGGTGATAAGATAATGGTCTGTTTCTACATTTGCTCCATTTCTAGTTTGTTAATTTATCACTTCTTTCCAACATTGAATTAGAAGGCCATATGGTTAGTTCAGAAATTGATTTTCTTTGTTTTTTATCCTTCTGTTAAGGCTCATGAGTGATAATGCCAGGTTACACTTTAGCACACTTTATAACATCATCACAACAGAGACAGAGTCTGTATAACAACTGAAATGAACATCTTCAGTCAATTATGAGTAATAGCATCAAAGTCCGTGGTGATGTAGGTTCAATGATCACACTACTACAAGTACACAGTCAATATTTCACAGTAGCACTACTGGTACAGTGGCACGGAAGTCCGGGAAGGCCAGGGTCAGAGGAAGTGGCAAGTTGTGGTGAAGGTGTAGAACTCTGACAGATGGTCCACTGAAGGCAGCTGGTGTGTGGCCAGAGTTGGGTGAAGAGCTGCCTGCTGAAGGTTGAGCCATGACTTAAATACACAGCAGGTGGAGGAATATCTCCAGGCACTTGACAAGCACATGGACTGTGGATGCAAGCTAGTTCCTTTGATTGCAGTGCCACTGTTGCAGCTGCACATTCTGTCTATGAATGATAATGGTGGCCGTGGTTGTGCGTAGTAGCATTTAGCCTGTCAACAGATGATTTGTAATCAGTACAACATTTGATGTACTATCAAGGTGTGTGTCTTTAAAGGAGGGAGTGCCTGCCACCCTGGAGCAGACTATCAACTGGTCACAGGTTTGTGCTGATAAAGAGTGTGACTGATGAACAGCCAGATACTAGAGTTCCCTTCTCTGTAGAGGAAAAGATAACAAAGCCATCTTGACAATAGCCAAAATGTCCTGCAATCTGACCCTCAGGCTGGCGATGATGGAGCCAATTGAAGAAGGAGATTGCAGAATGATACCTTCCTTGGGTGAATACAGAGGAATCGAAGGGGAAGGGGAGCTCTTGATGGTTGTGACCCTGACACCAGAACCCAGGACCTGAGGTTGTGAAGCAATGTCCGCAAAGGTGTAGTGCCTAGCTAAGAAGACGGTGTATAACAAGCATGAAATGGAGGGGAAAAGAAAAAAAGAAAAAGAAAAACATGCAAGAGAACTATGGCACTTGAGGTACACACTGACATGGCTATGTGGTGGAGTGGGTCCCTGAAGGAGTGACAGCAGTGCCAGGGACAACAAGCTGGTGGCCCATGCAAAGCAAACCAGGTGATCACCAAGAGCCAATTGGCGAGGTGCATGTACATGAGATGTAGAAGCCACAAGAGCAACCAGTGGAGCAAAAATGCCATTGTGGTGGTGGGGCGGTCGTAGATAGTGGTGGCACTGGGAGACATGGCTCATCCAGTGTGGCCACCATAGGAGTGACAGTCTCCAAGCGGGATGCTGACGTGCTGGGAGATAGGGCTCAACCAGTGTGGCTGCCAGTACAACAGTACAGTGGCTGACATGTCACTAGTGGCACCGGGAGGCAGGGCTCGACCAATGTTGCTACCGGAAACACAACTGTGAAACAACCACAAAGCTTGTGGAGCGGGGATGGTCAGAAAAGAAAAGCCTGAAAACAGCAAACAAAAGGGGAAAGAATAGGCCTTGGGGGCAGAGCTGGAGCAAAGTGGTGGAAGCACTGTGGATGCTCAAATCAAGAATAACCATAAGGTCCAAAAATGTGATACACAGCACAGAAACAATGAGTGTGGGTGGGCTGAGCATGCATGATGCCTGAAGGGTGGATCAGACAATGAGTATAGGAGCAAGCAAACAGAAAAGATCAGTAGAGAAAAACATCCTCAGGATATGTGAAACATGCCATGTAACAGAAACTGACATAGGGCCATAGACAAGAATCAAACCACTACCATTGTCCTGAAGAAACAGAAAAGATTATACGCAAAGGGGCACAAGAAGGAGCCACACCACACGAATGAAATGCAACAAAAGAAGCATGTGCAAGAGCCCGAGAAAGGTGTACATCACAGGAATGAAAAGAAGAATGACAAAGCATGAGAAAAACAACACATTGTCATGAGTTATCCAGAAGAAGAGGCTCAAAGTATTTCTTCACACTTGCAGGAATGGCCAACCATGGATGCATCTTCTTGTAGTGGGTGGGGCAGCATTGGGCTCAGACAGAAGGCAGCAACCAGGTGGGACATGGTGAGAGCTGAGTCTGATTGACGTAAGACCAAATGACTACACTGTGAAATGCTGTTTTTACCTTGTCACAAACTTTTGCATTATTTCGTTGGAAATATTGCATGCAATCAAATGATCAGTGATGACTCCAGGCTACATTTATGTAACTTTTATTACAGCATCAAAACAGATGTTAATTTCCAAATAAGACATGTGAGTAACAGTGGAAATGATTGTCTTTCATCAGAAATAAGTTACATAATCAAAGTCTGTAGTGACGTCAGTCCATTGATCACACCAGCACAAGTACACATTTGACATTTTATGGTACCACTACTGGTACAGTAGCACGGAGTCCTGGGAAAGCCATGGTCGGAGAATTTGGAAGGCACCAACCGAGGTTGCTGGCTGTTCACTGTTAAGTGTCATCACTGGCAGCTGCTGGAGTTGTGTCATGGTGCCGCATAAACTCAGTGAAGAGCTCCTACAGCCGGTCCGCTGAAGATGACTGGTGCTTGACCGGACCTGAGAGAACAGCTGCCTGCTGGAGGTTGAGCCATGACTTAAATACACAGTAGATGGAGGAATATCCATGAGTGCTTGATAGACACAGGGTGCATGAATGCAAGTTAGTTCCCTCTATTGCAACACCACTATTGCTGCTGCATGCACGGAGTCCTGGGAGAGCCGTGGTTGGAGGATTTCGAAGGCACCAACGAAGACTGCTGGCTGCTTAATCTGAAGTGTCATCACTGCCTATCAGTGATTACAGTGCCCCTGCTGGTGCCTGTCAGCATTTAGTCTGTCAACAGATTGTTTGTGATCAGTAGGGTGTCCACAAGATAAGATGTACTAGCAAGACGCATAAACAGTCTCTGAAGGAGGAGCACCTCTGAACTTGGAGCACACTACCCAGCTGTTCATGGACATTATGTTGGAAACAGGAGTGGCCAATGAACAGCCAGATACTATACTTGTGAGTTTTTAAAGGTTGTGGACAGGAACTTCAGGTTAAATGCTTTGCACAGTCCTATGAGCCTTTCACCATTCTTCTTTCATGAGCTGGATATTCTCCAACCATTTTTCTACAATTTTTTCTCACTTACTGTTTGCAGATTGAAGTTGCCCAGTGGTACTTTATACTGTTCCTTGCAACTTTAGCATTTCATCCTCTATAAATTACCATAAGTGTTCCACTTTTTCATTATTTCTTTTATTATCTTCATTAATTCTGGTGTAGCTATTTATTGAAGTATATGTATCATTCATGCATCAAAGGGTTGGAATTGAAGGCACTCAATCGCTGCTTAAAATGTGTAATAGAGTTCACCATCTATCTGTTGCTGGTAAATCCTGTTCCTAGATATGTTATCTCTTTCCTCACTGGATTGTCTTCTAGCATATTGATATTATTGAAGAACCAAATAAACTTATACACCTGCCTAATATTGCGAAGCCTCCCCCCCCCCCCACCTCCACCCCACCCCCCCTCCCCATGAGCATGCAGAAGTGCTGCAACAAGATGTGGTATGGATTCAATTAATGTCTGAAGTTGTGCTGGGGGGAAATGACACCATGAATCCTGCAGTGCTGTCCATAAATCTGTAATGTACAAAGAGGTGGAGGCAAGGCATCCCTGATACGCTCAATAATGTTCGTGCCTGGAGAGTTTGGTGGGCCTCTCAAGTGTTTAAACTCAGAAGAGTGTTCTTGGAGCCACTCTATAGCAATTCTGGATGTGAGGGGTAGAGCATTGCCCTGCTGGAACTGCCCAAGTCTGTCAGAATGCACAATGGACATGAATGGATGCAGGTGATCAAACAGGATGCTTATGTACATGTCACCTGCCAGTGTTGTATCTAGATGTATCATGGGTCAGGTCCCATATCACTCCAACTACACACATCTCACACCATTACAGAGGCTCCACCAGCTTCAACAATCCATTTCTGTCATGCAGGGTCTATGGATGCATACTGTTGTCTCCATACCCATACATGTCCATCTGCCCAGGTGAGGTGTAAAGCTTTGTGTCATGCAGAATGAAGGCTTTCACGACAGGGTGACATGGCTGTTGATATACTTACCAGGATGTGAGGTCGTGGTCCAAGAACTTTTCTGCTCCTTACGTTTCGTCCAGGACTGCGCTGGACTTCCTCAGAGGCACTGCTCCGCTGAGTCTTGCCGACTGACTGGTCGGGTGTCTGAGAGCGACTTATATATTGTGAGAAAGGGGGGGGGCGTGGTTCAGGTGACACCTGATGAGCAGTGATAATCCATAGCAAAGATAAGGTTGACTATCGATTAACACTTTGTCAAAGATAATAATTGTTAGCAATTTTGTAGAGCCACTGTCCATATATTGCTAAGTTTCATAGCCTCCTCTTTCCTATTAAAATTATCGTGATTTTTATAAATTTCAATAGCTTCTCTATATAGCCGTGGATAGTAATTTAACATTGTAGATAAAACTTCGGTATCCGAAAACTTCACTTGGTGGTTGCCTGGTTGAAGAGCATGTTCCGCTACAGCTGATTTTTCTATTTTTCCAAGTCGACCAAATACCTTTCTGGTCTGATAAAAAATGAGTATTGAATAGCCCTAGTTCATACCGATTTGTCTCGACATTTGTGATTACATTATCAAGGCAGGCAGACTGTCTTGCTGGGTTTTCATTAATGCAGTGCAGGTCATGTGATCTTAGCATATTCAGAAGAAACTATAAGAGCCAGTGAGTCCTTGTGCACTTGAAATTCCAACCTCTCTAATAATTTTCAGCAGCAGGAGTGACCTCATTTTAAAGCATTATTTTTGCTAAATAAAAAGAGACTCTCATCTTCTTTCAAAATTTTGAAGTTTAGTAAATATTGTTATTTAAAACTGTTGTAATCGCAGGAAACATGAGAGTGTACAGTTTGAAAACACAACCCTTAAAAATGTAAGGTATTATGAACAAAGTTGGAATGACAGCTGTCAGAAGGGCTTCGCCAGAATATTCTACACAAACAAAAATTACATAATTATAGTGATCTAACAATAAATAGAAGTCAACAGTTTATTCACTGATGCAATATGGTCATCTAATCCAAGTAGATGTTTACTTGAGAATGGCTCTATAGCTAAAACAAGCTTGTAGTAAGGATTGCTAATTAAACCATTAGCAGCTTACCTGTAATTATTCATTACAAAATGTCATATCATGAAGTATTCTATGCTGCAGACTTGACTGAAAAGAAGATATTGACCAAATTTTATCAGTTAATAAATAATGTGTAGAAAATGTCCTACAAGAATCTATGAACAGTGGACAATATTACAGTCAGTCCGCCTTAATCACTGTTGTCTAAAATGTAGGTTACAAGTAGTCACCACTAAACAGTCTGTCAGTGATAAACATTGTCTCATATAGGTGCATTTAATTAGTACTAAATATTAAGTTTGAATTAAGAATGTAAGTATGAAGAGCCTGTGTTAATTTCATCACATGTACAAATGTGATAGTTTCAGTCTAGTTAATGTGTGGTACTACCTACTATATATTAACAAATACTGGTTAATTTTACACTGCAAGCTGATCCCCACTTCAGTGTGGTTGTTGAAACAGTTGACAATTGAGAAATGTTCCAAATATCTGCAGTTTAGGCTAATTCAAGGAAAATTTCTATCACTGTGTACTATATCAGGAGGTTGAAAGAACACTTCAAACAAGGCTTGCAGCGCAATTACATTATATAATGAATTCTTGTGACCATCAGCAGATGCTAGCATGTTCCCTTTCTCCATGGCTTGGTACAACAACCCTTTGCACTGCTGTTAAGCTAGCCTTCACCTCTCAGCAATCTGAAGATTTACCAGGAACATCATATGGTTTGGATTCAACTTTAATATCAGTCCCCTCTCCACAATAGCATTACTATGTTAGGCTAAGGACATGTAATTCACCAAAGTGCTGTCCAATGGAAATGCTTGCACCAGGCCATTGAGCCAAATGGAAATATTGTTGTTAAAGAGGTGTAATGACATCCAGTCTGTGACACAAACTACAATCAAGGGCTTACTCTGCATCCCTTTGTTTTCTTGTATAAGCTATATGTCATCCATTAAATCTTTCTAATCTCATTTGAATACATCTCCATTATAGTGCCCCTCTTTTGTTACCCCACAATGCAGCCTAGGTTATCTGTTCAATGTTCAATTTCCTCCCTCCCTCCCCCCCCCCCCCTCCCACCATTTGTAGTTCTAGCAACCAATGAGAAATTTCCCCTTCTTTTATGAATTTTACGCTTCTGCTACATGCATACTTTCCTTTTTTTCTTCCCCTCACTCTAGGGGCCTTTCCAATTTTCTGTTGAATTTTTTAATTTTCCATGAGTCATATACTATTACAGAGCAATTTTACAATCTGAGACTTCCAATCCAGTTCACAATTACAGTCTACAATTACAACTTAACATAAATTTTAAACTGAACAACAGATTTCATACAATCAATGTGGACAACATTGTGACAAACAAATTTTTTCTTCCATGCAATTGAAGGCCATTATTTTTTATTTTTTATTTTTTTTATTTTTTTGTGAGATGATACTTAGATGACCTCTACAACCCAGGTAACAGTGTTGTTGGACATGTTACCCCCACAGGTGTGGCAGCAGCCACTGGCTGAGCCTTGCTGCCTAGTTTTTGGATGCCTCAGATAGAATAAAGTAAGAAAATCATGCGTGTGAAAATTTACTCATGTGCTCATTAAGTGCTGCTACAAGTTCTACTCCTGTAAATGAATTAGCTGTAATGACTATGATTCTGCACTAACACATAATGTACTGTTACCTGAACAAATCAGAATATCAAATGTATCTTAACATTATTGTCGGCAATTTAAAAAACTGTATGAATTTCTTTTGTGCTTGGACTGCTTGTAAAGGCAAACCATAAGTAACCCCCCCCCCCTCTCTCTCTCTCTTCTCCTCATTCCCCCCTTTCCGTCCCTCCCTCCTTCACCCCTATCTCAACTTTTTATAGTTTCTCACAATAGAATTAATATTGTCAGCATCATCTCGAAAGACAAAGCAGATGTCATCATCATAATTGTCTAAGGAACATACTATTTTTCCTATAGTGAAAAATCTTAGGTGGTCTATTTGGTATATATGTATCATATACATGTATGAGGGTTGGACAGAAATATGGAACCTTCATGATAAATGCATGTTTGAACAAGAATGCAGATGCGAGCCAACTCTATAGGTGGTGGTCCTGTTTTTGACAATGATTGGTTCCTGTGCAATGTCATCAATATGTTGCAAGCATCAGTCATGGCCAGAACATTCTTCTGTGTAGTTGGGAATGCTTTATGTCAGAGTTAAGCAAAATTGAACATGGACAAATTGTTGGTGCTTTTATGGCAGGTGTTTTCATAATCAAGGTAGCCTGTCTGATGTTTCAAGAGGCACTGTATTGAAGATTTGTACTGCATATAATTGCCACACGGGATTAGCCATGCGGTCTAAGGCACGGCAGTCATGGACTCTGCAGCTGGTCCCGGCAGAGATTCAAGTCCTCCCTCAGGCATGGGTATGTGTGTTTGTCCTTAGGATAATTTAGGTTAAGTAGTGTGTAAGCTTAGGGACTGATGACCTTAGCAGTTAACTCCCATAACATTTCACACACATTTGAACATTTTGGTACTGCATATAAGGAAAGCGGAACATCATCATGCACTAAGTCACAAGGTATGTGTTGAGTGATTGTGACAGATGGTCATTGAAGAGGATTATGATGAAAAATAAGAGGACAACAGCTGAAAATATCACTGAAGAACTAAAATCGCTCTCGCAAACACTGCCAGAACCAAAACAACATGAAGGGAGCTCCACAAGCAGGGAACTGCTGGGTGAGCTGGAATTCCAAAGCAATACATGAGTGATTCAAATGCCTATAACTGGAAATATGGTACCAAAGCCATAAAACCAGGACTATGGAACAATGGAGGAAAGTAATTTGGCTGAATGAGTCTTGTTTTACACTGTTTTCCATCTTCTGGCCAAGTTCAATTCTGGTGTATGCCTACAATGCAGACTGCTTGATGCCCAGAGTGAATATGGCGGGTGTTTGGTGATGATTTGGGCTGCCATATCATGGTATTCCAGGGACTCGATGGTTACTCTACGAGGCTATGTTACTGCCAGGTATTGTATGACCATTTGTCTGATCAGGTCCTCATCATGATACAATATATTTGTTCACCATTGGTAATTTTGTGTTCCAGGATGGCAGTATCCTTGTTTAAACGACTTCCATTGTCCAGAATTGGTTTTTTGACCACAAGGCTGAATTGTCGCATCTACCCTGCCCACCACAGTTACCAGATCTCAGTATTCTTGAGCATTTGTTGTGTACTTTGGAGAGAAGGGTGCATGATTGTTCTTGACCTCCATCGTCTTTGCCTGAACTTGCAAGTATTTTGCAGGAAGAACAGTGTAAGATTCTATTGAAAACCATACAAGTCCTATATTTATCCATTTCGAGATGACTGGCAGCTGTTTTGAATACAGCAGTTTCCCTACATCATACCAATCATGGAATGTGTTGTGTTTCTCGTTTTTCCATGTTTTGGTCCACACCTTGTAACTAATCATTTGTACATATCATTACATAACTTTTTAACTAAGTCCATAAAACATTTATCACTCTCAATAGTCAGAATGTTTTTTCCATCAGTAAGTAGTAGCATCTCCTCTTGAGTTATATACAGCTCGGCACCTTGATACTGATGAAATGAGATGGGAGATCTCATCTTGAAGAACGTTCTGCCAGTGATGTCTAAGCTGAGCATACAGCTGATCCAGGTGCACACACACACTTCCAAAGCTTTTCTTTGAAAGTTATCCCAGGAATTTAGATCAGGGCCCAAACTCTTCAGTTTTCAGAGGTGCCAAAGGTTGCAAAACGTTATAAATATAGAGATTTGCTTAGTGTGTTCCAAGAGGTTCATTTTTCCATGCTTGCTATTCCTCCCCAGACCTTGATAGAAACTCCTTGAAATTTATGGATCCCCTGTACATTACAAAGCCTTTCTGTATCACCTGGTCACCTTCTAATAAATACTCTTCTTGAATGTAGGTGCAAACCAAAGCATGATTCATCTGTAAAGAGGATTTGTTCTCATTGATCCACTGTCCAATTTTGATCTTGTTGGCACCACAAAACATATCATGCATGATTTTAATGTAAATAGCTGGGAACCTTAAAGTTCAGCCAGCACGAAGGCCTCTTTTATTCAGTCTATTTATGATAGTTTGAGATGAAACAATTATGTTATTTACATTTTGCAAGACAATTCATAACATTCTGGCAGTTGAAATTCTTTCTCATAGGGCTTTAAGGCACATAAATCTGCCTCATCCTGCAGTGATAACCCTTGGATTTCTGTGGTGCCTTTCTTA
This sequence comes from Schistocerca nitens, assembly GCF_023898315.1. NCBI lineage: Eukaryota > Metazoa > Arthropoda > Insecta > Orthoptera > Acrididae > Schistocerca > Schistocerca nitens. The sequence goes on from NC_064617.1 coordinate 343,356,620, forward strand.
TGGATTGCCAGTATTTTGGAAATTACACATCTTGCCTTATTTAGAATCATTTTCAATAGCCAAATCACCTTAACTATTTAATCATGGTTTAAATGATGATGTTCTTGTATAATTAAATCTATTCTGACCCTTTCTTAATTGTTTACTATGATTTTACACAGTTATTAGTTAATAACAAACTTATACATACGTCTCAAGCCAATGTATGGTGCATGGCAGAGAGTGTCTTGCACCACTATTACTCACTTCATTTCCTGTTCCACCCACAAATAAAATGAGGGATAAAGAATCGCCTACATGCCTCTTTACGAGTTCTAATTTCTTATCTATTCCTTGTGGTCATAATACAAAATGTTGGTGGCAATGATAGAAACGTTCTGCTTTCTGCTTCAAACACCAGTTCTCTAAGTTTTCTCAATAGTGTTTCACAAAAATAATGTTATCTTCCTTCACAGATCCCCATCTGAGTTTACAAAGCATCTCCATAATACTTTCATGTGGATCAGACCTATTGGTAACAAATCTTGCAGCATATCTCTGAAGTGCTTCAGTGTATTTATTTAATCTGACCTGCAAGGGATCCCGAGCACTCAAATGCTACTCAAGAATGGGCTGCACTACTGTTCTATATGTGTTCTTCTGTGTAGATGAGCTACAATTTTCTAAAATTTTCCCAATAAACTGCAGTCAACCATTCACCTTCCCTCCTACTGTCCTTACATGCTCATTACATTTGGTATCATTTTGCAACATTATGCATAGATATTTAGTCAGCATGACTGTGTCAAGCAGCACACTACTAATTTCGTATTTGAACAATATGGGATTGTTTTTGCTCACCTGCATTGATGTATTTTTCTACATTCAGAATAAGCTGGCATTCATAACATCAACTGGAAATTTTGTCTAAGTTGTCTTGTATTCTCTTACAGTCACTGAAGGATGACACCTTCCTTTACTCTATCATAGTGTCATCAGGTAACAGTAGCTCATTGCTGCTCATCCTCTCTGTCAGATAATTTATGTAAATAGAGAATAAGAGCAGCATTGTCACACTTCCTTGGGACACACCAAATGATACCTTTGTCTCTGATGAACATTCATTGTCAAGGACAAGATACTTGATTCTATTCTTAAGAAGTCTTCAAGTTACTGTCTACCTGCTTAGCTGGGTGGTAACATGTTCACCTCCCACGCAAGCGGGCCCAGGTTTGATTCCCAGCCAGGTTGGAGATTTTCTCCCCTCAGGGTCTGGGTGTTGTGTTGTCCTCATCATCATTTCATCCTCATCACCGGCACACAAGTCGCCCAATGTGGTGTCGACTGAGAAAAGACTTGTACTTGGTGGCCGAACTTCCCCAGATGGGGCCTCCCAGCCAACGATGCTATACGCTCACTTCATTTCGATTCAAAGTTACTCACATATCTTTAGAACCTAATCCATATGCTTGTACTTTTGTTAACTGTCTGTAGTTGGGCACAGCGCCAATGATTTTAGGAAATCTAGGAATATGGAATCTGCCTGCTGCCTTTTATCCATGCGTCATGAGATATTATGTGAGAAAGGGACAAGTTGATTGTCACATGAGCAGTGCTTTACAAATCCAAGCTGATTTGTGGACAGAAGCTTTTCTGTCTCAAGGATTTTTTTTTTTTTTTTTTTGGTTTCAAATTCAGAATATCTTCTAGAACTCTATAGCAAACAGTTGTTAATGATATTGGTCTTAACTTTTGCAGGTGTGTTCTTTTACCCTTCTCATACACAGGAGTCAGCTGCACTTTTTTCCAGCCATTTGGTACTTTGAGCAGGATGAAAGATTCACAATAAATGCAAGCTAAATAAAGGACCAATGCAATAGAGTACTCTTTGTAAAACAGAGCAGGGATTCCACCTGCAAGTGGCGACTTATTTGTTTCCAATTCTTTCTGTGCCAGAAATATCTATTACTATGTCCTCTATATGGGAATCCATGTGACATTCAAACAACAGTATGTTTGTATGATCATCCTACATGAATGATTTCTTAAATGCAAAATTTAAAACTTCAGGTTTCCTATTTTCTGTGCTCTATTGTCACACCAGACTGAGCAACAAGTGACTTAATGGAAGTAAATAGCCTATAAATATAATAGTAGAAACTTATGCAAGAATGCATTAGTTCCGCACGAGACAGCACACAGCAGCGACATCTAGTGGCTCGAAAAGATAACTATATTTTGATCGCCTACTAGCATGTAATACATGCATGAAATGAAGTATGATATGTCTTGGACTTAGGTCTCATATGTAAAGTAATGGACACAAGAAGGCATTTAATGAATCATATATACTTCCGCTTCTTGCTTTCTCTTCTTTGAGCTTGGTCTGAAATTACTTTCCTTTCTGTGAGGCAAAACAGAAGGAACAGAGCTAGGCCAAATATTGAAATGAGGAGAAAAAATGTTATGCGTAGCAGCAGTAATGTAACAAATCATTGGACAGTTATTAAATATAGCCATTTTATTGCTTTACAGATGATTCTTACCCTTGGCTTAGTAAATTCTTGTTTCTGATGTCCTTCTCTACGAAATGATCAGAGCCTACTACATGACTCCTATTTAAATGCTCTGGGTCTTCTTTTCTAAATATTTTGTCAAGATCTGTCCTCCTACTATGAATAACCCACTGTTTAAATCTAAAAATAATAAAAGCCAAGTTAGAAATAATAACTTTCTCAATTATAAGAAGTACAACTAACTCACTGGAAGACACTAACCACAGATTTACATTAATATTCACATTTCTTTATTCCTGTAGAAAGACTTTTGATCACTTTGTTGCCTGGAATTATTGCAACCATATGTGGCACAAATAACACCTCTGCCAGCCATTTTCAGCTCATGAACAAATGGAAACTATCTTTCAAGTAAACTCACATACATTTGTTTACATATGCCACTCTGTTAGTAATCATTTTCAACCACCAGGGTATGCTGCAGTTGCTGTCACACACTCTTGGTCAGAGTTTCACTAGAGTCTTTATAGGCTATTTGATGGAATCCTTTGATCCATTTCACAATTTTATGTATAACCAGAATTTTCACGAGTTCTCAGCAAGATCTTTTGCTGATGAATGGTGCCAGAAGGTGTGTGCTTCATGCATCATTCTTTCTATTTCTTTTAAAAAAATTCTACTAACTTTTGCCTGTTATCATTTGCATGTTCTTTTTTGAACTGAGAATGCAGCAGTCTCATCTTCTTCAACCTTCACTGAATTTTGTTATTAAACCACTGCCAGTCTTTTCTGTCCTTGATCAACTTACTCAGCACACTTTTCAAGAGTGCAATTTACAGTTAGTTTAAACTGACCCATAATTCCTCTATGCCTATCATATTGATGTTCTTTCATTGAAGTGGGATGCTTGTTCTCTCATCAAAATGGGATGCTAACAACTGCTTATCTGGTCTTTCTAGGAAAAATATTCTGCTATCCATTATCACTACGATCACATCACAATCAGTGTAACAATACAAAATAACAAAATTGGCTACTATGATAAACTGTTACAGTGACAAATGACTAATACTTTAATTTTCACTTCCATTAACTTTTTAGCTGGTCAGTTTTTTTAATATCTCCAGTTACTGAATTATTCCTTACACAATTTTGATTGTGTAATTAACCAAAAGGCTATAGTCATAGATTGCATGTTGGCTAGTTGTCTCATTCTTATCTTACAATGGTTCATGTGAAACCAAAGCTTGTCATTTGAATAACAAAGTTGGTCTAGATGAACAGTAAAATATGTTGTACATGATACTGTGTATGTCCAGTATTCCTCACAGCACCAGATAAGTGATTATTTTCAAATTAAGTTTCTGTCTTATGACATAGACCTATCCAAAATCAGATCTCATGGGTTTGTCATATGAACTTAAATTCTGTTGCTGAGGTTTGAATGTGGTGCCCATTCCAAAATCAATTTGGTCCAGCATGAAATAGAATATTTTACAGGACCAATTTATCATCAATGTACAATAATATATACATTTGTGGAAGTTTGCACAGTTCTGACAGGATCAGAATCAAGTTATTTAAGATGTTTGATAATCATTTAAGATACACCATATAGCATGTGTTAATCATTTAATACACACCATGTTGTATCAACATGCTTTAATTAGCATATGATATGTTTAAAGGATATTTAACAACACATGCAACAAGATCTTATTAACACTTTCTGCTTGATAAATAATACTATTTAAAAATTTTCAAACATGCAACAAAATTCATGATGGTATATGGTGACTCCCATAAATTATACAGTTACCTTTACAGGTTACGTAAGTTTCAGTGGGCCTAAATGAAATCGCCCTTCTACAAAGCACATTACCATTTTGGCAGTTATTAACTCCAGCAGGGAAGGGAAGTATATAAGAGAATTAATTTTTAATACTCATCTTTTCTTTTAGACAGCAGTAGAAAATAAGTATCATTGTCCAGTATGTTTGATGTACTTCTGTTTACTTCAGTGAAACATATTGAAGGTACTTTTCTCATTGTGTTTTCTATTCCACTCTTGTTAACTCGTGGTAATCAATTTCTCTGGAAAAAATATATATTAGACCTCTGTATCATAAGTATTACGAAATAAAGTATTTTCGTTTTATCTTAATTTTTGTAAATGGTACCACTCTTTGAAAAATGTATATTTTGTAAATAGCTCTTAAAACAGTAGAGAAATACATATATATTTTTCCCACGTGGAATGTTTCCCTATATATATATATATATATATATATATATATATATATATATATATATATATATATATATATATATATATATATATATATTCCACGTGGGAAAAATATATCTAAAAACAAAAATGATGTGACTTACCGAACGAAAGCACTGGCAGGTCGATAGACACACAAACAAACACAAACACACACACAAAATTCAAGCTTTCGCAACAAACTGTTGCCTCATCAGGAAAGAGGGAAGGAGAGGGAAATATAAATATAAATATATAAACCTAAAGTACTGGATACCTGGCAGAAGTGTTGAAATTTAGTTGGCACACATTCACTTATGGGCTTCCTTTAACTTACAAATTTAAGATGACAATATGATATCTAACTTAATTTTTCAACTTAAATTTTTTTCTGGTTTGGAAAGTCGTAGAACACTCTCTTTTCTATCATATTATCAGATGCTACTGAGGTAATTATAAACAGTATCTTCTCTGCTCCAGCTATATGTATTATGTAAATATTTATTACTAAAATTGTAAAAAAATGCATTTTTATGAGTTTTTATGAATTATTTACTCGAAAATCACCATATTGTTTGGTTAATATGTTTGTAGTCAGCGCAAACACAGTGAGAAATATTTTTCTGTGTAATGAAGTACAAATTTTTCATCATTCTGCATATTTCGCATCACTGAAATTCTAATGTAAAATACGCATGTTGGCAACATTGTTTGCAGTGCTCTTGTTGTTATAACAATGAGTGAGAACTTGTACATAAACCTTCTGCATCGAGTTTTGTGTTTGGTTTGAACTTTTTGTTAGATACAGTGTCAGTGAGGAAATGCAGTAGTGAAAGAGTGAGGTGTGTGGACAGTGAAAAAAGACACAAGAAAGTGGTGTGTAAGAAAAGTGAAAAACACTTCACAGTTATTGGAAGTCTGTCAGAGGTACTGCAGAAATATCTTGGTTCTCAAGTAATAGTATTAGCATCACATCCATTGTGCAGGAATTGCTACACTCACTATAAGAAGAAATTAAGTGGCAAACCACCTGAACAATCTTCACCCAAATATGAAACTGAAGAAGAGAGTCCAAATGTTCATATTAATGGGTGTGAAGTTGCTGATTTCTGCTGTAGCCCCTACTGTACCCCCTCCCCCCACCCCTCTTAAATGTCCAGGAAAAGTAAGAAGCACAAGAAGAAAACAGTATTTAAAAGAAAAGTGGAAGAAATTGAAACAGGTTTTACACAAGCAACATCCTCAAAACTTTTTGAAGTGTATAATGTAGTTGCACTTGGTGCAGAAAATTAAGATGGTAATATGTGCATGAAATGTGATGTGTGGTTTCGAAACCTAAATACTGCTATCTCTGCAGCCAACTGCACTGAGAAGGTACAATTACCGATACTGATACCAGGTAGCTACTCTAAGCAGCAGATACAGAAGTATATACCAGCAGATACAGAAGTATATACCCACTTCCTCACATTATTTGACTTCAAGAGCTCTTTAAATAAAGAACGAGAAAGGTATTTGGGCATGTCCAGATTCTTACTGAGCACATCCACTGCAAGATGATATGCTTACTGTTGCTCTGGAATATTGCGTAAGTGATGAAAAAGATTGCAGCAGGCAAAGTCCTAACCAGGCTGATGTTATCCCTGTTAGCAAAAATGGTGAAAAAATTAAAAAGGTAAAAAGATATGTGACAAGATCAATAAGAGAAGCATATCTTCGAATTTAAAAATTGGTCTCACAAAACTCTACTCCTTATGACCAAAATGGGTAAAACGTCAGCCAGTGAAGGGAGTATGCTCAGGCATTTACTATACTAGTTTGAAACTTGTTTGTTTTGCCATAAGTGGTGTCACAGGAGAGAAGTACACAGACTTGGACCTGTTGCTTTCATGTATATGTCAAGAGCTGCAAGATAAATGTTGGTTGCAGGAGTATGAATGCGTCCTGGCACTGAAGTGATGACTGCTGAAGCATTACACCTCCAGGATACTGATAATGATGTAACCTATGCATTGTGAGAAGGAAGAGAGTTGTCGAAGAAGACAGTAGAGCCAGAGAAGTTGATTACAGAGGTTAGTCATTGGGTCGTAAAAGCAGTAGTTCACCATCATATCTGGAGGACTCAGAGGCAGGCCATAGCAGAAGTAAAATCAGCTACATCTCAGAATACTGACACATTAGTTCTTCATTTCAACTTTGCTGGGAAATGGTCTACTGCTTTGCAAAACAAAATTCAAAGTTACCACTGGCACACATTACAGGTATCAATATTCACTTGTGTTGCTCACTTCCTTGTAACATCACTCTGTTTTGCTACTGTCAGTGGTGATCTCATTCATGATAGTGGAAATGCATGCTACATTGTCAGCATGATAATTGATGACATAGCTCCTAGGGGCCATCCATTTCCTAAACATGTGTATGTGACTGATGGTGCAGCATCTCATTATAAAAACTGCTTTCAGCTTTATGAGCTTGATCGACACTGTAGTACAAGACTTTAGACAGAAAATGGATATTTTTAGCAACAGGTCATGGGAAAAGTGCATGTGATGGGGTAGTAGGACTCTGTAAACACATTGCAACAAGATTTGATCTCCAGCATGAAGCTGTTAATGCTATAAGAGATGCTACTGGATTTATACACACCATATCAACATTAGTAACAAATATGAAACTCTTAATTCTAAATGAAAGTATATTAAGGGAATTCTGTTTTTTCCAGTACACATTAGAAGACATTGTAGTGAGCCACTTCATTTATTGTGCGTATGACAATTAGTGGTGGGTGGACAGATAATAAGTGTCTTTCATGAGCTGCAAGATATAACCATCTCCTTTATGACACCTTGTGATCCTGCTAATGCTGTCACATGGCCATCACCAAAAGACCAGTGTGCATTTTCCATTTCCCAAGTACTGGTCTTGGATCTTCCTTGTCTGTATGCAAATTCAGCCTGACTATACAAGTTCAATGGAAGCAGATGAAAAAACAAATGAACTCTTTTCAACAGTGCAGTGTTGATTGCTACATTGTATGCAATATTAATTCATGGAAAGTCATGAAGAAGTAAAATCATGACAGAAGACAATAATAATTTGTGAATAATATCATAAAAAGAAAAATGGGTATAAATATTCAGTATCTCATTTTTGTTATAAAATGCTTTCGAGCAAAATTATGATTTTTTTCCCACTCACTTATAATGTTGTAAAGTAATTATTTTGATTCATAAATACCAGTTTTGCATGACATTTACTTAAAATCAGAGATCAGTTTAAATATTTAAGTGTCCATGGTTTTTAACCTTGAGAGTAGAGCCATGTCTACCTAAAAAATTTATCACATTTTGTACAAACAAGTATTGCCCTGCCTGAGTGTACATTTCCTGAATATGATGACTAAATAACATACAATTTAGGATGGGGGTTTTGAAGAAAATAGTTTCTAAATAACCAAAAAATTTCAGATTGTTGAATCTTTATGTACAAATGTTTTTCAATAGTTTAAGAATTTCAAGCATTAGTGTCATAGCTGATAGTTAGCAGTCCTTCCACTTTTTCATTTCCCAAGGCAGTTAACATCCTGTGGCTATTCATATTCTCAAACATAACTTTGAAATCAGAGGCTCAGAAGTGTGTATGTATTAATTATGTCTCATAGTATTGGGAACACAGTATTTATTGAAAATAAATTCAGATGTCTATCACTTTTGGTTTCTTTATTACAGTTTTTCAATTTTGACCTTCCTTTTGACATTTTCACAAATACTTCCATTTAGAGGTCTGTAGCGTTTGAACAAGTCATCAGAAAATCAAGATATTTTAGTTTGGAGAGGTATCATGTGGAACTTCACCATGTATTTTTTTAAAACAAAATTTGAAATAGTGAAGTGACACATTCACTCTTGACCTGTATAATTTCAGATGAAATCGCCCAGACACAGTTGGTGCACTTGTTGCAGATTTGTAATTTCTCTACTCAAAGCAGAAAATTCTTGAATAAAAAGTCAGCAAAGATCATTGAAGTACCGGTTTCAAGCAAAGATAGTTACCAAAAAACAGTAATGAATTTTTTCTCTAATAATGTTTTATTTGGCTTTATGCACTAAAAAATGACAAAGAAAAAGACGTGGCTTGAATACTTGTTAGAGGGCTATCTTCTGCCACACATAGTATTTTGTATTCTTTCCTGAGATTACCTTGTTCCTGGTGTTTTTTGTCGCTACATAGTGGAAAGATCTGATCTCCTTTAAGTACCTGCCAGTAACATTAAATTTTCCTGCACTTGGAAATATATTTTTATAGTTTTCAAGAGTGTCTGAATAACGGATCTGTATTGCATTCAACAAAGCATTTAAGTTTGTTGTACTGTCCTATTCTCTTCTTATTGACTTATTTGCACAAAATTGCAGTTGTAGAAGGATTTGACATCAATAATCAAGCAACACTGCATATCACACAAACATATGTCTCATGTTTCCACAGTGTGACACTTTAAGCTCTTACACAATTGATACTTGCTGTACATTTTTTGGCCACATTTGTCATTTTATTGGTGCAACTCTATATGTTGCTTATCATGTAATCATTTTGTGTATAAACTGTTTAGTTCTATATACTCCTGATTTGTCATTTGTTTGTACACACCACAGTGCCACTGTGTATTACAAAAACATATGGTCACAAAAATGAGATGGTTGAGTCCATTATTAATACATGACTATTGCATTTAGAAAGTAATTTAACATTATTCGTGCTCATCTGATAGAACAGGCTAATCATAGTTACCAACACTAAAGAACAATCTTTTTATGTTTTCCAGATATGCTTAGTCACTCTACTGAGAGCAGCTGGAGTGGAGGCAGACGGCTTCATAGGGCATTCACTTGGAGAAATTGCAGTGGGTTATGCAGATGGTTGCTTAACAGCTCAACAGGCAGTACTTAGTGCTTACTACAGGGGAGAAGCTATGAGAAATAAGGAATTCAGTGGTGGAGCAATGCTTTCAGCAGGTGCACCTTCAGTTCTAATCTTGTCCACTTTTTTATTCTCCATTTTGGTGTTCATTCAGTTACAAATAATCAGAAGGCCTAAATTATAAGGTACAAGAACATAAAAAATTACTTCTTGGAAAAGTAATGAGGAATATTCATGTTGGATTTTACTCTACTTGGTCCTTTGAGAGATTAAAGAGTTCTGAATGAGAGTTTCACTCTGCAGCAGAGTGTGAGCTGATATGAAACCTCCTAGCAGATTAAAACTGTTTTCCAGACTCGGGATCTTTGCCTTTCACAGGCAGGTGCTCTGCCGTCTGTGCTATCAGAGCAGATTATTAAGTTGACTTTGACAAATGAAATTCACATTCACCACATTTCCAGTTTACAAATGAAACTCACATTCACCACATTTCCAGTTTACAAATGAAATTCACATTCACCACATTGCCAGATTATCAAATATTATTTATTCAATGATATATTTACAAAACAGAACAAAGTTTAAAAAACTTTGTCTACAATGATTAAGTAAAGAAAAAAATTCAGATGTTCATGAAATCCCCACAAGTTCTTGAGATGTTAATTCGCAAACTCAGAAAGTCCCATAGCTTGGTAGCACTGCTGATGCTTAACCGGCTATACACATATGAGTACATAATGTATAATTGTAACATTGCTAGCCTGTTGTATTAATGAAAACTAGCCAATGTAAGATAATATTAAATAGTGCTAATATATCTATGGATATATCATACTACAAACAACAATATGTCAGATGTAACGTAAACATAAGCTTGACTTATCTAGAAGAGTAAAATTAATGATGGCAGAGGCCACTGAAAAGACACAAGATTCATGTTAGGAATAAAAGTTATTCTGCAATTTTAAAGTAATTAAGAGAAATAGTTAAGGCATTATGAAAAGGATAGATTGCTACTCACCATGAATATAACATACTGAATTGCAGAAAGGCATGCTGAATTGACTGTTACAAGTAAGATTTCAGTGAAAGCCTTCCTCTAGAAAGAAGAACGCACACACATTCACACAAGCAAGCATACTTCTCACACACATGACCACTAGCTCGGGACGCTCTGGCCAGAATGCAACTGAAATGCGTCAGATGGGAGCAACAATCTGGTATGAGGTGGGAAAGTGGGAGAAATAGAAAGTTAAGGGTGGAGAAAGAGGAATCAGTGGTGCCTGACTGAGTGTGCTGGAACTAGAAGTGGCAAGATAGTCATATTTTAACTTATTTAGGTTCATTTTAGATAATGTTACATCAGTCTTCTGATACCAAACATGTGATGCCAAATTTAGACCATGAATTTCCTTCTTCCACTTATAAACCTACATCTCCTCCCTCTTTTTCATGTATCATTCAAACTGGCAAAAGTAAACTTCTTCATCAAGATCACTTGTCAGTTTCAGGATCAAATTCAGCTGTTAGCTTAAGGTGAGAGAAGGTTTCATCAGAGTCCATTCATGGTATCTGGTATAACATTTTGTAACAGAATGAGCCTTAAAACATTCACTTTCACTATTTGATGTTTCTTTGTCTTTGAATATCCATTTTGAATTGATTGCCATTCTGTCTGGTCATAAATCAGTCAAAGTCAGTGTCTCATTTTCAATTAATTACTTACAGTCATCATTTAAGGCTTTCTTCCATTTTCATAATTACCATGACTCACTACTTCTTTATACAAATTTGGCTCAGAAATACTAACAAATGAAGCAAAATCATCATTAAAATATGTGGAATTTTGTTTCCTTTCACATGATGGTTTTCTAATTTCTGACTGTGCATACATTTCCATTCTCTACCTGCTCAGTTGTACTTTGCTCCAGTTCAAGAGAAACAGCATCTCTATCAGCAGCTTGTGTCAGCTGTGTTGCCTCTTCAATGTCATGTGCTGCCGGCCGCGGTGGTCTCGCGGTTCTAGGCGCGCAGTCCGGAAACCGTGCGACTGCTACGGTCGCAGGTTCGAATCCTGCCTCGGGCATGGATGTGTGTGATGTCCTTAGGTTAGTTAGGTTTAAGTAGTTCTAAGTTCTAGGGAACTTATGACCACAGCAGTTGAGTCCCATAGTGCTCAGAGCCATTTGAACCATTTTTGTCATGTGCTGCCACCCACTGAGTGTTGTGCATGCCATTACTCTGTAGGTTACTGTTTGTGATGCTGTTTTCATGGATGCACTTTGAATACAACAAACTTCATCTAATCAGTGCATGCCACTTACTTGAGTTGCAGTTGTGACTGGTCTTCCAGAGAGAGTTACATGACTTTTATTATGTACACCACACTGCACATGATTGAACAACACTTACAATCCACATCTCATCATTTGACTAATCAACAGCAAGTTATATACAAGGCCTGGAACATAGGCAACATCATTAACAGTTATTTACTTGTTCTTGTCATCACAGGTAACTTCAAGATGAATGTTGCCCTCTGCACTGCCTGAAGATTGTTGTTATTTCCTACTGTAACTTCTGCAATTGTGGATCATTTGGAAATTGTTGAATGAGTCTCTTTAATTGTCATGTTGATGTCTAGTCTTATACATAAAACCTGGCCGCTGCAGAGGCTAAGCCCAAGTTGTTCACTTCAGGCAGCCCATAAAACCAGCAGCACTTCAGAATTCTAAGTCTGGCCATATACACGATTTGTAGCAATGTAAGATACAGATTTGTTTGGAGGAAGTGTTGTCTCCATCTTGAGCTGTCACAGTGCTGCATCAGCTCATGGTCTAACATGAAAATTCGTGAAATGTAGACACAAAGTCATGAGTTCAAGTCTCCTCATTCCCACTTTTGAAACCACATTTCAGCTGTCTGCTAAATTATCAGTCTGATGGTATCTCAAAGATAGTTTGCTTCACTTCCTAACTCACCAGTAATAGCAAAAACCTCCTGAAATAATTCCACAAAACAACTCTTAGCTGCTTCAAAATCAGAACAGTTTACACTCGAGAGTTTCCTAGCCTTACCGCAACCACCGGGTACCGGCTGCCAGCCACAAAGTTCCTGCTACCTCATGTCAAATGCCGTCTCACCTGGAGACCACACTGTGGCACACGAGAGTATTTATTGTCATTTTTTGGCTTAAAGTTCTAGTATTTATCTTACAGTTCTGTATTGGATTTTGCATTATTGAAACATATGAACGTTACATAAGAGTTTTAAAATAGAGTTACAAGTGGAAAAAAGTATAAATTTGTGACTTATTGTTCACTTTGGGCTTATTAGAGATGTGGAAGCAGTGATTGCTGCTCAAATTCTTTCTATAGTCTGTGGAGCAAGTCCTTTTTGGACAGGTTACATCAGAAGAGGATTTCCTTTGATTGACAACATCCAGAAGGTCCCAATAGCTGACACTTGTGATGAATTGTGGCAATTCAACCATTGTGTGAGATTTTCACTCCATAAGTAAAGTTATGAAGTTGAATTTGTGAGTACTGTATGCTATAATTCAAAGCAACAAAAACTTCAGGGATGAGTATTACTGCATATTTGCTTGAACATCATCAGTCTACTCACTGAGCATTCCTATGCACTATTATTGCTGGTGAAAAGTTATCATACTTGTATATTGATTTCTTAAGAAGAGTGTACTAGGTGAACCCTAACAAAAGACATATACTCAAGCAAAGTGCTGTGTGAATATAGTATTTTTCATGTGATGACCAAAAAGGCTGTTGTGCCCTACAACTTCCATCCCAGGGGAGTGTCCATTAGAGGTGGTATTTGTTGCTAACAAATTAGACACATTTTGGTCATAGTCTAAAGAAAAATGAGCAAAAAACTGCTTCATGTGTTACTACTACACAATAACAACTCTGCTGTTTTCCAAGCAAAACTGTCCAGATGTTTACTCAGGATCTCATCCCTCATGCACTTATTCTTTTGATCTGTAACTCAGAACTAGTAGGTTTCCACAGGCATGGAATCAGTAAACTACCTAAGCATTCTCGGATTGATAATGTGGAGGAACATACATGGTGTCCCAGCAGAAATGGTCAGTATTCAGCAAAGTGACAGAGACATTCACATGAACAAAAAAGACTAGTAAATATGAGTTCTCAAATGCATACATTAAGTGCTGCGAGCACTTGTTCAGTACAAGATAAACATTGTTGATGGAGTACAGTGACCTGGTGCTATATTTAGGTTGAAACCAACAGTCAAGATTGCAATAATATTTGTTTATTTACCAGTTTTGGCTTATGTTAAAGCCATCTTCAGAATTTCTGACCCCCTATGGCTGGTGCTGGTGGCTCCTCAGTTTTCTCATGATACCAAAATTGTACACTGTCCTGATGCTGGTGGTTCCTCAGTTTTCTCATGATACCACAATAATACACTGTCCTGTGTATGATTGTGGTATCATGAGAATACCGGGGAGCCCTTCGCACCAACCATAGGGGGCAAAAATTTCTGTAGATGGCTTTAACATAAGCCGAAGTGGGTAAATAAACAAATATTATTGCGATCTCAACAGTAGGTTTTAACCTAAATACAGAATGAGATATAGTGAAGGTGAACAAGTGATCATAGCTCTTAAGGTATGCACATTACAGCCAATACTTATGGGATATTTCTTTCATTTTTTGGTCCATATTACCAAATACCAGAATATGGAAGTCAAAGAACTTGCAGCAGAAGAGATTAAATTAAAGTATTGAAGGTGAAGAATTGCTCATAACTCTTAAGGTACACATTTTAGAGCCCATGTTTGCAAAATTTTTCTGCTTCAGATGACCATTCCGTGTTTACTAAACTTTTCTGCTTCAGATGACCATTCCTTCTCACATCCCAGAATATTATCAATTCCCACAGGGAAACTCTGTGTTGTTGATAAATTAATTTTTCTCTGATATTACTGTTGTGTTCAATAAACCAATGGAAAATACTGTTAAAAGCACACTGTACTAATACGTATGCAGTGCAATTTACGGTGATAACCATACAATGAAAGCTTATTTCAATAAAACATAAAGTCTCTATAGCATGAGTGAGACTCTATCAGCAGCAATTATTAAGATGTTACTCACTTTGGACTTCAAAACAGTCTATGATTACTTGTTGTAATTGTCACAAACAAGTAGAATGGAAATGTGGCATTTTATAAATAAAAATGTATTCACATTTGGCAAAAATTATGTCAGTAGAATTGGAAAGAGACATTATCATTTGTGCAGTATCATAACTCTTTGGCCATTACGCTGTGGGGCTCTGGCAGTAGCAAAACAACATTCGGTGGAGAAGTACTCCTAAAGATTTCCTTATTGATTTTTGATCTGCCAGCTTGTAGCTTTGTCACAGAAAGGCTAACAAGCTGACCTTCAGTGAGGCTGGAACCATGAGCCATAGCAGCCTTCATTTTACAGGTGACCACTGTACCTTAGAGATAGTGAAGGAAAGCAACCTGTGTGTCTCCTTTATTATTCCAGTGGTGGCCAGTACAGATAAATCAGAATGTAAAAGACAAGATTAGTTGCAATTTTCACATGGAGTGACTTTTCTGACATCCAAACCTTTAACTGTTAACATCACTTCACACATTAAATGAAAATTATCCCTGTTATTCAATGGAAAGTCACAAAAAATTAAGTGGATTTAGCAGGACAGTTCTGTACTAGTCAGGGTAATTCATCTGTCATACAGTTGGCAAAATAGTATGTGTTGTTACCAAGATTCAGTTATATTACTAGCAGGAAAAATACATGCCAGTGAGTTCCTTGAGCAGGATAGCAAGTGACTACAGCTAGTGTCTTAATGACATACCTATTGAGGTCCAGAATACCCCAATTATACACCAATGACTCTTATTCACATTTCATTAATTAGGTTTAGGACTAGAGCGTAGTTGGTAATAATTCTTAGATGCACCTCCTGCAAAATAAACTTAATAAATCAATAACTGTCTCAGCTTTTTGTATTTTTATGTTTAAATGTACTGAAAGCTAAACAGCTCAGTCACCAGGTGGGATTCATATTTTTAGAGCTTGTCATTGGTTATACTGTAGACATTGTGAGTAGGCCACATGTCTTTTGATCACTATAGACTTTGAAAATATTTTTTTGAGAATGCTATTATTGGCACTATCCCAAAAATATAAAAACACAAATGAATAGATACTGACATGGTGTTGATTAAAAATGTAAACATCCACAGAGAGACACCATAAGCTATGAATAACATAAAAGTTCCAAATAAAAAAAAGTTAATGTCCATGGAAACAATACACCATGATGAAAAATGCAGGCTCAAATAGAAGTGGAGAAAGTCAGTCCAGCTAATATGAAAGGAGAAGAATTTGTCACTATAAAGTGGAACAAACAACACAGAATGCTGCCAGTATTGTGCAGAATAAGTCATTCTAAAGCAAAACTGCCATTCAGACTATAAATACCAAGAACATGACAAAAATCACATGCTCAGAATGCTTAGAATAGCAGATGAGTATGATGCTGATTTTCTGTGCAGCACCTCAGTCAGAGCAGAGTGGCATTAATTTAGTTCCTTATGGTTTCATACAAAGATGCCTGTCGGCTGCTACAGTATTATGGAAAAATTGGAAATTTGTGGTAACTTCCTATGGGACCAAACTACTGAGGTCATCGGTCCCTAGGCTTACACACTACTTAATCTAAATTAAACTAACTTACACTAAGGACAACACTCACACCCATGCCCGAGGGCAGACACGAGCCTGCGATGGGGGGAGCCGCGCTAACCATGGCAAGCCGCCTCAGACCACGCAGCTAACAATATTCTAATGAGCATCATTAACATGTAATGTGATGGCTGTGGTAGTAGGTAGTTACCTTTCATGCTCTGGTAGGAATCCTGCCCTATATGAGTACTTGTTCTTCCTCACCTGCATCTCCTGAGGGGAATATGTATAAACTCTTATTCATCCAAATCTCTGTTAATTCTTATAAAATGCTCCACCTCTTCTCAACCCATAATGTACCAGCAGGAAAAGATATGGTCCAAACTTTCCCTGAACAAAAATGTCTTAATTTCATAGGAATCTCACCCAGGCAAGTAGAACCAGAGGCTCAGCATCTCGCACTGAAACATCAGTAAGCCCTATGGATTCTGGAGGGGGGGGAGGGGGAGTAGTAAAAAGAATCAGCTAATCAAATTAAACAACCACAAAGGAAGAACATCTCAGCTGTTTGGAACGTGAAATGCAGAATGTCAAATGGGAGATACTGTGAATCAAATGAGGCTCATAGGTGAAGCAACTATTGTCCTTGAGTCTGAATGTTTCCTATTACAGAGTAATTTGGACACTAATTTGTGTATTGCTGACACAGCTCCACTAATTCATAACAGGAGGGGACACCTTGTTACCAAGACCATGTCCACTTCAGATAGAGTGAATTACGTGATCACTGAGATTAATGATGAGACTATTCTTCAAATCGTTTGCGTCTGTGGACCTATTTCCACCTCAACCAATGAAGAACTGTAGCTTCAGCTGCCAGAGACTGTGGTGGTCATGTGCATGTGTGTGTGTTTCACGGAAGGTGCCGTAACAGCTGTACGATACGTGAGTGCCGTCCTCCAACCGATAGTGCAACCATATCGGTAGCATATTGGCGAGGCATTCATCTTCATGGATGACAATTCGTACCCTCATCACGCACATCTTGTGAATGATTTCCTTCAGGATAATGACATCACTCAACTAGAGTGGCCAGCATGTTCTCCAGACATGAACCCTATCGAACATGCCTGGGATAGATTGAAAAGGGCTGTTTATGGACAATGTGGACCTACAGTGCCTTGATGAGCTTTTGGATAGTATGCCATGACGAATACAGGCAAGCATCAATGCAAGAGGATGTGCCACTGGGTATTAGAGGTACCGGTGTGCACTGCAATTTGGACCACCACCTCTGAAGGTCTCGCTGTGTGGTGGTACAACATGCAATGTGTGGTTTTCATGAGCAATAAGAAGGTCGGAAATGATGTTTATGTTGATCTCTCTTCCAATTTTATGTGCAGGTTCCGGAACTCTTGGAACTGAGGTGACACAAAACTTTCTTTGATGTGTGTATAATGGAGTTATTGTCAGTTTATTAAGCAGGTACTTATTTACAGTTGTGAAATGAGATATTAAGTAAAAAACCTCAACTGCTGGAGCAGACTAGTCTGCAAATGTTTGTTTCATATACAGCTTGAAATGCCATATCTACTTGCAGTAATGATTCCTGGATATCTGACGAAGGAAATATTGCACATTGCATCATACGAGCAATAAAGTCATTCCTTGCCTGATGTTTGACCTTTGCCTTTGTGATCCAGTCAGTCTAAATGGAGCACTGTTAATTATTATAATACTGGTCACCTCTCTCCTCCATGGCTTTATGTCACATTTATATTACTGAAATTAGGTAAAACATTCTTGAAAATCTTGGAACCTCTAGGACTAATATCTTTCCAGTATCAATATTGAGAACAGGCAAAAGTGGTTGAGATTCTTGATTCCTGTAATGGATGTTAAAAACTGCAATAAAATAGAATTTGGTTTGATTGTGGCCATAAAGAGACTGTTTAAAACATTAATTTCATTCAATAAAGTCATATAACATGCATTTATTTTCATTACACTATCATAATCACTGCAGGAGATGTGGTACAATGACATTCTTCTTGTGGTTGATGGTCATTCACCAGGTGGCTAGTGAATTTGGCCATGTGATAGTCCTTTGCTACATGAAGACCAGCTGTTTGCGCTCACCAAATTTCTGTGATGTGCATGCAACAAAAGGAGGAGACAAATGAATACTTTGTAGTTTTTCAGTAAACAAATATTACTACAATAAAATGATGGATTTTTTCCTATAACATACCATGTATCATAACTTACCATACAATATGAAGGCCGCAAAGTTCTTGATGGTACACCACAAATTTTGTATCAGTGTAATAGGTACAATGATAACAGAGTTTGTGAGAATGAAAGATTATATGAAATTTGTAAATTGACACCAGAGATAATTCCAACTGCCCTTTTCTTGGCTAAGAATGTTGTTTGTGAATGCACAGAGTTGCTTCGGAATATGACTCTGTGGGTTTTCTGGCTATAGCGAATGACCGCATATGGAAAACTCCAACTTATTATGATAAGGCACTTTTATTAAGGTTTGAATAATTACACAAAACACAAGGAAAACAATACAGAAAATTACAACATGAACATCATCACCTGAGTCACCAAGACCACACCAAAGAACAACGAGTCCCAAAGATCATTTACTCTGCACTTCATAGGTGGCAGTTATTGGCAGTCGATTAGTGCCACAGAGCCATCGATCCAAACCCCTCCACCCCCCACCCCCACCCCCGTCCCCCCGTCCCTCCCTTCCGGGAGAGTGGAGTGCTGGGGGAAGTATGTGGGTGTCTTCCTGTGCAGTGGTGTTGTGGAATGCTTGCTCGGTCATGGATAGAGGTGGACTAGCGTTGGTATAGTCTGCCAACCAGTGGGTGGGTGGGTGGGGGGGTGGGGGGGTGGGGGGGTGGGGACTGCTCGACCAGCATGCGTGAACTGACTGGACTGGCACAGAGGATGTCAACATTGAAGTACAGGCAGAGAGGGGAATGCGAATCTTGAGTATCCCATTGGTGCTGAATGTTGCAGCTATGCCAACCATGTCCACCCCATTTGGGATAGGGACTGTGCACAGAATGGTGATATGTGACACATGTGTGTGGACTCACGTGAAGTGACCCCTATGCGGAGGATGAAGATGGTTCCCTTGTGGAGCTGCAAGGAAAGCTCATCACGTGGGCACCCAGAGGCTTGGTTGAGATGCAAATTTCATTGACAGTGGATATAGGGGGTACTGGGGGGGGGGGGGGGGGGGATAATGTAGTTCAGGAGAAACACTAAAACACTCTGTGGGGGCATTATTGAGTGCCAACACTTGCGACGGGGTAATGTCACACATAACATGTGTTTGGGCCTGAGCTTGTGGATTGTCACACACAGTGCCTGAGTGAAATGAGGGTAGCGTATCATCATACGCAACAACTGAGCTACCCACAGGTGTAGGCTCGGTGAACATATGATCATGGTGGGGTGCAGAGGAGTGGACGTTCTGTATGACATCGGGGTCATCACATGACCTGTTTCGGTCCTCTTGGAGGTAGTGCAATTTGGTATCATAGTCCTGTAAGTGGGCCAATTTGTCAAAATTAATGGGGTCAAAATTGAATTGGTACGTATAGGTAGAAAGCCACCACATTTTCTAAACCTCGGATGTAATGGATGTCTCTTGTGTATTGGCAAATAGAGTCCATCTGCTTAAACCTACGTGAGGGAAGGTCAACAGGGGAGTTAGGGATAGCCTCTGCTAGGGGGAGATTATCTGTGGAAATTGTGATGTTCTTTCCTTCGATGTCTGTGCAGAAATATTTTACAGCTTCATAAACTGCAATCAGTTCTCTGTCAAAAGCTGACCATTTATGTTGAGCCGTACATAGCTTTTTGGGGAAAAAAATGAAGTGGCTGAGTCGTGTCACTGACGTACTGTTGGAGGAATGCGCCGATTGTAAAATCGCTTGCATCCGCTATAATAGAGATGCAGGCATTTGGCAAATGGTGGGCAAGAGTGACGCCACATGCTAACACATATAAGGTCTTCAGAAGCTCTCACCATGTTGTCAGACCACTGTACCAGGCAATTGCCCAAGGTTTGTCTCCTGGCTAGTGCATCAGTCAGAAGGGCTTGAATTGCTGCCACTATCAGCAGGTTACAACAGTAGAAATTGATAGTTCCTAACAACTGGTGTAATTCGAAAATGACACTGGGAGAGGTAGATCGCAAATGCAGTGAACTTATTCCTGAGGAGGGCGTATACTTGCGGAGGAGACAGTGTATCACAGAAAAAGTGACAGTGGTGCATCAAAGTTGTGACTTGTTGTTATTGATCACGACTCTGTTACATGTCAATAAGTCTTGTATCATGGCCAGATGGAGTTCATGATCTCTCTCAGAGGAGGAAAAAAACAAGTATGTCATCGAGATATGCATTAACATTACGTGCAGTTAAACAGAAGTGAGTCCATAAAACATTGCCAAGTTTTTGCCATGTTTTTGAGACCATAAGACATGTAACAAAATTTGTACAGGCTGAAAGGTGTGATTGGCGCTGTCTTTGGTATGTCTCTCTGTTCCATGGGTATCTGTAAATATGCCTTGCAGCAGTCCAAGACAGTGAAGATGTGTGCCCTGCTAAGTACTTGCGTGAAGTGTTGTATATGACATATTGGATAATTGTCTAATACAGTCCACACATTGAGGCTGTGATAGCTGCCACAGAGGTGCACTGTGCCGTCCTTTTTGGGAACTAAACGTAGGGCAAAGACCAGTTACTGTCCGACGGATGAACAATACCTGCCTGCAGAAGTTCATGTGGCAGCAGTCGGCGCACTTTATGACACACTGGTGGCCCATCTGTTGTGACAATTTTGTGTGTCGTTCCATTTGTGATAGCGTTCATCTGGGCTGGCGAACTTGCTTGGGGGCCATTGCAAACGGGAATCATTAGCACACAAGAGCCACTAACCTCATGTGCCGGGGAAGATGTCTACGTCGGCGGTGACAAAGTTCCACAAGGTGCATCTTTGGTGTCAGGGGGGAGGTGTCAAAGTTCCACGCAATGCAGCATTAACAGGCATTGTACAAGGCATCGTGACTCAGTGAGGGCTTGGGTAGCCAACAATACGGCGCAGAACAGTTTGGCGTTGCGAGCGTGGAGATAGTCGACTGCAGAGTGCTTGGACTGAATCTGGGTGATAGAAGTTGCAAGGCTGTCCACCAGTGAAGAGCACTAGATGAGAGCCATGTCAAAATCATCGGGAAGCTGATGGGGAGGGGGAGCCGAGGAGGTGACTAAACACACAATATGAGTAGACAAAGCATGGTGCAATAATGCAGTTGACTGCAGGTGTGGAGACAATCCGAAGTGAAAAAGGAATGGCTAATACTAGGTCTTCTATGTCAGCCATGTAGAAGGACCAATTGAACTGTTTCCCAGGTATGAGTTCAATAGGTAACTCGGCAAAACCGTCAACACGAAGTTGCGATTTATTTGCCGTTTGAAGAAACAATTTGGCTGGTGTTGTGTCCTTTACAGTAAATGAGGGAGGTATGACACTAATGTCTGCTGTTGTGTCAATGAGAAAATACTGGCCCTAACCTAAAACCAAGGCATACAGATGTTCTCCTGAGGTGGGGGTCTGACAGAAGGCAATGTCTGTATGCGCCCTTCCATGTATCTGCGAACCGTGGCATCTACTGTAGCCCACGTGCGGCATTTTGGAATGCACAGGGCAGGCAGCAATTGTAAGTGGCATCCCTGGAAATGGAGTGGATTCAGCATATGCGAGAGTCAACTGTATTCATCTGCCAGCCAAAGCATCAGGCGAGGGGAAGGCAGGGCGGGCAGGGGCTATGCCAGTTGGAGCAGGGAGAGGCTGGCGATTCTCGGTCATGGCCACTGGATGGCTGCTGTTCTGTCTGCTGTACACATGTGCCTGGCCTCTACTGCCCGACAGTGGAACTATATTCACAGGATTGCCAGCCTTGGCAGTATTGGGCACTGTGCTGCGCGAAGGGATGTGGTGGTGCTGAATAATGATGTATGCCTGGTCTGCCAGCCATAGTTTACTCTCGAGTGATGCTGCAGTATGTGGAAGCAAATGTAATTGTAGTTCTTGTCACAGCTTCACCAACCACAGTGCGTAGAGCGCTAAGTTCGGCAAGATCTCGGTACTGACCTACACACGCAAGCTTCGCCACAGATGTGAGGAGGTCCTGTCACCTAACATCTCGTCATAAATAATGTTGTGAATAGTATTGGCTGGCAGACGAGAAAGGCATTTGACAAGTAGTGTACATGCAGAAGAATATTTGTTGCTCTTGGATGGGTTTAGCAGCAAGCCACTGATGAGATCAGGGTGGTTCACTAAACACACAAAATGAGTGCTGTTGTCCGATTGTAATGGCAGCAGCTTAGGAAAACGACCAGGGGCCAGTACTTGCTGGGATGTAGGAAAGGCACAAATAATACGGGGATTCTGCACAGTGTTCACTGATGCGAACTGTGCCTCAGTGATGGGCGATGTGGTGCATAGAACGTCCGGTAGCTGTGCAGGCGATATGTGATGTCCAGTCCTTGTAGGCAGGAAATCTGTATGGCCACAAAATGAGCACAGTGCGCCAGGCATGGAAGGATCGATGGCCGATGCAGACAAAATCTTGAGAAGAGGCGCGAAATCGTAATTGATCACTGAGTGACAGGGGAGAACCATGGCAGGCACATTGCCCGAGGTATGCATGGGGCTGCAGGATAGATAGCCCTATGCATGGCCCGGTGCTGTTGGCATGAGTGACCCTTGGACTGATGCGGAGGGGGACACATTAAACGACAGACCGCTCTGAGGAGGGGGCGGCCATGTGTGTGGACCCCGAAACTGGACAGCTGCATGGTCCATGTTGGGGTGCGGTAGAAGCTCAGTCAGCAATTTTCTGGAATCTTGTGCTGGAGGAGTATCCTGTCAAGTGTAGAATGCCATAGAAGGCATCCACACCGATGTGTTTGGCACCCAGTGTGGTGTGCTGGTGGAGGTTTGGGTTGTCTGGCCAGTCGAAGCAAACACCAGAAACATGAACATGGTGTGCTGGTGGAGATTTGGGTTGTCTGGCCAGTCGAAGCAAACACCAGAAACATGAACATTCCCAGTGCATTAATAGCACATGGGGTAAATTGTTGCACTTCACAGTCGAAGGTCCATTCTGCGGTCACAGCATCCTGCAGTGCTGGAAAAACTGGAGGTTGTGACATTGTCTATTGGTACAAAACTGGTGATACACAGCAAGAAAATGCAACGTATTTTCGCTACTCAGGGTCACCAATGTGGGTTTTCTGGCTATAGCAACTGACTGCACACAGGAAACTCCAACTTATTATGATCAGGCACTTTTATTAAAATTCATATACACTCCTGGAAATTGAAATAAGAACACCGTGAATTCATTGTCCCAGGAAGGGGAAACTTTATTGACACATTCCTGGGGTCAGATACATCACATGATCACACTGACAGAACCACAGGCACATAGACACAGGCAACAGAGCATGCACAATGTCGGCACTAGTACAGTGTATATCCACCTTTCACAGCAATGCAGGCTGCTATTCTCCCATGGAGACGATCGTAGAGATGCTGGATGTAGTCCTGTGGAACGGCTTGCCATGCCATTTCCACCTGGCACCTCAGTTGGACCAGCGTTTGTGCTGGACGTGCAGACCGCGTGAGACGACGCTTCATCCAGTCCCAAACATGCTCAATGGGGGACAGATCCGGAGATCTTGCTGGCCAGGGTAGTTGACTTACACCTTCTAGAGCACGTTGGGTGGCACGGGATACATGCGGACGTGCATTGTCCTGTTGGAACAGCAAGTTCCCTTGCCGGTCTAGGAATGGTAGAACGATGGGTTCGATGACGGTTTGGATGTACCGTGCACTATTCAGTGTCCCCTCGACGATCACCAGTGGTGTACGGCCAGTGTAGGAGATCGCTCCCCACACCATGATGCCGGGTGTTGGCCCTGTGTGCCTCGGTCGTATGCAGTCCTGATTGTGGCGCTCACCTGCATGGCGCCAAACACGCATACGACCATCACTGGCACCAAGGCACAAGCGACTCTCATCGCTGAAGATGACACGTCTCCATTCGTCCCTCCATTCACGCCTGTCGCGACACCACTGGAGGCGGGCTGCACGATGTTGGGGCGTGAGCGGAAGACGGCCTAACGGTGTGCGGGACCGTAGCCCAGCTTCATGGAGACGGTTGCGAATGGTCCTCGCCGATACCCCAGGAGCAACAGTGTCCCTAATTTGCTGGGAAGTGGCGGTGCGGTCCCCTACGGCACTGCATAGGATCCTACTGTCTTGGCGTGCATCCGTGCGTCGCTGTGGTCCGGTCCCAGGTCGACGGGCACGTGCACCTTCCGCCGACCACTGGCGACAACATCGATGTTCTGTGGAGACCTCACGCCCCACGTGTTGAGCAATTCGGCGGTACGTCCACCCGGCGTCCCGCATGCCCACTATACGCCCTCGCTCAAAGTCCGTCAACTGCACATACGGTTCACGTCCACGCTGTCGCGGCATGCTACCAGTGTTAAAGACTGCGATGGAGCTCCGTATGCCAAGGCAAACTGGCTGACACTGACGGCGGCGGTGCACGAATGCTGCGCAGCTAGCGCCATTCGACGGCCTACACCGCGGTTCCTGGTGTGTCCGCTGTGCCGTGCGTGTGATCATTGCTTGTACAGCCCTCTCGCAGTGTCCGGAGCAAGTATGGTGGGTCTGACACACCGGTGTCAATGTGTTCTTTTTTCCATTTCCAGGAGTGTAATTACACAAACCATAAGGAAAACAATACAGAAAATCAAAACACCAACATCATCACCGAGTTACCAAGACCACTCCAAAGACCAAGTCCCAAAGACTGTTCACTCTGCACTTTGGAGGTGGCAGTTACTGGCAGTCTATGGCCACCACAATACTATAGTATGTAGTACTATGAATGTTTCAAGGTAAACAAAATTTTGAATTTCAAGTGAGAGTTCTGGAGAATATTCTTATGGTCAAGATGCCAGCATTTACTTTCTGCTTGACATTCTGAATGAAGAGAACTTTTCATCTAGCTTCAAAACTAAGAAATAAAGAACCCAAAAATTAAATAAACTATACACAAAATTAATTCTTACTTATCGATTTTTTTTTTTTTTGGGTCATAGGTAAAGAATTGCACAAATCTTTTCATAGATACTTCACTCTTTCCAACTAGTACATAATACAATTTCTTCAAAGCGAAGTCCACTGCAAAATTTAGAGATAAATTAGAAACTGACAAACTTTAGAGATTGTACACTCCTTGATACAATCATCCAAGTTATTGTAAGACTACTTTCATATTCACCAGAGGACATAGTTTCATCATATTCCAATTGCATAAAGCACGCCTTAATTAAACATGTGATTTTTTTGGAGAATGTGCCATTCATTAAAGAACAAAGTTATGAATTCTCATTACTAAGCTTCCAGACAATCAGAAATTAATTCGAGGGGGATGCATTCTTGGCTGACAACCACATAACATAAAAGAATGGAACTGAACTATTTCCATATGGGCCATGTCTTTATGAACATTGAAACTATACAGCCACTTGTATTCTTGCATCTAACGAATTCCTTACACTATAACAGCAGGCTGAGATCAGATGACATGTTTGTTTTCATTTAAAAGTAGGCAATTTTTTTAAGTTCTTTATATTATGTGGAAGTTTGTTATAAAATATACATCTGGCTATTTCATAATCTCCATAACTTCATTTAAATCTATTTACATACATGTGCTTTAATTATGTATATTTTTATTCAGAAAACATATATTGTGAGTGAACAAGTGAGTAACACTTTGCCAACAGAGTCTTGCAGCCCACTTATGACTGAAAGAATCATGATTATATTTGGAATGTGTTCATAGAGGAAAGTCGAAACTTCCTGACATACTCCTATAAAAATTCTGAAATGGCATCAATATGCTATATCAGATAATCTCAGTCTGCACCAGACATTCCCTCTCTGTCTCATTAAACTACATGCTAGTAATGCGTCTCATTAAATTGCACACTAGTAATGTATCAGAGGTGATTTTCAGCATGTGTCTTATGCAATTTATATACTGCAAA
This sequence comes from Schistocerca nitens, assembly GCF_023898315.1. Lineage (NCBI taxonomy): Eukaryota > Metazoa > Arthropoda > Insecta > Orthoptera > Acrididae > Schistocerca > Schistocerca nitens. Next base: position 343,383,177 of record NC_064617.1, read on the forward strand.
AATTGATAATTATTTTTTCTTATTGTTGCGTGTTACAATAACTGATGCAACTTTATTTAACAGGAATTTCTGCAGAGCAAGCAAAAGATATCATCCCTCCCTGTGTTGATATTGCATGCTACAATAGTTCTAGTCATATTGCATTATCAGGTCCAAGATCAGAAATTGCAATGTTGAAGAAGCAGCTCAGCAGACAGGATGTGATTGTGAAAGAGATTGAAGCAGGTGGAATTGCATTTCATAGCAGATACATAAAGTCTGCTGAGAATATACTCTTGCAGAATATGAGAAAGGTAAGTGGCTACAACAATTACCTGATACACCAACCAAAGAAATAAATCTGTATTGTGTTCTTATGAATTTTACACAGATAGTCTCATCTAATACATATGATTATTTTTATTCACCAACAGAAAATATCTGACCACAAGTCCTCTGCTACTAAATATTTCAGTTTTGTCTGCAGTGGTGACTACTTCCTGTTGTTTGAATAATTTTTTAACTTTCATTTAACATGTTATGGATCTCACTATCAAAGGTTGCCACAAGTTTTCAGAATGTGGTAAATGTGTTTGACAGTTTCTGTCACTCAGTAAAACAGTTTTTATATATTTCAGTTCCAGATTAAAAATAAATTGTTCTGAATGTTATGGATTAAACTTGTATAGACTGTGTCTGCCTTGCACTATTTATACATGAAGATAAGTCCATGATTTCTTTTATATATTCAAAATTCTGTCATGTCACTACCGTTTGATCCAGAATACAATATCACTTCTAGTGACATCTGTTTTCATTGAAGTAGACTGAAATGATTATTGGTAGAGATAAGTCTTATTTATTAATAGAGCCAAATAAACTGTAGGCTTGGATGTTCTTCTGTCAACTAATTTTGTTATGTAAGATCACTGACATCTTTAACATATTTTAGCATATTTTTAGTAATTCAATGTTATAATTGTCTTTCATCTGAACAGGTGATACCCAAACCAAGAAAATGTTCAGAGAAATGGATTTGTTCCAGTGTACCTAAGAATGAATGGGATTCTAAATCTGTTAAAGAATGTTCTGCGGAATACCTAACACATAACATGATGTCACCGGTATTATTTGCAGATGCACTGTCTATGGTACCACACAATGCATTTGTAATAGAAATAGCTCCACGAGGAATACTGCAAAGCGTAATGCGTGGAGGACTACCTAGTTCTGTGACAATAGCAAGTGCAATGTCACGTTATGACAACTCTTTGTTGCAGTATTCTCTTGTTCTGGGAAGGTGAGTGGTATCACATCAGCAGCCAATTTTTTTCAAGAGACTAAGCATTTTGAAACATCAAATACCCACTAATAATCTAAGTTTATGTTCAAGATTTATGGTTGTGTAAACTGGTGGTAAAGTTAAACAAGAATCTGTAAATGTTCAGCATAAGATCTTGAGGCAGGGAATGCGACTTTAGAAGTCATGGACCAGTAAGTCTACTGATAATTCATTTGATTTCATTCATGTATTAGTTACTTCACTGAAACCACTTTCTTTTTAATATGTGTTATTGCATTACAGTATGTATTTCTTTACAATGCATTTTAGTGTTACATAATTAAATTTGCCGCTAGACATTCATTATGAACAATTGTGCAAACCCTCCATCACTGTGGTGCATGAAGAAGTAGCCAACGGAGCACCTGGAATATAACCTTTACCAAGGACATCTGGTTTTCTTCATTCATAAGTCGATAATATGTTTAATGCCTGATGGTCATCGTAGATTAGTTATGAGGTGATAAATTACTGGTGTGCGTTGCAGGTATGCAGTTGTCTCTTCTTTTGGGCTGTTATAGTCATCAGGATCTTCTAATATATTGCTCAGCCTTAAAGTCCACATTTCAGCAATGGGTCTGTCTTTCAAGATGTCCATGCACCAGCATACTGCACCCTCTGTGTAAACAGCTCTCTCTAGGTGGCTGGAGTTAACAGAGTGAGATAGCCTATGGTACCTGCTGACACGTATTAATTGAGATTGCTTGGGACCAGTAAGTTGTCACAAGCCCACTCATCTCATACTGGATATCTCAGAATGGTCATCACATAGGGTGGCATAGGTTTGAGCAACAATATCTCAACCACATTGTGGACAGCAAGACAAGGTGGATCCAAACATGGTAGAACACATAGGATGGGGCAGTACTGTATTGAATTTTACACAGCTGTAGGTTTTCACTTCAACAGTATACAGAGAGGTTCATTTTCAGACAGACAGCTGTTTTTAGGTACCATTTTGTTTTGTTTTCATTTTAGAGAAAAGTTATCCAATTAGTTTCAGAATGTGCCTTTATTATAGTTATTGTTTTGTGTTTTTTAGAGTAAAGTTAGTTTTTTTAGTTTCTTAATGCTTGCTCTTTCATTTCCTGCAACTCATGAATTTCAGTTCACGTGTGTTTCCATTATTGCTGGGGAGTAGCTTCTAACTCTGAAAGATAGACTAGTTTATTTATACTTTTATATGTGTCTACTAGTAGTGGGATTCTAATTATTACTCAAAGCAGATGAACAGAAAATGTAAGTTATTGTTGGTGTACTGTACAAATGTTGCATGTAGTGACTGCTTTTGCCTGTTAATGTAAACTCTACATCTCTGTAGCCCCCCCCCCCCTGCCGCCTCCCCTTTGTGGTGGCACTTAAGGAGCACAGTGTTTGAATCATGTCTCAGAGACACAAATTTGATATGAAGTAGTGAGGTGGCGCACTGGTTAAGGCTCAGATTGAGGTAGATCTGTGTTCAAATCCTTTGTGGCGATCCAGATTTAAGTGTCCTGTTGTTTCCCTGAATTGACTGAAGTGAATGCTCCTTTAATTAGGACATGCTGATTTCCTTTCCCATACTTGCCCGGTTTGAGCTTGTGTTCCTTTTCTAAAGATCAAACTGCCAATAAAACATTATTTAATGCTTCCCCTCATCCTTTTATTCCTTTTTTTTTTTTGTACTCTTCCTTCTCCTTCTCTTTCTTCTTGCTGTTCAGAATTGTTCAGGTGATCAAAACCCAGTCTAATCAGTTATGTGGCCAGCATCAGAAAGTACTAGGCAAATCAAAAATGTGTTACTTTCTACTAGATTATCAAACAGTGGAAAGTCCAGGATGGAACAATGAGAAAATGAAAAAGATAGCTTGCTACTCACCACTTAGTGGAGGCATTTTGTCACAGATAGCCACAGTGAAAAAGACAGCTAAAATGTTTATGCTTTTTGACGAGGTAGAAATGCACATGCGTGCACGCACACACACACACACACACACACACACACACACACACACACACACACACACACACACACATGTAACCACTGTCTCCATATGCGGGGGCATGACTGCGTCTGTTTGAGTGACAAACTGTTGTGGTGGGTGTTGGGGATTGGTGGGGATAAGGAGGCGGCATGGGGGGGGGGGGGGGGGCAGGGAGTGAAATAATAAGATAGGAGCATAGAGGTGTGAGAAGATGCTGTCCTGTATGTGAGACCATGTAGGGGCTTGGTGTGGACAGGATATGGTTGCCAGGTGTGGAGTTGGGAAGGTGTGGTGGTGTTGAGTGGATGGATGGGGGAAGAGAGAGGGAAGGGAATGGTAACAGAGAAGGAGAAAAGAATAGAAAGTGCATTTCTAGGATAGGAAGCATATGTACTGCTGGAGTGAGAGTAGAGAAGTGGATAGATAAGTGGAGAACAGGGTCTAGCGAAGGTTGAGACAAGGGCATTACAGGAATGTAGGATATGTCATAGGGAGAGATGCCATATGTGCATTTCCGAAAAGCTGTTGTTCATAAGAAGAATCTACATGGTGCAGCAGACTGTGAAGCAATAATTAAAGGAAAGCAAACCGTCTTGGGTGCCATAGTCAGTGACTGGGTGACCCAGGTGCCTTGGCGACAGTTTGGTAATGGCCTTTCATACGGAGAGACTGCTTCTCAGGTGTTATTCCCACATAGAAAGCAGCATACTATCTGAAGCTTAGCCTGGAGATCATATGGCCACTGTCATGGGTACCATGCCTTTGATGAAATAGGAGATGCCTGTGACTGGACTGGAGTAGGTGGAATGGTAGTGTGAGTAGGACAAATCTTGCATTTCAGTCTATTGCAGGAATACAGGCCATGAGCAAGGAGTTGGAAGCAGGTGTGGAGTAGGGATGAAAAAGGATACTGCATAAGTTTGGTGGTCAGCGGAATATCGCTATTGGAGGATGTGGAGAATAGAGGGTAGGATATTCCTCATTTCTGGGCATGATGGGCTTTAGTCAAAATCCTGGCAGAGAGCGTTATTCAGTTGCTCCCGTCCTGGGTGATGCTGAGTCACAAAAGGTATGCTCCTTTGTTGCCAGCCATTGGGTGTGTGGAAAGTGGTCAGTGACAGGAGATTTAAGGCAAAGGAGATGTGTTCCTGGATAAGGTTTGCAGAGTTATTTCTGTCTGTGGAGGCCTCAATGAGACCCTTGGCATATTTCAAGAGCAAATGCTCATCACAACAAATTCGATGACTACTGATGGCTAGACTGTGTGAAAGGGACTTCTTTGTATTGATTGGGTGGCAGCTGATAAAGTAGAGGTATTGTTGATGGTTGGTAGGTTTGATGTGGGTGGAAGGTACTGTTGTAGCCACCCTGGAGGTGCAGGTCCAGATCAAGAAATGTGGTGTGTTGGGTTGGAGAGGACCCAATGAAGCAAATGGAGGTGGTGTTAAGAACAGGGTGTCCTCACTGCCGGTTCAGATCATAAAGGTGTCATCAGCAAATCAGAACTGGGTGATGGGTTTGGGATTCTGAGTGTCAGTAAGGATTCCCCTAGATGGCCATTGAGCAGGCTGGCATAGGATTGTGCCATGTGGGTATCATTGCTGTAATATGGATTTGTTTGTAGGGGGTGCCTTCAAAGGAGAAGTAATAGTAGATGAAGATACAGGTGATCATGGTGATCAGGATGGAGGTTGTAGGTTTGGAATCTGTTGGGATTTGGGAAAGGTAGTGTTTATGGTGGCAAGATCATGGGCGTTAGGGATGTTAGTGCAGAAGAAGGTGGCACTGACAGTAATGAGCAGAGTGCTGGGTGATAAAGGGACAGGAACTGTGGGGAGTCAATGGAGAAAATGGCTGGTATCTTTTATATAGCAGGTTAGGTTAGTGGTAATAGGCTAAAGGTGTTGGTCCATGAGAGCAGAGATTCTCTCTTCAGGGGCACACTAACCAGTCACAATAGCATGTCCTGGGAGATTGGGTTTATGGAGTTCACAGAGCATGTAGAATGTAGGAATGCAGGAAGTGGCAGTGGTTAGGAGACATACAGAGATGATGTTGTGGGTTGGACCTAAAGACAATCCTGCCCCCTCTCTTTTCCCCCCTCGTAACACGCAAACTTTGACCTCACCTAATCCAGTTATATTTGCTGCCACCACTCTTCACTCTTATCCATCCACAAATACACATCCCACTATTACCATATTTGTATTTATTTTTCTGTTTGATCTCATTGTGTTTTCATGTCAATTTTAGTTCATTTTTGTCATTCACAGTAGGCTCTTCTTCCTCAGGTTTTACCTTTTTTCTCTACTTAATCCATTTCACTCCTTTTGTGATTTTCCCACATATTTTATGCATTGTTTATTGTCCATTATGGATCCTTGCTCCATCCATCTGCACCTATACTGGAATGTTTGCCCATCCCTAGCCAGAACCCAGTTCCACGTACTGTTCATGCATTGTTGTCTACCTTGTGAAATCGCCCTAAATGTCCTGACTGTCAAATTATCAATCTCTGTCTGCATCTACTCCTACCACAATGACCACTCTCTGTACAAATTCTATCAGTCCAACCTAGTGCTGCAGAACCATACAAAACAGACCCAAACTTCCTTGCAATACCACCTCTCCATACATAAAATTCTCCTGCTCTGCAACCTCAAATTGCTATGCACAACATCACTTCAAAAAACTCCCAAACCTGTTCGCTTCCTACTTCCATGTTGGGCTATCACTGGCTACTAAATCTACTAGAGCCTCCATAAAACCTCGGACCTCATAGCTGCTAAACCTTGCCTCACAAACCTTCTACTTGTATCACATCATCCAAAAACCATCCAAAACCCCCACCCACCACCTTACAGAATCCAGAACACAAGAGACCCAAAACACAGTAAGAAACCTATCCTTCAAAAGCCTCAGTCTCTCAGAATAATCAGTCCTTTCCAAATGCCTTACCTCTTGCCCCACTTCCAAATTCGATCAAGCTTAACTTGTTAAAGACTTTCTCTCCTTTGCCATGTCTCTAGAATGGAATCACATTTTCCCCACCAATATCGCCAAACCCAATACTGAACCTACCTGACTCAGTTCACTTGTCCGTCCAACTGTGGTTCATCCCTACTGCCCCCAAATCCCCCATATTGACTTCCCAGAATTTCCTAACCTCAAACCTTGCCCCACAAACATTCCCCAACCCTGTCCAGAAACAGATCGCCCATGCCTTGTCTCTCTAGTCATCTCCTACCTCCCACATACTCATTGTCTGACCACAGAGGAGTATGTCTCTCATGATCCAGTACCATCCAGGAGTGCCCTGTAATGATGAATGCCCTCCCCACTATCCTCCACATTCCTTCCACAGTAGTATTCTGCTGTCCACCGAATCTACTTGTCCATCCATACTCCACACTTGCTCCCAACCTCTTGTGTCATGGCTCATATCCTTGCAACATATATATGTAGATGCAAGATGTGCTTTATACGTCCTCCCACTACCACCTACAGTCCTGTCACAGCCATCTCCTACCTCATCGAAGACACAGCTATCTGTGAAAGCAGCCAGTGTGCTGCTTTCTATGTGAGCATGACAACTAAAAAGCAGTTTGTCTGTATGAAAGACAACTGCCACTGTGGCCAAGAGACAATTGGATCACCAAGTTGCTGAATATACTACCCAACATGACTGCTTCGTAGTCTGTACCACATGGATTCTTCATATCAACTCCAGTTTTTCTGAGTTGCACAGGTGGGAAGTCTCCCTACAACATACACTTCATTCCTGTAACACCTCACCCCCCCCCCCTCCGACCCCTCCAACATCAAACTTTGTTAATCACTGGTCCCTTCGCCTACCTGTTCCCTCCCTGCTCTCACTCTAACCTACACAAGCTTTCTATGTCAGCAGTGCACCTACTGTTCTTTGCCCTTTTCCCACTTCCCTCGTACTGTCCCCACCCCCCAACATATTCTCCAGACACCATACCTGGCAGGACAGCACCTACCCTCCTACCCCACTGTCACAGTCCTCAGTCCCCCCCCCCCCCCCCCCCCCAACCACCACCATGCTTCCTCCTTAATCTCACCACCCAATGCAGCAGTTTGTTGCTCACATCAGATTCAGTGCCAGGAGATAGTGGTCTTTTGTGTGTGTGTGTGTGTGTGTGTGTGTGTGTGGGTGGGTGTGTGTGGGTGTGCCTGCTTGTGCAAGTTGTGCTTGTGTGAATGTGCGTATGTGTGTGTTTTCTACTTTGGAAGAAGTATTTCGCCCAAAAGCTTAAACATTTTAGCAGTGTTTTTCATTGTGCCTGTCCCTGAGTCAGTTTGCCCCTATATGGCACATACCATTCCATCTTTTCCATTTCCTCTAATTATCTCTTTATATATAAAATTAGGTTCTGTACTGCTTCTGTCTGTGTGTTTAGTAATCAAAAAATTACTGTAGGGATTGTAATCTGGTTTCAACAAACATATACTGATTCATGAGGAAGATCAGGTATATAATTTTTATAAATATTTCGCGGAAACTGGCTGAACTATGATGAATTCAAGTCTGCCCCCACAGTGGAAACAGTGGCATCTGGTGGTACAGCCATCACAACTCCAGACAACAACAAAGCTTGAGCAGAATATCAGTTGGGCTTGGAGGTCTGGTGGTAAAGGATGCACTTGAAAACTGAAAGTTCATGGATTGAATCCAGGTCAGATCATGGATTTTTCACTGTCTTTTAACCTAGAATTCATCTCTTGATTATGTGGACATTTGCCAGAAGCAGATATTATTTGGATTCCATGTTAAACCGTGGGTGTCATTTTTGAGAGTAGAACTGAAGTTGGGTTTGGTGGTCTAGCAAACACACACACACAAAATTCAAGCTTTTGTAACCCAAGGTTGCTTCATCAGGAAAGAGGGATGGAGAGGGAAAGACGAAAAGATGTGGGTGTTAAGGGAGAGGGTAAGGAGTCTTTCCAATCCCGGGAGGGGAAAGACTTACCTTAGGGGGAAAAAGGACAGGTATACACTCGCACACACACACACACACATATCCATCCGCACATATACAGACACAAGCCAACATGTGTAAAGGAGAAGTAATGCCTGAAGAGCTTGCCCATCTGAAGAGGGTGTTAAAAGAGAATGGATATTCTATCCGGCAAATTAGCAAGGCACTTGCAATTAAGCCAAAGAAACAGGGAGTGGAGAAAGAAGAGAGCACGTCTACTAAATCTTTAGCTTTTCTTCCCTTTGTTGGCAACATTTCCTTCAAAATTGCAAGAATCCTCCACGGTAATTTTCCGTCCACCATCGAAGATTTCCGACCTGCTGGGATCAGTGAAAGACAATCTGGTATTGTGGAAGGCGGGAATTTATAAAAAACCTTGTCAGTGTGGCATGTCATATATAGGAAAAACATCTTTACATATGTCTGCTTGTGTCTGTATATGTGCGGATGGATATGTGTGTGTGCGCGCAAGTGTATATCTGTCCCTTTTCCTCCCAAGGTAAGTCTTTCCGCTCCCAGGATTGGAATGACTCCTTACCCTCTCCCTTAAAATCCATATCCTTTCGTCTTTCCTTTCCTTCCCTCTTTCCTGATATACACTCGCACACAGACACACATATCTATCCGCACATATACAGACACAAGTGTACGCCAACCTATTTATGGGTTGCTTAGAGGAAGCCTTCTTGGTTACCCAAGCCTGCCAACCCGAAGTTTGGTACAGATTTATTGATGACATCTTCATGATCTGGACTCACAGTGAAGAACAACTCCAGAATTTCCTCTCCAACCTCAACTCCTTTGGTTCCATCAGATTCAACTGGTCCTACTCCAAATCCCATGCTACTTTCCTCGACATTGACCTCAATCTGTCCAATGGCCAGCTTCACACATCCGTCCACATCAAACCCACCAACAAGCAACAGTACCTCCATTTTGACAGCTGCCACCCATTCCATATCAAACAGTCCCTTCCCTACAGCTTAGGTCTTCGTGGCAAATGAATCTGCTCCAGTCCTGAATCCCTGAACCATTACACCAATAACCTGAAAACAGCTTTCGCATCCCGCAACTACCCTCCTGACCTGGTACAGAAACTAATAGCTAGAGCCACTTTCTCATCCCCTCAAACCCAGAACCTCCCACAGAAGAACCCCAAAAGTGCCCCACTTGTGACAGGATACTTTCCGGGACTGGATCAGACTCTGGATATGGCTCTCCAGCAGGGACACGACTTCCTCAAATCCTGCCCTGAAATGAGATCCATCCTTCATGAAATCCTCCCCACCCCACCAAGAGTGTCTTTCCACCATTCACCTAACCTTCGTAACCTCTTGGTTCATCCCTATGAAATCCCCAAACCACCTTCCCTACCTTCTGGCTCCTACCCTTGTAACCACCCCCGGTGTAATACCTGTCCCATGCACCCTCCCACCACCACCTACTCAAGTACTGTAACCTGGAAGGTGTACACAATCAAAGGCAGAGCCACGTGTGAAAGCACCCACATGATTTACCAACTGACATGCCTACACTGTGAAGCCTTCTGTGTGGGAATGACCAGCAACAAACTGTCCATTCGCATGAACGTACACAGGCAGACTGTGTTTGTTGGTAATGAGGATCACCCTGGGGCCAAACATGCCTTGGTGCATGGCCAGCACATCTTGGCATAGTGTTACACTGTATGGGTTATCTGGATACTTCCCACCGACACCAACCTATCAGAACTCCGGAGATGGGAACTTGCCCTTCAATATATTCTCTCTTCCCTTTACCCACAAGGCCTCAACCTCCGCTAATTTCAAGTTGCCGCCTCTTGTACATCACCTGTCATTCAACAACATCTTTGCCTGTGTACTTCTGTCTCGACTGACATCTCTGCCCAACCTCTTTGAATTTACATACATCTGCCTGTGTCTGTGTATGTGCGGATGGATATGTGTGTGTGTGTGTGCGAGTGTATACCTGTCCTTTTTTCCCCCTAAGGTAAGTCTTTCCGCTCCCGGGATTGGAATGACTCCTTACCCTCTCCCTTAAAACCCACATCCTTTCGTCTTTCCCTCTCCTTCACTCTTTCCTGATGAAGCAACCTTAGGTTGCGAAAGCTTGAAATTTGTGTGTGTGTGTTTTTTATTGTGTCTATCTACCAGCACTTTCTGGTTTGGTAAGTCACAGCATCTTTGTTTTTGTTATAAATTAAATTTTTCTGCCAATTATGAATGCTAAGCTCACAGATTTTGATAAGATTTTCACAAATAGGTATACTGATTCATGAGGAATGTTTATGTATATAATTTATAAATGTTTGATGCAAATTTGCTGAACCTTGGTGAATTACAGCCGCAACCATAGTTTTCTGTGTGTGAAGACTGCTCTCAGGAACTACCACCGTATACACTTTCATTCTCACAATGCACTGGTGCAACCATCCTACCAAAAATGAGCAGCCACCTCGGGTGCAAGGCTCTTATTGGTGGCAGGTTGCAGTTGTGCAGTCCACTCACTCCTTTACGTACTGCCCTACACTAGCAAGAGGCATGTGCTGCTTAAATCATTTAATTTTTATATTGTTTGTACTCAGTCCTGCCCCAGTGTCCCCATCTGACCCATAGGCATCTCTATTAAGTTTTAAATGTTCACATTTGTATTCTGGGCTACTCAGCATACCATCTCATATGTTGAGGGAGACTTTATTTGAATCATAGTAGAGAGGTCACAGTCTTTGAATGATCAAACTGTCTGTCATTCCCTCACATTGGCCCACCATTTCAGCAGTGCTACTGTTTTGCTGTTGGTCACCAGTATGTAATGTAGGTGTTACTACTGAAATAAGGCTATTTTTCTGGGAAATGGGCAATGTCTGGTTATTCAGATGTCTGTTAATGCCACTATTTTTTAACTTTCTAATCAAATAACAATCATAACATTACATGAAAACAGTCAGTGTGTATTGTCTTGATTTCAAAAGGACATAAAACAAATTTTTCTATGAAATAAAAACAGAAAAATGACCAAAATAAAGGTAACCTTTACAAAAGTGGATATCTTTACACATTGCTAAAATCAAAATATACTGCTGTGTAACAGTCAATATACTGTTTAACAGTCAATATACTGTTGCTCCACCCTGTGCATTTTAACATTCTTGTATCAACTTTGGCACTCTGTCCACAAACTGGTCAAAATGTTGCTGCTCAAGTGTGTTCCACTCTTTGATGGTAGCCCTCCTGAGGTTGTCCATTGTGTAAGGAGTGTTTTGGCAATGGAGCACCCCAAGTTTCAACCTGTCCTGAGTTTGCTTAATAAGATTCATACCAGAAGATGCCATAGGACATTCAGTTTGATTGATTACTTCCTCCTAGAAAAAGATGTTCAGGGGGTGAAAACGGTGTACTTATTCACTATTGCCTGGAAAGATAAACCCATTATGCACTGTAAAATAGCTTTGAGTATCTTTTTCTGATACAGCACAGCGCTAAAATTACTATCAGTAGTGATGAGAGGTGTCTAACACTTGTACATGATACCAGCCCAAAACATGACTGTCCTAGCTCTCTGGTAAACTTGTGAGACGGTGTGCTTGAGATGTTCTTTGGTACCTGGCCACATCCATGCTCCTACTTATTTATTTATTTTTTTCAAAGTGATTGTGGAGGCAGTTGTATACTATTCACTCCAATGTATTGTTGACTGATTTATACAGCAACCACTGTATTGAAAATAAAAGAGTCACAGTTGCAAAATTATTTTTATTTAAAAATAATGTATTTCACTGTGGTTAGGCATCATCAGATTATCTAAAAGGAAAAAGGAGGCTAATTAAATAACTAACCTATAAACATTATCAGGCATGGCTCTAAGCTGTACCGATAATTTAATTAAAGTTGTAAGCCACACTCACATAAAACTGCCAAAAAAGTGCATTACACTAGGTACCAAAGCTCTTTTGTCAACCGCATGCACATAAAACCATCTGTATGAAAATCCAGTTGTCAGAATAACTAAAAGGAACTGTGGGAACTTAGATGGAAAAATTTCGGAAATCAACCCACAGCCACAATGGATTGCTTAGTATTGGCAGCTGATGGCCACTAACTTTTAAGTGCAGTGTTTAACAAGCCCTTTTCTATTCAGTAAATGCTCTTGCAATCTAGTCTTAAACATCCTATCCGTTTGTCCTATATATGAAGAATCACATTCACTGCAGTTGATCTTGTACACACTTGAGGCAGCAAATTTATTTTTATACAGCTGGTCATTGTGGATACAGCACTTCTGTAAGCTGTTGGCCAAAGCAAAAATAACTTTCACACCCTGTTTCGTAAAAAGTTTGGCTAACTTGTATGAAAGATTTCCTATGAAGGGGATTCTCATGAAATTAGGATTAGTAGCCAATGAAGCAAGTGAAATGGCGTACCTATTTTGCGAAGTCTTTTTTTGTGTAGACTGTCGCTGTCTAATCTTATTTAATCCTGCTTATCAAGTGTAGGTTAATCAGTTTCATGATAACCTTGTGTGTAACTTAAGATACTAGCACCATCTGTTGTGCTTTTGTTATGTTAGTGCGGCTATATGTGGCCATCTGCCATTTAGTAATTCTAGTGCCACTGCTGGTTAGACTGTCCAGCTCTTTGTCCAATATGAAGTATGCATGGGTTTATGCTATGCTTTACTTGCCACTATAACAGTTCAAAGGTATTTGTAATTCTTCATTGGTTTCCCGTACCAGTTTGTCAGTCATTTCCTTTGTGGCTGTGGTTTGATTTCTGATTTTTTTCTGTGAAGTTCCAACAGTTTCTTTTAGTTATTCTGACAGCTGGATTTTCATTTAGATTGTTTTATGTGCATGTGAATGACACAGAACTTTGGTAGCCAGCGAAATTAACTTTATTTGACAGTTTTATGTGAGTGTTGTTTACTATTTTAATTAAATGATTGGTGCAGCTCGGAACCAAGCTATATAACGTTTATAGGGTAGTTATTTAATTAGCCTATGTTTTACTTTTAGATAATCTGATGATGGCTAATCATATCAAAATGCATTATTTTTAATAAGCTGTATGTGTACTGTCTAGCTTGACACTGCCTTCACAGTTGTCTCCAAAAAGGCATCACACAATTCTGTTACTTTCTCCTTGGCGTATCTATACTATAATTTTCAGGTAGCAGTTATTAACTGGTTTTGATGATTGTGGACAATCATAGGCAGCTTTCCAAGCTGACAACCCATCTTACCACAAAATGACAATGCATTTATGGTCCTAATTTGAAATGATTCTTTAAGATATGTCGACAGACTATTCACAGTTGGAGACTCTTACTGAACTACATTTTGAATTCATGCTAACTCCACCTACAGTACAGGGGTGGCTTAATGTAGTAATCCCCTGTGGTCAGAAGAGCATGGTGAAGAAGTTTCTGATTAAAATTACAAGTCCTATGCAATGCAGAGAGTGGTGCACAATCTTTTTTAAGCTATTTATTATTTCATCAAATCACAGAACAAGTTTCAGTAACTGCTTAGACTACTAGAAGCACTTTTTGTTTTATCTACACTTCCCAAAACAACAATACAACTTGCTTTATAATTTTATGAAATCTATTCCAGATTGTATTTGTCTGGGTCACAAATATGTCTTACAAAACTCTACCCTCACATTGAATACCCAGTCCCTGCTGGAACACCACATATTTCACCTCTAACAGTATGGAACCATGATCAAGAGTGGTTTGTACCAATTTTCTCTGATAAGGTAAGATTGTAACACAAAAAAAACCATAATTAAAAACTGAAGTGCAATTCATGCATTTGACATATCTTTATGTTCCTGTAGGATTTTCTAAATAAACAGTGCGACAAGTATGAGATTGATCTGAACAAGCATGAAGATGAGTGGTACAAGGGTCATACAATTGATGGAAGAATATTATTCCCAGCAACAGGATATCTGGTAATATACTCATAAAAATTAAAGGACATTTAAGGGAACAAGTAGTGTATGCCTTGCTCATATCACTGTTATAATTTTTCTGTTTTCTTTCTTATCACCTTGGTGCAAGGGAACAAATTTCATTTCATATTTCATTATTAATAACACTGGTTTATTCAGATTTACTAGCATTACAATTTCATTTTTAAGTATCTTCTTTACATGGTGTTGGTTTTCTCTCTTCTGTTTGTTTGATTTATATTCTTCATCTCTGTCATTTTCATTTTAACATTAGTTATTTCATGAAAGTTGATGTTCTGTAGCTATTCAGTAACGTTTCTGGTTTTTCTTTTTTGGCATATTGTTATCTATGTTTTCTCTGTGTGCTTAACTTAAAACATATAGTGATGAAATACTGTTTCCATTTGTATAGCATGTTTTCTCATAATTGGAAATGGCCCACCTCTCTATGTTGTCAGACAAAGAGTTATATGTATAAAAGCATATTATTGTTTTTTATTCTCTTTTTATTTTGATAATGCCTTCAAGACTTCAATTATTTTCCAGTAAGCATGTTTTAAGTGAGCTTCTGACTCAGTTCAGTACCTTCAGCATTAAGATGTAATTTTATTTTAATCAGAGGTCAACTAAATGTTCAAAGCATAGTATCACAATTAAAACATTTTAATTTTTAATGAATACACACTCCTGGAAATTGAAATAAGAACACCATGAATTCATTGTCCCAGGAAGGGGAAACTTTATTGACACATTCCTGGGGTCAGATACATCACATGATCACACTGACAGAACCACAGGCACATAGACACAGGCAACAGAGCATGCACAATGTCGGCACTAGTACAGTGTATATCCACCTTTCGCAGCAATGCAGGCTGCTATTCTCCCATGGAGACGATCGTAGAGATGCTGGATGTAGTCCTGTGGAACGGCTTGCCATGCCATTTCCACCTGGCGCCTCAGTTGGACCAGCGTTCGTGCTGGACGTGCAGACCGCGTGAGACGACGCTTCATCCAGTCCCAAACATGCTCAATGGGGGACAGATCCGGAGATCTTGCTGGCCAGGGTAGTTGACTTACACCTTCTAGAGCACGTTGGGTGGCACGGGATACATGCGGACGTGCATTATCCTGTTGGAACAGCAAGTTCCCTTGCCGGTCTAGGAATGGTAGAACGATGGGTTCGATGAAGGTTTGGATGTACCATGCACTATTCAGTGTCCCCTCGACGATCACCAGTGGTGTACGGCCAGTGTAGGAGATCGCTCCCCACACCATGATGCCGGGTGTTGGCCCTGTGTGCCTCGGTCGTATGCAGTCCTGATTGTGGCGCTCACCTGCACGGCGCCAAACACGCATACGACCATCACTGGCACCAAGGCAGAAGCGACTCTCATCGCTGAAGACGACACGTCTCCATTCGTCCCTCCATTCACGCCTGTCGTGACACCACTGGAGGCGGGCTGCACGATGTTGGGGCGTGAGCGGAAGACGGCCTAACGGTGTGCGGGACCGTAGCCCAGCTTCATGGAGACGGTTGCGAATGGTCCTCGCCGATACCCCAGGAGCAACAGTGTCCCTAATTTGCTGGGAAGTGGCGGTGCGGTCGCCTACGGCACTGCGTAGGATCCTACGGTCTTGGCGTGCATCCGTGCGTCGCTGCGGTCCGGTCCCAGGTCGATGGGCACGTGCACCTTCCGCCGACCACTGGCGACAACATCGATGTACTGTGGAGACCTCACGCCCCACGTGTTGAGCAATTCGGCGGTACGTCCACCCGGCGTCCCGCATGCCCACTATACGCCCTCGCTCAAAGTCCGTCAACTGCACATACGGTTCACGTCCGCGCTGTCGCGGCATGCTACCAGTGTTAAAGACTGCGATGGAGCTCCGTATGCCACGGCAAACTGGCTGACACTGACGGCGGCGGTGCACAAATGCTGCGCAGCTAGCGCCATTCGACGGCCAACACCGCGGTTCCTGGTGTGTCCTCTGTGCCGTGCGTGTGATCATTGCTTGTACAGCCCTCTCGCAGTGTCCGGAGCAAGTATGGTGGGTCTGACACACCGGTGTCAATGTGTTCTTTTTTCCATTTCCAGGAGTGTATATAATACTCACATTACAGTTACAGATATAAAACCCTTATTTGACCTCATTCTACAAAGTAGCTATGTAATTTCAAACCTTTTACAAGTTTGATTGCTTTATGGGATTAAACGATTGTATTCATGAAAAGTTCTGTCTGAAGCATGTTGTTTGTAATATAATAAAAAAAAACATCATGTGTATCAGATCAACATCTGCTGTACATGATAGCATCACAGTCCAAATGATTAAGCTTATTATTGACCCACTACTGCCCACTATAAAAGATGTCTTCAACCACTACCTAGAAAAGACATTGCCACAGCATCTACTGATTATCAACCTGTTTGCATTCTTTCTGTGTTATCCAAATCCTTAGAATACATAGCTAACAAACTACCTAACTATAAACAACCTAATAGACAAATACCAGGCAGGTTTTCATAAACATCACAGCACCTCTGCGTTAATAAAAATATCAGATGACCTGAAGCTTGCCATGGATGCACAAGAGACAACTATCATGTGCTTCTTAGACTGTCAGCCCTGGAGACTGTCAGCTTTGACATTTTGCTTGCCAAACTTAGCAGCCTACATTTTTCACCTAGTGCATTGCAATGGTTCCATTCATACCTGACATATCGACAGTAATGTGCCATGTCTCACACCACAAAGTCACAATGGAAGCAGGCAGTATCAGGCAACCCACAGGATTTGGTGTTAAGTACTACACTCTTTTTATTGTATGTAAATGATGTGTCATCAGTTTTCTCCTACAGCAAATACTACATGTATGCTGGTGCCTCCATTTGTATCTAAGTGTAAAACAAATAAACCGGAAGACAGTTTTTGAGTATCCCAACACCAACCTGTGTGCATGTGGGGTTAAAACTCAACTTACCCAAAACCCAAGTAGTAGTGGTTGGTCATTCTAGGTTCATTACCACAAAATATTGGGAAATCTTACCATCTCTTAACCCCAAATAGGACAAATACCAACTTCTCTCCTTCAGCAAAGAGCCTAATAGCATAATAGGTGAAAATCTAAGTTGGACCGAGCACATAACTGTAATGTGCAAGAAGGCATCAGCGTCTCTTCCATTTACTCCCTCTTGACCTGGAAAATAAATTTGGACAAACACCTGTACTTCCAGATATTGATTACAGCAATGTTAACCAGCAGGGCTTTTCTTAGGAAAGCTCATGGTGCATGGAACTGATTATGAATGCTGTGCTCATTATATCTGAGATGTTTAACTTTTTGATCTTATATGACCGTCACATGCACAGGTATCCTGGCTGCGTACAGACTAACACAGAGATTTCCATACCTTCTGCCTTCTCTACTGTCTTATCAACCAACATTGACCCTTGTATCTCTCCTCAACCTTAACACTCTTATCTGAACAACATGTCATGAACACCTGTTCCCATCAGAGCAAAATCCTTTTTGTTCCACACCATTGTTCAGCTACTTTCTTGAAGTCCTTCTCTGTAGCAGGAAACTGACTCTGAAATAACTTTATGCATTATATTACAGAAATGAGTAACACCTTCCAGCTCCAGAAGACAGTTGATGACATGTCTACTACAGCAACAATAAGGATTACCATTGTCCCTGTATGCCTTCGTAATTTCCCAGTATTCTTAGCTGGTGCAGTCAGTCTCCTTAGATTTCCTCTCCCCAGAACACTCTCTTTCAGAAAACATCTATCTTGTACTTCTATAAATTCATTTTATATCTTCCACTGCCATTGTTGTTTTATCATGATTATTGTTATTATTATTATCATCATTGTGCCTATCGCGACTCAGCATCTCCACTATATGGTGAGTAGCATCTTTCCTTCTTGGTTTGGATAGATCAGCAATCAGTCGTAGAATTAAGTTGCTTTAATATGACATTTATAGTCACAACGCAGATCAGATTTTGACCTGTGTCAGGTCATTATCAATGCTAAAACAAATACAAGAGTATACATTACAATGTGATTTACAAAAGTTATAAGTCCATCACATCGTTGTCTTTTAATGTTAACATTACATAACAGCGCGGAATTGTAGCAGTTGTTCTTGTTCAAGTGAATGCTTACACAGTTCAACCATTACTGTCATAAATTATATGTTGGTTTCACAGTACACAGCAGTTTTGCGTATGGCGCCCTCTATGAGCTGTGCCTGAAGTTTACGGTTTTGACGACATTTGTAATATTTATGTTGTATAGTAACTAAGTAGTAACATGAAATTATTATGAGTACAGCTATGTAAAATTACAATTCTTACTTTTTCTTATGTCTGTAATGTGCTAGATGTTTAAAATTACTATAGCATGTAACAGTGACAGTTTACGCCTCATGCGCTAAAATTAATTATAAAACTGATATGGCTACGTAAAGTATGTTATAGGAAGTATTGCATATTTTGTCATGTTGGGACCTGTCTTAACTTAATTATTTGTTACTTGACAAAAGATATAACGTGAACTTTATTTACAAAATGCACTTTGTTGGCGCTAGTAGCGCTTATAAGCATCATTTCCATATGTCGCACTTAGTGGCCAAGAAATAAGAGCAATATGATAAAGTGTGATCTTTTGAACACTTATTTTGAAAAATGACAGTTTTACGTATTAATTGTTGCTAATATTTACCCTCATGAGTTTGTGTGTTATTCTAATGCAGTAAGTTATGTAAATATAGTGTTATGAAAGTGGTACTCGTTTAGATCTTATGCAAGTGGCTGCTACATAATGGTGTGAGGTTGCAACTGATCTTTGAGACCCCCTGGGTCGAATTTTTCACTGCTTTCAAGTAGGCAGCTTTCAAACAATTCCCAGAAATGGGCATTTTTCATTATGACCTGATCATTTATCAGGTTACATTTAGCATTTCTTTGGTGGCAAAAGATCTCCATTTCCTCAAGAAGATTGAGAAGTCCGCCCTTCTCACCTCTATGTAGCAACCTTATATTTGATGTTAACATTGGCAATCTATGTTTAGTTGACAATAAATGTGCAGCCAGACTTGATTTCTCTGCTGCGTGTTTCCTTCTAGAAAGGAAAGATGCAGCGTCGTCATCTCGTAGCAACGTTCAATGGGATGTGTCTCCATCATCTTCAGGTGAAGTGTTGGGATATTGTTGTTCGTGGGCTGATATCTCTGCTGGACCACTCTCTGCTTCCTGTCACTGGCCAATCATGTGTCCGTGGAATCGCCCAATGCACCTGGAGCGGCCGGTGGTGGGGGAGACGTGTGTGCAGGGTTCATGTCCTGGCGTCCATCTCTGTCTACTCCATCCATGGCCCTTGGTGGAACAGAACATTCTTCTCTGATTTTTCTGATTGCAGGCTCCCAGCATGTGCTGAGATGGTAGCCACTGTCGTGGTTGATTAGGTTTTCGAGTAACCGTATTTCTATGGACTCTTTGATTACTGAGTCCCAAAATCCGTTTGTACTGCATATTTTCTTTCTGTCCTTGAAATTGAAGGTGCGCTTCTCATCAGTACTATGTTCTGCCATAGCAGATTTGTTGGATGACCCAAGCGTACATGCTTGATGTGTTAATTGCAGCGCTATGAGATGCAACGCTGCATCTGTCCTATATATTGCATCCCACATTCGCATCCGATCTTGTACACACCAGGTGCCGTCAGACCTAGTGGATTTTTGGTTGAACCGTGAAGGTCTTTGATTTTTCCCACTGTGCGGAAAACAGTCTTCACTTTATGTTTCTTGAGAATTCTCGTAATCAAGAATTTGCTGTGGGGTACCTTCTTGGGGAAGCCTCAGAATGGGGTACAGTAAATACTGAGAATTTTTCATCTTGGGGAGACTTTCAAAAGAAATTTCAAGAGAAATGCTGGTCTGCTCAAGAAAAGTTGATATCAGATCCATGGGACCCTGGCGGAGTCATCTATCCCCCAGAGATGTTAATATTCTGAGTTAACAGGCGGAATGACGACCATCAGATCCTGAGTTGTTTTCAGTGTTTTTTTTTCCAAATAGTTTCCTGCACCGAATTGCTTTAAAATCTTAAACTATTCTGTCATCTATCCCCCAGGGACATTAACATTCTGAGTTAATGGGCAGAGTAATGACTGTCGGATCCTGAGTTATTTTCAGTGATTTTTGTAAACTATTTTTCCTGCACCGAATTCCTTTATAATCTAAAACTATCATGTATTCTTATTGATTAGAAAACCTGATATGACTATGAAATAGAAAACATCGTAAGAGAATCACAGAAAGAAAAGTGATATCTAGACAAAATAAATTGACTAGCGTATTATATTTGTGGAAAATGTAATATGATGTGACTGACTGAATAACAGTTATACAGCAGTGTATAGATTTTCTGTTTTGTACCAACCCTCAGAAACAAATGTGCCTGATTCTTCTTCAATTGCCGTTTCCACAGGGTTGCTAGGATTTTCTTCAGGGACTTCAAAGGGTGAAGGTGGGACAAGTCCATTCTGTAAGAGATGATTTAACACCAAACCTCCTCCGGCATCTCACTCAAGTACCTGAGAGGCAGGGATCCTGGGGAAGGGGGGTGGGAAGAATTTCCTGTCTTTGAGGCTATCTCGTTTCTCTTCTTCAATCCTAGCAACCACATCTATTGTTTCCTTTCTTATTTCTCATCTTGAGGACCTGTCTGTTCTTTTCACTCTTCCCATGTTCATAAACTTCTATCGCTGAAGTCCTTCCTTATTTCCGTGGTTACTAATAACCTACATCTTATCTTTACATAAGAAGGCCAAAGAATTAGACAAAACAAAGACACATGCATAGATACACAAATATACACTTCTACACATTAATAATTATAAGACAAAGCCTGTCACAATGTGAGAACAGCCAGGTGTTGGGGAAAAGGTGTGTACATAGGGAATTATGCACACATATATGGGGAGTTTTGATGGTTCTACATTGAATATACGTAAGGAGAGGCACCCATACATAATGAACAACTATAAAATAGTAATGAGTAATGGATAAATAAGAAAAAGGCGTGAGAAACGTCAGTGCAATAAAAAGCTTTGATGAATTGAAGGATAGTGGGACGTAAGTAGTATATATAGACATAATATCTATTGGAAGTATAGAAGTTGATAAGTAGAGGAGGCCTCTAGGGAGTGAATGATATATTAAAGAATGAATGTGAAGTTTGAGTTAGATTTATATCTTTACCAAAAGATAATTAATTATGTTATACATAGAAAAGTATATTAGGGTAATGAACCATGAGGCCTACTCATAAAGGATAAGGGGGGTGTACTCGGCAATCACTAAGTATGTACCTACATGGAGCTAAGATGATCTGTGGCCTAAAAAATAAAGATGTATCATAAGGGGCATACCTACCAGAATGGAAAGGGGAAGTGCTCTCATAAGGTCAACCCGCAAGCAAGGAATAGGTGCTGATCCTAGGAGAAGGGGACAGTATCATGACAAAAGTCACAAATTTTATAGGAATTATTCTGGAAAGTGTAAATTCTATGAACAACTAGCATTATTATGTTTTGGGGAACTAAATGAATGTCAAAAGAACACTTTCATATTGCCCAGAGTTCCTCCAAGCTACAACAAATGAAAATAGAACATACTAGTAAAAAGGTAGTACAAAAAGATAAGAATAGAAAATAGATTACTCATGTGTCATAAACACCTGAAGATTTCAATTGAAAAAGAAAATAAAGAAAAGAAAAAAAGTCCTCACAATTCCTAAATATTAGTAAATCTGACTAAAACCTCTAGTGTATGCTCATGTCTTAATAACAAAGTAACGTAAGAAAAGAATAGAGAAACAATAAGAGAAAGATTGTTGTTATGGAAAGAAAAGATATGTATATAAACATATGTAAAAAATGTATACTGTTAAGATATGAGATGTTATTATGAGTGATATTATGTGCATAATGATTATGAATAAAATTTCGCATGTTCGATCTGAGGGGGGGATATAGTGATTCTAGAATTTCTGTGTAAATTCTAGAACCACTCAGCCTTCTACCATCTCAAACACATGATATTCTAGATACGAGTGTGGAATGGTAGAATCCTACCTACTGCACATCACATGTCTGTGTGTGCAGGTTTAAAATCAGTTGGGGGAAGAAGGTAGACATGGCAGTTGAACAGCACCGACAAGTACCTGTTGGGCATCCAGAGAATTTTTAAAGCATGTGTAAGGAGGAATCATGGAGTTTTTATGCCGCTCTGTCCTTATTGTGTCATTGACTATTGTTATGTGAAACAAGAACAGTTGAAAAAGTACTCTTAGAGACTCCTGACTCAGCCTTGGTAGAGGCAAGACATATTTTCTGATTCATTTTAAGAAAGTCATGGTAGTCAAGCCAACTTTCTTTTAACTGTAATTCATTTTGTTTCTAATGTACAACAGTACAAGGTACTTACAGAAAGTTACATATGTATGTTGAAAGTGCGAACTATATTGTGCATGAAAGTCAAATAAATCGTTAACTGGTGAAAAGGAAAGTTTGTATGTCTACGGTACTCATTTTATAAGTAGAAAGAGGCTTAAAAGTTCCTGTACCCAGCACTATTCGACGGAGAAAAAATCAAGAGATTTTCCAGCAGATGACTATCCCATAAAGAAGAGGGGCTGCAAAATTCCAAGTATGTCACCTCATAAAGAAGTGGAAGATTCACACTTTAAGTCATCAGAACATTAGACTAGTGCATTGTAGTGATAACCCAGGGAAGACACAAGTGAGAAGCTGATATTGTATTGTCATTAATTATGCATTGCATGTGAGAGTTAGTTAGTCAGAGTTGTGGACGGTTGCATGTTTTCAGCACTATGACAGGAAAATGCACTATCCATCAGAAGTCCAGCTATGGAGTCTATTGTGTGAAGGGCCCATACATTTGATGACCCTGAAGGTGGAGATTTGTCGTGGCAGCAAAATCTGTTGCATACAGCCGCATTCTTCAGAGACCGGAAGTGGCCACTGTGAAAATTCCTGTGTGCTGGTAGAAAATGGCATGAAATTTCTGAGAACAACTACCCAATTCCATTACACAGTGAAAGGGAGAGAGAGCAATTGCTGTGAATGTCACTGAATATTACCAAATACAGAGTATGCTCTGGCCACACCTAGAAGAGCAAACTCAAAAGATTGCCTTATTTTGAAACCAAGTGAAAAGAGACGCAGATGATGTGATCTTGTTGTGTGGAAAGAGAAGATTTTGTCATTCATTTTTGGAATGTGGGAATAAAAGATTAAGATTTTATTGAGGGACATGTGACCTCCTACATTATGGGCAATTGACAGTGCTGAACGATTGAACAGATTGCACCTGAGTTGGTGAGATAGATACAATTGCAGTAGGTGGAGTAAAGGATTCAGTAAGCAGGCCTGGCAACAGTAGAACAGTTAGTTTTGTCCCATGATCAGAGTAATGTGGCCCTCAGCTGTGTAACCTGTGAAACACCTTCACTGTAGAAGTCATGTTGGCCATTAAGTTATTTAACTTAATGAGCAATTGTGTTTGTAATTATGTCAAATTTTTTATATGTGATCTGTGTGAATAAACTCTTTCAGAGGATATAGCTCTTCAGGTAGTTAGAGAAAACTCACAGATCTGACCTGCCATTCTTTTTTTCCATTCATAATATGCATGTTTCCACCCCCATCACAATACATCACAAATTTTTGTTTGAACACATGTATGCCCATACCAGGAAATGATGGTCATTTAAGGTGTCTGGCACCCAGCATATAATAAGCACACAATTGTTAGTTGCTTAAAAGTAGATGTACATGCTTATTGATCCATTTATAGGAAGCACATTTCAGTATCTATTATATGTCACATATGAAATTAAAGTATGGGGGTGTGCTGCAGCCAATAAATAGAGTATTTGTCCTTCAGAAGAAGGCAGTTAGAATTCCGTGCAATCTCAGATGTAATGAGCCATGTAAGAGGATGTTCTAGAGTAAGAAATTACTTACATTACGATCTATATATGTTTCTAAATGTATGCTACTAATTTTAAAACATGAGCAGTACAATAGTTTAAAGAAAGATAAACATATTTCTAACACATGGAGAGACTGTAACTAACACCTAGCAAGGCATAACACAAGGTTCAGACAACAGCCCCTATCATATGGGTATCAACCTGTTTAACCAGCTTCCAAAGTACGTAAAAAGTTTAAACAGAATCCTCTTTGAAGGAGTACTTAATAACAGGTTTTTTTTGACAAAGAATTTCTCTCAAGGGAATAGACTATCTTCATCTGTAGCACATGATTTATAGCTAATTGAGATATCTTGCCTCTTCCAGTTTATACCTCTGTCCGGCCATGATCCCCCCTATCATCTTCAAGTAATTCCATGACCTCATTCTCTTTTCCTAGATCCCTTCCAAATAGCATAAACTTCTTGATGGACTAAATTATACCCAGCCATAACCTTACATCAGACTCTGATTTAATCATCCTCACTCCAGACAAAAGATCCCCCACAGCTGTGATGAACTGCAGAGATTATTTGACAGAAGGTATCTGTCAGCTATCTGACTCTTCCTGCTACACTGTGACATCCCAGAAGTCCAGCATAACCTCCAACCCCTACACAAACTCGAAGGTCCATCCCAGAATATCTCCCAGATCCACCAAGAACACCTACCTTTTCATGCTTCCCAAAACTCATAAACATAACAACTGTGGGTGCCCATTTTAACTGGTTGCTGGGCTCCCACTGAAATAATCTCAGCTCTTATTGACCAGTGTCTCCATCCAATTACCTGCAGCCTACCTTATCATATCAAAGATACTAATCACTTTCATCTTCATCTTCTAACTATCTGGATCTGTACTTATCATTGTTGACACCTCCTCAGTATACAGTGACATATCGCACACTGATGACCTTGGCACTCTCAAACACTAATTCCAACAAACTACTGACTTAAAATCATCACTTAAGACCAACTACATTCATATCCATAACTACTTCTTGTGTGTAGGGATGACATACTAACAAAGCCATGGTACAGCCATGAGCATCCACCTAATGCCCTCCTATGGTGTCATGTTTATGGTCTGTTTGAAGGAAACCTGCAGGGTCACCAAAAATCTCAAACCACTTGTCTGCCATAGGTTCATTGATGATACCTTCATGATTTGGATACAAGGTGAAGACGTTTTATCCTTATTCCCACAGAGCCTCAATATCATCTTATTTACCATCTGCTTCACTGGTCCTCCTCAACCTAGCCTGCTAAGTTCTCAGATGTTGACCTCCACCTCTCCAATGGAAACATAAACACTTCTGTCCGTATCACATCTACTAACCATCAACAGTACCTCAATTTTAAATGGTGTCATCCCTTCCATGCCAAAATGTCTCTCTGACATAGCCTGGCCACCCACTGATAGCACATATGCAATGATGAGAAATTTATCACTCAGTAAGTTCAAGGTAATTACTAAGGCCTTCACAGAGAGGCGTTACCCCAAAAACCTAGTCCACAAACAGATTACCATGCCATAGCCACATAAGCCCCTAATCCTCCAATGTTTCTAATGAATGAGGTGCAAAGCAACACTCCTTCCATTACCCAATATCTCCATGGACTAGCGCACATAAATCATATTATTTACAAAGCCTTCAACTACATATTGTGAAAATGAGGAATAGCCTACTAACCACCTTCCCAAGTCTAATTACTGTGCCTTTACTATCCACACACCCAGCACATTTTAACTCCAGTCCTGTCACAGGCATAACCTATCCTATCAGAGGCAGGGCCACCTGTCCAAGCAGCCATGTTATGGCTTGGCTATAACTTGTATGTAGCATTTTATTTGGACATGACCACTAACCAGCTGTCCACCCAAATGAATGGCTACAGCTGGGAGTTGTCCTCCCAACTCTAGCTTCTTTGAACAAAATGGATCAGAATTGTCATTGCTACCTTTAATCCAATAATCTTTATGGCCTCAGCCTCGGCTACCCCCCCCCCCCCCACCCCCTCCTTCCCAGCCAAGTAGCAGTCCCACCCCATTATTGTACGCCAGGGCAATGTACCTGTGCAGATTTATTTGTGAATATGGGTATTCTAACAGTATGTTATTCCATCCTGGACTTTCCATTATATGGATATTCTGTTAGATCTGAAAAAGGATTTATCAAAAAACTCAGCAATGTTCTGAGTCTTTTTTATGAACCTATTGGTGACAACACCTCAACTTTATCCCTTTGCTATCTGAATACTTCTTTAAGAAAACTTAAGGGGGCTGTTTTAAGTATATCATTTCGGCATTTCCTAGCTTGTCATATGAGAAGATGATGTTTGGTTGGCATTCAAAACTATCGTCAAGGACTTTCTAGGAAATACACGAGCCCAGAATTATGTCAAAATTGTTGATCAACTCTTAGGGAGCTTTAAAAAGCTTGGCTGTAACATGAGTATCAAACTGCATTTCTTACATAGCCATCTTGCTAACTTTCCAGAAAATCTTAGCGATGAACAGGGTGAGCGATTCCACCAAGATTTGAGGATCATGGAGGCACGTTATCAAGGTAGATGGGATGTCAGTATGATGGCTGACTACTGTTGGAGCATCAAATGAGAATGTCCCCAGATGGAACATTGTAGGAAAAGTTATAAGTGTAAATTTGTACCCTAATATCTTTGTTTTTATTATTTGTGTAAACACAATGTAACTTTGAATATTATAATAATCTCTGAATGAATAATATATTCTAATATTCTACTACGTTTGGTTAGTACCCATTTTATTTTCCTTTGTATGCCCAATTTTAATGACTTTTAGGGTAAAGAGAGAGTATCCTGTAGTTTAAAAACTTGATGTGATAGAGAAAAACTGCTAACAGTTTTGAATTCAGAGGCCAAAAGTTTGTTAATAAAAGTCACAGATCTAGGACAACAAAACTGCTGTTCCCCAGGGTAATTGATCATAGTACGACACTATAAATTTGTTTTCAAACAACTGTACACAGCATATCACTGAAATGACCCAGTGTAATGTCATTACAAGCTGCTGACCTGGTGACAACATGGTGCCTTTGTACAAAACTCACTTATTTGTGCCACAATGTATTGGCTCCAAGTAGCAGCAAAAATGACAAATATCTGTGGTACTGAATGCACACAGTTGTTCCCGACTGGTTGGAAGGAAGGCAGGAAATATGGTCTGGCAGAAAAAAATAAAAACTCCACCCCCAGGAACATGTGCCTTCTGGCGCAAAGAGATACTTTGTGTTGTCACCTTTACTCCTTCTATTATTTATATTCCACTCAGTGCTTACTATACCTATATTTACAATACAGTAATATTTTCCATATTTTCCCAGGTTCTCGCTTGGAAGACATTGGCAGCACATAAAGGCTTCAAGTATGAAACTCTGCCAGTCATTTTTCACAATGTGCACTTTCAGAGGACAACTGCGTTTCCTTCCACTGGTACTTTTGACATGTTGTATGCAATACAATGTGTAATACTATACATTAAACTATAAACACAAAATGAATGTGTGATGTTCCTTTACAGATAAGCTATAAATATCATAATAATTCATCCTGGACAAGGATGTATCTCTTAAAAAAATAGTGATAATCACAAGATTGAAAATCAGTAATTATAAGGGTGTTTTTAATACATCTTAAGAAACCAGTATTGTATTAAATTAGTATTACTGAGAAGAAATAATTACAAAAACTAGAATCTTTTTACATTGTCTGCAGTTCATATCCATCTCATTCTCCATAGGAGCATGTTTGTTCATGTGCTGAATGAAACACCCTTCATCATTTTAATTCTTGACATTAATATCCATCCATACTTATTTTCAAAACCAACATAATGAAAATATGCATCAGAGTAACAGTTAACAAAGCTCATCTTAATAATCTGAACAACTCAACTGCTGAAGAACATGTGAACTTCAGAATGTAGTTGGCACACTTTACCTCTACTTATAACAAAGCTGTTTGTACAAGAACCATCTTGAAGAATAACGTTTTAATTACATCAGCTTTCTGATTGAAACATAGATTTCAACAAAAGTATTCATTTTTGGAACTCATTATTTTAGTGTTACAAAAGGATAGTATTTGTTATTTGCATTAATTTTAAATTTTTGTTTTGAAGGTTATAGAAGTTGCAAGTTTCTGTTCACACACTCACACACGCACGCACGCACGCACGCACGCACACACATACACACACACACACACACACACACACACACACACACACACACACACACACACACACACATCATGATGGGAGAATTATCCAAATAGGACCTAAGTCAGCAGATGTGATATGCATGTAAAGTCAAACAAATGATTAAAATTTCAGGAAAGTTAGATGATTTATTCATGAGCAAGAGCTTCACAAATTGGATAAGTCAATAATATGTTGGTCTATCTCTGGTCCTTATGCAAGCAGTTATACGGCTTGATATTGGTTGACAGACTGGGCAGGTGTTCTCCTGAGGGATATCAAGCCATACTCTGTCCAGTTGATGTGGTAGATCGTCAGAATCTCAAGATCGTTACAGACCGTGACGATAATGCTCCAGTCATTTTCAGTTCTCAGTTGGGGAGGGATCCGACAAGCTTGCTGACCAAAGTATGGTTTTACAAGTATGGAAGACAAGCAGTAGAAACTCGCCATATGTGGGCAGGCATTATCTTTTTGAAAGGTAAGCCCAGGACAGCTTGTCATGGAGGGCAACAAAATGGGGCTGGGACATAGAATATTATTAACATATAGCTGTGCTGTAATGGCACCGCAGATCACAACCAAAGGGATTCAGCTATGAAAAGAAACGGCACCCCAGACATCACTTCTGGTTATTAGGCAGTACAGCAGGTGACAGTCAAGTTGGTTCCCACCGCTGTCTGGGGCATCTACAGACATGTCTTTGGCCTGAAATATCACTGAATGGAGTAAAATTATCTTCAGTGATGAGTCCCACTTTGAACAGAGCCCCAATGCCCAGTAAAGATGTAGCTGTAGAAGCATCATACTGCAGTTGGATACCAACCACATTGTCACTTGCCTTTCTGTCTGACAGTCAGGAGTGATGGTCTGACATGCCATTTCATATCATAGCAGGACCCCTTTGGTTGTCATTTGTGGAACCCTTACAGTACAGCAGTACATCAGTGATGTTCTATGCCCCGTTTTGTTGCCCTTAATGGCAAGCCATCCTTAGCTTACATTACAGTAAACTGATGCCCACTTGCAGATGCCAAGAGTATCTACTGCTTGTCTTCTTTCTTGCCAAACCCTACTTTGGCCAGAAATATCACTGGACCTCTTCCCTGTTAAGACTGTTTGGAATTTTGATGATGTAAAATACCAACTGGACAGAGTTTGGCACAATATCCCCCAGAAGGACATCCAACAACTCTGTCGATCAATGCCAAGTGGAATAACTACTTGCATAAGGATTACATGTGTACCAACATGTTATTCACTTGCTCAATTTGTGATGCTCTTTCTCTTGAATAAATCATCCAATTTTTCTGAAATTGTAATCCTTTGTTTGCCTGTACAGACACATCACATCTACTGATGTAGGTCCTTTTAGGATAATTGCTTCATGGTGTGTTATTATTTTTTACTTTGTGTGTGTTTGTGTGTGTGTGTGTGTGTGTGTGTGTGTGTTATTTATGCACTGTGGTGGAAAAAGTCTGGGATACCTCCTAGTTTCATGTCGGACCTCCTTTTGCCCGACGCAGTGCAGCAACTCGATATGGCATGGACTCAACAAGTCATTGGAAGTCCCCTGCAGAAATATTGAACCATGCTGCCTCTATAGCCATCCAGAGTTGTGAAAGTGTTGCTATGCAGGATGTTGTGCACAAGCTGACCTCACAGTTATGCCCCATAAATGTTCAATAGGACTCAGGTCAGTCAATCTGGGTGGCCAAATTGTTTGTTCAGATTGTCCAAAATAGTCTTCAAACCAATTGTGCACAATTGTGGCCTGATGACATGACATCGTTGTTTGGGAACATGAAGTCCATGAATGTCTGCAGTAGACCTTCAAGTAGCTGAACATAAGCATTTCTTGTCTGTGATCTGTTCAGTTGCACAAGAGGGCTGAGTCCATTCCATGTAAACAAACCCAAACCATTTTGGAGCCACCACTAGTTTGCACAGTGCCTTGTTGACAACTCTCATCCATGGCTTCATGAGGTCTAAGCCACAATTGAACTCTACCATCAGCTCTTACCAACTGAACTCGGGACTCACCTGACCAGACCTTGATTTTCCAGTAATCTAGGGTTCAATCAATAAGGTCACAAGTCCAGGAGAGATGCTGCAGGTCATGTCGTGCTGCTAGCAAAGACACTTGTGTTGATCCTTGGTGCAATAGCTTATTAACACCAAATTTCACTTTTTTTAAGTGAAGGCATTGTCCATGGTGTGAGAGGTAATGCCTGAAGTTTGGTATTTTCGGCACACTCTTGATGCTGTGGACCTCAGGATGTTGGATTCCCTTTTGGAGTATCCCATGTGTCTAGCTCCAACTACCATTCCGCATTCAAAGTCTGTTAACTCCGATCATGCGACTATAATCACATCGGAAAACTTTTTACATGACTCAACTGAGCACAAATGACAGCTCTGCCACTGCACTGCCCTTTTTATGCCTTGTGTATGTAATACTTCTGCCATTTGTGGATGTGCATATTGCTATCCCTTGACTTTTGCCACCTCAGTGTATATATACTGTCCTGTAGTCACATAGTTGGTTGACATTTAGTTATGGCACACATACTCTTTTTATTTATATCTTTTGCCCAACTTTTCATGTATTATAGTATCACTTCAGATACAAAAAACAGTGTTTCTGTGGTAAAACCCAACATTCATCGTTTAATATAATGTGTCTCTTGATCATCTCGTGGCTCTCAGTTTCGACAGACATCAGCTTTTTAAATGTGTTTAGTATTGTTTATGAATTATTGATTGTATTATGGATTTAGTTCACCACACAGAGTGGTTGTGTCACCGACAGGCACAGTGAAAAAGAATGCTGGAAATATTTCAGTTTCAGACCAAGTCCTTCTTCAGAAGTAAAAAACTCACACAAATTCATGCAAGAACAACTCACTTTCACACATTGCCACTGCCACTGAGCACTAAGATTCAAAGGCAGCTGTGTCTGATGCAAGCAGTAATGTGCCTGATGTGGGTAGTGGGGCTAAGGAAGGGGTGTGGATGGGGAGGGTGAGAGATAGCTGGTGAAGAGGCTAATGCTGCCTGTAGGAGCGTGCAAGGACATGTTGGAGAGAGGACAGGGCTGCTAGGTCCAGGAGCATGTGGCTGTGATGGGGGGGGGGGGGGATGTAGAGAAGATGAAAAGTGCATTTCCAGCATAGAACATGTGCCTGGGTCTGGAGTGGAAGAAGGGAGGCAGACAGGCAGTGGAAGAGAGAGATACTATTGAATGTTGAGTCAGGAGTGTTACGCAAATGAAGCATAAGTTGTTAGGAGAGTTCCCACCCGTACATTTAAGGAATGCTGGCATTCATTGGGAGAATTCAGATTGCAGAGGCTATAAAGCACATAATGTGAAGCACATTGTCATAGGTGGCATATTCAACAACTGGCTGGT
Source organism: Schistocerca nitens (assembly GCF_023898315.1). Taxonomy (NCBI): domain Eukaryota; kingdom Metazoa; phylum Arthropoda; class Insecta; order Orthoptera; family Acrididae; genus Schistocerca; species Schistocerca nitens. Next base: position 343,415,143 of record NC_064617.1, read on the forward strand.
CCAGCTATCTCTTGACCACAGTTTAGTGGTGGCCATTCACACAGACAGACAGCTTATTTATAGTGATTGTCATGTAGAATACATCACTGTGGTTGCAGCTAAATTGGTAGATCACATTGCTGCTTTCAAAGGTAGCCGTTCTTCTGATGAGGTGGGAAATGTCAGTGACAGGGCTGGAGTAGGTTCTAACGAGGTTGTACGGGACAGGTTTTGCATGTAGATCTGGTGTAGAGATACGAGCCATGGAGCAAGAGGTTGAGAGCAGGGTTGGAATAGGGACAGACAAGGATCTTGTGTAGGTTGGGTGAACGGTTGAATACCACTGTCAGAGGGGTTGAGGGGATAATGGGGAGGGTATTGCTCATCTCAGGTTACAACGAGAGGTAACCTGTCTCCACAGGCTGCATTAGCCTCTTCCACTGCTGTCCCTCAACCTCTCCTCCCCACACCTCATCCTTAACCTCACTACCCATCCCAGCTGGGTTGCTGCTTGCATCAGACACAGTCGGGCTTTAGTGCCCGGTGACAGTGACCGTGTACATGAGTTATTCTTGTGTGAATGTGTGTCAGTTTCCAACTTCTGAGTAAGTACTTTGTCTGAAAGATGAAATATTTCTAGCATTCTCTTTCTTTGTGCCTGTCTGTGATTTGATGCCTTCACTATCTGCTGAGTAGCAATCTATCCTTTCCATATAGTTGTGTTATTCTTTCCTCACTTTTCATGGTTTTATAAGTATGTTCACTAACTTGAAGCAAATGTTGATAGCAGAACTGTAGACTGACTATGAGTGAATTTCATATTTGAATTTTATGGTAACTTTTTTAAAACCAAACAATGAGGTACACAGATAACCTTTTCAGTAACTTTATCTGGAAATAATATAAAAAACTAAAACAATGCATATTTTGTTCCAGGGAAACTCACTTTCTTTGTTGAGATGATCTTTACAGAAGGACAATTCATTATTTGTGAAAGTGACCAAATAGTTGTGTCTGGTCAGATATTTGTCTGCCAGGAACCAGAGAAGGAATTTATTTGCCTGAATAAAGCTTCCCAGACTGGTGAACGAAGTACTATGCCATTACTCAAGAGCAAGGAAGCGTATTTGGATTTGCGTTTACATGGGTATCAATACACAGGAGTCTTTAAGGGAATGTTGGAAATAGATGGTATGAAAACTGATCTGAAATGTGTGTTTGTCATAAAACAGCATATAAGCAATTTCTTTAATTACATATGTATAAGCATTTTTATGAGAAATGTTATCTTACACTTTTTTTCTCTTCCGCAATAATTTTTCTCTCTTATTTTAAATCATAGTTGATACTTGGCAGATAACTGAACAAATTTTTTGCAGATAGTGGAGCCAAAGTTCATTTTACCAATAACTGGGTTGCTCTGATGGACTCTGTTCTGCAGGCAGCCATAATGAAGAGTGCTTTCAGGTATTTCTCACATATCTGTTTTCCAACAAAACTGCAGAAGGTGATTATTGACCCGCAGAAAGTTTGTCAGACAGGTTGGTATTCAAAGACTGTTAATATTTAGTCTCTTTTCTTTTGCTTTTATTTCTTTAAGCTTTTGAATTATTTCATCCAGAAGACTTCCATAGCATTTCCTAGTTTTGTCCTTTGCAAGAATAATTCTCTTTTCTTAAGAGGAAACACTGGTAATAATCTTCCTGGCAGATGAAATGGACTTTGCAAGTTTTGGTTCAGGGTCAGTGGCCTCTACTGACCTGCTTGATTGCCATTTCATTTTTTGTGTAAAGTAATTGAGCCTCATGTCGTACACAATAACAAGTCAACTTATCATATAACTGTAAACTTCACTCCTATGTTGCTGACAAATTTGTTTTTATAATAGCCTTCCACAAAGCTTTCTCATAATAAATTCATCATGTAAATCATTGAATTATCTATCAATGAAAATTATCAGTTTTTGAAAATGTAATGTAATTTTACAGATTAAAAATTTTTATCTGTTTAATTACATTATACGATATTATTTGTTCCATTAAACGTATGGTATGAGCTATTCAAGACATTTAAATCACTCGGCACGCTACCGTATTGTGCACTTGAGTGATGTTTTCATCTTCTGTTTTAGGACTTTCTTCATGTGGGTCATTTCCAAGAGAAGCACAACTACATTTCTCATTCATTTATTCATTCATGTTCCATTAATCCATCAAGAAAGAAAACATTCTGAAATGTGGAACAAATCAAAGTACATATTGTAGTTGCATAGGCTTCCATCGCCAGAGTCAGTTAACGTAGTAGTTTCCTTAGTACAGTGCCACATCATATTGTAAAATAACTATCACTCGATAAAACTGATGCTTTGGTCAGTGTGTGGAGAAGTCTGCATTTGAAAACCAGAAGGTCAATATCAACATGCACCCAGGAGCATTAACATTTGGTTTAAATCTGGGAAGTTTGGTGGCAAGGGGGTACAGTAAATTCATCCTGGCCACAAGTAAAGTCCCATCCACCAGAGGGGCATGACGGGGCGTGAGTTGTGCTAGGGTAGCTCAGTTGGTAGAGCACTTGCCTGTGAAAGGCAAAGGTCCCGAGTTCGAGTCTTGGTCCGGCACACAGTTTTAATCTGCCAGGAAGTTTCATATCAGCGCACACTCCACTGCAGAGTGAAAACCTCATTCTGGAAACATCCCCCAGGCTGTGGCTAAGCCATGTCTCCACAATATCCTTTCTTTCAGGAGTGCTAGTTCTGCAGGGTTCGCAGGAGAGCTTCTGTAAAGTTTGGAAGGTAGGAGACAAGATACTGGCAGAAGTAAGGCTGTGAGGACAGGGCGTGAGTCGTGCTTGGGTAGATCAGTTGGTAGAGCACTTGCCCGCGAAAGGCAAAGGTCCCGTGTTCGAGTCTCAGTCCAGCACACAGTTTTAATCTGCCTGGAAGTTTTTGACATTATTCATGCTGACCGCAGTGTGACTGTGGAAATGATAGTTGATAAGGTTCAAGTTAGTACTGGTACAGTTCATAACAATCTGTAACAAGCTGAAGTACCACAAAACATGTGCAAGATGGGTCCCAAAGGAGTTGACGTGGCTGTGCAAGGAAACAAGGTTGAGAGTGTGCACAGAGCTAAAGGAACATTATGAAAGAGAAGGTGAGCACTTCCTGAGCAAAATTTTAACTTGTGATGAAACATGGGTTCACTGATATGAGCCAGAATAAAAAAAACAAAGCATGGAGTGGAAGCACACCAACTCACCTGTCAAGAAAAAAAATTCAAAACCCAAACATCAGCAGGAAAAGTCATGTTGATGGTGTTTTCGGATGCTGAAGGTCCAGTTTTTTGTGATTATCTTGAAGGGCAGCATACATTGAACAGACAATATTACTCAGATTTTCTTTTAAACAAGGTGAAGCCAATGATGAGAGAGAGATGTCATGGATCTCAGAGGAGAGGTGTGGTTTTCCAGCAAGATAATGCTCGTTCTAATATTGCTCAACTAACCTGTGAAACCATCGACAAAATGGGCTGCGAAGTACTGCCTAATCCCTTTTACAGTCCTGATTTAGCGCCTAGTGATTTACATATGTTTGGTGCACCGAAGGAGGGGGAAGAGGTTCCAGGACAATGAGGACATGAAAAAGTTAGTGGGAAATTGGTTCAAACAGAATTTGGTGACAATATACATCAACATGTCTTGTCCATGTCCTATTTTTCTATGTAGTCTCCATCATGTTCTATGGCTGTATGCCAACATTGTGGAAGAGCATGTATTCCCCGCTGGTAAAAGCTGTTGTCCTGTAGGCATAGCCATGTTTTCATTGCATGACTGACACTCTCATCATCTTCAAAGTGTGTTCCTGATAGAGAAGCTTTTAAGCAGCCCAAAGAGATGGAAGTCTTGAGGGTGCAAGGTCTGGACTGTAGGGTGGATGAGGCAATGATGTCCAGTCCAATTTGGCAATGTGTTTCTGGGTTCTCAGACTTGTGTATGGGCGTGCATTATCATGTTGGAGCAAGATTTCTGCTGAATTCTTGTCCAATCGAACATATTGGAAACGCTTCTTGAGTTTATTCGAGTCTTCACAAATGCCTCTGAATTGATGGTTGACCCTCTTGGCACCACATCCATGAGAATGTCACCATCATAATCCCTGAAGGCTGTCACCTTGACTTTTCCAGCAGAAGAGGTTGTCTTGAATTTCTTCTTTTGTGGTGAATGAGAATGGTGCCACCCTGTGGACTGCTTTTTTATTTCTGGTACAAAATGGTGCACCCAGTCATCCCCCATAATGATCTGTGACAGAGAGGCCTCTCCATCAGTCTCAAAATGCTCCAACAATTCAGATGAAATGATCTTTCTTTGAATCTTGTGGTCCGCTGTGAGCATTTGTGGAACCCATCATGAGCACCTCTTTGAATATTTGAGAGTCTCGATCATTGCAGATGCACTTCCAATGCTGACTGACAACTGTAGAGCCAATTGTTGAGTTGTGATGTGCTGGTCGGCACAGATAATGGCATCCACATGATTCAGCACTGCACACAAACAGTTATGGATGTTCACCGCGGTTTCTTTTGCTGCACACAAGAATTCAATAACAGCACACTGCTTGTAATGTGAGTCATATGTAGATGCAGATGCCATTTTGATGCTGTACTAGGCTTTGCCATCTGCCAGAACAGTTCAAAACTTCACCGGCGCACGGGACAAATAACAAATGTGAAGCACCAACAAGGACGTTTGTCTATGTATATTAATGGCTTTTTAAAAAATGTGGGGCATTACTTATTGAATGATGCTCATATAAGTAAAACAAGTGATGTAAAATGCATAGATTATTTCAAGCAATTTTATGTTGAAGAGTGAAGTATATGTTATGTTACATCAGGAACAACTTCTGTTGCACAAATATTTGGGTTACGAAAAGCAAAGAACTTTCAGTTTGAAGCAGTCAGATATAGGTCAAGTGCTTTCTATAGAATTTTATAACAAGCTATCTGTGGTTTAGTGATCCATTGTTTGTAACTGGTCTAAGACATTCTATATATGCTTGTTACAGGAACACATTTCATTACTGAAACTTGACTGGCTGGCAGTCGCAAAAGCCTACTTTGCTTCTCTCTCATGGAATAACAAACACTGACCAGCTTTTTTTTCTTTCTTAATGTAACAAAACTAAAGTGAGGAGGTCGAGGCCCAAACCACACATAAGAGCGGTAGTGTTAGGTGAAGAAGCTTACATTAGCCTCAAAAGACAAAACAGAACAGAAATTGGATTAGCCAAATGCAGGGCAATTGATGACTACTTTTAAAAATCTTATAATAAATGTAAATTTCCTTGTAGTACCATTAATTCAAAATTAAGTACAAGAAGAAAGTGTGAAAAGCTACAAATGAAGTTAATATTACTTCTACTATTAACCTGTCTTCTGCTAATGATGCAAAGGCCATTTTACTGCCTCCTGGTAAAACCAGATGCTAACTCTACTTTTTTTATCTGTTTCTACAAAAATTTGTACCTGGAAAGCAGTATGAGTACATTATTCATTAAATCATTGCCGAAAATGAGCTGTTTGAAGTTTGAAGACATTTCTGGTCAATCAAACTTTGTAATTAAGAACATAAAGAAGGTCAGAGCACATCCTCTTAGTGGAAATGGAAATGAAGTTCCATGCTTCTTGACAGAGTGTAGAGGAACAATGCAGGAGACCTGCACTGCCGTACTAGGTAAGGTCCTAATGGAGGTGGTTTGCTGTTGCCTTCCTCTGACTGTAATGCGCATGAATGGTGATGATGAAGATGACACAACGCTACCCAGTTATCTCGGGGCAGGTGAAAATCCCCCGTGCTCAGGAAGCAAGGATGCTACAGCAAGACCACGAGCTGTGGACACATTCTCTTAGTACATTGTACAGTTGTACCTTAGTTATTTTAATTTTCCAAAATGTCTAGAAAGACAATGGTCATTCCAATACACAAAAAAGAGGACAAGTCTTGCACTAATAATTATTGTACAGTTTCTTTGGTTACAGTATTTTCTAAAATAATTGAATGTTGCATACAATAGCTAACATGTCTGCATTTATCAGATAATAATATCTCAATGGAATCTCAGTACGATTTCAGGCCCCAACTGTCAGCAATCAAAGCTGTTGGAAACATTATTTCTTTTGAGTGAACCTGTTTTGAATCAAAAGTATCTGCAGAAGCCACTCTAGTTGATCTGAGTAAGACATGTGATTCAGAAAAACCAAAAAATATTCCCGGAAAACTGTGGTGTTATGCCATCTGAAATCACCCTCACTGAATCCTACCACAGTAACAGAAAAAAAGTGTTAATCACTTTTGAATACATCGTGGGAGCAGACAGTGATCAATTTTATTACTAATAGTTACTATTAAAATCAGTCTTGATCACAAATTTATTTATTCTGGTAACCAGTTTTGACCACACCTGTGGTCATCCTCAGACCTACAAGTCAAATACAAAGTCTGATCAGAGGGCTACGTACATTAAAGAAAATTATATAAAATTACAAAGCTAAAAAATGATGAATTACCAAAGTGCTGTATGAGCAGAAGCCTCGTTCTGGTGGTAAATCACTGCTAGATAGAGCAGTGCACATCTTAGTTATGTACTGGAGGCTCCGCCCACTTTTGAAAGAATGATGTCAGCACTAACCAATGGGTTAAAAGTCAAATAACAATGAAAAATTCTGTAATTAAAAGAACAGTGACAAGAATGAAAAATAAAAATACATGGAACTTAGCTGGTTGAACAGCTATTGTCAGATAAAATATGTAAAAATATTAAACATATGAGATAAATAAAAATTGTTTCGACAGTACAGGGGTTGCCCTCTCTGGGCTGTCGGGGAACCATTTAGAAGCTACTGGTTGCCATGGTAAGTATAGATGCCATTCCAAAGACATGGCAGCAGGCTAATCTGCAATGAGGTTGTTGTAATATTGATAGGCAAATACTGTCATGTCAGACAACATACCATGAATAGCAGTGTGTTCTTAAACCTAAAATTTAAAACTTTTGCTATCTTCAACTGCCATACCAAACTGGTCTACAAGGGACTAAATGGAAGCCTTAGACCCACTTAGCAATTTTACATAGGACTAGAATTTTCTACAATTCTCTGGCAGATCTTTTGCTAAGGAGTGATAGTGGTTGATGTATGCTTTGCATACAGATCTTTTCACAGAAGCATGAATTTCTACCAATCTTTGCTTGTCATCACTTGTGTATTCTCTTTTGAACCAAGAGTGCAACAGCCTCTGCTTCCTCAGCATTTCCCAAATTTCATTATTAAAACCATGGTTGGTCATCCTTTATCCACTTATTAGGCACATAGCTCTCCAGACAACGATATACAGTCTGCTTAAACTTTTCACTTAGTTCCTCTATGTCTGCCTTACTGGACCTAAGTGATGGTTTGAATTTGCACTGTCCTTTCACTTGTATTTTGTATTGCATTGCAACTATGATCTGATCACTACATATACCAGATTTACACTCCTTGATTTGGTTTCTTTGTTTCTGACCATTATGTAATCAATTTGGTAGCATCCTGTACCCCACAGTTTTATCCATGTATAACTTATTTGTGGGTGGTTCTGAAATAATGTATTTGTGATCATCAGTTCGTTTTCCATGCAGAAATTGAAAGGTCTTTTTCCTATTTGATTTGTGTCTACTAATCTATGCCTTCCTATCACTTCAGCTTCTTGCATGTCTCCTACCACAGCATTCCAGCATCAACAGTAATAAGATTCTCTCTTTCCTACACATATAGTGGAACATTCTTAAGTTGTTTGTACTCATCTTGTATTTCACATCAATGTGACCAGGTGTTATGAAAAGGATAGTTGCTACTCACTATATAGCAGAGATGCTGAATTGCACATAGGCACAAAAAAAAGATTGTCACAAAATAAGCTTTTGGCCAACAATGTGTTTGTCAAAAATAGACAATGCACAGACACACATATATATATATATATATATATATATATATATATATATATATATATATATATATATATATATAACAGAGGGAAACATTCCACGTGGAAAAAATATATCTAAAAAGAAAGATGATGAGACTTACCAAACAAAAGCGCTGGCAGGTCGATAGACACACAAACAAACACAAATATACACACAAAATTCAAGCTTTCGCAACAAACTGTTGCCTCATCAGGAAAGAGGGAAAGACGAAAGGATGTGGGTTTTAAGGGAGAGGGTAAGGAGTCATTCCAATCCCGGGAGCGGAAAGACTTACCTTAGGGGGAAAAAAGGACAGGTATACACTCGCACACACACACATATCCATCCACACATACACAGACACAAGCAGACATTTGTAAAGGCCTTTACAAATGTCTGCTTGTGTCTGTGTATGTGTGGATGGATATGTGTGTGTGGGCCTTTACAAATGTCTGCTTGTGTCTGTGTATGTGTGGATGGATATGTGTGTGTGTGCGAGTGTATACCTGTCCTTTTTTCCCCCTAAGGTAAGTCTTTCCGCTCCCGGGATTGGAATGACTCCTTACCCTCTCCCTTAAAACCCACATCCTTTCGTCTTTCCCTCTCCTTCCCTCTTTCCTGATGAGGCAACAGTTTGTTGCGAAAGCTTGAATTTTGTGTGTATATTTGTGTTTGTTTGTGTGTCTATCGACCTGCCAGCGCTTTTGTTTGGTAAGTCTCATCATCTTTCTTTATATATATATATATATATATATATATATATATATATATATATATATATATATATATATATATATATATATATATATATGCAATTCATACACAAATGACCACAGTCTCTGGCAGCGGAATCCAGTCTGGCGTAAAGCATAAACTTAAAATGCAGATAAGGGCCTTCAGTACTATAAGTAATGTTTTTAATTTACCTTAGTCTGAGTTGAATTGTTATGTTATTCTCAAGCAGTCAAATGTGAAGAATGATCTTTTATTAGCCCACAAGATTTTATACATCGAAATTCTGCATTCAAGATCAGTTAATGTGATAGGAGCACACTTGAAGTGAGGAAGATTTGACAGTTAAATCCCACTCATTTTTATTTATGGAATAGTTTGTACCTCAGAGTAAGAGATTTCTCAGATGTTGGCATTTTTGTCCAGCACTTTTTCAGCTTAGATGCAATAGCTGTAGCAGTTTCACAATAAATGTAGTTCATTGTTTTATTTCAGTATGTTTTGAATAAATATTATTAACAAGCTTTTAGAAATGAGACTTAATTACAATAAATTTTATGATAATGTGAATAAACTGGCAAAAAGACCTAAAAATGCAAATTTCACTAAAAATGGTTGAAAGAATCTCTCTTTAAAAAAAGCATTTTATAGTATGAAAAACATGAAAATGCAAGACAATCACTACAAAGGACATATTTGAAAATGTGGTGCCCTGGACAGAGTTTATGTGGCACAACACCACTCAGTAAAAAATGACTTATCATCAACATTTAGGCCACACTTATAAATCATGCTTCATCATTCATGGAAATTAACTCAATAACTGATTACACTAATGAGTAGCTTTTCCAATTTATTTTGATTCCTGAGATGAGGTGAGCACAGTGAGTAGAGGAAGGAATAAGTTGGATGCCCTGTGTGAGGAACAGTGCAATGGGAAAATTTCCTGCAGTGTTGGCAACTCAATCAGTTTATACTTCATACTAATCGTTTGATGTGGTGGAGAAGACACACAGAAGTAGCAAGATTTCATCAAAATATTTTTAAAGAGACATAACTCACAATAAACTATTCACTTCATAATAGCTAGTTTAGTTCAACATGGTGGTAGATCACCTAGGGTGGCAGCAGTTACAGATGACACAAAGACTTTTGAATTCTATTGATGAGTTCTGAGCAGGAATGTCATGGAGATAAAAGAAAGCGGGGCAAGTTATTTAATCTGTTAAGGTTTCAGTGAGCTCAGCTTCTTAAAGATTTGTGAGGAAAGGGAAAGAAGGACATACATTTGTGCAAGGAAAGGGTGGTGTTGGGGAAAGAAGTTTTGGCCATTTTGTAGAGTTTTAACAACAACTGCTTCATGGCAATCATCTGCTGCTGTAGAAAAGTCACATGGAAGTAACAAGGTTTCATGAAAGTGCATTGTAGCTCTTGGTCACTCACCATCAATCCCAGTATAATGAATCAACACACAGGAAATAACAGAGTGCTATCCACTGTTAGTTCATGTATGTTGGCAGTATTTCCAGCGATTATGACTTTTGAAATGTACCAACAAATACTGATCTCAGGCAGAGACCAAACTGTTGCTGCCAGACAGATTTACAGGTTCAACTTCAGTGTAATTTTCAAAGGAAGCTTGAACTTTTTTCCACTCCTGCACCGAGCGGAGTGGCGCAGTGGTTAGACACTGGACTCGCATTTGGGAGGACGACGGTTCAATCCCGCGTCCGGCCATCCTGATTTAGGTTTTCCGTGATTTCCCTAAATCACTCCAGGCAAATGCTGGGATGGTTCCTCTGAAAGGGCACGGCCGACTTCCTTCCCAATGCTTCCCTAATCCGATGAGACCGATGACCACGCTGTCTGGTCTCCTTCCCCAAACCAACCAACCAACCAACCACTCCTGCAGCTTGAACATCAGGTGACTAGTTTTTATTGTTTTCTTTAGCACTGTACATTGAGCTAGAAACAACTACCAGGCTGAATAAACTTGTTTCACTGTTTTCTCTTTCTCCTTTTTTGCTCTTCATTCCGCAGACTTCTGTTTCAATTCCATAATGTTAATACCACTTAAATCAAGCTTTGACTCTTCCACACCAATCTCATAACTGCCAAAAGTTTGTGAAACAAATTGCTGTTCATGTTAAAAATTCAAAGGTCTTGAGAAGGGATGGAGGCACACTGCAGTCAGCTCTTGGTATGGCTATGTTCAAAACAATAGATGTTACAATGTTACTACTCTCCAGTAGTACCCTCAGTCTGCGTGCAGCTGATAGATATCAGGTGTGTGGGAGGATGGTGATCTTTTGAGGAACAGCAAGATATTTTTGAGGAATAACCAGAGGAATCCCAGGGTCAGCATAATTACAGTAATTCTTTACTTTGGTATTGGGCAGATCCTATCTGCCACTGACATGAAGACAACTAAAAGATAGGGATGGAAAAAACCTACCAGCTTTTCAGTACTATTAACTAGTTTTCTTCAATTTTTTGTAGTCTCAGTTATAATCACTATTTTAAAAATGAACTGGTAGAAATCCAGCAAAAATCACCTTACTTTGTCAGGGGTGCTATAATTTGGAGTTTCTAAATAAAATATTTTTATTGGTAAATTTTTATTGACTTCAAATACTGGCTTGTTAAAAACAACTTAAAGCATGCAGTGCTCATCAGTAACACTTCCAAACAATAGTCACACGACACTAGAAACACCGCACCATTATTGCTAATAATGTAGCTCTCAACATGTGACATCCATGTACTTACACTCTTCTATTAGAAAGTGCACAGTGCATGTATTCTTTTATTCATTCATAGAACAGCTGACATAATAGTGAACTGCCTTATGTAGGTGGAGGTGTAAGTAAATTTTGCTGACTTGACAATTATGAAGCGATGACTGATGCATGTTTTCCATCTTGGGAAACATTTTAAAATAAAATATGATGCAAAATTTATGTTACAATATTAGTCTGATATTTGCCAACTGAGCACCCTGAGGGTCCAAACCCTTGAGGACTTGGGCCCCCATGTGGGTGGGCCCCAGGAATATTGACCCCCTCCCCACTGTGTCCACAAACAGGCTCATGGTTGGCATCTTCACCTCTCTATGTTTGTTCTATAGCTGTACTGACTCTGCATCCACCTAATTTGTTAATAATACAGTAAGATAATATTTTGTCTGTGTACTTCATAACTGATATTCTTTCAGTTTAAGGGGAAATTAAACAATGATGTTATATGATTTATGTACAACAAATTGTAATCATTTAATACCAAGTGCAATGTACAGAAATATTCCTTTATTTCAGGTGAAGTCCTATATGTCATTGTTGATGAAACATTAAAAACTGTTGGCTGTGAGGGGATGCAGTTCTCTGGTGCAGAGACAGCAGCAGTACCACGCCAGTCACCAAATGAAGAGCCATTGTGCAATTACCAAAATTTCGTACCATATCACAATTTTTGTACAGATACAGTTACAGCTCTTGGCCTTTGTCTGCAAATTTTTATTGAAAATTGTGTTAAACAGGCTAACTTTAAAATTGCTGTTTTCTCAGAGAATGATAAAGCTAAATATAGTTCAGCAGTTTCAAAATGGTTTTCTGAAACTACATGGATTAGGGTAAGCAGTGACCTTTTTCATAACAGAATGGATTTAATATTTCTGTGTTCAATGTCTTTCATGACTGTTATTGTTAACACTGTTAAATCTTACATGCTGATATATAGACACACTCACTCACACACTCACTCACTCACTCACTCACTCTCTCTCTCTCTCTCTCTCCCCCCCCCCCTCTCTCTCTCTCTCTCTCTCTCTCTCTCACACACACACACACACACACACACATACATACACACATACCCACACACACACACATACCCACACACTGAAGAGCCAAAGAAACTGGTACTGAAGTAGTGTTGGAGGGAACTGACACCATGAATCCTGCAGGCCTCTCCATAAATCCCTAAGAGTACGAGGGGCTGGAGATCTCTTCTGAACAGCACGTTGTAAGGCACCCCGGATATGCTGAATAACATTCATTTTCCAGGGAGTTTGGTGGCCAACGGATGTGTTTAAACCCAGAAGAGTGTTCCTGAAGCCACTCTGTAACAATTCTGGGAATGTGGGGTGGAGCATTGTCCTGCTGGAATTGCCCAAGTCCGTCAGAATGCACAATGGACATGAATGAATGCAGGTGATCAGATAGGATGCTTACATATGTGTCACCTGCCAGACTCATATCTAGACACATCAGGGGCCCCATATCACTCCAACTCCACACCCCCCATACCATTACAGAGCCTCCACAAGCCTGCACAGTCCCCTGCTGACACGCAGGGTCCATGGATTCATGAGGTTGTCTCCATACCTATACAGGTCCATCTGCTCGATACAATTTGAAATGAGACTCATCCAACCAGGTAACATGTTTCCTGTCATCGGCAGTCAAATGTCGCTGTTGCAGGGCCCAGGTGATGTGTAAAACTTTGTGTCATGCAGTCATCAAGGGTACACAAGTGGGCCTTTGGCTTTGAAAGCCTATATCAATGAAGTTCCACTGAATGGTTCACATGCTGACACTTCTTGATGGCCCAGCACTGAAATTTGCCGCAGTTTGCTGAAGGAATGCAGTTCTGTCATGTTGAACGATTCTCTTCAGTTGGCATTGGTCCCATTCTCACAGAATCTTTTTCTGGCTGCAGTGATGTCAGAGATTTGATGTTTTACCAGATTCCTGATATTCTAGGTACACTCATGAAATGGTCATACAGGAAAATCCTCACTTCAGCACTACCCCTCATGCACTGACTATAACACCACATTCAAACTCACTTAAATCTTGATGACCAGCCATTGTAGCATCAGTAACCAATCTAACATAATAATAATAATAATAAATAATAATAATAATAAAGATTTTATTGTCTTTAGGCCATTACAGCAATTGACAATGTCAAATGAAGATACAATTTATAATACAGTGTGATAAGGTACTGACTACTGAAATATTTTAGCTTATATTACAATATATGTACATTATATCTAAAAACAAAGATGATGTGACTTAGCAAACGAAAGCGCTGGCACGTCGATATGCCAGCGCTTTCGTTTGATAAGTCACATCATCTTTGTTTTTAGATATATTTTTTCCCATGTGGAATGTTTCATTCTATTATATTCATATCAACATATGTACATTGGGTCATCTGTTGTATCACTGCATTTTACAGTTGAAGAATTCATTGATATCATAAAATGGGTGGGCAATAAACCATTCATGCAGTCTTTCTTTGAATATATATTCTGGAAGATCCTGTATAGCATGTGGCAGCTTATAAAATAGTTTGTGCCCTGTGACTTCATAGCTATTTATTGATTTTGATAATCTGTGGTAAGGCGTGTATATGTGTTTGATGCTTCTTGTGTTGTAAGAAAATACATTTTCTCTACGTTTCACATCTTGTAGGTTCTTCTTTCGTAAAGATTAAGACATTGTATATATAGAGTTTTATTACTGTCACAATTTTTTGTTTAGTAAATAAGGGTTTGCAGTGAGCCTTATGTGAAGAATTTGTAATTATCCTAATGGCTTTCTTCTGCAATAATAGGATGTCATGTATATGACTACAGTTACCACACAAGATAATGCCATAGGATATTATACTTTGGAAAAATGCAAAATAAGATGATGTGATGTATGTTTCAGGTACACAATTTCTGAGTTGACTTAATAAATAAATTACTCTAGATAGCTTACTACTAATATAGTTTGCATGTTGGCCCCAGGTTAACTTTTCGTCTAAATAAACTCCCAGGAATTTAACAGAACTAGGGTCATCAGATAGTGGCTTGTCTCTTAGAGTGAAGATTATCTGCTGAGTTTTATTTTCATTTAGCAGGAAACCATTTGCTCTGAACCAATATGCTGCATGAGTGAGTGCATTTTCAGCACAGGTTTTAAGATCATTAAGATTGTTACTGCTATGAAGAAAAGTCGTATCATCTCCATACAATACAATGGTGGATCTAATAAATGAGGTGAGGTCATTGATCATTATCAGAAACAGGAAGGGGCCCAGTACAGATCCCTGAGGCACACCTACTTTAACATTTTCTATGTTTGACATTTCCTTACCAACACAAACTACCTGTTTACGGTTGTTGAGATAAGCTTTTAATAGTCTGAGACTGTTTCCTTTGATGCTGTAGAATTCTAGTTTCTCTAGTAGTGGCGTGTGCTCAACACAGTCGAAGGCCTTGCTTAAGTCACAGAATGAGACCTGAGCAAAGCCTTTGTTCTCAAAAACTTTGAGGATGTAACTGACTACCGTGTTGATTGCATCAATGGTCGACAAATTCTTCCTAAACCCGTATTGTGTAGCATTAATTATTCCTAGATTCTCAAAGTGAGATGATAATTGTTGGTACATGATGCATTCTATTACCTTGGAGAATGCGGGTACTATTGAAACAGACCTGCAAGTAGATGGAGAGCCTTTATCTCCCTTTTTGTATACTGGGACGATCCTAGGCAGTTTTAACTCATCAGGAAACTATCCCTCAAGTAAGCACTTGTTTATGCAATGGGTTAAAGGGTACAGAATGCAATCACACACTTTTTTTGGTAGGTTGCATGATATGCAATATATATCTACGCTATCAGATGATTTCAGTTGTTTTATGACCCCTTGTACAAATCTAGGCGATACTTCGGAGAAGGTTAGCATGCTTGTATTTAGTGACTGTCTACCCCAATTTTGGGAGAGTAACTCTGATGGACTAATGTCTGGTTTGATAATTGCGTCTCCTATTTCTTTCACTGAATTAATAAAAAACTCATTGAATGTTTGAGGTGGGATATTAATTTTGTCTTTTTTAGTATCTGTGGCAGCACTGTTAATTACTTTCCAAGCGGTTTTGCAGTTATTGATGGAATTATGTATGCTGTTGGCATTGTAGGTTTTTTTGGCCTGGAGGATGTCTTTTTTGTATTCATTCCTGCATTCCACATAGACTGATTTGCCATAGTCAGACTTCATACTATTGTATATGTTGTACAGTAACAAAACTTGTTTCTTTAGATCTGTCAGCTGTGTAGTGTACCAGATATTTTGTCTGTTTTGAGATATGGATTTGTGGCTGCTGTCCATTATCTTGATTTTCTTTATGGGAATACTATGGTTAAATAGGGTCAAGAATGCATTAAAAAATCTATCAAATATTATTTTGGCTGGCAGGTCTTTACTTGATGTGTAATGTCCATCGACATCCAGTCTCTGTCAGCAAGGGAATTATGAAATGTGTTAATTTTATCCTCAGTTACAGGTCTGGTAATCACCAACTGTTGGGACATTCTGTTTGCATTGCTCCTATTGAGAGGAATTTTACTTGCATAATTTAGAGATACAGAGTCATGGTCAGAGAATGGGGACACTACAACATCGGATGTGTTTTCAGTGGTCTTGAAGTTTACAAAGATGTTATCTAAACAGGCTTTGTTTCTTGTGGACCTGTTATTGACATGATGTAAATTGTATTGTCTTAGTAAGTTTTCCAGATCTGCAACACTACCCTTACATTTAGTAACATCAAAATCAGCATTCAAATCACCTCCTATTGCAATATCATAGTGTAGCCATTTAATATTACTTAATTCACTCAATAACATGTCCATTTTTTCTAAAAATATGTTAATGCTTCCCTTTGGTGATCTGTACATGGATACTACTATTAGCTTATGACTATTGATGATTATACCCGTAACTTCAAAGTGCTGTTCATCACACAAGGAATTTAGGTCTAATTTGGTGATCATCATATTGAGTGACTGGTTGGAATAAATTGCCACACCACCTCTAATGTGCTCTTTCCTACAGTAGCTATTTACTATACTAAAATTTTCAATTTTGGTAACTGCAAGTTCATTCCCATTAGCCCAGTGTTCACTCAGACAAAAAATATCAGGCTGGTTATCAAGACCAAACTCATTTATGATAAGTTCTTTATCTTTCAGTCCTTGAACGTTAAGGTAACATATTTTAAGATCCATGCTCTTATTGCTTACACACTGAACACTATGGTGATTGGTTTTCAAACCTTTTACAAGGCTTATCTTTTGGATTTCTGCCTCTTGTTCCCTTGTACTAAAAAATTGTTCACTTAGAGTGGTAGCACATCTACTGTTGTATGCCTACTCTTCCCTCCTTGTGATGATATTGTAGATGAGGCTACTACTACAGAAATTGATGGAACTGCTGCTATGGTGTTTGGAGGCACTGTTGTGGCATCTGGTAACTGAGGAGATAAGGTTGTTGCTTCTTCTTCTGCTGCTGTGGAATCTTGCTGATGAAGTGTGATAGGTACTGCTGCTGCTGCTGCTGTAGGCATTGTTGTGGCAACTGGTGACAGTGGAGATTTGGATGTTGCTTCATCTTCTGCTGCTGTTGAATCCTGTAGATGAAGTGTTCTAGGTACTGCTGCTGCAGCGTTTGTTATGCGTATAGGTACAATTGCTGCTTCCACCTCTACTGCTGCAATAGAAGTAACCATTTCTTCAGGCTCTGCTTGCATCAAGCAAGGAACTGGAAGAGCAGCAATTACTTCTTGGTTGTCAGATGCTTTCAGTATCATGCTGATGTTTTGGCACAGAATCTTCTTGCCTCTGTAATTAAGGTGCATGCCATGTCTCGTGTAACAGTCTCTTTGCAAAGAGTCCATGCTTATAAAATATGCATTTTGGTAGGCCCTGCAAATCTTTGAGTATTGCCTGTTTGCTTTTATGATTTCCATGTTCACACATGACCATTCCAAAAGGTCAAGCCTATGTGGAATTCCGACTGCAAAAACTGATTTCTCTTCTGTTGAATTTAGTATTGCCTCAAGGTTTCGTGTTGCACTGTGGAGGTCGTTTTTATATACATTATTGGCTCCAGCTATGACGTCAATATGATGATCATTTTCAGTTTCTATGTTTCTAATGAGTTCTTGGATGGGTGCACCTGGTTTGACAATACTTGTTGCTTGTATACAATGACTGTAACGTAGTATTTTTGCAATTTCACATCCATGGCTATCAGAGAATATTTTCACTTTGAGTTTGTCTTCACGTTTATTGCGGAAGTTTCTGCTCATGTGCTTGTCACTATATAGATTCCGGCGTGTTGTTGTCATCACAGTTTTCCATGGATTCCACATTTATATCTGAATCTAGTGCATGAAAACAGTTTTTTGTTACCACAGGAATTCTACAGTCTCTGGGTTTCACACGACCAACCCTTTCTGGCCTAGTAAACATATGTTGCCTTGTTGTTTCTGCCTTTAGGCCTATATCCACTTCAGAGCACTCGTTTATTGTAGGTAGGACACTGAAACTGCTTTTACTGCCATGGTTTGTTCCATTTGTTGTATTTATCACCTTTTTGCTTCTTTTTTCCGTGATCATGTTAGTCCTGTGCTCCCAGTTCCTTGTTTTACTTGCTTTGGCGATCAGGATATTACGCGCCTTTTTCAGTTCGGCATTTTCATTTTCTAAATGCACAGTGTCCCACCTTAGTACTTCTAAAATTAACTGCAGGCTTGATACACGTTCATTTAGCTTCACTATTTCACTGTTATAATGTACGTATGTTCCATTTTTCACCATGCAACTATAACTTTTGTTCACTTTCTCACTATAAACAACTGTACCAGGCACTTGTTGTCTTATATAGGCGTTGCCGACTGCAGTGCCATATTCTGCGTGTTTACATATCTGTTTATTTGAATATACATGCCTATACCAGTTTCTTTGGCACTTCAGTGTATATAGAACAGATTGTGTGTGTGTGTGTGTGTGTGTGTGTGTGTGTGTGTGTGTGTGTGATAGTCCAGGATCTCCTCCCAGCAAACTTCATGAGTATCATCTCTGTGTGGTTTACTCGCCCTGCCATATAGGTTACCCTGCTTGACAGTAATGTGAGAATAGTATCAGCCTGCCTATTGACCTGCTATGCACAGCAGCCTACAACTCTGTGGGAAGAAACAGTTTTCCAGCTGCTGCATTGAGGCTGGCCTGGACAACAGGTGTGTTGTGTTGGAGTAGTATTGGCCTACTTTATTGACCTGCTTTGCATGGCAGCTTATACATCAGGGGCAAAAAACAGTTCTCAAGACCTGTAGGCTACTCTGTGCAATAACCATGTTGTGTTTGTGTAATATCAGTCTGCTGTATTGGCGCATTTTTCAGGGTCTACATGGACAGATGGGTATGGTTGGGGAAAAGTTGAGATGGATAGGGCAGAGGATGGACAGAAAAAGAGGTGGGCAGGAGAGGAGAAGGAGAGGCTCAGAGAGAGGGGAAGGAGGAGATGGATAGAGAGAAGGGGAGGGTGAGGTGGACAGATATGTGAGGAGAAAGACATGGGCAGAGGTAGCAGTAGGAGGAGAACAACAGGTAGAGGGGTCAGAGGGGATAGATATAGGGAGGGGAAGGATGAGATTTGCACTGAGAGGGGGCAGAGGATAAAGGGGAATTGGAGTGGCCAGGGAAAGGGGAGAAGGAAGGTATGGAGAGACAGTGATGGAGGAGGAAATGTACAAGGAGAGGGGAGGATGAGACAGTCAGATAGAGAAAGAGGAGGGGAAGGACAAAGAGGAAGGAGGAGGAGATGTGCAGTGGGAGTTGGAGCAGGAGATGGTCAGAGAGGGTGTGGAGCAGGAGATGGGCAGAGAAAGAGGGAGGAGGAGATGGGAAAGAAAGGGCAGAGGAGGAGATGGGCAGAGAGATAGGTCAGTTTATGGATAGGGAGAGAGGGGTATTAAAAGCGAGAAGGCAATGGCCAGTAAGAATGGGGTGGAGTAGATTCAAAGAGAAAGGGGAGAGGATAAAATGGACATGGAGATGGGGGGAAGAAAGTGAGGAAGGTGGAGGAAATGAGCAAAGAGAACAAAGGGTGGACATATGTGTAATATGTTTGCCCTACATGCACGTTGGCAAAGCTGCAGGTAACAGCTAGTTTGTGTTGTAATTATCACATCATATTAAATCATAGTCTTCTCATACATGTATATGGGTTTATATTGAGAAAGCCCATATGAATTTGCAGATGATGTAGTACTAACTCAAAAGAAAGTAATTTTACCAGAATAATGTAATAGTTGACCTGGGGAATGCAATTACCCAATAGTGTGTAATCCTTGAAACAGTCAAAGGCTTTCTTCATGAAGGCTTGAGTGTTCCTTTTTGTGAACTGAGACAAAGGGTCTCCTACTCAAAATATTACACTTATCACCAGAATTAGTATTCCATTTCCCATAGAGAACGCATTATTGTGGCCAAGATAGACACGAAGCCCACACCTACTACAGTAGTACAAGTTTATATGCCAACTAGCTCTGCATATGACAAAGAAATTGAAGAAATGTATGATTAAATCAAAGAAAATATTCAGATAGTGAAGGGAGATGAAAATTTAATAGTCATGGGTGACTGGAATTCGGTAGTAGGAAAGGGGAGAGAAGGAAACATAGTAGTGAATATGGATCGGGGGTAAGAAATGAAAGAGGAAGCTGCTTGGTAGAATTTTGCATAGAACACAACTTAATCGTAACTAACACTAGGTTCAAAAATCATGAAAGAAGGCTGTATACAAACAAGAAGCCTGGAGATACTGACAGGTTTCAGATAGATTATATAACGGTAAGACAGAGATTTAGGAACCAGGTTCTAAATTGTAAGACATTTCCAGGGGCAGATGTGGACTCTGACCACAATCTATTGGTTATGAACTGTAGATTAAAACTGAAGAAACTGCAAAAAAGTGGGAATTTAAGGAGATGGGACCTGGATAAACTGACTAAACCAAATGTTGTACAGAGTTTCAGGGAGAGCATAAGGGAACAATTGACAGGAATGGGGGAAAGAAATACAGTAGAAGAAGAATGGGTAGTTTTGAGGGATGAAGTAGTGAAGGCAGAATAGGATCAAGTAGGTAAACAGATGAGGGCTAGTAGAACTCCATGGGTAACAGAAGAAATATTGAATTTAATTAATGAAAGGAGAAAATATATAAATGCAGTAAATGAAGCAGGCAAAAGGGAATACAAACGTCTCAAAAATGAGATCGACAGGAAGTGCAAAATGGCTAAGCAGGGATGCCTAGAGGACAAATGTAAGGACGTAGAGGCTTATCTCACTAGGGGCAAGATAGATACAGCCTACAGGAAAATTAAAGAGACCTTCAGAGAAAAGAGAGCCACTTGTATGAATATCAAGAGCTCAGATGGAAACCCAGTTCTAAGCAAAGAAGGGAAAGCAGAAAGGTGGAAGGAGTATATAGAGGGTCTATACGAGGGTGATGTACTTGAGGACAATATAATGGAAATGGAAGAGGATGTAGATGCAGATGAAACGGGAGATATGATACTGCATGAAGAGTTTGACAGAGCACTTAAAGACTGAGATGAAACAAGGCCCCGGGAGTAGACAACATTCCATTAGAACTACTGACGGCCTTGGGAGAGCCAATCCTGACAAAACTCTACCATCTGGTGAGCAAGATGTATGAGACAGGCAAAATACCCTCGGACTTCAAGAAGAATATAATAATTCCAATCCAAAAGAAAGCAGGTGTTGACAGATGTGAAAATTACCGAACAATCAGTTTAATAAGCCACAGCTGCAAAATACTAATGTGAATTCTTTACAGACGAATGGAAAAACTAGTAGAAGCCAACCTCGGGGAAGATCAGTTTGGATTCCGTAGAAATGTTGGAACATATGAGGCAATACTGACCCTACGACTTATCTTAGAAGCTAGATTAAGGAAAGGCAAACCTATGTTTCTAGCATTTGTAGACTTAGAGAAAGCTTTTGACAATGTTGAATGGAATACTAGCTTTCAAATTCTGAAGGTGGCAGGGGTAAAATACTGGGAGCGAAAGGCTATTTACAATTTGTACAGAAACCAGATGGCAGTTATAAGAGTCGAGAGACATGAAAGGGAAGCAGTGGTTGGGAAGGGAGTGAGGCAGGGTTGTAGTCTATACCCGATGTTATTCAGTCTGTATATTGAGCAAGCAGTAAAGGAAACAAAAGAAAAATTTGGAGTAGGTATTAAAATCCATGGAGAAGAAATAAAAACTTTGAGGTTTACCGATGACTTTGTAATTCTGTCAGAGACAGCAAAGGACTTGGAAGAGCAGTTGAACGGAATGGATAGTGTCTTGAAAGGAGGATATAAGATGAACATCAACAAAAGCAAAATGAGGATAATGGAATGTAGTCGAATTAAGTTGGGTGATGCTGAGGGAATTAGATTAGGAAATGAGACACTTAAAGTAGTAAAGGAGTTCTGCTATTTGAGGAGCAAAATAACTGATGATGGTCGAAATAGAGAGGATATAAAATGTAGACTGGCAATGGCAAGGAAAGCGTTTCTGAAGAAGAGAAATTTGTTAACATCAAGTAAAGATTTAAGTGTCAGGAAGTCGTTTCTGAATGTATTTGTATGGAGTGTAGCCATGTATGGAAGTGAAACATGGACAATAAATAGTTTGGATAAGAAGAAAATAGAAGCTTTCGAAATGTGGTGCTACAGAAGAATGCTGAAAATTAGATGGGTAGATCACATAACTAATGAGGAGGTATTGAATAGGATTGGGGAGAAAAGAAGTTTGTGGCACAACTTGACTAGAAGAAGGGACCAGTTGGTAGGACATGTTCTCAGGCATCAAGGGATCACCAATTTAGTATTGGAGGTCAGCGTGGAGGGTAAAATCATAGAGGGAGACCAAGAGATGAATACACTAAGCAGATTCAGAAGGATGTAGGTTGCAGTAGGTACTGGGAGATGAAGAAGCTTGCACAGGATAGAGTAGCATGGAGAGCTGCATCAAACCAGTCTCAGGACTTAAGACCACAACAACAACAACAACAACAACAACAACCCCATTCTGCTTATGTGATATCCTAATCCATCCCTATGTCATCCCCACTCACAGTTTTGCCCTCAACAGGTCATTCTGCTGTAGCAACATAGGTGCAAGTCCTGCACCATACACCAACCCACCATCTTCTACTGCAGTCCAGTCACAGGCATTTCCTATCTTATCAAAGGTATAGCCATGTGCAAAAGCAACCATATGATATTACAGCTGTCCTGCAATTACTGTGCAGTATTCTGTGTGAGTATGAAAGTTAAATTAGCTGTCTACCTGAAGCATGCTCACTGCCAAACTAGGCTACCCATATGGTTAACTACTTAGTTGATGAAGATGTTTCTCCCAGTTGCTGAACATACCACATTCCAAAAATCAATTATTTAAACAGTTGCGTCTGTATACATTTCATTTAGAGCAACTCCCTCCCTGTCTTTCCCCTCCTCACTTCTAGAGCAGCAGTTCCTCTGAGTTACATAGGTAAGAAATATCCCTCCAGTTCACCTTCCATTCTTGCTATCCCCTTGGCCTAAATTTACACTAAATCTATTCATACACCTTATTTTTTCCATTCCTCTTCAGTGATTTTCCATCCTATGCGTCCCCTGTTCAGCCCTTGTACTTTGGTTCCTGTAAATGTCATCTACATATTCTTCTGTCTCACATCCTCCCTTCTCAGTCTGCTGACAATTGCCCTTTAATTCAATCCTAATTTTGGTACTGATGCTGAGAGCAACATGTCACCCTCTCCTGCCTTCCAAAATCTACCTAACTTTTTCTTGCTCCACACACTCATACCTCTCCCATTTGCTACACTCCTTTTCTCTTACCCATCCAGCCAGCCTGGGTAACTGCCTGTTAAATAATCAGTATCATTGTAGGTGTGTGCTGTGTACCTGTGTAATCATGAGAATTAGTCATAAAGTTGTCATTATGACCTTGAAAAACAAATCTGTAGCTATGAAAGTTGGTGATGGAATTTGTCTACATATTGACCCTTCAATGGGGTACATGGTCCTCAGCAATGAACAACATAGCACAGACCTCAGTTGTAGAAGTCTGCCTTTTAGCTGTTCAGTAAATGTCCCCTGTCAAAATACAACTTGTTGCCGTTCTGGAAATGCTCACCAAGCAATGGTTTCTTCATCTGAGGAATAAATAAGTAGGGTTGTTGTTATGGAGCAACAACATTCTCTTGGACAGCTTCCTGACTAAAGCAATTATCTCTATTGACTTGAGCCGTGCAGGGTAGCCGAGTGGTCGGAGGTGCCTTGTCACAGTCTGCACAGCTCCCCCCGTTGGAGGTTTGAGTCCTCCTTGGGCGTGGATGTGTCTGTGTGTGTTGTTCTTAGCATAAGTTAGTTTAAGTTAGATTAAGTAGTGTGTAAGCTTAGGGACTGATGACCTCAGCAGTTTGGTCCCATAAGACCTTACCTCAAATTTCCAAAAAATTTTCTATTGTCTCGATACAGCCAAAACCTTCCCTCAACTACTTCAGTTTGATGAGCCTTTCGAATAGTTGGAAGCAGTCATGGAACCCAGCATATGGTGACTTTTGTCATGTTCAAGATGTTGTGCAAGAAAATCAGTTCAATTCAATTCAATTCAATTTATTAGCGTCCTTGTAGTACATCATCGAAATGACACAGGACTTGTCAATAAACATTACAATTTAAAATACATATACATGAAAATTTGTAATTGAATTTACTTGTCACTTAGACATTACAATTTTAATAGAACTTTTAGAACATTAACATAAAAATATATAAAAAAAAAGGTTAGTGATTCTCACCTCAAAGATTATTTACATTCTTACATTAACGCTGTTTCACACTTTCATAGAAACAGCAAGTATTTAAATGTGAGCAATTACACATATTTATTATGTCAGGGAAATATTAACTGCACTTTTATTGTCAACGATTCATAAACTCTTCAATACTGTAAAAACTATTGCTCAATAACATGTTTTTTAATTCTCTTTTAAATATGTACAGTTTTGGTATTATTTTTAGTTCTTTGGGGAGAGCACTGTAGAGGATTTTGGGTTGGTATAGTACACTTTTGTGATACATAGCTGTTTTATGAATTTCTCTGTGGAAATCATTCCTATTCCTTGTTTCGTAGTTGTGAAATTCTCTGTTTAATGTAGAAAATTCCTCGTGTTCTTTTAAGAAACATATGCTTTCATATATGTATAAAGATGGTAGTGTCATGATTTTTAATTCTTTGAAAGCTTGCTTACAAGAGTCTCTATATCCTATACCTTTTATTATTCTGAGTGCCTTCTTTTGTAGTCTAAATGAGTGTTTTGTTAGACTGATGTTCCCCCAAAACTGTACGCCGTATCTTAATAAACTGTGCATGAATGAGAAATAAACACATAACACTGTTTTAATATTACATGAGCTTTTAAGCATTCTAAGTATATAACACGTTTGACTTAATTTTTTGTTCAATGATATTACATGCTTTTCCCATCTTAAGTGTTCATCAAACCATACTCCCAAGAATTTAGTGTATGATGCTTGTTCAATCTTACACTTACCCAGTTTTACTGTAAGGTTAGTTTTTATTTTATTTGTAATATGTCTGAAGTTGATCCACGTTGTTTTTTTGGTATTCACAATGAGTCTGTTTTCATTAAACCATCTGTCTGTTTCGTCTGTTGCTAATGTGACTTTTTCCTGTAAGTCAGCTTCACTATTTGCTTTAACAAACAAACTTGTATCATCAGCAAACAGTACTGCCTCTGCTTCAGATAGTTGACTTGGTAGGTCATTGATAAATATTAAAAACAGTAATGGCCCTAATACAGATCCCTGGGGTACTCCATACAAAACTCTCTCGAATCTTGATGAATATGTCCTATCTGCCTGGCTTATCTCCACCTTCTGATACGTCTGACAGATATGATTCAAACCATTTGTGGGCAACTCCACGTATCCCATAGGCATATAACTTCCTAAGCAGTAACTTATGGTCGATGACATCAAAGGTCTTTGATAAGTCTAAAAACAATCCACAATTTAATTCCTTTCTGTTTATGGAATTTAGAACAAGTTGCAAAAAATTGAAGATAGCTGTTTCAGTTGATTTATTTTTACAGAAACCGTTTTGCACATTAACCAATATTCTATTCTTAATAAGAAATTTGTATAGTCTCTGATACATTATCCTTTCTATTATTTTTGAGAAACCTGACAACATTGATAAAGGCCTAAAGTTACTAACATCATATTTATCACCATTCTTGTAAAGTGGCTTTATAGTAGACATTTTAAGTTTTGATGGAAACACCCCTGTCTTAAAAGATTCATTAATAATTTCAGTGAGATGCGAGGCTATGTTTCTTGCACTTTGCTTAATGACTTTGTCAGGAATCCCATCACACCCACATGACATTTTATTTTTTAACTTATTTATAGCATTTAGTACCTCTGAATCAGTTACTGGATAAAGGAACATTTTCATGTCATTCATGGGTATTTTTACCTTGCTATTGGAATTGCATTTAGTTTGAATTAAATTTATGGCTATCTTCGTGAAATGTTCATTAAATATGTTGGCAATCTGAAGTGGGTCCTTAACAGTTTGACCCCCACTTTTAATGACAAAGCTGTTATCTTTTCTTTTGTGTCTACCTATATTTTTATTTATTACCTCCCAAGTTGATTTCATTTTGTTGTTACCTTTCTCAATATAGGTATCATTATCAAGCTTCTTAGCTGCAATTATTACTTTCTTGTACAGGCTTCTATAACATTTCACATGTGCTTTCAGTACTACATTCTTCCTGGCTGATTCAGTTAACTTTCTGAGAGTGTCTGATGACTTTCTAATCCCCTGTGTAACCCATGTTTTGGTTTTATGTTTAGTTTTGACTCTTTTTATAGGAAAGGCAACATTGAAGCAGTGTTTGTAGCTTTCAAGGAATGAGTCAAACTTTCTGTTGACATCACCACTTCATTCACTACCCCAGTTGTTATTTTCCAGAATGTAATTAAAAATTCTTATGCTGTCATCTTTTATAAATCTCCTTTCTCTGTAATTGTTATTGATAACAGGGTCCTTGTAAGATGTGACATTTAAACTCAATTTCATACCCTTGTGATCCGAGAAACCAGTGTCAATTACTTCAGTGTTATATTCACACTTGTCCTTGTTTATAAATACTTGATCTATTATAGTTTCAGACATATTTCTGCATCTGGTAATTTCATTTACAGTTGCCATCATATTATGACACAAAAACAGATTGCACAGTTGCTGTTGTTTACTACAATCATTCTTAAAGTTAACATTAAAATCACCAAGAACAATTACATTATGTTTAAGTTCATTCAGCAGTCCCTCAAGGTTTTCCATAAAAATGGCAAAGTTGCCCAGTGGTGATCGGTACAAACACACAATAGTAATTTTTAATTTGGTTAGCTCACATATACTGTATTCAAAATCTTTTTCTATGCATTTTAGTTTACATTTAATTTCTTTTGATTCTACCCCTGTCCTAACATAAATACATGTCCCACCCCCTTTATGGTTGATTCTACAAAATTTGCTAATCATTTCAAAATTTGGAATAATTATGCTAGACGCTTGCATTTCTTTTACCTAGTGCTCACTTATGCATAGTATGTTAATGTCTTTTAGATAGTCAGTTAATAGAACTTCTATTTCAGCTAATTTACTTTCTAGTCCTTGCTTTTAGGACTTTTATTGTTTTTTTAGCACTTTGCAATTCATGCAACACACTTTAAAGTAAGATGAAAATAATATAAAAGCAACATAACAAAAAGAAAAGTTTACAAATTAAGAAAGAAGCTGTACAATCAAATGATGAGTTTTCATGCTTAGAGCAGTTGAGGACAACTTGATAAGACGATGGTTTGAAAAGTTCTTGGAACGGAGTAGAACAAAAGGAACTAACATCACTGAAACTTTTTTTGTTTTTCAATGTAGCCTCCTTGCAGATTAATGCACTTGGTCCAACAATGTTCCAGTGCCTTGATCCCACTTTGAAAATGAGTTTCCTCCAGGCCTGCAAAATAGTTGTCAACTCCAGTTATCAATTCTTCGTTTCAAGTGAATCTTCCTCCACCAAGAAAAATTTTCAGTTTTGGGAAGAGAGCAACACTGATGGGGCCATATCAGGTGAATAAGCCAGGTGTGGCAACAATTCATACCTTAGTTCATTTAATTTTGCCATGGTGGTGGCACACGTGTGCAGGTGCAAATTGTCTTGATGGAAGATGACTTTCTTCCTTGCTAAGCCTGGCCCTGTTTTGCATGTCTTTTGTTGCAATTTGTCCAGGAGGTTAGCATAGTATTCTCCAGTAATTGTTTGCCAAGCAGGGAGATAATCTACAAACAGAATCCCCTTCGCATCCCAGAACACTGATGCCATGGCCTTTCTTGCCAACGGAATTGTCTTTGTTTTCTTTGATGTCAGAGAATTAGCATTTTTCCACTGCTTTGACTGTTGTTTTGTCTCTGTGGTATAGTAGTGCACCCAAGTTTCATCTGTGGTCACAAACTGGCACAAAAAATCTTGTTTGTTTCTCCTAAAACAGGCTAAACATTGTTCTGATATGTCCATTCTCATGCGTTTTTGATCCAGCGTCAAGAGTCGCGGCACCCATCTTGCAGATAAGTTTTTCATTTCTAACTCTTCAGTTAAAATGTGATATACCCTTTCAGATGACATCTGGCAAGTGTGAGCAATTTCACGCACTTTCAATCAGCAATCCTCCAAGACCATTTTGTGAACCTTTGCAATGATTTTGTAGTGAGTGACACATCTTGGCCGACCACTGTACGCATCATCATCTAAGGTCTCCCAACCTAATTTAAATTCATTTGTTCCCTAGGCAACAGTTGAATATGAAGGAGCAGAGTCGCCCAGTGTATTCTGGAAATTGGCATGAATGTCCTACGCTTTCACACCTTTCTTTACAAAGTACTTAATCACTGCTCAAATCTCGTTTTTTTTTCCATCTTCACAAATCACTAGATGGGCCACAGAGCCACGTCACCACCACAGCTCTCTTCCAAGAGCACTGATGTAGCACTTGTTTACCGGCAACAGTCCAATGAATATCATGTGAACAACTCGTTGCACTAGTGCTGACGTCTCATGGTGATTTCGAGAACTTTTCGAACCACCTTCGTATATGCAAGAGAAGTTTGTAAAAGAGTACAAATGGCCCTGAGTGCTTTTGTTGAACTGTATAAAATTTTCAGAACTAAAGTTTTTAGATATCTGAAAACGAAATTAACATCAGGTTTGAGGCCTAACACAGACAAAAAGACAGACTGGTATGAAAGACATAATTCTAATGGTGATTGTGGCGATGAAAATGAAATAGAGAATAGGAAAATGAGTAGCATATGTACTAAGGAAACTCACTGCTGGATTCAAAGATATAAGACAAAGCAATGATGATGACATAGTGGGAGGTTGGTAAACAAAATCAGAAAACATGTAAGAATAACATCAATGCCTATCGCTGAAGATAATAATACACTGAAAAGTGTTGAGAACAATGTTCTCCAGCTGATAAATAGCTGACTTATAGAGCAAATTGTGAATCATGAAATAACTTTCTCTTTAAAAAAATAAATAAGAAGAAAGAAAGAAACAATGGTAAAATATAACAGATTTATGACATTCAAAACCAACTGGAAATTGTTTGAAAAATTCAAAAATACCTAGATAACTTTTTAACATAAGTGGCAAGACAATTGGCAAGAAGACGTAATCATGCTTTACAATTTCTTAAAGTCCAGTTGAGTACAGCTTAATCACATGGCTCAGTGGTTGATGCTGACCTTGTATTTAGGAGAAGCAGTGCATGCAGAATTACTGTAAAATTTGTATTTTTTCATGATTTTTCTAAATGTTTTAGTCCAGTTCTGGGTTGATTTGTATAAAAATACAATTATTGACTATAAAATTATGAGAAGGTATGAAATAGTACTTCTTACAAACACACATAAAAACACATGATGCTACCTTAGCTTTTGGTTTCACTAACACCATTTCCTTGGGGAGGAGGGAGGGATGTATTGGGGAAGGTTGAGCAGGAAGATCAATTGACTCAGATCCTGGAATGAGAGCATACCACCTGTTTTGAGGACAAAGAGAGATGAAGATCTTTGCCTCCCCTTGTCACCACAACATTTGTGTCCCTCTCATCCTGGCATCTGAGATATCTGCCCCTCCTTTTCAACCTTCTCCAACCTTCCCCTCTCTTTCCCAAGGAAGAAAGTACTAACAGTTCCAAAAGCTATGGTACTGTTATGTTTGTGTCAGCAGTAGTAAATATTTCAATTCCTGAACGTAAATATTGGCCAGTAATTGTGTCTTTTAATTTTGCACATTTTTACGTGAAGGCAGAAGCCTGTGGAACTATTTCATTATCATGTCATTTAAGTCCACCATCTGATCTAAATAAACTGTGTGTATGTGTGGAAGTTTATAAGTTTTATGAATAATAACATATGTCAATATGTTTTAGGCGAAACTATATCTGATTTGTGAGACAAATTCTACAGAAGAAGCCACAAAACTTGGTACAGAAATAACTGTCTGCAGTAAACCAAAAATAAATGATTATGATCTAGTGCTAACTGATAGTTTAGATCAGAAACGAAGTGTGACAATGAAACATGATGGTTTCATGATTCTACTTTCAAACACTGATAGTCTTCATACAGATATGAAAGTGCTATCAAGAATTTCTTCAAGTGATGGAACATACATATACTTGCTCCAAAAGGAAGTAAGTAAAGTGGTCTTATATGTTGAATATACAAGTATGAATATGAAATGAACACTGTATAAAATGCCATGTTTCTTACATAAGGATGCATGTCTTTAAAAACTCAGTATTTAGTCTTTTACTAACATCTTTAAAAACAGTTGAATCAATCTTTAAGAAAAATCTAACAAAACTTGGAAAGAAATCTCTATTTTCACATTCATTGTGAGATAATTTTTTGGAACAATTTATAATTAATTTAGTCTACAAAACATATCTGAATAAATTATAACTTGATAATAAGTAACAATTTTACTTCGTTTCTCATGAGAATAATCCCGATGTGCACTTCCATGAGTAGTTTTAATATATTATTTGAAATTGATAATTTTTTCTCTTTCTGACTGTCCTGTGAGGTTATGTTATACTGCTAATCTAAATGGACAAGGACATGAATAAGTGATTAAAAACAAGAGCCACTCAATTGATATACGGTATGCCACAGAGAAATGAAGTATGAAACAATCAGTAATTTCTAAAGCCAAGCTAGTATTTTCCATTCAAGATACATAATATTGATTATATCATTACCATCATTGTGGAACTTGGGCCATACTCTTTGCCATGTAGGATATCAATGGCTCCAGGTGACTGGTGCCTGAGAATATGTTACATGGCTGTGCAGTCAGGAAAATATCTTGTCTGCACCAAAACAAGTATCCACACAGACTGTGTGAAGGAATCTGGGTTATCATGAACAGTCAGTTTGGTGACCAATGTTGGCACTTAACATTGGTATGGCAAGAGAGACATGTACACTGACATTTGGTGCAGCCAACAATGTAGTGGGGCATGTGAATGGCACCACATTGTCTTTTCATACAAGTTCCAAATTTATATACAGCAGCACATTTGACCTATCTATCTGTGCAGGATCTGACAAGAACAAATTTTGCCAGATTGCATAAGTCATCATCATATGGGCCCAACACCTGTTGTGATTGTATAGGATGTCATTGGGTATCAATACTACCACTTCTAGTTCACATAGCCAGTAATTTGGACACGAGGTTCAAATGGCTCTGAGCACCATGCGACTTAACATCTATGGTCATCAGTCTGGACGTGAGGGATTACATTTCTAATGTAGTAAGGCCTTGACCATACTGTGCCTGTATGAATGGTATTATATTTCAGCAAGATAACACAAGAGTACTTGTTGCTCTTTCTATCCTGACATACCTTGATACAGAGGGTGTTTGACTGTTGCTCTTTATTTAAAAAGTTCTCCAGGTATTTCACCAAATGAAAACATGTGGTTGTGGGACACAAAATGACTGGCGTGCTACTCCTTGCCAGCCACTACAGTAGATGAACTCAGACATAAAGTTCAAGTAGCACAGAATGATAAAGCAGCACAGAATGATATGCCCATATCTGTCATCCAAACTCCATTTGACTTGACACCCTGCTGCATTAGAGCTACTGCTGCTGCCATGGATGGCAGGTCTGTGTACTAAATTTTGCACTCTCTACCCCAAAATCACCTACAGATTTAATGATCTGTTCTCCCTGGTATACTGTATAAATGTGCAATAACTAATCTCTTATTATTTGCTGTCCTTCCTAGTGTTGCAATTTTAATGGGCTACAGTGTGTATGAAAAATTTTCAGTTGGCCCATGGTTCAGAGTCCTCATTAATTTGTAGGTTCTCTTACAACTTTCTGGGTAAGTTGGTTAAAAGGTCAGAGGAAAGCAACAGTATGCCAACTCTAGTAAAACCATATCTAATAAAGCACTATGGTGTTCAAAGCAACATTCAGGATTATGAAAGCTCCATCTTAGAACTGATGCACAGTCACTGATAATGTATTTGAAAAATGACCTGCAAACATTTATATCAAATCCAACAAATGCAGAAAAGCTATGGCTAAAGCTGATACCAACATAAGACATACCGGTACTCTGTAAAAATATGTGCCAAGTAAAGTACTTCACTATAAAGAATAACAGAGTTAAACTAACAGAGAAAACTTAATGGCAGATCATACCTTCACAACAAGGGTTGTACATGAAGCAAAGACAGATCAGTCAAAAACATAGCAGAAAAACAATGTTCATGTCTTGGTATTCTCCATTACCTGAGTTTGACCAGTGCAAACACTCACAAATTAGAAAAATTTCAAAAAACACATTGGCAGTGCATACACTCACACATTAGAAAGATTTCAATAAAGACATTGGGTATAAAACAACATTTAAGGCTAATCAAAGCAGACTAGACACCAGGCTAATTTGGAATTCATGTTAGTTTTCATTTAATATGCTTTGGAATGTAGCCCATTTCCTAGCTTGTATTTATAGAGAATATCTTATGCAGTGAACAGCCCTGTGTGCCTGGAGAAAGATTACCTGTGTGAAAAGGTTAACAGAACATTTCTGTAGAACTACAGACCAATAATATTAATGTTCATCAGTCACAGGATCCTGGAGTACATTTTAAGCTGGATGATTAAAGAATCATCATGGGCTCAAAGAATCACCTAATTAAAACACAGCTTGCTTTATTAAACATTACCTTGCAGACAGTAGAACCAGCTAAAGAGGTAGAATGTGTGCTAGATGAATCAATGAAGCTTTTGCTGGATTCCAAGAAATAAAGAAAAGGCTGAGATAACCCCTTTAATGGAAAGTGGATAGACGACTCTGTGGAACATGCACAGAAAACACAAATGGATGTAGTTGAGGATTGTAATATATGGAAAGTCTAGAGTAGGCTTTTATCCATCAGTGTGTATCATGTGGCTAGTGATAATGATGATGATGATGATGGTGGTGGTGGTGATAATGGATAAGCAATATGAAATAGACTGAATGTGTAAAATCTGTCACAGGCAAGCCAAATGAGAAATTTGATTAGATGATAGGTTCTGAGAAAATGTGGGAGATCTTTAAGGAAAACCATCTGCAGTATGCTAGTGTGATCAATACTAGAATATACCTGTAACATTTGGAGTCCTCGTGGACTAGGTATGGGAGCATGCATTGAATAATGAGTTCAGAGAAATGCTGCTAGTATTGTAAAATCTCAGTACAGCCCATACAACTGTGCAATGAGAATGTTCAAAGAACTTAAATTGGAATCTCTGGAATAATGGTGCTATTTTTCCCTGCAGAAACATATTATTTAGATTTAGCAAACTGGTTTTCCAGGATGGTTGTGTCTTAATGCTGCTGCCTCTTCTGTATGTCTTGCATAGGGACCATACAAATAAAGTAATATGAAAAGAGTTCATACAGGTTTCATATGGGCATGGACAGAAAAGTGACTCTTGGTATATGTGTGTGTGTGTGTGTGTGTGAAAGTACTTTTAATTCCTTACCTTCACCTACTTTTACTTGTACTTTCATAATATGTAGCAAACATCAGCCACACTCAGTCAAAATGCTGTCTGTATGTTCTTTGTTCTAATATAAAAATGTGAACAATTTTCTCCTGTTCTTTGTAAATACTGAACAAGTTTTCTATTACAATACTGCCTCAGGTAATCCTATAGGCAAAATTGCCAACCTTTTCTTTCACCTTAGATTAAATTATTCAGATTATTGTTCTGACTACTGTGATCTTCACTATATTTGTTCTATATTTTCATACATCCATAAGAGCAGAAGATCCTTTCTGTGTATGGTTTGTGCAATAACTTACAATTAGAATCAGTATCCCACCACCAGAAAATTTTCAACCTTCATATGCCCTTTGCAGTTAACAACTGTGAGGCTGTTGAGACAAATTGTTTAAGCATTTGGATCGCTTCATTTGCTGGTGTCCCAAAATTACATCGTTACTGGTGTCTCAAAATGACACTGATCCATGTCTGTTGTAAGTTTCACAGATCATATAAACAGTTCCCGCAGCAGGTCTGTTCAGTTTAATCCAAAGTTTGCTGATACAGTTTTGCAACATTTTATCTACATAGCAAATTTTGTCACATACCAGCAGAGCAGAAAGTTACTTATTTAGCTTTTCTGTGTTTTTTCTTAGTGTAATTCTTAAATCCCTTGTGTTTAAGAGGTGTAATCTTGAGTTTCAGTAATTATGAAGTGCAGACTCTCAAAGTTTGTAGCACAGTTGTCATTTCTTTTGAATGGCCAGCTACACAGCTCAGTGGGTCATCAGTGTATGTCATGACACATCAGGAGGGTAATGAGTTATGTATTTAGCTTTCTATGTATGCTTGTATAGTTAATTCTCAAGTTAGCATAACTAGGATGGATAGGATTTGTGCAAGCTGTGTTGCTGGCAGAGCTTTTCACAGTTCACGAACAGCTGAAGATACTTTTGGTCATGGGCAGCCATCTTCAGGCTGCTACCTTGGGGTGCAGCAGTGCGGAGAACCTAGTGCATCATCTGGGACAACTCATGTGTCATTAGTTATGCACAAGAACTCTGCTCCCAAGGCATTTTACAGTGTACCTGATGTGGTCACTCTAGGCATAGAGTCAATATGGAGGCTTGCCTGCTGGCCTCACCCATTCACTCTGTGAGTGGATCTGAGTAGGCACAGGATATATATGTCATGGAGCCTCACCCAAGATGTAGAGGAGGCCCTGTTTGTGGCTGTTGAGAGTGCAGGGTGCAGTTGTGTGCAAGTTGTAGTTAACATCAGCACCAATGATACCTTTCAGTTGCGTTCTGAGGCCATCCCCATCAGTTCATATGGGTAGCTGGTGGATGTGGTGAAGACTGCTGCCCTCACTCATGATGTACAAGCAGTGTACATTTCACAGTGCAACAGTTCACAGTGTCATTAGCAAAATTAATTGGGATCCTTCAGTTTGGAGCCAAGTGGAAGATCTCAACGAAAGGCTCCTGTGATTCTGTGATAGTCTTGGCTGCAGATTTATGGACACTCATTATGGGGTGGAGAATTGTAGGACCACCATTGATAGGTCAGGGGTGCACTACACAAAGGAAGCACCCACTTGGGTAGAAGAGTAATTGATTTTAACAGTAGATTGTCAAAGTATTTGTAACAGATATCCTGAATTACTGACTTCCATGAAAGTTGTCACTCTCAAATTATTCTCAGATTCAACAGCTGAAGTAGAAGGCTTTCAAATATTGAGTGAGGCACGGAATGTATATAAAATAGACAAATTAGATGTCATAGGAGGGGGATTTTTTACTGCAGTTGACAAAAATATTGAGTCTGTCAATCTCAAAAGTGAGTCTGACTGTGGAGTTATCTGGACATGTGTAACAGGTCAAGGTGAATTCAAATTAATTACCAGATGCCACATAGTTGTGCTATGATGGTTTTAGAATCATTCAAAGAGTGTCTATGCTCATTAATGTGGAAATCAGATCATGCGGTATTAGTTGGAGGGTACTTAAACATACGTAGTTTAGATGGGGATGCCTGTGGATCCATTACAGGTAGCTCAGACAGGCAGTTTTGTGAAGAACTTTTTAACATGTTCACTGAAAACTGTCTTGAGCAACTAGTTCAGCAGCCAACATGCAATGGAAATATTTTAGATTTTATAGCTACAGATAGGCCTGACTTTATTGATGGTTTCAGTCTAGAGAGAGGGATTAGTGATCATCAAGTCATCATAGTGGCAGAGGCTACTTAAGTTGGTAAGTCCATCATGAAGTTATGGGAATGTTTTTGCTAGAAAGAGCAGATAAGCAAATGTTTGCATCCCACATAGACAATGAATGGACATCATTTAGTTCAAACATGATGAACCTTGAGGAATTATGGGCAAAATATAAACAGATTGTAGATTGCACTCTGGACAAGTAAGTGCTGAGTAAGTGGATTAGTGACAGAAAAGACCCACTGTGGTTTAGTAACAAAATTCAGAAAAAGCTGAGGAAGCAGAAATCATTGCACTCTTGGCTCAAAACCAAACACAAATGATGACACCCAAAAGTCACTAGAAGATCCTGCATCTGTAAAAATAGCAGTGCACTGACCATACAATGGATGGGATCCCAATTTGATTTTACAGAGACTACTCTATGGCACTGGACCCTTACTTAGCTTGCATTTATCACGAATGTCTTACCCAGTGCAAAGTCCCAAGCGGCTGGAAAAAAGTGCAGGAAACTTGTGAATATAAGAAGGGTAAAAGAATGGACCCACAAAATTGCAAACTAATATTGTAACATTGGTTTACTGTGACATCCTTGAAGATATTCTCTGGTCAAATGTTATAAACTTCCTTGGGATGGAAAAGCTTTTCTACACAAACAAGCACAGAGTTAGAAAGCATTGCTCATTAGAAATTCAGCTTACACTTTTCTCATATGAACCACGGAAAAGTGCAATGGGCAGATTCCATATTTCAAGGTTTCCATAAAAATTGATGTGTTGTCCCACTGCAGACAGTGGAGGTTCAAGCATTCAGAATAGGTTTCCAGGTGGCTTGAAGACTTTATAAGTAGTAGAATCCAGTATGTTGCCTTTAGTGGTGAGTGTTCATCAGAGACAATGGTATTGTCAGGGGTGCCATATGGAAGTGTTATAGGGCTGTTCTTATTCTCTATATACATAAATTCTATAATGGACAGGGTGAACAGGGTGTTTCCTGATGACACTGCAGTGTGTAGGAAGGTGTTATTGTTGAGTGACTGTAGGAGGATACAAGATGGCTTAAATTCCATAAAGTTTGAATACAGCATTAGTAGTGTGCTGCTTGATACAGTCACATCAATTAAAAATCTAGGTGTGACATTGCAAATTGATATGAAATGAAACATGCACAAAGGATCGTAATAAGGAAGGTAAATGGTAGATTTCGTTTATTGGGAAAACTTTAATGAAAAAGAAAGATTTTGAAGAAATTCAGAGGTAGGCTGCTAGATTTGTCACCAGTTACCCCCATGAACCATGGACCTTGCCATTGGTGGGGAGCCTTGCGTGCCTCAGCGATACAGATCAACAGGTCAACCACAATGGAGGGGTGTCTATTGAGAGGCCAGACAAACATGTGGTTCCTGAAGAGGGGCAGCAGCCTTTTCAGTAGTTGCAGGGGCAAGTCTGGATGACTGACTGATCTGGCATTGTAACACTAACCAAAACAACCTTGCTGTGCTGGTACTGCGAACGGCTGAAAGCAAGGGGAAACTACATCCGTAATTTTTCCAGAGGGCATGCAGCTTTACTGTATGATTAAATGATGATGGCGTCCTCTTGGGTAAAATATTCCGGAGGTAAAATAGTCCCCCATTCGGATCTCTGGATGGGGACTACTCAAGAAGACGTCGGTATCAGCAGAAAGAAAACTGGCGTTCTATGGATAGGAGCGTGGAATGTCAGATCCCTTAGTCAGGCAGGTAGGTTAGAAAATTTAAAAAGGGAAATGGATAGATTAAAGTTAGATATAGTGGGAATTAGTGAAATTCGGTGGCAGGAGGAACAAGACTATTGGTCAGGTGAATACAGGGTTATAAATACAAAATCAAATAGGGGTAATGCAGTAGTAGGTTTAATAATTAATAAAAAAATAGGAGTGCGGGTAAGCTACTACCAACAGCATACTGAACGCATTATTGTGGCCAAGACAGACACAAAGCCCATGCCTACTACAGTAGTACAAGTTTATATGCCAACTAGCTCTGCAGATGATGAAGAAATTGATGAAATGTATGATGAGATAAAAGAAATTATTCAGGTAGTGAAGGGAGACAAAAATTTAATAGTCATGGGTGACTGGAATTTGAGAGTAGGAAAAGGTAGAGAAGGAAACATAGTGGGTGAATATGGATTGGGGCTAAGAAATGAAAGAGGAAGCCGCCTGGTAGAATTTTGCACAGAGCATAACTTAATCATAGCTAACACTTGTTTCAAGAATCATGAAAGAAGGTTGTATACATGGAAGAAACCTGGAGATACTAGAAGGTACAGATGGATTATATAATGGTGAGACAGAGATTTAGAAACCAGTTATTAAATTGTAAGACATTTCCAGGGGCAGATGTGGACTCTGACCACAATCTATTGGTTATGAACTGTCGATTAAAACTGAAGAAACTGCAAAAAGGTGGGAATTTAAGGAGATGGGACCTGGATAAACTGAAAGAACCAGAGGTTGTACAGAGTTTCAGGGAGACCATAAGGGGAAAATTGACAGGAATGGGGGAAAGAAATACAATAGAAGAAGAATGGGTAGCTCTGAGGGATGCAGTAGTGAAGGCAGCAGAGGATCAAGTAGGTAAAAAGATGAGGGCTAGTAGAAATCCTTGGGTAACAGAAGAAATATTGAATTTAATTAATGAAAGGAGAAAATATAAAAACGCAGTAAATGAAGCAGGTAAAAAGGAATACAAACGTCTCAAAAATGAGATCGACAGAAAGTGCAAAATGGCTAAGCAGGGATGGCTAGAGGACAAATGTAAGTATGTAGAGGCTTATCTCACTAGGGGCAAGATAGATACAGCCTACAGGAAAATTAAAGAGACCTTCAGAGAAAAGAGAGCCACTTGTATGAATATCAAGAGCTCAGATGGAAATCCAGTTCTAAGCAAAGAAGGGAAAGCAGAAAGGTGGAAGGAGTATATAGAGGGTCTATACAAAGGCGATGTACTTGAGGACAATATTATGGAAATGGAAGAGGATGTAGATGGAGATGAAATGGGAAATACAATACTGCGGGAAGAGTTTGACAGAGCACTGAAAGACCTGAGTCAAAACAAGGCCCCGGGAGTAGACAACATTCCATTGGAACTACTGACGGCCTTGGGCGAGCCAGTCCTGACAAAACTCTGACTATCTAGTGAGGAAGATGTATGAGACAGACAAAATATCCTCAGACTTCAAGAAGAATATAATAATTCCAATCCCAAAGAAAGCAGGTGTTGACAGATGTGAGAATTACCAAACTATCAGTTTAATAAGTCACAGCTGCAAAATACTAACGCGAATTCTTTACAGACAAATGGAAAAACTGGTAGAAGCTGACCTCAGGGAAGATCAGT
Source organism: Schistocerca nitens (assembly GCF_023898315.1). Lineage (NCBI taxonomy): Eukaryota > Metazoa > Arthropoda > Insecta > Orthoptera > Acrididae > Schistocerca > Schistocerca nitens. The sequence goes on from NC_064617.1 coordinate 343,454,539, forward strand.
TTGGATTCCGTAGAAATGTTGGAACATGTGAGGCAATACTGACCCTACGACTTATCTTAGAAGCTAGATTAAGGAAAGGCAAACCTACATTTCTAGCATTTGTAGAGTTAGAGAAAGCTTTTGACAATGTTGACTGGAATACTCTCTTTCAAATTCTAAAGGCGGCAGGGGTAAAATACAGGGAGCAAAAGGCTATTTACAATTCGTACAGAAACCAGATGGCAGTTATAAGAGTCGAAGGGCATGAAAGGGAAGCAGTGGTTGGGAAGGGAGTGAGACAGGGTTGCAGCCTGTCCGCAATGTTATTCAATCTGTATATTGAGCAAGTAGTAAAGGAAACAAAAGAAGAATTTGGAGTACATATTAAAATCCATGGAGAAGAAATAAAAACTTTGAGGTTCGCCGATGACATTGTAATTCTCTCAGAGACAGCAAAGGACTTGGAAGAGCAGTTGAACGGAATGGACAGTGTCTTGAAAGGAGGATATAAGATGAACATCAACAAAAGCAAAACGAGGATAATGGAATGCAGTCGAATTAAGTCGGGTGATGCTGAGGGAATTAGATTAGGAAATGAGACACTTAACGTAGTAAAGGAGTTTTGCTATTTGGGGAGCAAAATAACTGATGATGGTTGAAGTAGAGAGGATATAAAATGTAGACTGGCAATGACAAGGAAAGCGTTTCTGAAGAAGAGAAATTTGTTAGCATCGAGTTTAGATTTAAGTGCCAGGAAGTCATTTCTGGAAGTATTTGTATGGAGTGCAGCCATGTATAGAAGTGAAACATGGACGATAAATAGTTTGGACAAGAAGAGAATAGAAGCTTTTGAAATATGGTGCTACAGAAGATTGCTGAAGATTAGATGGGTAGATCACATAACTAATGAGTAGGTATTGAAGTATTGAATAGGATTGGGGAGAAGAGGAGTTTGTGGCACAACTTGACAAGAAGGAGTGACGGGTTGGTAGGACATGTTCTGAGGCATCAAGAGATCACAAATTTAGCATTGGAGGGCAGCGTGGAGGGTAAAAATCATAGAGGGAGACCAAGAGATGAATACACTAAGCAGATTCAGAAGGATGTATGTTGCAGTAAGTACTGGAAGATGAAGAAGTTTGCACAGGATAAGGTAGCAGGAGAGTTCCATCAAACCAGTCTCAGGACTGAAGACCACAACAACAACAACAAGAACAGGTTTGATCATTAGGTGAGTATTGCGGAGATGCTTCATGAACTCAGATGGAGTCTCTGGAGGAGAAATGATGTTCTTCTTGTGAAACACTATTAAGAAAATTTAGCAAACTGGCATTTGAAGTTGTCTGCAGAATGATTCTGCTGCAGCCAGAGTACATTTTGCATAAGGACTATGAAGATAAGAATATAGAAATTAGGGCTTGTACAGAGCCACATAGATACCTATGTGATATTCCTCACCATTATCCTTTGCATAAAGAGACCCCCCCCACCTCCCCCCCTCCCCCACCCACCACCACCACCACCACTTTGCAACGACCAGGAAATCAGTTACACTAGTTCTTCAGCAGACCGTAAAAGTTGTGTGTAGTTCACTAAGCTTTGAGACTTTTTTACTCAGTACACTAAGTTCTGTGGTAGTGCTTCAGAAAAGTGTTCACCAAATGAATGTGCAATAATAAGATGTGTGTAAAGTATTTCATCTTCCAATAATTAATTCAGAATTGTTCTCTGAAAATTAGCAATGTACTTATGTCATTGGTACAGGAGATAAATATATACACTGCTGGCCACCGTAAATGCAACACCCTGAAGGAAGCATCCGAATCAAGTGAAATTTACACCATGAGTTTGCAGCGATGAGATATGCAACTGATTAGAATTTCAGCGCAGACGCACATCACGCGCGCCTGTGGCGCCACCTCATGGCGCCATTTAAGGCTTGGCGATTTTGACGAGTGTACGTTCGGCACGTGTGTTTACCTTGTGGTTGTTTCACAAGACGATTAGTTATGCCTCGTAGACAACAGCGAACATCTTTTGATCAAGTATCCGAGTTCGACAGAGGAAGGATAGTGGCTTACCGAGATTGTGGATTATCATACAGAGAAATCGCTAGTCGTGTTGGACGAAACCAAACAACTGTAATGCGGATATGTGACCGTTGGATGCAGGAGGGTACGACGGATCGACGTGGTCGATCGCATTCACCTCGGTGCACCACTGCACGTGCTGATAGGCAAATTGTGCGCATGGCAGTGACGGATCGCTCAGTGACATCCCGAACCATAGCACAGCACATTGCGTCTGTAACGCATCATCCAGTGTCTGCGCGTACCATTCGACGCCGTTTACAGCAGAGTAGTCTGTCCGCAAGACGTCCATTGCTTCGTCTACCATTGACGCAGAACCACAGACGTCTCCGTCGCCAATGGTGTGATGACAGATGGATGTGGACAGCAGAATGGAATGACGTTGTCTTTACTGACGAGGCACGCTTCTGTCTGCAGCACCACGATGGTCGGATTCGAGTGTGGAGACACCGTGGAGAGAGGATGCTGGACAGCTGCATTATGCACCACCACACTGGTCTTGCACCGGGTATTATGGTATGGGACGGTATTGGATATTACTCTCGCACGCCTCTAGTATGCATTGCCGGTACTTTAAATAGCCGGCGCTACATATCCGAGGTGCTGGAGCCAGTTGTCCTTCCTTACCTTCAGGGCTCGGCCACAGCCATATTTCAACAGGATAATGCGCGACCACACGTGGCACGCATTGTCCAAAGGTTCTTCGTCAATAACCAGATTGAATTGCTTCCCTGGCCGGCTCGCTCTCCGGATCTTTCGCCGATAGAAAACATGTGGTCCATGATTGCTCAACGAGTGACCCAGATTACATCCCCAGCTGCCACACCAGATGATCTTTGGCAACGTGTGGAAGCTGCTTGGGCTGCTGTACCCCAGGAACACATCCAACGTCTCTTTGACTCAATGCCGAGACGTGTGGCAGCGGTGATCTCCAACAATGGCGGCTACTCTGCCTACTGATTCTGGCAGGAACCACATGTCACAGACGTCTGTAAACGTAATCATTTGATACTTGGTCAACATGTTATCTACAAAATAAATTTTGTTGTGCTACCTCTTGTCTTTCTTGGTGTTGCATTTACGGTGGCCAGCAGTTTATAATATGGCAATGCAGTTCTTCAGTTACTATGCAAGTATTTTCTTATTTCATATGCACTTGCTTTATTTTTTTGACTGACTTAACAAGTAGATGATTAATGTACATGCATATACAAGCAGCCCAAGTTACTGGCAGGAGAAATATATTCACCCAAAAATTTGAATTTTTGGGTTTAGTTTAGTATACTTTTTGGTTACTTTTGGCATAGATGGTTATTTCTACAAATGCATGCATTCGTGCTTAGTAGGATGTACTTGTTGTCTTTTTTTTGTAGGAAACCACAAGACCAAAATTGAAGACACTAACCATTGCAAGTGATGACCAGTTTTTGTGGGTGGATGACCTAAAGCAGTGTATTGCAAGTGAAGAACATGATATACTTCTGATTTCAGAAGACAAGATATCAAATGGTTTAGTGGGTTCAGTTAAATGCCTTAGAAATGAACCTGGAGGGGAGAAAATCAGGTAAGCAATAATAACAAATAAAAATGCATTTTAGTGATGCACACTATGTATATGCTGATGACTTGCTACTTATACATTTCTCCCATCCCTCCAGTAGGCTATGAATGCCGTGCCAAAAAAACAATGGAAAATCTAGGATGGAATCTAATAATATTATGGGAAGGAAAGTATCTACTCACCATATAGCTATATGGTAAGTAGCAACCTTCCTTCTCATAATATTATGGCGGAAAAATAAAAGAGTCCTTCTTTTGAAGTGAACCAGTCAGTGAGCCATTTTTGCACTTTTTCATATGAATCGCTGCATTGTTCAGCGAGTGCATGTCCCGGTGATGCAAATACACTCCAGGAAATTGAAATAAGAACACCGTGAATTCATTGTCCCAGGAAGGGGAAACTTTATTGACACATTCCTGGGGTCAGATACATCACATGATCACACTGACAGAACCACAGGCACATAGACACAGGCAGCAGAGCATGCACAATGTCGGCACTAGTACAGTGTATATCCACCTTTCGCAGCAATGCAGGCTGCTATTCTCCCATGGAGACGATCGTAGAGATGCTGGATGTAGTCCTGTGGAACGGCTTGCCATGCCATTTCCACCTGGCGCCTCAGTTGGACCAGCGGTCGTGCTGGACGTGCAGACCGCATGAGACGACGCTTCATCCAGTCCCAAACATGCTCAATGGGGGACAGATCCGGAGATCTTGCTGGCCAGGGTAGTTGACTTACACCTTCTAGAGCACGTTGGGTGGCACGGGATACATGCGGACGTGCATTGTCCTGTTGGAACAGCAAGTTCCCTTGCCGGTCTAGGAATGGTAGAACGATGGGTTCGATGACGGTTTGGATGTACCGTGCACTATTCACTGTCCCCTCGACGATCACCAGTGGTGTACGGCCAGTGTAGGAGATCGCTCCCCACACCATGATGCCGGGTGTTGGCCCTGTGTGCCTCGGTCGTATGCAGTCCTGATTGTGACGCTCACCTGCACGGCGCCAAACACGCATACGACCATCATTGGCACCAAGGCAGAAGCGACTCTCATCGCTGAAGACGACACGTCTCCATTCGTCCCTCCATTCACACCTGTCGCGACACCACTGGAGGCGGGCTGCACGATGTTGGGGCGTGAGCGGAAGACGGCCTAACGGTGTGCGGGACCGTAGCCCAGCTTCATGGAGACGGTTGCGAATAGTCCTCGCCAATACCCCAGGAGCAACAGTGTCCTTAATTTGCTGGGAAGTGGCGGTGCGGTCCCCTACGGCACTGCGTAGGATCCTACGGTCTTGGCGTGCATCCGTGCGTCGCTGCGGTCCGGTCCCAGGTCGACGGGCACGTGCACCTTCCGCCGACCACTGGCGACAACATCGATGTACTGTGGAGACCTCACGCCCCACGTGTTGAGCAATTCGGCGGTACGTCCACCCGGCCTCCCGCATGCCCACTATACGCCCTCGCTCAAAGTCCGTCAACTGCACATACGGTTCACGTCCACGCTGTCGCGGCATGCTACCAGTGTTAAAGACTGCGATGGAGCTCCGTATGCCACGGCAAACTGGCTGACACTGACGGCGGCGGTGCACAAATGCTGCGCAGCTAGCGCCATTCGACGGCCAACACCGCGGTTCCTGGTGTGTCCGCCGTGCGTGTGATCATTGCTTGTACAGCCCTCTCGCAGTGTCCGGAGCAAGTATGGTGAGTCTGACACACCGGTGTCAATGTGTTCTTTTTTCCATTTCCAGGAGTGTAGATGATAAGTGGATGGAGCCAAGTCTCGAGAATAAGCCACATGCCCTAGCATTTCCCAACTGAACACCTTGATTGTTTCCCTGACCCATTTTGTTGTGTGTAATGGGGCATTATCATGGAGCAATATGAGTTTGTGCTGCCTTTTTTCATATTCCGGTCATTTTTTATATAATACTCTATTTAAATTGATCATTTGCTGTTGGTAGCATTCAGTGTTAATGGTGTCATCAGGTTTTTGCAGCTCATAATAGATGACACCCTTCTGATCCCACCAAACACAGAGCATTGTCTTTTTTCCAAAGCGATTTGGTTTTGCAGTGGATGTCAACGGTTTGCGTGGATTCACCCATGATTTACGACACTTAGGATTCTCAAAATATATCCATTTTTCATCACCTGTCGCTATTCAATGCAGAAACAACTTGCTGTTGTATCTGGCAAGCATTGTTTCACAAGTGGTCTTTCAATTTGTTTGCTGTCTTTCATTCAGTTCATGTGGAACCCATTTTCCCAATTTCTGCATCTTTCCCATAGCTTTCTACTGAAGAGAAACAGCTTTCTGCATCACATTCAATTATTCCATGAGTTTCTGTTGAGTTTGAGCAACATCTTCATCCAATAAGGCCTGCAATTTGTTGTCTATGAACTTTTTTGGTGGTTTCCCACACTTGTCACTTTTCACGTCAAAATCACCACTTTCGAATTTTTTGAACCACTTGAAACACTGTGTTTTTCCAAGAGTATGTTTGCCAAAAGCTTCAACAAGCATCTGATGCAATTCTGCATCAGTTTTCTTCAACTGATAACAGAAAACCAATGCTGTACACAAATCGTAGTTCATAGGCACAAAACTCGACATGTTTATGGGCTTAAAACAGATACCAATGTATGGATCTTGCTCTTCCATCTGAGCTTCCCAGGGTGTGAGTCATGCTTGGGTAGCTCAGATGGTAGAGCACTTGCCTGCGAAAGGCAAAGGTCCCGAGCTCGAGTCTCGGTCCAGCACACAGTTTTAATTTGTCAGGAAGTTTTGTGTTTTGTTTTGTTGAAGTGAAACATCAGTGGTATTAATGAAACATATATACCATTTGGCGTGCTTTCTCCATGAAAAAACAATTCATTACAAAAGACATTGGTTTAAGTACTTAAGATTTTTGCTCACACCTTTAGAAATCAGAAGTCCTTACATTTTTTGTCATTTTATGTCTTTACTTACCCTTGATATCTCAAAATTTCTACATCTACATCTACATCTACAAGCCACCTGATGGTGTGTGGCGGAGGGTACCCTGAGTACCTCTATCGGTTCTCCCTTCTATTGCAGTCTCGTATTGTTTGTGGAAAGAAGGATTGTCTGTATGCTTCTGTGTGGGCTCTAATCTCTCTGATTTTATACTCATGGTCTCTTCGCGAGATATACGTAGGAGGGAGCAATATACTGCTGGACTCTTCGGTGAAGGTATGTTCTCGAAACTTTAACAAAAGCCCGTACCGAGGTACTGAGTGTCTCTCCTGCAGAGTCTTCCACTGGAGTTTATCTATCATCTCGGTAATGCTTTCGCGATTACTAAATGATCCTGTAACGAAGTGCGCTGCTCTCCGTTGGATCTTCTCTATCTCTTCTATCAACCCTATCTGGTACGGATCCCACACCGCTGAGCAGTATTCAAGCAGTGGGCGAACAAGCGTACTGTAACCTACTTCCTTTGTTTTCGGATTGCGTTTCCTTAGGATTCTTCCAATGAATCTCAGTCTGGCATTTGCTTTACTGATGATCAACTTTATATGATCATTCCATTTTAAATCACTCCTAATGCTTACTCCTAGATAATTTATGGAATTAACTGCTTCCAGTTTCTGACCTGCTATTTTGTAGCTAAATGATAATGGATCTATCTTTCTATGTATTCGCAGCACATTACACTTGTCTACATTGAGATTCAATTGCCATTCCCTGCACAATGCATCAATTCGCTGCAGATCCTCCTGCATTTCAGTACAATTTTCCATTGTTACAACCTCTCGGTACACCACAGCATCATCTGCAAAAAGCCTCAGTGAACTTCCAATGTCATCCACCAGGTCATTTATGTCTATTGTGAACAGCAACGGTCCGATGACACTCCCCTGTGGCACACCTGAAATCACTCTTACTTCAGAAGACTTCTCTCCACTGAGAATGACATGCTGCGTTCTGTTATCTAGGAACTCCTCAATCCAATCACACAATTGGTCTGATAGTCCATATGCTCTTACTTTGTTCATTAAACGACTGTGGGGAACTGTATCAAACGCCTTGCGGAAGTCAAGAAACACAGCATCTACCTGTCTATGGCCCTCTGAGTCTCATGGACAAATAGCGCGAGCTGGGTTTCACACGACCGTCTTTTTCGAAACTCATGCTGATTCCTACAGAGTAGATTTCTAGTCTCCAGGAAAGTCATTATACTCGAACATAATACGTGTTCCAAAATTCTACAACTGATCGACGTTAGAGATATAGGTCTATAGTTCTGCACATCTGTTCGACGTCCCTTCTTGAAAACGGGGATGACCTGTGCCCTTTTCCAATCCTTTGGAACGCTACGCTCTTCTAGAGACCTACGGTACACCGCTGCAAGAAGGGGGGCAAGTTCCTTCGCGTACTCTGTGTAAAATAGAACTGGTAACCCCTGAGGTCCAGCGGCCTTTCCTCTTTTGAGCAATTTTAATTGTTTCTCTATCCCTCTGTCGTCTATTTCGATATCTACCATTTTGTCATCTGTGCGACAATGTAGAGAAGGAACTACAGTGCAGTCTTCCTCTGTGAAACAGCTTTGGAAAAAGACATTTAGTATTTCGGCCTTTAGTCTGTCATCCTCTGTTTCAGTACCATTTTGGTCACAGAGTGTCTGGACATTTTGTTTTGATCCACCTACCGCTTTGACATAAGACCAGAATTTCTTAGGATTTTCTGCCAAGTCAGTACACAGAACTTTACTTTCGAATTCATTGAACGCCTCTCGCATAGCCCTCCTCACACTACATTTTGCTTCGCGTAATTTTTGTTTGTCTGCAAGGCTTTGGCTATGTTTATGTTTGCTGTGAAATTCCCATAGCTTCTGCAGCAGTTTTCTAACTCGGTTGTTGTACCACGGTGGCTCTTTTCCATCTCTTACGACCTTGCTTGGCACATACTCACCTAACGCATATTGTACGATGGTTTTGAACTTTGTCCACTGATCCTCAATACTATCTGTACTTGAGACAAAACTTTTGTGTTGAGCTGTCAGGTACTCTGTAATCTGCTTTTTGTCACTTTTGCTAAACAGAAAAATCTTCCTACCTTTTTTAATATTTCTATTTACGGCCTGGCTTTGTCAGGGAAAAATGCTAAAACTTGTCTGGAAATCAGGGAAATGTCAAGGAATTTCACTCGGGGTATCTTGTGGTAACTAAGGGTGGAGTTGATTTGTGCTACATATTTCATAAACAGGGATTTTAAAGATCAGTTCAGTTTTATGAACTAAGATTTTATTTAAGCCTGGCTTTGTAATATAATAAAAAAAATGGTAAAAAATGTTATTTTTTTAAAAAACGCTGACTCTTATAGCCCATAGCATCTTATAGTCTGTAAAATGTGGTAAGTGATGCAAACTGCAAGAAAGTGGAAAACCAGAAAAAGTGTGAGAGTAGTAAAAATTTAGTGGGCAACTGCTATGAAGTAAAAAAAGAACTGAACACACTAAAATTTCCATGTGATAGTTCGACTTGTTCCAAATAACAGACAGATAAGAAAACAAAGGTGAATGTGGTCAGGAAAAATGTGCCAATGTACTTGAATCCCAGTCTAACCTAAAACCAGACATACAAAGGAAAGTAATCATCCTTGGTGACAGTCACAGTTGCGGCATTTCTTCCCTCATAATTAAAACTTAAAATATGTGTGCAGCGGTGTTCATCAAGTTTGGTGCATCATTTACAGAAATTAATAAACTAAAGGAACTCAAAAATAGGTGATCTGTCTTCCAGTGATTTTGTTATACTCATCAAAGGCTCAAATAATATATATAAGAACAGAACGTCTGTAGCCACATGGGAATTGAAGAAATGTTTGAGCCTGGTGGCATATACCAACGTCCTAGTTTTCAACATTCCACACCACTGTGATTTGCAAAAATCCTAGTGTGGTAGCATTAGACCTTAATCGCTGCACCACAGTCACTTGGTTGGAACATGGCTAACGTTACGCATATTACGGTGCGCAGTGAACTTCAAAATCAATTTTCTCAAAAACCAAGGCCCATCGCTAAAAAAGTGGATAGCCTCATACTCAGGGAATGTCCCTCTACAACATATCTGAGACTCATCAAAATCCATTATTTTCACTTCTGATGGTCCCCTTGTCAGTCTGGATTCAGGCAAAATTCATCTACATTGAAAGCTGTTGAAATCTTTTTTTTGACAATACTCAGTGCCTTTGAAGTAAAATCATATGTTGATGCCCTACTAATCGACCTAAGGAAGCCATTTGACTCTGTGAGTCATTAAATTCTAAAAGATAAACTGAGGTGCTGTGGTATTCGAGATACAGGACTCGCCATTATAGAAAAGTATCTTAACAGTAGGAAGCAGAAGGTGCATGCCTCAGGGTTCTGCTTATTGTTTATAATCCATATTAGTGACCTATCTAGCATCATGCCTTCTAAATCTTTTGTGTATGCTGATGATGTCACTTTCATTGCGACTGGAAATAACATAGAGGATCTAACGGAACAAAGCAAAGCCAAACTAAGAATTTCTAATACCGGGTTTAAAGACAGTAAATTAACTGTAAATCAAAATAAAAACAAAAATGTAATTTTTAGTTTATGCAATACCAACAGTGATTGTTTGTTGGTTAAACTTCTTAGTGTGCACTTGGTTTCCAAATTAACTTGGACCTCCACGCAGATTCCATATACACTAAATTTTCAAGAGTCATATACCTGTTACATAAACTTAAGATCATGCCTGAGAGAAAACATGATGCTCAGCTCATATTATGTATTTTTTGACAACCACATAACATAGTTCATACTGCTTTGATGCAGTTCCACTGGGTCAAAACAGGTTTTTATGTTGTAGAAAAAGTGTAGTGGGTATTTTTAAAAACAAAGTATCTCGTAGGGCACTTTTCAAAAAAGTGTGCCTTGACAGTCCCATCATTATTTATACTTAGCTGCCTAGTTCACACAAAAGGAAACCACGAGAGCTACAGATTAAGGCAATCATTTCATTGTCACAATACATGTCACAAAGATAAGATTGATCAATCCTTTACAAGACTAACAAGACTCACATTAGCTGCACATGTTGTTGTTGTGGTCTTCAGTCCTGAGACTGGTTTGATGCAGCTCTCCATGCTACTCTATCCTGTGCAAGCTTCTTCATCTCCCAGTACCTACTGCAGCCTACATCCTTCTGAATCTGCTTAGTGTATTCATCTCTTGGTCTCCCTCCATGATTTTTACCCTCCATGCTGCCTTCCAATACTAAATTGGTGATCCCTCGATGTCTCAGAACATGTCCTACCAACTGATCCCTTCTTCTAGTCAACTTGTGCCACAAGCTCCTCTTCTCCACAATTCTATTCAGTACCTCCTCATTAGTTATGTGATCTACCCATCTAATCTTCAGCATTCTTCTGTAGCACCACATTTCAAAAGCTTCTATTCTCTTCTTGTCTAAACTATTTATCGTCCACGTTTCACTTCCATACATGGCTACACTCCATACAAATACTTTCAGAAACGACTTCCTGACATTTAAATCTATACTAGATGTTAACAAATTTTTCTTCTTCAGAAACGCTTTCCTTGCCATTGCCAGTCTACATTTTATATCCTCTCTACTTCGACCATCATCAGTTATTTTGCTCCCCCAATAGCAAAACTCCTTTACTACTTTAAGTGTCTCATTTCCTAATCCAATTCCATCAGCATCACCCGCTGCACATACCTTGGAGTAAAAGTGTTCAGTGCACTGCTGCCAGAAACACACACTATCTCTTTAAAATTATTTAGAAATATTCTGCTAAATTGGCTTAAAAACAAAGCTTCCTACACCACAGAAGAATTTTTTGATTGTGCAAAGGGAGATTTAAAATTTTAACCTATAATCTTTATATGATTGCATGCACATCTACATGCTTTAACCGTTTTCTTTATTATTATATGTACCCTTATTTATTACTCAATTTGTACAGACTATTAACATCAGTAGCATCCAATAAGCTTGAAGGCGAAATAAATAAAAATAAAAGATTAATGATATAAATTAATAGAGGGAAACATTCCACGTGGGAAAAATATATCTAAAAACAAAGATGATGTGACTTACCAAACGAAAGCGCTGGAATGTCGATAGACACACAAACAAACACAAACATACACACAAAATTCAAGCTTTCGCAACAAACTGTTGCCTCCTCAGGAAAGAGGGAAGGAGAGGGAAAGACGAAAGGATGTGAGTTTTAAGGGAGAGGGTAAGGAGTCATTCCAATCCCGGGAGCGGAAAGACTTACCTTAGGGGTCTTTGTCTTTAAATATGTCTGCTTGTGTCTGTATATGTGTGGATGGATATGTGTGTGTGTGCGAGTGTATACCCGTCCTTTTTTCCTTTTTTCCCCCTAAGGTAAGTCTTTCCGCTCCCGGGATTGGAATGACTCCTTACCCTCTCCCTTAAAACCCACATCCTTTCGTCTTTCCCTCTCCTTCCCTCTTTCCTGAGGAGGCAACAGTTTGTTGCGAAAGCTTGAATTTTGTGTGTATGTTTGTGTTTGTTTGTGTGTCTATCGACATTCCAGCGCTTTCGTTTGGTAAGTCACATCATCTTTGTTTTTAGATATATAAAATAAAAGATTAGGTTGATGTGTTTTCTAAGTGAACATCTGGCAAAATATGCTAGTCTACTTCAGATTGTCACTCTCATATCTCCCTCTGGGATGGAATAACAGCAGCAAAATAGGGTAGCTTACTACTGACCACATAGAAGAAGCATTAAGCGGCAGACGTAGTGCATTTAAAGTACCATAAAATGGGCTAACTTCAGCTACTTTTGAGGTTTTCTTTTATGAATTTTAATGTGCAGATGTTAACTAAACATTGTGATTAAATTCATATTCTTGAAGGAAAAAACCATGTTTCACAAAGCGCCTAGCACCCAGTGCACATTGGCCTATCAATTAGTCATATGACTTTGAAATGCATCCCTATTGGTTTTTGAACATTTTTGAACACATTCGAAGTTGATTTCTGAATGAATCATAAGTTGATTTTTGAATGCATGCATAGTCTACATAATGTCTCTGCCAGGGGAATCCCCATTGCATCAAGAAACAAAAAAACTTTCCCGCAGACAAAAGGGGGTGGGGATATATGAGTTGAGCTGAATAAACCTAACTGTCTGAATGTCAATCACCGTTTGTTTATGTTGTTGACTGGGTGTGCGAGTGATCACCATTTTTATGATTATTAGCAAAATCTATAGATTCATACTACCAGAGTGGAAATAAATGACTACCAGAAATAACAGGTAAGAAAGGTTACATGTTAATGTTCTCACTGTATTCAAGAAAATGAAATTTTCACAGAAAATTTTTGCCAGATTGCTACACTACTAAGGGCCAGTTGTACAGCCCCTGATTAGCAGCCCCTTAAGTTCTATTCTTGGAATAGTGCAGAAAACTCATTGTATGAAACATAATAATTCCTAATCAGAGAATAAATGTGGGATAACTGAACTGGTGGTTCTGGCAGGATTAGTGAAATTAACCAGAGAATATGTTTTGACAATGGCAGGAGTAGTTACAGAATTAGTGAAGACAAGATTGTTTGTTAGAACAAGGAAGGAGATGAAATGGGGACATCACACAAATTATATGGAAGAATATGATGATTCCATATTTCTATTAAGATTTTGTACTACTTCTTTTCAATCTCATGCTTGAGAAACTGGAGCATATGAATTAAATGTGAAACTATTTTCTAACATAAAATATTTTGCTTGTAATAAGCTTAATAGGCATCTGATATTGGTACTTGGTGAATTATATTCTGTTATGTTATCTATGTAAATGAGATAGATAATAATGACCATTTGTGCCAAAACAGTATTGCTTATTTGGCATGTGCTGTAATTGCTGCATTATAAGAAAAACCTATTTTTTTTATCTAGCAGGCAGTAACAAAATAGACCTAATCAAATAGTGAAACTACCCCAGCCTCTTCCCCCATGAACCATGGACCTTGCCGTTGGTGGGGAGGCTTGCGTGCCTCAGCGATACAGATGGCCGTACCGTAGGTGCAACCACAACGGCGGGGTATCTGTTGAGAGGCCAGACAAACATGTGGTTCCTGAAGAGGGGCAGCAGCCTTTTCAGTAGTTGCAGGGGCAACAGTCTGGATGATTGACTGATCTGGCCTTGTAACATTAACCAAAACGGCCTTGCTGTGCTGGTACTGAGAATGGCTGAAAGCAAGGGGAAACTACAGCCGTAATTTTTCCCAAGGACATGCAGCTTTACTGTATGATTAAATGATGATGGCGTCCTCTTGGGTAAAATATTCCGGAGGTAAAATAGTCCCCCATTCGGATCTCTGGGCGGGGACTACTCAAGAGGATGTCGTTATCAGGAGAAAGAAAACTGGCATCCTACGGATCGGAGCGTGGAATGTCAGATCCCTTAATCGGGCAGGTAGGTTAGAAAATTTAAAAAGGGAAATGGATAGGTTAAAGTTAGATATAGTGGGAATTAGTGAAGTTCGGTGGCAGGAGGAACAAGACTTTTGGTCAGGTGATTACAGGGTTATAAATACAAAATCAAAAAGGGGTAATGCAGGAGTAGGTTTAATAATGAATAAAAAAATAGGAGTGCGGGTTAGCTACTACAAACAGCATAGTGAACGCATTATTGTGGCCAAGATAGACACAAAGCCCATGCCTACTACAGTAGTACAAGTTTATATGCCAACTAGCTCTGCAGATGATGAAGAAATTGATGAAATGTATGACGAGATAAAAGAAATTATTCAGGTAGTGAAGGGAGACGAAAATTTAATAGTCATGGGTGACTGGAATTCGTCAGTAGGAAAAGGGAGAGAAGGAAACATAGTAGGTGAATATGGATTGGGGGGAAGAAACGAAAGAGGAAGCCGCCTTGTAGAATTTTGCACAGAGCATAACTTAATCATAGCTAACACTTGGTTCAAGAATCATAAAAGAAGGTTGTATACCTGGAAGAATCCTGGAGATACTAATAGGTATCAGATAGATTATATAATGGTAAGACAGAGATTTAGGAACCAGGTTTTAAATTGTAAGACATTTCCAGGGGCAGATGTGGATTCTGACCACAATCTATTGGTTATGAACTGCAGATTGAAACTGAAGAAATTGCAAAAAGGTGGGAATTTAAGGAGATGGGACCTGGATAAACTGAAAGAACCAGAGGTTGTACAGAGTTTCAGGGAGAGCATAAGGGAACAATTGACAGGAATGGGGGAAAGAAATACAGTAGAAGAAGAATGGGTAGCTCTGAGGGATGCAGTAGTGAAGGCAGCAGAGGATCAACTAGGTAAAAAGACGAGGGCTAATAGAAATCCTTGGGTAACAGAAGAAATATTGAATTTAATTGATGAAAGGAGAAAATATAAAAATGCAGTAAATGAAGCAGGCAAAAGGGAATACAAACGTCTCAAAAATGAGATCGACAGAAAGTGCAAAATTGCTAAGCAGGGATGGCTAGAGGACAAATGTAAGGATGTAGAGGCTTGTCTCACTAGGGGTAAGATAGATACTGCCTACAGGAAAATTAAAGAGACCTTTGGAGAGAAGAATACCACTTGTATGAATATCAAGAGCTCAGATGGCAACCCAGTTCTAAGCAAAGAAGGGAAGGCAGAAAGGTGGAAGGAGTATATAGAGGGTTTATACAAGGGCGATGTACTTGAGGACAATATTATGGAAATGGAAGAGGATGTAAATGAAGATGAAATGGGAGATAAGATACTGCGTGAAGAGTTTGACAGAGCACTGAAAGACCTGAGTCGAAACAAGGCCCCGGGAGTAGACAACATTCCATTAGAATTACTGATGGCCTTGGGAGAGCCAGTCCTGACAAAACTCTACCATCTGGTGAGCAAAATGTATGAGACAGGTGAAATACCCTCAGACTTCAAGAAGAATATAATAATTACAATCCCAAAGAAAGCAGGTGTTGACAGATGTGAAAATTACCGAACTATCAGTTTAATAAGTCACAGCTGCAAAATACTAACGCGAATTCTTTACAGACGAATGGAAAAACTGGTAGAAGTGGACCTCGGGGAAGATCAGTTTGGATTCCGTAGAAATGTTGGAACACGTGAGGCAATACTAACCTTACGACTTATCTTAGAAGAAAGATTAAGAAAAGGCAAACCTACGTTTCTAGCATTTGTAGACTTAGAGAAAGCTTTTGACAACGTTAACTGGAATACTCTCTTTCAAATTCTGAAGGTGGCAGGGGTAAAATACAGGGAGCGAAAGGCTATTTACAATTTGTACAGAAACCAGATGGCAGTTATAAGAGTCGAGGGGCATGAAAGGGAAGCAGTGGTTGGGAAAGGAGTGAGACAGGGTTGTAGCCTCTCCCCGATGTTATTCAATCTGTATATTGAGCAAGCAGTAAAGGAAACAAAAGAAAAATTCAGAGTAGGTATTAAAATTCATGGAGAAGAAGTAAAAACTTTGAGGTTCGCCGATGACATCGTAATTCTGTCAGAGACAGCAAAGGACTTGGAAGAGCAGTTGAACGGAATGGACAGTGTCTTGAAAGGAGGATATAAGATGAACATCAACAAAAGCAAAACGGGGATAATGGAATGTAGTCAAATTAAATCGGGTGATGCTGAGGGGATTAGATTAGGAAATGAGACACTTAAAGTAGTAAAGGAGTTTTGCTATTTAGGGAGCAAAATAACTGATGATGGTCGAAGTAGAGAGGATATAAAATGTAGACTGGCAATGGCAAGGAAATCGTTTCTGAAGAAGAGAAATTTGTTAACATCGAGTATAGATTTAAGTGTGAGGAAGTCGTTTCTGAAAGTATTTGTATGGAGTGTAGCCATGTATGGAAGTGAAACATGGACGATAACCAGTTTGGACAAGAAGAGAATAGAAGCTTTCGAAATGCGGTGCTACAGAAGAATGCTGAAGATAAGGTGGGTAGATCACGTAACTAATGAGGAGGTATTGAATAGGATTGGGGAGAAGAGAAGTTTGTGGCACAACTTGACTAGAAGAAGGGATCAGTTGGTAGGACATGTTTTGAGGCATCAAGGGATCACAAATTTAGCATTGGAGGGCAGCGTGGAGGGTAAAAATCGTAGAGGGAGACCAAGAGATCAATACACTAAGCAGATTCAGAAGGATGTAGGTTGCAGTAGGTACTGTGAGATGATGAAGCTTGCACAGGATAGAGTAGCATGGAGAGCTGCATCAAACCAGTCTCAGGACTGAAGACCACAACAACAACAAACCCCAGCCTTGGGTACTCCCTGTATTAGCAGCTTCTTCAGTATTAGACAACATTGTGATTTTTCATGTAGCAAAACGATTGATGAATTTATTTGCGGTAATAGATTCTTTCACAGACAGGAAAGCATATTGTGTAAGGCTGTAGGAAGACCAGAGAAAAAAATGCTGGGACATAAGGATTGAAGAAATGCATATTGTCTGGCTTGTCACTTGTCTTTACTGGTTTTATGTTTCCTCTATTTAATTTTATGTCACACAAAGGAGAAAGTTATTGGCTAATAGGCAATAAAGAGCACATATTTTCTGAAGATTTCTTATTGTCCTGGTTACAAGTAATCCTACTCACTCTTAATTGTGAGGGTTTGTCCTGAATACAGGTTTGATGGCTTCCATTACAAGTCTGAATTCCAGAGAGTGAATTACAGTGCCGTGCAGTAGAAAAATACTGTGTAAAGAGGTGTGGCATTGCACTTTGGCACACTTATGGCTAAATAACGTGTCTTACATTTCCTTGAAGTTATGTGTTTTATACACTCCTGGAAATTGAAATAAGAACACCGTGAATTCAGTGTCCCAGGAAGGGGAAACTTTATTGACACATTCCTGGGGTCAGATACATCACATGATCACACTGACAGAACCACAGGCACATAGACACAGGCAACAGAGCATGCACAATGTCGGCACTAGTACAGTGTATATCCACCTTTCGCAGCAATGCAGGCTGCTATTCTCCCATGGAGACGATCGTAGAGATGCTGGATGTAGTCCTGTGGAACGGCTTGCCATGCCATTTCCACCTGGCGCCTCAGTTGGACCAGCGTTCGTGCCGGACGTGCAGACCGCGTGAGACGACACTTCATCCAGTCCCAAACATGCTCAATGGGGGACAGATCCGGAGATCTTGCTGGCCAGGGTAGTTGACTTACACCTTCTAGAGCATGTTGGGTGGCACAGGATACATGCGGACGTGTATTGTCCTGTTGGAACAGCAAGTTCCCTTGCCGGTCTAGGAATGGTAGAACGATGGGTTCGATGACGGTTTGGATGTAACGTGCACTATTCAGTGTCCCCTCGACGATCACCAGTGGTGTACGGCAAGTGTAGGAGATCGCTCCCCACACCATGATGCCGGGTGTTGGCCCTGTGTGCCTCGGTCGTATGCAGTCCTGATTGTGGCACTCACCTGCACGGCGCCAAACATGCATACGACCATCATTGGCACCAAGGCAGAAGCGACTCTCATCGCTGAAGACGACACGTCTCCATTCGTCCCTCCATTCACGTCTGTCGCGACACCACTGGAGGCGGGCTGCACGATGTTGGGGCGTGAGCGGAAGACGGCCTAACGGTGTGCGGGACCGTAGCCCAGCTTCATGGAGACAGTTGCGAATGGTCCTCGCCGATACCCCAGGAGCAACAGTGTCCCTAATTTGCTGGGAAGTGGCGGTGCGGTCCCCTACGGCACTGCGTAGGACCCTCGGTCTTGGCGTGCATCCGTGCGTCGCTGCGGTCCGGTCCCAGGTCGACGGGCACGTGCACCTTCCGCCGACCACTGGCGACACCATCGATGTACTGTGGAGACCTCACACCCCACGTGTTGAGCAATTCGGCGGTACATCCACCCGGCCTCCCACATGCCCACTATACGCCCTCGCTCAAAGTCCGTCAACTGCACATACGGTTCACGTCCACGCTGTCGCAGCATGCTACCAGTGTTAAAGACTGCGATGGAGCTCCGTATGCCACGGCAAACTGGCTGACACTGACGGCGGCGGTGCACAAATGCTGCGCAGCTAGCGCCATTTGACGGCCAACACCGCGGTTCCTGGTGTGTCCGCTGCGCCGTGCGTGTGATCATTGCTTGTACAGCCCTCTCGCAGTGTCCGGAGCAAGTATGGTGGGTCTGACACACCGGTGTCAATGTGTTCTTTTTTCCATTTCCAGGAGTGTATATAAAACTTTTCAGAAAGATGTGCACTATAAAATGAACATATTTTTGAAAAATCAATTTTTTTTTTAAATTAACATCCTATCTCAAATGCTCAAGAAGGAGTTGGCAGGGGGGGGGGGGGGGGGTAACTGACTGGATGCATTTTGTTTGCTGTATAAAATTTATAGTTGTGGTTGAAGTTTCCCGAGAAAGCAGGATAACTTTGGGCAGCAATGAAATATTATGGAAACACAATGTTAAGGCCACCTACATTAGCATCAGCCACTTACAATAAATACTATAAGATCACGCTAACTTCTGCTAATGGTCTTGGACTAAATGTTGTATAACTGTTTTGGACTAAATCTTGTATTAGGAAATTAAATACACAAATAATTTTGTTACTCAGTGTATTGAAAAGTAAGTTGGAACAACATAGTAGCTAATAGTTTAAATATAGTTCCTTTTTTTCATAAGACTTTCAGTTCACTAACTGCCAACATTTTAACACATGAATATGAATATACTTCCACTTGAATACAATATTTTGAAATATGTGTAAACTGTCTTCCACGTTCTTGAAAAGATATGTCACAAAATTTGTAGCATTTCAGTATATAAATTTCTAAACAAGAATAGCAATCTGAAAATTAACAGACTTCCACAGAAAGGATGCAAAGATGCCTGATTTTTCCTGTATCAATTTCATTAATTTTGTCCTGGAGGGTTGTTCAAGGTACAACATGTACAAGGTGCTATCCAATATATCTGAGAATTTTGTTATACCAGTCAAATAAGTAGCAATATGACATTCTACTGCTAGGTGTCTCAAGGTATATGTCGTAGCTGCTGTGGTCCAAAATCACATCATTTGGGTGCCTGCACTTGTGAGTTGTAGTGGTGCATATCAGGAAGTGTTTCAGTGCATCTGTGAATTGTGAAATCGGTAACGTTAAGGAGCTATGGATTTGCATCAAATTCTGTCCCAAGGTGAAGAAAATAGGAGCTGAAACCTACCAAATGCTGACAGAGGTAGTTGGTGTGAGTGCACTGAGTCAAGCAAGAATATTTTGAGTGGTTTGTGTGCCTCAAGAAAGGCCAAGAATCTGTAGAAGATGACAGACATTCTGGTTGACCGTCAACATCATAAATGATCATGAAATTTTGTAGCATGATAAACGAAGACCTAAGGCAGACAGTTCAAGATGATTGTAACAAACTTGGGCTGTCATATAGTGCATGTCAATGGATTTTAGCCAAAGAACTGAACACGAGATGAATTGCGGCGAAGTTTGTCCCTCGCCTTCTCAGCATCAACCAACGAAACCTCAGTATCCAAATATGAACTGAGCTGCAACAAAAATGTCAAGAGTGTCAAAATTCTTATCCAGAGTCATAATAGGTGATGAATTTTGGGTTTATGGTTATGATACTGAAATGAAGCAGCAGTCTTCAGAATGAACAACACCATCTTCTCCTAGGCCAAAAAAAAGCTCGACAAATTTGCAGCAACATGAAGTCAATACTGATCATTTTTTTCAATGTTCAGGGAATAGAGCATAAGGTGTTCGTTCCAACTGGTCATTCTATCAATGGGCAGTTTTACTGTGAGGTTTTGAGGTGACTGAGGAAAAGTGTTCTCTACAAACTGTCACAGTTGTGGAAACAGAAAGACTGGTTGGTGCACCATGGCAACACAACCATGCACGTATCACTTGTTTTGTCATAATTTGTGTCCAAAAACAACACTGCTATGGTCTCCCATCCTCCCTACTCACCAGATGTAGCCACATGTGACTTCTGCATGTTTCTGAAGATGAAAATCATGTTGAAAGGGGGATGTTTTGGCTCGATTGAAGACATCCAAATGGAATCACAATGAGTCCCGAACAACCTTC
Source organism: Schistocerca nitens (assembly GCF_023898315.1). NCBI lineage: Eukaryota > Metazoa > Arthropoda > Insecta > Orthoptera > Acrididae > Schistocerca > Schistocerca nitens. The sequence continues at coordinate 343,475,301 of NC_064617.1, forward strand.
ATCCTGCAGACTTTCAGGGGTGCTTCCAGAAATAGGAACAACACTCTGATGACTGCATGAATGCGTGAGATGACTACTTTGAAGGTGATGGAGGACATTAATATTCTGATTTTTACAGTGAAATTCTTGAATATTTTTGGTGGCACTTCATATTTTGGAGACCTGGTGTAATTACGTTTTCTCTATCAGAGTCCCTTCTAATGCATTTTGAAAATCAACTTGGTTGCAATTACAATAGATGTGCCCTACTACTTTTCTTATATACTTTCAGTGTTGCTGAAGGTACCCAGGAAATTCACATTGGTGATCTTAAAACTAACTCAAACAAACACTAATTGTTACTTAAGTATATTTTTGTGTGTATATATTTAAATGTACTTACAAGCAGTTCTGTTAAAGAGGTAATGGTTTACAAAATCAGGCTTCAGCTGTGCAGAAGTTTGTTTTCACAGTTTAAAGCACCGCATTATTCTGCACTGTGTGGACACCAGTTATCACTGTATGGCAGCTTTTGCGCACAAAGTCAAGTGAAACAATGAGGATCTCTGAGACTGTCAGCCACTGGACACTGAACTAAACTAATCTCTGCCCAAACGGGCCATGAAGGCCCAACAGTACCGGCTGGCTACCGTATCATCCTCTGCCCACAGACGTCACTGAGATGCGGATATGGAGAGGGACATGGTCGGTACACTGCTCTCCTGAGAAATTATGAAAAACAAAAAGTGAGAGAGAGGGAGAGAACTACTAATTGGCCTTTTCTCCTGTACAGTTTTGTCAGCCATTTAGTGAAATAGTGCAGAAAAATGTTTTTGTCAGCAAGTTCAGTAAAGCTAAAGATATCAGGTTCTGATAGGGAAATGCAGCAAAGAAGAATGTGATGAAATTCTTACCTGTGTATAATTTTTTGACAGAGATTGTATTGTCAAGGTACAGTTCATAATGTGGTCCAGTAGAACCGAACAGCTGGTGGTGGTATGGCTGATCATAAAGTAAATACAGTTATGAAAATGAGCAGATATAACTTGATCAGCCATCTGCATTATCTTTATTTTGCTTGGCTTATTTCAGTACTTGCAGAGTCTATCAATAACTGCCTATAATGATCATAGCACTAACAGGAATATATAATGGGTTTAATCATGGTTATGCAAAGCGGGTGCATATTTAATCTATACATATCAGTCTATGGTAAAAATACTGAAGTTGTTCATGCTGTGACCGTCAAAGTAAAGTAAACAACACACAGCTCTAATTCAACTGAAAAATAAGGGTCAGAGAACTGAATCCAGTGAACATGTGGAATTCAGTGTTGTCATTTCTGTCATCATATTATATCTTAACACTTCAAAGCCTCTTGAGTATAGTAGATATGTCCTGGTAGAATGTAAATACTTCAAGAGAAAAGGAAACCACTCATTGAAAAGCAGTCAGATACAAAAAGGAAAGAAAAGTTGCTAGATTTTGGAATAATCCTTTCTCACTCTAACCCAAGAAAGAATTACTCTGTAAACTGATAAGTTTTCTTTACTTTTTGCACCTCTCAGCAACTCATTGTTTCTGCTTTCTGGTGAGTCATCTCCTTTGCTGCTGAAGTATTTACAAAGCGTCATATTTATTTATTTGAATGAATTATTTTGTCTGTTGCAGATGTCTGGTGCTGCTTGATCCTGATGTTCCCAAGTTTGATCCTAATCTTCCATTCTATAATGACCAACTTGCATTAGGATTGGCAATGAATGTATATAAAGATCAATGCTGGGGAAGCTATAGATACACTTTGCAACCACCAGAACCAAAATCAGTAATGACAGAATATGCTTACATTGACATACAAAACCCTGGAAATTTGTCTAGTCTGTGTTGGTTGCAGGCAGAGCCACCACTCAGCAGCAATAAAGTGTGAGTTAAAAAGAAATACATCTGTTTCCTGATTCATTGTCTTTCTTTGCAGGTACCTCTACAGTCACATCTATTGTGATATGCAGTAAAATAGTGCATATTGGTATCGTTATGAAGAACAACAACATTTAATACATATGTTTGTAGCAACTTTCATTTTTTATGTCAATGGAAGTAATCAGTTTTTTTTTTAAATGTTGTATAATTGGATAGACTTACCCATCTGGGTGACTTTTAAGCATTCTTGCCATTTCTTAAATCTCACCAGTCATTTTCCTTCATCTGTCTACCTTCAGCTTTAACCCTTCTACCAGGAGAAAGAGCCACTAAGTATCCTGCTGCCGTTGGTGAACGGATTGTTTTGGTCTATCCAATCATATTAACTTTTGTTTTGTGTATGATAGTAGTACTACTCATACAAGGTGTCTAAAATCCTGGAATTTTATCAAGTAGGTACATGTCGACAGCCTCCATTAAATAGTGGGTAGCCCAGACACTCTCATTTCTTATGTATTGATGGTAATGTATGCTTGCTTGTTAATGTAGCCTTGAAGACAATAGTAGTCCAAATGATTTAATAATAAAAGCAGTGACAGTCTTGTTTGTCAACAAAGACCTTCACTTACTCTTAATGTAACTCTGTGACTTGACCAAAAGGGCAACAAAATACTGACCTGCCACTGTGTCATTGTGTCTTAAGGCATCATTTAGATGAGATCTGGAGGCACATGTGATCAGCACATCACTCTCCAACAAGATGTGAACTTTCCATATCTTGGATCCATTATATCTCATTCAAGTAACTCTTACAAAGGAAATTTCCCTGGCAGCATCAGTAATTGAATCCAGCTTTTCCGCATAGCAGTCAGACACATTACTGTTCAGCTATAGAGGTTAACTCACAACTTATTCTTACATAAACAAAATTTTCCAAAAGCAGCAACATATCCATGTTGTGACTTAAAAACACTAAAAAAAGCAAGAATATTTTATGTATGTAGAGATCATTTAGCACAAATATCATGTTTAATTAATGTGTCATTAATTTGTATCTTTAAGAAGAGTGTGTGTGTGTGTGTGTGTGTGTGTGTGTGTGTGTGTGTGTGTGTGTGTGTATGAGTGATTGTACAGAAAATATTGTCCATTGAGAAGTTACAAAAGGTATTTTGTTCAACAGGGACATTCCAGAAAATTCTTTCTCTGTGTATTTTTCTGCTTTGAATTTCAAGGACCTTATGATGGCAACTGGAAAACTCCCAATTAATGTTCTCCCAGGACAATTATCAGAACAGGTGAGCTTCTCATGAAATAGGATTTTTAAGAATAATTTATTTAGTTTTATGTAAAAATAATAAAATCACCTATACAGCAACATGTAGAAGTAGATTAACTACAAAACATTTTACCTCCTGTGTAATGATGGTGTACCCAAAGCAACTCAAGGGAGCTAAAACAAAACTTTAAAATAAGAGAGAGAGCAGACAAAACTCACACACACACACACACACACACACACTATTGTCTCTCAACACAACTTTCCAAGTTATTGTACCTGATTTGTTTGTTTTTTCTTCATTTTTCCTTTATGTATGAAAACACACACATTTTTCACATATTATTCATATTTACATCGCATTCATTTATTTGATTAGCTTTGCAGTTATACTTTCTTTTGTATGGCACATACCATGGATCCTTGCTCCTACCTATGGACAAAATGAGGTGATGTTCTGGTTAAGGTTGTGGAGTCACATTCAGGAGAAATGTGGTTCCAGTCCCTGAATCTGGCTCTGCAGATTTATGTTTTCCATGATTTTCCTTCTTCCTTTACTTAAATACAAGGTGGGTTCCTCTGAAAAGGATGTGACTGATTTTTTTGATTATCTTTGTCGTATCCAAGGTTGTGGTTCAAATGGTTCTGAGCATTATGGGACTTAACATCTATGGTCATCAGTCCCCTAGAACTTAGAACTACTTAAACCTAACTAACCTAAGGCCATCACACAACACCCAGTCCAAGGTTGTGCACCATCTCTGATGGACTCATTGTTGATGTAATATTAAACTTTAACTGTCCTTCCATTTACTTCCTTTAACAACGGAAAATTTCCCTGTATCTAGCAAAAAATCGGTCTCACGTAATGTTACTGGATTGTTATTAAATCATGTAAACCTCCCCACCCCCATCTCCATATTCCAATGGCCTGATCACTTAATTTCCCTGTCTGGATGTGAATCTTCCTTTCACAATGGTCTCCATCTGCTCAAACTTCATGAACCCTTAGCTCTCACCAGTTTACTACTTCAAAATCATAGCACCTTGAAATTTACATTCATGATCTAATTTTAGTCTCTCCATAAAATTCTTCTGCTTTGCAATTCCTAATTACTAGATCCCTTAAATATGCTTACTTCTGAACTATTACATCAACCAATACAAAACAACATTAAAAAGTATCTACCCTATTAACCACTTCTCACACCCTGGAATATCCCTATGCACTGTAATGTTGCTCATCTGTGTCCATCAGACATTCCCTTTACCCTCTTATAACCAACTAATCCTGTCTTGTTTGCTAATCTATTACACATAGAACCTAATCCCAAGAGTTCCTCTTTTTATCCAGTGTAAACCAGAACCCAAACAGACCTCAAAGACAAATCTCAAAATGGCCTCCAAACTCCTAGTGATAAAGAAGTAAGATTTCTCTACAAAGCCTTTAGCAGTAGTCCCATTTCCAAATGTAATGATGGTGGGTTTATCAAAAATACACTTTCCTTTCCCCATTTACTACAATGGAAACATTTCTTTTCCACATGTATGAGAGATTAGATTCAGCACAGTGTTGACTTTGAAGACTGGGTATCTCAGTTTTATCTCCATTCGACTGTGATCCATTCATACTTCCACCTAACCATCCATCAGAATCCTGTATGGATGTTTGGCCTCCAGTCTCACTCACTTTATTTCTGTGGATGCTTCCACAATAAGACCAATCTCACAAAAGCTGAAAGAACAGCTATTCACTGTCTTAACCATCCTATCTGCATTAAAAACTCCACCACTTTCATTATGAACCTTGATTATTACATGGAAAAGAACACTACTAATTTGTCTGGTACTCTCATCTGCCAGGCTGGTTGCAGTGACCTCATCCCAGAAGTCCAACTGGCCTCCAATCTCTTGATCTTCCAAAAAGCTCTCTCCAGAATGTCTTTCTCTCCTCACTTTTGCCATATCAAGCACCCAATTTCTGTGTACTTCCCTAAATCCATACACTATCATCCATCCATGAGGTCATACTATTGTTACAGCAGCCTCACTAAATGAACCTTTGCTCTTGTGAAGCAGTACCTCCAAACTATTTCCTACAACCTACAATCTAATATCAAGGACACTAATCTGTTTATGTATCAAGTGTCCATCTCTCCTTTCTCATTAGCATCTGGTGCTCTGCTCATTACTTTTGATGCTAATTTCATTCATATCAATAGTATTTTGAAAAGGATAGGAGAGAAGATATTGAGCTGCAGATGAGTGCAACGAAAAGACTGCTATACATTTAAGCTTTCAGCCAAAAGGCCTCCTTCTGAAGTAGGAAACACATATACAGGCACAACTAACACACACATGACCACTGTCTGTGGCCATTATAGCTGGACTGCAGACAGCAACTGCACCTGATGGGAGCAGCAATCTGACATGGGTGATGGGCTATGGAGGAGGCCTGGTGTGCAGAGGGGGCAGGATAGTAGAGTAGGGGTGGGGTAAGGTGTAGGACTGCTTGTGAATCTTCACCGATGGCCCTGGTCTTTACACCATCAAACATTACCACTCCCAACATTGATGAATTCCAAACCCACTACCTCCTTCCTGGTAAACAAGAGCAAAAACATCAGCATCTACACTGATTTCTCCTTTGAGGGTATCATCTAATAATAAATTGTGTTGCTGTCACAGGCACTCGAATGGCACCTTATGATGCCAACCTCTTCATGAGTCATGTGTCTAGCCCCTCAGAATCTTAAATCTCTTATTAGGCTGATGTATTATTTGGATTCAGGATGAGGACATCATCCTTCTTCCATTAATATATGTTGTTGTGTAAAATGTGCTTCTGGCATGGAGAACCACAAATAAAGCACATCATTATCAATTAAATTTAGTGTTGAAGCAGATCAGACACCACACGAATTGTTGTATCAGACTTAGCACTTCTATTTCTTTTAATATTGACCTTGACATTCAAGAGTATCAATGATGCATTCATTTCTGTTATCATAACTTCACTTGAAATAAAATTATCTTGTCAAATATTTAGTCAAGGTAGTTTTGGCCTAACTGTAATATACATTTTTCATCAGTTTAGACTATGTGGTAATATCTATTCATGTGACAAACACATATTTTCTTAATTAATTCAAGTTGTCAAATATTTTTTGACCGGGGATATGTGTTGCATTTTTAATAACTTTCAGTTAAATTAGCTTCTGATCACTATATTCAAGCAAATATCATTCATCTAGTAATCGCAGCAAACAAAACTTGTCTGTTTTCAGGTATGGGAATGGAATTACTTTCATAAACCAGGTAATCAGTTTTCAATAAAACACATGACCATTATTTATTCACTGTACTTTCTACATGGACTTAACCACTTAATAAATGAACCATCGACTATTAAAATGGCCAAGAGCAGAGTTCATATAAGAAATATCTGTACAATACAAGACTCAAAATGGGACTGACTACAATTTTAGTTCAACAGTAATTCATTTTTCACATTGACAAATCAAATTGGCTATAGGACATTAGGTGTCCTTCAGCTTCTTGTGATTGATGGCTGTCAAAAAGCTATGATTTGTGTCCAGTGATGCATGATGCTCAAGCTGCATGAAGCTTAGCTGTCTGTTCTCCTCATACATAAAAGAAACAACGCAAACACTTTGTATATGAACTAAACAGATAATAGTATTACAATCATGGACCAATAATATATATATATATGATAGAGGGAAACATTCCACGTAGGAAAAATATATCTAAGATGATGTGATCCCTCTCCTTCCCTCTTTCCTGATGAGGCAACAGTTTGTTGCGAAAGCTTGAATTCTATATATATATATGTGCTGGCAGGTCGACAGACACACAAACAAACACAAACATACACACAGAATTCAAGCTTTCGCAACAAACTGTTGCCTCATCAGGAAAGAGGGAAGGAGAGGGAAAGACGAAAGGATGTGGGTTTTAAGGGAGAGGGTAAGGAGTCATTCCAATCCCGGGAGTGGAAAGACTTACCTTAGGGGGAAAAAAGGACGGGTATACACTCACACACACACACATATCCATCCACACATATACAGACACAAGCAGACATATTTAAAGACAAAGAGTTTGGGCAGAGATGTTAGTCGAGGCAGAAGTGCAGAGGCAAAGATGTTGTTGAATGACAGGTGAGGTGTGAGTGGCGGCAACTTGAAATTAGCGGAGATTGAGGCCTGGTGGATAACGGGAAGAGAGGATATATTGAAGAGCAAGTTCCCTCTTTCCTGATGAGGCAACGGTTTGTTGCGAAAGCTTGAATTTTGTGTGGATGTTTGTGTTTGTTTGTGTGTCTGTCGGCCTGCCAGCGCTTTCGTTTGGTAAGTCACATCATCTTTGTTTTTAGATGTATTTTTCCTACGTGGAATGTTTCCCTCTATATATATATATATATATATATATATATATATATATATATATATATATATATATATATATATATATATATATATATATATATATATATATATATATAAACCTCTACCATTCCTGGAGTGACCACATCAGTGAAATAACTGTACATCTCAGTGTACACAAAGAGGATAACTGTGGAAAGTGAGACTTGGCAGAAGATAATAGGAACATAGAAATATATTGTTATTAACTGATCTCTGTATTAATTAATTCTGTAATAATAACAATAATAATAATAATAATAATAATATGTAACAGCTATGTTTTCTTTTTCAATAAATTATCATTCAAATACTTTTTCAGAACAGCATACTTGGTCTGGAATTCTCTGGGAAAAACAGAAATGGTAGACGAGTGATGGGCATTCTTCCTGGCCAAGGCTTTGCAACTAATGTTATTGCTGAACAAGTTTATGATGTTCCACAGTCATGGACTTTAGAGGATGCAGCTACAGTACCTGTTGTCTACACTACAGTAAGTATCAGTGTGGATTTTGTGTGGCATAAAGGCATTGTATTTTGTGATGAAATTGGTACCTTACTGAGTCAAACTGATCTCACTTTTTGTGTTGAGATGATTCAAATACTGGTCTGCATACCCATATAATGAATATTATTTACTGTGTGATGTAACCTGATAGCTATTGTCTGTTTGTGTGTTGCTTAGTTGGTTTTGTTGATGAACAGTACACTACCCATTTTATTAATTGGCAACTCCATGGAGAGTTCTGTGCACCACAACCAGATAATGGATACAATTGGAAGGAGATACAGCACTGGTCATATTTTTTTGTTTTATTATCCGCAAAATCGGTTCTCGGTCACTTATTGACCATCCTCAGTGCTGTAATATACAATTAAAATTGGTAGGCACTGGTATCAACAAGCTTAGAGTGATCACATAAACTGAAATTGCCTTCAAATTTGTCAGTTTTTTTTCCTTTAAGAGTGACATACTGAGTCCAGAAAGTCTTGAATTATCTGGTCTGATACTTTTTAAAGCTCATTTTTTTTCCACTAAATGACAGTATGGAACTGTATCGAATGCCTTCCTGAAATCAGGAGCTTGGCATTAAGCTGATTGCTGATGTCTATGGCGAACAGGCTCTCAGCTGAGTTTTGCAAGATCCCTGCCTGCAGAATCCATTTTGTTCTTTGTGTAATCTGTGTTGATTTTTCTAGAAGAGATTTTTGTTCTTCAGAATTATAACACGTGAGCATAAAATGTGTTCCATAATTCTACATCTGATTGACTCCTCAGTATAGGCCCATAATTATCTGCATGCTTCTTGAATGTGGAACTGACTTACACTTTTTTCTAGTCACTAGGTGGCTTTCATTGCTCCTGTGATCTACAACAAACTGCTGCTAGAAGGGGAGCAAGTTCATTCACATGAACTCTGTAGAATCTTACATGTATCTCTTTGGTCCAGGTGCCTTTCCATTACTAAGTTACTGTAGTTTGTTTTCTATTTTTAGCCTAGTATCTGCCATTTTGATGTCCCTGTGAAGAATCAAAGGAGAGACCACCCTCAGCAGTGAAACAGTTTTGGGTGACCACATTCAATATTTTTGGCCTTCTCCCTATCAGCCTCCACTTTGGTGTCAGTAGGGTCACTGGGTGACTGAGCAGATGATTTCAGCCACTTTCTGCTTACTGAATTTACATAGGGTTGTAAGATTAGTTAGCAAAATATTACTTTCAAAATTACTGACCACTTCCCCCATTGCTCTCAGTATGCTCGTTTTTGCTTTGTTTGACTTTTGTGTGTCAAGTATGTTTTGACTTCTCATAAATCTGTGATGAATGTTTCTTTGTTTAGATAAAAACTTTCCGACATGGCTATTAAACTATGGTGAGTCTTTCCCATCCCTTAAAACCTTGCTCAGATAATACTTGTCTCATGTGTGCTGGATGATGCTTTTCAATTTTATGCATTTGTGCTCCAAATTTCTGTACACAGCACTGAATTTTTGAGGTTGACTACCCAGATATTCTCTGCAGTTTGTATTCCATCATTCTTGCTAAGTAATATTATTTTCCTACCTTTCTTAAGGGGACCACACCATGGTTCAGGTCGAAAAAACTCGATTTTAGGTTTTCAACATATTTCGATAGATTAAGGTTTTATTTAAGTACTCTGAAAAGGAGTTTGCTGAAAAAATTTTTTTTCAAGCATTTAAAGAGCATTTTCCTACCACGTGTGTTCATGTGCCACGCCCACTTTTCTGTCACCCACTTTTCTGCATATATTTTAGATTTTTATATCCCCTACATTGCAAGTTCAGGATTTTTTTATTCTTGAGTATGTTGGTTATGCTTGGAATGCAATGATCGGTATTCTTTTCTTTCTGCTGTTTGTAAACAACACGCTTTCAAACACATGGTTAGTTCTGTTCAAGTGTGATTGCGAGTAGTTGTTATACTTACATTTGCACTGCTTGTTTGTGTGTGTTTTGTTGTGTTTATTGAAGACGACAAAATGTAAAGGTATTTTCAAGAAATGACAATTTAGAGGAAACTAGTTTAGAAAGCTTTCTGTACAAGAGGTGGTGCAAATACAGTAGGGCTCAGGCAACTGGAGAATCTTATTATCACCAGCATTCTCTTCCTGCTGCTGTTATTACAGCAATTAAACCTATTTTCAGAGACTTGGTTCACCCTGACCTTCTAAGGAAATGTCTGCATGGGCAGACACAGAACCCAAATGAATGTTTCAACAGCATAATTTGGAACTGCCTTCCTAAAACTGTATTTGTAGGCATGCATGCAATGAAACTAGAAGTTATGATGCTGTTATTACATTCAATTGTGGTAATGTTGGAAATTTTGGGTACTGAAAAAGCTGAGAATTAGTCCTGGTGAAAATATGATCACTGGGCTGCAACATTGCGATAAAATGAGGATAGCTGATGCAGACAGGTCTGCATCTAATATGGCCAAGAAAGCCAGACAAACATCCAGGTAGGCGAAAAAGAAGCTAGAAGACCTGCTAGAGGCCAAAGAATGGCCATCGTATGCAGCAGGACAGTTTTAATTAACTGTATGTAAAAAATTTCAAAAGTTTTTTCCTTTGAAGTCAGTTTCCCACAAACTATAATTTTCAGTACATATGCCCCATTATATCAGAAACTATCATAGATAAATGAATGAAATTTTCAGAGACTCTGCATAACATAAAAAGCCACCTCTAGTACTAAATTCATTAATATTTCCCCATTAAGAAGTGCACAAAAAATATTTTCTGCAGAAAAAACTTAATATTTTTTGTTAATAAATTTAAAAAAAGTGTTTCTTAAAAACTATAAAATGGATATAGGAGATTTTAGTACAGTTGACTCTATTAGCATCATGTAACATACAGTAAAAATATTAAGGTCCTGCTTCAAATAGTTTTTTTCAGAAATGGGTCATATACTTACCTAAATTAACAATAGGTTAGATAGGCAGGTTGTGGTCCCCTTAACAGGTTGTAGCAACACCCATAGTCACTGATGCTATCACAGCCTTATGACCACTGAAGCCTCATCTGTATTAACTTATTCAAAAAGTTGAGATTGTTAGGTGGTATTAACACATTACCTACAGAGTTGGCTCTCAAACTATCTGCTCAAAGCACTTTTTGAACAAGACAATCAAAATAATGTCATGCAAATCCATGTCTCTGGTGCCAGTTCTGACTTCATGACTCTCCTGTTCTGTAGGTGGCAAACTGAAGCCTACCCCCTATTATAGTAGCATCATCTGGAATCTTATTCATTGAATTCTACAAGTTATTTCTTAAGTACTCTGCCACTACAGCTCCTGAAACAAGCAGTTTATAAAAGCATCCTATCACTATGTTTGACCCACATTTGATGCTTAACTTTCACATTTGGAATCCTTAATAATTTAATGAAATATTATTGAATTCTGTACGGCAATTAATATACCACCAGTGCTGGTCTCTAATCTATCATTACAATTTAAATTCCAATGTGTATTTAGATTTTGTTGCTATACAGTGCCACTTTCAACCAACTGTTCCTTATAATATCTCTGCATTATTACCTTTCATAAATGATACAAAGTACGAGACCTACCATGGATCCTCGTGCAGTTTACTAAGACATTAACATTTTAGATTTCCTATCTGTGAGAATGAAAATTCTTTGAGAATAATGTAACTGATCGATCTTTGATTTTCAGCCATGTAGGAAAAGATAGATTGCTACTTACCATAAAGAAGACATGTTAAGTTGCAGACAGGCCCAATTAAGAGACACTCACATATAGGTTTCGGCCACAGTCTTCATCAGTAAAGAGAGACTCACACACTCAACATTGAAACACACACACAAACAAGCCCACCTCACACACACACATGACTGCCAACTCCAGCATCTCATGTTGGAATACATCATCACGTGAGATGCAAGCAAGAACCTGGAGGGGGTGGGGAAGGGGCAAGAGAAGGGATGGTAGTGTACAGTCGGGGAGAAAGATGAATGTTGTCTGGTGGACTGTACAGGGACAAGACTGCCAACAGGCACAGCATCAGGAGGTTGTGGGGCAGGGAGGTGGGGAAAAAAGGAACAAAACAGGAGAGGAGGTGGGAGAGACGGGTGGATGCGTTGGCAGAGGGCTGTAAATAAATAGCGTGGGAGACTAGAATTGTGAGGAGATGATATGGCAAGGGGGTGGAAACTGCTGGATGCAGTGTGTGAGGACAGTATGTTACCATAGGTTGAGGCTGGGATAATTACGGGAGGGGAGAATGTGTTTTAAGGATAACTCCCATCTGTGCAGTTCAGAAAAGTTGGTGGTGGAAGGAAGGATCCAGATAGCTTGGGTAGTGAAACATCACCTGAAATCAAGTGTGTTATATTCAGCTGCATGTTGCACCACAGGGTGGTCTACTTTGTTCTTGGCCATAGTGTGGCAGTGGCCATTCATTCTTGTGGACAACTGGTTGATTGTCATAACAGCATAAAAAGCTGTGCAATGATTTCAGCAGAGCTGGTAAATGAATAGCTACTTTTCCAGGTGACCCGGTCCCTGATGGGGTAGGATAAACCTGTGACAAGACTGGAATGGGAATTGCTGGGTTTGTTGGATTACGCTGGTTTTGTACCTGGGTCTTCCACAGGAGTATGGTCCTTGTGGCAAGAGTTTCAGATTAGGAATGGCATATAGATGGACCAGGATGTTGCAGAGGTTGCGTTGGCAATAGAACAGCACTTTAGGAGGGGTGTGAAGTATCTCAGGTCAGATGTCCCTCATTTCGGGGTATGATGAAGGTAATCAGAGCCCTGGCGAAGGATGTAGTTCAGTTGTTCCAGTCTGGGGTGGTAATGGGTGATGAAGGGGACATGCCTTTATGGCTGGTTTCTGGGGGTGGTGGGAGGATTGAAGTTGTGAGGGGAGTTCTGTTTGCGGTCTAGGTCTGGGGTAGTGCCCATCTGTGAAGGCCTTGGTGAGACCCTCAGCATACTGAGCAATAGAGTTTTTGTCACTGCAGATATGCCTATGGGTAGCCAGTCTACACAGCAGGGATTTTTTGGTGTGAAAGGAATGGCAACTCTCAAAATGCAGGTGCTGTTGGTAGTTGGTGGGTTTAATGTGGACAGAGGTGCACATGGAGCCACCAGAGAGGAGAAGGTCAACATTTAGGAAGATGGCATGCTGGTTTGAGGAGGACCATGTGAAGCGAATGGGAGAGATGGTGTTGAGGTCATGAAGGAACAGAGATAGGGTGTTTTGCTCTTGTGTCAAAATCATGAAGATGTCATCAATGAACCTGAACCAGAATAAGGGTTCTATGTTTTGGGAGGCTAGGAAGGTCTCCTCTAGATGGCCCAGAAGAAGGCTGGCATAGGAGGATGACATGCAGGTACCCCTGGCTGTGCCATGAATTAGTTTATATGTCTTCCCTTCGAATTAGAAGTAATTGTGGGTCAGGATAAAGTTAGCAAGATGTATGAGGAATGAGGTAGTGGGTTTGGAGTCTGGAGGACCGTGAGCATGAGGGATGTTGGTATATAGGAAGGTGGTGTCAGCAGTGATGAGTAGGGATCCAGGGATCAAAGGAGTGGGCATGGTGGAGAGCCAGTGAAGCAAGTGGTTAGTGTCTTTGACACGAGAGGCTAGATTATGGGCAATTGGTTGGAGTTGTTGGTCAGTGAGTGCTGAAATTCTTCCAGTGGGGTCACAATAACCATCCACAATGTGGCGACCAGGATTGTTGGGTTTGTAGATTTTGGGGAACATGTAGAACCTGTGTGTGTGGTTGTCATAATAGGGGTAAGGAGGGAAATTGATTCAGGGGAAGTGTTCTGGGAAGGGTCTGAGGCTTTAAGTAGGGATTGGCGTTTGCATTGGACTTCTGGGATGGGTTTACTCCACCAAATTTTATAGGTAGAGGAGTCAGACAATTGGTGGAGGTCTTGTGCCAGGTAGTCACTGCGATTCATGTCAACAGTGGTGAAACCTTTGTCTGCGGGTAGTCACTGTGATTCACGACAACAGTGATGGAACCTGTGTCTGCAGGTAGGATGATTAGGTCAGGATTTGTTTTGAGGTTGTGCATGGCTGTTCTTTCTTCAACTCAGAGGTTGTTGTTCTGAGGAAGGGGCCTGGAGAATGATGGTGAGGCTAAGTTGGAGGTAAGGAATTCCTGGAAGGTGACCAGCAGGTGGTTAAGTGGGAAGGGGGGATCATGGTTGGATGATGGTATGAACTGGAAGAGGCAAGGTTCAATGTTGGAATTAGGGTGGTTTTGGTTGGAGGGATTGGCAGCAAAGAAGTGCCTCCATTGCAGGGATCAGAAGAAGGAGGACAGGCCTTTGACAAGTCCAGTATGGTTAAATTTGGTTTTAGGGCTAAAGGTGAGGCCTTTGGATAGGACTGAAACTTCTGTGGAGCTGAAGCTTTTGGTGTAAAGCTTAGCAACAGTGATGGGAGGCTCTGGATTTGTTGGAGGGTTGGTAGAGGGTCGGTAGGGAGTTTTAGGGGATGTGGCAAGTTGAAAAGGTCAGCAAGGCAGGGTTTAGCTGTAATGAGGGGTGGACGAGGAGGAACACTGTGGATATAATAGGGATTGGATAGTGGTGCCCCGAGGCAGCAGTAGAATATCAGCAGATTGGATAATTTATGGAGGTGATGTCTGGAATGCTCCTTCATGTGCTGGAGAACAAGGGATTCAGTTTCAGAGATGTGATGCATGGAGAGTCACCTAAGCTGAAACAAACCATGTCTGCACTCTATACACTGTCAACCATTTCTGATCCATTTAGGAAGACCTTACAGTTTCCAACCATATGACATGAGGTCCAACATGACACAACCTAGTTTGCAACAGAACCTTCAAGTCTTCTCCTCATTTTAAAACCAAAGGATCTGATCACTTTGGGAAACAATACTGCAGAGTGATCTCATTGAAAATCTATGGGTAAGGCTGGTCTTCTAAACTTTCTCTACCAGTCACTGAAATGAAGGAATTATGAGTTTGGACCCCAGACAACAGGCAGCGTTCATTCCAGTGTGTAACACAAATTGTAGCTTGTTGCACCCTCTTCCATGAAAGCTTGCTGGAATACTCTCTTCAGCATGTTGAATGAGAGTGCACAAAGCGATCCTTTCCATTTTTTCTGCCTCATAATGGATACTGTCAGTAGTTATTGCATGATTAACAGACTCTCGAACTTCTGCACTTGCTTCCCTGACACAGGAGACTGCAGGCTTCCCAGCTGGTGAAGTGTGTTTCCATTGGATCAGTTACAATTTCAGTGGAATACTACACCTCAACC
The DNA here is from genome assembly GCF_023898315.1 of Schistocerca nitens. Lineage (NCBI taxonomy): Eukaryota > Metazoa > Arthropoda > Insecta > Orthoptera > Acrididae > Schistocerca > Schistocerca nitens. Next base: position 343,490,730 of record NC_064617.1, read on the forward strand.
TTGTTGATTAGCTTCCCTTGCACAGGCCCCCTTGACCAAACACTAACATGTCAGTCACAGCCAAGTGGACAAGCGGTAATAGATCCCGTACTTCCTCTAGAGGAGACAATATTCATGGGAAAGGATAGAACTTGAGATACCTTTGATATCTCTGGTACATGACTCTCAGTATTTTACCTAATACACCTGTTCAAAGAAGCGTCCAGTCACTTGACAACAGTCAGAGTGATTTCCATCTGACTGCAGACAGCAACCAACTAATCTCGTACCTATAACATCGATCGCAGTGGAGTTGCATTCTACCTGGTGCAGTATTTACATGAACATTAAATAGGTATCTCTGAATAAACCTTGCTGATTCAGTTTTAATTTAAAGCTCTGTTATGTTGCAAGGAAAGCAAGTTTCCTTTAAGATGTGAAACTCAAAGTGCTCAATAAAAATGGTTTGCTTTATAACAAGAGAAAAACCTGGAATAAAATTTACAGACTCCTTAAAATAACATTATATCTTGAACTTTGTTTTTGAAGTTATGCTTGCTAACAGATCCATGTAACAATGTCTAAAACAGAGCTACAGTTGGAGTCATGAATGACAGTGGTCTAGTTTATGGTGGTTCTGCTCACCTATGTCACACATTCTCTGACAGGCAGTGAGTGTTCAGTGGTGTTCTGAGCAATCTGCTGTGAATCTTGTAGCCAATGCAAGCTTTAAACATGATTTTAGCAAGTTATTTAGTGAATTTTTGTTCCGTTTGTTGTGAGAAGCATACTTTTACAGCATAAACCCTTTCTTTCAAACACAAAAGTAAATATACGCTCATTCCTCAACTGTTGCTTTTCACTGGGAACACTGTAACCCCAGTTTGTGCCTCGAGCTGCATGAACCATTATTGTTTGTGAGTAGGACTAAAATGTGCAACAGACGTTGACTATATAGAGCATTGCTGAATGAGAAACCAAATGGAACACAATAAGACACTTATAAATTGCACAAAACTAACTATTACACCATAGTAGATGGCTTTGTAATAGAGAAGTGTACATTGCAGTCACAAAATGTCAAACATGACGTGGAAGAAACAGCTCACTAAGCAGGGAAAAGTGGAAATTTTGCTCTAATTGCTTAGCGGCTTATGGAGAAATAATTTCTTGAAAAGATATTGCTACCAAAATTTGCAGACTAAACAACTGTAGCTCACCATTTACTATGAAATAAGTTACTCAACTGTAGCTCACAATTTCCTATGAAATAAGTTACTCAAGTAAACACACACTTAAACTAGGATGTGTTTGAAGGAGGATACTTATGCCAAAATTTGTGAAAATCTCTAATGAAGTTTACAACCTATAAAATAGTACATTTTGCACACCCTCTCGGACATTTCAGAATACACAATGTATCATGATACACACAAGCCTTGACACAATCAATGGGAGAATGTGGAAAATGACTTGAATAGTAAAATATTAGAATCTTTAATCTGAATTTGGACCTATCTGGCACAGAAAGGATAAATTGGAAACCAGCTTATAAACTCAAATAAATGTGTAAAATGCTGGATGTTTTACTTAACTGAATCTGTTAGACTTTGCACTAGTGTGTCAACGACAAAGACTGTAGTATCAGTTTGTCCCACTGAACTCAACAAAAATTATGGAGAATAAATGTTCCTGTCAAGCCTGGGTACGTAACTTGTCTTTGCTGCAATTATATCTGCCTGCAAGAAAGTCTTAGGGTCTCCATAATGTCAGGACCTGCTTGTCTTGATTAATCAGATCTACTAAATAATGTGGTTGAAATGAAAATGTACTGAATTCGAAGTTTGTTCGCACCACAAAGATGACGTAACGTTGACTCTACAAAATCAGAGACAACACTATCCATGACAGGGGTGCTGCCACTGGTCCTTAAAAAATCAGACTTTGAATACATTCATTGTTTATAACAGTAATTTTGAAGTTTACAGTTAAGAGTTGATTAGATTTCGACAGAGTGTTACAGAATTTCCATTTATAACTCATTGCAATCATTCCACAATAATAAACACGCCAAAATATACAGTTATTATTACCAAATACATGAAATAACTTTTCATAAGAGTATTTGATTTATAAATGTTAACAACTTCTTAAACAAAGATTTAATATTTTACTATATTTCTTCATAATTTCCTTTCAGGTACATCAATTTCATTAATTTAGTCAACTAATGTCATTGCAAAGTGTGCTAATTAGTTTATTTAAGTTCACATGTATAGACAGCTAACAGTAACACAACAGTGAACATTGGGAGAATACTTTGGAAATACAAAGTCAAATGCCTGATGCCTACACTACAAGCAAGATATTCAGGGCAGAAATCTCTAAAATGTCAGCTGTTGTTTCCATCAACAGCAATTTTACAACAGATTTCCACGAAACACTATGTAAATCATAACACTAAAAATCAATTTTATCATATACAAGGAAAAGGTTCTATTAACATGACTAGAGTTTCCACAGTTTTCATAAAACTCTGTGGATGAAAGACGTGTGCATTTACCCAACATTAGTTTCACAAGTTTTGTCCTCTGTCATTATCAAACTAATGAAATAGTGCTTCATCTCTAATGACTCTGTGGTGGTAGCATATTAAACACGAAATAGTGGTAATAAAAAATTGTTACTTTAAGTGCAAAATGTAAGATTTATTGGAAAGGTATTGCAGAGCTTTAGTTATTGAATAACTTAATTACACCATGGGAAAGGAAAACTGTGGTGGTAAATAATCAGTTTCTTTTCATTGTTAATACGTATTTTGATGCATGAGAATGTTTCCTATGAAAGGTCTGTAATTATCCTGTCAAACAAGAAATAAATTGTGGAGAATAAAATTTCAAATGACTATAATCTGATAGCTAAATTCTTCAAGTAAAAGTTAAATAACAACAAAAATGCTGTAGCTTTTATCATACTAAGCAGAATTCTTTTATAAGATTTGCTGAGGATGTCAAACAGCACAAATCTACCATTTTGATATATTATGAGCCTTGACAAAGCCTTTAACCATGATGATGATGATGATGAGGTCTCATACTCCGAGGAGCGTAGGGGACGATGCGGGAGACCCGTACTGCTGTACTTGGCAAGGTCCTAGTGGAAGTGGTTTGCCATTGCCTTCCTCTGACCGTAATGAGAAATATGTTTAGATTAGATTAGATTAATTATTCATTCCATAGACCCATAAAAGAGGGAATGTCCTGAGTGTGGAACATGTCAGATAAACACATTACAAAAATGTAATTAGCAAACTTGAGTTTCATTAATTTTAATGATCCTCAGTCAATAAACAGTAAAATTATGTACATGAATTAAATTTAAACTTCTAATATTTACAGGTTTAATACTTACATCTGCTTTCATTAAATCCATCATTCAGACATTTGCTAGTTTCTTGGCTATTACAACCAAGTATTGTCAAAAATTAAAGTAAATTATTCATTTCAGTTATCCTCAGTTAAGAACAGTCAGATTATATACAAGATTTAAAATTAAACTTCCACTATTTACAGACTTAAGACTTACACATCTGCTTTCCATACATCCATCATTCACACAGTAGGTAATTACTTGGCTGTTACAACCAAGTATTGTCAAAAATTAAAGTATAATAAATTTTCATTAAAATGGTCTACTGCACTTGTTGAGAAACTCATGGATGGAATAGAAGGAGTTGGGCACCAAAAATTCTTTTAAATTATGTTTAAATTGTGCCTTGCCTGAAACTAAATTCTTAATGGTTGCTGGTAACTTCTTGAAAATATGCGTTGCTGAATACTGGACTCCTTTCTGGGCAAGAGTAAGTGATTTTAAATCTTTATGTCTATTGTTCTTATTCCTAGTATTGATACTGTGTACTAGGCAGTTAGTTGGAAAAAGAGATGTATTATTTTCAACAAACTTCATTAAGGAATAAATATACTGAGAAGCTGTAGTTAATATGCCCAATTCTTTGAATAGGTTTCGACATGATGTTCTTGGATTTACACTACTCATTACTCTTATTATACGCTTCTGTACTCTAAACATTTTTTCTCTGTTTGTGGAGTTACCCCAAAATATGATACCATGTGACATAATGGAGTGAAAATAATCAAAATATGTCAGGTTTTTTTTTTTTTTTTTTTTTTTTTTTTTAGATCTCCTATGTCTGACATCATTCGTATTGCAAACACAGACTTGTTTAGGAGCTTTAGAATTTCGTTAGTATGTTGCTCCCAACTGAATTTATTATCAAGTTGTAATCCCAAGAATTTTACACCCTCAACTTCTCCTATTTCCATGTCATCATATTTTATACACACACCAGAAGGAAATCTCTTGTGAACTAATATAATGTAAGGACATGCAATGCAGTCCTCTTACATGGATGAAACATCACCTTCATGATGTGATGTGGAGGGTCATACTGACAAGTTGCGTGAGAGGCATAAATCCAAACTCAGAATATCTTTTATGGGTAAGAACTGAGTGGAGAACATAGCATGTGGAATCCCACAAGTTACGGAACTAGCTACATTCCTCTTCTTAATCTATATAAATTACTTTTCAGTGTCATTAAGAGGCTAATCTTAACTGTAATGCTAGATGATGACACGAATATACTTTCTGTAGCTAGCCTACATGGAATACTTGTACTCCCTGTTGTTTTACAGAATTATCTTCTGGTATGAGCACCTACTGTGAAGAAAGTATTCCTTCAGAAAAAATCAGCGGTAATAATACTGTGAAATGAAGTCTACAAAGGCTCCTTAAAATGTCATGGATTTCTTACACCCACTTTTCAAAATGTTTACACCTCAATGCTATTTGTTGCTGTTAAAAAAATCAGTTTCAATTGAACAGAGATTTATATAATCACAATACACAACAGAGAAATGTACATTTTGCCTCCTTCTCCAGTTACAAGGATTGTCTTGTAAGCTACTGTGAAGTAGTCTATCTTCAACAGCTTCCATCAGGAATAAAGTAAGAAACTGGGAATCCATAGCTCATCAGGAATCTCCAGAACTTACACCTGGGCCAAGAAGGCCTCATGCTCAGCTTTGGCAACATAGCTCTCTTTGTAAAGGTGCATATAGGAGACTCCCTGTGCTTCATAGGAGAAAAGTGTGGACCAGCACAAATGAAACTGTTTGAACTGGTCCTAAAGTCAACCTATTTTCTATTTGATGGAAATTACTATGAACAAACAGATAGAGTACCAGTGGTCTGCTCACTGTGACCAGTAGTGGCCAATATGTGTACGGAGGCACCTGAAGATAAAGCCTTCAAGTCAGCAGTCTGCTGTGGTTAAACTCATGTTTCTCTTGGTTTGTAGATGATACATTCATAATGTGGCTGCATGGATGACATCACCAATAAGACTTCCTATAACACCTGATGTCATTGCTACAGAACATAAAATTCATGATCGAGATAGAAAAAAAAAAAAAAAAAAAAAAACTTCCACTTCAGGATGCACTCAATGATCAAAGACCAGATGGAACACTAGAACACAGTGTCTATCATAAATTGACACATACTACCATATATTTGTGTGCCTCCATCTGTCATGCTTCTTCACAACAAGAACATGTCCTTAGCACATTAGGGCTATCTCAGACAGTGATAGTCTAACAGCTGATTTCTTGCACTTAAAGTCTGTAGTCCATATGAATGGTTACAGCCACTACAAAATACAACATGCCTTAGGATCAAAGAACTTGAGTTGCAGCTTGCTGAGGATGAATAGATGCCTGTCGTGATGGCATTTATCCTGTACACTGGGATACATCAGCAAAATTCCTAAGAATGCCCTGGAAACACAGCTCAAAGTTCATATTCCACCCACTAGCCAATATGAAAGCCTTACTGGGAGCAGTCAAGAGTGATTTAGGACTCCAGAAACTGGGAGTCCACTGCATCCCTTGCCAGTGTGGGAAAATGTATGTATCCAGACAATCTGGATGGTACAGGAGAGATGCACTGAGCATAAACATCATACGGGCAATGAACAACTGATGAAGTCCACTGTGGCAGGTCACCCATCTCCCATGGACATGCTTTGAATTACGATGCACCAAGTTGTTGCAACAGTCCAACACATTCTGGGATTGTATTCTAAAAGAGGCTGTAGACATCTGTCTACATGAAGGACTAACAAATAAGGACAACGGCTTTTTATGAAGCACGGCTTAGTATCCAGAGTTGAACATGACCAGAGCACAGTTACAATCTACACTGGAATCCACTCTAATCATAACAGCTGAAGGAGATGAGGATTCACTGGTGACACGCCAGCAGAAATCCACGTCTGACACCAGCTGTGTTGCTACAGAGGACCCTGGATCGACTACCGAGGTCTTGCTTCCCCAATCACAGCACCAGATCCACACCCAGAGGTGGCCAGTTGGAGGGGGTGGGGGCAGAAAATATAAAGGCAGCACCCAGCAGAAGTTGATCATTCATCAGGATTGCCTGAAAATGACAAGAAGTCAGCATGTCAAAATATCATGCCTTCTGGACAACACAACCTGGCTAAATAATTGAGAAATATTCAAGACTTCTACACAGGAAAACCTAAAATTACACAAAAAGTTTTCGATTGGCACTCATTTTTACAAATTGTATGTTTGTATACAGGGCCTTCATTTTAACTGAAGACTCTGAAATATCACGAAAACTTCACATCAGATCAAAAAAGTTATAATTCCAATTTGTTTGTCTTGGACGGGGACATCCAATGATAACACACTTGACTCCCCACCCCAACCAGTGCATGGGTGGCGGGGGGACAATTTTGAAATCTTCAATGGGAACCCCCTTCCTTTATTGTAGATCATGATTCTATGGCAAAATCTACATACGTTTTGTCTGAAGCATTTTCTTCATTCTGTGTTGTAATCGGAGGAATAGAAATGGGTACACAATCATAATTTACGACATGCTACTCAATGGCCCCGAATATCCAATGGCACGTGGGACCCCACCTCCATGCTGCAAATGTAGGACAGGCCAGTACTTCATAACTTGTAATTGGAAACCCCATTCACAACGTTGTAGTCTTCCAATATTTCTAACAGGGGACTATTCAGCACACCACTGTGGCCATGTAGCAAAGCACAGGGTATCGTAACAGGCAGCACACTGCGAATGGAGCTCACGTATCATTCAGATGTACAACTGATAGCAGTTCTAAACTTTACAATACTTGCACATTGTTTATTGGCTGCACAACTTCTTATCATTTGGAGAACAGACGTGCAAGTGGATGATGAATGTTGCAACTGCAGAAGAAAAAATTGAAATGATTGTGATCTGCGGAAAATGTAGGAGGAATGTTGAGGATGCAGTTGTCTCACATGCTGAGAATTTTCCAGAGAAAGCTCACTCTCATTCTTTCTTTTACAAGGTGGTGAACACCTGTATGTTTGATGGCAGCATACAGACTGGCAAAAGGAAATTAAGGAAACATGTTACAGGAGAAGTAAATGAAACAGCTGTACAAACAGCAGTGCACCACAACCCATGGATAAGCAACTCGCAATTACACCACAAATCCGGTATGTCCGTAGGCAGTATTGTCACAATAGTGATGTGTCACTGCATCAAGAATTTCTTGGCACCGATTTCCATAATCAGGTAGTGTTTTGTGAGTGGGCACAGCAACAAATGCAGCCGAGTCCCACATTCTCTGCCGAGGTACTATTTTCCAATGAGTTCATTTACAAACCATGGTAGCATTAACCGGAATAATACGCATTACTTGAGACTAGACAATCCCCATTGTTTACACTGGTCGGTAGATCGGACGTCCTGTTGATTGGCCTGCTAGGTAGCCAGATTTGATGTTGCTAGATTTCTTTCTGTGATGATATTTAAAAGCTAAGATGTACCAACAAGTGCCAACAGGCTGTGAAGACATGGTCAACTGCATCAGAAATGCTTGTGCTGACATTCCCACAGGTATGCTTCTGTCTTATGTATGCTCATTTGAAAAGCAGATCACTTAGTGTATTGAATTTTGCAGTACTACTTTTGAACACTTACTCTAAATGGAAAAGCAGAGTAGTGTTTACCTCTAGCCATGGCCACAGTTGTGCTTTGAGTAGTCCCCTTTTTGATATATTGGAGGAATACAGTGTTGCAAATGGAGTTTCCAATTAGAAGTTATGAAATACTGGCTTGTCCTACCCTTGCAGCATGGAGGTGGGGTCTCAGATGCCATTCAATATTCAAGGCTCATTGAGTAGCATGTCATAAATTACGATTATGTGCCCATTTCTATTCCTCCAATTACGGCTCCATCTGTGGCAAAACAAAGAAAATGCTTCAGACAAAACATATGTAGATTTTTTAGGAGAATCATAATCTGCATTAAAAATGGGGGTTCCCATTGAAGATTTCAAAGTTGACCCCCGCCACCCATGAATGGAGTGGGGTGGGGGGCTGAGTGTGGTATCATTGGATGTCCCTCTCCAAGATAATAATAATAATAATAATAATAATAATAATAATAATACAGGATCAAACAATAAACACCAGATATTACAGCAAGCATATTATTAAAGATCCCAATACCACAACAGATAAATGCAGACTTTGCAAACAACAAAGAGAAACAAAAGATCACATCACAAGCGGATGTACAATACTAGCAAATACAGAATACCCCAGAAGACATGACAATGTAGCAAAAATAATACATCAACAGCTTGCCTTACAACATAAACTTATAAAACAACACGTTCCCACATACAAGTATGCACCACAAAATGTACTGGAGAATGATGAATACAAATTATACTGGAACAGAACCATTATAACAGATAAAACAACACCACATAACAAACCTGACATCATACTCACCAATAAAAAGAAGAAATTAACACAATTAATCGAAATATCCATACCCAATACAACAAATATACAAAAGAAAACAGGAGAAAAAATTGAAAAATACATCCAACTGTCTGAGGAAGTCAAGGACATGTGGCATCAGGATAAAGTTGACATTATTCCAATTATACTATCAAGTACAGGAGTCATACCACACAATATCCACCAGTACATCAATGCAATACAGCTACATCCAAACTTATATATACAACTACAGAAGTCCGTAATTATTGATACATGTTCAATTACCCGAAAGTTCCTAAATGCAATATAACATATACCGTACAGTTAAAAGGAAGTCACGCTTGATCAAGGTCCGCGTCACTTTCCATTTTTGACCAGACATTAACGTCTGAGAAAAGAAAGAAATAATAATAAAAGATTATAACTCTTTTTGATCTGATGTGTAGTTTTCAAGATATTTCAATGTCTTCAATTAAAATGAACATCCTGTATAATCAGTAATGGAGATGCCTGATAGCTGGACAGCACATTTAATTTTTCTTAGTAATGAGCAGCTATTAATATGGCTTGGTGGTAACTGTTGGTCTTTTCAAGTATAAACATTATTAAGTGAATGTATCATTGGCATAAATGTTGGTATGCATACAGCAATACTTAATTGATTTAGTTTTGTTGGAGGTGGTATATACTTGTCTTCCTCCAACCTCTGAACCAATTTACTCTACCAGTTATTGTGGGACCTACAGTTTAACACTGACTCCAAACCAAGGTGTAACTTGGTATTTTTCACATTTTAAAATTATTGCCAGAGGTGTAGGAAATGATAAGTGATGGGGGAAGGGGGGGAGGGGGGGCAGTAGTCATTTCTTTTTTTTTTTAAATAATATGAATGATTACAAAGAGATTATAGCTGTTAATGTTAACTAATTATCAGTTCAGTTTCAGACAGCTGACAATATATAATCAAAAGTGCCTGCAGCACTCTGTAGGGTGAATGGTGTTGATAAAGGCTGGTTGGCAGCGACCCATGTTGGTGAAGGCTCACATGCGGCAGCTTCCACCCTGGCAAGTAGGAAGAGCATCAGCACTACATGATGCTGATGTTAGGTGGAGTGGCTGCCGATGACCCCACAGTTTGACACAGTCTAGATGTCAGCAGCACTATGTGTTGTGCCACGTGTGGCACACAGCCTGCTGTTCCCTGGCAGGAATCAGATACAGTAGGCACAGATGGTCAATTAGTGGTATTTTGGGAGCAAGTCCCGCAAGCAGACCCATTGCAGGTGGCACCTGGTGTAACCTGGTCTTGAACCCATGGCTTGAGCTGGTGTGATGGTGGTGCTGCTGGATTACCAATTAATCTACCTAGAAATTCATTGCTATTTATATGGCTTGGGTGTGCACTTGTTACATTGAAACCCCACACTCAGTCATGTAGTTCATAACAAGAGTTTTACCATGGTGTGGTCATACCATTCTGCCCACTCTGGCCATTATCATGGCATAGTGCAGTTTTCTGCTGAATATGGCTAGCCCATCTCGCAAACGCTTTGTGTACATGTTGCTATGACCTATATGATGCCACACTATGTTTACTTCCCAGTGGTAACTTAAGGCAATGTTACACTGTGACTCTTACAAATTATTCCAAGTTCTACTAAAACTAGGTTGTGATATTACAGTAATTATGTACATGGTACCATGATCCATTTCAAAGCTCTCTTTTAGGATATACTATATGAAACGTGATGACTGACTGAATGAATTAATATAATGAGGAGTTCATAAGAATGATCATTAAGAACAACCTAGCAATCAAGTAAATAAAGTGGCAGTTCAAGAACATGTAGTAATTCACCATGTAGTCCACAGTTGAGAAGCATTTAATCTACCAGCTTGGGTTATATTTTCTAGTACTACAATTTTCAAAGTAGCCTGTGACAATGGTACAAATATACTGTGTACATCCTGCCAGTCCATATTTGGCAATTATCTCTTAATTTATCAACTCCTGCTTAACGTAAGATGTGTATGGACTCATTTTTCAGTTACCAGATTTACATTTATAGCTTATAAATGAATTGAACATCTACCTTTCTCCTAAGTCTGTTTATTTTAAATGTGTTTCTTGACTCATTAAAAATAAATGCATAATTCAAAGTACAAGAAATCAGTAGCTGAAGAAACAATTACTAATATGATCATGAAGAGATTTATTTATATGTGCAGTACTTTTTAAGCTGAAACTTCCATAAAAGCCATTCAAATATGAGACAAACTTTATCATCCTTGTAGTCAGCAAGGTCAATGTGCAAAGCAAGAAAAATAAAAGCACAATAACTTTCATGAAACTGTCTGTACAATATGCACCTTCCTTTGTAATTTTCTCTTGGTTTATAAATGTATGAATGGCTTTTGGACACTTGCCCAGCATTTCTTTTGTTATTTCAGGCATATTACGCTCTCATCATAAGAGGAAGGCTGAAACATGGAGAGACCGTTCTGATTCATGCAGGTAGTGGTGGTGTGGGGCAGGCAGCTATCTCAATTGCACTGCACATGAATTGTACTGTGTATACTACAGTTAGTAACCATCATAAAAAACAAACACTTTGTTCAATATTCCCACAGGTAAGAGCTATAGTCAGCTTATGCATGATAAATAAGACTTGGAGTGATAAAATTATTCTACTGATAAATGCATTATTTTTGGCAGTATATAAAAGTAACTCTTAAGAGATGCTTGTGCTTCTGTTGACTTTGTTTTCTCATTTTTATCCCAGCTTAAGGAATGCAACTTTGCAAATTCAAGAGATACAAGCTTTGAACAACATATTCTGAGGGAAACTCAAGGAAGAGGGGTGGATCTTGTTCTCAATTCTCTTTCTGGAGATAAACTACAAGCCTCAGTTCGATGTGTTGCTGAATATGGACGTTTCATTGAAATTGGCCAATATGATCTGTATACAGACAAACAACTAGGTAAAATTTGTTTCTTTTCATTAAAACAAATGCACAGTAAGAGCTCACACTTACCTGTTCTCCAAGATGCAACTGTTGATCAGAACTCTATCAATCTCATGATTAAAGCAACAGAATTATTCATAAACCAATGATTTTGTAGGAGGAAGATTTGCGTATGAAATAATGCTTCTTCACTGTGGATAATTACTGCTTGGTGTTAGTAATTTCAATGCCAGAAGAAGATAAAATAGTAATCTTACTTTTTTAAACACTTTCCATGTTCTTATCATGTGTCAAGTTCTAAGTTATAACTTCATCAGTTTGTTCAGGTTTTTAAGTAATTTCTGTTTTCGTAGTTAAATGTCATAATATTATAATTTGGGTGAGCAGATACTTGTTGCAGTCCTCATAAAAACAGGTGACTTGGTTGGTTGGTTTGGGGGATTAAAGGGACCAGACTGCGACGGTCATCGGACCCAAACAGGTGACTTATCGTAGCTTCTAATTGTGACAATTTCCTGTTTGAATCCCTTACTTGTACACACACATCTCCTAAGTAAGAATATGTGATGAGGTATCAAGTTACATTATTCTTTGCAGAACATTGGATTTCAAGTTTCACAGTGGAAAGCTTTGAACTAATGATTCTTCTGGTTCATCACCTTTCATATATTATAATTTTCTGAAATGCGGGTGCCTGTAAACCAAAATACTACCAACACTACCATAAAAATTTCGCATATGAAAGCAGCAGAATGGACTGTTGCTACGGAAAGTGTCATTATCATTTCAAAGTTTGTTTTCATTATTAATTTTACTTTTTTTGGTATGGATGGTACAACTCCATATTTATTGTTCTAAATTATGGTATTGTCTTTGACAATCCATTTCTCCCCCGCCCCCCGCCCCCCGCCCCCCGCCCCCCGAATCATGGTACCTAACTCCTCCCCGGACCCAATCTATTTTGCTGTCCAAATCCCTACAATTAGTGTTGCTGCAGGATTGAAGATGAGAATTTGGGTGTCTGTATTTTTAACGGGAATGCCGTTAAGTTTGAAATAAAAGTGAATGAAGAGCTAAGTGTCACACACCAATGAGATTACCTCATTCTTAATTGTCAGTGTGCTAACAGCTACTCCTCTTTAAATCAGTTGTTGCCTGTCCTCATTTTTATGTACTGAAATAAGTTTGTGCTAAAACTGAAAGAAAGCTACGTCTCACACACCTCTGAGATTACCTCATTCTTAATTGTGTCTGTGTGCTACTGGCTACTCCTCTTTAAATTAATTGTTGCCTGTCCTAATTTTTGTATTGTGAAACTGAATGAAGATTTCAGAAATCTTTTGCATGTGTCATTCCCCTCCCCCAGTCTATATATATTCTCTAATAATTGTTTCCTTTCCCATATGTGTGGTTCCTAAATCCATAATTAGATTATTACTCCCTGCCACATATTTTAATTCCTCTGTTCGATTACATGTTCTCCAAGTTTCAATACTACTAATTTCTTTCGAGAGTATATTTTGCAAATGGTATTGAATTAGGCTGATCTTAGAGCATTGGATTCCCTCCACTCTGACAGTGGTGGCTTGTCAATGTAAGGACAGTAAGAAACAGAGATACTGTATGCATGGGATTCAAAGGACATATTCTCTATTTACCAGTATTCTAGATACACTCAGTAGAAAAGAGAGAGCAAATGATCTTGAAGAAGTAGGCAGTGGAGCTGCAAACAAGTGCACTATTGTGTGTGGGTTGTTCTTCATCATCCTGATTGAATTTGGGGTTAATAGTCTGTTGTACTGTTTTGTTTAAGAGACAGATATACAGTGGGCTGCTTTTGGCAAAGAAGCAAGTTTATATAAACTACTAACAGATCCATCAATTGTTTCCCCTGTGAGTGACAATAACAGATACATTTTACTTGTAAATTTCCCACATGAAGTACCTTTCTGACAACAGGTGTTTATCATACATAATGTTACATGTTTATCAATGTGATAAATCAGTCAAGATTATCCAGTTGTCATGTGTCAATCTTCCAATGGCAGTGTTCCTTCATCTGTGCATATTCTGTGGCTAGTGTCGTGTAGTGAGCAAACATACTTGTGTGAAATAATAGCCTCTATACCCTTTAGTGATGGATTGGTTACAATTAGTGTGGCTGTTCATTATGAAGTCAACAAGGGAATGGCAGGCTGCATCCACGCAAGAACAGGCAACAGCTGGGGGTTATGGCGAGGATGCAGACCGGTAGTAGCTCACTATAACAGTCCCAACAAGTCAGTCACTTTATTACAAATCATGAAGCGACACTCAGATGCTTCTGTGTAATGTCCATGCATCTTATGCCATGCAGTGAGGTAGGGGCATGCAGCAACCAGCCGGCAGGTCGAGAAGTATCTGCCCCAAAATATTGATGATGTCTTGCCTGTTACTGGCATGCATCCCAGTTAGGAATACTACACTGTGTGAGTGTCATCGGCTGGAAAGGCACTGCGCTGACAGAATCGAGGCACGTACCCTGCAGCTGTCAAACAATTTTACAGAATCTATTAGTAAAAAAATTAATTTTTACGCTATGTGGATCTTTATATGTCAACTTCATGGTGAAGTGCCCATCATTTCATTAATGGTCATAGTTATTGTGATATTTCACATATAAGTCACATACTGCATGAAATTAAAAAATGTTGAAATGAAAAATAGGGTTCATTATGAATTTGTATTTGGTGCATATTAGACCATATATTGCTGTGTATGAAATGTAGCTATTATTTTGAATTTTTCTTTAAACTTGAGAGGGGATCAAGATCTGCCTACTGTCTCAATAAAAGGGGTTTATATAGCACATTCACTTCTGATTGCATGTGCATGAAAATGTAATATTCATAGCATCCCTCATATCTCACAAACAGTTCGAGATACCACAGGAAGATGGTGGCAAATGATAGCAGACAAAGAGGACAGTATTTTGCCATATGCTTAAAATACAGAAGTTTCTTATCTATGGTGATATTGCAGATGCTATAGTTTTTATTTTATTTTTTCAAAAAAATTCTGTAATTTTTTGAGTGATCCACAGCTAGTGAAATGAGAATTTGTTAGTATGAAAAACATGAAATTTCTTCTCTTATGTTATATTGTAAACCAACACAATGAGGTTTTTCATAAGCTGTTGACCTCTTTTGTCACTGATTGCTTGTTTAATAAGATATTCTGTTTCAGGATTCTGTCACAATAGCCACTGCTGTCAACAATAGAAATGTAGCTTTTACTCATAACTGGTGATACTTCTTCAAACTAGGCTTTCCTCATTTGTAGAAGCATCACGAGTTATGAGTAAAAGTTACATTTATCTTGTTGACAAGTTTAATATTGCCATTTTGTCAAAACACAGTACAATTTGCACAAAATCACCTTTCAGTAGCTATTGCAACATTATCCTGAAACAGATTGTCTTTTTAAACAAGCAACTCATGACCATCGAGATCAATAGGTTGTGGAAAACCTCATTTTGTTGGTTTGTGGTAACATAAGAGAAGAAATTTTATGTTTTTCATACTTACAAATACTCTTTTCAGTAGCTGTCAATGACTTAAAAAACTGCAGTACTGGTTTGAAAAAAATACTCACATAAAAAAAAAATGCATCACCTCGGTTCCGAGAGTTCTGGAACCTGTAAAGAAAATTGGAATAGAGATCAACATAAACATCATTTCTGTCCTTTTTACTGCTCATGAAAACCACACATTGTATGTTTACCTCCATACAGCGAGACCTTCAGAGGTGGTGGTCCAGATTGCTGTACACACCGGTACCTCTGATACCCAGTAGCATGTCCTCTTGCATTGATGCATGCATGTATTCATTGTGGCACACTATCCACAAGTTCAGCAAGGCACTGTTGCTCCAGATTATCCCACTCCTCAACAGTGATTCAGCGTAGATCCCTCAGAGTGGTTGGTGGGTCACATTGTCCTTAAACAGCCCTTTTCAGTCTATCCCAGGCATGTTAGATAGGGTTCATGTCTGGAGATCATACTGGACACTCTAGTTGAGCGGTGTCATTATCCTGGAAGAATTCATTCACAAGATGTACACAACAGGGTGTGAATTGTCATCCATAAAGATGAATGCCTCACCAATATGCTGCCAATATGGTTGCACTGTTGGTCAGAGGACAGCATTTACATACCGTACAGCCATTACAGTGCCTTCCATGACCACCACAGCATACATCGGCCCCACATAATGCCACCCCAAAATAACAGGGAACCTCCACCTTGATGCACTCACTGCACAAGGCAGTCAGCCTGACCGGGTTGCCTCCAAACATGTCTCTGTTGATTGTCTGGTTGAAGGAATATGCAACACTCATCAGTGAAGAGAATGTGATGCCAATCCTGAGTGGTCCATTCAGCATGTTGTTGGGCCCATCTGTACTGCAGCCTGCAGTACTTGGGCAGCCTGAGTGAGGCATTCATCGACAGTTCCTGTCTCTCTGTATCTCCTCCATGTCAAACAACATCACTTTGGTTCACTCTGAGATGCCTGTACACATCCCTTTATTGAGAGCCCTTCCTGGCACAAAGTAACATAGCGGATATATATATATATATATATATATATATATATATATATATATATATATATATATATATATATATATATATATATATATATATATATATATATAACAGAGGGAAACATTCCACGTGGAAAAAATATATCTAAAATATATGTCTGCTTGTGTCTGTATGTGTGGATGGATATGTGTGTGTGTGCGAGTGTATACCTGTCCTTTTTCCCCCCTAAGGTAAGTCTTTCCGCTCCCGGGATTGGAATGACTCCTTACCCTCTCCCTTAAAACCCACATCCTTTCATCTTTCCCTCTCCTTCCCTCTTTCCTGACGAAGCAACCGTTGGTTGCGAAAGCTAGAATTTTGTGTGTATATTTGTGTTTTTTTGTGTGTCTATCGACCTGCCAGCGCTTTTGTTTATATATATATATATATATATATATATATATATATATATATATATATATATATATATATATATATATATATTTCTGTAAAATCATTTCACAAAGATTGGCTTATGCCTCAATTCTGTCAGCATACTGCCTCACCAGACCTGTCTCTCCCTCTCTGCATGACATCACATCATCACATACCCAAGCTGCAGCCTCGAGTGGCCCACCAGTGTACGAGGACAAAGTTCCAGAAGGTGAGCTTTGCTGTAGTAGAGCAACTGGCAGCTGGCTGGGCTCGTGGGCTGCTTGCCAACCCTTAGTGTGGAGATGCCTGGTGGGTCCCCCTCATCATAGTCAACCTGCTGGGCTGTGAATACCTCTGCTGAAAAGTCACAGCTATTTATATGAGATAGCGGCTCGTCTGTTGTGCCGCTGCACTGCTTCCAGTTGCATTTCAGACATTTCTGTCCACCATTGGGGAAACTGATTCTGTAAGACCCCTGTCTTATTGCTGTGCTGGCAGATTCACAGTATTGGCCCTTGTGTGCCTCACAGTGTATAAACAGTCCCAAAACTGTAACTGACTTACCAGCTGCCTGCGGCTTCTGCAATGCTGGACTGTAATATTTCCACAGAATTGGCAAAAAATGGTGATAACACAACAATAAGTTTCTAATGCAGCATTTAATTGGTAAATGATCTGTGCAGTCCTATCAGCATGCAGCTACATACTGAACAATTGAATGAGACCCCCTTTCAACCATACTGTGTTGACTGCAGCAACCGACCCTGACAGTAGAAGTTTTACTCAAATTGAGACACTCATAGGGAAATGGTAGATCCTTGGCCTAGTGGTTCTTGAAGAGCTCAGTTCTTGCATCTGCCATCAATCATATGACAGTGATGAAATTGTCGAAGATCTGATGTGTGACATGTCTTGCAGAGACCAGTCTGACTGACAATATCACAGGCATTTGCCTTACATTCACTGATTTTGCAAAAGTGCTCTCTCTTTGTGTGACACATACCTCTACTTCAATTTCTCTCCAGTGTAAATGGATACAATCATATGACTTTTCACTGTTTATATTAACCTGATGTGTGACCATCTTTTGTGTGTGTAATAATACAAATACCTGTTACAACATTCACTAATTAATTGTCTACTATCTTACAATCATATGAACATAAGTATTCAAACCCTTCTTCATTTAAATTCAGCCTCAGTACTTTTAAAATAATCCTATCACTTTATTACGATTTCCCTACCACAATGAAACTTCGAACATTTCACATTCTAACTTTTATCACATTCAATTAGCCAGCACTATGTGTATTTATTTATTATGATGATAATATAACAAAATCAAACATTAGAAGTCAAAGGTGCTAACAGCTAATCTCAGTGACACAGAGAATTCTGTTAACAATATAAAAGTGGTTTTATTGCATATTCTTTTACAATAAACTCTAACTTGTTTGCTAATTTTTTAAGTTAGTGACTTTTTTGTAGGTCTTGGTGTGTTTCTGAAAAATATTTCATTTCATGGAGTCCGTCTGGATGTACTTTTTGGATCTCATCATGATGATGAACTGTATCAGCTGAAAGAGTTAATGGAGGAAGGAATAAGAAAAGGTGTTGTAAAGCCTTTGCCCAGGAAAGTGTTTTCAAGAAATCAAGCAGAAGAGGCTTTTAGGTGAATCCTATAATTACTTACTTAAATTTTGTCACAGTTTTTTACTGAAAGTGTTTAATTAAACTGTCATTTTCTCACACTCATCATCATCATCATCATCATCATCTGCAGCCTCTTTCTTCTTCACACTATCCTTTCTTCCAATGATCCACCTGTCTGTCAGTCATCCTCTAGGTCTCTTGCCTCATATTGTCATTTAGTGTGAATGTCTCAGTACCCAGCCAACTGCCATTCTTTTTTCTAACATGCCCCATGTATCTTAAACTTGTCTTTTGTCACACTGAATCACTGGCATATCCGTGTGGTTGCTTTTATGAGAGTTAATTAAAAAGAAAGTTTCCTTAATTCTTTGCTGATGAATATATAGCCCTGTTTCAGGGTGAAGAATGTAATTTTATTTCATAGTCACTTGTTAGATTTAGAAAGTCTTTAAAATTAGTGAAGCAGTTGTCACATGAAAAAGTGCTTGAAATATTCCTGACAAGAAATATACCTTTTTGATCATCCTTCTTACTACAATCTCACTTCACTTGCACTGTGAATTTTTCCTCTGTAGATATTTCTCCACAGCACCAACAGATAAAATTCTTAAGTGCAGTTAATAAATGTTTGAAGCAATTTATTTATTTTATTGAATGGACAAATGATACTTGAATTCACATGTAGGGAGTGAAAGATCAGGGTATGAAAATGTCCTGGGAGCAGAAGGATCGGGAAGTAGAAAGGAAGAAAGATAGGGAAATAGAAAGGAAGAAGGAAAGAGAGTGCTGGAATTCTGCAATAGAAATGGTGTAGTGAAATATAACTCCTGATTTTGCAAGAAAGAGAGCCACAAAGTAACATGGTACAGCTGGAATCTATTGCTGAAATCTTTGATGGATTACATTCTCTATAATTATGAAACAAATAGGGCTGTAACAGATGTAACAGTACTACCTCTTGGGGCAGTAGATGGCAACCACCATCTACCAAGGATCAGTATAAGAATCATGAAGGAATGAAAGAAGACAGAGAACCGGGAAAGGAGAATTAGAGTTTCATTTTTCTTTACGTAATATAGCATAAAACGTGAAAAGATTGTACAGTTGGGTTATAGTCATATTTTCCGTTTACATTTTGTCACAGCAAATCTACACAATTTCATTTAATTGTTTTTTGCTCTCTCCATCAATTTAAGTGTAGTATACCTCTTCATTATTTAACTCACATTTCTGGAAAGTAGCATAAAGTTTAAGTTGTTGTTTCAGAAACATTGCACTGTTGTTTTTGTTTACATACAGTTGCATATAGACCAAATTTGTGGAATCATATTTTCGTGTTTATCTGCAATTCAACTCACTTATTCTTAATAAACTATTACGTTTATCATGAGTGAAAAGTGCTTGACTTGCCATAGAACTGTTAGGATGGGGCCATGGTGTGACAGGTGCTGTAGTTTTTTCCATGTGGGTGACTGTAGTGGCATGGAAGTAGGGGCAGTAAATGAGACTCATCAGTGGTTTTGTTGGGTATGTAGTAGAGACAGGAAGATACTAGAACAGGAGGGGAAAATTGCTGCCCTTCGGGCTGAGGAAGACAAGGCCAGGGGAGATCTTGGCAGGTTAAGGAGGTAGAAGGGCAATGAGAGGTGAGAAGTGGCAAGAGGCAACAGGAGGAACAGGCCTAGAACTTTGTCTGACAGCTTCATGGTGAAATATGGGAAATAGATTTGACCTGTTGCTTCAGTTAGAAGCTGGTGAGCCACAAGCAGTTGCAGGTGTACATGGGGCACAACAATCTTTCAGCAGCAAATTGAAAAGTAAGAATGTAGGGAAATCAGTAAAGAGAAAGAAAGTGTTGTTGTTAGGTAGTTCCCATGGAAGTGGTGTTGGCCAACTTTTGCAGGATGAACTAGGATCAGAATATCAGGTCACCAATTTTTTTAAATCTAATGCTGGTCTGGAGCAGGTGACAGAGGATTTAGGATCACTTTGCAAAGATTTCACGAAGGAAGACACCATGGTTATAGTGCGTGGGCCAGGTAATAGTGTTGACACAGATCCTGGGTACAGTATAGAGTGTGACTTGGCAAAGATTGCATCAGCATTGAAGCATACTAGTGTTGAGTTTGTACCTGTTCTTGGGCGCCATTACCGACCACATTTGAACTCTTTTATCAGGAGAGTTAATTTTGAGCTAGAACTGTTGCATTATATTGGGTGCAGGGTCACATTTTGTTGTGGTTCCTGTTGATTCTCTCAATAAGTGGGAATACTAGGCATGGCCTTCACCTCAACAGGAAAGGGAAGGGTAAACTGGCTGGGAAAATAGCAGAAAAGTTAAAGGGGGTAGGCACTCTCAGGGTTGATAAAATACCAGTGGTTATAGGGTTCAGAAAAGGCCCTTTTTTAGGGTAGGGAGGACAGAAAGAAACCAAGTTTTAAGAGAGGTTAGGATTGAGACAAACCTTCAGTTTGAGAAAGAAACCAAAAAACATAATTCTAGATTATTACATCAGCATACACAGCTGTTGGTTAAGAATTTTCAACATCAGCAGAAATTTCAACTCTACCCAAATTTTAACTCAGTCATTGTGAAATATCAGCTATCTTTATTGAATCAGAATATTCAAGGACTGAGAAATAAAATTAATTAATTAATTATCTGCATAGATGAATTAAGAGTCCTCAAACCCAGCTGACATAATCTGCTTCTCTGAACATCGTGTGACCACTGGTATAGAACTTTTAAGTGTTACAGGATTTAGGTTAGCATCTCATATTTTTAGAGCAGAAACGGAGAAAGGAGGAGTTGCATATTCATTAGGAAATGTCATAAATTTAAGAACATAGACATTCATAAATTTTGCCTAGAACAGGCATGTGCAACAGAAGTAGAATTTCATAAATAATCCTTCATAATATTAGGTGTATATCAAGCACCTGCAGGTAACTTTAATCTGTTCATAAATCACATTGAAGCTGTAGCAGCCCATAACCAAAAACAAAGAAATAGTGGTTGCTAGTGACTTCAATGTAGATTGCCTTAAAGACTCTCCCAATAAGAATGTATTTGACTTAGTAATGCTATCATTCAACTTAATTCCCACTGTAAAGTTCAAAACTAGGCTAGCGAATTACTCCCAAACAGCTATTGATAATATCTTTAAAAGTCCAATGAACAAAATTATATTACAAAACCAGTAGTCAATGGCCTCTCAGACCATGACATGCAGTTCCTTCTGTTAATTGTTTATACTGAACAGGATATAAAATCTGTTAAATCTGAACTCAAGAGGGTAATCTATAAGCCAAAAATTGATTATTTTAGGACACTCCTCAGAGACATTCACTGAAGTGATGTTTACAGTGCTCATGACATGAATGAAAAATATAACACTCTTGCTAATAAAGTGCTTACCTTATTTGAACACTGTTTTCCACCAAAATTAACCAAGGTTAGAGCAAAATCTACAAAGAAGCCTTGGATTACTCAAGGAATAGAGGCAACTTGTAAAACAAAAAGAAATGTGTATCTGTCAATCTGAAACAGTTCTGACATTGATGCTACATCTACATCCACATTTATACTCTGCAAGTCACCCAACAGTGTGTGGCGGAGGGCACTTTACGTGCACTGTCATTACCTCCCTTTCCTGTTCCAGTCGCGTATGGTTCGCGGGAAGAACGACTGCCAGAAAGCCTCTGTGCGCGCTCGAATTTTTCTAATTTTACATTCGTGATCTCCTCGGGAGGTATAAGTAGGGGGAAGCAATGTATTCGATACCTCATCCAGAAACGCACCCTCTCGAAACCTGGACAGCCTGCTACACCACGATGCAGAGCACCTCTCTTGCAGAGTCTGCCACTTGAGTTTGCTAAACATCTCTGTAACACTATCACGCTTATCAAATAACCCTGTAATGAAACGTGCCACTCTTCTTTGGATCTTCTCTATCTCCTGTCAACCTGACCTGGTATGGATCCCACACTGATGAGCAATGCTCAAGTATAGGTTGAACGAGTGTTTTGTAAGCCACCTCCTTTGTTGATGGACTACATTCTCTAAGGACTCTCCCAATGAATCTCAACCTGGCACCCACCTTACCAACAATTAATTTTATATGATCATTCCACTTCAAATCATTCCGTACGCATACTCCCAGATATTTTATAGAACTAACTGCTACCAATGTTTGTTCCGCTATCATATAATCATAGAATAAAGGATCCTTCTTTCTTTGTCTTCAAAATACAGTACATTTGTCTATGTTAAGGGTCAGTTTCCAGTCCCTGCACCAAGTGCCTGTCCGCTGCAGATCTTCCTGCATTTTGCTGCAATTTTCTTATGCTGCAACTTCTCTGCTATAGCACATTACAAGAAATACTGCAAAATATTAAAGGCTGTAATACAGACATCAAAGAAAATATATTGCAAGGAAAAGATATTCATATCAGATAACAAAATAAAGACAATATGGGATATAGAGGAGGAGGAGACTGGTAGAACCAGACATGAAGAGGGGGCAAATAGCAATAACAGTAAATGATACATTGGTGACAGATGTTGCAGAACTTTTTAAGAAACATTTTATAACTGTTACTGAAAAGATGGGGTTGTCAGGTTCTGTAGATGCTGGCTTGGGATACCTCACACAAGACATTTCAAGTAACTTCCATAATATTAATTTGACCCTCACTACCCCAGCATAAGTAATGTCCATCATAATATCTTGAAAATCAAAAACATCTAGTGGGTATGATGAATTATCAACAAAGTTAATTAAAGGATGTGATTCTGAGTTAAGTAACATATTAAGCTATCTGTGTAAACAGTCGTTTATTGGTGGAATATTTCCTGAATGGATGAAATATGCTGAAGTTAAGCCACTGTTTAAGAAGGGAGACAAACAAATAGCATCAAATTTCCTTCCAGTTTCACTTTTGCCAGCATTCTCAAAACTTTTAGAAAGGGTAAGACACAGTGGGCTTTATAACCATCTTATCACAAATAACATAATGTCAAAGTCACATTTCGGATTTCTAACGGGTTCTGATATTGAGAAGGCTATCTACACTTACAGTGAAAATGTACTTAAGACATTAGGCAGAAAATTGCAGGCAACTGGTATATTTTCTGATCTGTGATTTGTGGACTGTGTAAATCACAATATCCTTTTAAGTAAATTAGAATATTATGATGCTGCAAAATGGTTCAAATCTTATATCTCTGGCAGGCAACAAAGGGTGTTATTAGGAAAGAGACATCTGTTAAGCTACTGGGAACTAATTACATGTAGGGTCCCACAAGGTTCCATCTTAGGGCCCTTACTTTTTCTTGTGTATATCAATGACATTTTAACAGTAACAACCCAGATGCCAAGTTTGTTTTGTTTGCCAATGATACAAACATTGCAATAAATAGCAAACCAAGTGTAGTCTTAGAAAGGTTGACTAATAAAATATTTTGCGGACATTAATCACTGGTTCCTGGCCATTCTTTGTCACTAAACTTTGCAAAAACACACTACATGCAGTTCAAAACTTGTAAGTGGTGTTCCACGAGTATATGCCTAACATACGATAACAAGCAGATAGAGGAAGTGGACTGTGTTAAATTCTGTGGATTACAGCTTGATAATAAATTCAACTGGGAGGAGCACACCACAGAACTCCTGAAGCATCTAAACAAATCTCTATTTACAATGCGAATTCTGTCAGATGTAGGGGATATAAAAATGAAAAAAACTGGCATACTATGCTCACTTTCACTCCATAATGTCATATGGGATTATTTTTTGGGGCACAAAAACGTGCAATAAGAGTTATATGTGGTGTGAATTCGAGAACAACCTGCAGAGGCCTGTTTAGGGCACTAGGGATACTAACTACTGCTTCCTAATATATTCATTCCTTAATGAAACATTTCATTAAAAGTATATCACATTTTCAAACCAATGGCTCAGTTCATGGATTCAATACTAGAAATAAGAATAATCTTCACAAGGATTTAAAGTCACTTACTCTTGCACAAAAAGGTGTGCATTATTCAGGAACACACATTTTCAATAATTTGCCAGCAGCCATAAAAAGCTTAACAACCAATGAAATTCAGTTTAAGAGAAGCCTAAAGGATTTATTGGTGGACAACTCCTACCACTCTATTGATGAATTTCTCAGTAGAACCAACTGATTTGTGTGTGTGTGTGTGTGTGTGTGTGTGTGTGTGTGTGTGTATTTATGAAGTACAATCTAACTTCTGCACCATTTCAGTGCAGTAATGTGTTCTTTGTAAACAAGTATTGTAGTAGACATATTATATACACTCCTGGAAATTGAAATAAGAACACCGTGAATTCATTGTCCCAGGAAGGGGAAACTTTATTGACACATTCCTGGGGTCAGATACATCACATGATCACACTGACAGAACCACAGGCACATAGACACAGGCAACAGAGCATGCACAATGTCGGCACTAGTACAGTGTATATCCACCTTTCGCAGCAATGCAGGCTGCTATTCTCCCATGGAGATGATCGTAGAGATGCTGGATGTAGTCCTGTGGAACGGCTTGCCATGCCATTTCCACCTGGCACCTCAGTTGGACCAGTGTTCGTGCTGGACGTGCAGACCGCGTGAGACGACGCTTCATCCAGTCCCAAACATGCTCAATGGGGGACAGATCCGGAGATCTTGCTGGCCAGGGTAGTTGACTTACACCTTCTAGAGCACGTTGGGTGGCACGGGATACATGCGGACGTGCATTGTCCTGTTGGAACAGCACGTTCCCTTGCCGGTCTAGGAATGGTAGAACGATGGGTTCGATGACGGTTTGGATGTAACGTGCACTATTCAGTGTCCCCTCGACGATCACCAGTGGTGTACGGCCAGTGTAGGAGATCGCTCCCCACACCATGATGCCGGGTGTTGGCCCTGTGTGCCTCGGTCGTATGCAGTCCTGATTGTGGCGCTCACCTGCACGGCACCAAACACGCATACGACCATCATTGGCACCAAAGCAGAAGTGACTCTCATCGCTGAAGACGACACGTCTCCATTCGTCCCTCCATTCACGCCTGTCGCGACACCACTGGAGGCGGGCTGCACGATGTTGGGGCGTGAGCGGAAGATGGCCTAACGGTGAGCGGGACCGTAGCCCAGCTTCATGGAGACGGTTGCGAATGGTCCTCGCCGATACCCCAGGAGCAACAGTGTCCCTAATTTGCTGGGAAGTGGCGGTGCGGTCCCCTACGGCACTGCGTAGGATCCTACGGTCTTGGCGTGCATCCGTGCGTCGCTGCGGTCCGGTCCCAGGTCGACGGGCACGTGCACCTTCCGCCGACCACTGGCGACAACATCGATGTACTGTGGAGACCTCACGCCACACGTGTTGAGCAATTCGGCGGTACGTCCACCCGGCCTCCCGCATGCCCACTATACGCCCTCGCTCAAAGTCCGTCAACTGCACATACGGTTCTCGTCCACGCTGTCGCGGCATGCTACCAGTGTTAAAGACTGCGATGGAGCTCCGTATGCCACGGCAAACTGGCTGACACTGAAGGCGGCGGTGCACAAATGCTGCGCAGCTAGCGCCATTCGACGGCCAACACCGCGGTTCCTGGTGTGTCCGCTGTGCCGTGCGTGTGATCATTGCTTGTACAGCCCTCTCGCAGTGTCCGGAGCAAGTATGGTGGGTCTGACACACCGGTGTCAATGTGTTCTTTTTTCCATTTCCAGGAGTGTATTTATCACCTTATATATTTAAAAAAAGTTTTTTTTTTTTTTTTAAATTTTAAATTCAGTGCATTACTGTGATCTTAGTAAATGAGTGTTATAAAATGATCCTTTCATACAGTGTTAATGAAAAAAAATTTCCTGACATGTTCTACATCCTGGAGGACCTCCTCACTATGAATCAATTGGAATGAAAGTGAATTTAATCTATTCTAATCTAAAAACTACAGGAAAAATATGTCAAGGAAGAATACCAGCTGATTATAATGGAAATATTACCTAGGGATGAAACAAAAATAGGAGTAGAGGAATGGGGGCAGAAGCTACAGTAGCTGTATTCGGAAGGCTGAGTAGCAGTAAACAGTCGAAGGAGACATTGTGATGGGGGTGAAAGGGTCAAGGATATAGTGAGAAGGAAGAACAAGGCCTTCAGACTGTTCTTCCAAGAAAGGATCAAATTAGCAAGAGGAAGAGTGAATTTTCTCATTTTGAGAGGTGTGATCTGTTTTACTAACTGAAAAATATTCAACAGTGTAGATCACAGAAAATATTTCTTTATTTAAGACAACTGGTTTCGACATACACTATGTGATCAAAAGTATCTGGACACCATCAAAGAAACACGTTTTTTTTTTTTTATATTAGGTGCATTGTGCTGCCACCTACTACCAGGTACTCCATATCAGCAACCTCAGTAGTCATTAGACATCGTGAGAGATCAGAATGGGGCACTCTGCGGAATTCATGGACATCAAATGTGGTCAGGTGACTGGGTGACACTTGTGTCATACGTCTCTATGAGAGATTTCCACACTCCTAAAACATCCCTAGGTCCACTGTCTCTGATGTGATAGTGAAGTGGAAACGTGAAGGGACAGGTACTGCACAAAAGCGTACAGGCCGACCTCGTCTGTTGACTGACAAAGACCACTGACAGTTGAAGAGGGTCATAATGTGTAACAGGCAGACAGTTATCCAGATTGCCACACTGGAATTCCAAACTGCATCAGGATCTACTGCAAGTACTATGACAGTTAATGGGGGAGGTGAGAAAACTTGGATTTCATGGTTGAGCGGCTGCTCATAAGCCACACATCATGCCGGTAAATGCCAAACAATACCTCGCCTGATGTAAGGAGCATAAACATTGGACAATTCAACAGTGGGAAAACGTTATGTGGAATGATAAATGACACTACACAATGTGGCAATCCAATGGCAGGGTGTGGGTATGACGAATGCGCAGTGAACATCATCTGCCAGAGTGTGTAGTGCCAACAGTAAAATTTGGAGGTGGTAGTGTTATGATGTAGTCATGTTTTTCATGGAGGGGGCTTGCACCCCTTGTTGTTTTGCATGTAACTATCACAGCACAGGCCTACACTGATGTTTTAAGCACCTTCTTGCTTCCCACTGTTGAAGAGCAATTCGGGGATGACAATTGCATCTTTCAACATGATCGAGCACCTGATCATAATACACGGCCTGTGGCAGAGTGGTTACATGACAATAACATCCCTGTAATGGACTGGTGTGTGCAGATTCCTGACCTGAATCCTATAGAACACGTTTGGGATGTTTTGGAATGCCAACTTCATGCCAGGCCTCATCGACCGACAACACCTCTCCTCAGTGCAGTACTCCATGAAGAATGGGCTACTATCCCCCATAGAAACCTTCCAGCACCAGATTGAACATATGCCTGTGAGACTGGAAGCTGTCATCAAGGCTAAGCCTTGAGCTGGAGGGCGCCATGAACTTGTAAGTCATTTTCAGCCAGGTGTCCTTCAACTTTTGATCACATAGTGTACTTTGCTGTAATCTTCAGATCATAAAAATATTTTTGTTGCAAAATGTGTTCATTTTATATTGAACCTGACAGTTGAAGAGGGTCATAATGTGTAACAGGCACTCACTTGACGACTTGGGATGAGATTCAACGTAAAATGAACACATTTCACAACAAAGATTTTTAAGAATTGAAGATGATAGCAAAATCTGTTGAAACCAGTTGTCTTAAATAAAGAAATATTTTATGTGATCTAGGCTGTTGAATGTTTTTTAGCTAGCAAGAGAGGAGTATAAGAAAAACAAGAAAGTGGCAAATAAGACAATGAGTGAGGAGGGAAGAAAGTGGATGGAAGAATGGACAAAGTTTATGAGGAAGATAGCAGAGGAAATAAGAAAGTGCCATATGGAATGGTGAAAACTAAGTGGAGAGGTCTGAGAGAGGATGCAACAATGTTAGATAGAAATGAGAAAGAGGTGAACAACAAAGAGACACTGAAGATAGTGTTGATGGAGTACTTTTAGCACTTTCTAAATCTGAAAGGACTTGGAGAGGAAGGTAATAGACTTTGGGAGAAGGAGGAATGGCACTAGGTAAAGGCAAAGTAAGTGTCAAAATGGTGAGGGCAGCAGGGGATGTTGGGAAACAGTGGCTGTATCTTTTGAGAGGAGGGTGGTATGGAATGAGAAGATGATTTAAAAGATTGGAAGAGGGCATTAATTGTTCCTGTATTCAAGAAAGGGAGTAGGAAGGATTGTAGAAACTATAAGGGGGTCACACTGATATCACAGTGCACCAAGATATATGAAAAGATCCTGGAGAGTAGAATCTGAACAAGGATAAGGACAAAATTCAGAGAGGAACAGCATGGCTTCATATCTGGGTGGTCAACTTTTGACCTCATATTTGCAGTGAGACAGTTCGAGGTGCATCACTATAAATTTGGGCAAGATGTTGTGATAGCCTTTCTTGCTATAGAAGAGGCATTTGATAGCGTCTGTAGAAGAAAGGTCTGCGAAGCAGTAGAAAACAAGGGTTTGGAAAAGGAGACAACAAGCAGAGTGGAGGAGATGTGCTGTGAAAGTTTGAGTTGTGTAAAAATGGGAAATGAAAAGGCAGATCTGTTCCAACAGACAAGTGATATGAAACAGGGCAGTGCATTGCCATCTCTCCTCTTCACTGTGGTCCTGTATGAGATATTGACTAAGGAGGCAGAGAAAACTGGAAAACACAAGATCAAAGCAACAGTGTTTTCTGATGGCTTGATGATTGGGAAAACAGAGAGGAGGATATTCGGGAACTGCTGGATGCTTGAGAAGAAAAATGTGAGACAGTATGATTTGACTTTTAGTGTCAACATATGTGAGATTCTGATTACAACTAGAAAGAAAGATAGACCAACTAGCAGAATAAGTATTGAAGCTGACCAATTGAAGAAGGTGGAATGTGTTGAGTACTTGCGAATTACTCATAGTACGCATAGGAAAATGGAAGAAGTGAGAAAGAGATTAGTGAACTTGGCAGACAGCAGAAGCATTCCTGTGAAGTGTTAGGAGACTATTTTGGAACAAAGGTATCCCACAAAAAGTCAAGGAAGTAATATATAGAAGTTACTGCAACCCAATACTGCCCTACGCATCAGAATCATGGGTAATGAAGAAAGAAATGTCAGCAAACTACAGTGATGTGAAATAAAGTTCATCAGAAGTAGGCTAGGAGTAACAATGAAAAATAGGATGTGGACTGAAAGGGTAAGGGAAATAGTGAAGAGAAACCCTCGCAGAGCAGAATAGAAACATGAGGACTAAGATGATAGGGGCATTTAAAAAGAATGGAAAATGAGAATATTCCTAAGAAGATACATGAAATAGAGATGCAGAGGAAACAATCAAGAGGAAGGCCAAGGGACAGACAGTGTAGAGAAAAGAGGTGAGGACTGGACCAGGGTGAATACAGAAAGATGGTAGTAAAACAAGACTAGATGTTGAGGCTTATGTTCCAAACAGATCCAAACTGGGTCTGGAAACTGTTCTAGAAGATGATGATGATGATTCTACAATGATAATTTATTTAAACTTGAAATGTTACAAGTTCAGTTAAACTAACAATTCAGTTGCATAATAGGCCATAGTACGTAAAAGAACACACTGTAAACATTTGAAATGTAACTGCTTGGCTACCCTCATACTTAATCTTTTGCATCACAAGGATAACCATGCCACCAACATATTTCCATCATTTGAGTGACCACTAAATTACAGTTTCATGGTGCAGTTGGTAAGATCCAGGCTACAAGCCAAAAGTTCAGAGTTTGATCCTCAGTCAGTCTCACAACTTTTTTCCAACACTAATTTGTTAATAAGACAAATTATGACGAGCTACACTGTGGTTCAGAGTCACTTTTAACTGTAAGTCTCCAAATAACTGGATGGAAAAGCCAGTTAAAAATTTGCAGGAAAGCAAAGTCATACCATATCCAATGGGAACATGTCTAATAATAACTGTATGCAAACCAACTTTTGGACTGATGACAGCTTTAGTTTACTTATGCACTTAATGGCCAGACATCAGTTTCCTTGCATGCACACTAATGTTTCTCAAAACTGCAACACCAAGAAGGATTGATTGAAATGACCTTTATACTACAGATTAAATACACTACTGTGCAAACATAATTAATATGATCAAACTATATATCACAGCAGGTATTGAGAATTCTGTATTATGTGAAGTCTCCACATGTTGAAATCTGAATCTTCCAGTATTGTAACAAAGAATCAAAGAGGACTTAGATATGTTCCTGAGGAATCTCCCTCTACACAATTCACCTGTGAGAGTTGATGACACACAGAGACTGCAAGAGGATCATGCCAAACAAATTTTTGGCCAAACATATTGCAGACATGTTCAGCTAGCAATATATCTGGTGAATTTGTAGATCAAAAAAGAACCAGTCATTCATTCACTGAAAAATTTTTGCATATTCCTCACTGCTTAAATTTTTGTGTATGATAGTTGGTCAAAAACCTGTGCCCCAGCTCTACAAATCTTGCAAACATTGCGTACAGTACTTGCATTGTCAGTGCAGCTGTTGCCACAGAGTTGAACATATGTGCCAAGAGCAGCAGCAGTTTCTGTTTATACACATGATTTAGCTATATTTTTGTTCCCCATTCTTCTGCAAAGAAGTGAATAGTATTTGAATCTTTAACTATGTTGACTAGTGTGTACCACCTTATTCTTAGTTTTTGCTTCAATTTTAGCGAATTTTTGTTCTGTGAGCTGACTTTGGAATGTTGTTAAAAACCAGAAATAGCATAGCAGCAGTACTTAGATTGCATCCAGTGACTGCTTGGATTAATGTTATATTCCTTTTGGCATACACAAATATTGATTAAAGATGGCTGGGGAGTGCACCTGTTGTTTATGGATGCACGAGGAATTGGCCACTCCCTGTAAACAGCTGTAAGCTCTGTTGGCCTCAGTTGACAGGCTTCAAGCATGTATTACATGCAAGGAGTAGTACTAGGGTAGCGGTGTATGTGTGGCATGCACATGTGGGTTTTTTGGGCCCTGGAAGATACAGTCTGATGTCATATGGGAATATTAGTATTCCCATTAATTAAAGAGATCAGCATTCGTTTTGGCAGAGTGGAGAAAGATAATGTTAATATAGTATTAGTTAACAGGAGGTGCATTTATGGGAAGAACCCAGAACTAGTCTTACTTATAAATGGTGATAAGGCCCACATAATACTAGGGACAGGAACCTGGCTGAAACCAAATGTTAACAGAATGAAGCTCTAAATTCTGATTGGGTTATACATCATAAAAATGTGATACTAGATTAGCTGTCAATCTTAGCTGTCAAAACTACAACAGTATATAGCACCAACAGAAGACTTAAGCTGACATCTCCCATCTACAACAATCATAAGTGAAAATTACATTAAATGACTGACAAATAAAATTAATCTGTAACTGAAGTCCTTCTGCAGCAATAAGATTGTAAGACAGTGACAGTGTCACAATGCAATATGGATATACAGTAGCCTAAAGATGGTCATTGTGCTAAAATAGGCCTATTGCTACTTATAATCTACAGCAATAAAACAGCATCAATTATAGCAGCATTTTGGTTCATTACTATTATTACATCATCAGTACTGCTACTCAGTGAATGACTTTGGCACAACACTGATGTTTCTGGCCACACAAGAGGTGATGCTGATTGGCATACATGTATGCCATTTGATGCAGGTTTCGTCTCTTTTGCTGGTACACTTTTCTGCACACTCTCTGTTGTTTGGATTCATTCAAACCATTCTTTCTGGGTGGTTCAATTTTCATGGAATATTGGTATTCAAATCTAGGAGAAAGAGCATTGGGAATAGTGCATGGAGGAAACTCAAGTGAAGGATAAAAACTGTGGGACATGTAGATACTTACTAAAACTGTATTCATTGTCATCCACTAACACCAGTTTTAACCTATACGAAATTAAGGAAGGGAAGATTAGTTTGAATGCATTCATTGTATTAGAATGTTAATTTTGTTCAGCTCATTCATCAACTGATGATTTTAACCTGTATACTTTCCTGTTATCTTTCTCTGTTAAAGTAGACTAGTTTTGTATGTTCAGATAAAATGTTCAGTGTCAAATCCAATCACTACAACAAACAAATACCTCAGTATTCATAAATGCTGTTTGTTATAATTTGTAATGCATTTACTGCCATCTTTTTTCTTCAGGTACATGGCTAGTGGACATCATATAGGAAAAGTTCTGCTTTGCATCAGGGAAGAAGAAAAACACAATGAGTCCAAGATATCCCAGCCCTTGAGGGTACAGGCAAAACCTAGGATTAGCTTCACTCACAATGCAGTCTGTATTGTTACAGGTATATAACTATAGCAAAAATAAATACATTCACATGTATGGTAACTTCGTATTTGTAGCAAAATTATCTACAAAACTGCAATACACAGGTGGTCTTGGAGGAGTTGGCCTCCAGCTATCAAACTGGCTAGTTTCACGTGGCCTACGACAGTTGGTCATTACATCTAGAAGAGGTGCATGCACAGCATATCAGCAGCTTTGTCTGGAAAGATTGAGGAAAAAGGGTGTGGCAGTGTATGTTGCTGTGGATAATATGTGCACAAATGATGGAGCAAAAAGCATTATAAACCAGGCAAATAAAATGGGCACTGTCATTGCAATATTTCACCTGGCTGTAGTAAGTAACACACTTTTTCTCTTATGTGAAACTGCTTACAGCAATAGCATGATAGATAGTTACCAGGTATGATAAGCATATTTTTATACTATGTATACAATGATATTCTGGTTCCATAAGACAATACAGAAACATATTGGATTGAAACTCTGAAAAGTCAGAAGCTTAAATAAGAACTATATTGGTTTCTTTCAAGGAGACTCTCTTAAGGGAGGAGGCTGTGCTGATCTAACATAAATCAGAAAAAATAACTTACTCAAAACAGAGCATATTATACTAAGTACTGTAAGAAAGAGATTAGCACAGTGAACAGCAGAAGTTGCTTTTCTATTTCATTTTAGTGGTGAGCCATAGTGGACTTTTATTCCAAAAATTGAGCTAATAACTGTTTTGACAGTTGCCTTTCAATGTACGCATTTTCATGTTTTTTTTTATGTGACACGTTCAAGTTTGGTGGCATATAGATGTTGCTATTAAATTTTAAGATAACTGCTGTTTGTTGGTACCTTTCCGCCACTATATGCTGATGCAGAGTGTTATGGCCACTTCAGGTGTGAACTGAGTTCCTCTATACAAGACCAACCCCCCACAGCACATGCATGTTATAGTCCATTGCATACGTGCTGCTTGCATGCACTTACGCTCTAAATCTGTTACTTGCTGAGAGCACCATTTGTGGTGATAGCTCAATGATAGATTAATGTCAAATTGATAATTTTCATACACTAGTATCACAGAACGATGTCAGTTAAACAGCTCATGAAATTTCCATTTAATACAATTTCTTACAGTTTCAAACTTGAACGGCTTCAGTAGTGCCAGACAGATATAAGCAAATTATGAAAATTTCATTCTCTGCCGAATGTGTTCCAAGTATCTGTGCCTGCATAGTGTAACCATTCTCTTGCCTAGTCCACATAAATATCAAATTTATTCTTTTGCTGAGATATAAAAGTTGGAAATTGTGTGTGACTTACTGTGCATTCTTCTAGCAGTTGACGAGTTGTTATTTGAAATGTAATATACTCAGTTTTTTTGTGGTTCTCTACTGAAATGTTGCTTATTGCCCAGGAAATATGACAGGTTTTATTTGTAGAAAGGATGTGAGTTGATTTGCACATTGGAGTTATTAACATCACTTCTTTTTAGTGATTAGTTCGTGTTTTACGCATTAATAACATGAGAAATTAGTAAAATGTCACAACAGAAGATCACGTTAACAGTGACTTCACATTTTCCCACCAAACCATATCAGAAAATCACACCATGCTACATGTGATGCAACGTGAGACCACCTGTACAAATAAGTTCAGTTCATGTGAATTTTCAGAGAACTAAAGAACCATGAATTGTTTGCAAAGATAATATCAACATAGAAATGATGTGTCTCTGGGGAATGCAAATTGTGAATGGTACTCTAGAATGATCTTCATAGAACTAAATCGTGGCATGTTTTCAACTACTACTTGTAATCTAAATGTGCGCTCCAGAATATTCTGGAAACCTCCGTTGTCATGTTAATTATTGTATTCACATCTGGTTTTCTTAATGTAGAATGCTTATATACAGTTGTATGTTTTTAAGACTAGAAAAATTTAAGAGTCAAAATAGTTTTAAAAGATATCTGAAATAACCATGAATTGAATACTGATGTTTCCAGAATACAAGACATGAAAAAGTTTAATATGTTTTGGATGAATGGCAGCATCGGTCATAAATATTGCAATCCTTTATTCTCCATACAGAGAAACTCCTATAGAAGCTGAACAATATCTTTTAGGATATGTGACATAAGTACATTGAAAACTATTTATTGCAGCCTGGCACATTCACTCATTTTATACACCATTTCTTTCTGAGGCACAACACAAAAAAACACATTTTTAATCCAAGACAGGTTTTTAAGAAACAAGCTTCAACCTGAGCAGCTATCATTCAAAGACTTAAATAGTTAAATGTGTTGCCTGTAGTCCTCTACATTCTGTTGAGTGAACACTACATTAAATTGGGGTGAGGGAAGAGACATTTAACCACAACTAATGGTCCAGCAAAAGCATTCATCTTTCTAACCCAAAATTAACCAGAAATCTTTTTTAGTGCTGCTAGTGGACAAAGATCAAAGACAGAAGAACACAAAACCACCCTTGCTTTTGGAACTGTTAGTTCCTTCTCCATAAAGGAAAGAAGGATAGGTTGGGGAAGGTTAAAAAGGAATGGCAGGTCACTCAGACCCCAGGATGTGAGGGAACAAATTTGAAGACAAGGGGAGACCTACATTCTGTACTCATATCTTGCTTAAGCAATATTGTTGTTGTTCTTCTTCTTCTTCTTCTTCGTAGCATTAATTTTGCATTGTGTAGTGTCCACTGTACTCAAGGTCTGGCAAATTTATTTTATTTAAATTTGCAGCCGGATGACCTTTCTGTTGCTGCAGTCATCAGTTAACTAAGGGAGGGAAATCATTTGTGCCCACTGTATGTGAATTGTGTAAACTTTGTTCTGTGTGTATCGTATTTTAGCTGTTTGTGTATTATTTTTTATGAGTTGGAAATTAGGCTCCAAACCGTCAGTTGACTAAGGGAGCATTGGAAACAGCCAAAAAACCACACACGGGCTGGCCAGTGTATCCAGCCATAGTTGTTGATGCGCTATGCTTATTCCATCCAGGTCTAGCACATCTTACTGTCTCAAAACCTAGTTCAATGTAAACTATACAAGCAAGGCTTGTATTGTGTTAACATTACAAAGTGAGCAATAAAGATAAAATGTAAATCAAATAACTGAGCTGCTTGTAAGATTTCTTCAAAGATATTGCAACTGACACACTTACTTTCCATTAGATTAACTGCTTAATGTTAATTGTTGCAAGTCCACCACATGGGTTCAATCCACCTTCCTGTCTCATGAGTTAGTATGCTTCACATGTGCTCTATGAGCAGCTCTCATTTTGTGTTATCTCAACAAAAATGAGCAATGTAAAGCAAATAACTGAATATCTTGTAAGATATCTTGAAAAATATTGGAACTGTCACACCCAAATTCCAAAAATTTACTCCAAACATGGTATTTGTTGCAAATAAGAAAATCCGTTTAGTTTTGTTGTATTTGACAAACACACCACAAGAGAAAAAATAATTTCCGTGTAGACTTTACCTTACTGACTAGTGATCAGAGCAAGGTTCTTAAATCTGTTGGAAATGTCTCCAATAAGTTCCCATTTGACATGAGCTTAAGGAAGGATATTTTTGCAGGTCGGAACCAGAGGGTAAGTGTCAGCAAAGATACCACAGAGAAAATGGACATATTGTCAGAAGTGTCAAACGGAAGTGTGCTGGGATCCCTGTTGTTTATAATACATATAAATTACATATGACAGAAATTCATTCTAATTTTGGATATAATCTAATGCTATTTTGCAGAATTAAGCAGTTATGAGATTGTGCAATTCTTCAGGTCATCGTGCAACAATGGAGAAGTGATAAACATAAGTGAAATAGGCATAAATGTAAGCAAGAAGCAGTTGGTCAGTTTCTGATCAAGAAACACTAAGATGACTTTTGAATATCTGAGTATAATCTAGGAGGAGAGATCATCTCTTTTAGTGCAAACTGATTTCTAGTACCTAGGAGTGATATTTTATGGCATATTGCTTTGAATACTGCATGTGAAAAGGGTAGTTTGCAAGGCAAACAGGCCCCTCCTCTAAGCAATGAGAATCTTCAAAATTGCTCCTTTTCCTGATAGTTTTGCTATGTGAAACATAGCTTGAATAAGCATGAAAAATAGCTTGAATAAGCACAGTTTATCAACATCTACAGCTACATCATTCTCCGAGAGCCACCTAATGGTGTGTGGTGGAGGGTACTTTTCGTACTACTAACTCAGCCCTCCAACTGTGTTCCACTCACGGATAGCATGTGGGAAGAATGACTGTCAGTAATCCTCTGTATTGGTTCTAATTTCTCAAATTTTCTCCTCATGATTATTATGCAAGATGTATGTAAGGGGAAGTAATATGTTGTCCGACTCTTCCCAGAAAGTGCTCTCTCGAACTTTCAATAGTAAATCTCTCTTGTAATAACTGCCAATAGTCAGTTAACAGTTGTTAATTATTAATGAAATTCTTCACTTTGTTTTAACTTACCTCATTCCACTTCCCTGAAGGCTCTCCTCTTTCATGGGTTTGGATTTGTTGAACATAGTGACTGAATGAATACACCCTGTGGCATGCATGAGAGTAAGTGTCATCTTCATTTCATTCATAGAAAATAGTGCAATAACATACTTCTTTACTGACTTAGGATGAGTTTCCAATTTCAAGTATTCTGAAATTAATTTTTCTTACATGACCATCATTTCTCAAGTGAAGTGTGGCCTCAAAACCTTCCCAGGATTGTCAATTTGTACTGGCTTAATTTGCACAGTATCTATTCACAGAATATAATTTACATTGATCATGTTGCTTACAAATCTGCTCCATTGCTTGCTAACAGGTGCTAAGAGATGGCCTCATACAAAATCAATCAGCGGAAACATTCCGTGAAGTATGGGAACCCAAATATTCAGCAGCATACTGGTTAGATATGGAATCTAGAACACTATGCCCTGATCTTAAGTACTTTGTATTTTTCTCAAGTGGATCTGGACCATGTGGTGTTCCTGGGCAATCAAATTATGCATTTGCCAATTCCGCAGTAGAGCATCTGGTAAGTATATGACATACAAATGTTCCTATTGTTTTATTTTTAAATTTGCTATTGTGGACATCAATATATATACAGGGTGTTTCAAAAATGACCGGTATATTTGAAACGGCAATAAAAACTAAACGAGCAGCGATAGAAATACACCGTTTGTTGCAATATGCTTGGGACAACAGTACATTTTCAGGCGGACAAACTATCGAAACTACTGTAGTTACAATTTTCAACAACAGATGGCGCTGCAAGTGATGTGAAAGATATAGAAGACAATGCAGTCTGTGGGTGCGCCATTCTGTACGTCGTCTTTCTGCTGTAAGCGTGTGCTGTTCACAACGTGCAAGTGTGCTGTGGACAACATGATTTATTCCTTAGAACAGAGGATTTTTCTGGTGTTGGAATTCCACCACCTAGAACACAGTGTTGTTGCAACAAGACGAAGTTTTCAAAGGAGGTTTAATGTAACCAAAGGACCGAAAAGCGATACAATAAAGGATCTGTTTGAAAAATTTCAACGGACTGGGAACGTGACGGATGAACGTGCTGGAAAGGTAGGGCGACCGCGTACGGCAACCACAGAGGGCAACGCGCAGCTAGTGCAGCAGGTGATCCAACAGCGGCCTCGGGTTTCCGTTCGCCGTGTTGCAGCTGCGGTCCAAATGACGCCAACGTCCACGTATCGTCTCATGCCCCAGAGTTTACACCTCTATCCATACAAAATTCAAACGCGGCAACCCCTCAGTGCCGCTACCATTGCTGCACGAGAGACATTCGCTAACGATATAGTGCACAGGATTGATGACGGCGATATGCATGTGGGCAGCATTTGGTTTACTGACGAAGCTTATTTTTACCTGGACGGCTTCATCAATAAACAGAACTGGCGCATATGGGGAACCGAAAAGCCCCATGTTGCAGTCCCATCATCCCTGCATCCTCAAAAAGTACTGGTCTGGGCCGCCATTTCTTCCAAAGGAATCATTGGCCCATTTTTCAGATCCGAAACGATTACTGCATCACGCTATCTGGACATTCTTCGTGAATTTGTGGCGGTACAAACTGCCTTAGACGACACTGCGAACACCTCGTGGTTTATGCAAGATGGTGCCCGGCCACATCGCACGGCCGACGTCTTTAATTTCCTGAATGAATATTTCGATGATTGTGTGATTGCTTTGGGCTATCCGAAACATAAAGGAGGCGGCGTGGATTGGCCTCCCTATTCGCCAGACATGAACCCCTGTGACTTCTTTCTGTGGGGACACTTGAAAGACCAGGTGTACCGCCAGAATCCAGAAACAATTGAACAGCTGAAGCAGTACATCTCATCTGCATGTGAAGCCATTCCGCCAGACACGTTGTCAAAGGTTTCGGGTAATTTCATTCAGAGACTACGCCATATTATTGCTACGCATGGTGGATATGTGGAAAATATCGTACTATAGAGTTTCCCAGACCGCAGCGCCATCTGTTGTTGACAATTGTAACTACTGTAATTTCGAAAGTTTGTCTGCCTGAAAATGTACTGTTGTCCCAAGCATATTGCAACAAACGGTGTATTTCTATCGCTGCTCGTTTAGTTTGTATTGCCGTTTCAAATATACCGGTCATTTTTGAAACACACACACACACACAAAATACTCTTTTTGCAATTTGACTTACAGGGTTATGGTTTTCAGAATATGGAAGCATATTATAAGTATTATATCTGGTGTTTTTTCTAAAACATCCTGCAGAGGACTCTCCCAAAAGGCTGATATTTTGATAAGTGCTTCACAATGCAGATATTTATGTATATTCTTTTTTATGAGTAGGGCACAGATTTTTAAATTTTTGTAAAGTGGGTTTCTTCCCTTTATTTTCTTGGAATACCCCATTTTGGGTTTAAACCAGCTATTTTAGCCTTTCACCATATAGCGGAGATGCTGGGTTGCAGATAGGCACAACAAAAATACTGTCACAAATAAATAAGCCAAAAGGCCTTCCTCAACAATAGACGTATACGTAGACGTAGACACACACACACACACACACACACACACACACACACACACACACACACAAATGCAACTCACACACGACCATAGTCTCAGGCAACTGGAATTGGTGTCAGTTGGCTGAGACTACAGTCGTGTGTGTGTGAGTTGCATTTGCGCTTTTGTGTGTGTTTGCATGTGGGCCGTAATGGTCGAAAGCTTTATTTATTTGTGACCGTATTTTCGTTGTGCCTACCTGTGACTCAGCATCTCCACTATACGGTGAGTAACAACTTTCCTTTTCATAATATTGTTACATTACATCCTGGATTTTTGAA
Organism: Schistocerca nitens; assembly: GCF_023898315.1. Taxonomy (NCBI): domain Eukaryota; kingdom Metazoa; phylum Arthropoda; class Insecta; order Orthoptera; family Acrididae; genus Schistocerca; species Schistocerca nitens. The sequence goes on from NC_064617.1 coordinate 343,531,007, forward strand.
TGTTTGCTATTTTAGCCTTTTTGAGTCTTAATGTAGTCATTTATTAAATATAGTATGGTAATTTTCAGCCAGTCTTTCTTGCTGTTTATGGCAAAGTATTTCTATAAAAACTTTTGTTCACTGTGTTTACTTTCATTGAGTGTTGTTTCAGTGGACACTTGAATGTTTGGTTTTAGACAAGATATTGTGTCAAGTTTTGTGGTATTGATATTAGTTGTGGTTTAGTTGTATAGTTGCTTTCTTAGCCAAGAGCAAATTTTGAGATCACTGTTGTTAGTTCTTTAAATCATTCTACCATAGTAACTGAACTTATGGAAGGTAGGTGTTTAGTTTTTCAGTAATTGTTAACATTTTACCATGAACGAGAAGTGTGGGCTTTGTTGTAGGTTTGTGAGTAGTGGGTTATGGTGTGAGATTTGTTCATAGTATTTCCACTGAGAGCAGGGATGCAATGGGCAAGCCAGTGGAATTTATAGTGAGATCCTCTCCTAGAAATGCAGAATATTTATCAGAAATAACTCAATAGATGAGCAGGAGCATAAACCTGTTGGGTCAGTATGAATGACCCATCCCAAACATCCCAGACTCTAATATCTTGATATATCTCGAGCGCCCAGTCCCCTTGTTGTTAGGCCACCCGCCCAGTTGGCGTCGCGCCTAGAGCTCCTCAGTGTGATGCCGGGATAAGCGCACTGCCGCTGCAGTTACAAAACACAAAGGAGTAACTAGATAGGATGAGGAGGAAGAAGGGTGATGGGGAATGGGAACTGGCAGTTGGTAAGAAGGCTACAAGGAGGAGAAGATATCCTGTCAGTTGTATTTTGCAGCAGTAGATTTTACTAACTGTGAGAGTTTAGAGATGAGGAGCCTCTTGTAGCTGTGGGTGTAGGAAACATACAGCAGACCTCACAAGGCACTGATGACGGAGAGCATGTCTCACATTGCAGTGGTACCAGTTGAGTCTATGAATGATTGGGTTTCACTAGCCATGGCCTGCACCTCAATGAGTATGGGAAGGGGAGGTTGGCAAAGCTTATAGGTGACAGTGTAGTGAGCAGTGGTGGAATCACCCATGGGAAAATGTCTTTAATAGTTGCTGTTAGATCTGTACCTTTTTTAGACTGAAGTAATCTGATAGGTATTCCTACTTAAAGGGAGTCTCTTTAACATAGGACCCACCTTCAAAGAAGGTCAGGTATCCGAGTTGTGCAGAAAATAGCATACGTCATCAAAATATAAGAGATATTGGAGATAAAGTTAGTGAACTGTTCATAGATGTTGACTCTGACATTATTGGTATGTCAGAGCAACACTTAACAACATTGTGAAAAGAAAAGTTGCTACTCGCTATGTAGCAGAGATGCTGAGTTGCAGATAGGCACAACAAAATGACTGTCACAAATACAACTTTCGGCCAGTAAGGCCTTCATCAAAATTAGACAACAAACATGCACATACACACTCATGCTAACACAACTCACATACATGACTGCAATCTCATGACTCCTGGATTTTCCAGAGCACCACTTAAATAATACAACAATTAAGAGGCTTCCTTTACCACAATACAGAGTAGCTGGCTGTTCTTCAAGGATTTCTTTGCGAAGTGGGGAAGTAGTCATATCCTTTTGTGTCTGCAGATGTATCAAAGCACTGCACTAAACAGGGATTTGAATGCTGTGCTGGGGCAGTTGAATTTAGTAAAATTAAACTTTTAATTATAGTTGTTTATAGGTCCTCTGACTTTGGAGCATTTTTGTTCAAGCCAGAGAAGGTTCTTGATTCACTTTATAGGAAGTACCAAAAATTAGTTGGCTGTGGTGACTTCAATACTAATTTTGTGTGTGACAGTGCAAGAAAAAGAATGTTGGATGATCTCCTAGTTCATATGACCTGATTTGGACTGTATTTTTTCCAACCAGGGTGCAGGGCAACAGTAGCACAACAATAGACAATATTTCTATTCATACTTCTTTGCTAGATGGACATTCTATTAGTAAAAGAGTGAATGGTCTTTCAGACAATGATGCACAAATTTTATCACGAAAAGGTTTTTGTACTCAAACAGATGTTATATATAATTACAAACTATGTGTAAAAGCTAATCCAATGGCAACAGAGAGTTTTTAAGCATCATTAAAAAACAAGAGTGGCAGGATGTTTGTAGTTCTGATAAATAAATGATAAATAAAATGCTTTCATTAACATATTTGTCATGCTCTTTGAAAGTTGTTTTCCATTAGAATGTTCAAAACTGGGTACTAGCAGTAAAAGACAGCATGAGTGGTTGACTAGTGGGTAATAATATAATGTAGAAAAAAATATTAAAAGTAGTCGCAATTGAGCTACAGTAGCCCATTACAAACAGTGTAGTCTGCACAAGATAAGGTGGCTGATTTAAGTGACAAATTTTCATCAAAAGTGCTGAGCAAGTTCATTCATTTGTTTGGATGGGGAGGCCGATAAGTGTTTGCCACCTTTTGGCTGGGTGGCAATTATAGAATTGAGGTGCATGCCCTGCAGTCTCAAGATTTTACAGAAACTATCTGAAGAAAAAAAATTTTTTTTGTGTTACTTATAGCTTAATATCTCAAGTTCATGATGATGTACCCATCATTTCGTTAATGGTCATAAGTATTGTGATATTTACATGGAAGCAACGCACTGTGTGAAATTTGAAAAAGTTTGCAATGAAAAATGGTGGTTACTATGATTTTGCATTTGGTGCAAATTACATAATATGTTGCTGTATGTGAAATTTAGATAACATATCAAATTTTTCCTTAGACTTGGGTGGAGGTCACAATCTTCATCTGATGTAGCACACTCATTTGGTATCATGCTGTGCCAGTGATAAAAGCAGAGTGAAATATCCATAACATTCCACATATTTCATAAACGGTGTGAGATACTGAAATGATATTTTGCCAAATAATAGCACACAAAGAGGAGGGTATTTTACCATACAGTTGCTATGCAAAACTTCATTTTCTACCATCAGTAGCTGGTGAAATGAGAAATGCTATGAGTTTTGGAACAACGCAAATGAAGACATTACAAGCTTGTTTTGTAATGAGGATGTGTTTTTTTAATGAGTTAGTGACCTTACTTTTCCTCAGTTCCTCACTTAATGACTTAATAAACCACTCTTTCAGAATTCTCTCACAACTACATCTGCACAACATGTTAGAGAGATGACACTATGTAAATTCTGCTGTGTTTTGACAAAAGAAGCAAATGTTAATATGGAAACAAGAAAAATGTGTAGGTTTTACTCAAAATTCGGCACTCATGGTGATTCGCTGAAAGTTACAAATAGTTAACAAGCCAAGAGAAAACAAATTGCTGCATTTTCGGTATAATTCTTGTTAGATACTAATCAAAGCAGAGATGGCAGATCTTTTTGAATGGTCACCACGCACTTGTGGGTGTGAAGGGGCTCCACTTAATATTTACAAAAAATGTAAGCATAGGCTTCAGTTTAGAGTGGCACTTACCCTACAATGCTCGGCATTTCCCCTATAGTGCCTGCCCATAAACTCACTCCCCCCCACTACCAGTCTACCCATGTCTGCACTGCCGACTGTGCAACAATCAGCCATGGTTACCTGTGTTGCCTCTAGAGTAAGGCACTTAAAAATGTTATTAGGAAGGGAAACTGTATGTGATAAGCAAATAGAATAGCTAATTCACAGGATAAAATTAAAATGATATCGTCAGTCATGAAGCCAGCATGTGGACAGCAGCACAAGTTCAAATATATAAAGTCAGTACATAGTAAAATAAGTCAGATATAGGTACAGAAGTTAACAATCACTTTCTGAACATAGTGGTGAATTAAATAAAAACTTAGTTACTAAAGGGAGTCATATAACTCTATTCAAAAACGATTTCCTGTGACTGATATCTGACATTCTCCTCCATGACACTGACAAGGGGGAGACTGAGTCAGTAATTAAATCTCTGAAGACTAAAGACTCTAAAGAAATGATGGAATAGCTAAGAGAATACTGAAGTACTGTGTTGCACACATTACCACTGTTTAGCCATATTTGTAGTTGTTTTTTTATTTTTTTTTTTAGAAATTATCAGTTTCCTAGACCTATTTCTATGTCATTCACTTAAGTTGCTGTCAAATGTAGAGTTGGTTTTAGAAGTGGTTTGGCAACAGAAAATGCTATATTTTCTTTTCTATTTGAGGTACTGGGTGGATTAAACATATTGTCCAAAAACACTAGGCATCTTTTTTGATTTAATAACTAATATTGTTCTAGAAGTTGTACCATTATGGTAGCTCACAGTTAGTTCACCTCTTAATTTTAGAACAAGCAGCTGGTCATTCTCTACAGTATTGAGAATGGCTATGATGTGAAGTCTGAGTGGGACATGGTCAAATGAGGAGTGCCCAGGGATCATGCCTGGGGATACTTCCCTTCCTTATTTACACAAATGATATGCCTTCTAGTATTACAGGTGATTTTAAAATATTTCTAAATTTCTGTTTCAAATAGTGCAGTTTAAGACATAAGTTCATGGTTTGCAGAAAATAAATTGAAGCTGAATCACAGTACGACTCAGTTTTTACAGTTTCTAACACACAACACAACAAAACTTGATATTCTGCTTGCATAGAAGGGGCATATGATTAGTGAGACTGAACAGTTCAGATTTATACGTGTTCAGATAGATAGTAAACTGTCGGGGAAATCCCATGTTCAGGATCTTGTTCAATGACTTAATGCTGCCATTTTTACTGTTGGAACATTTTCAGAAGTTAGTGGTAGCTTGGTATGAAAAGTAGTCCACTTTTCTTATTTTCATTCACTTACATGTTGGTATTATATTTTGGGGTAACTCTTCCCATTCTCAAAGAGTATTTTTGGCTCAGAAACAGCTGGTTCGTGCAATAAGTGGTGTAACTTTGAGAACCTCTTCTCGACTGCTATTCATTAGGCTGGGTATTCTGACATTGGCTTCTCAATATATGTATTCTTTAATGTCATTTCCTGTTAACAGTGTCAGCTTATTCCCAAGAATTAGCAGTTTTCACTCAGTTAATACTAGGCAGAAATACAATCTGCATTTGGATTGCACCTCGACTGTTGCACAGAAAGGCATGCAGTATTCTGCTGCATCCATTTTCAATAAACTAGCACAAGAATTTAATAATCTAAGCAGTACTCCAAACACTTTCAAATCCAAACTGAAGAGTTTCTTCATAGGTCACTCCTATTCTGTCAAGGAGTACCTTGAAAAATTAAGCTAATTCCTGTGTCACTTTGTTGAGTGCATTTATATAAATGTATAGCATGTCATCTTTTTAGGATTCATGAACATTTTATTTTATCTCTTTCTACTTTTCTGTTGTAATTTCATATATTGCTACATTCCATGGCCATGGAGATCTGCTCCCCAATTTGGTACTACAGAACTTCATGTATAAAATAAAATAAATAAAATATGAAGAACACTAATATTAACATAGAACATTTCATTATAATTTTGACATAGTGATTCTAGTTCTTTATGGAAAATAAATAATTAACTTTTCATTGTATTAGCACTCAAAAAATCCATAAAAATTGAGATATTTACTCATGCTACAATTATTTTCTCTTTTTATAATATTTTAATGAGAAGTCTTTTACTGTGAAAAGTCTTTTCATGTGTCACTCACATGAAAACACACACACTAAGATGTGTACCTATGTACGACCAGAACTTGTGGCCCAAAACTACAGCTAACAAGAAGTTTTATATTACGTTTTGGTATATAATTAATCACAATTATAAGTTTTGTGTAGTGAAACTTTTTATATTGCCTGTTAGTACATTTTTATAGCCTGAGTAAGATCTCTCTACAGCACAAGTGGTTAATGGTGCATATTTCATTGACGCAGTTGCTTGTGGGTTCTCCCCAGTACAATACATTTTTGAACTTCTCCCCCCAGGGTAATAGTGGACACTTTCTTCATATCTTCATATCCAGGATTCCTCAGAAGAATATTCTATAAAATAAAACAATGCAAAATCCAGGATGGAATGTAACAATATTATGAAAAAGGAAGTTGCCACTCACCATAGAGGTAGATGCTGAGTCACAGATAAGTACAACAAAACGACTGTCACAAATAAATAAAGCTTTCGGCTAGTAAGGCGTTTGTCAACAATAAACAACAGACACACACACACACACACACACACACACACACACACACACACACACACATATGCACGCACGCGCGCGCGCACTTGTCTCAGGCAACTGAAACCACACTGTGAGCAGCAGCACCAGTGCATGATGGCAGTGGCGACTGGGTGGGGGTAAGGAGCAGGCTGGGGTGGAGAGGGGGAGGGATAGTATGGCAGGGGTGGCGGACATTGTAGTGCTGCAGGTTAGATGGTGGGCACAGGAGAGGTGTGGAGGGGGGGGGGGGGAGTAGTGGAATAGGAGAGAAGTAAAAAGACTTGGTGTGATTTCCAACTGTATAGTGCTGGAACGGGAACAGGGAAGGGGCTGGATGGTGAGGACAGTGACTGACCTCCCCGCCCCAGCCTCCTCCTTACCCCAACCCAGTCGCCACCCATCACGCACTGGTGCTGCTGCTCGTAGTGTGGTTTCCGTCTATTTTTCCCAAATGTCTTACTGATCAAAAGCTTTATTTATTTGTGACAGTCTTTTTGTTGTGCCTACCTGCAACTCAGCATCTCCACCATATGGTGAGTGGCAATTTTCATTTTCATTATATTGTTATTCTACAAAATAATAATGCGTGTTGTACCCACTGAAAAAGGTCTTTTCCTCCAGATGCGTCTGCACCTCAGATATCATCTGCTATATTTCTTATACCTTCAGAACTACAAAAATAAGTTAACTCAAGTGCCACCAATAGTGTCTCATTATCGAGTTATAAAGACAAGCAACACTGTGCTATACACATTCTTGATTTCAGTACAGTGTATAAATGTGGTTACTATATTTTTCCTTAATGTGTGCAAATTCACATTATTAATTTACATTGGAAAATCTATTTAAAAACCATGTTTTTCTGCAGAAGTCAGTTTTGGTCCCTACTTCTTTTGTAACACTTAGCCCTTTAAGTGTAATTTAGTCCTTTGTAGGTTCTGTAAGGTTAAAATCTTCTCATTCGAGCCATAGTTATGACCGGTATTTCTTTTCCTAAAAAATATAATGAAAAGTGTTTGCCCCAGGGAAATATGATTTTATTATTGGGAAAGTGTAGTTCATCTATAAAGCAGACCACATATAGGGTGCTGGTGCAACTTATTCTTGAGTACTGGTTGAATGTTTGGGCTCCACAGGTGGGATTGAAAGAAGACATTAAAGCATTTCACAAAGATTAGCTGCTAGATTTGTTACCAGTAGGTTCAGTCAGCTTGCAGGTGTTATGGATATGATTCGGGAGCTCAAGTGGGAATCCCTGGAGGGAAGAAAACACCCATTTTGAAGCACACTCTGAGAAAGTTCGTAGAACTGGCATTTGAATCTGACTGCAGAACGATCCAATTGCCACTGCCGCCAACATTCTTTTGGTGTAGGGACCTCGAAGTTATGATATGATATGAGAAATTGGGTCAAGGAGACATATAGACAGTTGGTTTTTGCTTGCTCTACCTGCGAGTGGAACAGGAGGGAATGACTAGTTGTGGTTTAAAGTAACCATCGCCTTGCTTTGTATGGTGGCTTGCAGAGTATATATGTAGATGTAGAATCCTAGGATGAAAACTAAACTCTACAAAGACTTCAAGGACCTCATATTATTAAAGAAAAGGGTCAGCTGTGTGAGTACACTGGTATTCAACAACATGACAGAATATATATACAATGAAGCATGATGAAGTTTAAGACTGAATTGAAGAAATTTAAGTTGGGCAACTCCTCGTCCTCCATTGAAGAGTAACTTCACAAAAGTTCTTAAAAATAATATTTTAGTTTATATTATAATTAATTTCCATTGTAATATAACAATATATCATAATGTTAAGCTGTTCATTGTATTGAATTTGAATGAAATGCACAACCTTGACTTCATTCCACACACCACTGACACCTCAACTAATATAATGTATAAATACATACCTAGACTACATAAAAGTAAATGGTATGTGACTACCAGCCTGGTGGATTGCTTTTTATGTCTCTGGCTTGCATATCAATTGCACTGCTTATTTCATCAAGCTTCTGATGAGTCTGGAAAGATAAGTCTTCAATCAGTATGTATTACCAGCTTGCACATCTTACAGTGAGACATGGATTTTTCATGCAAAACCACTCAAAACTTGAGTATTGCTCAGTGACCAATGATGAGGTGCATGCTGTAATAGGAGAGACAGGAAATCAAAGAAATGGATGAGGGAACAGAGCAGAGCGGATGGCAAAATTATGTCGATATGCAAATGAAGTGGAGGCGAGCAGGACATATGGGTACCAGGAGGGATGGTGGATAGAACAAGAATGTTCTTTTTGGTGTCCAAGGGATAAGAAAATACTGGGACAATGATCTGGAAGGTAGTTATATGACAGTATAAAATATGCAAGAGCAGCATGGAAGAACAGATTTGAAGAGCACTATTATGAAAAGTCTAGAGGGAGAATTTATCCAGAGTTACTGTTCTAGTGATGCTGATGATAGATATTCTAAACAAAAAGCACAGTTTAGGAAGTTTTGCAGTTAGAAGAACCTCTCACTGTGTTAACTGTAATAATATGATGCTTATTTATTCATAATGTAGGAAAGGATAGATTGCTACTTAATGGTAAGTAGCAATCAGTCTTTTCCCACATTGCTGTTATTCCTACCTGGAGTTTCCATTGTTTTATTTATTCATAATGTTTTCACTCCCCGAAGTTGTACAGAATTATCTTCTGGGACTAAAGTGAGCTGTAAGAATACCGTGTAAAGTGGATAACAACACATCTTGTTGAGGCCTCTTCAAAATTCTTAAAATTCTTATACACACTTTCCAGGACATTTCCTGAATGACATTTGTTCCTGATCATTAATACTGTTTCATTTAATTATGGGTTGCCTAGTCACAATAGCTGCCTGAAGAAATACTTCATCCAACTTCGCCTTTTTACTCTATGGTTGAGAATAAGGTGTTGCTTTCTGGTGCAAAGATTTGCAACATGCTTCCACCCAGTACAAAAAATAAATTGAGAGTCTCTACAAATTAAAATTAAAAACAGACATTATTTGTCACTCCTTCCATACATTATCCGAGTATCAAAGTTAAAGAACTGGAGTTTTCCCTCAGCTGTGTGTCAAATAACAATGATCATTGTACACAGACATCTATTCTTGAGGGCACAGAGGCAACTATTGTTTTGTGACAAGCATCAGCATGTTTATGTAAAAATTAACAGTAGAAGATAAACGGCATATGTTTAATGTAACTGAGGAAGCAGAAGCTTTGGTGTTGATTTTACCTCAGGAAGAACAAGTAGTTCTTCATTGTTGTTGCAGTTTGTTAATGCATACTTTGATTTAATCTACATTCTTGGTAGCTCTCTTTCATGATGGGACCTATAGAACAACATGAATTATTGCATTAACGAATGAGTGAATATAACACTGTATTCACATAAAAGCTTGTAATTTCAAAAATCTTATGTGATAAATCTGTCCAAAATTAAACTACAGTCAAATTCAGAGACAAAAGGTTTACCTCTCAGGCAGCAGCAACATAGACAAAAGCCAAAAGTGCCTCCATCCAATGAAAAATCAAAGGGTTGGAGTAAATAGGACAATATCACAACTAGTCACTCAAAACCCTGAATTAAATGAGGCAGACCATGAGACTAAAATAAAAGTATTCTTGTCATCATTTATCCTGTACCACCAATTTGGCAGCCACCTGCTGTATGTACCTCTCAAAAACAACAGCTTCAGTCATTTTCTAGTTAGTTCCTGCTGAAGGTTTCAATAATATGGTACACTACTGACATACATTTCTGTCTCTCCATATAATGTGGGGAATTTGTTGAAGATTTGAATATGGGAACAATTATCAAATAGAGATTAGTTCAGGTATACTTTTCATTTCATAGGTTCATAGTGATGAGATCCACAGTTGAAAGTGGATGAATTTTTCTAATTTTTCAATAAGTAGCGATCTACTGTATAGTTACAGATGTAGAACATTATCTGTTTCACTTTATTGTTTAAGAAACCATTTTTGTGTCTCCTGTAAAATTTAACAAAGTGGGGTTTTCATTCCCTATCATCCTAATGACCCTTCCACAGATCCTAAGTGAAATGATCCTAATGAATGTGGAAAAAGCAAAAAATTTGTAACATATTTTTATTTGAAAGATACCACCAAATGTGCAATTAACATGTAGATATATAAACACTGAAGTAAATTAGATAATACATAGGCTATAAAAGTCATACAGCATCAAACAGAAAGCAGTTTACAACACTTATTTACATTGATCACATTAATGCAACAAGATGTGCAGGAGTCTGATTTTATGTAATACTCATATTATTTAGTTGACATTATTAATAATAGTGGTAGTTAGTTTTTAGTTATTATTAATAATATACACTTCAATTAATTCTACTAAGAAATCTATCAAATGAGTTGTAGTTGATAATGGATATTCAGCGGTGTTTAAACTTTTTATGGCTACTGGAAAGTTATTGAACCTATGTACTTCTGAATAATGGACACTTTTCTGGACCAATGAAAGTGACTTTCAATTTTTATGTAAATTATTCTTAATTCTAGTGCTTGTTCTGTAAACTGAACTATTTGTTTGAAGAAAGAGATGTACTAAGTACGACAAACTTCTTTAAGGTATAAATGTTTTGGCAAGCAATAACTAGCAGCCTCAGTTCCTTGAAAAGACTATTGTAGAGTGCTTGATTTGGTAAACTTTAGCTTAATTTGATGAGTTGGTCTCATATGACATTAAAGAACGAAAGTAAGTGTAGAATGCTAGCTTTTTCAGTTTTATATCAGCTATGTTTGACATCTGCATTACATCAGATTTATTTAGGGGCTTCAGCAGCATGCTCCTCTCATTTGAATTTATTCTCCAATTACAGTAACGAAGAGTTAAAACTACAAGTCTCATGTATATCCTTGTCATCATATTATAGACATATACTGGGACAAAACCTCTTCCAAGTTCTGAGCTGCATATGGTGTATAAGGGGCATTCAAAAAGAAACGAGCCAGAAGCATAATTACAGAAACCAGTACCTATATATTAGAAGTATTGTTGAGACCCTTGTCCCACTGTAACACAAGGCAGTGAATGGCTGTTTCATAAAATTCCCGGGGTTGCAATGTTAACTATTTCCACAAGTACAGCTGGACGTTGCCATCCACACGAGTCCAGAAAAGGTTATGCTGACGTTCTTCTTTGACCAATATGGCCCCCTTCTGATTCACTTCCTGCAGCACAGGACAAAAGTGCAAACCTTGACCAACCTTTGCCAAGCTATCAAATCAAAACAACCAGGCAATCTCACCTGTGGGGTCATTCTGCTCCATGACAAAGCAAAGCCTCATATGGCCAATACAATCGCAGCACTCCTGCAGAAATGCAAATGGGAGGTTCTCAGCCACCCTCCATATGATCTGTACCTCTCTCTCTATGATTATGCCATTTTTTGTCCCCTTAAAAAGGCTCTGAGAGGCAAATTATTCAACTTGGACAACGATGTCCAGCTGTATGTGTGGAACTGGTTAACATCGCAGCCCCAGGAACTTTATGAGACAGCCATTCACTACTTTCTGTCACAGTGGGGCAAGTGTCTCAACAGCCAGGGTCAGTACTTCTAACATACAGGCTCATTATCTTCTGAACGTCCCTTATATCTTTTCAGAGCTTAGATAAAAAGAATTGAATCAGAACCATTTATTAGTGTTCAAGATGATTTCATTAAACACTCTTTCTAAAATTATACTTGATTTGATATTTGCAATGTTTGTACCATATATGATACATGTTATACAAATTTTTGAAAGTGATGTGAAAAAAATCATACATTTGTCTACCTTCTTTCCTGCTGAAGCTTAATATATTACATTCTTAATCACCTTGTGAAATTTCTTTCAGTCTCTTTGCAACTAAAAATAAAAAAATATTTTGAAACCATTAATTTCCCTTCAATCTTGTCAGTGGAAGTGAAAGAGAAAATGATAAGGACATGAAGCAAAGTGAGTATTTAGGTTATCTGGAACCTGTGCGAACCTTGTACATGCTGTTGAGTTCCTGCCTGAAGGGTTAAAATGCCATCTGTGTTGAAAAGGGCTTTGTGTAACTGATCTGAACTATTCTGTATACACCTGACATTGAGCCAGACTGGTAGTCTACAAACTATTGAATAACTTTTCCTCTCATGTGTCTTATGATCATATTTATGGCATCCAATTGAATGCATTGACTTTTACATGTTAATCAAATATAATAAGTATCAATTTCATTAAAGGAATAGAAGATGTCTCAGTGAACAACTATCACCAAATTTTTAATTCTTTACAACTGTTTCATTACTTAGGTTGAAGCCCGCAGAGAATGTGGATTCCCTGGATTATCTATTCAGTGGGGACCAGTTGCTGATGTTGGACGTGCAGCAGATATTGAATTTCTATATGGAGTAAAACACCAGACCATAGCCTCTTGCATGATGGAACTTGAAAAGCTAATGCTGAACCCTGAAGCAAGTGTAGCAAGATGCATGGTGATCAGCAATGATATCAATACTTGTTCTTCCATCAGAGGACATCAAAGAAGTGCTGACCTGTTGACCAACATTACTAAGGTTCTTGGTTAGTTAACAAATTTACTTTCGCATATTGCACATTGTATAGTATTTTCTCTGTGTCATCCCAGCAAACATGTGAGTTCAGAACACAATATTATTACTGTGTTTGTCACATACAGGTTTCTTAGATATTAATGGTGTGGTAGTAAAAAAAACTCTTAATGTCAAAACATTAAATAAAAAAGGGAATTGTCCAGAAGCCCACTCATGATGGAAATCTATTGTATGTGTAACAACAAATAAATAGACATTACCTCTTCAAGGATGTTCACATTGAAACTGGTATGAGTGACCATGAGATGGTTGCAACTACAATGATTTCCAAATTGCAAAGGGAAACTAAAACAAGCAGCACAGTTTGTATGTTCAACAGATTAGATAAAGAGGCAGTGGTGTCGTACCTCAATAGGAACTTGAAATACTTAGCTCTGTAGAGGAACTTGCAGCTAAGAACTATGGCTTGGATTTGGAAGAATAGTCATTTTATTTATTTCAAACAGTGGAAAATCCAGGATGCAATGCAACAATATTATGAAAAGGAAAGTTGCTACTCACCATACAGCGGAGATGCTGAGTCACAGATAGGCCTATCTTTGACTCAGCATGTCCACTATATGGTGAGTAGCAACTTTCTTTTTCATAATATTGTTACATTTTATTTTTTTTATTTTGTGTTTTGGTGATCTATGCTGTGAAGACATGTAACATAAGAAACACTTAATTCGTGAAGGAAGCTTTACTGAAGGAAGCTTTTACTGAAATGGCCCCCTTGTGTACCATGCTCAGTCTTGTGTTCTCGAGAGTAGATATCTCTTCCTCTGCTAGTATCATGACTATGATACATACTATTAGGTTTAAAAAGGTTATTTTTCTCTTATGAAACACATCATAGAGAACATATATTGTGCAGTGGCTGTGAGGATTTCAAGTTTTTTATAAAAATATCTGTGCATGTGGATCTAGGGTGGACTCCACTCATGATTCTTATGATTATACAGTACTTTTCTAGCCAGTGACTGATTTCCCCAAATATGATTCCATATGCCATAATGGCATGAAAATAATAATAATAAGCAGATTGAATAGTTTCCATATTTCTATAAAAGCAAATAAAGCATTCAGTGTGAGTTGCAGAATTCAGTCATTTGCACAGATCCAGAACTTGATTTGACCAGTTTAGTTTGCTACTTCTATGCAAGACCAGCTATTTTGAACTATGCACTATAGGCATCTGCTGGTCATCAAGTTTTATCCAAGTTCTTCATTTTTAGAGGTTATGTGAAACTGAATATGGTTTGTTTTATTGTAATTAACAGAATGACCATTATGTAAAACCAGTTCACAATATCCCTGAGAACCTTATTAGCTGAAACCTCAAGTTTCTCTAATGAATTATTAATAAGTAGCAGAGTGTCATTGGCAAAGATGGTGAATTTGCAATGTTATGTACAAAGTGGTAGATCATTAATAAAAAGTAGAGGCCCATAACTGAGCCTCAAGGCACTCCACAATTGATGGTACCCCATTCTGATGATGTTGAGATACTTTCTTAACTAATCAGTACAACTTTTGTTTTCTGTTTGAAAGATATGAATCAAGCTACTTCCCTCATACCTCATACCTTATACCTAAGTATGGAGATTTGTTTAAAGGCATTAGTGACTGACACAGTAAAATGCTTTTGTTCATCCACATCTAGATCTACATGGATACTCTACAAATTACACCTAAGTGCCTGGCAGAGAGTTCATCAAACCACCTTCACAATAATTCTGTTATTACAATCTTGAACAGCATGCAGAAGAAACAAACACCTATATCTATCAATGCGAGCTCTGATTTCCCTTATTTTATTATGATGATAGTATCTCCCTAGGTAGGGTGGCATCAACAAAATATTTTTTAATTCAGAGAAGAAAATTGGTGATTAAAATTTCATGAGAAGATTCTGTCACAATGAAAAAATTCCTTGATTTTAATTATGTCCACGCCAAATCCTGTATCATGTCAGTGACACTCTCTCCCCTACCACTCAATAATACAAAACATTTCGCTCTTCTCTGAACTTTCTCAATGTACCCCATTAATCCTGTCTGGTAAGGATTCCACACCACTCAGAAGTACTCCAAAAGATGATGGACGAGTGTAGTGTAGGCAGTCTCTTTAGTAGATCTGTTGCATCTTTTAAGTCTTTTGACAATAAAACTCAGTCCTTAGTTCACCTCCACCACAACATTTTCTATGTGTTCTTTCCAATTTAAGTTGTTTATAATGGTAATTCCTAGGCATTTAGTTGAATTATAGCCTTTATATTTGACTGCTTTCTTGTGTAACCAAAGTTTAACAGATTCCTTATAACATTCATACAGATGACCTCACACTTTTCCTTATTGCAGATTTTTGCAACATTCAGATATCTTTTCTAAATCATATCACTTTGTTTGGATCTTCTGATGACTTTATGAAACGATAAAGGACAGCATCATCTGCAAACAACCTAAGACTGCTACTCAGTTTGCCTCCTAAATCATTTATATATATAAGTAACAGCAGAGGGCCTATAACACTACCTTGTGGAACACCAGAAATAATTTCTGTTTTACTCAATGACTTCCCATTAGCTGCTGTGAACTGTGACCTCTCTGACATGAAATCATGAATTCAGCTACATAAATGAGATGGTACTCCATAACCACACAAATTGACAGCAAGCTGCTTGTGAGGTACGATGTCAAAAGCCTTCTGCAAATATGGAAATGTGGAATCAATTTGAAATCCTGTGTCACTAGCACTAAAAACTTCATGTGAGAAAACAGCTAGCTGTTTTTCACAAGAACAGTTTTTCTAAATCTGTGTTAACTGTGTGTCAATAGACCATTCCCTTCAGGGTAATTCATTTTGTTTGAACACAGTATATGTTCCAAAATTCTGCTGCAAATCAGTATGTAATTTAGTGAATTATTATTACTGTCTTCCTTGAATATTGTTAGGTTACAAAATATTCCAACTATCTTAATACTTTTGTTGATGGGCTCCAAAATATTGGCAGCAAATGCAGATATTGCACCTTCTGTTGAAAACCCATTCTGAAATCCAAACTGACTTTTACTGTTGATATTATGCTCACTACGGTGCGTAACAATACTTACATGCACTAGTTTCTCTGAAATCTTGGAAAACCTTGTCAGTAGAGAGACTGACCAATATTTTGCAGTATTCATCTTATCTCCCTTCTTATACAAAGGTTTTACAATTGCATACTTAACCCATTACTGGCCATTGTCCCTTTTTTGGGACACGTATATTTTACTTATTTCTATGTAAGCAATGGAGCTTTTAGCCTTTATTGTTGTACCTGTAGGTTCAACTAACTGCTATAATGCCTGTAAATGTAAAATAAATAACTTTTTTCTAAGTACTTCATGCCAGGAAAATTATAAACTTCCCGATTTTTTGTTCTCGCACTTGGCAGCACTGTATGTCTGCTGGTAGTTCCTGGATGACAATAAGCTGTGATTTAGTTGTCTGGGCATGTTTGTTAAGAACATATGGATGTCCGTGTAAGATTATGTATACTTCAGATTTTTTCAAGTAAGTGAAATATCGATATATTTTATGCGTCCCAATAATGGGACAATGGCATGTTACACTATCATTTATTGTTGATGTGCCCATAATGGTGGCATAGAGCTACTGGACAAGCAGATATCACTTTATAGGACGAGGATAAGGTCAAAGAAATGGTGGTGGCCATTATCCACACATATGATAGATGTCTGCGTAGTAAACATATGGCGTCATTACAATTGCTAACTCTAATGAGAAGCTCTCACTTTTGGATGTCCAACGGAGAATAGTGATGTTTTTCCTATCAAAGAAAACAGGATCAGTACCAAAACACAGAAGACCACAAGGAAGCAAATTGATGGGAGGACGGGTGAGCACAGATGTACGACTAGATCTTGGAAATTATTTCATTGTGCCAAGTAAAACACAGAAGAGATGTGCTTACTGCAAGAAAAAAAACAACAAAAATTTGTGATAGGTGCAATGTTGGTGTACACGACAAGTGTTTTGCTTCATTTCATACTGAATAGACATTCAATAATATTAAAACATTCTTTATTTGTTGTTTGTGTTGTTTCTTACAATATTATGCATGGAGAATAAGGTTGTGAATTTGGATAGCACATTTGGCCAATGTCCCAAAAATGGGATGGTCTATAGTTTTTGTTCTAATAAACTGAAAATTTTCAAAACAACTTTTTATTCAATTAATCACTCAATGCAACGTATTCATGTATAAAAGTTTGCAAAAAATGATCCGATAGAGTTTTGGCCAGTAATGGGTTAAGTCCTTCATGAACTATTCCTTGTTTAAGTGATGCATAAAAAATGTGTCAAGGATTTTACTTACATAGCTGCAGCAAGAATTTAAAAATCTGCTAGAGTTGTTGTCACATCCAGCAGGGATTTTACTTTTCAGTTTCCAGAATAGTGGCTGTTGTTATTTGGATCTGTTGCACTCAGCATGCATAAAATTCATGGCTTGATTTATGGAGTCATTCAGTCCTATTTGTTGTGCTAAAATTGTTTGTTGAATATATCGGCAACAATTTTTGGATAACTAACAAGATGATCCTCTAGTCTGTATTTAGACATTTTCAATGTAAAGTGCATTTTTCCCTTTCACCTTCTTTACAAAATTCAAGATAGTTTTTACTTTATTGCTTGAGTTACCAGTTTCTGCCTTCAAGAACATGTTCTTCGATGCTGATAACATCTTGTTAAGAATTGTATCGTACAGTTTGTAATGCCTAACCGTATTGGGATCATCAACATAAACAGCATCATATACAGGGGACCAGGTCACAAGCTATAGATGATGATTTAAGTTTTCCATGGTGTGTCTGTTTATAATCCTCATGTTTTTCTAAATGAAATTAACTTCTCCTTGTGTTTATGGTAAGGGACTGTGCATCATAATCAGAGAGGCAATTTGTAATATTTTTCACAGCTAAATTATCAAATATGTCCTTATCTATAAATGTGTTATCTATTAGTGTACTAGAACTGTGTGGTACTCTTGTTGAAATGTATACCATTGATACTAAGTAAGAGCACATCAGATGTTCAAGGTCTATTCCATTTCTATAGTGTGTCAAAAAGTTCATAGTAAAGTCACCCATTATAATGAATGATTTAGTTTTTATAGACAAGTGGAATAAGAGTTATTCAATAAGTCTCAGAAAGCAGGTACCCTGTAAATTGACAGCACAATAACTGTTGCATTATCTGCTGTTATATTGACACCACACACCCCTGAGTGGTGTTCAGCTTAGTATTTGCTTAAATCTAGATATTTATACACTACATTATTTGTGACAAATATTGCAACTCCACACTTTCCCATACTGGATCTACAGTGATGAGCAGCTAAACAAAAGTTTTCAGTCTGTGACATTTGGATTCTGTTCATAACACTATGTTCTGAGAAATACAGTACATCAGGTTCACTTCCATATTCTTCACCTTTTAAATGTATAAGCAGCTGGTCTGTCTTATTCTTCAAGCCTCTTATATTTTGATGAAACACAGACAATGCTTGAGTCGTGTCCAACATTGCATTTGTATGATATTTGTTTGGGGCCTTTCCTCTTGATACTCTAGTTGTTAGTTCTACTTGGAGCACTGGAGGCTCATTTTGGATACACGAGAGAGACATTTCACTTAGCTTTGACTGCTTTACTCTTACCTGACTCACCATTTTAAAAAATGCTGAGTTACTTTTCTGTTGCATGAGGGATGAGCTACTGCTTCTGATTTTGATGACACTGGTGACTTTGCACTTGATTGATTGATAGCAGAATAGTTCATGGTGTGATGGACCCTCCATGGTATACGAGGTGTAATCAGACAGTAATCGAATTTTTTTGATTTCACAGGCTTTATACATTTGACTTTCAAAAAAGCTTTTTTATCCTGTTGGTAAACATGTTCCTGGTGTATGTTTGGATTTTCAACTGTTTTGAATATTCAGTTTGTTGTTGACAATCAAAAAGGTTACATGTGTTTTTGAGTGCTAGCCAAATTTTTACTTTCAAAGAAGATGGATCAAAGAATTTGCATTAAATTTTCTGTGGAGAATGGAATAAAATGCAGCCCCCATTTGAAATGTTGACTGTGGCTTTTGGTAAATCTACTGTGAGTAAAAATTCTACTTGAAAAATGGAATAAAGTGCAGCACAACATCCAAAATATTGACAGTGGCTTTTGGAAAATCTAGGCTATAAGTAAGACAAGAGTTTGCAAGCAGTATAAACATTTCAAATATGGTTGAGAACATGTTGAAGAAGGCAACCACCCTGGGTGCCATAGCACATCAATTACTGATGACAATGTGGAAGAAGTAAAGAAAATGGTTCTGAAAAATCCCCATCAGAGATATTGCTGATAATGTCAACATATCCTTTGTCTCAGGCCAAGCAAAGTTTCGGGATATTTTGGGCATGAAACATGTATCAGTAAAATTTGTCCCAAAATTGTTAAATTCTGACCAAAAACATTGTCATGTAGAAATCACAAACGAATTGTTGAATGAAGTTAACAGTGATCCAGAACTTCTAAAGAAGTTTATAAAAGGTGAAGAAATGTGGGTATACTGGTATGATGTTGAAACCAAAGTCCATTCGTCCCAGTGGAAACTGCCTGAAGAGTCAAGAAAAAAATTCAACAAGTTTGATCACATGTGAAGGTTCTTCTCACTGTTTTCTTTGATTAAAATGGGATAATGCCTTATGGTTGTATGGTCAATAAGGAATATTAACTAGAAGCTATGCACCATTTGCATCAAGCAGCCCAAAGAAAATAACAAGAAATTTGATTAAACTGCTCATGGAAATGGCATCATGATAATGTTTCTGTTCACTCCTCAATACTTGTTCATGATTTTTTGGCAAAAAACAAAATCATTATGTTGCTTCAGCCACCAGCCACCAGCTTTGGCCACCATTGATGACATAAAAACAGAATCTCTGAAAAAGCTGAACACCACAATGAAAAGTGAGTTCCAGAGTGCTTCTGAAATTGGGAAAAGTGCTGGCACAAGTGTATTATATCTGGGAGGGGGGATTGCATTGAAGAGGTCAAAGTTGATGTTGATGAATAAATAAAAATTCTTTAAGAAAAACAAACTGTCCCGTTACTTTTTAATCACACCTCATACAGTCACTGCAAAGAAACATCTTTAGAAATGAAGACTATGCTTAATAGGTGTAAAACAAAACATAGGCCTACTGATAGAGAAATACTGAATGAAACATGTTTAACTGTCAAGAGGGCAATGTGTGAAGCCTTCAACAACTTCCTTAGCAGAATATTATCAATCAATCTCTGAAAACCCAAAGAAATTCTGGTTATATGTAAACCCTATTAGCGGCACCAAAGTTAGTGTTCAGATACTCATGAATGAGTGTAGAACTGAAATTGAGTGTAGCAAAACAAAAGCAGAAATGCTGAACTCTTATTTTCAAATGTTCCTTTACAAAGGACAATCCAGTGATATTGCTCCATTCAATTTTTGCACCACTGCAAAGATCTGCATCTACATCTGTACTCTGCAAACCACTGTAAGGAGCATGGCAGAGGGTTTGTCCTATTGTACCAGTTATTAGGGTTTCTTCCTGTTGCATTTGCATAGAAAGCATGATAGATGACTGCCTCTGTGTATCAATGCCTGTGTGTTGTAATTATTGTAATCTTATCCTCACGATCCCTTTATAAGCAATACAAAGGGGTCCTAGTATATTCCGAGAGTCATCATTTAAAATCAGTTATTGAAACTTTGTTAGTAGCCTTTCTCTGGATAGTTTACATCTATCTTCAATATTCTGCCAGTTCAATGTCCTCAGTATCCCTGAGACACTTTCCCATGGATCAGACAAACCTGTGACCATTCATGCTGCCCTTCTGTGTATACATTCAATATCCCCTGTTAGTCCTATTTGGTATGGGTTCCACACATTTGAGCAATATTCTAAAACCAATCCCATGAGTGACTTGTAAGCAATCTCCTTCGTAGACTGATTGCACTTCCCTAGTATTCTACCAATAAACTGAAGTCTACCACCTCCTTTACCCATGACTGAATGTATGTGGTCATTCCATATCCTTGCAAAGTGTTATGCCTAGATATTTGTATAGCTGTCCGATTACAGCAGTAAGTCATTGATATTATAGTCATAGGGTACTGTGTTTTTTCATTTTGCGAAGTGCACAGTTTTATATTTATTAACGTTTAAAGCAAGTTGCCAATCTTTGCACCACTTTGAAACCTTATCGAGATCTGACTGAATATTTATGCAGTTTCTTTCAGACAATACTTCATTATAGATAACTGCATCATCTGCAAAAAGCCTGAGGTCACTATTAATATTTTCTGCAAGTTCATTGATATACAAAATGAACAGCAAAGGTCCCAACACACTTCCCTATGTGACACAACTGAAGTTACTTCTACATCTTCATCCAAAATAACATGTTGCATTCTCCCTAGCAAAAAGTCCTCAGTGCAGTCACAAATTTCACTTAATAGCTCATAGGACCATACTTACCATACTTTTGACTATAAGCATAGGTGTGGTACTGAGTCAAATGCTTTTTGGAAATCAAGAAATACTGTATCTACCTGACTGCCTAGATGCAAAGCTTTCAAAACATCAGGTGACAAAAGTGACTTGGATTTTATGTGATCAATGTTTTCGGAATCTATGCTGGTTGGAATTGAGGAGGTCATTCTGTTCAAAATCCTTATGATGTTTGAGCTTAGAATATGTTCTAAGATTCTACAACAAACCGATGTCAAGGATTTTGGATAGTAATTTTGTGGATCGCCTCTACTACGCTTCTTGTAGGTGCATGTGACCTTTGCTTTTCTCCATAAACTAGGCACGGTTTTTTATTCATGGAATCTATGATATATTATAGTTAGAAGAGTGAATAATTCAGCCACAAATTCAGTACAGAATCTGATAGGGATTCCATCAGACCTTGGAGCTTTGTTCCATTTTAATGATCTCAGCTGTTCCTCAACACCACCAACACTGGTAATACTTATTTTGCTCATCCTTTCAGTGGTATGAAGTTAGCCAGTTTAGCTTTTACTTTGCTATCCTTAGTTTCAGTCCCTGTCTCATTTTCTAGGGACTGGACACTAACTTTGGGGCCTCAAACAGTCTTTACATATGACAAGGATTTCTATTGGTTTTGTGAAAGATGAGTTGTATTAGTGTCTTTAGCAGTGACAAACAGATGAAATCGTTAATATTGAACAACAATCGAGGGCCTGATGGAATCGATACCAGTTTCAATACCGAGTTAGGCCCCCTTTTAACCACATTTCATTGTAGATCCCTTGGACAATAACCTTTCCCAGTACTTAAAAGAAAGTACAGGTCACACCCATGTGCAAGAAGGACAGCAGACATGATCAGCAAAACTACCATCCAATGTCTTTGATATCCATTTGTGTAGCACCTACACAAAAATTCTTTACTCAAATGCATTGAGCTATCTAAAGCAAAATGACCTCCTCCATGCTAACCACGTGGATTCTGAAAACATTGATCATGTGAAACCTTACTTACATGTTTATCACTTGAGACACTTAATGCCATAGATCGAGGCAGTTATGCAGATGCAGTACTTCCTGAGTTCCGAAAAGCTTTAGTACCACATCTATGTTTATTATTGAAAGTATGATCATATGAGATATCAAGTGAAATTTGTGATTGGATTGAGGTTTTCCTGATAGGAAGAATACAGTGTTGGAGATGCTGTAATTAAAGTATAACAACATATAATGAATGAAATTTTATTTTTTGGATAAAAATGAAGGCAAGATGCAGAAAATTTCGTAGAAATAATGAAAATATATGAAAAGGAATAAAGGAACTTGTACTGGTCAGGTGTGGCAAAAATAATAAAACATAACAATGAAAACAATTAATTTTTGACAAATTAATTTAATTGGATAGATAAAAAAATCTACTCACCAAGTGGCAGCAGAACACACACATAAAAGAGGATTGTAATTAGGCAAGCTTTTGGAGCCAGCGGCTCCTTCCTCAGGCAGAAGGGTTGAAGGGGAAGGAAGTGGGGTGAAAGAAAAGGACTGGAGAGTTCTAGGAAAAGGGGTAGATTTCAGGAAAATCACCCAGAACTGTGGATAAGGAGAGACTTATCGCACAGTGTGAGAAGGAAAGATGATCTTCCTAATTACAACCATCTTTTATGTGTGTGTTCTGGTGCCAGTTGGCGAATAGATTTATTATGCATCCAATTAAATTCAAAGTAATAAAACATCAGACTTATGAAGATGTAGCTATTTATCATCATCTAATATAGACTTGTTAATGGGACTTGGGGAGTGCTAGTGTTAAAAGAGTTAACAGATGTAAAAGTAAATTCAGGTGTGCCCCAGGGAAGTATTTTGGGATCCTAACTGTTCATGCTGTATGATAACTAGCTTCGAGACAATATTAGTAGCACTTTGTGAACTTGACACTTTCACCTATAATGAAGTTTGCTCTGAAAAAGTTGCATATGTATTCAACTGGATATTGATAAGATTTCAAAATAGTGCACAAGATTAACAATTTGCTTTAAATGTTCAGAAGTGTACAATTACAAAAAAAAGTAATATTCTATTGCCACGCACTGTACTGCATGCATTGTGTAGAGTAGCATTTACTATGGATGGGTGGTGCGCTGCAGGTTCCCAGTTTATATCTAAATATCATTAGAAATTTCATATTTAGTGTTAATCATTTCTAGATGGTTCTCCAAATTTCTTATGTTTGTGATGCTTGCATATTCTGGAAAATTTGTTGTATAAGTAGTAGAACTCTCTCTCTCTCTCCAGGGAGGCAATCCTGTTCTCTCTGTACATTGCTATATGTTATAAACATGCTTTCAGTGCTGAGTGTCATGTTTCATTGATGAACTTGTTTTCTGATTAGGACTTGATTGTGGTTATGATGTGATTTTGATGTAGACACCAGATAGTAAAAAACATCTGCAGCAGCAGCAAGGTTCTAGTTAGCCAGTGTTAAAGTCTTCACCTGAATGTGGAGGAACTGGAGTACAAGCAGTACTGTGCTCTTAAGGTCCACATATTCAGGAGGTCAGTGGATTCCAAAACAGCAGTAAATCAGTTACACATCAGGTGTCCATCTGTGTTTTTCAGAAACAGTGGTCAGGACCCGACAAAACAGCTGAAAAGATTTGACTGCATTGCCATTTAAATCAGGTGGGATGGCGTGACTTGCCTAACAAATGAGCACTTTTGTTTGGACAGCACAGCCCAGTTAGTTGGCATGAGAACAATGAAGAGAAGCTCATTAGGTAGAATAAATACCAGGTAGAACTAAAGAAAACATTTGGTGACAATCAATAGGAAGTGTGCTTAGCAGACAAATGATTGAAAAACAGGACCCAACATCATGGGGGAAACAACACAATTCTTGCATATAGAGTGTTTTGGCACTATGCCACATTGTGAATCCAAATATGACAGAAACCAACAAAATCTCACATTTGATGAAAGGATTTGCGGAAGTCATGTACCAGTCTCTTCTGGTAAAAGATATATGGGCAACTCCCAAATGTGGTCCTTATAGCAGCTGTGGAAGAACAGCATGATCTTGCCTTTCTTGTAAGCCATGTACTAAGATAAGAGATGTAGCAGTTTATGGCAGCCAGAAATGTCAGACTGAGTAAAAAGATATGCAAGCCATGAATGGCAACACCCTATGTCAGGAACAAATAGAGAATGTTGAAAGAGAGGTGTACTGATCATTATCATTCCTACCACCAGTTAAGTGCACTATGAGGAATGGAATTTGGAACTCAGACTTACGCTGGCAGCCATCAGACAACCCAGAATCCAACAAACATGCACATCCACCTTCTCCACCAAGCATAACACTTCACAAAAGAACAGATATTTGGAGGATGGAGAACAACATGCTGATATGTTCCTCTGTCAATAGCCTTGGCATGATGTATGCTATTGCAGAGGAAAAAAATGGAGTGTTCAATCAATAGTACACCACAAGATGTTAAGCACCACAAAAGTCCTATACAAGCCAGTCAATTGCAAATGATTCTGGTCGACCTATAGGATGAAAGCCTGTTGCCAGACCCTGGACAAGATCACTCCTCAGCGTGCTGTAGCCGTTCCCGGTCATTGTACAGAGGTACCAGCCTCGTGCCTAGTTGCCAATGTCAGGAAAACTAAATGCCTCTATGGAGGTGAGGTCATCACAGATTGAAATCCTCCATGGGCAATAGTTAACAAGACATCAGGAAACCTCATCGAAGTCATCACTGGTAACCAACCAACCTGGGCACGAGTCGACTCAGGTGCATCTTGTTCTGTAATGTTGAATACTTTCTATCACTAGCTGAAGAAGACTATGTTCTGCAATATGAAAGTAATCATGCTGAAGGTTGCAAATGGGAAATATGTCCAACTGACACAAACATGTATTAGAAGAATAACTATCAATGACAGAACACTGACCTTCAAATTCATGGTTTTAACAGATGTAGTCATAATGTTTCCCTCAGGTGAAACTTCTTGCAGGCCTCACATGCAGTCTAAGACTGTTTAAGATCGGAGCTCCAGATTGACAAAGCTATTCCAACATGTGTACCTAACAAAGTTCGCTCTGGGCAGTAGTTTGCTGTTAAAGATCTTGTTACTCTGCCATCATCAGTCTAGATGCTCAGTTGAACTATGAATGTTTTGGCAACTGCAAAAAGTTTCTCAGGCTCACAAAACAAATCTATGTAGCTGTGCAGCCAGGTTGTCCAGGAGTCACCACTCATCCATAAAGATATATGTGCAGGAACAGCAAAACCAGTCCAGGATGGCCAGCTTAGTGCCACTGATGAAGAATCATTCTCCATTACCACTACAGACATCAGTAGTGGAAGAAGCTACTCTCAAACTCTCAACAGGATCTAGCCTGACAGAGGTAAAACGTCAGTGAGTGTTAACCCTCCTGTGCCAGATTTTGCATATTTTCAACACCAGAATGGAGAAAGGACAGACCAAGTGGCCTGAATATGAAAAAGTGCTTCTTCATCAACCAACAAATAAAAATTTTGGGCACCTAGTTAATGACAATGGAGTCCATCCCAATTCAGAGAAAATAAGAGCAGTCATAGTGTTTCCATCTCCTTAGCACATTTGTGATGTGAAAAATTTTCTTGGAATGTCCATGTACTACCAGAAATGTGTAAAGGACTTGTGTACTAAGACATGTTCCTTGCAAGAACTACTACAGGAAGATGAGAAATTTTCCTGGGAAAAGATATCAGAAAGACATTACTTTGTCCTTATGGAGGCTCTAACATCTTCCCCAGTCCTACCATTGTACGATGAGAATTCTGAGACAGAACTTCATATCAGTACTATTGGTTATGAAATAGGTGCACTTCTAGTGGAAATTCAGGCATGTACTGTAAAAGTGATTGTGTATGCTTCAAAGTTCTCTTCCATATTCAAGATGAACTGCCCTGAAAGATCTGTCAGGTCATCTGGTGAGATGAGCACTGAGGCTTCAGGAGGATGTCACAGTGGTACACAAAAGCAGATGCAAACACAAAGAAATCAACTGCTTTTTAGGGAATCTTTTGGCAGAACACAACAGCGTAGATGAAATCTCAGTCATTACTGCATTATAAGACATGCCAGCTGAACAGAAGAATGTTCCAGCATTACTAAAAACCATAGAAGCCTTGAAGAAGGAAGAAATGACCACAAGAGGATTTCAATTAATAAATGGAACAGTGTATATGAGGAACTATGATATGATGGGGCAGAAATGGTTGCTAGTCTTCCCAGCTCATCTATGGCCAGCTATCTTGAAGTATTTCCATGATGCTCCAATATCTGGTCACCTGGGATTCATGAAGACTCTAGACCGAATCAGATGCAGATCAGATCACTGGACAGGTCTCTGCTGATACATTAAATGCTATGTGAGCTGCTGCAAGGAATTCCAGTGATGGTAGCATATGCTGCAATTATCTCTAAAGCATTTAATACTAATTCTGTGTGCAACAGCACCATTCCACCAAATTGGAATCGTCCTATTGGGGGGTTTTCTTAAGTCAACAACTGGAAATCATTGTTGTCATAGACTACCTTACTTGCTATACTGTTACCAAAGCTTTGCTGACAGCTGATGTTCTGTAAATTGAAAGGTTTCTTGTAAAAGACATTATTTTGAAGCACGGAGCAGCTTGTGTGATGACGTCTGATAGTGGAGAAGTTTTCCAGGTGAAACTAATATCAGAGGGAATTTCATGTTGCAACATCATCCACAGACTGACAAATGCCAAATACCTGCAGATGAAAGGTTTCACAGAATGCTTTAAATGCATTTTGGCAGATGTGCTCTTGATGTATGTTGATGGTAAAGAGAGAGATTGGGACACAAAACTGCACATTGTGACCTTTGCATATAATACTGAGAAGCAAGACACTATAGGCTTCATGTTATTCTGTCTGATTACCTTAACCATTCAAAGGATTGATAAGTTTTATGGTTCGAAGGGAAAGTATACAGTCACTTAACTCCAGAAAATTCTATTTGTGCCCAGGAAATCCAGGAATTTTATTTCCTTGTCCGCGTATATACTCTGTAGGAGTAAGCTGAAGCCATACGTGTGTTATAGGAGCATTGCATACTTCTTCTGCAGAAACACAATTACAACATTTAAGTAACAATAGAAACGAATTTTGTGGTCACTGATAGTAGAAGCCTTACAAAAGCTGAAACGTTTATGCTCCATCCATTTAGAGCGGCGATATGCGCAATGACGGACATTCTTTTCATTGCTCCCTGCAACTTCATTAAACTTGCTCAAAAGTAAGGACTTGTAGAACTTTTGCAAATGGGTCCATATATTATGACTAGATTGTCAACTGTCAGTCATGAGCTACAACCCAAGCATAATAAAATTATTCTTGGTAAAATTTAGTGCTGATTTCCTCCATAGAAGACACTCAGCAGAGCTTTTCCTCAGAACATGCACTTTTGCTCAGAACAGGCATTCGGTGGCACAATGGATAGTGCATCCGACTCAAGACGCAGAGGTCACATGTTCGAATCCAGTCTGCTTTCCGCAGTGCTGCGGCAAGGTCATCCTGTTTACGTCCCATCCGCACAGTCGTGAGTGCCCGAAGTTGTTTACTACTTCGTCATCATTAGTTTAGAGTCCATCACTAAATATGTAATATGGCACATTCATACAGACAAACCACCATCAAGATCAGTTTTCAGCCCGATCATGCACAGCCACGAGCTTTTGAAGTGGAATGTTTTCTACGTGATGAAGTTAAAATTGAACCACAGGTCATAATTGGTATCCATCTCGTATCACAAGCAGTGTTGTCTACGTCTTGTTAGTAAGTGACAAGGTGTGCAACAGAATCATGTGCACACATGCAAATGATCTTAAATTCAAACATTCTGATGGTCATATTGGCACAGTCTCTATTGATCACACGGGGCTTGGCCTCTGTACGATGCAAGTCTTCAAACTCCCGTTTGAAGTACCACCAGATGTAGTCACCACAGCTTTCCAGCCTTACGGCAGAGTGGTCAGCCACATGGCAGAAAATGGACCACCTATACAATGTACCAGGTTTTTAACAGGGTACAACAGATCAAAATTGAACTGTCAAAACATGTACCATCCTATCTTGTCATTGGCGGATTTAGGGCGATTATTATGTATGATGGACAGCCATGCACTTGCTCTGGTTGTGGCCAAGAAGGACATGTCAGGCCGGATTGTCTCTGAAGGTGGCTTGCTCAGATCCTGACAGGTGAATCTATGACTCCTTCTATAGTGAAGACCTATCCTCTCAATTATGCCAGGATTGCACGGGCGGCCACCCTTTCCCATACCGACCACATTCATCTGATAGCCACCCCCGATAACGAGGCCATGATAGATTCTGCAATACCGGATCCAGCCACTACAATGGCGCCCCCTCCTGAGGACGATCACCGACCAACCTTGCAAGAAAGCACAGATGACAGGAGGGACATTGACCCACTGGTTGTGTTGACAGTGGCTTTTCTTCCATGCAACAGAGCAGCTGAAGAGATCCACCCGCATTCAGATACTGAAACACACGTCCATAAACAGTGTTCCCTGCAGAAACACAAGAGACGGCGGCATGCTCCATCGGACGAATGCTTGCATCAAACGTCTGACATGGACTGTGTACAATCCGACAATGGTACCAGTGGTACAGAGGCCACAGTAACATCCCATCCAACAGATCGCCATGGTGATGGCTTCAGTCCCCCCCCCCCCCACCCCACAGAACAGCAGGATCACATGCAGACAACCACTGCTGATTACCAGCTAGTAGCACTGAAGGAGTCTGTGCCGAGTGCTCCACCAACCACCAACAGCCTCCAACAGCCGATGATGATCTCATGGCGACTGGGTGGATGACGGCGAGGAAAACTCCTTGCCCATCATGTTGGACAACACACAAGGGAATTTGCCCCACCACTGATCACCCTTATTCACCAACAGTGTCAGCGATGAGACAGCTTGACGTCATGTGCACACACCCCTTACAAGAGTTTGAGGGCAAACACGGGTGCTATGGATAGACCTAAAACTTATTGTGTTGCAGCTATAAACATCAACACTATATGGATGCGTGAAGTTATCCTTGCTTCTGGATATGCTGAATTCTGCTTCCATCAATATAGCCCCTCCAGGAGGTGTACGTCGACGACTTCCCAGGCATGTCCGGTTATGACGCTTGCATCTCTCCAGCTTCCCCCACAGGCAGCGGCGTCGCTGTACTTCTTTGGGAAGGGATAGTGGTGGACGATATCCTCTTTCTGCCTGGGGCGAGAGGAATGGCACTCACAATACTGGGTGTCCACCTTATCAATACCTACGCACCTTCTAGGACAGACATGCGTCATGAACATTCACAATACTTTGCAGAAGACATAGCCCCACTATTCCAAGGCCACCATGACCATCTGGTGTTTGGAAGTGACTACAATTGCGTACCAGCACCAGACATATGTTTTTAAAAGTCTTACAGAAAATACTAAAATAGCATTAACAAGAACTGATTGTAGTTTTGATTGTGGTTTATATTACATATAGCTTCACATTAGTCCTAGTGTGAGAAATAGACAACAGAGAATAAGCGCATTTACTTTGTGAACAAGCAAATAAACATTTTTGGAAAGCATTGCTAGTAGTGAAGATATCACCATACGCTCACAGTACAATGAAGTGTAGGATGGTGAGGTTATACAGAGAGATATAAGGCGTGAACAGCATGCAGGTGACATAAACATATGGGCTGTGATGTTTGTGAGTGTAAACTAACGTTAGTGTCTGAAGCAGACTTACTTCATCTTTATGTAAGATGATGAAAGTGCAAAAGTTAAAACAATAAGGATCCTAGCTGTATAGTACGGAGATAAAAACATTTTCTAATAAGGTAAAAGTGTGTGATCACATTAACTGGAAAATATCTTTTTGGACATGATGTTTGTGAACAGTGATTGCAAATGTAAGCACATGAAAAAGCAAGGGAAACACAATAATATTCTGTTTCTGATTGGTAACGTGAAGTTTTGTAATATTGATTTGTTTTTCACATGAGAGGACTATTGAGTCATTTTACAAATAAGTTAAAATGTTCATTAAGGTTAGATTCAAACCAGCGATTTATGGACATAATCTTATAAAATTTGATGGTTTATCGCTCTTAACAACTGACCTATCGAATAATTAAGGTACGGCTGGGTTAAATGACAATTTTCACTAGGCGTATAATTTTGTTGAATGACGCTATCCTTCGGTGTAACAGTGGGAGAACATATCTCAGAGGTAAGTTAATATTAACTTCACAGTACTACAAATTTTTAATTAAGTTTCTAAACTTGTGTGTCAACATGGTGGCAATTTGCTGGTACAGTGCAGCCCCATTTTACACATCTTCTCATTCTCTGTGAAACTCAAAAACACATTTCAGGAGTTTTTATAGATGTATTTGTACAGTGTGGTACTACACACCATTTGTAAGCCATTTTATGAAATGTAGATTGCAAAACAATGCATCACTGTGAGGTAGCATTATGACAGTAGGAGCAGCGAGCTAGCCAGTGATGTCACAGGCATCACATGACTCGAATGGAGTGTTTTAGAGGGCTTTCAAATTATTTGAATTTCATTTCTGTTTTTATAAAAGAATACTGAAATTTAAGAGGAAAAAAAGCACATTAGGAGCTTAAAATGACATAATTAATCATTTAAGACAATTTCCAGATAATAGTCAAATACCCGATTCCATTCAGTGTTCTGAAAATGCATGTGAAATGTAAGATTAGGTAAAACTTTTCATATGCCTATTTTCAATTCCAGGACTACCTGACAGTAGCACCTTATCACCAGACATGACGTTAGAATCACTTGGCATGGACTCATTAATGCAAATAGAGATACGTCTCTGCATTGAGAAATATTATGGAAAATCCCTTAGTGCAGAGGAAGTTCGCACTCTCACTGTTCAGAATCTGTTTGATTTTGACAGAGCATACACATCAGAACCAAGTGGCAGAACAAGTACCATTAGTGGAGCCGATGCACCAAAAAAAATGGAGCATTTCCAAATGGAAAGGACAGAAGAGAAACGTTCGAATGCAGCTGAAAAGGAGTTTGTACTTTTGGACTTCAGTGCTTCTCCACTTGTTCCAGAAGAGACTCTGGTGATGCTTGCGAATGAAACTTGTTGTCAGGCAACGCCCATGTTCTTTGTGCATCCAATAGATGGAACTTGCAGACTTTTACAAGAAACTGCACAGAGCATGAAGAGAGCAGTCTATGGACTGCAACTTTCTTATGGATCACCACGCACAACACTTATAGAGCTTGCTACATTTTATATCAGAGTGAGTAAGATAGAAATAGCACACTTGTAAAAAATCTTATGATATATATATAAACAAAGATGCTGTGACTTACCAAATGAGAAAGTGCTGGTAGATAGACACAATAAAAAAAACACACAAGCACACGCACAAATTTCAAGCTTTTGCAACCCGCGGTTGCTTCATCAGGAAAGAGGGAAGGAGAGGGAAAGACGAAAGGAGAGGGAGAGGGTAAGGAGTCATTTCAATCCCGGGAGTGGAAAGACTTACCTTAGGGGGAAAAGGGTACAGGTATACACTCGCACAAACACACATATCCATCCGCACATATACAGACACAGGCTTTCTTGTTTGGTAAGTCACAGCATTTTTGTTTTTTTATATATTTTTCCCATGTGGAATGTTTCTTCCATTATATATAAATGCTGTGACTTACCAAACGAGAAAGCACTGGTAGATAGACACAATAAAAAACACACAAACACACACACAAATTTCAAGCTTTCGCAACCCACAGTTGCTTCATCAGGAAAGAAGGAAGGAGAGGGAAAGATGAAAGAATGTGGGTTTTAAGGGAGAGGGTAAGGAGTCATTCCAAACCCAGGAGCGGAAAGACTTACCTTAGGGGGAAAAAGGGACAGGTATACACTCGCATACACACACATATCCATCTGCACATATACAGACACAAGCAGACATATGTAAAGGCAAAGAGTATCCATAGGGATGGCTGTGTGTGTGTGTGTGTGTGTGTGAAGGTAAGTCTTTCCACTCCCGGGATTGGAATGACTCCTTACCCTCTCCCTTAAAACCCACATCCTTTCATCTTTCCCTCTCCTTCCCTCTTTCCTGATGAAGCTACCGTGGGTTGCGAAAGCTTGAAATGTGTGTGTGTGTGTGTGTGTGTGTGTGGTTTTCTTTTTTATTATTATTGTGTCTATCTACCAGCGAAACTCATTTGGTAAGTCACAGCATCTTTGTTTTTTAATATATTTTTCCCATGTGGAATGTTTCATTCTATTATATTCATATATAAAGTAGAGGTACAAAATTTCAAATGTTTAATGCTGCTGATTGTCCTACTGTGTAATTTCAAAATAATTTAATGAACTGACTGACAAATTTAACAAATATATTAAAACAACACATATTTTATAATAGTGAGCCATAAGTTTGATGTTAGATTGGAAAGAGGAAATGAGGCAGAAAAAAAAGAGAAGCAAGAATAGGCAAAAGCTGGGGGGAAGAAGAGCTTGAGAGAACCAATTACTTGCTGGTTTCTGAAGTGCTGGTACTAGGAGGAAGATTCATACAACTTGACTGGCAAATCAAAAATCTCCCCCACCCCTTTTCTTTCCCTTTCTCTCTCCCTCCCCCTTCTCTCTCCTCCCCCCTTCCCCTCCCCATCTCCCTTTCTTTTACATCCTCACAACAGTGAGACTATTTGTGAGACACAAGTATTTAGCTGAACAAGGAGCAGAGTAGTAGCCAACTATAGTGCTGAAAATAAAAAAAAATCATTTGAAAAATCTATAAAAGTATATGACACTTTTCTTAGCTTTTGAAACTAGTAGTTCCTTTCCTAGGGAGAAGGAAGGGGTCCTCAGGACAGGAGAGACCTATCTGTTGTGAGGATGAGGGAGACAAAGATTTGACTTTTACCTCATCCTTGCAATAGATGGGTCCATCTCATCCTGGACCCTTCATTTTTAAGCTTCTATGACCGATCCTCCTCTCCTCCCTGAGGAAGGAACTGTCAGTTGTAAGAACTAGGATTGTGCCATGTATGCATAGGTGCTAAATTACCTTCCAATACATTGTTTATCACTAATTCTATCTGGCTCTTCACTTTAGTGAAGTTTGTATGTCAAGTGATACAAGCTGGAAAGAAAGATGTCAGAGAAATGGTAGAATTATCATGTGCCTTGAAGTCTTAGAGCACTAACATGAATGCAGGATTGAAACAGAGGACAAAGTTTTTTGGACTTAAAGAACATGTCAGTTCGCCTTCTGCAGACAAATGTTTTTTTCTTTTCTACTTGAAACAAATAATATTTACAAATGAAATACAAATAAATAAAGCTCAGTTCCAATGTCTATCCTTTTGCAGCAAATGCGTGCAGTGCAAGCAACTGGTCCTTATATACTTCTTGGTTACTCTGCGGGTGTTGCCATTGGTATTGAAATGGCCAGGCAGTTGGAAGCATCTGAAGAAACAGTATTTCTGATCACACTAGATTTCTTACTGAATCCACTGGAAAATGGTTTTACAACATTCTCGATTTTGGAAGTTGGTTTTCTGACACAAACAGTATCACACTTCATTTCCAATCTTGATGAAGACAAAGTAAGTACAGATATGTGGATTTAATAACTATTGAATGTGTCCAGCAGTTCAGGCATGTGAGAACAAATAAAATTATAATATGATTGAATAACAAAACAGGCTAAAATTATATTCTTAAGCAT
The DNA here is from genome assembly GCF_023898315.1 of Schistocerca nitens. Lineage (NCBI taxonomy): Eukaryota > Metazoa > Arthropoda > Insecta > Orthoptera > Acrididae > Schistocerca > Schistocerca nitens. The sequence continues at coordinate 343,565,280 of NC_064617.1, forward strand.
TGATTAACCAATTGTTATTAAAAGAGAATTCGAGAAAGGAAGAGATAAGGAAATACATGGGCCTCTTGACAGACCAAATTTAAAATTAGAATATTGGGAAATGAGATTATAACAAAGACAAATATATTAGCAATGAAATGTCGACAATGAAAGTCACTTATGAAAATATTTTGTCAGTTGCCAATAAAGTGAATTAGAGGCAGTTAAACAAGAGATTATTTTTATTTTATTTATGGATCTTCCTTTCCTTTACTACTCTCGTTTCTGATTCACACAACATGTGTACTGGAGCTTTGATTGCTTTTATGTGGTACAATCTTGTTCCATTATAGGCTTCTTACTCTCTGCAGGAATCCATGTGCTTGCTTTCCCCTTTGACTAATCTTCTTATCATTCCTTGGACTGTCTTTTATTATACTCACCAGGTACTTGAAACTTTCTTCTAGTACTTGTCCTCTGGTGCTTATATCAATTGCTACTCTCATCTTACTCCTTATTGTCACCATTACTTCACACTTCTTTGCACTGTCCCAATACTTTTCTCCCATACATTTAGCCTTTTTTTATCACTGTTTTTTCTGCATTCTTTTTCTGATTATACTGAACTTTCCGCATTCCTCCTCTACTGACGGTATTGTAGCTCTTGTTACATTTTTCTTTACTATCTTCTGAAATAATTCTTCCTTGCATTTCTGTTCTTTGAAATTCCACATTTGTAATCTTTCCTGTCTTTATGCTATCTTTTCCTCTCTAATCCCTCTACCTAGTAGAAGGTGGTGACTGCTATTGATGGTTTCACAATGTATTATCTTCAGACCTGTTATTGGTCTCATTGTCTCCTGCTCATGCATGACATTTTTCTATCATAGGTTACATCTGAATCAAAATTGGTATCTGATGATTTAACTGCTGCAATAAATTACAGATGATATTGTAGATTTAATGAACAAACATGAAGATTTAATAGAACTGCCCAGATAATGTACAAACAATGAAACAGCAGTTTGTTTTACAATTTAGAGTTGTTTTAAATGCAAGAAAAGTGGACAAGTAACTCAAGAAGACAGTAAGGGGAATGTTGATAAATGGTTGATATGATAGCTTCAAGTTCTGGACTGGGGAAGTACTGAAGAACAATAAAGGACTCACTCTGTTAGAAGCTGCAAGTCAACATACAGCTCTGGATGATCTTTATTCTTGGAGCTCATTAAGTTGTTAAGTAAAAGTGTCCTTTGCTTAGCTCAGAAGTATTTATGTTCTAGTGAATGCTTTCTTAATGTTATGGGCTACTCTAAGCTCATTTTAATCATTTACAGTTGAAGGCCATTTGCTAGGTGTTTGTTGTTCTCAAGTGCTTCCAAAAAAATTGAGCTTTGCTCTTTGTTCGCCAAATGGGTGACCTTTTTTTTGCTGTGAACTCCCCTCAGAACATCGTCAGGAAATAAATATTGTATGAGGGATATTGAGAATGAGAATGACATGATCGCCACAGTGTATGCATGTGTCTGTACCCAGCATGCTTTGCAAACATTTAGATGCCAAATGCAGCTAGCTGTTTCATCTGCCTATGTGCTGAGCTGTAGAAGTTTATAGTGTTGAAGGAAATTGAGTTGCCTGATGATTGTGAGATATGTTCTGTAATTTTATTATCGAGTGCAAGAAACTCCATTGTGCCATATAAAACAAGCCAAGTGACATGACCACCTGTCCTCTGGTAGGATGCTCCTGCATGACAGAACAAGGCCACACCTTTCTGCAAATCAGCACAAACACAAGGTCTGAGCATGTCATTTGGTAGTAAAAATTGGATCATCCACCTTACAATCCAGACCTGGCACCTAGTAATTTTAACTTGTTTCAATACCTAAAGGAACTCCTTGGTGGTCAGTGGTTCAGAAATGACGAAGAAGTGAAAACTCCAGGCATGGATTGGGTTTCTTTACTCAAGGCAGATTTCTCAGATATTGAATTTAAAAACCTTGATGAGCAGTATGACAAATGCTTGAACAACAAATCGAATTATGTAGAAATTTAGATAAGTGTGTAGAATGTGGAAAAAATATATTTGAATGATATTTACAGTATTTTTCTTCTTATGAGAAAATGAATCTTAGTTTTTAAAAAAATATCCTTTGTAAAACATCCACAATTTGTGTTTTCCTTCATAAGTAATAAATTGTTATAGCTGGACTTAACTTTTTGTTATAGCTCAAATCAAAACTATTTGCTCTGCCTGACTGGTGTGCACGGCTTGAGTACTGCCTTCACCTTGTTGGCCCACACCATCCCAAAGACCTTCAAGCAGCTCTTGAGAACTGTCACTGGCTTCTAAAAGCCATTATTGAATACAGTATTCCATCTGACAAAGTACTGAGATCACCTCTCCTGCTTATAGCAGCAACTGATGGGATCATTAAGCACAGAATAAACAAACGGTATAATTTTCAAAAGGTAGGCTCAAATTTTTAATTACAATGGTTGTTAAATAACATTAAGTAAATGAAATTTGTAACTTGTATGAGAGTGTCCTCAGCTGGTAACTAATTTTGAACTGAAACATGAGACTACATTCCTATATTCCTTCTCTTGCTGTGAAACCTCATATATTCTATGTTTTTCTGAAAGCTGCTGAAGTAGTGCCAAATGGAAATGCTTACATCAGTTACATAATTTCTTAATACGTATTTATTTTTACTTTCATGACTTTCTACACGAATATATCAATTTGTTTTAAAAGTATTAAGAAGAAAATGAAAATTTAAGTTTATTAAAAATTGAATATGTGTTTTAACAACTGTTTCCTCTATTGTCTTAACATGTATCATAATTCATTTGACCTCAAATGTAGCACTGTTGTGATAAAAAAGTACATCAAATTATCCTGTTCAATTCTACATACTGCAGATGGGAAATTTTGGATTGTGGTTAATTTTCCAGATGAAATACAGGAAATACTTGATAAGCATCAACACATATCCGTTTATACTGAAAATTTAATGAATAGGTAAATCTAAGTAAGGATAGCACTCACCATATAGACAGATTTAGTTAGTGAAACCTGTCTGGATGATGGGTACCAAAAATACTGATCGGAGGACATAATATTTTTTGTTATTTTCAAAAATATATTCTGGACTAAAGTGTGGTAGTGGTGAAGCACGTAGCCTACAGCATATGTAGTAATAAATGACAATAATATTAAGTTGTTGCGTAAGTTCATAGTCATTCTGTTTTGCATATTGATATTCCAGTTGCTATTGGTTTATTTATAGATTGTCATTTTTTACTTGTGGTTCACTGTTGCTATTTGAGCTTTGACATCTGGAGATAGTAAGTGGAGCTGTGGATGCTAGAGAATGGAGTGCCAAGTGGAGAAATTGGAACATTTCTGAAATATTCCTCTGTTTGAGCTCAATAGAGGGATGACAACAGAGGAGGCAGCCAGAATCATTTGCACCATGCATGAGGATAATGCATGGTGCATTGGACAGTGCATGGCAAGAAATAGTTTTGACATTATTGACTATCCACATTCAAGAGCACCTTCGGAGTTTGAAAAATATTGTTTAAACACATTAATCCACAATTATGCATGTCATTGCACTTGCAAACTGATGAACTGTGATCTTTCTATGATTGTACAACATTTTCATGCAGTGGGTAAGGTATAAGAACTGGGTGTATGGGTAAGACAGACAAAAAACAGGATACAGGAGTTGGATTGGGAAGTGATTCCTCACCCACCTTATTCACCTGATCTAGTGCCATCAGATTTTCACCTTTTCTTCTCTTTATTGAACAACCTTTAAGGAACTTCCTTTCTGGATGAAAATGTGCTCTGAACATGGCTCAACGAGTTCTTCATCACAAAACCGTGTCATTGCTACAGTCACGGAATCAAAAAGTTACCCCAGTGTTGGCAGTCTGTTGTTAATAGTGAAGGGGAATAAATTATTGATGACTAAAGTCTCTGTAGGATTTATTAAACTTATGGAAAAACTCAATAAACTGATGCACCAACCTAGATTTGTACTCAACATGCTCGCTATTGAAGAAGAAATTTAAAACATAAATAACTTGTAAAATGCAAAGTAACAATTACTGAACTTCTTTCTTAGGGATATATTGTCAGTGAGGATTGCTGCAGTGTAGTAATTCACAAAATGTGTTATGTTTTTTAAGTTCAATGACAGGAAATACTGTTTTCCAGTATTTACTTGATATTGTATTGATCCAAGAAACAATGCTGGACTTGTCAAAGAAAAGTTTTCTATTTGTGTGGAGACCAGTGCAATTAAAAAAAGGATATGACAGACAACACATTACATACACGCTTAAATTAATTAGATGATAATATGTAGAGAGTGGATTTTTATGTGCTAAAAAACTTTAAAATATGAAGGAAAAATATAAAACATATGCATAAAAATGCAAAATTATTTAGTTTCAATATTACAAATCTTTAAACACTTATATTAAAAAATCAATCACCAATCATGCTTACGTAATGGTGGATTGAAACAACTCACCGTGACAGAGAAGCACGAAAGTTTTCTCCAAGTATCCAATCATAAACCAATGTCAATTGTCTTGAAATAATGCTTGATACTGGGAAAGCATATTCCAACAACACATGATGATAGTGCTGCATAATTCATCAAAGGAATGTCACTGACATACACATTTCCAATTTCACCAAAGTCTGCTTTCCTTTCCAGAATCATGGTTGTTTTACACACACTATGATATCCACAATTTTTCTTTGCGTACCTTGAAATTCTAGCTTCCAGTTTTGGACTTTTGATTGAATTAATGTTTTTCTCAGTGTCATGCACTTCCTTAAATGCCTCAGTTAATGAGTTGATTGATGTTTCTACTTTTTTGATAAAGTGAATCAAAAAACTTGAATTTGCAAATATGTAAAACAATTCATTTTTTAGTGAATGTCATTGAGTATGTTATGAAGGATTTCAATTGAAGAAGCATCATCCTTATTTAGTTCATCAGTCACCTGTTTAAAACTTTCAAAATCGTTTGAATAATATGCTGCTGCTTCCAACTATGTCCCCCAACAAGTGACTATGGGCCTAGGTGAAAGTGCAAGAGCTGGATTTTTGGCTCTGACCAAATCAATTCTTGTTGGCACTTTCACAAACACCTTTTCGCCATCTGAGATCAATTTTTCCATGTTACAATAGAATGTACATATCTGCTTACATACTCTGTGTAAACTATGTACTATACAAGTTAAGTATATCAAGTGTGGGAAACTTACAGAAAGACCTATGGCTACCTTCTTCATATATTGAGCAGCATCTGTATGTAAAACACCATCAAATTTCACCCCATTCAGCCATAATTGCAGGGATTCATTGAATAAGCAAGCTATTGTTCCATAATTCAATGCTGATATTTCTTTATATGCTAACATAAAACATCACTTGAAAACTATTTCATCATTTTGTAGCACACCTACCACTACACTTGCCACTTCTCCCCACCCCCCACCCCCCCCTGATTCTGCTGTGCGCTGATCTTTCTTAGGATCTCATCATGACACACAGGCACATACACGTTTCTTAATGTTGATTCCTCTGGTGCTTTGGAATGCATATACTTTGTAAGAAAATTTGTGAGCACTACACTTCTGTTTATATAATGTAATTTCACGCAAAAGAAAGTGCTGCATAAATTTGCATAACATTCAGAACTTTTTGAAACTACAACAACTTGTCTATAAATTGTACATTAAGTGACCATTATATATTTACTACCTGCTAAACTACTGCAAGTCTTGAGATGACTGGTCTGCATTTTTTACATAATAGAGTTCTAGAATCACTTGTAATGATGCCACTAAATCCAGGAACACATTGTTGCAAACAAGAGCAAACACTTGACTTTACTTTCGGCATTATATCACCACATCTCTGAAAATACTGTAGTGTATAAATGCTCTGCTGTAAACAAGGTGAGGGCAATGACTGCAGACTGTTGTGTACATTGCATCAGCCATCCTCATTGTAAATAAGGGATTCCCCTTTTGGATAGTTGGGCAGCATGTGTTGTGGAGGTCACTCACTATGCAGTATGTTTACAAAAGTAGTTCATTCATACTGCTTTCATGATATGACAGTGCATGAGGTGGTTGTGTTGTTTTTTAATTATAACAAAAAATGACATATTATATGTTTTTAGCAAAATTATGTACAATATTTATTTATAAAAAAATATTATTTTTTATACAAAATAGAATTTTGTGTATGATTGAAGTGTGCTGTTTTGGGACCTTCTGTTCTTAGTTACAGTTTTTTATCCATAAGGAAAAATATATTTCTTTACAAAAAAATCCATTCCCTAATAATAAGATGGCATGTGTGTTGTAGCCATACGAATAGACTACTGGAGAATAGAGTTAGTTTATTTAAGCACTGGACAAGAAATTTAAATATTCCTAGTTCTAGAAACTGCATACAAGATTGTATGGGCAAGAACTGATCATCAAGAGTGGTCTTTGTAAATTTGACTTAATTTTGTAATCGCCAAAATAACATTACATACCCTCTCAACCTAACCTTATGTAATCCAAGTTGGACTGTTGTAAGGAACTGTGACTGACAATCTGGCAATAAACGTTCAGATAAAACAATTATATTTGTCAGTCATTCTTTTTATTTCATCTCACGATGCATTTCAAAAGTACACACTCTCATCTTCAGTGGAATATTGATATTGTGTTGCATATTTGTTAGCTGTATCCAGCCAGTTGCCTATTGTGGTTTCATTTGCTACAAAAACATATAACAGGCATTTGTCAGTGTAATATGGCATTAAGATTAGAAATTTTAAACAACTGAGAAGTTGAGTCTTTTAAAAAGTGATGGAGTTACATACAATACGTTCCAGTGCACAGAACCCTGCAGTTCATCATAAAAATACATTTTTAACTTAATGTTTTTCGCAGAACATGAACCATAAACATAAACAAACCACAGATTATACTGATGTAAAGATATAGTGCCTTGCTCAGAGATAATTCATTACTATCTTACATTGTTTATCATAAATTTATTTATTTATTTATTTAGTACCCATATTATCACATTCATGAATGGACTTGTCAAAGTGCAGAACAGTATAAAATATTACATATTTACAGCATTTACAAAATCTTATCATTTGTATCAACACATCTTTATAACAAAAACATTATTCTGCTTAATTAGATTATAAAATTATATATGTACATACAGATAAAATAAAAGCTAGCGAAACTCCTAGGTTGATTTTACTAAAACTATTAAATTCCAGTACTTTAGTTAACTAGGCATAGTAACATATGGCACAAAACAACTATAAAGTTGTTTCATTCTTTACACCAAATTGTTAAAAGTATTACTATTGCAAATACATAACAGTAAAGACACAAATAAAAATAAAATAAAAAACAAAAAATATAAAACTTGCAAATTTAATATTAACATAGTCTAATTCTTATTTTCGTACAGTGCTTTGGGAATTATCTTTTAGTGAGGTCTCTCAGGAAGTTAGGAAGTGAAGGAGTTGTAGTGCGTTGTCTAGTATATCTGCGAAGCTAGTTGCCACTGTCTAACCTTTTTCATTTAGTGTGATCTGTTCACGTTTTCTGCTGTAAATGAAAATTTAAGGTCTTCATAAAAATTGAGTTTGTGCCCTTTGTTTATTTTATGAAGTTTCTATTGTGAATGAAAATTTCCAGTTCTTCACAAAACTAAACAAAGGCCTCAGACTGAGTCTTTATGAACAATTGTAAATTTTCATTCAAAATAAAAAACATGGACAGAACACACTAAATCAAAAGCTGAGGTAATGGCAGTGAGCTTCTTTAAGAGTTTCACAGATGTACTAGATGATGCATGATAACTTTTCCCACTTTCTACTTCCTGAGTGACCTTAACAAAAGATAATTCCCAAAGCAAAGTACAGAAACACTAAAAATTAGACTGTGTTGATACTAAATCTATAAGTTTTATATTTTTTGTTTATAATTTTATTTTTATTTGTGTCTTTACTGTCATGTATTTGCACTAATATTACTTTTAACAAGTTATTGTAAAGAATGAAACAATTTTATAATTGTTAAAGTTCATCCACATGCAACAACCTGTCTGCGCAAATGTCTATGCACATCACATCAGTGCAGAAAGATCATTGTGTGTGGATAGATTTGCACAAATATGAAATGTGTGTAAAACCTGAAAATTGGAGTTGGAGGTTTGAGTGAAACTGCTCAAATCTGTGGGTTCAAATCACATTTGTGCAGACACATTCACCTGTTTGTTCACTCAGATGTTTCTTGTCAGTGTCTTCAGTGTGAATTTTAAAATTTCAGATGCACATCAGTGCACATCAGTGATCTAGGTAGTTCATTGCCAAATTTATAGAAATATATAGGCTTCATACATTGAGAGGCCAAAACATTATGACTGACCACTGCCTACTTGGATGCTGCCTGGTGGTGTTGCAAGCATATGACACAGTAACAAAAGTATGTAAGTGGAACAGACATGGATGGAGGATCACCCTAGAGAAGATATGCACTGCAAATGGGGAAATCCATTAAGATAAGCAATTTTGTTAAAGGGCAGATTGTTATTGCGCAGAGCCTGTCTACGAGTATCTTGGAAACTGCAAAGCTAGTCAAATGTTCATGTGCTACTGTCGTGAGCTTCTATGGAAAAAGGTAGGACAGTGAAACTACCACTAGGAACTAAATTATTGGATGTCCATGACTCTTCACAGAATGTGGGGTTCAGAGGCATGCCTGCTCTGTAAAGTAGGATGGATTGTGATCTGTGTCATCTCTGCCAATACAGCACAAATACTGATGCATGCATAAGTGTTTTGTACTATGCCATTCATTGCACATTTTAGAACATGGAGCTCCACAGAAAACCACTCCTACATGTTAATATGTTGACATTGTCAGTTGCAATTTCAGTGGGCATGTGACCATTGGGATTCGACCATCAGTCGGTGTAAACATTTTGGTTCTCCGGGTGAATCACATTTTTGCTACACCAGGTTGATGGGTGACTCCACAAATGCTGTTATCCAGGTGAAAGGCGGCTTGAAACATGCAGCATGTCACAGACACAGGCTGTTGAGATCAATATTATGCTAGGGGAGACATTCTCTTGTGCTTGCATAGGACCTGTTGTTGCAGTTGAAAACAGGTTGACAGCTGCAAACCACCTGCAGTGTTTCATGCTTGATGTCTTCCCTGTTGGTGATGTCATCTTTCAATAGTATAATTGTGCATGTCTTGGAGCCAGAACCATGCTACTGCGGTTTGAGGAGCCTTGATGTTTCAGTGATCAAATTCGCCTGATGTAAATCCTATGGAATCCATTTGGGTTGCTTTCGGGTGCCATCACCACATAAGCAATTCAGCAGTGCGTTATTTAGGTGAATTACATGACCTCCATAGATGTCTAATGTAACACACCTCCACAAACCTACCAACAAACTGTTGCATTCCTGATATGCAGAATCAGTAATGTATTTTGTTCCAAAGATGGGCAAACAAACTTAGTAGATGGTCATAATGTTTTGGCTTATCAGTGTACAGGTTTATGGAAAATTAAAAGCAGGGAATACAAGGATAGGGATAAGAAGGCAGCTGCTTATAAGTCTTTAACACAGAAATTATGAGTGGTTGACCCTATACAGAGAAATGATACATAATAAAAAAATTATTGTGGACTGTTTACCACAAAGAGCTAAGCAAAGTGACAAAATGTATTCATTCTGGTGCTAGGGGATTGCTAGCATACTATCACTCAGTACTGTCCTTTGCCACAATCTAATGTGAGTTGTGACATCTTGGAACAGTACCTTCAGGGACACAGTTACTACTACACTTCTTTCACTTCCTAATATAATTTGTGGTTTAAATGATGCAACCATTTTAACCACTGAAGGCTGCTAGTTTTATTCCTTTAATACACCATACATCCAAATGTGACACACACAACACCAATATCATACATCTGATAATGGCCTAGGGCTGAAACTGGCCAGTAATGCAATTTTTATGAATGGTGCACTAAAGGAATAAAACTGACAGCCAGCGGTGGTTAACATGGTTCCATCATTTAGATGTACATTGAGGCTGTGGACCTGTACGTGAAGAAAAAATAATTTTTGTTTCATAACAAGAGTGATTTAGAGATGAACAACAGAATTCACTACCACAATACTACAAGTAAAACTTTCCAGATTTTTTTGAATCACTGTCTAGAGTTCAGAATGAAATTTTATAGTCTAGTGCAAAAGGTGCTGATAGTCTTCAGGCAGGAAATTGAAAATCTGGACTTAGAAACAAACTGAGCTATAGTTCATTGGCCATATGTGTAACTTCTAAGAATTTGGTGTGTCTCAAACTGTAAAAATGTGATCTGTAACATGTCAGAACTGAGGTACAGTACCTTTCATGCATTCATGAAATCATCCTTCAGAATACCTCACATTTGTTGGGTATACTTTCACTCAATGCTTGTTTTGAAATTGCAGTAGCAAATTCTAGATTCTTGTAGCTCCTATTTCCAGGAATCCTAATGTCACTATCAATCACTCATGGAGAAATTGCTCTCCTCATACAAGTTTTTTCTGTATTATATGTAACAAATGAAATGTATTGTGGTAAACTGACTGAATTAGCTGTCGCGAGAATAAATTACAATGATGAGACCAGTCTTGGAGATAGTACCATCAGACATCACTAGTTCATAGGACAAGTGAAAGCTCAAGAATCAGATAGAATCATGATTGCAATCTCATATTTATTTATTTATTAGTCGCCATTGCTACATATGACATGTGCCCTAGAAGATATTTTAGTCTGTTTTCCAAAACTATGTTTATCATTAAAATCTGCAGTGTGTTAAAAATACTTAAGACTGGCCATGGATATAGTACCAACAATAGCCGCTAGATCATGGGCTAATTGAAAGATCGAACAGAACTCAAGATTTCCCAAACTGTGACGTAAACTGTTCAAACAGTTCAAGTCGTGTTCAGAAACAGTCCTATCAATAGATGGCACGCAAGCAGTAGATTGGAACTTGTGTCGCCTGATCATACCACATTTACAGCAATCTGCTGCATGTATAGACATTTGCACAAACTGATTGTCATGGATGGATGGGCCTTTATAGGTACCTATGATTCACAGTGTCAATTAGTAATGAATGATGTCTGAGTCAAGGCTCTATATTTTTACATCGTTATAATCTTTTGTTTGTTTGTTTATGTTTTTGGTTCATGTTATGCGAAAAAATTTAGTTAAAGATGTTTCGTTTTTTTATGATGAACTGCAGGGTTCTGTGCTCTGGAACAGATTATGAGTAACTCTGTCACTATTAAAATGTATAATCTTAGTGCCATATTACATTAACAAATGCCTGTTATACATTTTTGTAGTGAAATGAAACCACAACAAACAACTAGGTGCATCCAGCTAGCAAATATTTAACACAGTATCATTGTTCCACCTGAAGATGAGTGTGTAAACTCTCAAAATGTGTCCTGGGATGAAATAAAAAAAGTGACAGGTGCAGACAATTGTTTTATTTGAAAGCTGTGAAGTTTCATTTCATTTCCTCCTCCACTTCTTGGTGGTTCACTTTTTTTAAAGGCTGTGTGTGATTTGATCTTTCTATTGATGGCCAGATTAACCTCCAGATGTAACTGAGAACTCTAGAGGAACCTTCAGCTCACTAGTACATATGTTTTCTAGACATGCAACAATAGATTAAGTTAATTGTGGTTTTGTGAGCACTGGGTGTGAAGAGACATCCTTTGAAACAATACTTTATCTGAAAATTAGCTAGAAAAGATAGTTCAAATGTCCACTAATGACAACAAACAGACTAGACCTCTTTGAGGATGACCACATTGAAACTGGTGTCAGTGACCATAAGTCAGTTGTAGCAATAATGATTACCGAACTACAAAGGGCAACTAAAAAAAGTAGAAGGGTTTAAATATTCAGTAATCTAGATAAAGACAGTTGGCTGTCATATCTCAACGAGGAACTTGAAGCATTTAGCTCTGGGGAGGAGCGTACAAACTGGAACTGTGGCTGAAGATTACAAGAATACTTGACTGGGCTCTATACAGATAATGTGCCTAATTTAACAGATTGTAATGGGAATGGCCTTGTATGTTACATGGTCTCTGCAAAGTAAATTCTCAAGAAACAGCAACTGCTGCACAATACACGTAAAAGAAAGTATGTGAGTATACGTAAAGAGATACTAAATGAGACAAATTGTGCTGTTAGAAGAGCAGTGCACAAAGTCATCAGTGACAACAATTGCAGAATCTTATCAAAATACCTCTCACTAAACCTAAAGAAATTCTGGTCACATGCAAATGCTGTCAGTGGCACCAAATTAATTTCATTTACTCAAGGATGACACAGGAACTGAAACTGAGAGTAGCAGAGCAAAGGCATAAATGTTACAGTCCATTTTCAAATCTTCTTTTACAAAGAAAAATTCAAGATTACTGCCACACATTAATTACTGCTCCACTGAAAGAGGAGTGATATAGGCACTAAGAAAGAACTGAAATTGCCATCGTTAAGAAAGTCTTCAGGGCCTGATGGAATTCCAGTCAGATTCTGTACAAAATTTGCAGCTGAGTTAGCCCCTATTTTAATCACAACCTACTGTGGATGTGATGAACAAAAATTAGTGCACAGAAGTTGAAAGAAATCACAGGTCATACCTGTCTGCAAGTAGGGTAGCGGAAGTTATCCACAAATCTACCATCCAACACCGTTGACATCAGATCAATGCAGAATCTTAAAACAATATTCTGAGGTCAAATGCGATGAGATATCCTGAACAGAAAGACCCCTACCATGTGAACCAGCATGGATTTACAAAACATCAGTCGGGAAAACCAAGTTGTGTGTTTTTCATGTAAAATCTTGAGCCATGGTTGAAAACAGCCAGACAGATGCAGTATTTCTTGTATCCAAGAAATGTTTGTCTCAGTACCCCACCAATGCTTACTAACAAAAGTACATTCATATATGATATCAAACAAAATTTGTGACTGGCTTGAAGATTTCTTGGTAGAGAGGCTGCAGCTGTTACCTTGAATACAGTGTCATCAGTAACTGTAGAAATAATTTCAGGCATGTGCCAGAGATGTGTTTGTGATCTTTGCTGTTGATGTTGTACAGTGTTGTTGATGTACATTAATGACATTGCAGACAATATTAAGAGAAGCCTCAGAGCTTTTGCATATTATACAGGTACCTGTGATGAAATACTGCACAATTATCCAGTTAGATCTTGATAGGATATCAAAATGGTGCGAAGATTGGTTTAATTGTTCAGAAATACAAAATTGTACACTTCACAAAACAGTCTCAGTGAGTCACATTTGGAATCAGTCAATTCTTACAAACACCCGAGAGCAACAAGTTGTAGGGATATGAAACGGAATGATCACATAGGCTCAGTCATAGGCAAGGCAAGTGGCATACTTTAAGTTATTGTTAGGGTATTGGGAAAATGTAATCAATCTGTACTGAATGTTACTCACAAAACACCCATGCAACTCCTTGTAGAATATTGCTTAAGTGTGTGGGACCCTTGCCAGACAGGACTAACAGGGGAATACTGAATGCAGGTAAAGTAGGACAATGTGAATAGTTACAAAATTTGTCTGATTCACTGGAGTTGCCCTTAATACCTGAACTGGCAGTCACTTGAAGTTAGATTGCCAGCTATCCTCCAAAAGCCTGCTTATCATGTATTAAGTGAGGAATCTAGTAATATACCACAACCCCTTAAATATCTCTCCTACAGTGACCAATTTGACTCTGTACATGACAGGAATGGGGAAAAACCATCAATATTTCATACAGTAGGTCTCATAGAATAAAAAGGCTGATATTACCAGAATACTAGAGTCATCAGTAAATAGTATAGTAGGTCTATAAGTCAGCTTTGTGTTCATGTCACCTCTGTATAATAATGTGAATGTTGAATCATGATCTTTCCTTGTGGCACACCAAACTGGCATTGTTTTAGAGGACTGTTCAGTACTCTGATGAATGTAGTGCTAGCTGTTTTGAAAATTATTTTAATTTTCATAATCTGTATGAAAGTTTCCTTGCAGTGTTACAATTACTGTTCACACTGTGCTACACAAGAAATGTTGCTGATCTTTGAGTGTGAAATTTTGATGCATCTGTTGACAATCCACATCCAACATCAATCGATTTTACCTCATTTCCAAAGTGACACACCTATGGAAATAGTATTATAAATGACAGTGAGATATATTAGGCATCGATGACTGTGTCAGGAGTGCAGATGAAAACTTATATGCCACTGGAAAAAATAGCTCTTACCTTCTCTTAAAAAAGTGTGTTATCCGTTTTGAATAAGTTGGCATGAGTATGTTCGGTACTACATCAAATTAATACAAAACAGTAGTCCTTTGTATGTTTAAATTCTGGACCACCCTTGTATTTTCCTTCTTTTTCTCATTAATTCACTAGGTGCTGTCATAAATGAGAACTGATATTTCTCATCTTCTAGTAGGCAACAAATCATATATCTGCAAATTAGTTGCCACTGCTACGTAACAGGAAGATCAACTTAAAGTACATCGCTATTACATAAAAGAAGTAAGCCAGTCTTACCCCTTATTGAAATCAAGCGAGTCAGTAGTATTACCAAGCTTGGATTTCATTGTCAAGTGTACAGTGAGAGAAATATATATTTCACAGATGTACTGTCATCTTTGCTGTATCTCTTTTAATTCCTTAAAAATTCTTCTAACATCCTTTTCACTTCTACAATCCTCAAGGTCTTTCAATTTATTTTGCTCAAAGTTGCTCTTTTTCCTTCTGCAGACATGATCAGCTCCAAAAGATAGAGGGGTGCCGATTTATTTGAAAATTTTGAAACAGTTTAAGTGCACCTACATCTACATCTATACCCTGCAAGCCACCTTGTAGTGTGTAGTGGAGGGAACTTTGTGTACCAGCATTGCTTTCCCCTTCTCAGTTCCAGTTGCAAATAGTTCATGGGAAGAACAATTGCCAGAAAAACTTCATGTGCACTTGAATCTCTCTAGTGTTATCTTCATGGCCTTTTTGCAATATATTTGTTGACTCTTCAAGGAAGGAACGCTCTCGGAAATTTAACAATAAACCACACCATGATGCAAAATGCCTCTCTTGCAGCTGGTCATCTGTGATGCTTTCATGCTTACCGAATGAACCTGTAACAAAAAGTGCCACTCTACTTTGGATCGTCTCTATTTCCTCCATCAGTCCTATCTGGTACTGATCCCATACTGATGAACAATATTTAAGTATTGTTCAAATGAGGGTTTTGTAAGCTACTTCCTCTATTGACTGACTGCATTTCCTGAGGATTCTACCAATGTACGAGGGCCGTTCAGAAAGTAACCTCCGGTTGATTTAAAAAAATACACCAAGTTAAATAAAAATATTTTAATATATACATCTTACAACTACATCTTTGCACTATTTTTCTACATAGTCTCCATAGCGATTGAGGCACTTATCGTATCTCTTCACAAGCTTTGAAATTCCTTCTGCATAAAAATCACCCGCTTGTGCCTGGAGCCAGCCTGTGACCGCATCTTTGAGCTCTTCGTCGTCATCAAACCGCTGTGACCCGAGCCATTTCTTCAAATGCATGAAGAGGTGATAATCACTTGGCGCCAGGTCTGGGCTGTAAGGTGGATGGTTGATAACGTCCCACTTGAAGGACTCAAGAAGGGCCGTTGTTCTGCGAGCAGAGTGAGGACGGGCGTTATCGTGCAAAAAAACGATACCGGAAGTCAGCATACCATGGCGTTTGTTCTGTATAGCCCGTCGTAACTTTTTTATTGTTTCACAGTACACGTCTTGATTAATGGTCGTACCACGTTCCATGAATTCAACCAACAACACCCCTTTGGCATCCCAAAACACCGTTGCCATCAGTTTTCTGGCAGAAAAATCTTGCGAGGCTTTTCTTGGTTTGGTAGGCGAATTTGAATGTGCCCACATCTTTGATTGTTCTTTTGTCTCAGGGTTCACGTACTTAATCCAGGTTTCGTCACCGGTCACAATTCTGTTTAACAATGGTTCTCCTTCGTTCTCATAACGTGACAGAAAGTCTAATGCAGAGGCCATTCTTTGAGTTTTGTGGTGGTCGGTAAGAATTTTGGGCACCCATCGTGCACAGAACTTACGGTAACCCAATCTTGCTGTCACTATCTCATACAAGAGAGTCTTAGAAATCTGTGGAAAACCAGTAGACAACTCCGACATTGAGAAACGTCGATTTTCACGAACTTTTGCATCAACTGTCTGAACGAGTTCGTCAGTCACCAATGATGGTCTACCACTCCTCTCTTCATCATGAACGTTTTCTCGTCCACTTTTAAATAAACGTACCCATTCACGGACAACTCCTTCACTCATAACTCTTGGTCCGTACACGGCACAAAGCTCACGATGAATAGCTGCTGCAGAATATCCTTTGGCTGTAAAAAACCTTATGACAGCACGCACTTCACATTTGGCGGGGTTTTCTATTGCAGCACACATTTCAAACTGCCACAAAAACTAAACTAGCGCAGGTACGACGTTCACTCGACCACGGCTTGATGCCGACTGACCTGTTGAGTGCGTGAACGCACAGATGGCGTCGCTACTCCCCCCACAACCCGCACTGTGACCAATCGGAGGTTACTTTCTGAACCGCCCTCGTATATCAGTCAGGCATCTGCCTTACTCATGATTAATTTTATGCAGTTGCTCCATTTCAAATCAATCTGTACACATATTCTTAGGTATTTTATGGAAGTAACTGCTTCCAGTGATTGTTCTACATTGGGCAATATACAACAAAGGGTCTTTCTGTCTATGTGTGTGCTGTACGTTACATTTGTTTGTGTTGAGGATCAATTGATAATCAACGTTGTTAGTGATGGAGATGAAATTAACATGCTGAGCATTCATTCAGGGAATCTAAAATCTGTTTCTTGTATTTATGGGGTGGGGGGATGGGAATGGCTATGGAAGATAATATGGTACCAACAGAGGTAAACATGAGAAGAGCTACAGGTAACAGGTGCTATTACAGCTTCCTTAACATGTTGTGATCCTCTCAACATTGCAAGACAGCTGAAGATGACATTGTACAAAACAATTGTAAAACCAACAACAGGTAAAAAATGCCTTGGATGCATAGGAATGCAAAGTATTGCACAAGGAATACGGGACAGTATGTGAAAAATGTGCTTGGAAAATTAGGACCAATACAGAACTGTATGAACTCAATTAAATCCTCCAATCACTGTAGATGTAAAGGCACAAAGGTTGCAGTGGCTGAGATGAGCAGAGACTGGAAGAAGAGCAAATGCCAAAGAAGTTGCTAACTGTAAAACCAGATGCTAGCCACTCAGTGGGCAGACCAAGATTGTGATGGCTGAATTATGTGGCGACCGGTCTGAGAAAGTTGGAAATATGAAATTGGAGAAGGCTGGCAGAAGACAAACTGTACAGTTTTGTTCTGTCCCAACACTATGTCTGCAGTCTTCTGAAAATACTATTTGTTTTCTGGTAAAGATAGTGGGCTTCTGTGAAGAATGATAGCCAACACAAAGCATTCTGAAAATACATTATCCTCCAAGAGTGGGATCTGAGCCCCGTGGCTACTATCCTGATAATGAGGAGCAAAAGTAACACACAACAAACAAATTATGCATCTTTGAAGGATTATGATTCTTGAATGTATAATACAAACCAATGACCAAGGTGGTGTGTATCATAAGTAAAGATTCTTTAAATATTAATCTTTATTTTCAAAATGATGTATACACAGTACTGCCACTTATTAAAGCAAATTTAGCATTATCTCAATGTTCCTCAATCCAAATTCATAACATATCACCAAGACTCAACTTGCAACTAAGTCTAGAAGGAATACACAAAGGTTTGTTGACAGTAATGGATGCACTAATAGTAGCTGTATATGATCACACAGTCTCAGATAGTATTAAAATCTTGGAGGTGATGACATCTCAGAGAGGAAAGTTTTCCAAAGTTGTAATTCTGGCAGTGTTATTCTTATCAGCACAAATAAAGGCTACAGTAAACAAGTTCTGGCCACCATAAACATCACTATTCATCAATACAAAAAAAATTTTACACCTCGGCTTACAGATGGGCCATGACAGTTTCTGACAAGTAGTGGTAGTGATGGCAATTTTATACTTGGTATCTACATTAAAAAGCTGTTTGTATATAGTAGGATGTCACCTGTACACACAATGAACATTTTAGGGCGGCATCTCACTGACTTGATAACTGACTATGTGACTGTGTAGTTACTTATTACAGCAAACAATCTGAATTATGCTTTTCATTGCTAATGTACTTAGAATAATTTCAGCCACCACAAACTGCAGCTATCCTAATCATGTGCATAAGGCAACAATCAGCACATTGCAAAAGTGCTTTGTTGGTGAATAATGATATTCACAGTGGCCAAAATTGGGTTACTGTAGCCACTGTTTATGTAGATAGAATAACACTGCCAGAATTTATTGCTTTGGAAACTTTTCTCCATGAGACATTGAATCATATGAATAAAAAAGAGAACATTCTTTGGAGGAGATGATCAGAGCAAAAGAACATTCTGTGAGAAAGTTCTCAATTTTGTATGAATAAAAAATTCTGTGCATATTCTCTAATGAGGGAGTTCTTTTCTCTACTTGCCCCTCCTTCTTGAGAATGTTCATGGTGTGTGTCATCTTGCCACACATATGACAGAACATATGCGTAATCTAACATTTCATTCAGCTTACTCAAACAGGCAAACTATTCAGTGTACAAATATAGAAATGGTATCAGTGTGTTCTGGAAGAGTTGCACTATGTTTTTATTTTACTTTTTTGTGCAGAAACAAATTATTAAGATGATTGTGGATGATGTTACAGAATTTTTGACATTTGTAAATATCTTTTGTTATTAATTTATGCGGTCACATTATGTGAATTAAATCTTAAGAATAAATCACATTTTTATCTACTCCAAACCAGAAATCTGTAAAGGTTTTCTAACACGAAATAATTTTGGTTAAATATGGTGTGTCACATACGTGTCATTTCATTGAGAAACAGATTGCTAGGTTTGTAATAAATCAGTTATTATTATTGTCTACTTTTTCCAACATAACAAAATATAAGATTTATGCTGTGAGAAAACATCTGAAAATGGCAGTGATACAGTTGCCTTGTGTATATAGCACAGTCTTCCCTGCACCTGTCTGAAAACATGGGTGTGCTACATAGGACAAAAATGTTCACAATTTTGCTTCATTTGAAAGGTCACCCCCTCTTATTTCATGATTTTTAGGAAGGAAATTCCCCATCCAAATAATGTTTTTATTGTTAAACCTGTATAAATGTCTACAGTTTCTCTCTTCAGTGTTTCTTTGGAATATGTATATCATATTTTGCCTTCTGAGCAACATAGATTCTGCTATTTTTACCAAAAACAAACTCAGGAAAACTTAACATCAACAGAACTTATTCAGCTTGAAGTAAGCTACAAAGCTCGCATCAAAGCCCAGAAAACGTTCTCTGGTTATGAGACACAAATCTAGTTTTATTCAAATGAAATGAGAGAATATTAACAATATAAAGAAAAGTTAGATTGCTGCTTACCATAAAGATGATACACTAAGTTGCAGACAAGCACAATGAAGAGACACACATTATCTGTTGACCAAAACCTTTATCAGAAAAGTAAATGCACACACATTCATTTACACAAAGCACACCTCACACAAGTGTGACCACCTTCTCCAGCAGCTTGGACTGGAGAATGTTCTTCATGTTGAGCAACCTCCTCTGTCTTTTTATTCAAGCTAAGAAAATTCAGTTGAAGTATATTCTCCAACCCTCTTCATTCATGTGAACATGAGACTGTTCCTTGAAATTCCAAAAATAGGGTACATTCTCTGTTTTATCCATATACCCATTGTTGCTTACAAGATTTTAATGTTGTCTGATACTGTATAGTGCTATTCTGCAACTACAAGTGCATCTGTTGCTGTTGTATTCATGTAGGTACAAATTACATCTTCATGATATGTGTCTGGATTAAAGGACATGGTAGGATTGTTTAATTTCCATTAATGGATGATTGTACTGTGTAGACATAATTTTAAAAAAGTAAACTACACATTGGTCATACCAAAGCTGAAAAGTGATTTGTTCATGCTCATCACAGTGTATTGTCCTCTGGGGCCCCCTGTGGGTGCTGAATAGATAGTGCAATCTGTTCATCATATGTACAGGTGGCATCCAACTACCTACAAACAACTTTATGATGTAGGAATCAAATTAAGATTGCTATCAGTATCACTACTTATCAGCAAATGTTGCACGATCCTGATGTCTGTAATGGTGTAAAATTTGATTTTGCATTGATGAATGTTGATGTCTGTGGTGGCCCCAATTGTGTTATTGCAGCTATTGTTTGGGTAAATAAGAGATGCCACCCTGATGTGCTCATCATTTGTGCAAGTGGAATCCTAGATTTTTCTGAAATATATTATTGTTATTGTTATTTGGCCCCATAATCTTTGGCAATACAGTCTTTGACATTGAACTTTAATATATACATTGTTGAGTTTGAAATAATCAGTTTCAACAGCTGATGATTAAGTTTTATTTTATACACTATTTCTTTTGTATCAGACAAAACAGTTTTAGTTCATCTGAGTTTATGGAGCAGTTGTATGTACGTATGATTGGAGTTGATGTGAAGCTAGTGTATTCGTGACTGATTGCTTCTTTTGTTTGTGTATACTACTTTTTTCTGTTTCTATATTTTACAGTCCTCCTGTGAAGATGATTATTTAATCAAACCACTAGACAATAAAGGTGTATTTTTACAGCTGATGGCTCACAGATGCATTCTACAAATTTGTTTATGAGTCATCTAGATGAATCGTTTCTAGCCACCCAAGATCATACATCCTTTGTCTCGTTCAGTTCATTAATGCTATTTTTATCATCCAGATCCAGGGTCAATACACTCTCAACTGGATCCTCTACTGCATCAATACCTACTCTCCTATCTGCTTAATATGGTCTTCCCCCATATAGTGTGCCAGCTTCCTGAATGTTGACCTCCTCCTCCTCTGTAATGGCTCATTAAAAACTTACGTCCATATGAATCCCACTAACCATCAACATTACCTCCATTCTCATAGCTGCCTTCTCTTCTACGTTAAAAAGTTTCTTCCGTACAACCTTGTAGATGTCACTCCTACAGTGACAAGCATTTTCTTGCTCAGTATTCTGAAGGTCTTACTAAGGCCTTCAAACACAGACTGTCTCCAAACCAAGTCTGCAAACAGATCTTCTGTGTCATATCCACTCATGCTCCCAATCCTTCAATCATCTCTATGAACCAGCTGCCCTTACTGCCAAACACAGTGTCAGACAAGAACAACTTTTCAACAGGGCTTCAGCTATCTATATTAGTGTCCATAAATGAGGAACATAGTTTTGTAAGAACATTTTTAGGAAATAATGTGGTTTTATCATATACTGTGTGTCCTTGGCAAACTTCTTTCCATTGTTCATCCAGTAAACACCCTCAGAAAAGCATTACTGAGTCAGCATTTATGGTTCCATGAAGCTGTCCTTTCCTCTTCTTAGCTAAACCCCATTTATGGAGATACTTCATTGCTGCCAATAGACCATTAGAGAAACCATTTATTGTAGGATTCACAAAATAAAGTATCAATTGCTGTTATGCTGTGACCTACTGTCCTTGTTGAGAGTATTACTATGGATAATAAGCCACAGCTGGACTTTAGTAACTCTAAATGCCCTTCATTAGTGCTATCTGAGTGAAGTCAGTATTAAAATCTCTACACGACTTACCTGTATATGTATGTATTAAGTTTTAGTATTACAGTCTCCAGTTGCTCAGTGAAGTTTAAAACATTCTTGTGGTGTCTGTACACTGTCTGAAATGAAACTGGACATGTTTCTTGTAGACAGCTATTTCTGCAGCTGTTTATAGAGAGTGGATACAATGCAAACATGAATAGGAAATTAGTATGTGGTAGATATTTACATTTGCATTGCTGTTCACCTATGCAATCAAACATGAACATAACTTTGAAGCCTGTACTAAAATAGTGTTTTGTATTCTGCTATCATAAAGTCATCTTCGCTTATTATTGAAATAAAGCCACCTGATGTTGGAGATAAAATCCTTCAAAATACAAAACTTGATTGGTTACAGTAATTTGTGGTTCAGTTGACATTCATATTTAAACCTAATATTTTAATTAAGAGATATTAAACCACTGTCAGGCAATTAATATGCTTTCCTTTAATGACAGCTAACGGCTGGACCTATTCATATAAAATATGCGGAAGGCAACCATAAAACATTTTTGCAAGGTCCAGAGAGATGTAAAGCAATAGCCCATAATATAAATGAATGGTTACAAGAACACAAGTCCCTGCTACTGGATGATTCTGAGAATCTACTGTGACACAGTACCATGCAAGTACATCAAGCAAAAACCTTTCTTTTGCACATACAAATGGCATGTGTAAATGCATGTATCACTTTTGAGATATTTTTCTCCATTGTTATATCATGTTTATGATTTAGGACATTATAATGGACTGACTGAATAATGTAAGAAAAACTATTGTTACTGTTATTATGTCACTCACTGTTGTAATGTAATAGAAATACTGTGAAACTATATGAAATTGAAAGAGAAAATTGTATTAATAATCTTATGTCACATGAATATCAGTAATAAATGTAGTGATATTTATATGATAGAGCTGCTTCTAACAGTTCACTTAATTAAAAACTGCTATTTTTGTTTTAAATATAGTTCTAAACTTATGTAGTGAGAAGATCATACAGTACAATGTATTCTTTTATAATTGCTGTGAATCTAATTACTTAAGTCATGAGCAAAATTGCAGTTTGAACAATTTATGTTGATTATGCTTAATACAGAAAAAATGTAAATAGATTTATTTCCATTATGTTTGGTTAGTGATCATTTACATGAAATGATGTTGCTTTTGAAATCATGAACTGGAGAAGGAATAATTAGCCTTCAAAATTACAAGTATTTCAGTAATAAAATTTCAGCATAGAAGCCTGAAAATATATTCATGATTTAGTTTAAAAACAAAAACAATAAAACTTCTTCCTGTGTCATATTTTACACTATTAGCTTTGGAGTTGAAATGGGCCCATTTCCAAAGGTTGAATTAAGAGCTGTCTTTAAGAATCAACCTCAGAATATTAATTTGAACAAGGTAGATAAACATGTACTGGAAGAACAGAAAGCTCTTTGTTCGGTGTTCTTCAACTGATTCGTGGCAAGTTCTATCCAGGAGTTCGTAATGTTGTAACTTGTAATACAACAGACCTGTCTTGATGTGGCCTATAGATGATTAGGTAGTCGTGAATCTAGGTCTTTGTGAATTATGATCATCCAGCAAAAATAAAGACACTAAAGAGTGTGGGTATGTGAATGGTATGCATATGCAGGTTGTTTAAAAAAGTGTCACATATTCCTACAGGAGCTCATACAGTGTTTTGATTTTTCACATTAACAAAGCCGAATTTACATTGTTCACACAAAAATATGTCCAGTCACATCAGAGGCATGCTTACAACTCTCACACTTTGTGGAAATAATGATATTCCAAAGGGTTTACAATTTTTCTTAACGAATGAATTTCTTCTAGACACTGTTACATTATTCATTTTGATTGTTATTTCATAAATGAATCCAGAAATAAATATAGTAAGTAGTACAGGATTGCATAATTAATAATGGAAATTTTAAGTGTGCCAATAATTTGTAATTTCAAATGATTCTAAAAAAATAATTTTATCTGCATATTGAAAACTAGTACTTATTGATTATAACATCGAAACTAAAATATTTTATAAATTAAATCCTTACCATGAATTTTGAAATATAACATACTGAGCATAAAATTTTCTGAAAGTTTCCAGAAAAGCACTGAAATAACATCGACCTAGCCAAAATTCGAAAAATAATACTGGTATCGACAACTACTGTTGAGAAAAAGTAATGCTAGAGGAGGATGTTCCATTACAACACCCCCCCTCACATAATATGGAAACAATGTGTTTACAGTATTTTGTGACCTACTATAAGGTTTGCCAAATGGTGTTCAAAATGATGCCAAAAGACAGAATATGGATTATCGAAGTTAAACTCCAAAATTGCAAGAAAATTTTAGGTTGTATGATCATCACTTCCCTTTGAATATAAGTATGGGTTAGCTTACAAAAAAACTGCAAAAGATATAGAAGTAACATACTATAGAAAACATAACAAAAATATCTACTATAGAAGTTAGAATCTGTACATATCTGAGGACATGGCATTCAGATTTTCAGATCTGTTGAACATTCCATCCCAAGCCAAATGATAAAGTCAAAGCTACAACATTACAACACTAAACCACAGAAATAAGTGCAGAGGGAATGTAAAGTATTAGAATTAGAAATTGCAAGTTTACATCTATATAGTCACACCTTGAAAATCATCAAAAGAGAAGAAAAAACAATTCAGAGCCTAAGTGTACAGACCAAAAGAATATACTCCATTACAAGTAGGAGTATGGCACAAAATCAGTCACATAAACCAGAGCATGTAAGGATATGATGACTCATAAAAAGAGACAATAATGAAAACATATTAGGGCCTATGCTTACGATGTGGGGACTGACCCATGAATCCCAGCCACACTGGGTACACACCAGAAGAAATGTTTTGACACAGCAAAATGAATAAAGTTCATAATCATACATCAATAAGTTCAATCATATGGAAAGAATGATTAGAGAAAGCATCTAGTATCAATCAATAGTTGCACATGCTACTTGAGTACACACTTACAGTCGTGATGACCAGGGTTACCCAAAACAGAGTTAGGCATGAGTTTGCACACAACTCAAGTTCCAGTGAGATACAATAATGCATTATTCAGGATAAATACAGGTAATCAGAGTCATTAATAGTCTGGAATGATGACAATTGAGTAGCATGAGGACCAAAATCAGTATGTGAAATCAGGAATGTATACTTTTGTTGTATAGTCTATACACAATTTATGATTACAAACATAAATGTCTTCCACACTATTTGCTAATTGTGCATACAAACTAACCTGCAAAATTCATCGAAATGTATGACTACTAACCTAAAAGTCTGTAATTTTATCACATTCTGATAATTATTTTGTACAACATGGTTCATAAAATATACTCCTGAAGTTTTTAAGTTTCACATTTCTCTGTTGGACATAACAAATCATTAGTCATGGAACATCAAACCAAGACAAACAAGATTTAAAGTTACATAATGTGTTGGGAAGTTAATCCTCCTACTTGAAAAAAGATGCATTTATGTGGAATAACACTGTCCGTAGTAGTGACTTTTTTCTTCTAAACAACTAATTCCTTGAAACTTATATAAATACAAGAATTTTGTGTATAGGTTAATTTCTTGGCTAACAATTTACAACTTTCAGTCACAAGATTGATGTTGACAGATGCTTGAGTACATTACGCAGCATCTATGGTCTCTTGAAAGTAGACTGTACCAACAAGGGTGCAGCCATACAGGAGTGTGAGAGTGGGTCTACCCACATCTTTCAGTTTCCTCCCTAGATTTCTCATCACATGCTCCAACTGAGAGATAACTTTCTGTGTAGTTTCCACATCGAACCCTGAAACATTGTTTTGTGTATTAAGTATGCTATCCAATACCTCCCTCACATCACATGGCATATGTTTTGCCGATCTATATTGAAAAAATAAGTATTCAGGGTTTACGTCAGAATGGATTAAAAAGTGTACACAGATACAGTACATTAATAAACAGAGCTAAATGAAATGAAAAAAGTGAACTAGTAAGGTAATATACACTAAAGATATCTCAAAGTAACATTTACTTAGCAATTAGCAGATTAAAAGAAATTATGCACACAAGCAAGACAAGTTGGACAGCACTGATGCAGCATCTGACAAATGCCAGCAAAATGAGGTATGGACCATAGTCCATGATGTACTGACATAAGAATTCTATGTTTAACATACACATGTATTTGGTTTGCACATGTGAAATTTGAAGTTACTATTCCTAATATTTACAGTACACATCAATAAAACAAGTTTTCACTCAATTTACCACAACACCCATGACTTTACCCAAAAGAGTTCATGACAATTAAATCACTTTCTGCAGAGTACACGAGATATTTAACACTAACAGCATTGTAAAATTAGAAATCTATCACTAGACATTTAATAGAATTGTCACATGTCAAAATTGAAAAGGATCTACCCATTTAGTCACATGGCATACATGTATCAAAATCTAAAGCAAAAATCTATTGCGTAACAGAATTATATAGTTGTATGAATCTGCAAATATAATGCGGCATTGACTTAAACTCAGTCAATAGACAATACTGCACATAAGAAATCACATTCTCTTACATACCACATTCCTGACAAATGAGAAAGAAAAATTAGGTTATCATGTCTATAAGCTTTCAGTTCAGAGATATTGTGTAATCCAGACACCTTCTTAGATTTAGGATACACAAGTCTGTATGCATTAGCATACAGATTTTCAAGAATTTCGAATGTCCTATATTAATATCAGAGAATTTTTTTGTCTCGGATGTCACCACGTTAGATTTCTCTTTGTCTTTCACAAAAACAAGATCTTCTACCTCAAAGTTAGAAAATCTGTCTTTACCATCATGTCTCTGCTTCTTCCTAACCCCTGCATTTTCATCAGGTCCCAGATACACTCTTCTCTCTCTTGCAGTGACTGAATTTTACATGGTGGAAACTCAACATTCTCAGAACTAAAGAAAGCTCGTCTGCAATTAAACATGTTTCATATGGTGAAAAACCTCTTGAAGAATGTTGTAAGCTGTTCATAATATCATCAAAATCACTAATATAATCTAACCAACTAGTATGATTCTTTCTACAATATGGTCTAAACAGTCTTCCAATTTCTCTCATATATCTTTTTGCAAGATTAATCGATGGATGGTGTGACGACTCTCGCCTACTTTGTTTATCTCTTCGTTTGTTGTCCTCAGTTTGTTTATAAGTCAACAATAGAATTTAAGTTATGAACCAATTACTGATTTCACCCTATAATGAAAGATACTAACTAGGAATAGTTGAAATAAATTAGAAAATCAATTACATACATAAAACTACGCACAAAATTAGATCTCGTGTTATATTCTTTAAAACTGAGGGCCAACCTTTATCTTTTATGAAAATGCAGATTATGCTCATGTACATTAATGGTATTAATTAATGGTATTAGTTAAAAGTGAAAAAATGAATTCTAAGGAGGCAGATGGCAAAACAAGAGGGGAAGTAAAAGTATTTCAGCTTGCTTCGTCACAGTGGTACACAGAGTTTAGAGTGTGCCTTATTTTAGCATTACCAACAAAGTTTTTTCAAGCTTGTGATGTAAACTGAGAACTACTGTCAGATAAAATTGTTTTTGGAATACCAACCTGATGAAAATACATGTCTTCATACTTGTTTCAGTTATCTGAGACTGCAGACGTGTGTGCAAGTTGCGTTTGTGTTTTGTCCGCGCGCCCTCGCTGTGTGTGTGTGTGTGTGTGTGTGTGTGTGTGTGTGTGTGTGTGTGTGTGTGTGTGTGTGTGTGTGTGTTGCTGACAAAAGCCTTAATGGCCGAAAGCTGTAATTGTGTGAATCATTTTGTTGTACCTATCGCGACTCAACATCTCCGCTATATGGTGAGTAGCAAGTTTCCTTCTCTAATATTGTTAGAAATAATTTGCGTAGTGGTAGTTTTCTTAAGAGGAAACACTTATTGGCTTCGAAAATACATCAACTACCACAATAACTTAACAAAATCCATTCTTAGACTTAGGCAAAGGTCCACAGACATCCACAGATACAAGGTCTAGGTTACTATTAGGCACTGTGTTTTACATTTGACCTCTACTTGTTTGGTTACTTACTTTCATTCTTTGACATCTGTCACAACTGGCATTCTTCTTCTTGACTCTCCTTCTTCTGATATAAAACTAGATGGTGTCCTGAATCTTTTGGGTGCACTGGTTGATCCACGATGACCAAAACTCTCATGTGTGTAAGTAATTTAAGTATCAATACACTGTTCCGGCCAACATCTGAGTCAGTCTTATGTCTCCTGAATAAAATACCTTTGTGTACCTTATAATATTGTTCAGTCTTTTCTCCTCCTTTCTTACCCAACATGCTCTTAACCAATTTCCAGTTTCGATGATGATTTTGATACCTACCAATGTCTTTGCAAATTTTCAAGATCTCTTTTCCCCCTATCACACCTTTCAAGTACATAATTTTAAACTCATTCTCTCCTCTTGCAAAGTTTTTAGATGATTCACTCACTAAAGGTAGGCTAGACAAAGCATCAGCAACTACATTGTCTGTGCCTTAATGTATCTGGTTTCATAACTGAACTACTGTGAAAACAAGCCCCAACAAGTAATTTTGTAATGGTACAGCTTACACTCCTGGAGATAACATAATGCTTTGTGATCAGTATAGATGAAGACTTTGTGGCCTAGTAGATAATTTTTTAACTTGTTGAATGCCCAATGTACAGCCAAACGTTCTTTCTCAGTTACAGTGTATGTCTTTTCATGCTTCTGCAAGATTCTACTAGTGAATGCAGGTGATCTGTGTTCAATAACACCTCCAACTTCAACTTCCTGAAATAAATGAGCACCCAAACCAATATCATTACTGTCTGTCATAGTACAAAAGGAAGAGAGAAATCCAGTCTGAACAATATCTGACACAACTGTCCTTTGGTCTCATTGAAAGCATCCTGACATTTCTGATTCCAATCCCAAACAGTATTCTTCTTCAAAAGTTCACACAGGCATGAAGCATTCAACCCTTTTCTGCTACAAAATTTCCTATAGAATCCAGTTAAACCAAAAAATGATTTATGACAGACTGTTGAGTTTCCTAAACAAATGCAAAATTCTAACCAATGCACAGAATGGATTCAGGAAAATCAGGTCAACAGAAACAGCTGTATATCACTTCTTGGAACAGGTTTTAACTGCAATAGATAATGAGGACTTAAACTGTGGAATATTTTTAGATCTATCCAAGGCATTTGACCTCATCAACCATGATATTTCGCTAGGGAAACTGTATTGCTATGGAGTATGTGGAAAAGCATACAGCTGGTTTCAATCGTATCTGTGCAACAGATATCAAAATGTTGAAATAATACATAATGGCACAAAATATTACTCAACATATCTGAAAGTCAACTGTGGTATACCCCAGGGTTCTGTTCTAGGCCCTCTGCTCTTCTTAGTTTTTATTAATGATTTTCCTAACCATCTAACAAGAGCAGAATCAGTACTTTTCGCAGATGATATGAGACTTTTTATTAAGGGAGTTAGTGAAGCTGACCTATAAGCAAAAATAGCTTCAACAATGAACGAGGCAGCTGAATGGTTCAAAGACAATTACTTAATTATAAATGACAAAAAAAACCACTTGGATGAACTTTAGGCACATAAGGAACAAAGTAAAAAATAACATAAGAGTAGAGATTGCGAAATGTCTGACAGAACAAACTTCTTTTACAAAATTTTTAAGTGTATGGCTGGACAATAACTTGAGATGGGAAAAACATGTTTAATTATTGAATAAAAAACTTAGGAAATACTGTTATATATTAAGAAAACTTAAAGAAAACTGCAATTTTGAAACAGTACTATGTGCTTACTACTCTTACATTCATAGTAACCTAAGATATGGTATTATATTTTGGGGGAATACAGGTTTCGCAAAAAGTTGTTTTAAGCTCCGAAAGAGAGCTATTCGTATTCTGAAGGATGTTGCCTACAGAGATCGATGTGGAGGACTCTTTAAGGAGTTGAAAATTTTGACCCTCCCTAGTTTATTCATCTATGAATCAGTATGTTTCCTAAAGTCAAATCAAGAATTCTCTTCTCTAAACAGAGAAGTACATGACTATCAGACCAGAAACAGGCGTGACTTCCATAGAAACATACATTCAAAATCCCTGTTCCAAAATAGTGTGATATATCTACCCAAAATAATGTTCAATGCCTTACCAGAAGAAATGAAAAGCATACAAAACGTACTTATATTTAAAAAAGAATTAAAGAGACTACTATTAGGTCAGAGTTTCTATAACATTGATGAATTTATTTGCTATATAAACAGATAGTGCTCATCTTTTGTTTTTTCTGCATAATCCTTCATTTTTTTTTCCAACTTGCATGTGAATAGAAGACAAAATATGTGAAGTTTAATTAAGAAAAATATTAAAGTGTAATTAAGAAAATGTTATTCCCCTTAATGGATTTTTCTTTGTATAAACCTTGTAATTTTTTCTCATCTTTCATGTAAAAAAAAAAGACAAAATACGTAAAGTGTAACTAACAAAGTGTTATTTCCCTTAATTGTTAAAAATATAAATCATGATATATATATATATATATATATATATATATATATATATATAAGGCAACAGTTTGTTGCGAAAGCTTGAATTTTGTGTGTATGTTTGTGTTCGTTTGTGTGTCTGTCGACCTGCCAGCACTTTCATTTGGTAAGTCACATCATCTTTATATATATATATATCCGCACATATTGGTCTGCTTGTGTGTGTATATGTGTGGATGGATATGTGTGTGTGCGAGTGTATACCCATCCTTTTTTCCCCCTAAGGTAAGTCTTTCCGCTCCCAGGATTGGAATGACTCCTTACCCTCTCCCTTAAAACCCACATCCTTTCGTCTTTCCCTCTCCTTCCCTCTTTCCTGATGAGGCAACAGTTTGTTGCGAAAGCTTGAATTTTGTGTGTATGTTTGTGTTTGTTTGTGCGTCTATCGACGTGCCAGCGCTTTCGTTTGGTAAGTCACATCATCTTTGTTTTTAGATATTTTTTTCCCACGTGGAATGGTTGGTTGGTTGTTTTTGGGGAAGGAGACCAGACAGCGAGGTCATCGGTCTCATCGGATTAGGGAAGGGCAGGGAAGGAAGTCGGCCGTGCCCTTTGAAAGGAACAATCCTGGCATTTTGCCTGGAGCGATTTAGGGAAATCACGGAAAACCTAAATCAGGATGGTCGGACGCGGGATTGAACCGTCGTCCTCCCGAATGCGAGTCCAGTGTCTAACCACTGCGCCACCTTGCTCGGTCCACGTGGAATGTTTCCCTAAGATGATGTGACTTACCAAACGAAGCACTGGCACGTCGATAGACACACAAACAAACACAAACATACACACGAAATTCAAGCTTTCGCAACAAACTGTTGCCTCATCAGGAAAGGGGGAAGGAGAGGGAAAGACGAAAGGATGTGGGTTTTAAGGGAGAGGGTAAGGAGTCATTCCAATCCCGGGAGCAGAAAGACTTACCTTAGGGGGAAAACAGGACAGGTATACACTCGCGCGCGCACACACACACATATCCATCTGCACATACACAGACACAAGCCAGTTCGAGTCATCACTTTCCACTTGCCTGTGTGAGTTGTGCGGGGTGGCGAAATTTCACACAACTGCATACCATTCGCAGGCCAATGGCTAGTCAAGTGATGGCACAGGACGTTAAAAGCTGCTATAATGTGCCACAGCAGGCTTTGGTCTGAGGCTCTGCCGTGGGTATTGCTGGGAATCCACTCCGCACACAAGGACGACCTCAACACTGCGTTGGCGGAGGTCCTATACGGCGAACCGCTCGTCCTTCCTGCCGAATTCGTCGAGGACACTTCTCCATTCACACATGGAGCATGGGAAGAATGAGTGTTTGAATGCCTCTGTGTGTACTGTAATTATTCCAATCTTGTCCTTACAATCCCTATGTGAGTGATATGTAGGGAGTTGTAGTATATTCCTAGAGTCATCATTTAAAGCCAATTCCTGAAAATCTCTTGGGATAGTTTACATCTGTCTTCAAGAGTCCGCCAGTTCAGTTTCTTCTGCATCATTGTAACACTCTCCCATGGGCCAAACAAACCTCTGACCATTCGTGCTGCCCTTGTCTTTATACATTCAATATCCCCAGTTAATTCTATTTGGTACAGGTCCCACACATGTGAGCAACAATCTAGAATGAGTCGCAAAAGTGATTTGCAAGCAGTCTCTTTCACAGACTTATTGCAGTTCCCCAGTATTTCATCAATTAGCTGAAGTCTACCAACTGCTTTACCCACAACTAACCCTATGAGATCATTCCTTTTCATATTCCTACAAAGTTTTAACCAAGTATCTGTATGAGTTGGCCGGTTCCAACTGCGATTCAATATTGCAGTCTTAGGATACTACATTCTTTCGTTTTGTGAAGTGCACAGTTTTACATCTGAATATTTAAAGCAAGTTGCCAATTTTTGCACCACTTCGAAATCTTATGATCTGACTGAATATTTATGACGCTTCTTTCATTTGCAAAAAAATCTGAGATTATTAATGTCCACACGGTCATTAATATACTACATGAACAGCAAGGGTCCCAACACAATTCCCTGGGGCACACCCGAAGTTACTTCTATATCTGATAATGACTCTCCATCCAAGATAACATGCTGTTTCCTTCCTATCAAAAAGTCCTCAATTTAGACACAAATTTCACTTGATGCACCATTTGACTGAACTTTTGACAATAAGCATAGGTGTGGTACTGAGTCACATGCTTTTCAGAAATAAAAAATAGTGTGTCTGCCTGATTGCCTTGATGCAAAGCTTTCAGTATGTCATTTGAGAAAAATGCAAATTGGCTTTCACTTGATTGGTGTTTTTGGGATCCATGCCAGTTGGCATGGCGGAGGTCATTCTGTTCAATGTTCCTCATTATGTTTGAGCTCATAATATGTTCTAAGATTCCACAACAAAAAGATGTAGAGGATATTGGACAGCAATTTTGTGGATCACTCCTACTACCCTTCTTGTAGATGTGTGTGACTTGTGCTTTCTTCCAACTACTTGGCACATTTTTTTGTTTGAGGGATCTACAATAGGTTATACTTAAAACAGGGCCTAACGTAGTTCCAAATTCAGAATAGAATCTGACAGGGATTCCATTAGGCCCTTGAGCTTGACTGAGTTTTAATAATTTCAGCTGTTCCTCGACGACACATACACTAATAATGATTTCACTTATCTTTGCAGTGGTGCTAGATTTAAACTGGGACAATGCTCCAGGGTTTTCCTTTGTAAAGTAACATTTGGAAACAGAATTAAGCAGTTCAGCGTTTGCTTGGCTACCCTCAATTTCAGTTCCTGTCTCATTTCCTAGAGACTAGGCCTAAATTTGGTGCCACCAGCAGCCTTTAGGATTTCATTGGGTTATGTGGAAGATCATTTCATAATGTTCTTCTACGGTAGTCATTGAAGGCTTCACTCATTGCTCTCTTGACAACCAAATGCATTTCATTAAGCATGTACCTATCTGTTTTACACCCATTATGCAGTAGTCTCTGTTTCTTTATACGTTTCTTTACAGTGACTGTATACCACGAAGAGTCCTTCCCGTTATGAGCTGTTCTACTGGGTACATATCTATCCAGTGCACTTCAACTATTTTTTTAAACTTGAGCCATAGTTCCCATACATGTTCCTGCCCTGTGCTGAAGGTTTCAAATTCCTCATTTAGATATAACACTACTGATTTTTTATCTGGTTTACTGAACTTATATACCTTTGTGCTTGTTTTAGCTGTCCCTTGTACTTTGGTAATCATTGTTGCCACAACCATGTAATGATCAATGGGGTTAGTTTTCAGATAAGGCATTCAGTAATGTTTCACAGGATGTCTTATCACATCCACCACTAACAAAACTGTAATTTTCCTAACTGGTTTTTGGATGACTAAAGTCTCCACCAATGATTACAGCATGCTTGGGAAATGTACATAAAAGTGAACAGAGGTTTCTTTAAAGTTTTCTGTTACATCAGGGGGTGCTCTGGTGGGTGATAGAAGGATCTAATTACCATTTCATGCCTGCCTCTGACACGTCTTGCCTACACAATCTCATATGCAGCTTCAATTTCTATTTGGATTTAAGTTTCTTGTCTACTGCAACAAATACACCATCTCCATTACCCATTAGCCTATCCTTTCGATACACACTCAAATTTTCCCCCAAAAATCTCACTGCTGTCACTTTCAGGTTTCAACTAGCTTTCTGTATCTAGTATTATGTGAACTTCACTGCTTTTTGGGAGCACTTCGAACTCTGTCACTTTGTTATGAATGCTTCAGCAGTTAACCACTAAGCTTTTAGTACTCTCGCCTGTGGGATGCATTTCTCTCAATTTACATTGATACTTCTGCGTTGCCTATAGCTATTGTTATCTGTATTGGATGGAGAATCACCTAATTAAAAAAAAAAAAAAAGAAGAAGAAGAAGAAGAAGAAAAAGCTCTTATGTGCAGTCCACACACACTCAGCTACCTGGGCAGCAGCCTGTGATGTGCAGTGCACACCTGATTCCTTTAGTAAGACTCTACAGTTCTCAACCCAGGAAGATGCAGCCTAGCTTGTCACAGAACTTTTGAAGTTTTTGGTTCAGCCCTTCCACTTGTTGTGCTTTGAGAATTTCGGGGTAAATTCTAGAAACACTTGGCTCTCCACCATCTCGAACACCTGATAGTTTAATGACAAGAGTGAGAGAGCCTTTTTACTGCACCACGCATGTCTGTGTGTGCAGGAAGGACAGCTGTCAGAAGGAGCCAGGAGCGGTGTCACACGAAAATATATTATTGTTTAACTGACAAGAGCCAACGAGTGCATAATTTACTGCAATAACATAGAGCTGGTTAATAATATTCCCCTTAACCTGATACAGTCTTCGGAGGAGAATTAAATGGCGAGAGCAACATAGCTGATAACCCAAAGGAGAGGATCGGCTGTACACATAATGTGTAAGTCAACTGGAAGAGACGTGCGAGTCGTGCAACCCGACACCGCACTGTCTCTTCTCGTCCAAGACAGCGTTAGAGTACTAGGATGAAGAATATTGTTGCTACCGTTCAGATTATATCTGATGTTTTTATGACAATTACAATTGGTAGAATTAATGCGATTTCTACATCAAAGACTAGAAAAATTACGGTGATTAGAAAAAATTGAAGAGGGGAAGGTATTTGTGCTGCTCTTTTTGGATCGAATCTGTATTCATGTGGTGAGCTTTTTCTCGCCCATTAATTAGTTTTTATAGAAATAACAATTACTGGAATAATAAATCTGATGAAAATTCTTGTAGATAATACTAGAATAGTTTTTCTTGATTTATATCAAGCTTTTTGATTGGAAGTCAAATGTACTACTTATACTAGAAAAACAGTTATCTACCTCATCAATATATTGAGATATATTGGAATAGTCATACTACACGTACAAAGTGTCAATATCTTGCTGCTGCTTCAAAACCAAAGTGATGTCTTCATGAGAATTGATTTATTGAATGTTGAAGTAAACATGTTAAGAAAATTGTTCCAATAATTACATGAAACCCATGAACTCCCTTTGCAACAAATAATGTTGATCCATAGACTGCATTGTCAATGATGAAAGGTGTTTATCAGTACCCATAATCTTGAAGTAAAGTGAAGTATAATGCTAATAGAACTGTAAACTAAAGAACTATAGGTCTTTGGTGTGCTCATGTTACTGTTACTCCTGAACCAAGAAGAATTTCTGTATTAAGTAACAGAATTTGAACAGGATTGAAAGGTTGAATTCTTATTGGTGTTCATAATATCCCTAGTTCAATTGTTGGGGCTAATCTTCTAATGAAAAACCCTCAAAAGAAGGACATTAAAAATAAGACTTCTGATGCAAAAAATAAAATAATTCGTCGTCATAATCCAATAGACAAATTCTGTATGTAATCCTTGGGATATTCCTCCACTTACTACATCTCGTTATTGTTGAATCATTGTTAGATTCCAGATCCAATGATAAATAGATTAATATTAAACACGTGAAATCATTTTGCTAATCATGATACTAGTACTATTGCTCCAATTGCTCCTGTTAATGGTCAAGATCTATAAACTACAAGGTGAAACGGGTAGATTGAGTGAGTTATGAGTTCAGTATACTTTCCTAGAATATGAAGTTCTTAGGATTGAGAAAACGTAAGCTTGAATTATAGCTATTGCTGAGTCTTTGTATTTGTCCAATAATTAGTGATGATGAGATTAAGTTATTGCTATTGATGGTCCTGTATTTCCTAATAGAGTTAGCAGAAAATGCCCAGCAGTCTTTTATACTGTGTTCAGAAATGACTGACTTACTTGACATCTGCTGCCAAGCTTTGAAAATGAGAATTTTATTTCCCAAACAAGGGGAAATCTGGGATGAAATTTCAACAACATGAAATGGACAGGTTGGGATTCATCAGCAATTGGACTAAGTAATCTGTCAGATGCAGACAAAATACACACACGTTCACACAAACAAAATACACACACACACATAGTCACTATCGTCTCCAGGTACTAAGGTCTCACTGCATCTTCACCTGGGCTCTTGTGCATGTTTTGTCTACATCTTACAAATAACTTAGTCTGATAAGTTATGGCACGACTTCTGCACCATTTGTTAGCAGCAGACACAGTGGCTGCGACAAAGACTGAGACGACGTGGAGTTTTACAATTATTTATTGAACTTTATTTACAATTTCTCCCTCGTCGTCGCTGCCCTGCCCTGCGGATCCCTCCGCCTGGCTGCTGCTGTGTAGATTCTCCGACAATGCGCGCAACGCGTGCGCTGATCGCACTTGGGAGCCTCAGGCCACCAGTGCTCCACTGAAGCTAGGATGCTTAGGATGCTGTGTGGTTGGGATGAACTCATCGCCGCTCGGTGCCCCAGTATGGGCACACCCACGGAGCCGCGTCGCCATGAGATCAGCTGCCGACGCCTGTTGCACCGGCGGCTGGGAAGTCGCCAGTAATGATGTCCGCGAGGTCTCGTCATGGACGGACCACGCGCCGTGGGGTCGGGTTGCTGTGAAGTCTGGGCGTCAGTCCCCGGCGACGCCTGTGACCGAGACCACGCTGCGGCAGGTCCTGCTGGAAGTTCTCACTGTAGTTAGTCAACCGCAGTGCCGACTGAACTCGGGCCAACCTCCAGAGCTGAAGTTGACATCTGGTGGCGAACGGATGACTCCTGTGCACTGGAGCAGACTTCCGGAATCGTCACCTACGAAGATTGAACATTCGGACACGAACCACGTTCGTCCTCAGATCCGAACACTGCTTCCTAATGGCTTCTGTCTGTTGCTGCCTGCGCTTCATTATTTATATCCGGCAGGAGGACATTTTTTACCCTCAGTGGTAGCTTTTTGTTACTACTCCCGCAGTATATTGCAGTGCAACTTAGCCTGCTGGCCTCACTTCCCCTTACTCAGCACTCTCCAGGCTTCGCTCAGCGCTTGGTCTGTGTGCGTCCTTGCGTCAGCCTGTTGGTAGACTGCTGCTGTCAGCAAGGCTACCTGGGCGTGCTTACTTTGCAATGCCTCTGTCGCCAGCATGCCTCTGTTTTGCCATTCTCTCCTGTGTGAAGAAACGCTTACTACATGTGGCCGCAACAGTTATAATATCTAGCAGAAACTTATTTTTGAAATTTTGGTTCACAGACCATCACTAACATTAGAGTACGTTTAGGTTACTTTCTTCATATTCAAATATTAAGTTGTCTTATCTGTTACCTAAAGAGGGAAAAAAGGTATGGTAATCCAATGATTAGTCTCCCATATAGTTCCTGGATTTATACTTTGACCAAATTATGAAGTCATTTATAGTTGTCTGTGCCCCCAACAAAGCTGTGGCAGCAATAGCTGGGCATTTACATCTTGGATACATTCAAAGACTGCCCATTAACATGCAGTACTGGGTTTGCTTAGAAGGGTGGCAAGAGTCTTATCACTTTTCTGCTCACTTTCATATTTAGTTTAGGACATTCTGCAGCATAAGCAAAACATGCCATACAAAGAACAATGAAAACAATACAAATGAATCACAACTGTTACATTACCAGCCAGAAGTGTCATCTGCAACTACCTGTGGCAACTGGCAGCTGAGTTAACAGAGCAGTCTAACAATGATGAACATAACAGAAGTTATGAACGAACTCATTCTTTGAATGGCCGTCGCAAAAATGGAAGGAAGGAAGGAAGATTAGGGCTTAATGTCTTGCCAACATTGAGGTCTTTAGAGAATGAGCACAAATTTGGAATATTTCACAGATGGGGAAGGAACCTGTTGTGGCATTTGATTGGCACCACCCTGGCATTTCCCTAGAGCAATTAAGAAAAATCACAGAAAACCTAAATCTGGATGGCTGGACGCAGATTTGAACAGTCGTCCTCCCAAATGCACGTGCAGTGTGCTAAACACTGTATCACTTTGCCTGGTATTGGTTTTTGCTATGGCAGCTGTCCTGTAAACAACTAGCTGTCAATCACTATGTAATTCTGATCTAGGTATAATATTTGTGCATCATTCAATTAACAGTACAATGCTTCAGTCTAGAGGAACTCTGTACTTGCTAATCAAGTTGATTTGGCTCTTCACAAGCCAGGCCGCATAGTCACAAGGTGCCTAAGACCAACTCCAGTTGATGAAATCTTTCGTATCATGGGAGTAGCATCTCCAGTAGTAAGAAGACAGGTTCCGAAGAAGGCTTTGGCTGAAAGCTCAGTGTGTAACAGTCTTTTCATTTTCATATACCAACCTAGATGTTCAATCGTTTAATAGATAAATATAGAACGTATGCCTAATCCTATTAGCACTGTTGACAAAATTTACCTTTATCCTTCTTACAAATAACTCAAGACACACAATACTTAAGGCTGAAAAGCAAACAAACTGAATTTTGTTCCACTAACAGTTGTTGATTACGAACTAGTTTTCGGTTTATTTGGCTATTATTACGTGACAACTGCCTAGTATCCCCAGTAGACACTTGACAGAATGTCACCACTTGACGATATAATAAGCCAAAAACCAAAACAAGATCATAATAAACAATTAGTAGGAACAAAAAGCAATTATTTTTCTTGGTAACAGTGCACTTACATTATCAGTGGTGTTTCTGCTGCACACTGCAGTTGGTAACTATTTGAGCAGTGACGAATGATGAGTTGGATGATTGGACAAGATAGTAGAACCAATGAGAAAATGGTGTTCATTAATCATCATCATGATGTGGAGCGTATGAAATTACATAGTGAGACAATGGAATACACTGTGCAGAATGCTATCAAATAAAACAGAATATTCTATAAAATGTAAACTCTACTCTTAGGTTCCTGCAAAACCAGAACATCAGACATCAGGAGATTTCGAAAATACCTCGCAAAGTTTTTGAAGTGATCACTGGGCTATGATACGGATCAAACCATCATCACACCCACTTTTCCTCTAACCACTTTCATTGGCATAATCAATTCACAACTACACTGCAACATTTCAACATAACCTATACCTCAAGCTATGCTACTGATCAGCCTGATACCACAACCAATTTTCTTACTATCTCTTTCACTGTTTTGCCAACCCACAACAAAACTAACATTTCACCCTAACCTAGACACCTATCTACCTTACAGATCAGGCCATTACCACAGCCAGGTTTCCTCTGTTCACATTCATTAGCTTTGTCAACTTACAACCAAACCATAACATTGGAATATGACAATATCAGAAGAAATCCTGTCATAATAATTTAAAAAACCATGCAATACAAAAAATAAATACAAAAACCAGTAGTCAAATTGATAATCCATAATAGCCAGATTAATCATCAGCAATCTTGGACTATCAATGTTGAAAACAAAAGGAATGAATTCGTATCGTCCACCACAACAAACCTTTACGGTATATTCAGTAAGTCTCACTGGTTACTGTACACTGTCAACCGACTGCCTATGACCAACAGAAACAAACAGCCAACAGCAGCATACAGAGGAAGAGATAACAATACAGTAAGAGCAGTTCAACCATTTTTTTTTTCCAAACTTAAATATGAAATTATTAACTCAATAACATTAATATCATACACAAAAGACATACATTATATTAAACAGACTATCAGATACAAATTCCTGCACATTCATAAGTTATCGCACTTACTAAAAAAGGTGCTTACAGCCAACTGCATAAACACCACTCACTGGAGATCAAATTCAACATTAGATCAGAAACTGAACTATATTCAGGACTCACTTGTATTGTATAATGCTAAACTTGGCTCCAGTGAAGCATTATACAATTTAGTCATAGTTTAGTTTCTGATCTTATGTCAAATTTGATCTCCAGTCAGTGTTGTTTATACAGTTGGCCATAAGCCGTTTTTTAGTAAGTGCAATAACCCGTGAATGTGCAGGAGATAAAAGTCACTGTGGCCAACAAGGTAAAGGCATGGAAAGAAGTAGTTGTTTGCCTTAATTCTGCTGCAAGGCTTGTACATTATGGTCAGCACTGCATGCTGTTGCTATTCCTTCTTTAAAAAGATCATCAACCACTATTTGAAAGGTTCCTGTGGCGTAAAATCTTAAGGTTAACAGCAACATATACATTGCAGTCAGCAGTTAGTTTCTTTTGGTTGGTTTCATCATGCAGTCTCCGAGCCTTAGTTCCAACTGCTCTGCAGTACTGTTCTCCAACGAAACTTCAGCTTAAATGACTTGTTAATTTAACTCCAAGAGTGGGTTCACCACTACACAGAACGTGCGAGGAGCTCGTTGGTTCTCGTCATCGCTGTCGTCAGTGGACACGTCTCAATGCTCACATATTTGTAAAGTAAATGAAAGGCAACAATGTAATTCACATCGCATATGGTTATTGCACACAGAATTTTGCCAACAGTGGTCCAGAAGGCTCAGAAAATTGAGAGTATGGTATGGTATGGTTTCAACAGTATGGAATGGCGTGGTAATGTTGCTATAATTATCTTTACAACCAATAAAGTTGAGAAAGTAGTCACAAATGGAAAAAAATTCAAGAATTGATGTGACTTCAAACATATGATGATCTGCACTGCAGTTAATGAACGACACAGTATTATGTGGTTAGTGTATTTCCAAATACTTCTTCTATTTATCAACAACACATGGAATTGTCACAGCAGTTTAAGGACGTTAAAAATTTAATACAAACTGCATTGTTCCTGCCACTCCTGCTGAAAGAGCACACATATAAGTGATGTCGAATTGTTACTGGCTGCTGCCACAATTCCCATACTGTTCACTGCAAATATTTTGAATTTTCTTTCTTACTGTGATGCAGAGTGTCTATAAAATGCCTCTGAACTAATCACATGAATTATGTCTCGTCTCCCAAGAGCTGTTATGAAATTGATCATAAACACATGGTAGCTGGTAATTTCCTTGACCTAACCTTCCAGTCCAAAAAAAAGTATTTTTGGGAATAGCGTAGTCATATTTACTTGCCATTTTTTGTGTTAATAACAACTTTTTTTATTATTGCAACTGCTACCTGCCAAAAACAAAAGCGACGAACCAAAGTGCCGTTACACTACAAACTGATGATTAGAGCTGAACCTGACTTTGCATCAAAAATTTTTGTCAGTCAAATATGTTTCAACTCCACAGCAATATGATCTATGATTAATGTTTATGCAATATAGATTTCGAGGTTAAGCTTGATCTAAGGTCATTTTCGGTCTTAACCCATGGTTAAATGCTTTATACAATTGACCTTAAGTAAAATGAAAACAGTTTATGTGAATCACCAAACCAATTTAGGAAAATATAATATAATAAAATATTTTAAATGAAAATTATTTAGCATATGCACATTTATTTATTACAACAAACTTTATAAACCCACAAGCATGTGTGTCAATACCATCACAACTCAGTTCATTTGCTTTCCACATCACTATCTTCACTGCTGGTGGATGGTGGATAATCAGATATCCCTGAAAGAATTTTGAGATTAACACATGACAGTCAGACCTTGAGAGAGAGAGAGAGAGAGAGAGAGAGAGAGAGAGAGAGAGAGAGAGAGAGAGAAATGCACAGAGAATTTTATAATTACTTTGTCTTTGCTGTCTTTCTTCCTCGACTTCTTGAAGATGTTTATTTTGTACTGCAACTACCTCTGCACTAGACTTGCAAGATGCATATGCTTCTAGCAATTCACTGTTTAATTCAAGGAAATGCTTACCCCACTTAAATTTACTGAGGTATAATAATGCAACATCCTTATAACCTGAAATAGATGCAAAAAAGAGATGAGCAAATTC